>NW_026555176.1:0-1232970 GCF_021234165.1 Pteronotus mesoamericanus
ATAATTTTGGCTTTTTGGCTTTTTGGCTCTCTCTAGGTTGCCGATTCCCAGATCCACTGGCACTGAAAACATTCCCACTTCATTGTTGTGCCACTGCCTCCCCTCGACACATCCAGGGACTCACCCCTTTCTCTCTTTCCAACCTAGACAGGCTCCCCTTTTCACCTGCCCGTTTCGGTCAGAGTTACTGCTGTTTTCTGTTCTCCTCAGCTAGAAACCTTGGCATGTCTGTCTTCCCTCTCTTCTGTCTCCTCTCTGATTAGCTATCCAATGCTGTCGGTAAGGTGCCTGGGATTTGTTCTCCCCTCTCTGTTCCCTCTTCAGAACAACCATTCTATGGATTGCTAGTACATATGAAAGTATTCTCAATTTTACAATGTTGGATTTGATAATACCAAGATTTTTTAAACCTGCAACTCTAATTGTTTTTATTAATTAATTGGCTTCTTGAATTACTTCTTGCAAAGATAGTTTGTTCTCCATCTGGATTTTAAACAGTGCAAGTCTGGGCAACCAAATTTCCCTACCATTTATTTTCTCTCCTTTTCCTCTCCCTTCCTCTCCCTAAATCCTGCTTCTGGGGGGCATAGTGTAGCAGGTGCTGGGCTCACCCTGAGCTGGGACGCAGAGGCTCTCCTTGTTTTACAGGGCATTGCTGTAAAACGTGGCGCCCAGCATCGTGTCCATGAAGCACCCGAAGATGGTGCAGGAACAGCTGGAAGTGCATGGCAGTATATTGATGGCAAGGACTCACCGCCCATCCTGCAATGGACGGAGGTGATAGCATCCCCAGAAGGCTCTGTCAGCTCCCACACAGAGCCTGCCCAGCATCCCCGTCACCCAGCCTCCCGCTTCTCTGAGGCTTCTTCGTGACTCTAAGGGCTTCTCTTTCCCACTGACCAAATGTGGGATAGATTCCCCCCACCACGCCCTGATTTCTCTTGCTCCTTCCCGTCCACACTTTAGGCCCCGGCATCACCAGCTGCCTGCCCTCTTCCCCCAGCTGCCCACCATTCCACCGCCCCATCTTCTCTCCCACACCCTCCAGGCCACCTTTTCCTCACTGATCCTCTGTTTCCCTATCAGGCAAGGAAGTTAAGGTGAGGAGAAGTCATGTTTTCCCCTTCTCCCTACAGGAACATTAGCAAAGTGAAAGGATGATTTTCTGTAACACCATCTACTTAGGCTACAACAAGGTTATTCTAGAGACCAAGGCAGCCATCTTCAGGCATTTAGATGGTATCCTGGCCTTGGTCCTGCAACACTGCCACAACTGCGTTGTGGAAAATGTGCTTCCTGCTTACTCTGCTTCTCCAGCATCCCTTCTCTGCCATCTCTTCTCCTCCCCTTCCAGAAAAATGGGAGTCAAGGGGGGGGACTAGTATAGTTTCTTCTCCCACATTTCAATCCTTTCACATAATCCTGCTTGAGACTCTAACTGGCCAAGCAGGAGACCACTGGAAGTCTGAGTCTATTAAAAAGTGTCTCCTTCCCTGCTGGCATGCTATGTAACATGTCTTTGGGCTCTTCGCTGCCTTCTCTGATGAAGAGATGAGAGCAGGAGTGCTCTCAGCTCCCCCAGATTGGAACCCTGTTAATAAAAACCTGTTTCCTTCAACACTAATTGTTGAGTGATGTAGATTCAAGGTGCTAAGTGGCCGAGCCTCAGTTTGCAAGGTTACATGAACTGTAATTGAGAAATAAAACACAATTTTAAAAAAATTGATAAATAAGTTTGATGTCATCAAAGTGAATAATTTCTTTTTTAATTTTTAAATTTATTTTAAATTTAATTTTATTTTTTCCTTTTTATTCAATTTATTGGGAGGACACTGGGTAACAAAATGAAACAGGCTTTGGATGCACAGTTCTACAACACATCAACTGTACTCTGTAATCCATGTTTTAGACAGAAGGTAGATTAGTGGGTGCTGGAAGCTCAGGGAGGGGTAATGGGGACTGACAATATATGGGTATGGGATTTCTTTTGGGGGGCAATGAAAATATTTGGAATTAGTTAGCAGTGATGGTTCCACAACTTTGTGAATGTAATGAAAACCACCTTAAAAGGGTAAATTTTTTGATAAGTGAGATGTATGTTAATAAAAAATGTAAAAAGAGCATCTGGTAACCTCATAACCTGACAGCAAGAGAAGATTATGGTGCCAAGGAAAGCCATATGCCATACTGATCTGCAAGCGCTGCCTGCTTTACAATCTGTGTAACTTGTCGGCTGTTGCCAGTGCAATCCACACATGTGTATGCTGCCCTCAGTGCTGAGGGATACAACAACGACTACGACATGGTCTCTGCACTCAGGAGGTGTTAGGTACACCTCAACATAGCAATGGGCATTCATCCTAGCAACCCCAAGTAAGTCACCATGAACAGGTCAACTTTTCAAAATGCTTAGTTTAAGAAGGCAGAAGAGTGGGTCATAGGTAACAAATTTGTGGACAAATTTTTTTTCTATAAAAATTCCAACCTTTTAAGTAAATATTAAATCCTCTGAAGTCAAGTATTAGTTAGCTAGAGACATAAGACCAGTGGAACTTATCATTTCCAAGAGGAGCCAGAGGATGAGAGGCTGCTGTGTCCCAGAGGAAAGGCAGCATCTTCCAACATCAGTAGCCCCAGAGAATGGGTGACTCAGAGTGCTTCGAATCCACCAGTCTCCTGAGCATCTGGGAGCTCAGGGAGGCCACACCAGTTGTACTAACTGGTTATCTTTGCCAAAGACTCAAAGTGCATTTTACTCAGAGGCTAAGAACAGCATTAAGCTATAGTGGAGGGAAAGGGGGTGCATGAGAGAGGGTTGTGGTTTGGAGCAGCTCAGGGAAGGCCTGAATCAATCTGTCCCTTTCATCAGGCTATTTGTCATTTGTGTTTTTCCTCAGTGAGTGGGATATATATGTGTGCTCCACCTCCGTGGGATGGCTGGGAAATCATTGCTGGAATGGATGTGTCCACTGGTGTTTTCCAGGTTCAGAGAATGGGGCAGGCGTGAAGTGAGCACCCACCTAAGAATGGCATTTCAGAAAGTAGGGACTATACACAGTTGTAAATTACTGCATTTGGTGGACAGTTGTGCCCCAGGCTGGCTTAAAAGGGAGACTTAGGGGGGGAGAGAGAGGAGAACCGAAGACCTCTTTCAGCTAAACATCAACCTGGTGATTTGGGATAAGCTCCTTAGCTCTAAATCACCGTTCCATACTTAGGCTACTTCAAGGGACCCTAGGTTCTGACTTGCCATGGGCTTTGGGACACAGGGCCTGCTTTTTTAAATAAACATTCAGGAGTTTTTTAAAAACATGAGTTCAATACAAAGGGAAAAAATGAATAAGTACCTATCAATAATAACTTTAAATGTAGATGGACTAAATGCTCCAATCAAAAGATACAGGATAGCTGAATGGATAAGAAAACATGACCCACACATATGCTGCCTACAAGAGACTCACCTCAGAACACAGGACCTACACAGACTGAAAGCAAAGGGATGGAAAAAAATGTTCCAAGCAAATAGGAAAAAAAAGCAGAGGTAGCAGTAGTGGTATCAGACAAAATAGATTTCAAAACAAGGACTATAAAAAGAGACCCAGAAGGACACTTCATAATACTCAAAGGAAGAATCCATCAAGAAGACATAAACATTGTAAACATATATGCACCCAACATAGGAGCACCCAAATATGCAAGGAAAATCTTGGAGGACTTCAAGAGAGATATAGACAGCAACACACTGATAGTAGGGGATCTTAACACCCCACTGTCAAAATGGATAGATCTTACAAACAAAACATAAATAAGGATATTGTGGAACTGAATGATGCATTAGATCAAATGGATTTAACTGACATATATAGAACCTTTCATCCCAAAGAAGCAAAATATACATTCTTTTCAAATACACACGGAACATTTTCAAAGATATATCACTTGATAGGACACAAAACAAGCCTCAACAAAATCAGGAAAATTGAAATAATAACAAGCATTTTCTCGGACCACAAGAGCTTGAAATTGGAAACCAACCTCAAGGAAAAACATCAAAAACATTCAAACTCATGGAGACTGAATAGCACACTATTAAGTGATGAATGGGTCAATAATGAGATAAGAGAAGAAATCAAAAAGTTTCTGGAAACAAATGAAAATGAACACACAACAGTACCTATGGGACACAGGAAATAAGCAGAGGCAGTCCTGAGAGGGAAGTTCACAGCAACACTGGCCTACCTAAAAAAGATAGAAACATCTCAAATAAAAGACCTAACACTACAACTTCAAGAACTGGAGAAACAACAACAAACAAGTATCAGAGCAAATGGAATGAAGGAAATAATCAAGATCAGAGCAGAATTGAATGACATAGAGACTACAAGAACAATTCAAAGGATCAACCAATCCAGGAGCTGGTTCTTTGAAAAGATAAACAAAATCAACAAGCCTTTAAGCAGACTCATCAATAAAAAAAGGGAGAGGAGTCAAATAAATAATATCAGAAATGAGAGCAGAGAAATAACAACTGATACCACAGAAATACAAAGGACTGTAAGAAATTACTATGAGCACTCACATGCCAAGAAATTAGAAAACCTCGATGAAATGGACAAATTTCTAGAAAAATATAACATTCCAACACTGAATGAAGAAGAAGCAGAAAGCTTGAACAGACGAATAACAGATGGGGAAACTGAAGCAGTAATCAAAAAACTCCTGGCACACAAAAGCCATGGACTGGATGGTTTCACAGGAGAATTTTACAAAACATTTCAGGAAGAGCTAACCCCTGTCCTTCTCAGACTATTCCAGAAAATCCAAGAAGAGGGAAGGCTCCCAAACTCTTTTTATGAGGCCAGCATCACCCTAATCCCAAAACCAGATAATGACACAACAAAGAAAGAAAACTACAGGTCAATATTGCTTATGAACATAGATGCTAAAATCCTCAGCAAAATATTGGCAAATCACATCCAGCAATACATTAAAAGGGTCATCCATCATGATCAAGTGAGATTCATCCCAGGGATGCAAGGATGGCTCAATATATGCAAATCAATAAATGTAATATATCACATCATGAAAGAAAAGGCAAAAACCACATGATCATCTCAATAGATGCAGAAAAAGCATTTGATAAGGTACAGCACCCATTTATGATAAAAACACTCAGCAAAATGGGAATAAAGGGGGCATTCCTCAACGTAATAAGGGCCATATATGAAAAACCTACAGCCAACCTCATACTAAATGGGAAAATCCTAAAAGCTTTCCCACTAAGATCGGGAACAAAACAAGGATGTCTGCTTTCACTACTTCGATTCAACATAGTATTGGAAGTCCTAGCCACAGTGATCAGACAAGAAAAAGAAATAAAAGGCATCCAAATTGGAAAGGAAGAAGTAAAACTATCGTTTGCAGATGACATGATAGTGTACATAGAAAACCCTATAGACTCCACCAAAAAACTACTTGGCCTAGTAGGTGAATTTGACAAAACAATGGGATACAAAGTAAATATTCAGAAATCAAAGGCATTTTTGTATACCAACAATGAAATATCAGAAGCTGAAATCAGAAAAAAAAATCCCATTTGCTATAGCAACAAGAAAAATAAAGTACCTAGAAATAAATTTAACCAAGGAGGTAAAAGACCCACATGCAGAAAACTATACAACACTAAAGAAAGAAATTAAAGAAGACACAAATAAACAGAAACATATACCGTGTTCATGGATTAAAAGAATTAACATCATCAAAATGTCCATACTACCCAAATCAATTTAAAGATTCAATGCAATCCCTATTAAAATACCAATGACATATTTCACAGACATAGGACAGACATTTCAAAAATTTATATGGAGCCATGAAAGACTCCAAATAGCCACAGCAATTTTGAGAAAGAAGAACAAAGCAGGAGGGATCAGAATACTGGACATAAAACCATATTATAAGGCCACTGTAATCAAAACAGTCTGGTACTGGCATAAGAACAGACACATAGATTAGTGGAATAGAATAGAAAGCCCAGACATAATCCCATGTCTCTATGGTCAATTAATACTTGACAAAGGGGGCAGAAGCATAAATTGGAGTAAAAATAGCCACTTCAACAAATGGTGTTGGGAGAGCTGGACAGCTACATGCAAGAGATTGAAATTTGATCACCTACTGACACCATTCACAAAAACAAACTCAAGATGGATAAAAGACTTAAAGATAAGTCATGACACTGTAAAAGTCCTAGAGGAGAACATTGGCAGGAAACTCTCAGGTATCCCATACAGCAATATTTTCACCAATATGTCCCCTAGAGCAAGGGACATAAAGGAAAGAGTAAACAAGTGGGACCTCATCAAAATAAGAAGCTTCTGCATGGTTAAAGAAAACATTAGCAAAATGAAAAGGGAACCAACTGTATGGAAAATATATTTGTCAATGATACATTACATAGGGGATTGAGCTCTAAAATATATAAAGAACCCACATGACTCCACTCCAAGAAGACAAACAATCCAATTAAAAAAATGGGCAAAGGACCTGGACAGGTGCTTCTCCAAGGAAGAGATACAGAGGGCCCAGAGACATTTGAAAGGATGCTCGGCATCACTAGTCATCATAGAAATGCAGATCAAAACCACCATGAGGTACCACCTCACACCGGTCAGAATGGCCATCATAAACAGATCAACAAACAACAGGTGCTGGTGAGGCCATGGAGAAAAGGGAACTGTAGGAAACTGTTGATGGGAATGCAGACAGGTGCAGCCACTGTGGAAAACAGTTTGGAATTTCCTCAAAAAGCTAAAAATGAAGCTGTCTTTTGACCCTGGTGATTCCACTGCTGGGATTATATCCTAAGAATCCCAAAACACCAATCCAAAAGAATTTATGCACCTCAATGTTCATAGCAAAACAATTTACAATAGCCAAGTTTTGGAAGCAACCTAAGTGCCCATCAGTAAACGAGTGGATCAAAAAACTACGGTACATTTACACAATTGAATACTACACAGCAGAAAGAAAGAAAGACCTACCACCCTTTCCAACAGCATGGATGGAACTTGAGAGCATTATGCTAAGTGAAATAAGCCAGGAGGTGAAAGACAAATAGCATATGATCTCACCTATAAGTGGAACTTAACCAAGAAAACAAACAAGCAAGGAAAATATAACCAGCAACACTGAAAGAAAAAGGAACCAACAGAATCAAGAGGGAAGGAGGGGGCAGGGAAAGGCAAGGGAAGGGTCAAGTCAAGGAACATGTATAAAGGACCCCTTGACAAAGCCAAAGTGGGAAAGGATTGAGGGAAGGAGGTGGGGGAGGGGGTGCAGGGGAAAGTAGTGGCAGGAAGGTGGAGAAAAATGTATTTGAACAATAAAAAAATAAAATAAAATAAATAAAATTAAATTAAAAAATCATTGGTTCAAACCTGCTATAGGAAAATGTATGTTTAAAGGGAAAGCCTTTGCTTTCATTTAGTGGCTTTCCATTGGAGCCACATTTGGTGAAGTCCAAGGTTTGAAAATAAAGAAATGGTAACCTGTATCTTGAGTTCTGGGAGATTAGAACTAAGCTGAGTTGGGGCTGGGGAGTGAAGGAGTAATGGTTTCTTCATGGAGAAGCATGTGGTCATGATGGAGGTACCTGGAGAGTGTTTCAGTGGTTGACTATTAGAGATTGGATAGAGAGCCAAATCCTCCACCCATGGCCTCCACCTGGGCTTGTGCATTCTGCTGTGTTTTGGAAGGAATGAGGAAGGCAGAAATGGAGTGACTCCCTCATTCTCCCAGCTTTCCTCCATCCTTTCTCTGCCTGTGAGCTCCTGTAGGTTTAAAGAGCCCATAGACCATCTTGGGTTATGTTCAGTAATAGGATTTATTGTAGCACATTTCTGGAAATTAGGAAGCCACCAATCCTGAGGGGTTCATAAACACTGAATGCAGATTAAGTTCTTGAAGCTTAGAACAGGATTCTGGATCTGTGGCAGCTCCATGGGGCTGGTCATCTCCTCCACGCCACAACAAGAGGAGATATACTCAGTTTACTGCTGGGCTCTCTCCACTCCTTTGTCTCTGCCTCTACGGACCCTGCTGCTCTCTGCCAATGTGTGGTTTCTGGTTATTCATAGCTTCTGCTTACCCGTGGCTTCTTTCTCTGTATCTTTTAGCTTCTATTCACACTACCAGTTGCCTTTTATTTTACATTACAACTTCTTGAGAGAATTTGATTAGACCATTGTCACTACGGCCCATGTTAGTAACTTTCATGCCAGACTACCTCTTGGACTACTGGCTGGTCAACCAATGGGCTGTACTTAAGTCCCATGCTCATCCCTGGCCCAATCAGATGCAGGTGGGATAACAGAATAATACATGACACGATCCTTTCCTTTGCAGAAGGGGACTGTTTGTGTTGGTGGTAGGGTGCGTGTCAGGTGGGGAATGTTGAATGAAAGAATAGCACACCTTCTAAGACTTGGCCCGCCTGAATTTTTAATCCAGCAATAAAAGCTAGAAACATACTGAGGGTGGGGCTAGGTCCTTTGAAAAGATTCCAAAGGCCTCCACAGTATGCATGAGGAACTCAAATTGCCCATAGCACTGTTTCTTGAGTCAGATCTCCCCATCAGGTACAGAGAGTGGTAGGCTTGAAAGGCACTGCCTCATTCCTCCTCCTCCTCCTCTTCCTCTCTCTGTCCTCCTTTCTTTTGGTTTTGTTAGTGAGAACAAAGAAAGGTGACTGGACAGGTCTGTAGAGCTCTCTTTCTGGCTACAGGAGATGACCTACAGATTGCCATAAGACATGGGTTCCACGGCACCCCTGTTTACCTGACACTTAGCCCAACTGACCCTTTTCCTTTTTATGCTACATTTAATATTTCCAAATTTTGAAGTAGTATTTGAAGCCTAGTAAGTGCTGAAATGTTTGATAAATAAATAAATATATGAATGAATATGCCATTAGCCCTTCATGGAAAGCTAGCAGAAGACTGAGGGGCTTTGGTAGAAGAAAGGCCTAACTCTGAATCCCAGTTCTACCACTTGCAAGCCATGTGACATCAGAACAAGTTACTTAACTTCTCTGAGCCTCCTTTTCTTCAACTGGAAAGTTAGGATAATGTCTACTTCAAAGTTCTTTGGGAAGTCCAAGTGACCATGTATTTCTTAGCATAGAGTTTGACACAGAGGACCACTGGAAACTCAGTGCTGAGAGGGAAGGTAAAGTGAATTTTATTCCCTGACTTTCCCAGAGAGGAGTCAGTCTTAGGACTGGTTACTCAAATAAGGTCTTCCCTCTATGAACATGCCTATTCTTAGTAGACAAATTACATGACTCCTAAAGCTCTGCTGGGCATCCAGCCCAGTTCCATTTCTTAGAGAATTATCAGAAATTCAACTTTAAAAGCTCTGACATGGAAAAGGATATCTAAAAAGAGAATTTGAGGCACAAAATTCATCATAGTTCAGCCTTTTGTATCTTCTGTAAACATTACTGTATTCCCATAAGATGTAGAAGAGCACAAGCATAACAAACAAAAGTGGTCTGGGGTGCCAGGCTCCCAAGAAGGGAGCACAGTAGCGCCCAGTGCCTTCAGACCCTAGCTGCTCATCTGACCGGTGTGGCCAGAAGAAAGAGTCACTGTTTAGGCTCTTGCAGGACAACAAATGGAAGTGGGGTCTGCAGATTGCTTGCAATTGATCTCCCCTTTTTGTTAGAGATTGAAAGCAATGAATATCCCAATATTGTCTATCAACTCAGAAGATGACAGAATTCTGCAGATGTAAGGACTCTACAGGGCAGAGGGCAGGTGGCAGTCAAGTCTGGCCATCAGGTGGAAGAAACTGCCAGGGATTCCTTTAACTAAAAACAGAAAGGTTCACTTATGAACTCCTGGGACATTCAGAGACACTCTGACCTGCCTGAAAACTGATTTTAAAACAAAAGCTAAAACCAGTTTGGTGGTAAAGTCAGTCTTTGTCTGACAGTCCCCTGGGGCAAATGTCCACAATTCTCCCTGACAACCAGATGAAGAAACCATGTATTTCCTCCAGGACTTGGCTCTGTACCTCCCCTCACAAATATCCTCTACCCCATGACTCCAATGCCACCTCTCATGGTCAACGCTATCCAAGTACCTTAGAAACAGCGCAGGACCCTCCAGGGCCACCAACATTGATTTACACAAAGATGAGGACCCAGTCTTCTCACATTGGATTTCCCTTCTGTCAGAAGCCAGGCAATCCTCTACTTGTACTGAGAGTTACCTGCACCCTAATTCTACAGGGCACTACTCCGCCGGGGACCCTGTACTCAAGGAGCTTGCCATTGGATAGTCTGAAGGCCTCTACTTCCAAGAGAAATGGAAAAATAAACAAGAGTATTGTAAACCAATGAATAATGAAAGAACAAATTTGAATACCCCATGGATAGAATTCTATGTTTAAATTTGTTTATTCAGACTTCCAGCCAAGATGGAGGCATAGGTAGATACACTTTGCCTCCTCGCACAACCAAAAAAGGGCAACAACAAAATTAAAAACAAAAAATAACCAGAACTTCCAGAAAATTGAACTGTATGGAAGACCAACAGCCAAAGAGTTAAAGAAGACACATTCATCCAGACCAGCAGGAGGGGTGGAGAGGATGAGAGGCAAGGCGGCAGCTGGGGGATGGGTAGGTGAGATGGTGGCTGCTGGTCTGGGCAGTCTCACATTTGTGTGCAGATAAACCAGGAGGAACAGCTGGGGAGTGATACAGATGGCGAAATCCAGGGTTCCAGTGCAGGAAAAGAAAGCCTCAAAACCTCTAGCTGTAAAAACTTGTGAGGGATAAGGCAGTGGGAAAAACTCCCAGCTTCACATGAGAGTCCGATGGAGGAACCCACAGGTTACTAGAATATACACAAACCCACCCACCCAGGAATCAGCACTAGAAGGGCCCAATTTGCTTGTGGGTAGTGGGGGAAATGACTGAAAGCCTGCCAAGAGCTGAGCATGTGGCATTGTTCCCCCTCCGACCACTCCCTCACATACAGCGTCACAACACAGTGACCTGGGTTGCCCTGCCCTGGCAAATACCTAAGGCTCTGCCCCTTCCAATGTAACAGGTGCGCTGAGACAAAGTAATATGGCCCAAATGAAAGAACAGATCAAAGCTGCAAAAATAGAACTAAGCGATGAACACATATTCAACCTATCAGATGCACAGTTCACAACACTGGTAATCAGGATGCTCACAGAAATGGGTGAATATGGTGGCAAAATGGAGGAAAAAATGAAAGCTATGCAAAGTGAAATAAAGAAAAATTTACAGGGAACCAACAATAAAGGAAAGGAAACCAGGACTTGAATCAACAATTTGGAGCAAAATGAAGAAATAAGCATTCAACCAAAACAGAATGAAGAAACAAGAATTCAAAAAAGTGAGGAGAGACTTAGAAACCTCTTGAACAACTTTAAATATTCCAATCATAGGAGCACCAAAAGGAGAAGAAGAAGAGCAAGAAATTGAAAACTTATTTGAAAAAAATAATGAAGGAGAACTTCCCAGTCTGGTGAAGGAAATAGACTTTCAGGAGATTCAGGAAGCTCCAAGAGTCCCAAACAATTTGGATCCAAGGAAGCACACACCAAGGCACATCATAATTACATTACCTAAGATTAAAGATAAGGAGAGAATCTTAAAAGCAGCAAGAGAAAAGGAGGCAGTCCCATAAGACTGGCAGCTGATTTCTCAAAAGAAACCTTGCAGGCAAGAGATGCTGGAAAGAAGTACTCAAGGTCATGAAAGACAAGAACCTACACCCAAGATTACTCTATCTAGCAAAACTATCATTTGGAATGGAAAGGCAGATAAAGTGCTTCGCAGATAAGGTAAAGTTACAAGAGTTCAGCATCACCAAGCCCTTATCATATGAAATGTTAAAGGGACTTATTGAAGAAAAAAGAAGGTCAAAAACTATGAACAGTAAAATGACAACAAACTCAGAACTACCAACAGCTGAATCTAAAAAAAAACAAAATTGAAAACAAACTAAGCAAACAACTAGAACAGGAACAGAATCACAGAAATGGAGATCAGAGGGGAGGGGCAGGGGGTGAATGGGGGAAAATGTACAGGGAAAAAATAAAATAAAATACATTAACTTAAAAAAATTTTGATTATTCAGCAAATATTTATTGACAGCCTGGCATGCCTGAGGTCCTGTGCTAGGTCACAGAGATATAAAAATAAGTAAGACCATGATCCTTACCCTTGAGGAGATGTCTCAAACAGGAAAATGCACTTAAGAGAGAAGGTCATTGCAATGAGAAAAGACAAAGTGAAGGCCTTGATGAAATGTGAAAAGACTGCTCTGGAAACATTTAGGAGGAGCAACTAGTCTTGGAGGGCTCAAGAGAAACTTCCAACAGGTAATTCCTAAGAACCCTCAACAGTTATGAGGAGTTAATTCGACAAAGAGGAGGAAGGCATGGGGGTGGGCACAGAGGTGAGCCCAGGGGTTGCCTGCAGTGTAAACTGGGTGGAGATAAGGAGTGTGGCATCATCTGGGGAGGATGGTAGCTCAGGTGTGCTGGAGGAGAGGGTGTGCATCAGGTGAAAGCTGATAGGCAAGAGACAGTGGGAGGCGGTCTAGGAGAAAAGACCATGGGTGCCATTTGCTGTGTGCCAGTAAGGAGCAAGGCACTTGGCCAGGGATAAAAAACCCAAAAACAAAGACATGTATACATTACTTCATTTTATCTTCACAGCCCCCTGTGAAGTGAGCATATTACCCTCATTCCATGCCTAAGAACACAAAGCAACAGGTTCCCCCTGCTCACCCTCTTTATTCTTTACAGAAGTGTTTAGAGGTTTGGCACATTCCTCGAAGACTGCTAAGTGGAACGTGAAAAAGTATGCCTCAAAAATGAATGTCAAGGACTTGATGAAAGCACTCCATTGTGCTGATCAGGTGAGGACATCTCAAACATCTTTCTGGCTCCAGCCAAAGCAGAACCACCTCCATAGAGACAGCTGGTTGGGTGTACAGCCATTGAGTCAGAAGACTGGGAAGAACTTCCGGTCAGTAGAGCACTACAATCCCAGGTCAGCTTCCCATGTGCTTAGTTTGACCCATACATTCTCTGCCTTCCTCAGCCCTGGGTCCAACTTTAATCTCTCTAGATTCACTCTTCCTCTTCCTTTCTCTACCAGGATCATTATTTTCTTTTTAAAAAATCTCCATCCTTCAACCTTTCTTTTTTATTGAGTCACCTCTCTCCTATAGTTCCCAGAAGAGGAAATTTTTATACATCCTCCAGTTACTGCAGCTCAATGTCATGCACAATAAGATAGGAACTGCACTGTGTCTGAAGTTGGTAGATGTAATTGCTAGCTACCTGAGAACAATGGTGAGGAGCCCATGCCCCTTGGGTGGCGGCTGTGGGAGAAGATAGGGTCCTAGGTCTAAACCCAGGAGCTCCTTTCTGGTGAATGATGACATTTGGAAACTAAGTGGTATCTGGGATATGAGTACTTACAGCTTCTAAACAATTTACTACAGCTTACATCTGATATCATGAACATGTCTCAAGAACTGTGACCTAGAAGATAAAGTAATGAACTAAAGGGGTAAGGTGAGAGAAATGGGATGGAAAGAGGGGGAGAATTTAGGCTTTTGGCCTCAAAACCTGACCTTGTTCTCAAGTTGTGAAGCAATAGACAATATAGGAAGAACTCTGAGACTGCATTGTTGTTACTGGCCAGCATCTAGCATCCTGGTTGCCAGGAAACGTCTTTTATCACTTAGGTAGAATGAATAGCAAACCAAGGCAGGGAGGAGGAGCAAGACATGTCTTGTCCACTAACTCAGGAGTCCTGAGCCTGGTCCAATAATATTGCCAGGTGTTCCAACATCACAAGAAACACTATGTTAGTAAGGAAGGAGGGAAGTCCTTGAAATTCTATGCAGCATTTACACTTTCTGGGGGAAAAAACCCCCTGAAACTGTGCTTTCACTCCAAAGCCTGTAATGCGGGTGAGGGTCGACAGTGATCAAGGAAGAAGCCCATAAAACACCTTTGGTCGTCTACCTCTGGTCACTATCTGTTTTAAGAAGGAGTCCCTAATGCTTACAGAAAGAACCCATAAATAACTTTGAGTAACTGCCCCAACTTTAATTAACTACCTCCTGTAATGTATCTGTTTTATAACAAGATGAACAAATGGGGCCTGAAGCAAGAGAAGGATTTGAGCTACCAGACCTCCACATACCTAGGTTTGGGTAGTCACATGCCTCCTGGGAAAGCTGGAACCACATTTACCCGTTAATCAATATGTAACTTTTTTACTCCCATCTCGCCAACACACACACAGCCGTCCATTCAGCAAGGTGTCACCGCTGGGCCCTCTCTGGGAACCCAGAGCCTCCCTTTCACACCTCCCCTCTGCACTGCACCACAGACTCAGACTATAAAAGGCTGCTCGGCAACAGCTGGCACACCTTGGACTCCAGAGCTGCATCTTTAAGACAGGAGAGGGGTAGACAGGAGAAAGAGGCCTCCATTCTGTCAGAAGTCACTCTCCAGCAACACGGGGTCCTCCCCCTCCCACCTAGAGCTTCCTGTCCTTAGATCTGGCTGGTTTTGGCTTTTAGCCTTTGCCTCCAAACTGACCCGTGCACTTGGTCTCTGACTCTAAGCCTTCATGTACCCTGTGTAGGTTTTGGCCCTGCTGGTGGTATGGCCCTTTTATTGGGTCCTGGTCTTCCCCAGCTCTTTCCCAAGGCCAGGCTTCTGGGACACAGCGTCTGCTTGCCAGGCTTGTAACTTAGCCCTGGTTAGAACTGGTACTTTAGTCCCAGCATGACAGCTCTGCTAAATGATGAAAGTGAAGATGAGACCAGCAGCTAGGGTATGGGCCTTGCCCTTCATGCCCTTCTTTATAATCACAATCAAGCAGGTATTTCCCAACAGGCCTGTGCACCCATGTCCCCTTACGGTGACTAAGCTGCTCCTATTTTATGGTCCCCTGGAGCTAAGGGCCCAACGTTTACTTGCTTTATTGGGAGCCAAGGAATTTGAAGAGGGTTTCAGCTGTAGGTGGGGATGGTTTAGATTAGACACACATCAGCATTTCTTGCTAGGAGTCAGGGTGTTTGGGAATAAGGGAGGCTGAAGCTCTTCCTGCAAAGGTCTTTAAAAAAAGGCGAGTTCTCATCCATGTGGAGTGACAGCAAGGTGGGCGTGTCGGGTGATGGAAGACTGAGCTGGCTGGTCTCGGGTAGACCATTTCTTCTGCTTAAATTAGGTTATGCTATTGGTAGGAATGTGAACAGTGAACCAGGGAAGTGCCTGAGAGTTGGTTTGCATTTTGTATGGATGGCCCACAGGTGTTCAAGGATTTTAAACAAGACCCTCATCCCTGTATCCTTAGTACACATGTCCTCTCTCCCTCTCCCATCTCTTTTGGGACAAGAATCAATTCTATTGAAGGAAGCCATGAGATGGGGCAGATTGGATGAATCCCTGCACAGAAGCCTGCTCAGGCAGAGCCCTCCTCAGCTAAGCTGATTAAAATAGTCAGTGCAGGACACTTTCTTCTTCCTGCCTGCCCAGGGGCCTGCAGCTGTTTGCATGTTCTGGACACAAGTATCTAAGCATGCAGCCAGGAAGCAGAGCTAAAGTAGGGATTGGACTTTAAGTCAGTCTATTTGGTGAGTGGTTGAGGGAGGAGGACCCCTCAGAAGTTCGGCCTACAAAACCCCAGTCTTGGAGGAATCAGGAAGCACTGTTGAGAGAATCAGCATCCTGCATTTTTTTCCAGGAACTTGTATTTGTAGGGTGAGCCTGGAGTGTGATTGACTGTAGGTGAGAACTAGTTTTCCTTATGGTAGTGCCGGAAGGGATAAGGAGGCTAAAGAATGAGTGTTACTGAGGACTGTGGGGCTGCAGTGCCTATTTACAAGGGTTCCTTGTTAGGAAAAAACAAAAACTGCTTCCTAATATTTCTCCAGACCAATGGAGGCAATGAGCCTAGAAACAAAGTTAGAGAAAGGCATCAGAATTAAGATGTGTTTATTCATCACTCATTCATTCATTCAACTCGTAAGTGCTCAGCACTGGGCTAGGCACTGAGACGGGGAAAAAAGAAGGTAGGATCCTGATCTCTCAGAACTTACAACTGAGAATTGAGATGTATGGCAAGGGCATAGCTAAGCACATGTGCAGCACAGAAAGGGGAGATGGCTTGAGATTATTTTTTCATCTTGGTTTGGACATGGGGTGTCCTATGTACCTACATCTTCCTGCAGTGGATATTCCTACGGCCTTTAAGTTCTGAAACATTTTGTGTGAATAGTTTTGATGGAGATCTTTAAAAGGATACTCTCCTCTGCCTTAGAAAACAAATCACAGAACACAATGTCTCTGGAATGATTTGGTTCTAATTTGACCTGTCCTTGAATATCCCCCAACATTTTCTAGTTGTTAGTGCTCCTTTTCTTCCAAACCATTTCTCATCTTGTCAAGTTGTGGCTGTTCTTGCTGCCACTGTACCCTATTTGGCTATAACCATAATGAATTGAAAGGTGACTGGAAGAACAGGAGAACTATTTTTAATGAGCAAGTTTAACTTTGTATTCAACTTAAGTGTAATAAACTTTGGCTTGGTGATTGGAGACTTGCATCGGACAATGTGACAACTACTCTCCTTTTCTGAGAGTGTTTCCTTCCCTTAAGCTGTATTCTGCAAAATCACAGTTGTTGGGTGTAACTTTGGCTAATGTAGGACAAAACTCTATAAGGTGCAGTTGTCAGAGTGAGTGACACCATCTATAGTGCTGTGAGAGTTTAAAGAAAAAAAGTTCTCCATGGACTGGGAAGCCCTAGGAAAGGTTTCATGGAAATGAAAGTAAGACCTGGAGGACAGAACAGGAGATTATTGCATTGAGAAGTGGCCACATTATTGATAAACTCTCCAGTGGAATCAGTGTCTTCATGATCTATTTATGTAACTCTTCATGAGGTTATATGAGATGTCCCAACATCCACCCTGCCAGCCCAAGCAGGGATTTGCTCTACAGAGCCTTGGCTTAGCACCCCTCCCTGACATTCTGCAGGATGCCATAATGTGTTTGCTGGCTGCAAGTGCTTCCCGGAGTATGAGTGTGGATTGCAGGACAGAAACTTGTACTCTGGATTCCACTCAGATGTCATAAAATGAGACAGTATTACTGAACTTTTATGTGTACTTCCAAACGGGAAGAACACTGGTTTCATATCCTTCTTGTGCTGTCAAAAGATCATCCTCTTCTCTGAAATCCAAATTTTCCTAATACTTCAGAAGAGTTAAAAAGTTGCACTTGAAATCAGGGGCAACCAATGGGTGTTAGCTCATGTGAGCATCTGTTTTATTAATGAAACACATTAGGGTCTTTTTTTTCAATTTATCAATCCTTGGAAAATAGGGAAAGACAAGAAAAGCTATAAAACTGGGGCCAAAGATCTTACCATCTGATCTGAAGTTCTGCATCCACTTAAAATGGGGTAGTGGCGGTGGAAATCAGTCACTATGTCAAAGAATCAACAATTATTTTTCAAGTGTAAAAATTCTTCAATAAAACATAGCAAGCCATTAGAATCCATTCACTTATCCAACAATTCTTTATTGAGAGCATATCATGTCTTTTTGTTCAAGTTGAGTAATTAAGCAAAAATGGCATTTGCACTGTTCCACCCCACATTTCCAGAAATGACAGAATATATAATTTAAAAATAGAAGCAATGATAGAAAACAAAAAAAAGGTGTCCTTGGTACATCAGAAACTGAAGAATGTAGTAGTCAAAATCAGATCAATGAAGAAAGCCACAGCTCCAGATATCCCTATAAAGGATTGTTTTTAAAAAAGTTTCAGGCCTGGAAGTGGCAAATATGGGGCAGAAGGAAGCCTGGAGTATATAATAGGGTAAGTATTTGCAGTTACCAAGAAGATCAGGCAGACAGGTGACTCCCTCAACACCTTTACATTTGACCCCCTCAGGGCAGGCAGTAGGCAATGAAGATTGTTTAGATGCTTGGGTCAGAGGGGCAGAGCAGTGCTCCAGGTAGCCCAGACAACCCAGAAGAAAGATGTCCACTTCAATCCTCCCTACTGGAGCACTTTACCAACAGCAGGCACCTTTCTTTGCTTATCTTGGACAGGCTGAAGTAACATCTGACTCATAATACATCCTACTATTTCCCTCTATTGACCAGATTAACATGGTACAAAAATGAACATGTATCCAGAATTCACCAGAAATGTGTGGAAAACCAATACTGTGAAAAGAGGTACTGATTGCATAAACAAAAGTTTGCACCCAAGAAAATCTTAACAGTTTAAGAAGAACAGGAATTTTTCTGGGGCTTTTGGAGAAGTGCAGACATAGGATTTGTAAAACAAAAACAAAAACAAAAACAAAAACAAAAACAAAAAACCCCCCAAAACAACAACAACAAAAAACTCCTCTCCCCAAAATATTAAAATGAACAAATGGGTTGTAAGAGTAGAGTGAGCATAACTGAAGAGTAAGTTAGTTAAATGGAAGATGAAACTGAAGAAATCTCTTAAGTATGTGGTCTAAAAGGATCATGAGATGGAAATAGGGAAAGAAAAGTTGAGATATGGAGAACATATTCAGATACCCAAGCATCTCTCTACAAAAAGTTTCATGAGGATAGAATGGGTGGAATGGGGGAAGAAAATAGAAAAAAATAGAAGAAAATTTGCAAGAAGATAGGTCAAAAAACAGCATAAGATTAAATAAGATGACCAAGTGCTAAGTAGGAAGAAAGAAAAAAAAACCCCTGAAACTAGATACATCACAATAATAAAGTTAAAGGAAAACTACTTAAGAGAGAAAAAGAAAAGATGGTAAAAAGAACTTTCAGAGAGGAGAGTAAAAATAAAAAAGGTGATCTGAAAAAGAAGAATGAGAGTGACCACAGATCTCTCACTGGCAATACTAGATACAGAAAGGCAGTGGAATTGCATGCACAAAACTGGGACAAGGGAAGATGTTGAAGCTGGAATTGTATACCCAGTCAAAAACTTTCAAGTGTATAGGTGAAAGAGAGTCATTTTGGACGTTTTGGATTCCAAGAGTTTACCATCCACTGGCTCATTTTAATAAAATTGTTAGAGGTCATAAAAAAGCAAAATGGGAATGAAGAACTTGCTTTTTGCTAACTCCATACTCTTCTGTCAAGAGCGGGGCGAGGCAGTCTTAGTTAGTTCACTCTTGGTTGAAAAAGAGTGAACTTACCAGTTATCTCCCCAAGATAATTAGCTAGACAGAAGCAACTGCCTTACAGTTGAGCTGCCCTTGTGTGTTTGTTGTATTAAAATATGGAATGGGTGCGACTTGTTGGCAGTCTTCTCTCAATCCTCATCCAAAACTCTGCTTTTGTCTCTGGAGTCCAAAGAGTTATGGTCACCTGGCTGGATTTCTACCGTCTTATTAAATGTTTGCTATCTCTTAATTCTCAAATTTATCCATGAGTGCTTAGAGGGGATGAGGCTAGGGAAATGATCTCACTCCTCAGACTGAAACTGTGGATTGCAGTGATTACACTTCTGTGAAATTTTTTGATTGGAAGCAGTGCAGTTGCAGACCCAGATGGATCAGAACATCAAGCATATACCCAGCTCAGCAGATAGAGGCATGGCCTGGATCTCTAGGAATGCTGCCCAGTGACCTGGAAATTTAGGGGAAAAGACTGGTCAGGAAGGGGCCCTGACAGCTTTGGGAAGGAAGAAAATAACAATTGTTAGGAGGCCATACTTACCAGAAGTCTAGGAAAATCCACGAAGTACTGCTTTAGGAAACCTCCTGGTGGGGGTGAGAGGAGGCATATGGGACTGCCCCAAATGTCACCATAGTCTGAGCTAAGGTACAACAGATTCTGGCTGGGAAGTGTTCTGGATCTTTTGTCAGTCCTCTCCACAGGGTAGGATTTGGAAGCTCTTTAAAAATTCATATGTTATTAGAGTAATTCTTCCCACTCAAATATCTGTTCTTTGCACAATCATGTTTGAGAAAACCATGTGGGACTAATGTTCCCAACCCAAGTTTGTGCTTCCCTGGTGGCTCCTCCGGTCAAGGTTGGGCCTAGCCCTGTGTGGAGCAGAGCCCTTCTTAAACTTCCCTTTACCGAGATCCATCTTCTGAAGAGCGTCGGAGACACATGGCCTCATGCCATCTTTGCCCAAGAATGAAAAGCCCTCTTGGTTCTTGAACCTGCTGTACAGAGTTTTTATATGTTACATGTTAGTGTTGGGTTTAATCCTCAGATTTTCAAATTTATACCCATTTAAAAGCATCTGAGCAGAACTAGAGGAGACTATGGTAGTGGGGACATAGAGAGGGTAAGAAGTGTGAAGGGAAAAATGGTAGATGAACAGGCAATTGTTTATGGCTGCTTTGCCAATAGTTACCCAGAAGTACCAGTCCACAGATGCACTTCACCTGCTCACTCCTTCTGTGTGCACAGATAATGGAAGAACTCTAGCCAGGATATTTCTTCATAAATTCCCAGCTACAGAGACTTCTTTGCAAGCCTAGCTTGAATGCAATATTTATTTACTTTTAGAAAGGGGTGAGGGGAAAAAGGGAGAGAAACATTGATGTGCAAAGGATCACCTGAAACCCAGGCATGTGCCCCAACTGGGAATTGAACCAGCAACCCTTCCACAGGCTGGTGCTCAATCCACTAAACTACACTAGATTCTTACCAGGAGACCATGAGCACTGGAGCTCATCAAGGGGAGGAGATAGTATTTAAATCTTGTCCTTTTTTTCTTTAAGGAGAGAAACAACTTTGAGGATAGGTAGGTTTGGGTATTCTTGAGGCTCCAGGGCCTGAGCCCTCAGGGCACAAGCTTCTCTAATACTTTTTCCTCCTCCTCCTAGTTTGTTACTAGAGCTAGAGATAGTATCTCCAGTCTGAATAGCAGCCACAGGGTCACAGTAATAGGATGAAAGAGTTCAAAGTGGCCCATGAATTCAGCTTGTCCATATTATAGTCTCCTCATATTATAGAGGAAGAGATGCAAACCAGGATTACGAAGGGCTCTAGGGCAAGGGCAGGCCATAGCCACCCCCTCCCATTTCTCAGGGGTCCCTCTTTCAACACCTCCCCTCCCCACAAGAGTCTTCAGCAACTTGAGGCGGCACTGGAACTAAGATTTGAGTCTCCTGATTCCAGTTCCATGCTCCCTGCCCTTCGAACTCCATGCTTTCTCTGCAGCTTGGAGGCCAGGGCACAACTTATAAGCAGATGGGCTGAAATACTAGTGCAACATGATTGTAAAGAGTTCAGTGTGAACTTCCACCCTTAAATCATGCTCCCAGCAGCCTGGCACTGATGCTTGACCTTGTACCATTAGAGATTTATTCTTTTTTAACTTGGAGATGAGACAGGCTTCCAGAATATCCTTTTGAACTGCAAGTACCTCTGGGAAGGCCACTAGCAGCTGATAGCTAATAAACTACATGCATGGAGAGGAAGCCAGGGCAGAGAGATTTTGGAACATGTTGAAAAAGAAGACAGAGCTGGGAGTGGGTTCACCCTGTTATAGATAGACCATAAATGCTACTACCTGCCCTGCTAAATTGCCCCAGAAACATTGGTAAAAAATTCCCTTTACAAGGCATGAGCAAATGTTTGGGACTCCAAAGGGAAAGGCAGGGCTGCTCACATCCTGTCATAAGAGCACACCCTGCCCAATGCTTCCTGTGTATGGGGGAGTTGAGCCAGGTCCCCTCAACTCCCCCAAGGCTTCATTTGCCTGAATTGACCTGCAGGGGTACTTTGGTCTATGGATGAAGAAGAGAGAAGTTTTCAGTAATATTTTATAAATGGAAGGCAGAGCAAGAGACAACAACAGAGGGTATGGTGGATTATCTACATTCTACCCTGGCACTGGGCTTTGTGCCTTTCCAGAGGCATGGAACAGTTAGGGCCAGAAATGGAAAGAAGTGATTCTTCAAGAGGCTTGATGAAACTCAGGGCACTAGGAGTGGGCTTGGAGGCTTGTCAGCTCTGTCCCTGCTGCTGCTCAATACCTGGAAGTGGCTGGGTGTGTCTGGAGATAGCAGCCCTGGCACAGCCATCAGCATCCTTATGAGGGACATTGTCAACATGGGCAATGTAGGCTCCTGAAAGCAACTTCAAGATTTTTGGATGCTAACTAAGGGGAGTAGAAGATAAAAAAGAAGACTCAATGTAAGTATATATAATGTGGCCCTACAGGGTCTCTTAGACACTCTTAGGGAGACCTTTAGAAGGGGAGGGGTGATAAAGGATTCTGTCACAAGAAGGATCAAGAAGAGAAACTTCGGGCCATTCTTATTTAGTGTGACACAGGCTAGAGTAGCCTAGCCCCTCTTATATCATTCAAACCTTGCCCGAGATGCCGATAGACTATAAAGGTCTCAGACCCCAGGTCTGGGGAAAGGATCTGTTGGCCCTGCTTAGAGAAATTCCGGTAGCTCACTGATGCAGTCTCCATTCTTTCCCACCCAAACTTAAGCTTTGATGCTACTGGATGCTACAGGACTGGAAAGTTTGCTCTAAACTCAGCCTGGGAAGGTCAGAAGCAAGAGCAGTTTCAGGGACCCCATTATCCAATCAGTAGAAGGCAGAGAGAAACCTAAGCACTGTCTGAACTACCGTAACCTGAGATGAAATGAAGCACAAGGATGAAGACAAGACTCGTTCAGAGTCTCTCAGTTGGAAACCATGCCTTCAACTTTTCAGGGCCTGGTTTATGGGCCAGAAGTAAAAGATACAGATTTAGGACCTGCTATTTGTTTTTGTTTTTGTTTTTTTTTAAAGACCAAACTTTGCAGGCTGGAAAAGAGCCAAAGCTCATACGCAAAATCCTTCTGATATTGTTGTCCCCTCCTTCCTCCACCATCCACCTGCCAAAGTGCTGAATCTTTCCTTCCTTCCTGTGATTAATCCCACACTTGCTCAGAATGTATTAAGTCCTGAAGTAGTTATGTGGCAGTTTTGGCCACTGAATAAGATGAATTTTCCAGAAGTTAAAAAAAAATCAATGTCCTCTCTACCTGCAAATATAGTATGCAACCCAGAGTGACAGCACTTAGAGCAGCTACTAAGCAGATGTGACAGGAAGGGCTGCAGTAGGAATACAGGTTGACAGGTGCCATTTCGATGGTTACCCTGTCTGGAGACATTACCAGGCTGACAGATACCCTGGCCTCTGGAGTGGGGTGTGCTTTTTACACCTGTAGCTGTGCCTGACAGCCTAAAGTAACAGCCGATGCAGTTTTGCTGAGTTAAGTGGGTCACATCCAGCCATGTGCTGCATGCCACCACACCCATATATTGAGCCTGGTTCTGGGGTAGGCACTTTATAGCAACACTGAACAATAGTTTTCCCAGATCCAACTCTTTTCACAGATAAGAAATTTTGGACTCAGAAGTTAAGCAATGTGCCCAGAGTCACAGAGTCAAAATATCAGACACTGGGTTTAAAGGCAGGTCAGTGCAGTTCTGAGGTCTGTGCTTCCTCCACGGGTGGAGTTGGGGAGACATGGGCTCTAGGCAAGGCTCAATACCTTACTAGGTGGGTGACTTTTGCAAGTTCTCTAACTTTTCTGAGTCACCCTTTCATCATCTATACAATAGGGATAGTGATGCAGCTAACCTCTGGGGTTGGTATGAGGATTCAGTGCAATCATGTGTATAATGCGTTTAGCACAGTGCCTGCCCGGAGTGCACATGTGGCCTGTAGTCACCATGCTCCCTCTCCCTCTGTGGGGCCCTAGGAGAGAGGAACCACACCCACAGGAAACAGCTCTTTGCTTTGCCAGCAGTATTTCCATTTCAGGAGAGGGAAGCCCTTCCCTCTGGAAGCCACAGCTGCATTTTAATGAAATGGATACTTGGATAGTCCAAGAAATCAAAGCCACCCTTTTCTTGCTGTGTGATTTAAAAACATCATCTAACCTTCAGGTAGTTTTTCCTGTGGAACAACTTGAACAATCCATGACCCTGAGAGGTGTGCTGGGATGATAATTGACTTTTGCTCTTTCCATAGGGAATTAACCACAGAATGCAGTGTTTCTGGTATGGGCAGGACTCTGGCCAGCTACTGCAGCCACCAAATGGGCTACTTTCCAGACCATCACCCATGGCTGCCATTGTGTCCTGGGACAGCATATTGACTTGTATATATTTGAAAACAAGAATCATTAGACAGGTTGAAATTCTATTTACATGTATCTGGATACATAAATTGAGTCAAAGAGAAGTGATTTTTGGATAATCTGCTGATTTGCATTATTCATGAATTGACATGGATCCTTGAGAGCTGATAGGGTTAGGTTGATTATAGTCCAGTAGTCTGTGTTACTCAGAAATTTCCTGGTTCCCCCAGTGGAGCTCTACCCCTTGACTCCATGTCAAGTGATGGGCAAATCAAATGACGACTATTTACAACGACTGCTTGGTCATTGCCTTTGAGTCTGCTGGAATCAAACAGGGCTCTTTAAAAAAAAAAAAAAAAAAAAAAGAACTCCTTTTGATATCTGGAAAGCCTTAATCATAGCCCAGTCCAGGAGTGAATGTTATAATCAACATTACCTACAGGAATCCTTTGTGAATCTCTGACCTGTAACTTTCTATTCCATTACCCTTACCCTTTCTATCCATTACAAGTGGCAGGGAGAGGGTGTTCTACTCCTCAGCATTTGTTTTGGCCATGAGTGTTGAATTTTGGTGTGAGTGAGATGCATGTGACCCGTCTTTGTTGTGATTTGGGTGTGGTTAGAGTCACAATTTATACCATGCATGAAGTGATAAAGCAGAAAGGGCATGTAGGGCTCGTCTCACGTAAACTCTTCCTTTCAAAGAAGAGGTGATAGGCCCAAACGCTTTCTCAAGGCCACCCTGATGTTTAATGACAGAACTGGGACTTGGGCACATGACTACTGACTTTGCAGTGCCCTACTGCACTACTGATTTTCCTATACCACAATATGTCTCTATTTCATGTGGACAGAGATGGTCTTCTATAAAAAGGTGTTGGGAAGGACACTCACTTTTATTAAAACACAGTTTCCCCAAGACTGTGCTAGATGTGTCATCTACATTGGGTTATTTTATTCTGACAGTGCCTCTGCTGAAGAGAGAGGACCATCAAGCCATTTTTAAACAGTGGAGCAGTTAACTGACCGGTCTTTAGACCACAAAACCCCTGCTCTTTCTCCCAGGCTCGGCCAAATGTCTCCTTCCTCTCACTTCTTTCCCCTTTGGACTCTCTCACCATTGGAAACACCCTCTGACAGACTCAAGTTGGAAGTTGTAAATGGCAAGGCTTCCATGGATGAAGAGGCAATGCATGGGCTAGTCTGAATACAGCAAATACTGTTTTAAGAGGGAGCCATGCAAGACTTCTGGGAAGTGGAGAGTGTGGTTTTCCAGGTGGTGGGACTTCTATTAGGCACTGTGTACAAGCAGCTGTGGCATTGTCATCAATCCAGGCACAGTCTCCTCAAAGAAAAGGGAATGGAGGGTGGCCCACAGGATTCAGTATCCTTTGTGGCCATTCTACCTGAGTGACAGGCGATTGATGCGAACTTTTTTTATCCTTATTGTTTTTCAGAGCACAGAACCTCTTGGAAACATCAAATTCATGCCCTGCTGCCTAGCACTTGGGAGCAATCTAGTTTCCCTCCAGGGAGACATATCCCATGTCTCAGCATCTCTCATGAACATTTCCTAGGCATTGTAAAGCTCTTGGTGTAGGAAACACCTTTAAAACAGGGACTCTATCTTTTCTTTCATGGATCCAGGGCTTTGAGTGCAGCAGATGTTTTTGCACATTAGAAGAGAGGAGGGGAAGGAAGGTTGTAGCCAAAAGTTCAGGTTGTAGAGTTTGAGAAATCAAATTTTGGTAAGGATCTGGCAATATATATTAAAATGATACCACTTTTGGAAAACTACCATATGGAAATAAAAGCTATGGTTCAAAAGGGTATATGTGGAAGAATGTTTATTGCAATATTGCTTAGAATGACAGGAAACTAGGAACAACTTGAAAGTCCATCAGTAGGGTCCTGGTTTTAAAAAGTACAGTTTATCTATACAGTGAGACATGAAACAGCTTTTTAAAATAATAACTTGTATTTACATGTAGTAATCTGAAAAGAAGCCTATAACACACTTTTTAATGAAGAAAGCAAATTGCTGAATAATGTATACAATATGATTCCATATTCACACAACATGTACCAAGAGCACATGCTCATAGGTATATGCACATTTGCATGAGCAAAATATGGAAGACATACAACAAAATGTTAATATTACCCTAATGGGGGTACAGTTTCAAATGTGAAAAAATCTAATAAAGCTTAAAACAGCAAACCTTCTGAGAAGAGAAGAAAGAGATCGGGGTGGTTAAATGGCCCAGAAGGAAAACAGATGGAATCAAGCACAGCTTTGTTTAGCCATCTCTCTCATTGTGCATTCTCAGGCAGGGCTACCCCAGAATCACCAGGAATCAGCCCTGCACTAGGACAGATCATAATGTGTTATGCTCCATGTGACATCATTACATAATTCATGGCGGGGGGTGGGGGTGGCGCGAGGCTGCAAAACTACTTATCTATGAAAGCTTTGGAGGCACACAAGAACTTTAGTATCTTGATAAAGAATGTGTCCAAAAACTTACTTGATTGGAGGCTACTTTGCCGCTTGTCCAGGCCCCATAGCCTCCGGGGTCTCCCTGTCCTTATCAGTAGGTACTTTTCACAGAGCCTACCTCTCCATAAGCCATTGGTTATAGCTACATTTAACTAATCCGTATGACCCCTGATAGTACCCGAATCCATAACCAACTCTTCCTGGAAGATGTCTTAAGGGTAGGGATATGTCTTTTCACTTTTAATCCAGAATGCCCAGCACAATGCTTGGTTCCTAGTGGTTGCTATGTAAGGGCTAAATGAAGGAAATGTTTATTGAGTTGTTGTACCGGATAGACAAAATTGATTTCTACCTGGCTTTGAGGGGTTCAAGTGAGACTTTTTTCCAGAAAAAGTGATCCTTTAATGAAGGATTTGAAAAGGAGGAAATGAGTGAAGGATACAACAAAGAGGAAAAAGCTAATTTCTGTTGTGACGGCATTTAAAAAGTATTTTAGTGTCTTTAGGGCTCTGCTACTGCATCCCCCTTCCCCTTCCTCCAAAGAAGTTCACAGGTTATTGAGAAAATGTTGAGATGTCTTTTGGGTTTTTCTCACTGTGAGAGGAAGTAGGTAACAATAGTCCAATATTCAGCTTTTTTAGGGGCAAAGAACACCAAGGATTAAGCTATTAATACAGAATGACTAAGAAAATGCCTCCCAAGGATTGTTAGAATAAACAGTCAAACTAAACAATATAATAAAACTGATTGAATCAACATAAAGAAGAAATAATGTTTTGGTTTTAATGGGGGGGGGGGAGAGAAAATACCCAAATTACTTTGCAGGTACTGGTGGCACTCTTGCAAGCTGGTCTTTGGCATATAGTTTAAAAAATAACTGGGCCTTGCGTTAGAAAGAATTAAGACTGTGGAAGCTTTTGTGTAGGAGCACTGCCCAGGTCTGGGGCTGCCTGGAGGTTCAGCCAGGTAGCTGGCTGCTGCAGCCTTGGCTTGGCTCCCATCTGGCCCAGAAGACACTAAGAATACCACTGGGTTATCTGCCAAGAGGTGGTGGTGGGTAATGGCTGTGGCCTGATTCTTGAGGAGCCATGGACTCACTGCAGAGTGCTTTAGCCATATGCACGCCCTAGCCATGTGTGAGGTTCCCCTGGCGGGGGCGGGGAGGGGGGAGGGAAAGCCACATGACATGGCTATGCACCACCTTGTATTACAGAAACCACATTTGAGCAACCCCAGAACCTCGCTTTCCCAGAAAGGTCTACTGGTTAGAGAAACTGCACCTTGATTCCCTAGGCACTGGATTTTGAAAGGCATCAAAGGGAACGTTGGTTGGTGCCTACCACACATGGTCTTTACCTTCTGGAGGGCTCAGAGATGAAAGGAGACAATTATGCAGTCACAGCATGGGGCAGGTCGAACCTTAGGGGCTTTGGTCAACCTTCTAAGGTTTGCGGCCATGGCTACGCTGAAGAGTTAGTCTAACTGAACCCTTCCAATGACAGGAAACTCACTTTGTGGCACCTCATAAAGCTGGATAACTTTCAATTATAGCCCTCCCCAAGAGTCTCGTTCCAGCCTTTGCACCCTGGCTCAACCATCAGTCCAACTTCATGCTTTCAAGAATCTTGTGACTGTCAAGAACCTTTGTGTTTGAGATGAACCTTTCCATAATGTGGGTGTTCTTGCAGTTTTGGGGGGCCCTTTCTGTAACCTAGGGGCCTTCTTTCTCTGCTAATTTTTTGATCTCCTCCAAATATCCTTATCCAATTGTCATCAACCATGAATGACCATTAAATCATACTGCTTGGGGGTCAAACCAAAGCATTGGTATTTTCAAAGCCCCATTGTCTTGTTCCCTGAAATTGGTTAACCTCTTGAAGGTCATACTATGGAATGAGGCATCTTAGATTTGAATCCTGACTCTACCACTTGGGTAATTATCTGTGTTTTTGTGTCTTCATCTGTTATGCAGAGACAATAACAGCACCTACTGCAAAGACTGTTCAAAGAACTGCATGAGAACCCACCAAGGCTAGAAGAGTCTCTGGCATGTAGTAAGTGCTCTACAAGTTTAGCTCAGAACCTAGGACAAGGCCTCGCAAATATTAACAAAATATCTGTGCTATTACCACAGGCCAAGTGTTGTTCTAGCACTTCGCAGGTACTACTCAATATGTTTTGTTGTGTTGATCTAGTATAAGAAAAGAGAAATAGCAAAATATGATTTGGGATCACTTTACTTAATAGGACTATTGTCCCAGACTTGCCCATGTAACTCACATCCTGGTAAATTCTCTTTACACCTTGTAATCTCAAGTTTCTTCTTGCCTCCCATCAAAATCCCTTCCAAAGTTCTTTTACAACAGTTCTGTACATTTCAAGGTGCTCAAGGTAACTAAATTAAGAGCTCCATATCTAAGTCCAGTGCCTACTGATGAGCTAGGCATGTAAAGGATACTTAGTAAATTCTTCATAGAATGGTTAAATTAATTAACCTGATACACTTATGCAAGAGGGACAAAGAAGCCTGAATTCCTGTGAATGACAGGGATGGTGAGAGAATGCTACAAAATGCCTACTGTGTGCTAGGAACTTCTTCATGCATCACAAAATTTTCAAAACCCTACTACATGGGTTTTCAGGTAACCTTCCTGTGTAACAAAAAGTCACCCCCAAAACTAAATGCCTGAAAGTAACAATTATTTTGCTTGTGAATTTGTAATTAAATGGGAGCACAGCAGGGACAGCTCCTCTCTGCTCCAAAATGACTCAACAGAGGACTGAAGTATCCACTTTCAAGACAGCTCACTGGTCCTCCAGCCATGACAGAACCAGCACGTGACCTGGGCTCTCACTCAAAGCCTCAGCCTGGCTCTGGGTTGAATGGGTTGGAATAGAAAGCTCTTGCCATGAGAATACAGCTCTCTATCTCAGCCTCTCCACTCTTCACTCCAAGGGGAGCAGTGTCTGTGCTTGGGGAGAAGCCAAGCAAGCAAAAGATTTCAACAGAGAATGGAGGAAACACACCCACTGTGGTTCTCATAGCAACATAATCATACATAGGCAGCAGCCTATTTCGGTGGGAGTTTGTCTCGGCTTCCCTCCCCCCTCAGTTAGTCACAGAATGGATGCTAGGCACAGGCAAGCAGAGTGCGGTGGGGTCAGAGGAGAGTGTTGGACTGAAAGTCAGGAGGCTGGGGAGCGGCTCTCAGATGTTCCCACAGCTGGCTGAAGGGTCAGGGACAAATGTCCTCTCTCTGATCTCTGGGTCTTTATAAAATGAGAGGACTGGACGAAAGGGTTATGAGCGTACTTTCCTTTCTGGTTTTCTTTGATTGGACAAGTAATGAGACTCTTTTGTTAGGGAATCAGATGTCTTAGGATCTTTTACCTCTTAGAAAGATACTTAAAGAAAATGGGGTTCGATGGGGTAAAAGTCACTCTTTAGATTCACCTCATTTATCCCCTACTACTTGCTGCATGATAGCAGGATGTGAAAGGGAAGGAGAATGACCAGGTGTTGCCAAAGACTCTGCTCACTCACCCTCAACACTAATCCAGGTCTGTGGTCTGAGAAAGAAAAAAGGTTAAGAAGGGTAAGTTCTTTTTTTTTTTACATTTAAATCTGCTCCTTCCTCAACACACACACACACACAGACACACACTCTCATTACTCCAGCCTCTTGCCTGTCCTCTTGTCAGTCTTCTTACTCTGCAACCCTTCCTCTTGTCTCCCTCCTCCATTTAAAGCAATGTGTCCTCTCTTTTCCCTAGGACCGGGTGAGGAAGCCATCCTTAGCTTCTGGTCCATTTCTTCAATGGACTCTGGGGTTAATTGAGGACAATCAGGCTCACACTTCCCGACTGTCAAAGGTGATATTCAAAAACAAACAGGACTTGCACGCAGGACTGCTTTTCCCCTGTAAGTACAGGAATGAAGTGAAGAGAGACAGGGTGCTCAGGGAGCATCATTTAGGTCTCTGTCCTCGACCTGTGCGCCGAAAGCTTGAAAGTGCAGCTGTCTTTGAAGGAGCCGGCTCCAGTGGCCTGTTGTAGTTGGAGAGACAGAGTAGGGTTCTCCCTCCGCCTTGTTCCATCTCTCATAGCCTGACAGATGGCCGGTAAGAAAGGGGGAGAAAAAGCTCTCAAAGTGAAGACAGGAATGCATTGTATAAAAATTCACACCCCCTGCTGCCGCCCAAACTCCTTAAAAAAGGATCAAGAGAATCCTAATGGGTTCGTGACATCCTCCCTCTCTCCATAAAAGGGACTTCAAAATCTGGTGACGAAGGGGGAGGGGTGAGGAGAAAGAAAAGAAATGGATTTTGGGCGGGGGGCGGGGCGGAGCGGCGCGGCTACCAGGGAAAACTAGAGTAGGGGAAGCACGACCGCAGGCTCTTCCATTTGACTCTCTCCCACCCTCGTTCCCAAGCCACCTCTGGCTGAACCTTCGCCCCACCCTCCCAGCCTCAGCGAGGCTAGGAGCTCCAAGTGCCCTGGATAGGGAGAATGGGAGAAAAGGAGCGCTCGTGATACCGTACTTAGTCCTAGAGTTGAAGGAGTTAAGGACCCTCCCTCATCCACATGCCTAGCCCGTCGCTCCCAAACCCTTCGACGAGGCAGGATCCAAGAACTGACCGAGGAGCGGGAGAGTTCGGGGGTAGAGTGGGTGGGAGCGAGGTAACCGTGGCCCAGTTCTGCCCAGAGCTTGTCCTCGGTGGGAGGACGCACCCCCGGGTCTAAGGACCTGCACGAGTCCAGTTCCGGCGCCTGCTTTCTCCAAGCCTCCCGAGCGGCCCTGCAGCGGCCGCGCGGCCCTGGCCCCCGCGCAAGTGGCCCGCAGCGCCGGGGAGTGGAGGCGGCCGAGAGACCCCGGCAGCCCGGGGGAGGGGGCGGGCGCGCGGGCGCCGCGGGCCCTAGGTCTGCGCCCAGCCGCCGCTCGCTCCACCGAACCTCTTACCCCGCCCCCACTCACCCGGCTCAGCCCCTAGGAGAGACGCGCAGGAAGCGTGTTGCTTCGCCCGGCGGATCCGCAGAAGTTGAGAGGAGTTGGCGGCAGCCTCGGGCCGGCCGGACTTTGCGAGCAGCCGCGGGAGAGACGCCGCCGCCGCGGAGCCTTCGGGGCTGCCTCGCTCCCGCTGAGCCCGCGGCGCGGGTGGAGAGGGGCGGGGAGGGGGTCGGGCGCGCGAGAAGAACTTGAAACTGTGTGAAGGAATCCGAAGCAGATGAGAAGGGAAGAAAATAAAACAAAGTGGGGACTGCAGGAAAGACTCAACCGTGGTTGATTGTATCGGCTGGCGCTCCGGCAGAGGGGCTGGGTTGAGTTTTTTTTTTTTTTTTTTCCTTTCCCCCATTCTCTCTCTCTCTCACTCTCTTTTAAAGCTACACCAGCTCTCTTTCTCTACTATCTTTGTATCACCAAACCCTTGCTGGCTCTTATGGGCATGAAACACTCCTCCCGCTGCCTGCTCCTAAGGAGGAAAATGGCGGAGAACGCTGCCGAGAACACCGAGGTAAGGAGGCGAGCGCTCCGGGCGCTCGGCGACCCCGGCTGCCCCCCGGCCGCCCCCCGGCCGCCCCCCGGCCGCCGCGCTGCCGCCGCGGTCGCTGCTCAACGCCTAGAGCCAAACTTTCCCCAGTTCCATCCCGCTTGCTTCTGCCGGCCGGCTGTGTGTGTGTGTGTGTGTGTGTGTGTGTGTGTGTATGTGTGTGTATGTGTTGGGGTGGGGGTAGACAGTGCACTTCTCAGGTCCCCCCCTTTGAAAATGCAAAGGAGTCGCTCTCACCCCATCTCTCTCTCCTGCCACGCTCTGCTGCTTGCTTCTCTTTCCCCCAAGTCCTAAATCCTGGGCAGCCGCGCTTCCCTGCCCCCTCCCTGCTCCGACAGGGCATCAGAGTCCCGACTTTGTGCAGAGCTGGGGTGGGTGATCCTGGGGCCGGGTCTTCTCCCTGCAGAGTCTTGACCGTCTCCAGCCTCTGCCCCGGATTTACCCTTCAAGCTCGAGCCCCTGAGCCCGCGGTCCCCGCAGCACCGCGGAGAGCTCCCGACCGCACGCGGCACCGCTGAGCTGGTGGGGGTGCGATTTGGGCACCACCAGCAGACCCTCGGGCCCAGATTCGGGCCGGAGAGGTCTGCCATCGTCGACTGTCCGAGCCGTCTCGGGCGCAAAGCCCAGGGAGGGAGTGCCGGCAGCGGCCACCTTCAGAACGAGGGACAGCGTCCGCTCCTGCCGCAGCCGAACGAGCGCTGGCTGTGGTGGCTGCGCGCCGCGGGCTGCAGCCACAAATGAGTCTGCAGCCACTCGTCCCGCAGCAGCTTTTGAATGCCTCTCTAGCTCCTCAAATTGCGCTCTTGCCCCCCGTCTTTGGCAGCCCTTTAGCTGCCCTTTCTCTACTCTGAGTTGGCCATGAGCCGTAAAGAGCCCTGCTGCGTTTTGCGTCCCAATACTTATGGCTGCGTTTTCTGGCCTCTCACTGACCCTGCTGTCATTACAACTGGACTAGTCCGTAGGTTCTGGGCACCTGTGGTCACGAAGGGGATCAGCGTGGGCCGTCCCCTTACCTTCCTGGAGAGACGGTGAGCCGAGGTGGGGGCGGAGTGGGGTAAGTGTGTGAAGATCATCCCTTACCCGGTGGCAGGAGAAAGGCAGGGAGCAAACTCTCGAGCTCTATTAATAGCCGGGTGTCTGGTGGGGCTGCCGTACATTTCACATATGGTTACCCATATGCAGCGTGGGGCAAGGATGGAGGTGTGGTGCGGGGATTGTCTCTCTGTCTTTCTGGAAGGCAAAAAGGTGCAGAGACCCTTCCCCGATCTTCTTCATGTGAAGTATGAACTGCAGCTAACCCCTACCCCCACAGCGTAGGCAGCAAAGCTTTTTAAAACCCCATTCTGGGAGAGACTAGAAGCAGCATGCATCTGGCAACTGTCGATTTTGAAACAAACACCCTCTAGGGCTTGGAAACAGTAGGATACTCAGTAGCTGGTGCCTTCTCCTTGAGTTAGGGCACAGCCAGTAAGCCTGCGGGTCTCCCTGGAAACTTCCTCACCTCCCCAGCCCCACTCCCACCCCAGAGCACACATTCTGAATGATGTGCAGTGCAAGGCTCTAGGCCTCACAGCGGAGAGCTAGCCTTACCTCCCTCTGATCGCCCACCCGAGAAAGAGGTTTCTAAAAATAGCTCGCAGTCAAGGCTGCACTTCTGTGAAATGTTGGACTCGGCACGTAGCAGCAGTCCCTGCAGCTAGGTGGTTGGGGCAATGGAGGGTAAGAAACAGCACCCCTCTGCTCCCCACCCCCGTCCCTCTCGGTTCCTGGAAAAAAAAAAGTTTTCTAGGGTTTCTAGCCCCTGCACCCTGGCTGTTGCGCGTGGTCTGAGCGCAACCCCCTGCAGGGTTTCTCGATGTGCAGCCGTGGCTGCTGAGCTCCCCACCTCGGTGAGGATTGAAAGCGTCCGGAGCGAGCAGAGCCACACGCGCCAGGCTATTTTTACTTGCTTCCCCCGCGGCTCCGCGCTCCCCCTTCTCAGCAATTGCATATGCCAGCCCTGCTCAAAGCATCAATGAAAATAGCTGTAGAGGCTCTAAGCTCCTGCAAGGGGGTGGGGGACAAGTCGTTATACGGTGGTGGTGAATGGGGGCAGGCCCATGGGAGCTCCTTACAAGGGAGTGAGTCTGGGGTTCAGTTCTTAGCAATTTCCCTGAGAAGCGGAGGGAGCCAGGCCTAACCAATGTTCGAATGTGTCCAATGAAGCCATCCAGGCAGCGTGACAATCACTTGGTTTTTCTCCAGGAACTGACTGTTTTTGGAATAAGCCAGGACTAGAACAGTACTTTCAAAAGTGGGGAACCGTGGATTTGCCTGCATGTATGGTGGGAGAGAGGAAGGCAAACACACATGTCTCTGGGGTGTGTGTGCGCGCGCTGGAGCACTCACGCTGCACTGATGGTGGTAGTGGTCCTTCTTGTTAAATGAACATGTCTTTATCAAACACTGACTCTGTATTAGGAATAATTAGCTACCCTAGATCTAAAGCTCAAGACGATCAGGGCCCTTGCCTTCCAGGGACTCACAGTCTGGTGGACAGTGGTGCTGGATCATCCAGATAATCCTGTAGCACCCTTTCCTGCCTTTCGTTGATATTGTTTGCAAGCACTTTAATCTCCTTTCATCCGCACAATAATCCTGTGAGATAAGCAAAGGTCAGTATTCATTTTTTTTTCTTTTTTTTCCCCCCACTCTATAGTTGAGGACATAGAGGTTGAGAGGTCCAGCAATTTCTGAAAGTCACATGGCTGGCTAAGGCAGCCTTGGAACACAGCTTGATCCCACTTCTGATCCTTTGCCCTACATTTGTACTTCCAAAAAGATGCCATGTGTGAATGGGAGTAGGCAGGAGCCAGCTGGGAAGAGAAGGTTACTTCGGAAGCAAGAGATGAATGTGGGGGTAGGCAAGGATGATGGGAGAAGGTGTTCTTTCACAAGGTAAAGAGAGGGAAAGATATTCTAATTGTTAGGCAAGAAGGAGAAAGTGAAGAATAAGACTACTTATATTGTGAACCAAACCTTTCTCATCAAGTAAAGTCTGGAGCTGGGGCCCGGTTGGCACTGGGTGGCCCAGAGTGCACTCTTTGAACACTTTGGCCTCAGTTCCTTTAACTTGAGCTGATTTTCCTTATGGATGTAAGGAAATGTGGGGACTCTGGCACATGGTAAACATGCAGCAATGTTAGTTCCACTCTGCTTTCTCTGGCTTCCTCAAATACGCTTTTCTTCCTCTGCTGAGGGCATCTTCACCCAGCCAACCTCACTCTTATCAGCCTCTTCTCCTTCTCCCCTACTCCCCACACATCACCAGAAACCTTCTGAAATGTCTGAAAAACTTCCAGTCTGACTCTCCTTTTCAGTCCATTCTCAGTGTCTGAGGCAGGTCATCCGCACCTCTGTCCTCACTAAGGCAGTAAGTAGCCTCTCAACTGTTGGTCCTTTCCCCTAATCCAGGCTCATTCTCACTGCTCAGTGGGCTTTCAGGAGCACAAATCTGCTTGTGATCAGACATCTCTTTAAAAGCTCCCCATGTTCCCCATGTATTGCATATAGGATCCAGGATAGAGCCCAGTTTCCGTAGCATAGCCTAAAGGCCCTCCAATACTCGCCCCATGCAATCCTCTGTGTAGGATGGCCACTGACATCATACCTGAATGCTTCTGTGCGCACTGGCCCTTCTGCCTGGGCTGCTCTCACCCACTGCCTTTTGGAAAAAAAAATCTTCCTCCACCTGCAGGCCTCAAATCAAAGGTCACTTCCTCTGGGCAGCCTTTCCAGATCTGCCATTTATTTATTCTCCACCCCCATGGAGAATGAGTGTTCCTTCTCTTCCTTGTTCTTCACACCTGCCTCTCACTTTTCCTATTAAAGATATTTGGCTTTATATATATCTATTTCTCCAGTTAGATAATGAACTTTTAAAAAATACCCTGTTCTTAACACTGTGCCTGACACACAGTGAATAATAAATGCTGATGAATATCTTATGAGTTGATTCACAGAATTATGAACAAGCTCATGAGCCTTCTGGGTTGTAGCCATTCATGGTTTCTGAAAATTGGGCTTCGTATCTTCCACCCTTTTGCTATACTTAGATTACTGTGTATCTTTAAAATTCAAAATGAGTAAATATTCTGAGAATCAAGGTGCTACAGTAATTCAAAGCATGCGTACACTTTGGTTATTCATGTACCTATTCAATGCTTGGTAATTACTGTTACTGTGTGGTGTTCTTCTGAATGGCAGATAAATGGATTAATCACACTGCCCAATTATGAACCATGGGGGATAATGGACTCTTGTGAGCTGCTGCTTGCTTTACCAATTCTTGAAGAAAGTTGGGCGCCTCGTTGATGGTGATGACTCCCTGATTGGGGTTTTAGCACCTTAAAGGAGAGCCACAGAGGTGATAGAACAGTTTTAGCAGAGGAGTCATTTGGAGACTGATTTTGAATGTTCTATTGCCTTCGCGACCCAGGGAGAGAGAAGAGTGATGGGTTGGAAAAAGTCCTACACTAGGACAGGGAGGTGAGGGGTGCAAGTGAGCGCTGCTCCGTGAGTCATGGGGAGAACTGAGCTGACCTCTGACACGGTGTCTACTGGTGGTTTTAGCTAATGGAAGCTTCTCCTCAGAAACTTCCTTTCAGCTACAGGGTCAGGGAATTGAGGAGGAAGAGGGCAAGAGGAGGCAGGACCCACGCCTACTTCCCTGAGGATGTCTCTTTCCGAAGAGGTGGGAGCTAACTAACCATGTAGCCTCTGGCATCAGCCTGCCTGGTTTAAAATCCAGCTCTGAGCTTAAATGTGTTGTCATGTTGAACATGACTTAACCTCTTGGGGCCTCATCAAGTTGTTGTGATGATTAAATGGATTAATTCACGCAAAAGGTTTAGAAGAACATGGTGAGTGCTCCGTGGCTGTTTATGATTATTATCCAGCTGGCTTTTGTAAGTCTTGCTGAAAAAGTGCAAACTGGGTGAGCTCTCCGGCTTTCTTGTTTCTCCATGGAAATGATCTATAAAACATAGTCCATATCGAATTTTTTCTCCCTCCACAAACAACAATTTCAGCCCTTAAGTGAGATCAGGGGAATTAAGAAGATACCCACATTCCTCCCCCCCTGGGAAATTTGGCTTTTCAGAGAATCCTAAATTGGCTTTTGGCTGTCAACAGGGTGAAACACAGCACTCCTGTCTCCAATTCAGGAGTGGGTTTCATTTCCTCCTCTTTGCTAACTGCGCTGTGAAGTGATTATCACATATCAGTTTGGAACATGTAAAAATCTGTAAAAACAGTACTTGCACCTTGGAGTCTACTGTGCGTGCAGGGAAAAAATGGGCAACATGACTATATGTGAACTGCCAAGGTAACTGGAAGTGGAATGGAGTTGTTGTGTAAAAAGCAGACATTGTTGTTCTGTCGTGAGCTGATTCAGTGGGTGCATAGAGAGAGCATAGGCAAAAAGGGACCCCTGAGCTGCTACTGCCCAGCGTACTTACTTAACCAGAATGCACAGTTGGCTGCTGGGTAAAAAGCTTCAGAGGAGGCGATTTCCCCAAACTCCTTCTGCATCTCGGTGGTCAGGAAGTTCTTCCTTAGGTTTGAGCTCAGTCGCTTCTACTTCAATCTGAGTCATGCCTGTTTATGTTATGCTAAAGAGATAAAAGCTGGCCAGTTGCCGTTGCATTTTTGGGCTGTATTAAGGCTGTGTCACCTTCTTTACTAGTTTTTGTCCCAAGTGATTTCCACCCCTGTCTCTGGTATTCTGGTAGCAGCCCTCTAAGAGGAATAGCCAGGAGAGGAGTCCTGGAGGTTTGCCTCCCCAGTGTTATCCGGCCCGTGGGATGTCTCACACATCAAAGGGCTTTTCCACTTCACTTGCTATTAGAATCCCCTCACGCATCACAGCTTTCTGCAGATTTATTATGGGTGGCCCATAACTAAAAATTTCTCTTTAAAACATATTTTTTAAAAGAGCAAATAGCTTGATGTGCACCTTTTCATAAAGTCATAGAATTAGAGTCAGATGAAAACTCAAATCATTTTTAAACTAAGTGATGGAAAAACTTGCCTAGTGTCACGGAGCTCTTTAGTCTTGAGGCCTTGCTCATACCCAGGTCAATGCCATTTCTGTTTCCCTGAAATGTAGCATCTGGTTTATTGTTTCATTTTTGTGCTAATTTTCTAACATATCCAGAGGTATCATATAATATCTAAAACCAGTGTTTCTCTATATGGGGTCTAGGAACTGTGCATAATGCGATCTCTCTCTTTTTCATATGGCACTTAAAATGCTTTGGCATATATCACCATGTTTAATGCATGCCATCATACAGTGCACACATACATGTGTTCCATAATGTACACCACGCAAAGATTCCTAACACTGTGAGTTACTATGTGTCCCCATTGCACAGATGAAGAAACCAAAGCACAAAAAGTGTTACTTGCCCTCAATCCCGCAGCTAGTAAATGATGGAACTGGGACTCGAAACTGTGGTTTTCCAACCACCAAGACATGTCTTTTTTCCAGTTTGCTAGGCTGTGAAGACATCATAAGGACAGCAGGAGAAACTTAAAATATGAAGAGAAAGAGTGGAAGAATTAACAGGAGAAATAAGGAAGGGTGGATCTGGGAGAAACCAAGAGTAAGATGTCAGTCCCACCTTTCTTTTCCCAGGTCTTCTTTTCCTGCCTCCACCACTGCCCTGCCATCCCTCTCTCTCACTCTCCTCAGTGCTGTTCCCTGTGGGTGGCAGGGATCTGCTATAATTTGTGGCTGGGACAATCCTCATTCCACGCCACCTAGTCATCTAAACTGCCCCCGTGCTTCGGGTCCCTACTGGTGGGCCGGGAAAACTCTTTTCTAACAAAGTACACCTCTTTGGAAACTAGACCCAAGGCCATCCATAGTAAACCTGGACTCCCATCCCATCCACCTTCTTTGTTGGGATGAAATAAACAGCAGATGCTTCAGCATAGGAACTTTTTTTTTTTTTTAAATTATCTCTGTAGTTTTATCACCTGTTTTCTTTAGCTAGGGCTTCTGTAACAAAGTACCACAAACTGGGTGACTTGAAAAAACGCAGATGTCTTCTCCCACAGTTCTGAACGCTCGAAGCCTGAAATCCAGGTGTCAGCAGGGTCCGTTCCTTCTGGAGGTTTTTAGGAAGAACGTGTTCCTTGCCTCTTTCCTAGTTTCTAGTGGTTGCCAGCTATGCTCAGCATTCTTTCTTCTGTAGATACATTATGCCAGTCTCTGCCTCTGTCTTCACATGGCCTTCTCCCTTGTGTGTGTGTCTGTATCTCTTCTTCCTATGAGGACACCAGTCATACTGGATTGGAGGCCACCCTATACAGTAGGACCTCATCTGAACTTGATTATATCTGCAAAGCCCTTATTTCCAAATAAAGGTATATGTATAGGTGACAGGGGTTAGGCAACACACCTTTTTGGGAGGCTTAATTCAACCCCCAACATCATCCAGTGTCTACACATAATAGGTTGGAGTAAAAAATGGCTGATAAAGACTGAATGAACCCATAGCGGGCCTTGGAATAGTTGCAGAGTCAATGAAGGCAGTCTCTCCCTTCAAGTCCCTTTCTTGATGCTCATTTCTTAGCTGACCACCTTGCCCACTGGCTTTCCAGCACATTTGTTAGGACTTCTTTCCTTGAGCAGTAACATTGATATAAGAGCTACCATTTTACTGTCTTCATTATGTGTGGGGCACAGTGTTAAGTGCTTTGTAAGCATTGTCTTATTTAATTTACACCACAAGACTGTAAAGCATTCTCTTAATATTCTCGTTTTGCAGTTGAAGAAATGGAAACTTGCAGTGGTTGATTAACTTGACCAAGATTATAGCACTTGTAAGTGGCGGGGCTGGAGTGCACTCAGAATTGGAACGTGTTCTGCTGTTGACTTAGGCCTCTTTCTCCACTTTTTCCACATTCCCAACCTCAAACTGATCCTCACTTTTACCTAATCTCCCTTCCCCACACCAGCTCCCTCTCATAGAAAGAGTTGGGAAGGAACTGATTACTTCCTTGCATGGCAAAGGCTTACGCCCAACTGGATCCTCTCAGCCTGTAACAGGCCCGTGTGTTTAATCTCCTCAGCTTCACCAGGAGTTTGCTTTGCCATTGCCAGGGGAATTATTTCAGTGGTAGAATTGGGAGCACATTAGTAGCTTATTGAAGGGCTATTCTGGAGGGAGGGAGGCATAAGGACCTCCAAACAACTAAACCATATATCCACTGATTTCTCAGCCTGAGGTAGTTTCACGTGGAGGTGAGGTGTGCAGCCTCTGCGATTAGTATGCCTGGGTTCAGATCTCAGCTCTGCTGATTACTAGCCTGCTCAAGTCACCATAGTCATCTGTGCCTTGGTTTCATCATCTAGGACACATAATAGCACCGTATCCCATAGAGTTATTGTCAGGATTAAATGAGTTACTTCACGTAAAGCACACATCTGGCACATGGTAAATGCTCAGGAAAGATTAGCTATTATTTGTAATCTGGGTTTATCCAGTGGGGTCCTGAAGTGAAAGCAGATGAATAAGGGGCCTTGACTGGTGACATTATTGAGTTAGTGGCAGCAGAGACTGGAGCAGAAGAGCCAAGGGAGGCCTCTTTGACTCAGGTAATTGAATCATTGAATCATCAATTCAGTCATTCTTAGGTCAGCCAGCCAGAGTCACAAAGACAGCTGAAAGCAGGGCTCTTCAGCAGCCCCTGCCCAGGGAGCCACTCATCCTCATGTGATGTACACCAGCTATAGGAAGAATAGGGTTCTCTGTTACCCACAGGCTGGCCTGTCTTTCTCCAAGCTCACATTTGGGTCTGGGGTCTGGAACTCGAAATCTGGAGAATGAAACTGCAACCTCATCGAGTCCCTACCAATGTGAGAGAACTGGAAAGTAAAACCTGCTAGACTGCAGACCCCCTGAGAGAGAGGCCAAGATCTCAGTCTCCTCTGTGCCCTTCATAAGGCTTGCTGCTGGAAAGGATGCAATTCCTATTTGTTGATTCCTAGATTGAATGGTGGTCATTGCCCATGTTCCCACTGAGGGAAACTCAGGCATGGAGGAAGGGGAGAGAGAGGACAGAGATATTGCCCAGACTCATGTGGCAAATAGATGTTTAATTACCCAGTTAAACTCCCTGTCCCCTGTGTGTGAGACCTGACCTGGGGGTGGTACCACTAAGACCAAATTGGGTTAATGCTACTGTAAAGGGAATGGCTATTCACAAATTCATCTATTAGGGTCCCATTTGTAGCTCTATTGTGAAAGATAATCTCTTGTAGGCTGAAGTAAAGCAAAGTGGTAGCCTTTAGGGCTGGGCCTGCCAAAAAATGAAAGACTGCAATTCCCATAGACAGTTAATATTAAGGACTTCATCTCTCCCTGACAAGCAGTTATGACAGCAGTTCCCTAAGGAGCATCAGCCAGAGACGCCCACACAAATGATTACAGCCCATCAGAGGTGTAGATAGGGTCCCAATTAAGGAATGTTCTCTATTAACATGCATTAGTTCTACTCTGCCTCCGGGTATACAGTAGGAAATTGATGAATATTTATTGAATGAATAAAGGAAGTAAGCCTGTATATCAGACATATATTATGCCAACTTCCTCTTGTTAGAATCTCTTTCTAATCCTCAGACCTGTCTTCTGAGCTTGGATCCATATATCTGACTGCCTTCAGGACATCCCCACTCAGATGTCTCACAAGTACCGCAAACTCTTTGGGGTCCCGTTTGCAATATCATCTCTTCCCACCAACCTGCCCCTCTCCTTCTGTCTTCACCTTGCTTAGTATTAAGTCTCCAAGGCCATAAGCCCTAACTCTCCTCCCCGCTTTCTCCACAATGAGTCCTGATGGGTCTACGTCTCAAGGCTTTGCCCCTCTGTCCTGAACTGATCCTTCTCTTTGGGGTCTGACTTTTGTTGTCCTAGTTCCTGTTCTCCCATCTCCTGTTTAGATCTCTGCAGCAATCTTTTGGATGCTCCCAGAATATCCTCTCTCTCCTTACTTTGATCGATTCCCATGGCAGCATGAAGGTACACCTAAGGTGGAAATCTGGTGATATGAATCCCCTCCTTAAACCTTTCTGTGGCTTTTCCATTCTCACTAGAAGAACTCCCTGCTTACCATGGCGTATAAGGCTCTGGTTGATTGTGCCCCCAAGCCCTGTTCCACGCTCATTTATTGTAAGTCCTTCCTTTTCAGTCCAGCTGTACTCCGCTGCTCATCTCCCTTCATCTCCTTCCCTTCCTTCAAGTCTCGGCTTAGATGTCACCTCCTCCAGGAAGACTTCCCTGACATCACCCCTTTATCCCAGGCTGCCTTAGTTCTCCCTCCTATGTGATCCTATAGCACCTATGCATCTTCTGTCACAGCATGTATCATGCTGTATTTTATTTGCTGGTTTTCTTGTCTATAAGTCTGCCATAAACTTTGTAAGAGCAAAGGCTCTATCTGTGTGGTTCACCATTGATTCCCAGCACCTGTCCACAGGGCCTGGTACCTATTAGAGGTTAAAACCCACTTGTTCAATGAGTGACATTGCATGTACCTTTCCATATGGAAAATGTCCTCTGAATGCTAGTGTTTAAATGAATATCTATTTATTGTTTCCTTCCTAATGCGCTGCTTCAAAGTGCATCAGTCATATAGGATCCCACTGCAAGAGGAAATGTCTGTGGTCATAGCCATCATCCCCCTAACCCAAAGAAGGCTGTGATTAAGCTGTTTCAGTTAGATGCTCACTGCTGAGGAGCAAAGACAAAACTGCACAGAGAATGGTTATAGTCAGTGCAATCTGGGTAAGAAGAGATTCTGAATAAACAGCAGTATAAGTTTAGTGCCCTCTTGAACATGGACAATATGAAGTCTCAGAAAGGGCTGGGAGTCAGGGCTTTGCTTGGGCAGCGGGAATTCCCTGCACTTCGGCAGTGGCAAGAGGTGGCAGAGAGGCTGTGGAGTCTTCCGTGAAAACTCTTGCTTGAGGCAGGGGAGTTTGGAGTTTGGATCAGCTGAGATATATATATATCCCACTTGGCCTGATACAACTTAATTGGCTGATCTGAGCAGGAGACATAGTGGGCAATGTCCTCAGACAGGCAGCTGAGCGGCCCTGGGGCTCTGGCTCCTAACCACAGGCCCTCAGGGCCCCAGGCTCCTGTGCTGGGCCCAGTGCTCTGCCCCCAGCATTGCCTGAGCCTCCTTTGTTCACGCTTGTCTTCGTTCAGCACTGCCATCCCATCTCCTGTTTAGAAGAAAAAAATAAAATGCTCCATATTCCAAGAAGCGAAGGACACCAAACCAATGTCTTGGGTGCCAGTGCTGCAGGGCACCAGGCCTTTGTCCACAAGGCCAGAGCTGGCGGCTTTTCTTGGAGGTTTAACGGAAGCTCTGCCTAGCCTGCGCCCACCTCTCCTTCTTCTTCCAGCTCTGCTTCAGCATTAGCGACTGGAGTCTCAGAGCTTTTTAGGTTCATTCTCCCACCTCAGAACCCCATATGATTTGGTCAAGACAGTCAGGCTCTATCCTGAGACCCCTGGAGGAACTACCTCAACTTTTCTTGTTTATTCACTCCAGTTGCTCAGCTGATCTCAGGGAGCTTAGAAAGACTAGGAAACCAAGAAGCAGAACCCAGAATCCTGACTCTGTTGCCACCTCCCCTCCATGACTCTCAGTTACATGTATGGAAAGTGGGTGATGTGCTCCTAATCTATCTCCTTTGATGGGGGTGCACTGAAATAAATTGAGTCAATGGGCATGAGGACTCTTGAACAACGAGGAGGTACCTGCAAGTCTTACCGTTTGCTGTCAATCCCTTGCTGTCTCAGGTGCTCCCAGTGCAGCTTTGTGTCTATTTCCCCTCTATGAGTTGTCAGTGGGGTTGGAAACAAGCTCATCCCCATCCTTCACATGGCTTCTGCACCCAGACATGCCCACATGGGCTAAATTTGTGTTGTTGAAGATGGGAGATGTTTTTCCCTCTTGGTGGCAAATGGCCGTCACAGGGAAAATGGAGGTTTGGGGGAAGGCAGGAAAGCGCCATCAATCTGGACTTTGGCTCGTTGGGGAGCTGACCTCATCTAGGGCCCTGGCTTGAACAAAGGACATAAGGATAGGCAAGTTTCAGGCAAATAAAATATTTATCTGGGGGAAAAAAGAATCTGCCTCCAGAAACGTCTGCTTTTACCCTTGCCGTCCACCTGCTGGCTCAGTCTCCTCCTTCCTTCCCCACTATGCCAGGCATGGGTGCCTGAGCTTTTACAAGCGATGACCCTTTCTTTTGCAGGCAGGAGAGACTGTGAAGAGCTTACTATTCAGCTGCCAAGGACAGGCAGCCCCAGATTCTTGGCTGTGGGGCTCTGTGGGCCTGGATGTTGAACGCAATCCAATCCCCAATAGCCACTCCTTCAGTACCTGTTTGATCAGGCATTGATGCAGAACCTTATCCAGGTGTTAGAGGTCTAGCTTGTTCCAAATGTATACAGGTGCAAAGGAAAACAGAAAGGGAAGATTTGAGTTTCAAATTCGTTAAAGCCACGCTTCTTTGTCTCACCTAGCAGGCATGCTGGAGTATTCTTTCTAAAGTGTTGGGACGTGACTCATTTTCCAGAATTCAGGACCAAGCCACAATGTTGAATACCTTTGGGTACCAGGCCTGGTGAAGCAGCCTAGCTCCACACTGGGGGACTGGAGGAGGGCTGATGCTATGGCCATCCCTCCAATTACCCTCCTCTGACATGCTCTTGTCATCAGCCTTGGAGAACCCCTTGTTACTCATTGCTGTGAATTATCACCTTATCTGACCAGCGAAAGGCATTAGTCACTGTTGGTCATTGCATTTTTTAAAAAGCCTCCCTTTTTTGGGACCCTAAGTCCTACTTTTTCTGCCTCTTCCACATCTCTGATGACTGTTCTCTTTCAAGTTTTCATGTGTATCCTTCTTCGCCTTAATGATGCTGTCTAATCCTCTTCCACAACTTCTGACACCCAGACCTACACTTCTAACTGGATTTCTGTTCCTGAGTGTTCTGCAGGCACTTCGAATTTAACCTGACCCAAACTGAATTCCTTATCATCCTTCCAGACTTGCCCATCTGCTCCTTCTGTTGTATGCCTGTCTCCATGAAGGGCACTGCTGTTCTCTCCTTCACTCTAGCCAGGAATCAGGAGTCATACTCCGTAACTCTCATCCCTCCTACCCCAATCAAAATCTTGTGAATTCTACTTTCTTAACATGATTTTCTTTCTGCTTCTTCTTATCCGCACTGCTTTAGATAAGACCATTATCTCTTGTCTGGGCCACTGCAGCTGGCTTTTCAGCTTCTGCCCTTGCTCTCTGACGGTCCACTGTCTGCTCTGCAGCACAATGTCTGGACTCCAGAGGACTCAGTAGATGTTGGTTGAATGAATGAATGAATGAGTTATGAGTATTGATTGCTTGTGAAGAGGAGTAATGCAGGGCAGTTTTTCTACAACTGGTTGTCATTTTGAGTTAACATCAAGGATCAGCATTCTCCACCTCATCTGGCCTTAGTGGAGGTGCTTGGGTATTAAATACATTTAGAATAAATTCATGGGGTTCAGGAGACTTGGGTGATATAGTCCAGGCTCTGAAACTTGCTTACTATGGGACAAGTTTTTTCTGGGGCTGTTTTTGACCCTGAGAGCGCTGCAAAACCTCGAATCAAGGAACTTGAGGTTCTCAGTTGCTCTGCACTGACAAAGATGATAGAGAGTAAATTTGGAGGAGTGGCTGAGTTTCCGGGGAGGTGTCCTGGTAGCTCTTTGTGTGACACTATTCAATCCCACAGCATCACCCAGTCCTCTCAGACATTTCTAATGAGGGTTTCTATGCCCTGTTTCTTCCTCTGTCCCTCATGACACAATGGGCTTGATCTTGGGGATTCTGGAACCATCTTTGCAGGACTGTGACTCCTAAACCAAGCACAGTATGTGCTGTTGGACAACTAAATCTTGTTTAATTTCCCTTACACCTTGGCTTGCACAGAGCCTTTATATTTAAGTTGAGTACCTCGCTGGGGGACCTCCAGTAGGCTCTTTGGGCCTGGTTAATGGCAACTTACCAGAGTCAGGGCACAGAACTGCATGACTCATGGAAGTACCTTTTGGATTTCCAGCTGTTAATTCTACTCTTCTCATGGCAGTTTTCAGTGAATTATATTCTGTGATAGAGTACATATTATCTTCTCTTCATGGAAAACTTGCTTCTTCCATGTCGCTTTGTTCATCAGTATCAGGGAAATGCAGAGCCTCAGCCCCCTTAAAGGTTCTAGAGGCAAGAGCCAGTATTTGAGTAAAGAGGGCCTCAGAAGTTACTAGTCTTGGGAAAATGTTTAATAGAAACAGTTTTATTTCAGTTTGCTGCCTCAGCAGATCCATTCCCTGCAGTATATTATTTTTTAGTACTCCATTCTGTCCAATTTTAGATAATAAATAATCAGTTATGTCAGATAGTGCTCCATTGATTTCCTTCAAGTAGCCTAGGGTGACAGAGCACATCTCAGAATCCATTTCCGGGCCCTAAATCCTGACTGATAAGGAGCTGGATGGAGGAAGGGGGTAGGAGTAATCACAGCTGTCTCTTGGAGAGGGAAGCTCTGAGGAGAGGTACTTTGTGAAGGTCAGAGAATTGGCTTCAGGGCCAAAGTCAGGCTCTTAACCCTCATGGTCCCACAAGTCGAGTTGCTTGTGTTTATTTTCTAGTCTCTGCTAACTTGAGCCTGTCTTTTTTGCTACCTGCAAAGTTATCTCTTTTCTCCTACAGAAATCCTACAGTTCATTTTCCTCCAAGCTTGATGCCTGGTTGGCTCAGTGTCAGAGTTCCGGCTGGGTCTGGAAACTGTGACCAGATTGGTGCCAGGTGTGACTGGCATTTCAGGGTGCAAGATGTAGTTTGGAGAGGAGTTGCCCACCCCGACTCTTCAAGCTTTTCCAAATACATCAGCTCTTTCATTGGAGATCATCAATATAAATTGGATTAGGGGACCCCGTGCATCTCAAGGTGGGAGTGTAGACCAAATGAGTCTGAAGGCCCTTTTCTAAGTGTGCTGGTATTCTGCATATGATAATAGCATCATATATCAGAAGATAACAGCCTGAGGAACTGGCCACCCCTGCTGCCATGGTAGGTATCATCACCTGTACTCTCACTCCACTGGTTCATGTCACCAGCTTTAGACATGCCTGTTTGATCCATAGTATTTAATCTGGTCCCTTCTCTTTCTGAGATGGGAATCCAAGGCCCAAAAGGGTCAAGGATGACCCAAGAATACACAGTGAGTTAATAGCAAAGCTGGGATGAGAAATAAAAGCTGGGGTCCAAGTGTGGGTCTTTTCTCAACATTTGGTCCTGGCTTGAAGGCTGAAGATCTCTGCGTACTCCTGAGTATTTGCAAAATGCCCAATTAGAAACTTTTCTCTTCAAGATATTTTTACAAGCTGAAATAAAAGAAGGCCCTTGCCAGTTTGTTAGGGTGATTCAGAGAGACAAATATTTGTGTCCAGTTGTGAAAATGGTGAGGCACTTAAGAGATAGTTCAGAATGCTACACTATGGGGCCTAAACGGATGACTTTGGAAACCTTTTTGGGCAGGATCTGTCATTACTGGCTGCCTAAACATCAGGATCTTAATTTTGGAGCAAGAGGAATCTGTGTTGAGATATAGGAGGCAGCTTCCCATAGGCTTAAATCCATGTTCTTCTAATTTTTAACTCTATAACATTGAACTAGTTACTTATCTTTTTTCTGAGCCTCATTTACCTTATATATAAAATGGGAATCATGTTTTCTTTTTTTTTGAAAGAGTGGTATGAAGTTCAAATGAAGTAATAATGAAAATGCAGGGAGACTTCTGGTCAAGATCTTGGCGTAGGCAGGCACAGCTTGACTGTACAACCACATCAGAATTACAACTAAAATATAGAGCAACCATCACTCAGAACCATCAGAAATTGAGTTGACTGGAACTCTGACAACTATGGAATTCAAGAAACATCCATCCAGTCTGCTAGGAGGAGCAGAGATGCAAAATGGGTTGGTCCCACATCCACGTGTGATGGATAAAAATTCGGGAAGGATATCTTGGAAGTGAGGATTCCTAGCCCCACACAAGGCCACTCAGACCAGGGTTCCAGTGCCAGGAAGGTAAGTCCCCACAACTTGTGGCTGCAAAAACCAGTGGGCATTGAGTTGGTGGAAGGAACTTCTGGAGCCCCAAGCAGTTCCTCTTACAAAACCCACACATGTACTCACCTACTCAGACTTACTCCCTCTGAGCTCCGACACTGGAGTAGCAGCTTGAAAGGCGTCAGTGGCATGCAGGGAGAAACTGAAGTGTCTGGCATCAAGGCAAGCACAGGCTATTGTTCCTTTTCTAATCCGCGCACCCCCCACCCCGCCCCCACCCATAGAGCCATGGAGCTGCAATCTGGTGCCATATCTGAGACTCCATCAACCTGGCCAACACAGTTTGACCTGCCTTGGAGATCCCTGGAGACTCCACCCCACCCTGCTAATGGGTCCACCCAGGCTGCTTTTCCATATGAATGGTTGGTCTTGGTTCATGCTGCTCAACTTCCTAAATCCTCTCAAAAAAACAGCGGCTGGCCTCCTTGAACCCCAGGCCCACCACTAGCAGCAGCCAGCCTAGATTCACAGCTTGGTTTTGCCTGGGAGTCTCCAAACCGAGCACAAGTAGCAGCCACCTCACATTGCTTTACAGCTCAGGCACGGTGGCCCCAGGCAAAACACAGGTGGAGGCTGAACTTGACCGGCACCACCCAGGAAACCCCAGGGCCAGTGCACCCAGGGGACAGCTATAGACCATGTCAGAGCACCACCACCTTGCCCTTGCACAGCTGATCCTCCACAGAGGGCAAAGATTTGTGGTCAGTGGTCACAGCCAGTCCTTGCAACTGACTGGCCTAGGTAAATCCCTCCTATTGATCTGCCAATAGCAACCAAGGCCCAACAAGAAGAGGGAGTACTCCACCCACCCAAAGGGTACATCTTGAGAACCCAGCTTGGGTGATAGGAGAGGCTGTGCCACTGGATCCTATAGGACACCACTATGTTAGGCCTCACTACCAACACACTGAGTCAAAACAACTCTACCTAATATAGAGAAACAAACACAGAGAGGTTGCCAAAATGAGGAGACAGAAACATGGCCCAAATGAAAGAACAGATCAAAATTCCAGAAAAAAAGAGCTGCATGAAATAGAGATTGGCACTCTATCAGATGCAGAGTTCAAAACACTGGTTATAAGGATGCTCAAGGAACTTAATGAGGAAGGACCTCAGCAACATTAAAAAGATCCAGTCAGAAATGAAGAATACACTAATTGAAATAAAGAACAATTTACAGGGAAACAACAGTAGAGTGGATGAAGCCAAGAATCAATCAATGATTTGGAACATAAGGAAGCAAAAAACAACCAATCAGAACAACACAAAGAAAAAGGAATCCAAAAACATAAGGATAATATAAGCAGCCTAGGACAACTTCAAGAGGTCCAATATTCACATCATTGGGATGTGAGAAGAAAAGAAAGAGCAAGAAATTGGAAAGCTATCTGAAAAAAATAGTGAAAGAAAATTTTCTTAATTTGGTGAAGGAAATAGACATGCAAGTTCAGGAAGTATGGAAAGTCCCAAACAAAATGGATGCAAAGAGGCCCATTCCTAGGCACATCATAATTAAAATGCCAAAAGTTAAAGATAAAGAGAGACTCTTAAAAGCAGCAAGAGAAAAGCAGTTACCTACAGGGGAGCTCCCATAGGACTATCAGCTGATTGCTCAAAAGAAACTTTGCAGGTTAGAAGAGATTGGCAAGAAATATTCAAAGTCATGAAAAGTGGGGACCTACAGCCAAGATTGCTCTACCCAGCAAAGCTAGCATTTAGAATCAAAGGGCACATAAAGAGCTTCCCTGAGAAGAAAAACTGAAGGAGTTCATCATCACTAGATCAGTATTATATGAAATGTTAAAGGGACTTATTTAAGAAAAAGGTCAAGTTTATGAACAATAAAATGGCAAAAATACATATCTATTAACAATTGAATCTAAAAAAACTAAGCAAGCAAGAACATAGACAAAATCCTGGATATGGAAAGCATTTTGATGGTTGCCAGATAGGAGGGGGTGTGGTGGAACGGGTGAAGAAGTGAAGGGATTAAGAAGTACAGATAGGGAGTTACAGAATAGCCATGGAATCTCTGCCCTGGCTGGTGTGGCTCAGTGGACTGAAAGCCAGCCTGCAAACCGGAATAGCCATAGGGATGTTCAGCACAGTATAGGAAATGGAGTAGCCAAAGAACTTACATGTGTGACCCATGGACGTGAATGATGGTGGGGGGATTGGCTGAGGGAGTAAGGGAGTGCTGGGTGGAGGGGAGCAAAGAGAGAAAACTCAGGACAACTGTAATAGCATAATCATAAAATATAATTTAAAAAAATTAAATAAAAATAATTAAGAAAAAAAGAAAATGCACTAAGCAGAGGGTCTGGTCAACAAATGGTGGCTGTTGTTTTGTCTGTGGTTGTGAATGTTGATTATGATTGCTTGAAGCTCTCCTGTCTTGGTTGAATTCAGAAAAGCAGACCTGATTTGCATGACAAAGTTAAGCCCGAAGAAAGCTGAGACCCATCACCTGGGAAGATGCTTAGGGAATGGAAGAGGAAACTAGATTCTGAAGAGACATTCCAAGTGCTTAGCAATCTTGCCTAGGGCCAACTCTGGCAGCACCTAAACCCTGAGTTTTGTCATTTGCTGAGATCAGGGACCTGTGGGGCAGCCACTTAAATAAACTCAGTCTCCTCTGCAGAGCTGTCTGTCCATGTACCCACCTATGCATTCAATCGGTTGTTCTTTAAATAAGCATTTACTGAGAATGTACAAGGTGTCACCCTATGCCAGGTATTATTATAAGCCCTGAGAATGCAACCAAGTAAGAAACATTCCTTGCTTTTGAGGAGCATATGCTTCATTAGGGGAGTCAGAAAGGACACCAGTGGTTACAGGGGTATAGTGAAAACCATAGGAGAGGTGCCAAGGAAGCCGCTATAGAAGGGAGTTGTCCCTGGTGGATGCAGTTCTGGAGACTGTGACACTCATGGAATGGAAAATCCCATGATACATAGTAAGAGACTTTGGGACCCTCTGATCAAAAACCTCAAAATGCTGTCCTTAGGGAGGGGCCTGGCAAAGTACTGAGGTCTTGTCAATCCGTTGAGCTCTATCTTTCTATATTGGACAGATTACATGTTCTATGACTGGTTTCTTCACCAGGACATTAACATGGTGGGGGAAGGTGATCAAAGTGTAGGTAATGACATTAAGCTTCATTGAAGTCTTACTGGAGTTGTCCACATGTGGGCTTCGGCAAGTATGTGGCAGGAGAGAAGGAGGAAAGGAACGCGGGTACCTAGGTCAGGAGGCAAAGGCACAGTGCCAGAAGGGGACAACAGGACTGGAGCAGCATTTGAGGAGGGAAACTGAGGAGTAGGCAGGAGACAGATTACGGTGGGGCTGGGACAATGGTAAGCCTTGAGAATGAATCTGAACTTTATCTGTAAAGACTATGGTAGCCCCAGCTTACACTTTGGCCTCATGGGCAAAGCTAGCCAAGCTCTCCTGGGCTCTGGAGTGCTCCAACTCCTTCTGAGAGACAGCAATGAAGAGCAGGCCATTCGTGTCGGAGTGCATCTTAGGGCCGACACAGAGCGGGGACAGTCAAGCATAGACAAGTGGGGAAATGCCCTTCTCCACTGTGTGCCTTTGGGGCTCTCTGGGGTGGAGCTGCCCAGTGTGGGACTGAGAGTGGGCCTCCAGGACTGACTTCCAGCTGCTCTGCCACTGTGTTTTTCATTCCTGTTCTTTCCATGGTTGCCCCGGGCACTTTGTTGAGGGAAATCATTCATTCATTCATAAGCTCATTTATACCTTCAACAAATATTTATTAAACATCCACTCAGTGTCAGGTAGGTTGTATGAGCTGGGATTACAGTAGAGTCTTATGCTCCCTGCATTTATAGAGCTTTCATTTTATGGGGCAGACAGATATAAAGAAATAAATGAATTAGTGTCAGGTGCTGATAAGATTTCTGAAGAAAATTAAAGTCGGTAAGGGAAAACTGAGGTAGAGATGGCAGTGTTTGCAGATAGAGTAGTCTTGAGAGGCCACTCTGCAAAGGTGACATTTGACTAAAAGACTGAGTGAGGTGAAAGAGCGAACCATTCATATATATGGGGAAACAGCTTGTGCAAAGTCCTTAGGCAGGAATGAATTTTGGGGGTGTACAAGGAGCAGAATAAAGGCCAGGGTGACAGAGACTGAATAGTAGGAGGGGTTTGCAGAGGTTTCGGGGCCTTCCAGGCTTGTGGAGGATGCAGGAGTTCAGGAATAAAATTTTAGAACCCCAGACCACTGAGCAGATGGCCGCTGGACTTGGGCTTTCCTGCTTCTTTCTTTAGCACGTGGCCTTCCTGGACTTCTAGATAAGGCCTTTCCCAGGCTCCGGGACTCATAGGTATTCCCTGAGAATATAGCCTCTTGGTCTTGTCTTCTGCCTCTTTCTCATCATTGTTAAATTTCATGATTAAAATGAAAGGGGTACTTTCTTCCTCCTTTCAGTTGTGAAGGGATTGATGGGACTGACAAATGGGTTCACACTATGGTGTTAGTTTGACAAGCAAATACTGAGTGTCCTGTATTTATTACCCCAAATCAACTTTGATTTGGGAATTTAGGAAATAATAGGAAAGATAGAATGGGGAATGCTGCCTCTAGATTTCTTGGCTTTTAAGTCCAAGCATTGCTTATTTTAGTGATTATCAAACCACCAAATTAATTTCTCTCCTTGTGGTTTTATCATTTTTTTTCCTTTCATTTTTTATTATGGTCAAATAAAGAAAACAAAATTAACTATTTTAACCATTTTTAATGTACAGCTCAATGGTAATAAGTACATTGTTATTGTTGAACCATCATTACTATCCATTTCCAGAACTCTTTTTATTTTTCAAAATAAATTTCTATACTCATGTTATACTAAGTCCCCATTCCCCCTCCCTCAGCTCCTAGCAACCACCATGCTTTCTGTCTCTATGGATTTAACCACTCCAAACACCTCATGCAGGTAGACTCCTACAATATTTGTCTTTTTGTGACTGACTTGCTTCACTTAGCATAATGTCCTCAGAGTCATCCATGTTGTAGCATGTGTCAGAATTTCCCTCCTTTTTAAGGCTGAATAATATTCCATTGCATGGATAAACCAGATTTTGTTTATCTATTCAGCCATTGATAAACAACTGGACTGCTTCCGCATTTAGCTATCATGGGTAATGCTGCTATGAACATGGTCTATGAATGTCTCTTTGAAACCTTGCTTACAGTGCTTTCGGTTATATACCTAGAAGTGGAGTTGCTGGATCATATGGTAATCCTATTTTTAATTTTTTGAGGAAGCACCATACTGTTTTTCACACTGGTTCCCACCAACAAGTGAACAGGATTCCAATTTCTCCACATCCTTGCTAACATTTGGTGTCTGTTTTTCTGTTTGTTTTGTTTTTGTTAATTATTAGCCATCCTAATGGGTGTGAGGTGGCATCTCCTGTTTCAGTTTGTATTTTCCTAAAGATTGGTTCTATCAGTTTTTGCTTAATGTACTTTGCATATCTTTTATTAGATGAATACACATTTGAAATTGATGTGCCCTCTTACTGAAGTGACACTTTTATCATTGTGGGAAACTCCTCTTTTTTCTGATATTATTTGCTCTGGAATCTACTTTGTCTGATATTAATATAGCTAGTCTACCTTTCTCATTGAGTTAACATACCATTTTCTTCATCCTTTTACTTTCAACTATTTTTTTTTAACTTTAAATTTCAAGCAGGATGGCATACGGTTGTCTTTAAAACCTAATATGATAATCTCTGCTTTTTAATTGGGGTGTTTGAGACATTTATATTTAATGTAAGTAAACATAAATATTGTACCAATGCTGTTGGGTTTAAACCTACCAGCTTTCTATTTGTTTCTACATCACTTATCTGTTCTTTTTTTACACTTACACTTTTTTAAGTCCTTTTTTGGTGGAAATACTTGTGTATTTCTTATGATTGCATTTTATCACTTTTCCTGGCTTATTATCTAAAACTTTATGCGTTTTTTTAAAAAGTGCCTTCTTTAATTTGCAGAATATATACTGAACGTATCATAATCTACCCTCAACTAATACTATAGTGCCTCGCATATTTTACAAGTATTTACAACAATACACTTCCATCTCTCCCTTTTGGGCCTTTGTGCTAATGCCTTCATATATTTTGTTCCTACCTATGCTATAAATCTCACAAGACGTTGTTGTTATTTTTTTTTAAACAGTCAGTGACTGTTTCAAGAGGTTTAAACAATGAGAAAGATGTCCTTTACATTTACCCAGGTAGTAACCATTTCCAGAGCACTTCATTCTTGGCCTAGATCCAGATTTCCATCCGGTGTCACTTTTCTCTGCCTGAAGGATGTTCCTTCAACATTTCCTATAGTATGGGCCCGTGGATAACAGAAGCTTTCAGCTTTGGTATGTCAAGAAGTCTTTACTGTGCCTTGTATTTTGAAGATATTTACACTGTGAATAGAATTCTGAGTTGACAGCTTTCTTTTTTCCTTTCAGTACTTTAAAGCTGTTGCTGCCCTGTCATCTGGGCTGTGTCGTTTCTTAAAAGAACTTAGCTGTCATTCTTCTATTTGTTCCTCTGTATATAGCATGTGTTCATCCCACCTCTGAATGCTTTTAAGATTTTCTATTTATCAGTGGTTTTAAGGAATTTGATTGTGATGTGACTTGGTGCAGCTTTTTTTCCCTCTTATTCCTTTTCCTCAGGGTTTGTTGAACTGTCTGGACCTGCAATCTTATGGCTTTTATCAATGTGCCAATTTAAGTCATCATTCTAACATTTCTTTAGATATTGTTCTGTTCTCCTTCCTCTGCAAATTACAGTTACATGTGCACTAAGCCACTTGAGGTTATTTCACAGTTCACTGATGTTCTATTTAACTTTTTCTGTGTTTTTTCTCTTTGTGTCTTATTTTGGATAGTTTTTATTTCCTTGTGTCAAGTTCACTAACTTTTCCTTCTGTAATGTCTAATCTGCTGTTAACCTAATCCAGTGTATCTTTTATCACATATAGCTTTTCTCTCTAGAAGTTCAGTTTTGGATCATTTTTATACATTCTATGTCTCTATTTAACATGATTAATCATTCCCCTAGTTTCTTAGACATGTGAAACCAAGTTACCATAATAATTTTAGTGACCTTGTCCACTAATTCCATCATCTGTTTTCATCTGGGTTGATGCAGAGTGACTGTTTTTTCTCCTCATAGGTAGCATTTTCCCATTTCTTTGACAAGCCTTATAATTTTTGACTGAATGCCAGACCTTGTTGATATTGGATATTTTGGAATATTTAGTATTTCCAAGCTTTGCTCTAGGATACATTTAAACTACTTGGAGAATATAACGCTTTTAGGTCTTGCTTTTAAGCTTTGCTTGGTAAAATCAGAGAAATCTTTAATCTAAGGTTAATTTCCATGACTGAAAGAAAAAAAATACTACTTGTGAGCATTCATGAATTATGAGGTCTTCCTATCTGGCTTGGAGGCACAAGAACTGTTTCTGGCCCTGTGAGTGCAGTCGGCTGGTCCCTCTATCTTTTCAGTAGTGTCCTTCCTGGCCTCAGGTAGTTCCTTCACGTCGATGACTTGGTCAGTCTCTGATGTGACTTGAGGGGCACCCTCCCTGCTCTCTAGGGGACCCTCTCTGTATAGGCTTCTGTACACTTCTTTGCAAACTCTAGATGCCTTGCTGTTCTGGTTCCCACCTCTGGCTCCTCCACCAAGAGCTTTCCTCGCTCTGCCTGGGTTCCTCTCCCTACACCATCGCTCAGGTATTCACACCAGGGAATAAGCAGGGCCATCATACTGTTCACTTTGTCTGTCTGTCATCTCTCAGGGATATAGGTTTTCATTGCTTGATGTCTAATATCTTAAACACTTATTTTTTAAATATATTTTTGGCTTGTAAATGATCATAAGAATTGCCTGGGAGTGATTTTAAAACACCAGCTACGTGTAATAGGTCATTGGATAACTTGAGGTCACCTTTGGAACAGATCTGAACATAACCAGATGGCTGACATTGTTCCCTCTCTAGCTGGAATGTCAGTATTTGCAGTGAATATTTACCTCAGAATCTCTGATTAAAAGAGTCATTCATTTCTGCTAAGAATGTGGGGTGGAAATATATTTAGTTCAAGTGAATAGGTTTGCTAGGACTAGAAAGAAGGAGTCTAGAGGAGTCCATGGAAACCAGATGAGAATCTAGATTAAGTTGGTGTGGCTCTGGTCTTGGCCCACAACTTGCGATTTTCTTTCTGACTTATAATGTGACTTTGTAGCTTGTTTTTCTCCAGCCATTGGCTTAATGGACACGTGATGGGGCCAGAGACTCTGCGAGGGGGTCAGCTCTTGGGTCCTGAATAGCTATGCTGTATGGGTTGAATCAGTTTCTCTGAGCCATGGAATCATTTCCTGCAATTTTCGCCTTGCTTGACCTGGCTATGAAGGGATTGTTGGAAAAATGTCCAGCAAATAACTCATATCTGTATTGAAGTCACTAGTAATCTATATGGATGGAATTATGGGTGCTTATTAAATGTATTTTATATTTGCAAGATATTTTCTTCTTCTAGAAATCCCAGGAGATAAGACACTTCTCAGTAAAGGCATTTGGAGTACCATTGAATGCTCCAGAGAGTTGAGTATTACTAGGATTCTGGTGATTATTCTTCTCAGTTTCATCTTTCTGGCTGCCACCTCCCCACCTTCTCAGGGAGATGGAAAGGTCTATGAGTGCACAGTGGGAAGGAGACTCCTTCACTCTACTTTCATAATATATTTATGAAGGGCAGTGCTGACTCAGCTGAAATGTAGGGAAACTATAATCATCATATCTTTACTGAGCCCCAGCTCGGGGCCAGGGGTTAAGGGGAAAATAATAACACCTAAGACCTGGTTGCTGGTCTGAAGGAATTAACTGTTTTCATTGCAGAACTCCTACAATTGTGAGACAATTTCAATGAGACCATTTGCCAAAAAACAAACCAACAACAAAGTCTATAACTGGTTGCAGAGGCCATAGACATTCAGGATAAGAGCAGGAGAGACCAGGTGTCAGATGCTGGAGAACATAACTGACTTTCCATGACAGCAATTCCCTAACAGGCAGAAAGCTCTGAGGAAGGAGGTAGCCTAAGGCACGGGCAACTTGGAGGATGAGGGACAGGGTCAAACAGCCAGCAGAACAGAGTGATAAGGGCAGCCAAAGTCACTGTGTCTAGTGCCAGTGAAGGGTCCAGAGAGCATCCAAAAATAGCATCATGGCCTACCATCACATTTCCAGAGATGGAAGTCTGATACCTCCATCCCATACTTGAAAATTTTCCCCAAACATTTACACACTCAGCAACTTTCAGTCCTCACACTAGGCCTGTGAAAGAGGCAGGACACACCACTGCTGTCATTAGGCAGGAGAGGAAACTGAGGGTAGGAAATGTTACTTGGCTTTTGCATAGTGACCTGAATAGGGGAAGAGAGAACTGAGACCAGAATCTACAGTTGCTCTATCTGCCTGACACCCTCTGCCCCCTGCACCCCCATAACCCCAGCCTGGGGTAGAGAGTTGCGAGCCCAGCTCAGGTACCACAGGAACAATTTAACCCAAATCTGGGACTAAAGCTTGGTCGGATTCCAGGCACAGTGCCGGTGTGAAGGGATCTGCCATGTCTAGAAAGACACATCTGCCTATAAAGGCAAGTAGAGAGGGAAGCCAAGTGCTCTGTGACCTCCTTCAGGTCACAGCAGAGAAAGAGGCTCCTTTTGCCTAGGGGAGGGAAGAAGGAGGAAAAAGAGGGGATGTTGGCTTTTTGAGCCTATTAAGGAGGAAGAGCCAGAAGCCGAACATCCAATTAAACTGACATTTCTTGCAGCCAAAATATCTGATGAAATAAGAGAATTTAGTATGTGGAGGCTTGGGAGAAAAGTGACTAATAGCTGGAAAATAGCCCCAGTTTATTTTATTTTATTTTTTTAAAATAGAGCAAGCCCAACCAATCCAGTAGATTCCTTCCTAGCAATTCCTGGTCCAGGAGCCAGAGGGCAGGCCGGGTAGGTCCCATTTAATTCCATTTTGATTTGAGGCAGGTACTGCAGTTGTACCACAAATAGACAGTCAGGGGCTGCTGGGAAACACCAGGACACAATACCCCTGGCGTTGACCTGCCTGGTGGCCCTGGCAGTGACAGCATGTTAGAGATTGGCCCAAGGTCACCCAGGTTGAAGGTGGCAGAGCCTAAACCCAATCCCAGCTCTTTTGCTGTGAGAAATAAGGTACTTTCTGTAACCTCTTGCAGGTGTCCTTGGTCCTGCTTGGACATTGTCTGGGAATCCCAGTAGCACTGAGGCAGAGCCAGGCTTGCCTCCGGGGGCCGCAGCGAGAGTCCAAGCGGAACACAGAAGGCAGGAGGACCAGGGTTTCACAGGCAGCACTGGGGGAGCTGGTCAAACACGCAGATTGTTGGGTCTCACCCACATGGGTTCTGATTTCCTGGGTCTGGGGTGGGGCCTGAGACTCGTTCCAGGGGGGCTGATGTAGACTGTAATAGAGAAACACTGTCCTAAATCAGAGCCCCCCAGACGGTTCCCTCAGAACATTAATTCTAGAGATACTTATAGATCTCTCAGGAAAATAGGGTGCCATAGCCAAAAATTTGGTAGCACTAGGCCCCCTAATTCCTTCTTGGAGAGCCACAATTCATTTAAGTAAATTAAAGCATTGAAAGGAGTACAATTTAAAAAATCTCTTTGCATTTTTGCAATATATACATATATCAAATTGTTACACTGTATACCTTAAACTTACACAATGTTATGTGCCGATTATACCTCAATAAAGCTTAAAAAGAAAAAAGAAAAGATACCTCTTTAGCTACTTGCCCAAACCTACATCACCAGAGAATCTACCACAGAGTACCTATTCTGTGGAATACAATGCAGAAAAATGCAACTCTAGCCCAAATGTTCTCAAACTTTGTGATGCATCAGAATCACATGGAGGACTTGTGGGAATAGATTCCTGGGCCTCACCCCAGAGATTCAGATTCAGTGGTTTCCGGTAAGGCCCAAGAATTTGTATTTCCTACAAGTTCCTGGGTGATGTTGACTGATGCTGGTGATCTGGGGGCCACAATCTGAGAACCACTGCTCTAGACCCCTCTGTAGGCCCTGGCTCAACCAAGGGTCCTGGCAGGCCTCCCGGCAGTGTTCCCCAGTGGGAGGATGAGGACTGAGCATGGTGAGGACAGCACCTGAGGGAGAGGATTCCAGGAGCACAGCGTTGGAGGGGCCTTGACTCTTAAGGTAATAAAAAAGCTTGTCAGGATGGGCTCTCCTGCAAAGCCAGAGTTGCAGTCAGAGACACTGTAAAACAGGAAGGCCTCAGTGGGTGACCATAACTGACACCCTGTGACAAGCATCTGTGTCTGGCCTTGCTGCAGGGTAACCCAGAGTGTCTGTGCCTTTAAAAAACCGGCTCTAGTGAGGCGCATGAGGATGGCTGTTGACAAGGGAACAAGCCAGGGGTCCCTGGAGGTCGTGTAATGGAAGACAACACCATCTTGCAGGACCAACAGCATCTAGACCGTTCCCCCATCCCCCAGACTCCCAGACATCTGACACTGCCTCGCCCCCTTTCCCGTGAGAAGCAGTGAGCTAGGGCTATCTGCTGTAGCCTAGCGGATACAAGCCTTCTGGGGAGGCTGACTTCCCCAATATTGCTTTGCTGGGTCCCATCTTTTAGGCCAGATGCTGGGAAACATGGGTGCAGGAGAGTGGATATGAGGGTGGAACCAGGGCTGTCTTTGAACAAAGCAGACATGAAAGCTCTATATTTGTGGGCAATAGGAGAAGTCCCAATCCCCAACAGAGCCCTTGCTTGCCTCATGCTGCCTGACTTTCTGCCACTGGAATATTGCCCTTCTGGGTGAAGCTGTGGTCTGTATCTGAAGGCAGATAGATGGTGCTTGAAGAGCTAGCGCTACGTGATTATAAACTACATGGGCCACAGTTTAGATCACACCTGGTGAGTAAACATGGGGAGGAAGAAGGGGAGCGCTGTGTCTGAGGGTGACACTGGGACGGGGCCAGATGTGAAAATGGGTTGGGTGGGAGGGAGGAGGAGGCATCTGGGAAGAAAGATATGGTGGGACCTGGGCTGGGTGTCCCCCCTCTCCCACAGCCCCCTTTGTTCCCCTTCTCATGCCCCCAACACCTACGGTCTTTTCTCTGTCCCTCCACAGGGCCTCAGTGCAGGCAGACTGCTGCTGAGGACAGACACTCAGGTTAGAAAATGCTTTCTTGACATTTGGAGAGCAGAGCAGGATTTGGCTCCTCACGTGGAGCCTCTTGTTCTCAGGAAAATCATTTTCACAGCTTGGGCTGGTGCCAGTTAAAAGCCATTAATAGCCGCATGGGGCTGGGTTAGCTTCAGCTGCCCGGCGCAGAGAACACTGGCTTCTCTCTGCCAGGCCGCTTCCAAACTTCAGATCGCCTTCACCTCCGCTCTCCTTCCTTAAAGCCACTTCCTTCCCCTCACCACCCCATTCGTACACCCCAAATGTACGTTCTTGGAGGTTCCAGTTCTAGACTGGCCTGTGTGGCTCTAGACACATTCCTTTCCTTGTGAGCCTCGGCTTCTTCTTCTACAAACTGGAGCTGACCATCTGCTCCCTTTTGAACTCGGTCACCTTGAGAAAGTGCCTACCTGTGCCTATGTCCATCAAGGCACTTTCCTCTGTTTAGTTGTTGCCTGTTGACCCTCCTTCTCCCCCAGGCCTGGGCTTCCTGCCTGGGCCAGCTTTGTCACCCATTTCTGAGCACAGGGCCTGGCTCCTAGTGGAAGCTCCATTCAGTTTGGTGGGACTAGACTGAGCTAACCAGAGTATCTGTGACCAGAGCACAGCATAGCATCAAACAGATATTGGTTTACATCCTGGCTCTGTTACTTGGTAGCTCTGGGCCCAGGCAATTGACTGAATTTTTGGAGCTCTATTTCCCTCATCTGTAAATTTCAGTGCCTCATTGTGTTGCTATGAGGATTTTATTAGATGATATTTGTAAAATGCTTAGCACAATGGGCCCCCAATTAATGTCATCATCATCAATCATTTACCATCACTTTTAGGCAGAAGTGGGGTTTGGTAAAAAATGCTTGCCCTGAATCCTCACCCATGCCTGTGGAAGTCCTACCTACCCTTCGGGACCAGCTCAAATCCTTCCTTAGGAAGCCACCCTCTTCTTGGTGCCTCCTTTATCTTATGTAGTGGGGCCTGGGCCCACTCACCAGGAGGAATGGGATAGACCAGGCAAATTACAGATGGTTTACTGGGGAGAAAAACTGCTGAAGAGGTCCTGGGGAAGGCCAGGTCTAGAGGTAAGCTAGTGCCTCAAGAGTCCTGATCGGCAGTTGGCACTGAGAATGGAAGACACAGTCACACATCCTAACAGTGGGAGATGACCCTCAGCAGATCAGGACAGCAGACAGTGTTGGGAGACCTTCCACAAATGTCAGTGCTCTGAGCTTGGGTTGCTTGGGAGGAGGTGGAGTCAGAGCAAGGCAGGGCATGTTGTACACATTGGGGCACCAGGCATCCCATAAGGTCAAGGCTGAAGGCAACTGTGCAGAAACAGTTACTATAACCAGACAGTAGGGCAGAGCAGGCAGAGCTGAAACTCCAGGTTCCTGAGCACAAGCTCCCACTGCTGACCTAGAGAGAGTCAAATGTCCAGTGGGAAGGGACGGGGAGCAAATTGGAGCTGTGACAGCCATAACTGTGGGGAAACTGCAGTGGCGAGGCTGCAGTCAGTCTGGCTTCCTCCCCTGCGTGGCTCCCAATGGCTTTGTTGACTTCTCAGCCCACATGTACAAGACTCGTTAATGTTTGAAGGCTGCCTTTGCCTGGAGCTTCTATTGCCCACTGTGGCCTATGTAGGGGTCAGGACTTCTGACTTTACAGATGAGCCCACCATCATCCTCCAAGACCCAGGCCCTATATCTCTTGAGTCTTTCTAGGGCCTTAGGAGGGCAGGGAGATGGGCCAAAGACTGAGTTTTCAGAGCTTCTTCCAGGGGTCTTCCCCTGAACCATCTCTAATAACTCCCAGAGGCATGTCTGGATTCCTATATGGGTCTCTATATGCCTACATGAGGACCCAGAGGGTCTCTGTACATCGCTGTTTCTCCCACAGGACCACGTGGTGCCTCGCTGCAACAGATGCTCACTAGGTACTTGTGGAGTGAAAAGCATCACCCAGGTAGCCGCATGCCCAGGGTTCACGGGCCACTGCTGTTTCCCACCCCACTCCCAGCCTCCTGGGACAGGACACACCTGTGAGCTCATGGGCAGAGTGCAAGGCTCCTCTGCAGGAGGCTGAGCTGGGCCGACAGCCTGTGACATCAGGGATGGGGCCACACTCACCTTTGTTCCCATGACCTGTGAATTGAATCACTGGCCCTCGACCCCAATAAACATTCATCCCTTTGCTTCATGAATGCAATGTATGGTGCATAGCAGATGCTTTGTAAGGTGGCTGCTGGGGACAGAGTCTCAGGGAGCCCCATGGAAACGGGAACCTTGGAATCAGAGTTGAATGGCAGCTGAGGCGGGCAGGAGCTACCTGTGACCTTTATTTACCACGCATGCCGGCCAAACCAGCTGTAACTTTTTCTCTTCTTAATATATTTAAATGGAGACAAGATTGGGGTCAGCTTTGTGCACAGAGCCTTTTTCAGCTTTAGTGGTAACTGCGCAGCTTCCTGAGCAGAGCACCCTTTTGGATCTGCAGGGCTGCATGGCAGTTTTCTTTCTTTGATGCCTTTGCCTGGTCCCTGGAGTGCAATGTGTGGGTCGCATGTCCTCAGAGGAGGAGCAGTCACAGAACTAGGGGGGTGAGTACACATCTCTCTCCCTGGGCCCCTGGTGCCTCCAAGGTCCTAAGAAGATAATGTTTCAGCTTCTCTCCTGGGCCTAGTCTTACCCCCTCTACCTCCTTCCCTGAGGGCCTTTTTCCTTTGTAAATGCCTCAGCCCTTCCTCTCCCGCCAACCAGTGCAGATGGTTTCCCAATCCAGAGTGCCTGTCTCAGCTTCCCTCTAGAGCCCTGGGATCACATTTCCTTTTCTTTCCCAATATTACCTCTTGCTATTTACAAAAGCAGTATTGCTAATGGCATACATTTTAGAAAATATAAACAAGCACAAGAAAGAAAAGAATTAACAGTTGACAATCCAACACCCTGTGACAATCCCTAAGTCCCCCCTCATCACACATAGGCATGAATAGGTTTTAATTTTCAAAATGCAATCATGCTGCCTATTCTTCTCCCACTTGTTCTTCTCCACCCACAGGTTATCATGATTATATTTCTGTGTTATTAAACACTCTTCCACAACATGTAAAAGGCTGTGTAATGCAGCCTATATTGTGTCAATGTACCATAGTCTATGCAATCATTTGTGCTTTGTGGAGCCTCTAAATTGACGCTTACTTTTTGCCATTAAATAGCGTTATCACAAAATTCTTACAGTCACACATATATGACTATCCATGATTCTTTCCTGGGGGCTAATTACCAAAAAGTGGGATTATTGGGCTACTGAATTTGGGCTTTTAACACTTTTAATAGATTTTATCAAACTACGCTCCAAAGAGTTCTCACTAGATAGGTATGAAAGTACCTATTTTTCTGTAACCATTAAAAATGCAGAGTTTTAGTAGTTTGAGGGGGTAGTTGAGCTTATTTGGTATTTTAAAATGATCACTTTTTTTATTTTAACTTAAGGTTATCTGATTTCTACAGAGATTAAACATGTCTGCTGGGCGTCACTTTGCCATTCGTGTTTCTTCTCATGTGAATTGGCTATAAGATCATTTGTCCAATGTTAAATTGGGGATGTTCTTCTTTTTCCCATTGGTTTGTAGGAGCTCTGTCCATGTTAAGGATATTAACCTTTGCCTGCCATGCATGGTAGAAATGTAATCTCAGTTCACCACTTGCCTTTTAATTTGGTTTGTGGTATTTATTGGCTGGGACTGCATTGTTGTCTGCTTGCTAGACATCTTTTCTTACATGACTCAATGCCATTTCACACTCACATAGCGAGTTGAAATTCATCATTTCCCTGCCCAGCCTGCCCTTCCTGATGACTTGCTTGTTTCTGTTCATGTCACTGACATTTGCCTGGTCCCGCAGCCTTGAACTGTTGGAGCCACCAGTTTGGGTCCTGACATGCTTATCAGCAGCCAGCCCTCGTAGATTCTTTTTCTGCAGCTTCTCTGGCAGGCAGTCCCTCTTGCACAACAGTCCTCCGGGTTCCCATTATTTCTTTGCTGAACTTTGCAAATAGCCTCACAAGTTCATACCTTGCCTTTCCAATGCCAGTCCTTCCACTCTTCCTTTCTCCTCCTTGCCCCTGTGGTACATTGTCACCACATTAATCTCCCTAAAGTAGAGCTTAAACATAGAACTCCTTGGTTACAAACCACCAACGGCTCTCCATTGTCTCCTGTTGAATTACATCATAGCCTGGCCATACTTTCCTTTCAGCCCAATCTCCCACTCTCTGCGCCAACTTGCTCCCCAAACAAGCTAGCTGCTTTCCTGCCCCTTTTTACCTCTTTGTTCAAGCCGTCCCTCCTCCTAGAATCCTTCCCACCACCTCCACCTACAAATCCATTCAGAAAGCTTCCCACCTACCCCACCACTATTATCCCAGGCTTTTCTGACTCTTTAAATGGAAACAAGTTCTCTCCTTTGAGCCCCAGCACAATTTTCTTGAGCTTCTCTTGTGAAACAAACTTATTCCATCATCTAGTGGAGCTATCGGAGGTCTTATACCCCTACTAGAAAGCAGAGTCCTTTGAGGACACTGTCCTGTACACCCATTTTCCCCACAGGACCACGTGGTGCCTCGCTGCAACAGATGCTCACTAGGTATTGTGGAGTGAAAAGCATCACCCAGGTAGCCGCATGCCCAGGGTTCACGGGCCACTGCTGTTTCCCACCCCACTCCCAGCCTCCTGGGACAGGACACACCTGTGAGCTCATGGGCAGAGTGCAAGGCTCCTCTGCAGGAGGCTGAGCTGGGCCGACAGCCTGTGACATCAGGGATGGGGCCACACTCACCTTTGTTCCCTTGACCTTTGGTTATTGAAAGGAATGACCCTCTATATCTATTCATTCATTTCCCTCGTGAATGTGATGTGTGCATGTGGTTGAGACTTTGTAAATGGGCAGCTGGGGAGTCTCAGAGAGCCTTGAGTGGAATGGCAACTAAGGGGTGCAAGAACTACCTGTGACCTTTACCACACATATTGCCTGAACCAGCTAGGATTTTTTTCTCTTCTTAATATATTTAAATAGAGTCAAGATTGGGGTCAGCCTCATGCGCAGAGCCTTTTTCAGCTTGGGAGGTGACTGTGCAGCCAGCAGGGAGTGTGCAATTGACACAATCTATTTTTAGCCTCTGTAAGACCGTGACCAACATCCTAAACTGAGGGTGGGCACACCTGCTGCATTCCAATGAGGCGGCCCGGTTGCTTCTGCCAGCCTGGGAGCTCAACGACCTGAAATCTGATGTTGCTAAACTGGGAAGTGTGCTTATTTCCCAGAGGCTGTAGCCTAGATACACCAGGAAAATGGGAGCATCACATGCCCCAGCTGGCTCTCCTCCAGCCCCGGGTGGCCTTGGGGCTGTGCCCGCAGCATGATGAAGGGACAAGGTCACTAGTCTTTCTTGATCTTGCTCTGTCCTAGGACCTCCCTGTTTCCTTTGCAGGAAAAGAGGTAGGAAGTCTGTGCTGACCCAGCTACAGTTGTGAAAATTGAGGCAGAGAACAGGGACATGTTTATGTAATCTGAATAAAAAAAAATAATACACTTAATGCCAGCTAATATTCTAATATCTTTATATATATTAACTCGTCCAAACTTCTGGACAACTCCTTCAGGTAGCTTTTATTTTGATCTCTGCATATGGAGGAGGAAACTGAGGAACACTGATGACAAAATGACTTCCCAAGGTCATTTGTCAGCAACGGGTAGCAGGCCTGGGTTTCAGAACCACGCAGTGTGGCTCCAGGCTTTGCGTTCTCGCACTGTGCCATCTGCCACTCAATATTTACTTTTAATTTTACTAGAGCCAGGATAGGATCCGGGAGCCCTGGTTCTCAGCCTCAGACAACCAACTATTGGATACTGCTGCCTCTCTGTTTTTAAAAACGCTTCCCTGCTTTAAGGCCTTTACTGTGCTGTGTGTACCTGCATTTCCTGCACCCTGGGGAGGGAGGCTCTTCTGGCAGACCTGTGCTTCTGCAGGGAGGCTTGGACTCCTGGGCCCCAGAAGTTCTCTGAGCTTCCATCTCCTTCTTCCTCCCCTTGACCTGTGGAGGTGTGGGGGGGGGCGGCCAGTGGGGGGCAGCAGCAGTGTGGTGTGCAGCTGGGCCAGATGCCAGGATTGGGGAACCCAGAAAGGGCGGTGAGGGTAGTGCCTGGGCAGTTGCCGACAGTGTGGGTCTTCCCAGTTTAAACTTCTGCTGAAGTTCAGAGCAAAACTGTGGGCCAGAAAGCAGAGGGCAAGACAAGAGGCGTGAGACACCAGAACCTAAATGGACCTGCATTTTGGGGACCAAGTGCTCCCTGTTGGGTAGCGAGAAGCCCGTGGGTGTGATCTTCTCAAGGGGACAGGTGGGGCTCCCTTTAATTGAACAAACACTTAGTGCTCGACCCTTTTCTAAGCACTTTACAAACACCAACTTGTCTAATTCTCAGGACAACTCTAGGCAATGGGAACCATTTTATTCCCACTTTAGATATGGGAAAACTGAGGCACCGAGAGCTTAATAACTTTGCTCTGGTTTGTATAGCTAGTAAGTGGCAGAACTGGGATTCAAGTTTCGGTTGACTGGCCCTGGAATCTGTTCTGTAGCCACCATGCTATGTGATGCTATGCTGTACATCTTTCCTTTTGTTGAATGTTTACTATTTCTCTCTAAAGAAAGGTATCATTGTCCCCATTTAATGGATATGGAAACTGGGACCTAGATGGGCTCAAGTCCGCTGACTAGTAAGAGACGGAACTGGGAGTCTGATTGGCTCCTGAGGAGCACGCCACCTGAGCCATCAATGTGACTGCCACAAAGCTTGAATGCACCATCCACCCCTCGGGAATGGCTGCGGTGGTTGACTGGAGCTGGGCTCAGGGGCAAAATCTCAGAGAGCAGCACCTCGCTGCCACTGTTAACACCTGGCTCCCTTTTTTTTGCCCTCAGGTGAGCAGTCCCCCCTCTCAGCCCCCTCAGCCTGTGGTCCCATCCAAGCCAGTGCAGTGTGTCCATCACGTGTCCACTCAACCTAGCTGCCCAGGACGGGGCAAGATGTCCAAGCTGCTGAACCCAGAAGAAATGACCTCAAGAGATTATTACTTCGACTCCTATGCCCACTTTGGGATCCATGAGGTAAACCATCCTGAGCTGGTGGCTGAATGGGGCAAATGGACCCACTGTTTCATCGCTGTTCTCAGAGGCAACGTAATGTGTTCAACTCTCTACTGTCATGCAGTGAGTTCTCCCCATGGTCCAAGGCCCCGACCCTCTCTCCATCCATGGGTCCCTTTGGGAGGGGGTCAGGGTCTGGCCTGGAGCAGGTGAGTAGGTGAAAGTGTGTGTCTGTGTTTCTCAGCTGGTGAGCAAGGAGAGCTCATGGTTTCTTGGTTTTAGAGTCCGGCACCTGTGTCTCTTCCTGATCCCATTCAGTTGACTCAGGGAGACAGAATGTCCTTGGTCCTTGCTCTAGGAGTTCAGATGCTTTGCAACTAGGGTCCTAAGGCTGAAAGGGCCTTCTGGAGGTCACAATATCTGATTTTTAGTCAGGAATGAACATGATCCCTTAGGTTTGTCCTAGACCAATGAGCACCTTTAGGGGAAGAGATGCAGTAAGTCTGCCTGGAAACCTGGCCCAGGTCTGGCACCCTGATTGATTCTCAGGAAATTCCTATGGGTAAATATTTGTCTTGACCCATAGCAGGGAAGGCTTAGGTGAGCTGTGGCATAAAACGGAGCTCCCTGATGAGAGGCTTCCTGACTGTAGTGGGGGCTCAATGGGGGCTTTACCCCTTCCCTGCCTTTATCACCTTCAGCACTCTCTTAATTCACCCCGGATAAAGGACTAACATTAACTGAATGCTTATTGTTCTAAGCACAGCATGTGTATCATCATTTAATCCTCATAAGAACCCTACAAATAAAATATTTCTGTTATTTCCTCATGCTATGAAGAAACATTGAGAAAGAAAGATTTGCTTTGTATGCAAATGCTTTTTCAAAGTTAAGTCTTGAAGCTCCCCCTTCCAAATAGATGCTTCTGTAAACCCTTCCTATATCGAAATGGCCCTACTACCATTGCCAGGAACATGTTTAATAACAACCAGCATTTTTTTTGAGTGCTTACAACAAGCTGGCTGTTGTAAATTCAAGTTTTTTATTATTGGTTCATTTATTCCTCAGGTCAATTCTATGAGGTTGGTATTATAATTTATCTCCATTTTACAGATGAGGATATAAGACCTTAAGCATTAGATCAACCTTCATTCATTCTTGCCGGTTCCTTTGCATATAAGGTTACAGGCTAGTAAGTGTCAGGGCTAGAAATTAAACCTTCACATTTTGGGCTCAGGGCCTTCATTCCTAACTATGATGCCACGCAGCTTCTAAAACAGTTCATTCTTTCTGGAAACGTTGACTTTGTTCCTGCTGGTTCCTTTCCCATTCCATATGGAGGTAGAGGGTGTGAGCTTAGCCTGGGGGGACTCAAGGTTTGGCCTCCTGAGAACTGCTCCCCACGTAAAAGCTTAGGCCTGGGGCATGCAGTGGGGAGGGGGATTAGGGTCCTGTGTTTAGCTCTGGGGACCTGAGCAGTCAAACTTGCCATTCTTGGTGGATCAAATGCCTGCTCAGGACAGATGGGTGAGTTGTCGTACCTTCCATGATCTTGCTTCCATAGGGGTTGGGATGGTGCACAGAGCCTTGTCCTGGGCCTATGTGAGGCTCTGGGAGGTGGAAAGGACTCCTCCAACAGCTTTCCTCCTCGAGACCCTGCCCCTAATTAAAGGATATATACCTTCCATGTGACAAATTCTAATAGGCCGTGGCTCTGGGCACCTGTTTCAAGGCAGATTCCTGGGAAGAAACAGCAGTTCTAGGTGCCCTAATGTGCCTCCCCTTGGTCCTGCCTGAAATCCCTTCCAATAGAAACCAGCCGACACAATGTGCACCTCATGCCTACCCTTCACCAGTCTGCAAGCTTCACTCCTCCAGGGAGCGCCCTTCAACTGACTTCTCCGGCACATCCCTCTGAATTGTTAAGTTCTTGCTGGGCAGCACTTTGGTACCTAGGGTCTGCTCTCATGGGCTATTAGTAATATCTATAATTCCTTTAGGACTTGGTTCCCCAGCCCCTAACCCAGGGCTCGGCTCATTGTCTGATTGGCAAAAGTTTATTGATGTGGCTGCTAATCTCATCGCTCAGGTGATGCCTGGTCAGCACCATGGCCGGGCATCCAGCAGGGTGTGGTCTGCACTCAGACAGGACACCAAGGGTCATTAAACAAATAAATATTATACTATGTGTCCTCAATTTCATGTAATGATACAAAAATCAAATTTGCATGTGAACATATATAAACATAATGTAGATTGAGCTAATTAAGTTGGAGTAAAGAACCTACAGGTCATGCCTTACCTGCCCTAGATTAGCTCTAGCAATCCTTCACATCAGGAAGCGCTTCTGATCACTTAGCTTAAATCGCTCCTGCTGCCGTGGCTGGCCACCTCTGGATTCTGGCCTCAGGGAAAATGCAAAGGTCTGTAATGTAAGGGTGGCTAGTTGGCCTTCCTTCCTAGTTGGAGCTTTTCCTCTATCGTGTTTTGGTTTCCAAGATCACCTGGTAGGAAATGGGGAAGGGGCGAGCGGATGGACTCTTAACCGTGTTCTTTTCAGAGAGAGGGCCTGCTCATTTCTTGTTATCGCGCTCCAGGGATCGCTATTCTGTGCCAGACGGCTTGCAGCGACACCTTTGCCTCAGTCTGGGCAAGACCCATATCTCAGCCTCCAGGGCTGAGCTGGCCATTTGGCAGGCTTCTCCTGTCATTAACAAGATGTTCACAGGGCAGGCAGTGCAACCACCAGCTTGCTGATTAATAGTTTTCAGCGAGTGTTTAGGAAACATGGTGCGGGATGGCTTGGGTTTGATTAGTCTGCAAATAAATACAAATGAGAGTGCTGGGTTTGGAGAGGGACACTGTTGGGGGCTGGAGAGCATAGCAGGAGGTCATTCTGAACACCTCTGTTCTTCCATCCCATGATTCCACCCAGAGAGGGCTCCATATTCAACCTTCCGAGGACAGGGATGAGGGAGAGGGGGGACAGTGGCCTTCTATCACAGGGCCTCTATGAGAAGAGTGGAATCTTGAACATAGGAACAGAAGTGACAGAGGCATGCTTACTGAGGCCTCTGCTCAGAGTGGAGAAAGCCAGCTCCGTGACCCCCCAGATTCCAGCTTTGCATTCTCAGCGTCTTTGACAGGCCCTGGGCTTGGTGCCTCAGCTGCCTGCCAGTGGGGCTGTGTTCCCAGCCCCCAAGCCCTGGGCGCCCATCCCACTCCTGGCCAGCTCAGTTCTTTTGACAGTCTTTCTGCAGTTTCTTTGGAAACCTTTTTCAGAGCCTCATTTCCCAGCAATTAGTCAATGTGCTGTTACATTTTGTTTAATAGGCAAGAGAGCTGGGAGACAAAGTCATCCACAGCTGGGGGCTGGAAATTGTTCTCACCGGAGTGGCATGCTCTGTCTGAAACGTTTGAGACTTCTTTGGGTCATTCTCTCCCAGGGATGATTAAAGGAGGGGTAGAAGAGGAAAGAGCCTTTACTTTGGGCAAGCCAAGTAGAGTAAGATTTGCTAAGTCATGACTTTTCTTCTCCCAGAACTTGTATCTTTGAACCAAACTCCTGTGTTCTGGAGCCTTAAGGAAGGGAAAAAGGGGCCAAAGAAGTGACAAAAGGCAGTGAATTAAAGGGGAGAAGGGCATTTGGGCAGGTTCGCTTCAGCAACAATAGGCTCTGCAGAGGTACTGGGCCCATCTAATTCATCAGGAAAGGCTGTGAGGACGTTTAACCATGACTGTGAAAGTTTTGCCTTTATTTTGCTTCTATTCTTTGCTCACCCTCAACAGTTTCCTTGTGTGGACAAGAAGGGTCATCGTTGTCACAAAAAGCCAGAGCTAACACTTATGTAATTCTTACTATATTTATTTAACGATTACAACAACCCTTGGAAGTTGATGCTGTTATTACCCCATTTTCCAGAGGGGGAAATTAAGATAAGGAGGATGAATGATGTTCTGGATCAGAGAACTCAAAAGCATTGGTGCATGATTTGAATGTAGGGACCCTGGCTCCAGAATTCCTGTGCCTGGATCTGGGGAAGCTGTCTTCAGTCCTGCGGTCTCACACTTGGAGGTCTTGCCATTTTGATGTACAGTGGCCTTGTAGTGTTCGGTCCCAGACAACTCCCGGAGGGAGAGGCTTGAGCTCACGTACAAATATTTTAGAGCCAAAAATGAACTCAATCTGAACAAACCCTTACTTTCTCAAATTCTAGTATGATCAAATATATGAGCCCTGGGGCAACATAGGAAGTAGTGGCTCCACTGGAAAGCAAATACAAGATCTTTTAGCCCCCTGTGGCTGAATTCCAAGCCTTTAACAGAAGGATAAAAGCCATAAATGCATCCTAAACCTGCTTAGCTCCTGATCGGATTTAACTAATCAGCCCATCACTCTAGCTGCCTAACAATGGAAAAGACATTCCTTTTTGGAAAAAACAACAATAAAAATTAACTTCAGCTAGTAGCGTTTCTTACACATTATCTACAACATAAAATAAAAATTATAAGGCATGAAGAAACAGGAGAATTTTGTCCGTAGTCAAGAGGAAAAATAATCACTAGAAGCAGATCTATAAACAGCCAATATCTTGGGATTATAAAAATACCACTGTGACATAACTACAATAAATATGATTTTTAAATCTCCCAGAAAAGATGGATATAGTAGGTGAACTCCCACAATAAAAATACAAGATCTAAACTAGATGTTTACTGGATGGATTTAATAGCAGATAGGATACATAGAAAGAAAAGATCTATGAACTTAAGGACAGGCAAATAGAAGTCATCCATAAAGAGGAAAAAATTGACAATAAGCTCAGTAACATGTGGGACAGAATCAAGTGGTAAATATGCGAGTAATTGGAGTTTCAGAGGAGAAGAGAAAGAATGGGACAGAAAAAGTACTGGAAGAAATGTAAGTGGATAAATTTCTAAACGTGACAAAATGACAAATGGTAACTCTCTGTATTAGTTTGTTCAAGCAGTGAAGCCACATCTGAAACAACTGCTATAATTGGAATTACCACCTGATTATGTTTATGATAATCCCTGGTCATTCTCCAAGATCCACCCTGTCTCTGCACAAGCCAGATAGGCAAACTGAATAGGCATATGGTTCTCCAGAAATTAGTCTCCTGGGATAATGGGTCCCCTGGTATTAGTGTCAGTTCAGAGCTAGTGTCCATTAACCCTCAAAAATCTGGCTTTCTTTCCCTCTCCAATGTTACTGCCCTGGTAAATGGCTATCAGCCCACTTGGAGAAGGCTGGGGAATGATTAACAGCATAAATTTTTGGCAATGTAACAGGATTTTCCCCCATGGGGCATGCCCATTCAAGGGGTTCTGTAAACTGACTCATCTGGGACTCTCTGTTTTGGTGATTCAAGCCAGACTTCTGTTCACTAGACCGATAACTTTTACACTTGAAGATATTAAGCAAGAATTTAATATGTTTCCCATCTATTTCTTTTCTGGAGACACTGTGACCAATGAGTAAACATCAGAGGTCTTTTAATCTCAGACTGTTCTGAAAATCCTTGGCTCCCATGTCCATCATGGTAACCACACCCATCTCATCTCTGATGATTAAGTGCTGTAATTTGGCCTCTGCTACCCCAGGATCCCAGTTTGACATTATTCCCATGGCATTTAGGGATCTCAGTTCAATGGTAGAAACTCCTCCTGTAATTTCTGACTTATAAAGAAGAGCAACCACAGAGCTCTTCAAGGATGCTGGACTCCTCTTGCAATTTTATTTCCCACAGCTATGGTGAAGGGTGTGCATTCTGGCGTTCGGTAGAAGGTTTGACATGACAAATGCACTCTAACATTTTAGTCTCCCTGAGCCTTTGGGTACCTCCCTCGTCAGCATACGGAGATAGTTCTGACATTTAAATTTCATTTAGTGTAGGCTAAATTTATTATTTGGGTCCATGTTTCAGTCAACCAACCAAACCAATAGTTATTTTTATTTTTTATCTTATCTAATCCTCACCTGAGCATATGTTTATTTATTTTAGAGAGAGAGAAAGGAGGTGGAGAGAGAGAGAAAGAGAGAAAGAAACATTGACATGAGAGAGAAACATCAATCAGTTGCTTCCTGTGCCCCAACCCGCAACCTTTTGGTTTACGGGATGGTGTTCTGACCGAGACACCCCGCCTGGGCCAAACCAACAGTTAGAAGCATTTGAAGCCCCTGGAGCTAAAATGGTGAATCCAGAATCTTTGCTTAGTGGTCCTGTATCAATAAACTTGGCCCAATCCAACTTTATATTCCTTCCATGTCAATCCCACACCCCCTAATATAAATCTCTCTCTCTCTCTCTCTCTCTCTCTCTAAATATATATATACCCCAGCTTTCAATCTATGTGAATAAAAATATCATGCATTTCATTTCTTTGGGTGTCCTGATGAGTCACACTTCACACCTTTGGGACCTGCTTGGAGTTGAATGTAGTTTTGGGCATAGCAGCAAAGAAGGCTGATGGGGGTAGGTCCTGAAAAATCAGCAATACTTTGCATACAAGTACTTCAAAGGAAGCCAATGCGATTCTTCAGGAAAAGGAAAACTCCCTCAGGGGTAGAAGAAGATTCTACTGGCAAAGAAGACTTTGCGTAATTTGGGGACTTGAGGACCCAGCTTCATCCAAATTTGCCTATATGTTCCTATTCCAATTTTCAGGCTCCCATTTCTTCCCAAAAGATGTCTCAAACTTTAACAAAAAGAGACCCTGCAAGGATGGGAATTCAATTGACATTGTAATTTCAGCATTTGCAAAATTGGGCTTTTGACTTGGTTATCAGAAATCTTAGCCCTGATGCAAAGGAAAAAAGGATTTTTTTTTCCCAGAGAAGTCATAGAAACTTTTAGGTACTATGTTTAGACCCTGAACAGAGAATTTTAAATCCCTGTGCTCATGCTTTGCTTTCTCTGTTTTCTAGCAAAGTTACTAGTAATCAATCAACCAACCAACCCACCACATTGTGTTCTTCATTTTGACTAAAATGTGCAAAAGTAACAAATACTTGGTCACCCAGTATTGCCTTCCATAGGCCCTTTATTACAGGTATCTAAAGCTAAAATTTGAGTAACTCCTTCACCATTCCATGCCTGTGACTACCAGTGCCCTCTTTACCAATGGCAATAAAATTATTAATGCCTTTAAAACTCAGAACTGATTCAGAAAACACAACCTTAGGTTCTGTTCCTTAAGAGCTATTCTTGGTACCAAACTGTATGAGTCAGGATTCAACAATGGAAGCAGATCCAGTAGGATATATCTCCATATCTCCTGTTATTGGAGCCTGAAGTCTACAGGACAGGTAGCTAGAAAAGAAATTTGGATATAAAATAAGGGGAGACCAGGAGCAACTAGAACCCACAAGCACAAAGCTTGAGGATAGTTTGAATCATATGTTCATTCTATTGCCTTTGACCTTGGTGGCAAGCATACCCTATAGAACAGGGGGGTTTCACCATAGAGCTGAACAAACATATACCTGGCCCAGGAATCATAGAAGCTGAACTTGAAGACAGAACAATTGCAGTTGCTCCTTCATGCTAACGAGTATGGAATCAACACATCAGCAATGACATGTGCTATAAAATGGTTCCTGCCTCCTTTGTGCCTTCCAAGTCTCACAAGAGTCTCTCTTGTGACCCATTGTAACTGGAAACATAATAGAAAGAGAATTCTGTGAAATGTAGTTCAGGTGGCCAAGATGACATCTTATAAAGTCATTGAACCTGTGTGCACAGAGTTTTAAACACATGAAGCAAAATCTTCAGAACTAGAGAGAGAAAAATACCAATCCCCAACCATAGTTAAAAATTTGTTTTAACATTTCTTTCTCGGTAATTGATAGAACAAATGTACAAAGAAATCAGCAAGCCTGGAGAAAATATGAGCAATTTTATGACATAATCAAATAACCTGACCTAACTGACATTTATAGAACTTGTGCCACCAATCTCCAGACTGCACGCTCTTTTTGAGTGCACATTGAAAAATTCAGTACGATAAATCATATGCTGGGCCATAAACAAATCTCAATCAATTTCAAAAGATTGAAATCATGCAGAATATTTTTTTATAATAATAGAATTAAGTTAGAAACCAAAAGCAATAAATTATCTAGAAATTCTCCAAATATTTGGAAATTAAGCAGCACTGAGAACAGGGTCAGGAAGAAATCATAAGACGTCAGGAAATACTCCAAATGGAATGATAGTGAAAACACAAAGCTATGGATGGAATGTGTCTCCCTAAGTTTCATATGTTGAAATCCTACCCCCTCAAACGTGATGATACTAGGAAGCGTGGCCTTTGGGAGGTAACTAGAACATGAGGGTCAGCCTTCATGAATGGGATTAGTGCCCTTCTGAGAAGAGGCCTGAGGGCTTGCTCTCTCACTCTGCTCTCTGCCATGTGAGGGTACAAGGAGAAGACAACCATCTCAGACCAGAAAACAGGTCCCCACCAGATACTGGATCTGATGGCACCTTAACATTGGACTTCTGAGCCTCCAGAATTGTGAGAAATAAATGTTTGTTTTTTAAGTCATCCTGTCTGTGGTATTCTGTTATAGCAACCTGAGCTAAGACACACAACATATGAAAATTTGTGGGATGCAATTAAAGAAATCTTAAAGGAAGATTTATAGCTTAAATGCTTTTATTAGAAAGAAACCAAAGGTATAAAATCAGTGATCAAAGCTTTCACCTTATAGAAAAAGAAGAGAAAATAAGATCCATGTGGGTCAAAGGAAAGAAATAATAAAGATGAGAACAGAAATCAACAGAGTAGAAATAAAACATTAAAGAAAACCAACAAAGCCAAAACTTGGTTTTTGAAAATACTAATTGAATTGATAACATCTAGCTAGACTGACCAAGAAGAAAATCAGAAGAAACACAGATCATAACTAAATGAAGGCAAGAACATTACTACAGATCATATGAACACTCAACAGAGACTATTATGACAATATTATACCCAAAATTTTACATCTTAGCTGAAATGGATAAATTCCTTAGAAAAACACCTTTTCAAAATTGATGTAAGAATGCATAGAAAGTGAAAAGAGCCTTCTATCTATTAAATAAATTGAATTCATAATTTAAAATCTTCCCACAAAAAGGACACCAGGTTCAGATGGTTTTACTGGTGCATAATATCATACATTTAGGGAAGAAAAATATCAATCTCACCAAAACTTTTTCAGAAAATGTATGAAGAGATAATACGTCTTAACTTCTATGATTAACTCAGCATAACTAATTATCAGAGACAATAAGAGAAAGTTACAGATCTATATTTCTTATAAATACAGATACAAAAATTTGCAACAAAATATTAGTAAATAAAACCCAACAGTATTTAAGAAGATAATACATCCTGACGAAGTGTTAGTTCAACGTCTGAAACCAATCTTTGGAGCTCAACACATTAACGGAATAAAGGAGAGAAGTCATAATCATCTCAGTAAATGCAAAAAACAAACAAACAAACAAAAAACTCTCAAAAAATGTGACAAAACCCAACACCAATTCATGATTAAAAAAACTCAGAAAATTAGAAAGAGAAAATAACTTTTCAGTCTGATAAAAGACATTTATGAAGAGCCCACAGTTAAAATTGTACTCAATGGTGACATTTATAAATCACTGGAACAAAGGAAGGTTGCTTATCTTCTCCAATTTTATCTAACACATTACTGAATGGTCATCCTTGCCAGTACAGTATAGCAAGAGGAAAGAGTGAGAAATAAAGGGCATATAGATAGGAAAAAAGAAGTAAAATTGTTTGTATTCAAAAGTGATGAAAAATTTTTACATGGAAAACAAAGGAATCTACAAAAAAAGAAATCCTGCTAGAGCCCTGGCTGGTGTGGCTCAGTGGATTGAGTGACAGCCTGCAAACCAAAGTGTTGCTGGTTCAATTCCCAGTCAGGGCACATGCCTGGGTGGTGGACCAGGTCCCCTGTCGGGGGTACACAAGAGGCAACCACACATTGATGTTTCTCTCCCTCTCTTTCTCCCTCTAAAAATAAATAAGTAAAAGCTTTAAAAAACCTTACTAGAATTAATATTTGACATGAGCTAGATGGCAAAATAAAAGGTCTATATATATAGTAGCAATTGGAAAATAAAAATTTTAAAATATCATATACAGTACCATAAAATAAAAGTTAAGAACAAGTTTAATTAAAAAACACAAGACCTTCTCTCCTCATAGGTTATTTGTTAGAACTATTGTTTAAATTACAAATTAAATTCCGCAATCTTAAGTATATATCTTGAAATTTACATACATATACACCTGAGTAATCATTACCCAGATCTTTTCCAATACTTCAGAGGGTTCCTTTTGTGCACTTTCCCAGTTAGGTCACCTCTCCTAAGGCAACCACCATTCTGACCACTATCACCATAGATTACTTTAGCCTGTTTTTGAATTTCATATGCATGGAATTACGTACATGAAATGAACCCTTTTGTATCTTTGACTCAGTATCGTTCTGTGAGATTCTTATTGCTGTATGTCTCAGTATTATTTTTAAAAAATGAAATGCTGTGTAATATCATTAAAAAATACAAGACCTCTGGATTGAAATCTATAAAATATTGCAGAGAGAAATTAAATAAGACCTAAACAAACAGAGAGCTGTATCAGTGTTCTTGGATTGTAAGACTCAATATTGTTAAGATATCAGTTCTCCCCAAATTGATCTATAGACTCAATTCAGTTCCAACCAACTCTGGCAGGCTACTCTCTATGAGTTAGCAAACTGCTTCTAAAATGTATATGAAAATGCTGAGGATCTGGAAAAACCAAAATAATCATGTAAAAGAACTAAGTTGGAGGACTAACACTACTTTATTTCAGAGTTAATATAAAACTATGGTAGTCAAACGAGTGTTGAACTGGTATATTAATGGAACAGATCAGAGAGGACACACATGTACAGTAAACTGGCTTTTGATAAAGGTGGCAACACAATTGAAACAAAGGAAGTATTTTTCCAAATGATCTACCCCTGTAATTCACTGGGGAAATGAACGCTGGTGCTTGAGCCATCTATTTGTATGAAAATAATGAACTCACATTCTTAACTTAAACCTCACACAAAAATTAATTTATCATGAATCATAGACTTAAGAGTAAAATTCATAACTATAAAACTTCTGGAAGGAAACATAGGAGAATATCTTCGTGACCTTGGGATAGACAAAGATTAGGCAGGGCACAAAAACTTCTAACATAAAAGAAAAGATCTAAAAAATTGGTCTTTATCAAAATTAAAAACTGCTTTTCAAAAGACAACATTAAAAAAAATCACAGATTAGGAGAAGATATTCACAATGTGTATACTGACAAAAGATTTGTTTCCAGACTTTATAAACTCCTATAATTCAGTAAGAAAAGAGCAAATAGCTCAAGGGGGAAAAAAAAAGGACAGACACTTTACAAAAGAAAATATATATAAAAAGTCAATAAACACATGAAAAATTATCTACATCAATAGCCATCATGGAAATGCAATTCAAACTATAATGAAACACCAATCACCACTATAATAGCAATTTTCAACCCTTGTGCCACAAGAATTTTTAAAACATGCAATACCTGACTCTTTAGTCAGGGGTACTGACCTCTTTTAAACTGCCAAGGAAAAAAATGACAACAGCCAGCACAACAATAGTCATCCAGTGTAAATGAATTAAAAGTTATACCTATTTTTTGTCAGATTGGCAAACAATATATTTTTTCTTATGTTTGGCAGAATTTTAGTAATTAGTTTATATGTGCCACCTGATGAAAAAGGTTGAAAATCACTGCAAAATAACTAAAATTAAAAAGGCTGATAAGACAAACTGGCCAGCATGTAAAGCAACTTGAACTCTCATGTATTGCTGGTGGAATCATACAATGGCACAATTATTTTGAGAAACTGTTAGGCAATTTCTAATACAATTAAACACCAACTCTAAGACTCCCAATACCCACTTCTAGGTATTTACTCAAAGTAAATAAAAACACACATCCTCAAAAATGCTTATACAAGAATGTTTGTAATGCCTTTATTTATAATGATACAAATACCCATCAATGAGCAAACGGATAGATTCATTGTGGTATGGTCATACAATGGAATGTTAGTCAACAATGAGAACAAGAAGAAGGGTAAGAGCAACAGAATCAACAAGAAAAAGGGAACAATCCTTGGAGACATGCAAGAAAAATGAATGAATCTCGAAAACTAAGCAACAAAAACCAGACACAAAAGTTTATATATTGTAATAAGATTCAATTTATCTGAAATTCTAAATCTGGCAGAAGGAAGCTTTGGTGATAGAAATTAGATCATTGGTTGTCTGGAGTAGGGGGGAGGGTTAATTGCCCACAGGCATGAAAGACTTTCTGGGTCATGCACATGTTCTATATCTTGATTATGGTGATAATTACACAGGTGTACATTTGTGAAAGCTCTTGTACTTAGACATACATTTAAAATCTGTGCTTTTTATTATATGCAAGTTATACTAAAAATTATACCAAAAAAACTCAGTACTATTGGTGATGACTTAGAGTGCTGTTACCTTGAATGGACGAAGACCCCTGCCTCATTACCACACACAGGTTAATTGTGTTCCCCTTGGGCTGGAGGCAGTTGTAATGGGTAGTCTAGTTCTTTTCTTACCACAGAGCACTTAAATAATGGTAGATAAAGGAATTGTTTTCTATTCTTAAAAGCAAACAAAATAGTATTCACACAGAAGACCTCCTTCAATAACTTGTTGAGCACTAGCACTCTCGCCATGGCAGAAAGTTTTGTTTCAGGTCTAACTTGAGTCTCTCATGTTGCACCCAACTGACACTTTATTTTGTTTTTTGGTAAACTGGCACTTTCCCAGGTCTGGACATGAGTTTCTCCTTTGATAGTACAAAGCTATTTTCTTGGGGCTGGGGTTGTTTGTAATGATGCAGGTGGCCTCTGGCCTAGCTGGCCCACAGTACTCTTCCGTGGCTTGTCTAGTAACCTTATCAAGGTCCTTGAAGAGTTTGGTGGGTCAGTCCTGGGGCTCATGCCCTGGCATTCTCCCAAGAGCCTTGAGTACATTGACACTGGCTTTCCTTCCACACAGGAAATGCTGAAGGACGAGGTGCGGACGCTCACTTACCGGAACTCCATGTACCACAACAAGCACGTGTTCAAGGACAAAGTGGTGCTGGATGTCGGGAGTGGTACCGGGATCCTTTCCATGTTTGCTGCCAAAGCAGGAGCCAAGAAGGTGTTTGGGGTGAGCATGCCACTCCCTCCCTCACGTTGGCCTCTGCTGAGCTGGCCCTTCCTAGAAGTATTGTTAAAAACCCTGGTCTGTCTCTTTGCTGAGGTCACACCCTCAAGGAGAAAATCAAGTGTGACTCTCAGGAGGCAGAACAGTTTCCCATGGCTCCCTGTCACCCAGGCACTGGTCCTGGCTGCTTGCCCTGGTGACTGCTGGCATTTGCAGAAGATTTTTGGTTTTTCAGAAACCCTTTCAGGGTTATCACTACCTTACAGTGTGTGAGAAGCAGTGCTCCATGGTTCCACATGTGAGCTCTGGCTTGAATCTGTTCTTCCAACTCAAGAGATGTGGGACTGTGAGCAATTCACTCCTCTGTGCCTCATTTTCCCCATCTATAAAATGGGCAACATAGCAGTAGCTTGCTCATGGGGTCATTGTGAGGGGTGAAAAGTTTAATACACATGTAATGTGCTTAGAACAGTGCCTGGAATATGACAGATGCTCAGTGTTTATGAGTACAGTTGGGATAAGGGCCCTAGGACAGTCAACAAGAAAGCCCTCTTTCTTTGTCCTTTGAAGGGCAACTTCATAGATCTAAATTCTGCTGCTCTCGTTGCTGCAGCCTCTCAGGCTAGAGGTGGAGGTTGACCCTCTGGGAAACCTCCCAGCCTTCCTCTGGCTCCCACAATGCAGCTGTTCACAGCCTGAGGATGGGGTGCTGGGAGGGTCTGGAGCTTGGAAGAAATTGTGAAGAGAGTTCCAAGATGCTGGCTGACATTTTAAAAATGCAATGAGTCTAGGGCTGGGAAATGGAAATTAATCTTGATCAAAATTAAAGTTACACTGCACTCAAAGCATATGCATAAGACAGCCCGTTTGCACAGGCTCCCAGGGAGCTGGGCAGCTCTTGGGGAAGCTGTTTTCTCTGCATTTGGCTGGGTCATGAGAGCCTGTCCTGAGAGCCCCAGGCTCCTGGGTTGACTAGAGACCTCCAAGTCCCTGCCTCGGAGGCCTGCCCCTAAGTCCTCAGCAGGGACAGAAATTGCTCCCCACACCTGACCTGGAAAGCACTTGTGCCTGGGCCATGGAAGTCTTTTGGAAACCTGGGCTGTCCTCAAGGCACTCCTGGCATAGCCTTGACCGGAAAAAGCTGTGATGCACTCAGCTGAGGCACATGATTAGGGTGCGCAGCCCATCTGAAGCCCACAGCCAACTCCTGTCATCGTCACAGGTACTGCCCCGCCCACCTTTCAGCTTTCCTTTCCAAGGCCCTCCTCCCTGGATGGAGGCCTCCTGTCCAGTGAGACTCCACTTCCAGTGAGCTCACACAGCCTCAGAGCTGTGAGACCACCTGGTGACTCCGAGCGCCTCCCCTCCCGGTGCTGTCTTTAAGGCCCGGCTCAGCTCTGGTCTCCACCGGGCACTCGGGAGCCAAGGGATGAGCAGGGAGAGGCAGGGCCACCTATCAGTGGCTTCCAAGTCGGTGGGGGCTCCAGCCAAGGAGCTGTCAGGAGGCTCCCACACAGTGTCTTCCAGTGGTGATGACTAGTCCTGTCTGTCTGCCTCCCGGTCTTCTGCTGTAACAGCTCTTTTACAGACAGCTCCGCCACAGTTAGCTGGGCTTCTTTCTGGATGGCTCATTTCAGTTTCTCCTGTTCCAGGCTCCCCTTTCCACCCACAGCTCTCCTCCAGTGGGGGAGGCTGGATGGCAGGAAAGAGAGAGAGAGACAGACAGACAGACAGAAGAAATGGCCAGAAACAGCAAATGGAGACAACAGACAGAAGGATGAAAAGACTCAGAGAAAAGCTAGAGGAATGGGAGATGGATCAACAAAAAGGAGAAAGAAATAAAATAGAAGTACAAAATAAAAATGGGAAAAATGAAGAGAGAGTGAAGAAAGAAGAAGAGGAAAGGGAAAGGCATAGGTTGAAGAAAGAAAAAGAGGAAAGAGAGCAAAACGCAACCTCACGCATCCTGTCAGCTTTCAGAGGGCCCATCAGTGCTCACTGCATCTTTTTTTATTAAATTTTATTTATTTTATATATATATATATTTTAATTTTTTTATTGTTCAAGTATATTTGTCTCCATTTTAGTGCCACCACTTTCCCCCGCCCCACCTTCTCCCACCTCCCACCCTCAATCCTTCCGCACTTTAGCTTTGTCCATGCGTCCTTTATACATGTTCCCTGACTTGGACCCTACCCTTTCTCTTACCCATTACCCGCCTCTCTCCTCCTCTCTGATTCCTGTTGGTTTGTTTTTTCTTTCAATGTTGCTGGTTATATTTTCCTTGCTTGTTTGTTTTGTTGATTAGGTTCCACTTATAGGTGAGATCATACGGTATTTGTCTTTCACCCCCTGGCTTATTTCACTTAGCATAATGCTCCCCAGTTCCATCCATGCTGACTCAAAAGGTAGTAGCTCTTTCTTTCTTTCTGCTGCATAGTATTCCACTGTGTAAATGTACCACAGTTTTTTGATCCACTCATTTGTTGATGGGCACTTAGGTTGCTTCCAACACTTGGCTATTATAAATTGTGCTGCTATGAACATTGGAGTGTATAGGTTCTTTTGAATTGGGATTTCAGGATTCTTAGGGTATAATCCGGTGCTCACTGCATCTTCACATTGACCACGTGAAACTAGGGCTATGAGGTCATTATGAGGAAACTGAGGCAGAGTTAGAAAATGGCAGCGGCCAGATGTAAATCCAAGCTGCCTGGCTCCAGAGCCCATCTTCTTCACAGCTAAACTCAGTACCTTCTTGCAGTTGGAATGAAAACTTGGTGAGGCAGGGGAAAGAAGAGGAGAGAGATGCAGTCCTGTTGACAACAGAATTGTTGTCACAGAACCTGGTAGCTCAGGAAATGGCAGGTCCTCTCCTGTCTAGAGTCTGTCTCCCCTACCAGAGTGACCCCTTCCTGACCCTGTAGGTGCCCTCACCTTCCCAAAGGCTTTGATGGAAGCTCCCAGCAACCTGCTCAGTGCCTCTGTGCTAATGTCCAAGGCCCCAGGGGCAGCCTGAGTGTGGAGGTGAGTGGGGCCTCAGTGTGGAGGTGAGGGGAGCCCCAGGCCCTTAATGCAGGCTGGTCTCTGTAGGCCGGCTAAGGAGGTGGAAACAGCCCTTGGCAGTCGCCACTCTGTTTCCATCACCCCCTGGCCCAGTCTGGCATGCCTAGAGTCTGTACCCTCTAGCTGGGTTTTAATTTTCTGCTACTCCCATGAGGTCCTTCTCTCAGCTGACAGTCAGCTAATCCCTCAAATACCTTAGCCCTCTACTCAGGAGATTTTGGGAGCATGGAAAAACTTTTAGATTCAAAACAATCAATTATTTCAAAGGTGGAGACTGCAGAAGAGGTGAGAGTTAATGTGTGTGTGTGTGTGTGTGTGTGTGTGTATGTGTGTGTAAAGATTTTAGGACTGGCCCTGAAGCCTTAAGTAGACATTTTCCAAATGGGCCCTGTCCTGGAATGCTTCCAGTTTAACTAGTGAGGGCTGGAGGGTGGGAAGATGATGTTGAGGGAGAGTCACAGCACCTCTGGTTGGCTCTACATCCTCTCTTGAGAGGACAGTGGCTGTGCCACCTCATTCCAGGCTCCCCCTGGTCAGAAGAGTGAAGTCTCCCAGCTCCTCCTGGATCTTCCAACTCAGACATGGGACCCTCTGTTGCAAAGCACAGGATGGGGTTTGGCCCCACAGGAAAGGCCGAAGTCTTCCACTGAGTGGAAGAGCTGCTGGCCTGCAAGTTGAGAGAGCTGTGTTGTAGTTTTAGTCTGCCACAGATGAGCAGTGACAGCTGTGGGCAAGTCACTACATCTCAGTAGGCCTCAGCTTCTCCGTTCATTAAATTGGTGCTGGTCGTATTTTTGATGCATTGCTCCTTTGTTCTGTGCCCTTTCTAGATTGAATGCTCCAGTATTTCTGACTACTCAGAGAAGATCATTAAGGCCAACCATTTGGACAACAGTAAGACATGCTTCTGTGTCTTTTCTCATGAATGGAGCAGGGAGGGGAGCTGTACTTCCTTGTTTGGGTGGCCTAGACTGACAAAAGAGAGGAGAGGACAGAGCACTTGGCCTTGGGGAGGAGGGGCCCAGCTGAGGCCTTGTTCACAGGACTGTGGTCATGAGGTTCTGAAGTTCCCAATCCCTGTCATGTCTGCCAAGGCACATTTGTCCCAGCTCAACTTCCTGTGAGTCCAGCCTATGGCTAAATTCTTAGTTACCATGCCCTCTCCTTGGCCCCAGCTATCGACAATCTATTGAGTTTTTCAAAATACAGCTATTCCTCCTTCTCCTGTTCCCTCTCCATAGGCCCCAGCCCTACCTGTCCCATCACTTACCCAGTGGCAGACCCAGGCTCTGACTGTGGGGAAGTGTGGTCCTCTCCTGTTCACAGGCCCTGCTGCTGATGGGGCTGTCTTAGTAATTAGGTCATGTATGAGATCGGGACCTTTTTCAAGCTGGAGTCCGATTATAGAAGTACATTCCCTTCCCTTTCTCTCCTTACTCGTTTCCCATGTATTGCAACGTTCTCCAGTCCCTTCCCTCCAGAACCCATCTTGAACACACTTGTGCCCACAAATACCCATGATTAGGAAATGTCTTTGTATCATCTGGCAGTTATCAGTCAGCAGAATGAGATTTAGCCACCAGGCCCTGTGTTGAGTGGGACTAGATCATGTAGGATTTGCAAACAAGAAAAACAAGCTTCTGTGAATGATAGACTTTTCTGAGACTTTTAAACAAAGGAAAAGCATTCCCTGTGGAGAATGTAGGCAGACACAGTAGGAGGCATTTCAGTGCACCAGGGAGATGTATTGTGGCCTGGACTGAGTCAGTGACCATGGAGGAAAAGAGGGATGACCCCTTGGGCTATGCTTGGAAATAGAAACAAGAGAACCTGCTGGTTGGAACAGGGAAAAAGACAGGAACAAAGGCTAATTTTTTTGCCTTGAGTAACTGGGTGGATGGTGGAAGGTGAGGTAGAACAGTCATGGGGTTGACAGGAGGGAGAAAGAAGTCAAGAGTTCTCTCTTGCACATGTTAGGTTTGAGAAGCCCATTGGGTATCCAGGTAGACACGTTGAATAAGACTTGGATGCAGGAGTCTAGAGTTCCAGGGAGAGTCGGAGCATGGCGTATACACGCAGGAGTCCTCAGCATACAGATGTTATTTAAAGCTATACAATGAGGGCACTTAGAAATGAAGCATAGCTAAAGGAAAGAAATGGGCCAGCAGAGAGGCAGAAAAGATACATTCAATGAAGTTGGTGGGCATTCAGGGGCGAGGAGGACCATGAAATCAAGGGAAGTTGGAAGTGGTCAACTCTAGGGAATGCTAAAAGCTCAAGATAAGAACAGTGGAGGTTACTGGTGCTCTTAGCAAGAGCAGACTGAGTGTAGGGGTAGGGACCAAAGTCCAGCTAGAGTAGGTTAGGGAGAGACTGTGAAGTAAGGACTATAAATGAGTCTTTTTGCTGTAATGGGGAACAGAAAAATGGAACAGTATCTACAGGGGGATGTGGGCTCAAGGAAGTAAGTTGTTTTTGTAAGGATAGGAGAGGTGAAAATATGTGTGTGTGATTCAATGGCCCAGTAAAGAGAGAGAACAAAATTGCATATAGAGGAAACAGTACATTCAGGAGCAAGGACCTTGAGAAGGTAAGAGGGCCTGGGGTGCAAAGCACAGGTGGAGGGTTGGTCTTTTCTTGGAATAGAGACAATTTAACCACAAAACAGAGGGAAAGCAGGGCATATGGGTCCAGGTGGAGGTGTGCTGGTGATGGGGAAACGCCTGCTTTAAAGCTTCCATTTTCTCAATGAATAATGAGACGGTCCTTGGAGGAAAAGACCAGGAGGGGAGGGGCGTAAGTGTGTTGGAAGGAGATGAGAAGGAATAGAATGGTCTTTTAGAGGGAGGGAGAGAGAGAAAACAAGCATACTCGGCTAGTGGAGATGGCCGGGGCAGGGAGGGCATGGTCAGCACTTGTTAGAGGTCAGTGCTTGTCACAGGTGCATGGACATAGATATAGAACGAGCTCAATTCTCATACTGTGCTCAGTAGCCTGGGCGAATGGAGAGGAGAGCTGCCTGTGTAGGGGCTTTGCTGGGAGGACACACAGAGGGAGGGAGGAGCCAGAGTTACACCAGTCATGGACTGTGATATCTAAACTGGGCTAACAAGAAAGTGAGGGACTGAAGGGGGTACAGGTGGATAATTGCTAGTGAAAAGGCCAGGGGTAATGGGTGAGCAACGTCCGCAGGGGCCATGGGCAGGGCCAAGTTCCAGAGGTCTCTTTCCAGCCAGAGCAGGGTAAATGTTTCTCAGATACCCCTGACCCGGGTCTTGGCATTCAACGTCTCTTGGTTCACTTAGGGGGCCAGGTCTCTTCTGTATGCTCCTCAGGAAAGTACTTGACCTGGGTAGGAAAGATAGAGAGGCGACCTCTCTACTTGCCTACTAAAGATGGAAAAAGAAAACAACAATTCTTTCTCTACAATAGTGACACATCCTGGCATCTGCCTCTTTTCATCTGACCTCCCTTTTCCCAACTCTGTGAAATAGGGCAAATGGTTTCTCATTTAACAAATGTGGACACTGAGGATAGGAGCCATGGGGCAGAGCCTTTGGTTTCAGGCTTCATTCTTGTACTCATTCCTAAAGTTGATGTGGAAGCTCAGTGAGTGCCCGCCAATCCAGAAAATCAAAATTAAAATAGATGCATAATCAAATTTCTTTTCAGGGTTACTGAGTGTCAGCCCTGGGCTCTAAGAGACCTTTAAAGAACATTCAGACAATTTCCTGGCCTCTACACGGGTTTCAGTTGCACAGCAATTCCTCCCTTTGGAGGGTCTGCCCAGTGCTCACTCTTTATCCGTCTCTGTTGCTGTTGGCTTTTGGGGCCTGGAATCACAGCTTTCCGGGATCACCTCCTCTCGCTTGTAGAGGGCTACTGCCCTGCACCACTGGTGGCAGAGTGTAGGGTGGACCTGGAATGGGAGGGGACTGACAGCAGCTGAGAGGTCCCAGACCTTTGGGAGGAGGGCAGTCTGGTTCTGAAAGCTCCCAGGAAAAAGAATTGTGCAGCCCCGATCACCCCTTCTGGTCCACACTTGGTGGTTCCCACCTCCTTTCCCCTGTCTCAGACTCCTATAAGTTGTTAAATTCCCCTTCCTTTCCTTTTTCTTTTCTTTTATAAACTTCAAGACATTCTAATTTACAAAAAAAGGTGCAAATATAGTTGCATTTTTTTTTAGCCATTTGAGAGTGAATTGTTGACGTGACACCTGTCATCCCTGAGTACATTAATGTACATTGCCCGCAAACAAGGATATTTTCTTGTACAACCACAGGGCAACCATAGGAATCAGGAGGTTAACATGAATACGTGGTCATTATCTAGTGCTCAGATCCTCGTCACATTCTGCCATTGTTACAATCACAACCTTCATAGCAAAAGCATTCAGTTACAGAGCACACGTTGCATTTAGACATCATGTTGCTAGTTTCCTTCAAGTTAGAACAGGCTTTCCTCAACTTTTGTGGTCTTCAACCCTTAAAGATCACTGGCCAGTGTTCTGTGGATATCCCTCCATTTGGATTGTATGACTCTTCCTCACAGTTAGGTTCAAGTGACACATCCTGTAGGAACACCATGCACACACACCATTTTCTCACAGCTAGGAGCTGGCATGCAGTTTTGATTTGCTTGGCAACTGACAGAATTGACTTTGACCATGTGTCTCAGTGATGTCTCCTAGGCTTCTTTGTGGTAAAGTTACTCTTTCTCCCTTCATAATTAGTAAGATTTCCTGGGACAAGTACTTCAAAACCATGTAAATATTTCATTCCTCATCATTAATTTCCCATTTTAGTCAATAGATTGTATCTATTATCAAACTGTCCCTGATTTGGTCACTGGGAGCCTCTTCAAGCTGGTTTCAGGTTCATCCTGTGCATTCCATGCCTCTAATCTAGAATTGGCCATCTCTCCAAGGAGAATTGATTCCATTTAGTGGACAGTGACATTTAGAAATGAGGACCCGGGGCTAGGTGAGCTCACTGATTTTAGGGTGCTGATACTCCCAGTAGAAAGAACGCATATGGGTGTGTGTACATGTGCACTTATATAACATACATGTCTATGTCCATCTATACATGTTGTCAAGTATGAGTTCATGCAACACCTCCACTTCAAATCCAGCACCACAATGCCTAGTTTCTATCGCCCTGCCCATTCCCATGTTTGTGACTCGTCTCTAATGGTAAAAACGCTGGTCCTTATTATTCTGAATATGTTTACTTATTGGATCAATCCCTCTGTGGTTTAACAGCCTCCCATTGGCAGCACCTCCTGCCCCGTGCAGATGCCTCTGTCACCGAGCGCTAGGCTCCAACACCCTGTGTCAGGCAGCCTCCAGCAAAGATGCTCTCCCTTCCCTGCTCAAGCTCCAGCTGGCCGAGCAAGGCTGCCCTCCTGTGCAGAGGCCCCCCGGGCCCCTGCCCTTCACCATCCCACATCAGGGATGCCCTGCTCACCCCACGCAGGCTCTGGTGCACTGTGCTTGGCTGCCCTTGCCTGCTCAAGCTTCAACGCCTCACACTGGACTATTGTGGCATCCACGCCACATACCACCCTCCCCCCATCCTGGGCAGCCTGGAGGTCTGGCTTGCTTGGCCCCACCTGATGGCTTTAGGATGGAATTGTTCCATGTTTCATATGTTGATGGCTCACGCTTGATTCTGTTACTGAAGCAAAGGACAAACCATTGTCCTCAAGTGAATAGCCAGCCCTGTGCCTTATATCTATTCCTGCCCTTCACACCCACTGTGCTGAGGAGGAGGGGAGACCCCAGGCCCAGGGGCAAAAAGAAGGCAGAGTCGCCTTCATCTCCTCTTCCCCGGGGGCAGCAACAGGGGGGTGGAGCCAGTGAGGCTGCCAGGGCCCTGCCAAGGGCACAGCTCGTCCAACCGTGGCATGTGCACTAGAAGGAGGACAGCTTAACTGCGTGAATGCTTCCATGGAAATGCTTTGGAAATGCTTTTGAAATGCTGCGTCAGCCAGCATTTGTGTGGGTCTCAGGAGTGTAGGTGTAGAGACATAAATAACAACACAGGGCATAAAATACCTGCCACAGAATCAATCAATCTCTCTCCCCCTGCACCTCCACACAGCTCAGGACACATTGCTCATGTGCAGCCACGCACCTCCACGGAGTCACCTGCAGTGACCGTGGCCATGCGGCTCCCGAAAGAGCTGCTTCCACACGCATGGCCCCACATGTGCTCACAGCCTCCTCTGTGACTTTGGCACTGACAACTATCATTTCCTCTCTTTCCCTGCCGAGGAAACCAGTTAGCTGCCGAGATGCTAACAAAGTTAGATTCTTTTGTGAAATTTGACATGGGAGCTCAGGGATTTATACAATTTTTATAGTTGTAGAAACAACAACAAAAAAAGTATAATCTTTTTGTTTCTCAGAAAACTAAAGGAAAAAAAGCATATCCCTCCTTTCTGTTCTTCTACCGGTGCGCATCCTAAAGCAGGTGTGTCATGGATAAAAGGGGCCTGAGTGTAGTAGCATGACAACTGGGTGACAATGGACAGTGGGGCCTCTGCCACGTAACGTTAGGAAGGACGTTGTCATATCACATCACGTTTCTGAGCTTCTTGCTCCCCACAGAGGAGATGTGTTGATGAATAGCTTGCAGGGTTGGTGGGGGTTTAGAGATAAGTACATAAAGTACCTAACATAGAGCCTTGCATGTAGTAGGTGCTTAACAAGAATGAACTATTGGTTCTTTCAGGCTTAATGTTCTACACTTGCTCTTCCTTGGCCACATAGCTCCAAGCCTTTTATAAACAGTGCTTGAATTCTCTGCCCCTGCAGCAATTCTCTGTGGCCTGTAGTCACCCAGTGCCAGCATGACTCCTCGGACAGGGTTCTCACCACCAGTTTTCCAAGAGCCGTGATTGTTAGAAAGCACTGCTTTCCACTGAGGTGGATTCTGCCTCCGTGAGACCTTTCCGATGCTCCTTTGGAGCCAGAAGAGCAGGGAGACTCCTTCACATGTCTGTCCCCCTCCCACACCTCCAGGCTACACACCCCAGTCCCTTTATCCTTTGTGCTGGGTTCAGTCACCTTTTCTTCTGGCCACGCCTCAGCGTCTCTCTTGGTCCTGGAGAGTCAGGCTAAGAAATCAGCACAGGCAGGTGAGTGGTCTGGGTGCTGTACTTGTAGCAACGTGGCTTCTGTTTCTGAGAGCAGTTGTGGGAAAGGCCATGTCACACTGGTACTGAGCTGGAACCCACTGCAGTCGCCTATGTCACCGGCAAGCTATAGCTCCTAACCTGTATCCGCCCAGCAGATTTTTGGAATCCAAACTGAGTCCCACTTCTTATTTATATTAAGATCATGTAGGATTTGGTCCTTCCTGACAAACAGAACATCGCTCTCTGAGGTCATTGTTCTCCTTGATGGGTGCCCAGGGGTAGATGTGGGTGCTTCTTCACACTGGTTCACACTCAGCTCTTCATCTGCACCTTGGAATTCCACCAGGTTGCCAGTTATGAACCCACATAATCATTTGTCACCTTCCCCATGAGGATGCCATGGGGGGAAGGTCTTGTCAAACTCACTTTCGGTGTCTCAGTTTCCTTGCCTATGAAATGGGAATTATGTACCTGATAGGGCCATTGTGAGGGTCACAAAGTTCCTGTGTGTAAAACTGTGCTGTACTGGAGCGGGCTCTGCAGGCTCCTAAGAGGAGATTGTTAAGCAGTCAGTAGATTTGTGGAGGGGATGAAGTAAGTCACTTTGGTGTCTTGAAGTTGGCCACATTGGGAGTACTTAACACTACAGAAATCAGCAAATGTGAAAATCTGGGCTTTTTTCCTGGAGGGCCTTTTGTTAAGCATGTATCAGCACACCACTGTATAAAATACAACAGTATCTGGTGGGCAGTAAGCAGCCAATAAATATTAAGTATTGTGATTATTCACTTATTAACTTGACTAATAGCCCTGTCAAAAGAAGACGTGAGATGAGTCGGCTATAATGGTTCTTAATGAACCTGTACTAGTGCCTTCTGGCAGCTGTTATTTCCTTTCTAAACTGCTTAGGAGGGAGCCAGTTGACAGTCTTAGGACCGGGCTCCTGCACCTGTTCCTTCAAGCATTATTGTGCAACTCTCCAGGCCTGTGCCAGGCGCAGGGGGTCAATGGCAAACAGGACAGACAAGATCTTTGCCCTTGTGAAGCTTACAGTCTCACAGAGAAGATAGACATCAAAGCAAGTGCACAAGCACTATAACAATAGAATTAAAGTTGTGAAAGCACTTAGAAGTGTGATGGAGTCACTGAGAAAAATGGGGCATCCACTCGACTAGGTGGCGGCAGTGGCTTTTTCCCCCCGCATGCAGCCTGTTGTTAAACACCGAACCAGCACAGCACTGGAAAGATGGCCCTTTTCTGAGGGAGAGGGCATTGAAACTGAGACTCAAGAGAGAAGTCAGCATGCTAAGAGAGGAGGGATGAGTGTTTACACAGAAGGATTGCCAGTACCAATTCCCGGGGTGGGAGACACGTTCCGCCTGTCCCATGTATAATTGGTGAGTGAAACCTGGCATGCTTTTATGGATCCCTGAGCCTAGGGGAAGCTTTGTTTCTTTCTACAGTCCCACTGATTACAACCACTTTGTCTACTACCACTGCCTTCTTAATTCCCTTCCCCTTGGCCCAGTCTACAAAATCATCTGCCCTGGGCTGCCCCGTGATGAGTGATAACTGGGTATGGGGATGAGCCCTGGCATGGTTTGATTACCGAGTGTTAGTTCAGCCAGTGCCTAGGGGAGGAGACCCGCCAAGCAGGAGCTCTGGCCAGAAAAGGGCTCAGGCCAAAGCAGAGAGCTCCAGCTAAGCAGATCGGATTCTTGGCCCTCAAGGGAGTCAGAGCAGGCTAGGACATGAAGCCAGGCAGATTATGCACTGAGGACAAGGCAGATCCTCAAGCCCTACGTTTGTGGGTAAGAAGAGGATTTGGGAAGAGAGAGGGGAACCGTATTTAGGTTTCTATAATACTGAGTATACCCAGTACCCAGAGCTCATTTATGCCACTCCAGTTATGGGGTCTGTTGGCTGCAGGATATGTTCCAAGTGTCACCAGATCTTGAGGTTACCGATGTTGCTAATCTCTTTTTCCCATCACCACCGGCTTAAGAATGGGACTGAGTCTGACCTTGTAAGAGGTTTATCTGTGTATCTGGACCCTGGAGAAGACAAGGGTGGGAAGCCAAGATGGGGCTGATAGGCTCTACCTCTATAATGATTCCACCTCTCCTCATCCTACCAACCAACTTGACCAGCCTTCAATGAAAAGATGGATGGCCCTTGGCCTTCTCTGATTTCTTTTCTCCCGCAATCCCAAACACTTGTTTGGTGTGCACAACAATCCTACGAGGAAGGTGAGTTGGATATTTTGATCATTTGTAGATGAAAGATAGGACTGTCAGGGAAGCTGGTAACTTTTACACAACATGCCTAGGTTTTGGCTCTACCTCCTGACTTCTGTGGACTTTAGTTTTCTCATTAGGCAAATGGAACAATGAGACCAACCTGACAGTTTCCTGTGACAACTGAGGCAATGTATGTGAAATCGCTTAGCAAGCTGCTATTTAAATGTCAGTAATTTTTTACTGTCATAATTAGGACTAGTTTAAAGACCTTTTGTCTCTGAATCCAATACCTTTTTTTCCCCCGAAAATTGCTCATTCATCCATTCATTTATTCAGTAACAATCTTTAAATGTTTGCGAGGAGTCAGGTGCTATGCTGGAAATAGGAGGATAAAATAGACAATTAAGAGGAAATAATTGGCGAGAGGTGAGTCAGGCCCTAGAAGGTGCCTGGCAGGTGGCATGGTTATCACCAACATAGGGGTGTGAGCAGGGTGGCCAGGGAGCAGAGGGCAGCACATGGCTATGCTAAGCGGGGGAGTGGCATTGCAGAGGCTCCGCTGCCTCATAACATGCTTCCTGGCCTCGTACTCGTGACCCTCAGGCCCACTCTTCTCTGGGACAAGGTCTGCTCTGGGAAACGGCGAGGAGTCTGTAATGGGGAGACCATAAACACAAGCCCTATGGGATCCACTGACGCTGATGAACACCATGGCGACCCAAATGAGATCAGGCCTGATTTCTAAAAACAACAACAACAACAACAACAACAACAACAAAACCCCACAAAACAAAACAAAAAAATAACCAAACCCGCCAAAACTAAGCTGTTAAACAAATGACCATGAATTAAAATTACTAAATTTACATAATAACAACACAAGTCAGAAGGAAATAATAATCCCACTAAAAACAACCAAAAAAAAAAATTGGAATGTCTGATTTGTAAACTTGAAGTTACGGAGGGGAAATCTCTCAATTGGGAGTACATTGGTTCCTGTTGTGTATTTAATTATGATTAGTTACTCTAAAATTTATAAGCCACAGTCCTGTTACAGCTAGTTGAACAAACTTTCTATCATCCTCATGGAATAAAAACATAGCTCTAGAGAGTGACCTCAATATGACCTTGAGGTGACATAGTATTTGTGATGTGGAGTCCAGATTAGGAGTGGGGCTCACAGCCCATTGCTGCTCAGAACCTTACGATCAGTGGCTAAGATCCCCTTGCAGAGGCTTCATGGAGCAGGGACACCTGCAGCTGCATGTGCCCACATAGTTCTTTGAGTCAACCCAGTGCCATACACTCGCCAATAACCCCTAATTAATTGCCACAAACCCCACCACAGGTGGTAGCATTTTGCAGACTGGGAAACTGAATCTCACAGTTTAAGTAATTATTGGCAGACACTACAGAAAACAAAAAGACTACTCCTGATGACACAGCGGTGTAATTGTATTTGGGTCCATAGAAACAATGTGGCTTCTTTAAAAAAAAAAAAAAAATCAGACTTGATAAACTGGTGCAGATTAGAGTCAAACTGGACATTGCAGGCACTGTTTCTTTATTGATGTCAGTTATTCCCCCAAACATTCAGAATAGCTTACATTATACACGCTCAATACATATTTGAAAAATGAAAGCATTTGGAACTGCAAAGCACCTTAAGGATTTTTCAGATTCAACCTCCCTTCTTCGTCTTTTTTTTTTTTTTTTTCCCCAGTGAGGAAACTGAGGATCTCAAGGAGAGAAACTATTTAATCAAGGGTAGCTGGAAGAAGGGCATGAATTGTCTGCCACCAGGACCCTGGTATAAGGTTGTGCAGGTTAGGCACTGTACAAAAGCAAATGGGTAAGGGGATGGGTGGGGCATGAAATCCAGGCCACAGCTGGACTGAAGGAAGGTGTGTCTGTTTCCTTTCACAAAGGAACCATCTACTCAACAAGCCAGGCAGGGGCCATATCTGCTCTGAGAAATGTTTGGGTACAGAAGAGCGATGTTAAATGAACAGAGGCCCAGGTTGTGGAGTGTTTTATAGGGTTAATTGATTCCTTTTACCTTTTTGTAAGCAGAAACAGCGTGATTTTTGCTGTTCTGTGACATACTGTATCTTTGCTTCTCTGTATCTTTATATTTATAGCAACAAATGGATAAGAGGGCTAGTGCAGAGACAGAGGCAGCATTCATGCACTCTGAGCAGCACCCAAGTTATCTTCCATACATACCTATCTGGCAGACTAAACCTTAAGTTCTCATCCCTTTTTGCTTCTTGCAGTCCTACTGGAGTCCAGTCCATTCAATCATCATGGTGAACCTTGCACTGGGCACTCAGAGTGGACGTCACGGGGCACCACAGGCAGGAACAGATAACTTCCTGGGCCACAGGGAGGCCGTGATCTAATGCATCCATTCATTCACTCAGTAACAATCTTTGAATATTTGTAACCCACAGACACATGCAGACATTAGGGGAGAGTCTTTAAGAAGTGTGCACAGAGAAAAGAAAAGGAGGCCATTGAAACACTTTAAAAATATTTACAAAAAATAAGAAACCAGGCTTTGCACGCAAATGACTAAGCAACTGGATCAGGGATATCTGTCCATTCTTTTTCAGAATGAGAAATGAATAGGCACTTTGTTTGCATTTCCAAAAATCCTTTACTTTGTCCTCTTGTGAATTCTCTTGGTGTTTCCTGAGCCCTGCACTAGGTTGAGTTTCTGCCCTTGGGTCTCAGAGCTGGCAGAGTGGCAGAACTTGAACACTTACTCCTCCTACCCACTTGTAACCTTTTAGAGATGACAGGTCCTTCCTGGCGTAGGGCTTATGAGCAGTAGTCTAGAGTGATCTGGGCCAATGTGCACCTGCCAAGTGTCTGAGTCCTTTCAGGGGAGGCCTTATCTGATTAAGCTGTAATTAAACACAAGATACCAGAGAACAGAGCATCATTAGAGACTGCTAATGGACACTCCATCACCTACATTATCCACTGCGAACATGGGAGGAAAAGCCAGTGACCTGTGTGCCCTTTGCCATCTAGAAGACTCCAATTCAAACTCATTTTCATGAAACTCAGATTCAGAACAGATATGAGTTTTTGTTTTTGTTTTTTGTTTTATTGTTTTAACTCCTGAGTCAGGCCATTGTTCAATTTTCCCAGCAAAACTCAGGCATTGTGTAATTTTTCAGAAGATGACATAGAAAGAGAGTCTCAGAGCATGAATATGTGTAATCTTTCAGAGAAAATGTTCAGATGGAACCAGCCAACCAATACATCACCCTGTCATTTTCACAGCAGCATCCAAGACAGATTTTGTTCTGATTTTTATAACAACAAACACACAAAGAGACTCCAAAATTAGGTGTACATGTTTATCAAATGATCAGAAACCCAATAAAGAGAATTCTCCTGCCATAGATGGACCTAAAAGTCTTGGAAGTGACTCACCAGAAGCCACTTAGAGCAGGGGCTTGGTCCTGACCCTGTCCCCTTCACCTCTGTATGGGCTGGTCAACAAAGGGTAAATGTCAGATAATGTCTGCTCCCTGCTGAGTCCCGGCCCTGAGCCTGGTACTTCACATGTGTTACTTCATTTCATCAATACAACCACCTGCTAAGTAGATGTCACTTTCCTGGGTTGTTCTCTAGGGGATTGGAGTTTGGTTTAGTCAAGTAACTCATGGAAAGTAATACAGCTAATAATGAGACTATCCAGCACTTAAATCCAGGTTTCTCTGACCCCAGAGCCCATGACCTTGTCAAAACTCTAAATTGCCTCTCTCATGAACCCACTGGGGGATGAGTCCTGGCTGTGAACAGATGCAAGAGCAATAGAGGAATCGCCTCAGCCTTCTTCAGGTTGAATTGTCACAGGAGCCTAAGAAGAGATGGGGGCCATGAGAAGAGTGTTAGAGTCATGACATATTAGACCTGGGCTCTATTTCTCAGCCACCATGATTTAGGCCCTTAGGCTCTCTAAACCTCAGTTTCCTTACTGGTAAATAATAAGAATAAAGTGTTTATTTCATAGAGTTTTTCAGAGGATTGCATAGTATGGTGTATGTCATGGGTTTAGCACAGCCCAGTACATAGTAATTGCTCAATACATTTCAGGGGAAAACCATGCAAGGAGCTTTCAATTCTCTCATAAACTAGCATGGTGAAGGGTGAGGTATGTCCCGTCCTAAAAGTAGAATCAGAACCAGGCTAAAACCCATAGATCTGGCTTTGCAAAGTGTGGCCCTGGGGTTCTTATTTTCCAGTCATCACCATATTTAAGGGTAAAGTGGAAGAGGTGGAGCTGCCTGTGGAGAAGGTTGATATTATCATCAGCGAGTGGATGGGCTACTGTCTCTTCTATGAGTCAATGCTCAACACAGTCATCTTTGCCAGGGACAAGTGGCTGGTGAGTATCCTGCATGCTCTGCCCTTGTTGGTCTCTGGCTGTCTTGCTGCTCTACCCTTGGGTTAAGGCCTAGGAAGGATATGAGGACTTGGGCTAGAAGGTCATCTCTTCCAGTCCCCCCTCTTTAAACCAGATCTGCTTCAGGGAGCAAAATGATTGTCCCTAGGTCCAAAATGTGCAACTGTTACAATGTTCTTCTGTAGGTCCAACTTTGGTTTCGTTTGCTGTAATTGAAACCTATTCCGTGCTGTCAAGACAAAAGTCTCTTCTGGTCAACAAATACATAGGGTTGCATGGCTGCCAGAGAGCCGAGAGTGCTCCTGACCTTGGCTTCTCCAGACTGAGAGCTCATGCCATCTTCCACTGTTCCTCAATGGATTTATCACTCCCTCCATTTGATTGGCTCTGTTGATTTCACCTGGGTCTTTCAAATTCTCCTTGCTCCAAAATAAAAAGTGAGCATTGCCATGTGGCCCCTAACCATGACCAAGACAACAGTCTGCTGAATGAGAAATATTGGTAAAGGGATGCCTGTCTGGTGACTCTATGTGCAGTTCAAAATGTGATGTCTTTGTCAGGTGAATAGATTACGAGACCCATTTCCCCACAATTCATCAACAGAAACCTGGAGGGCTTATGTTTCCAGACCGGGCAGCTTTGTACGTGGTAGCAATTGAAGACAGACAGTACAAGGACTTCAAAATCCACTGTAAGTCACCTTTTTGTTCTCCACTGGGTTGTCATTCATTTATGTATGTATGTATTTTTGCCCAGTTAGGGTGGGAGGCATTTCAGTGGGCCTGAGGTGAGCAGCTAGTCTATAAAACACACTGCTCTATCTGTGGGATTCACCTGACTCTTTCTGAGTTCTCTCTATAAATGTTTTCCTCTAGTCCCATGGGTGGGAGGTCTACAGAGAGAAAATAAGCAATACAGCTGGTATAAGATAAGTGTCTTGGGGTGAGAGAGTAAATGCAATGTGAATGAAAAATAAGTCAAAGCTGCAGAAGCTGAGCTTTTGCAAAGAACAACAGTCCAGGTGCCTGGAAGTTGGCAGGTTTAGTTATCCCGAAAGCCTACCACAGGAGTCAGAAATGACAGGTCTCTAGCCTGGCCAAATCATTCTGACTCCTGCCTTCATACTACTCAAGCTTATCAAAATGATATCGGTTCTCCTTCACATTAAGTAAAATATGTATTTTTCTCTAAGGTTCTTTGGGGAAGCAGTGGGGGTTGGAAGAGGCAGAGGCGGCACATGCATGCGTGCATGTGTGTATGGGGGGGGGTGAGGGAGACTCATCTCCAAATCTGTACTCATAATGCTTTATCAGCTGGAAATGTGTTCTTTTAGGAAACAAAAGCCAGAGAATATCTTCATTGTTTTATCTGGTTCAAAAAGGACTATTTTGTTTTATTTAATTTAAAGGATAACATTTCTCGGCAACATAAGCCTGGTCCTCAACGAGATTATAGCAGACCTTTCTAACCTTTTATAAGGTTAGAAATGGCCATGTCTCCTCAACCATAAATAGACTTGTCAAATGAGCAAAGAATCCCTCCTCATACAAGTGACACACACAAAATCTAGCCCAAAGCATGAGGCAGAAACTCCAAAAGCCCCATGAACTCAGCAGATCTGGAGCTCCTGCCTCTCCAGTGGTCCAGCCCTTTTCACAAGATGACTGAGGTGGGGTCACAGTCCAAACAGATGAGGAAATGCCTCGGGCCCTGAGAGGCTGAGACTCAGTAATATGGCAAGCTGATTCATAGAATTTCCACCTAATAGTTGTTAGTGCCACCGATGAGACCTCAGCTGGACTGTGCTATGGAATGTGTGTGTTTGTGTGTTCACACCATTCTGGAAATATAAGATCAAAGTGTGAAGTTCAGGATCAGAAGACAGGAATGGGATGGTTGTTTGAGGCTCTGTGCCCTATCCCTCAAAATTCTTCCTCCAGCCAATTTGCCATCATTTCTAAAATTTGATGATGATTGAGAATAGGATGACTTAATTAGATGATCATGCTTTGAAATCTGCCAGCCTTGGGTTCAAATCCTACCTGAGTCACTTTGAGCAAATTACCTAATAACCTTGAGCCTCAGAGGTAATATCACTATTCCCATAGCCCTGTCATGAAGATTAAATGAGGACACAACTGTTCTTGGTGCTACGGGGCACCAGACTGGTCTAGTCTCTGACTGTGTCACTCACTAAGCTCCTTTCTGCTCCCGACTCTGGCAAGTGAGCCAGACTGCTATGCTTTCTGGCCTCCAGTGGTTCACAATCTGGGACAGATGTGATCTCACGATAGATTGTAGTAACAACCTAACAGTGAACAGTGATGAAAGGTGTGTCTACATCTTGCCCTGGAGCTGCATTATAATGCTACTTTTGGAGTTCTTGCTGTGTAATTGTACCAAATAGTGTTTTGAGATGAACCTTCATGTGCATTCTTCATTCTCACGTACACTTAAATATTTGTTGAGCTCTGACCCTGGGCACAGCTCCTTAAGGAACTTTCTCATGGCTTAGGAGCAAACATAGCTTTTCCTCCTCTCTTCCCTGGGTTGTGTTTGGGAACCTCTGGCATGTGCACCTGGTGATGAGCCAGCTGGGGCCAGAGGGGGCTGGGCAGGCTCTGAGAGGTGCTAGGGGCAGTGCTGCTACCCAGGTGCCAGCCCAGAACTGGAGGTCATGTGATCTAGCCTTGCACTGCCTGTTGCAATTTTCAAAGCTTCTGGGAAAGAAAAAAATTGAAAATCAGCCCCATTTTTTTTCTTGTGGAATGCTTGCTCTGGAGTATCTGTCAAAAAACAAACAGAAACAGAAATTAAACACACATTTAAAAATTATTTAAAACATTGTTAAGTTTTCTATTTGAATGTGTTTTATAAATGATCTGTTTTTGTTTTTAGGAAAGGAGGCAAACCCATTTAGAAATCTGTTTCAAATAATGAAGATTTTGGTTACTCTGAGTTCTAAATCAAAAGTGAAGCATAAAGGTTGCTGGTTGCTAAGGGAACAATTGTAAGCAAATTTCAGTTGGCTGAAGAACCAGCTAAAAGAGAAAAATCTGGAAGTGGGGCAGGAGAGTGAGACATGCCCAGTCCCTTTCAGAAAATAAATTGTTAGGAAAACAGCCTCCTTTCCTCTCCTCTCCTCTCCCCACCTCTCCTCTCCTTTCCTTTCTCAACCACGTGCAACCTGGGAACACAAGAATGAGAGAAATACAAAATCTGCCCTCAGTTTGCTCACCAAATACTAGAGAATACATGGAAAGTGAGACAAATGTCTGGCATATACTAGGCTCACAATACATATCTTGTTGAGTGAGTGAATAAATAAACAAATGAAGGAATAAAAGTGAGCCAGCAGAGGAATGAGCACGGAGTACTGTTTAAATCTGAGAGAGGGCAATCATTTCTTTACAATCTCTGCCATGGAGGGGAGTTATAGAATCTTAAAACTGGGAGGAAACTTGGTGAGTATTCTGTTTGATTCTTTACCCGATACATGAATCTCACCCAATACATCAAGTTTACAAAATGCTGAGTTGGAGAGGTGGACATAGATCCTTGGCTTATGGGAAAATGAAAAGGAAGGCCTGTCGAGCCAGTGGCGCCTGCAGCTGGAGGTTGGAGAGCAGTGCTTTGTGGAGGACTCAACTGCTGTCCATGGTTTCTCCTCCACTTTCACCCACAAAATCCAGAGCTCTAGTCTCTGGTTCTGGCCTAATTATACAATAAGCTGACTTGGTTCCTAAGACTCTAAAATATATAAAACTATTGTAACACCCTTCCTTCTGTCCTGAGTAGAAACTGTAGGTGGCACCTGGTGGCACTTGCTCTGTTCTCCAAGGAGTCCCATTCGCCCTAGCGGAGAAATTCAAATTGCTGGGGCCACCGTGGGGAGGGAGGACGTAGCTACAGCTCTCGCCAATGAAAAGTGAAATTCGTTTTCCACTACTTCATATTTCTTTTCCTCCAGCTGCTTTTGAGATTTTCTCTTGATTTTGATATTCATCAGTTTGACTCCGGTGTGTTTAGGTGTGTTTTTCTTTGTTTCTATACCACTAGGAGTTCTGTGGAATTTTGGGATCCATGGGCTGATGATTTCATTAGTTAGGGAAAAATTTCAGCTATTATCTCTACAAATATTTTACTTCTGTCTGATTGTCTTTCTCTTCTTCAGGGACTCCAATTACACATATGTTAGAAATTGATATTGTTCCATTGATCTTGGATGCTCTGTTTTTTTGTTCATTTTCCTCTGTAAGTTTAAGTTAATTTTTATTGAGCCTGTTCTCAAGTTTACTCATTATTTCTTCTGATAGATGTGTCCATTCTGCTAATAAGCTCATTGCAAGAATTCTTTGTCTCTGGAACTGTGATTTTCATTTCTAGGATTTCCATTGGCTCTTTTGGTAAAGTTTCCATCTCACCAATGAAATTCTATAACTTTTGTGTATGTTTTTCCATTAAATTTTTAAACATATTTAGTATAAGTACTTTCAAGTCTCTGTTGAATAACTGCAACAACTGAGCTACCTCTGAGTCTGATTTTATTGACTTTTTTATCTTTTGGTAATGGGTCATAATTTTTCTTTTTTCATGTGTTCTGTAACTTTTTAATTAACACTAGAAATTGTCAGTAAAAGAATAGTGCAGATAGATGAATAACATTTATTCCCAGAAAAGAACATGTCTTTTCCTTTACCAGGTTGTTAAAGTTGTCAATCTAGTATATAGTTTTGGTAGCTCTGGGCTTTGTTGTTGCTTTAGTTACATTTATTGCACCATAGTGCAGTTGTTTTAAATAGTTTGTTTTAATCCTTAAACAAAAGCTTCAAAAGTCCTTCTGATGATATTTTTTCAATCAACAGAAAATTAATAACTATATTTCCTGGTAGCCAATGTCCTTTACTCACATTCACTCATTGGTTAGACAAGACAGAATTGCAACAAAAGTTAATCTGCTTGATTTGTGTTGTCTTCCATCCCTGCTCCGCTTATGTTCAATGGGAACTGCTAATGGGAAATGAATGGTCAGCAGAAAGGAGAGGAAAAATTCTAATGTCCTGGGTGATCTGTCTCCTGAATAACTGAAGGTAGGGTAGTCTGGCTGGGGACATAAGACATGAACTAAACCCTCAAAAGGAAACTAAACATTGGGTATTATGTAGCAGTATAGATATTAAATATTTGGGAATGAATTTCAATTAAAAAGAATCATCTGGTCATCTGTGGTCCTGTGTGGTGCCAGAAGGTGTACAGTAGGTGCTGCAGATACAGGAGAGGTCCCATGGCTGGGAGTGGCTGGAAAAGGTCTCACAAAGGCCCGAGATTTTAAACTCACCATTGGAGGACTGGAAGGGACTTCTAAGAGTATCTAACACAAAGCTTTCCACACTTTGGTCAGAATTGCCTACATAGATTTGTAAAATTCCAAATTTTGGGGTCCGAAGTCTGGAGATTTTGATTCAATAGGTCTGGTTGGGGCCCAGGTAGGTGTATTTTCACAGGTGTCCCAGGTGATTCTGGAACACAGAACTACTGAACCAAGCTCCTCACTTCATAAACAAGCCCAGAGAAAGGATTGATCTGCCCATGGTCACACAGCTCGAGTGGGGACAAAGCCAGAGCTCAAACCACATAATAAAAACAACCACTATCTGCCAACCACTTTCTATGTGCCAGGCACTGCCTTACACACTTGTTGTTTATTATCACGTTCAAACTTCATAACTGTAATTATCATTATCTCCATTTTAAAGAAGAAGAAAGCAACTCTTTGAGAGGTGAAATTTGTGAAAGTTATGTAGCAAAAGAGTGGCAGAGCCCAAATTTGAACTCCAAAGCCCAGGCCTTTAACTATTACACACACAGAATCTCCCAGGTATTTGCCCAACACTTGCACTAAACCTCAATTTGGGCCACAGCTGAGAAGGACGAAGCAGGCGCGTGGCTACAGGCCTCTTAGGGAAGGGTTATAAATGAAGGCAGCGTGTCTCAGTGCGCATGTTTCATCCAGGAGAGGATGAATAGCTACTTCCAGATTCTAGAAGGGGTCTTCTCTGATGCATGTCCTGTTGCCCACTGAGCAGCTTTCTTTTCCAAATGTAGGTTTCAATTGGAAATTTGGCACGAGCCTCGGGTGATTTAACAGGATATGAGTAGTATCATGTGCGCAGCCAAAATTTCACAGGTGCTCACCCTCTGGGAGATGATTATTTTCTCTGCCTCTTCTCCCCAAGGAAGGTCTTTGTGTGCCTTAGAAAAGAGTGTGAGTCAAAGGAACAGCTTTCACTGACCGTTCTTTGTTCCCCCCTCATACCTCCCCTCCTCCAAATGTACAGGGACATAGTTCCCTAAGATACCATGTATGTGATGAACATTTTAAAAGAAAATTTAATCTCAAAAGATTTTAGAGAAAAGCATCTCTACTTCAATGCATTTCTAAGCCCATCCAAGTAAACAGACAAATGAGATTCAGCTGCCTGGTAACTAAAGCCTCGGCTCAGGCCTCCCATCCCCTGCATTGTGTGGAGAGGAAATTGTATTCCTGTTGCTGTCACATTGGCTTGGGGGGCAAGCTGGGTTTGAGTCCTAGCACCACCATTTCCCTGATGTGTGACACTGGACCCAGTAGTGTGTGGCAGCCCAGTGCCAACTCCTCCCAGCCCTGGTTCCATCTTCACAGAATTTCCGGGTAGCTGAAGTAAAGAGTCTGGCCTGGGCTTGGTGGTCACTCAAAGACAGCAATGATCATCATCATTTAAGGGTGGTCATGGGCCATCAGTCTTGCATTCATTTAAGCACCAGTCCTGCACCCTAAATCTTTCTCCCTCTCAAAGCAGCTTACAAGCTGCCCCAAGGGGCCAGTGAGCACCACAGGGATGACATGGGCCCCACCTGGGGGATATTTCTTGTGGGACAGCTCCTTCGTGAGTGCAGCATGGCATGTGAGAAAAGTCAAGATGCTCATGAACACTCCCTGCATTTTTCAGTTGAGAAAATTGAGGTTCAGAGAGGTTAGAGAATTTGCACAAGGGCTTGGCCAGTAAGTGGTAGTGCTGAGATTCAGACTGTAGCCTCTTCCACTTTAAAAGCCCAAGTTCCTCTCTGCTGCATTACAGGTTCTGTGGGCTGGGACAGAAGATGGGAGAGAGATGGGCCTTCTAGGCTTGAGCAGGGGCTCTGACATAGAAAAGTGGATAAGAGACTTCATAGGAGACCGCTAGCTCAGAGAGGGAGACAGGAAAGTAGGTATAGGAAAAGTCAGGTAATTTGGATTCTAATATTGGGCCTCTGGCATTCTACCTGTGTGACCTTAGCGAAGTCTCCCAGCCTCTCTGAGCTTCAGTTTTCCTAACCATAAAGACAGACCTGTACACATGAGATAGTGTGAATGAGCGTTTGGCACATTGCAAAGCTCTCCACCCAGATGAGCCATTGTTCCCCTCTCTTGATGCAGGGGAACACAGGCCGCCCCTCACCCTCTTGGGCATGCTGCACTCTAGTACTCATAAGGGTCTGGAAGACTTCTGTGGGTCCTGCTGCTGGCCCTCATGTCTTGCTCTGTTCCCTCAGGGTGGGAGAATGTCTATGGCTTTGACATGACTTGCATCCGGGACGTTGCTATGAAGGAGCCCCTGGTGGACATCGTGGACCCAAAGCAAGTGGTGACCAATGCCTGTTTAATAAAGGTCTGCAGACTCATCCTGCCTGGGCCTGGGCATGCTGGGAACCCAGCTGTGCCACCCTGGAGAGCTGGGGACCTGGAGTAAGGGCATCGCCAGCTTCTGCACAGCCTCAACCTGATGAGGCAAGGCTGCCTTGGCCAGAGCCTCTGGCATCACAAGGTTACCAGTCAAAAAACTACGCAGAGAGTGACTGGACTCCATGGTGACACAGCTGAGGGGAGGGAGTCATACTCCTTGGAGATGCTGGGGACAGGGACGGGGCAGGGGAGGGGGCAATAGAGACAAGGACACCGTGGAGGTAGGAGGGTCTGCTCAGGTGTGGGGAAGCTACTCCATTCAGAGGGGTGTGGCCTGCTTATGAAAGAAATCGGATACTACAATCTGCTGTGTAATCCTCATTACACTCCCACAACTGTCCTAGATGTTCCTGTTTGTACATCCTCTAACATCTTTTCTTCCAAGGCTTTCTTCAGTGCAGATGCAGAACCTCTGGTCAGCATCTTCATCATACCATTCCCTACTGTGTCCTCATTATTATTAAATAGTCAAATCAGCCAAATATGATAAATTAAAACTCAAAGCTCCCCTTGACCTCCCTGCCCCCCTTCAAATGCATGCTTCTTCTAGAGGGAAACACTGTTCACAGGTGGGATTGAGCTTTCCAGTCCTTCTGCTAAGTTTCTGCATATATATATATAAAATATATTTATATTGATAATATAAATATAAATATATTATATTGAATCATATAAACTACTTACATGTGATTGTTTTTAATAATCTAGAAAAACATTAATTTCATGTGGTTCAAGCTGATTCTTTAATTTAAAAATCTGGATTCATTTATGTAAGTATTCATCAGCCCATCCAGCCCTCATCTTGCTAAAACATACCTGCCTGCTCTGGTCCTTTACCACCTCTTTTCAGGTGTGGTAAACTGGGGCATTTACAGTGGACGAGGGAGGAGGGGCCCAAGGCCACTGGGGATGAGGGGATGTCTCTGAAGGACTAATGCAAACTGCTGACTTGCCGGATGAGAGCTGTCCTTTGTCTCCAGATGTGGTCTCCCTAAGAACTACAGTCCTTCGTTCATAGTGTCACTGAAGCATTTAGAAGGCAACTCTGAGAACAAATGAAGGAGATGTGCCTCACACAGGCCTCATCAGACACTGCCTCCCTCTCATAACATCCTATCTAAGAGGTTTGGCATTGAGTCTAAGCCTCAGACTCTCCATTGACAGGGTTCTACTACTTACTAACATGGCCCATTCAGAGTCCAGGCAGGATTGATTATGAGCAAACGTGTCCTTTAATTTCTTCCTCCCAGCCCCTCTGTCCCTGGAGCTTCTCCCTTCGGGTGCCCTAAACGAGAACCAAGAAAGTAAATCCTCAGACAGGCTCACCATAGCACAAAACATTTCAGTAAATATAATGAAATAGATAGAAATCAACTGTGTGACTACATTTGCCAAAATGACACATGGCAGCTCTATTTGACCATTAGGCAGCTGTGTGTCCTGGCTTAAGCTTGAGGATAAAAATCCCTTCAGTCTGCTTGGCCCCACGTGGCTTTCTGCCCCTGATCAGCAGGTGTGATACTGCACCTCTGTATACCTGCTGGTCACACCGTGGACTGGCCCATTTCTATCTACCCAGGTCACACTGGACTCCTTCCTTTGCCCTGTCTCAGCCAGGAACCAGCAAGGGACTCCCCCTTGGTAGCACCTGAGTGCAGCCCAGGGGAAGCAGCCAGACTCAGTGAAGGGGCAGCAGAGAGGCTGGAGCTCTGGGCTGCAGTCCTGCCCCTCATTCTCCCTGTACCTTGCTCTTCCTCTGCCCTCAGAGAAAGCTGGGGACGGTCTGAACTTGCTTCCTCCACCAGGAGCAGCGCCCCTTTGTCAGCTCTCTCGCTAATATGCTAAGCAATGTCTTGCCGAGCCTGTTGGGAAAACACTTGCCCTTCTTCACACACTTAATTGCTATTTTCATGCTATTAACCTTGCAGAGTGTGACACTCTATTATAATTAAAACTCTGTTTTGACCACACTTCTTCTCTGAGACATCCATTTGTAACATTATTTAGTGGTAGGGACAGCAGTGACCAGGGGCTCTTCTGAGTCATTGATACCTGCAGAGCCTTCCACTTCATGGGGGTCACCTGAGGCCAAGTCACGGGTTCTCTGAGGGGTCTCAGAGATGCTGTTGCTTCTGTGAAAAGAAAGAAACCTTCCAGCAAGGTTCTGGGTAGCCAGGATAACTGGGTTTGACTCTGTAGACTTGGGGTCTGACAGAACTGTGGAGCAGAGCCCAGAGAGGGTCTGTGTCTCAAAAGCCTTGCCACAGCTGATCCCACCCTCACCGATGGCCCAGCCCCCACTCCAAAAGACCCACTGCCTCCATTGTCACCATTTTAATGTGTAGCTCCATTACTTCTGTCTCAAAGGCTTTTGTTCCTTCACCAACCCCCGTTAAGATGCAAATGTCTGCAGGACCTAGAGAACACTGGCAGCTAACACAGTTGATAGCTGACATTTGGTTGATGGACAGCTGAGAGAAAGACCCTTAGAGATAGAATTCCTGCTAGATAGGTGGTGTGTGTGTGTCACACATCAATGGTACACAGACCAATAAGGTGCACCCTCTGCCCCTACAGAACTCCAATCCAATGGCAGAGGCAAAGCAAAGACGTGAGCCTGCTGAGATGAGCCAGAAGTAGGGTAGAAAGACTAGCCTGAGCTGGTGCCAGAGGGGGCCAAGAGAGAAAATACCATGGCCCTTGGAAAGAGCCTGGAGCCTGGATAGCTGGCCTCGACTATGAAGGAGATGGAAAAGTCAGTGAGTGTAGACACTGTGAGCCTGGTGGACTGTGCTAATGCCGTTAATAAAACTACAGTTGGCCACAGCTTGCTCTAAGGGTTGTTGATCTGGAGGGAACCTGTGGACAACATGTGCCCAGGAGGGATAATGAACATGATGAAGGCTGGCAAGCATCCAACCTATTCTATGGGTGGAAGTTACAGAGATTGGTGTGGGCTCTCATTTGTTACATAGAGGGACCTACCAATTGGAGGTCTCAGGAAATGGGATCTGCTGCCTGGTAGGTAGTGAATGCATCAGCCCTAAAGTGTTCAAGCAAGCACTCCCTAAGAAGGGATGGTCACTCCCTGGGAATGCTACTGAGGGGGCTCTTGCATTGTATACAGGGGACTGGCTTTCTATTTCCTGACCCAGGGCTCACCATTCCTTTGGTTCTTGTTCCCAATCCTTAACCTCATAGAGAGGTTCTCACACTCCCCTACACCTGCAGTCCCATCTCTTCCCAACTACCAAGTCGGGCTTCATGTCCCCGGGCATGTCAAGGCTGCTCACCTGAGGCCACCACAGGGCTCTGATCTGCTGGCTCCCCTGAGCACACCTCCTCCTCTGTCCTGCGAAGGCAGGGCTTCTCCTTGAAGGCCCCGGATGCTTCACATCTGTTTTTCACTTTTTTATCTTAGAAATATGGAGAGATAAGGACCACTTCTGCCACATCACCTTGTCTTTTCCCTGCTCTTGTTTTCCACTGTCAGAGCCCTGTCCTAATTATTCCGAACATGTCCCGTCACCCAGGTCTCAGGAGAGCCCCTGGAGAACATTCCAGGCACGCAGGTGTCTGGCTCTTGCAGTCCTTCGGACAGAGATCCTTGCTGCACACCCCCGACAGTGGGAAGTCCTTCCTTAGACCTCACGGGAAGCTGCCTGGATGCCTCTTGCGCTCTTGGAAGGTTTGCCCTGCCTCACTGGAGCCAGCAAACAGTTTGGCACTCTTCACATAGAAAAGAACAGCACGTTGCAAACTGTCTTTTATTACACTTGTTCCCCAAGCAAGATTGATTTTTAGCCACTTCCCAACTGAAATTGTTAGAATTATTTGTCCTTCATGTTCTCCATTCTCCAGCCAGAACTGAAAAACTTTCACCTCTTATTGCTTCCTTTCCTTCCCTCTCTTCCTTCCCCACCCCCTATCTCTCCTATCCAGGCTTATTATAAACAGCCAGCAGAACTTCCTTCAGCTTGGTCTGTGACTGCAGGTGGGCTCAGATCCTCACTTTTGTGAAAATACTTGATGACTCTCGTTGCCAGGAGCTTAAGTGTCTCAAAAGTGGGAAATGGGTAGCCTGGTTCACCGGCATCACTGGGGACTTGATAAAGCCCAGATTGCCATTTTGATCCAGTAGGGCTGGGAAGCCCTTCCCTCCCCATCGCACCCTACCCCTTGGAATCCACTCCCAAGTGATGCCGATGCCATGGGTGTCATCCCGGGACCACACTGTGAGAATCCCTAGATGAACGCAGCGATGCTGAGGTGGACCACTCTGAGGACAGTTTTGTTGGGTTTAGGGATGCTCTATCTAATTAATGCTTCTTTTCTCTCCCCTCCCTTCCTCCATTGGCCCCCACCCCTAGAAGATTTATCCTTTTAATGTTCCCCCCTGGGTTCTGATTCATATCTGTTTGCTTCATTGCTCCACCCTAGAATGGATTAAGGGGAATATAGAGAGGGTGGTGGGTTGGGCCTGGGAAGTCACCCTTAGAGTAATGACACTCTGGAGAGTCTACTGTCAGGAGTCCCCCTCAAGGATGCAGCTGCCCACCAGGACCCAGACCTGGTGGAATTGTCTAAATATGTGGCCTTCTCTCCTCTCTGGGCAGGAGGTGGACATTTACACGGTCAAGACGGAAGAGCTGTCATTCACGTCTGCCTTCTGCCTGCAAATCCAGCGCAACGACTACATCCACGCCCTGGTCACCTATTTTAATATTGAATTTACCAAGTGCCACAAAAAAATGGGGTTTTCCACAGGTGAGCCTTTTGTTTGCATTCCAGACCCACCCTCCCCACCCCCTGCTGAGGCTTTGTGGAAAGTGACCCCAGGCTGGCCCCAGCTTCTGGGAAGGACCTGGGCATTAGCCAGGGGCCTTTACTTGGCATCTCTTAAGCCCTCTGCAGCTGTGGAGTAAGCAGAGCAGCTGCCCAAGGAGAAGATAAATAAAATTGTGGCTGGCATGGCCAGAGCCGAGAGAGTGTGTGAGGTGGGGAGAGGTGGGGGTTTGGGCCCCTTTGCAAATGCACATTTGTTCATTTAGCATTTCTGGAGCATATTTTTTTGTGAGGGGATAAGGAAACAGAGTGGAATTAGACTTCTCTCTCTCCGCTGCCATGACTTACTACAGATTCAGTAGACTGCATATGGTGTCTCTACGTCTCCTGCCTTCTTCACTACATCCAACACAATCCATCCTCATTCAGTCCCTGACAGTGTTCCCCAATGACCACCCACACTCTCCTTCCCAACCCTCCTTCAGAGATGACTCGCTGCCTGCAGCAGATAAGCCCAAATGTCTTAGCTGGGTAAATGGGGGTCCTGCAACCTGGCCCTAACCCATTCGTCCAACCTCATTTCTCACCTCTCCTTTCCTTTGCCTTCCACCCCTGTGCTGTTGCTGCCACTGCACACACAGCACCTTGCAGTGTCCTGAACTCAGTGAGGCTTCTTAAGTCTCTGGGAATCGCTTCTGCACATGCCAGCCCCTTGTCCATCCCAGTGTGCCCTGGGCGCAAGAGGGTCTTTTAGTCAGAAGCTCTTGTCATCTCCTTTTCTCCTGCATTAGTTTGTTAGGGCTGCTGTAACAGTACTGCAGACTGGGTGGTTTCAACAATAAGAATGTATTTCTCACAGTTCTGGAGGCTAGAAGTCCAAGATCAAGCTGTGAGCAGGGTTGGTTTCTCCTGAGGCCTCTATCCTTGGCGTACAGGTGGCTGCCTTCTCCCTGTGTCCTCACATGGCCTTTCCTCTGTGTGCACCCATCCCTGGTGTCTCTGTGTGTGTCCTAATCTCTTCCTGAAAGGACACTAGCCAGATCGGGTTAGGGCCCACCCCAAGGGCATTATTTCAAATTGATCACCTCTTTAAAGGCCCAGCTCCATATAGAATCATATTTTGAGGTACTGGGAGTCAGGGCTTTGGCACATAAATTTTGGAGGGGATACAATTTAGCTCATAACCTCTTCCTCGGCCCTTCCTTCTCACCGGGCGAACCCCAGCACAGGACTTGTCTCAGCTCGGTATTACTTGATCCCCTCCTTCCCTCTTGGGTCAAGCTTAGGTGTCCTTCTCCAGGTTCCCTGACACCCTGTGCTTAGGGCTGTTATGGTGATGTTTAAAGTGATGCATATACATGGCAGCAGAAAGGAAACCAAGGCAAAAGTCCTCTCCCCCTTCATCCCAGTTTCACACCTCAGAGGCATATATTGTTAAGGATTTCTTTTGTATCCTTCCGAAAAATTTCAGTGGTGCACAAGCACACACATATCTATATACACCTTTTTTATTCTTTTTATTTGAAATAATTATAGACTCCCAGCAATTTGCAAAAGTGGTACACTCAGTTCTATGACTCCTGTGCCCAGCTCTCCCCAGCTCTCTCCATTGGCGGCATCTTACATAACTAGAGTACAATATCAAAACTACAGCATTTTTTAAAAAAACATAGGTTGGCTCATACCATATACAATGCCTTCTGCTACCTATTTTTTATTTTACAATATGTCTTGAAGGTACTTCCATAGACTCCCAGAGATATCTACTTCATTTTTTGAAGAACTACACAGGAATTCGATGTAGGATATGCCATCATTTATTCAACATTTCCACTTATTTTTGCAACCCTTGGCCTCCCCATGAGTCAGGATCACATCTCATTAATCTCTGCACACCTGGCTTCTGTGGCAGTGCTTGGCTTCTCCATTAAATATGTGTGTGAAGACATGACTTCTGCCCCTGGGGATGTGTTCAGATTAATCATTCACGTGGAGTCTCCCTGGGAACTGGGAGCACGTAGTCGGGGGTGAGTGAGTGTGTGTGTGTGTGGCAGGAATAGAGGGGTTCTACCAGAATTCAGGGATGTGATTAGTCACTTCTGGAAGACATAGTGACAATGATCCTCTCTTGCCTGTTGACAGTGGGGGCAAGGGACTTATCTAATCCCTCACAGAAGGGTTTTTTCCAGAACCCGCGTCTCCCAACCACCAATACGAAGGTTTTCCTGTCTCCATCAGCCAGGCCAGTGCTGGTACTCCTTGCCCTGGGTAAAACCAGAGGAGTCTAATGTGGGTCATTACAGCTGTTACCCTTCTTGGAGGGGCAGCCTGCGAGCTCATCTTCTTGGTGAGCAGGAGCAGCCAGGAGGGGGCATGGAGACTTTGCCTGGACCCTGAAGTATGGGGGAAACTCAGCCTCACAATGGTGAAGAGTGGGGACAGTGAGAGAGCTGAGGAGCCTGCCTGGGCACCAGGGCTCTGACCGGAGGCCGGGGGTGGAGTCTGCTTCTACCACCTCTGGGACGATGCCTTCCGCAAGGCCTGCCCTGCTGCAGGTGATGAGAAAGTCAGTGGGCAGGGGTACTCTGGAAAAAGCTCTGGCTTTTGAAAGCCTGGGTTCCACATACATAGTGATGAGGGGAAATGAAATTATTTAGCTGCTTTCTCAGCCGCCCAGAGATGTCCACATGGGGGGTTACTTTCAGCATGTAGCAGATGTCCTTAGCAGTTAGCATGGGTTTGACGGTGGGCTTTATGCAGTCTCTCTGCATTCTGAGCACCAAGGGAAGACGATTTCCTTTTTGTTTTTAAGGACCCCAGATGCACAGAATTAGATTAATCTTAATTCTTGGTTCATGACCTACTATCATCACTGGGTCATACATGGTTCACTTTTTTGCTTGTTTATTTATTAATATAATGAATACCTATGAACTTACTACCTAACCCAGTGACCAGAATAAAGTATTATTAAAGTAAATAAAGTATTATTAACTAATATGTAAGTAGTAACTAGTAATAAGACTATTTATTATTATTGGAATGTAAATATATTAGTTAAGAAATGAATTACTCAAATATACATATTAACCAGAAACATATTATTAATAAATATGGTTATAATAAATGTAAGTAAATTTATTCACAGTCACATAATAAATCCCTGTGAGCTCAGCACCTAACTCAATGACTTAAATGCTATCAATACCTTTCAATCTACCTGGATGCTCTGCTTCTATCCCTGCCCTCCCCCCATATCACCTCTAGATGAACAGGATCCTGAATTTTGTGTTCCTTATCCCTTTGCTATTTTAGAAAAGTTTTATCACATGCTTGTGTAGGCCTAAACAGCATTGTATTGTTTGGTCTCAGCTATTTTTGAACTTCTTGCAAAGTGTAGCCTGCTTATGTGGCCCCTCTTCATCAACCCCCAACTGTGTTTCCATCTCAGCCAGCAGCAGCTGGCTCTGGGGGGCCCACACATCAAGTACTCTGCAGCTTGAAAATGATCCCTGTTAATGGCCTGATGTCTCCTCTCTTCAGCTCCAGGAAGGCGCCCAGGGTTCCAGGCTGTGCCAGCCAGCAGGCCCAGCTGCCCCAACCCACTAACTACTTTGGGGGCACATCCTAGGCACGTGGGGGAGGGGAACTGGAACTGGATCCCTAGGGCAGTAGGCTGAGGAGAAACAGGCCTGGATTTGAGTTCTGGTTTTTCCAGGATCAGGAAGTTAGGGTGGTCAGCTGCTGGAGATGGCCTTAAGCAAGTTACTCTCTGGGCCTTTGGCTCGACACTGTTGGACCTAGATGGCCTGGCAGCCCTTTCTAGCTTTGCCATCCTGTGGCACTGAGTCATTCTCTCAGGTCAAAGAAGCTTCGTGTTGCATAGTCTTTAATTCTTCAAAGAGCTTGTGAACCCCCTAAGGAAGATAATTACAAATTTACAACTTGAAAGAGTATTAGATTCCATTTAGCCATTGGGAAGAGAAGCAGGGAGCAGGATTCCACTTCCTTTCTAAAATCACCAGGAAAACGATCACCAGTGCTTGTGAGAAGACCTGCTGTCATCACAACTCACAGGGGGCCTCATTTAGGTGGTAGGATCTGAGGTGGGTAAGGCTTTATTGGTTGCTGTTCCCTAAATTTAGGACCATATCTGGCATATGATAGGCATCCTGAATAGATGACTGTTGAGTGAATGAATGAATGAATGAACATGTACTTGAAATGCCGCAGGCAGTACTGGTCATGCTCCCTTCAAACTACAAAACGTAAGCTGTCCATAATCCAGAACTCAGAGAGACTGTGAGGGGAGGGCTTTCAGGGAGGGAGAACAGGGGTCTAGATGTTGAGAGTATGAAGGTATCTTCATAACAGGAAAGCTGAGGGCAGGGGAGGAGAAGAAAAGACCTGTTCACTGACGAGAACTCTAGATGTCTCCACAGCCCTGTGGTGAGTGCTAACCCTTGTGCACAGCAACTTTCTGGACTCTTTCCCTGGGCATTCTAGACCACTAGGGTCAGGCAGCACACCTTTGCAGGCTGGAGCCATAGCGTATGGATAAGAAAAATGATATATCATTCTCCACAGTGTTGAAATAACCACCTAATGCTTACTAACACTCTAACGTTGTAGGCCTAATATGTTATAGGTAGGGTGACCATATAATTAAGAACACCTCTGAGAGTGAAAGGGAAAGCTGTTAATAGTTATGCCAGGAAAACAGAAGTGAACTGGACCTGTCCTGGGCACCATAGAAGGTTTATAGAGTCTGGCATATAGAGTCCAGCAGAAATAACGCTTGCTTGAGTGTGGTTGGTAGAGTAATAATATGGGAGTAATAATTTATAGTTTTAATTTGAACACTTCACCTAAAATGTCATATGGTGTGCTTGAGTGTGATATTGTTATGTTACAGAATTACATGCTTATGATTTTGTAATAAAAGATATTGTAATAAAAAAGGGGTATTATTTGTGCTGGGCCCTGTATCTTTCCCCCTTTCTCATCCCACCTAATCCTCACAGTGCCCACGATCTGCAGGTGTAGAAAAGGAGCCCCAGGGTCATGGTGCAAATATGTGGCAAAGTGGGAACTGGAAACTGGGCCTGTTGTTGCCTAATTAAGTGTTCTTTCCACTGACACTCATCTAAGAGGTATTATCAGATGTAAATGTTTAGGTTTGCACAGTGATTTCAGCCATAGCTATTCGTCTGCTTCACCTGGGGGAGATTTCTAAGTCTTGGCAAGCCTGCTCTCTTCCCACCACCCAGAAATACTGAATTCGAATCCTAGTAGAGTGAAAACATCTGAATTGCAGTAAGTTTCTTCTGGACATCTTGTTGGAGGATTAGAACTGAGAAGACTGATTAGATAATTAGTCCATAGTTAATGGATCCATCGCAGAAATGAGATGTCTGGGGACATTCTTAACCTTCTGATGTTGATGTCAGGGGAAGAGATCACTTTCTTCCAACCCAAGGCTGGCATTTTTTTTTTCCTTGCTGCCATTAGAGGCAGACTCCTAGGCTTGGTGGCTGGCAAACCTGAGCCAGTGAAGTCTCTGGGATTCTCATAAGACCTCTGATTAGGTGCCAGAAGGAACATGCTTGAATCCCCTTGCCTGAAGGTCTTAAAAACAGGAGAGGAGCCCTGACTGGTGCAGCTCAGTGGGTTGAGTGCTGGCCTGCAAACCCAAAGAACAGGAGAGACACCTGTCTGAGCTGCTGTAGGTGGAAGTCGGGGTGAGAGTGCTGTCAGTCATATTGTATACTGCTCTTCTCCACACTGAGACTGTCTTTAACAATTTATTTAGAGGTAGTTGGCAAGGAAGATGCTGAGAGCAGGTAGGCTTTGTCCGTAGACAACAGTATGACTTAGAGGCCAGGAAGGCTGGATATGCTTGGGGATCCAGGCTCTGAGAGGCACAGATTGGATGTTCATGATCTTCCTGCAAGCCCTTCCAAATGTTCAGGCTGCTCTTCCCCTTCCATGACCTTGAGTTTGCACTGATTTCCCACATGCACACACTCAAGGCTGTTATCCAAACCACTGACATTTGATCGAGCCAGTTCATTGCAAAGGGCAAAGAAAGACAAACTCTTCACCACCATTAAAATAGGGCTGGAAAGATCTTAGAGGTCACCTGGGCTGACTTGGTGCCTGATAAATCCCAGGTCAGTGGCCCTCAGAGAGCTCATAAGACTGTGATACAGCTCTAATTCTTTCTGGTGAATTAAAAATCTACATTCTACCCCAGTTGGTGTGGCTCAGTGGATTGAGTGCCGGCCTGCTAACCAAAGGGTTGCCAGTTTGATTCCCAGTAGGGGCACATGCCTGGGTTGCAGGCCAGGTCCCAGTAGGGGGCGCGTGAGAGGCAACCACACACTGATGTTTCTCTCCCTCTCTTTCTCCCTCTCTTCCCCTCTCTCTAAAAATAAATTTTAAAAACATGCCTTCTAATAATTCCCATCAAGTAACCTTTATTCTGACTCCAAAGCTGATAAGGCCACATGTAAGTCTTTCCATGTGACAGCTTTCTGTAGTGTTTGAAAGGCACTTATTATGTTCTCCCCACGTCTTCTCATCTTTAGCTCTGGTCCTAAGCAAAGAGGAAATCAGTATTAATGAGTCCTGTATCCTGGTGGAGGAAGGTAAGAGCCTGAATGGCCAAGAGGAACTTACTATGAGATGGGTTCTTCTATAGTCCGGAGGTTTTAAAGCCCCCAGTGTAACTGAACATCTATGGGTGCTTTGAAGCATCATGGAAAGTCTATCTACTCTGGTTTTATACCAAATAAATCATTCATTTATTCAGGAATTACAAATCTACTAAATGTGGTGGTTAAGCACTGAGGATTTACAATGAACAGGCCTGGCATGGCCCCTGCCCTCACGGAGATCACAGTCTTGTGGAGGACACAAACTAACGGGGGGAGAAAGACATTTATGCCGCATCATGACAGACACCCTGGTAACACAGGCTCAGGGTTCCCTTAATCCAGGTGGGTAGTCAGGCAAGTCTTCACAGAGCAAGTGACCTTGATGGATGAGGAAGAGGGAGCCTGGTGAGTAGTAAGTAGGGAGGGAAGAGTGTTCCAAAGACAGCTGCTGCTAAAGAAGATGGCCCATTAGCCAGATCTCTCACTTAGCTATAGAGTTTGTAGTATGCTAAGAGGGGACTGGTGGGATTTAACGGCAAACGCAGTGGGCGTACAGCGTCAGTATGGCTTTGGGTCACGCGGGAGGTGTGAACTGTGGACCAGCGTTGGGGCTGTGGAATGAGAATCATCCCTCATTTCTATTTGATCCAGTTAGGAAGGCACAGCTTAAACCCCTGGCAGGTTTGGGCCAAGGGTACTAATTTTGGTTCTAGGGCAGAGAAGCAGGCAGAGAAAGCTATTTGTAGGACTGGGCTGTCAATAGAACTGGGGAAACTGGGTTAGCTGTGGGGTTTGCATAAATGATGCCATTTAAGGTAAGACAGGATGGCCTACTCTACAAATCTCTTGCCCACACTGTCTGAAAGTCTTCACTCTGTTGAACTAGTGGGTGGGGGGAATAGTAGCATTCTGAGATTCATTTGTGTTACAAAGTTTAGCTGGTGAGCAGGTATTCATCCTCCGCCCCTTGGCATGAATTTGTTATATCATCTTGTTCTTTTCTGCTCCACAGCTAAGACCCGCAGCCCTGAGGGGTGGGGATCTGATGGAAGGAAGGGTCACCGGGGTCAGGGGGCAGTTCTGGTGGGAGCTTGAAGTCTAGCTACAGGGGCTGGGCACCTGACCCAGCAAGAGTGCTGTGTGGCAGTCAGAGTCCCAGAGGAAACCCAGCGACTTGTAGGCAGGGTCCTAGCCTTCGCCCTTCTGGAGACGTCTTCCCTGACTCTTCCATCCTACCTCCCTGTCCTTCGCTCCTCAGCCCCTGATGCCCCCTACACCCACTGGAAGCAGACTGTTTTCTACTTGGAAGATTACCTCACCGTCCGGAGGGGGGAAGAGCTCTATGGAACCATCTCCATGAAGCCAAATGCCAAAAATGTGGTGAGTGCTAAGGCAGCCTCCATGTGGGCAGGGGATCAGAGATGAGAAGGGACCGCAGTCCCAGGAGCCACTCGCCCAGGTGCCTATGTGCCTTGTGCACAGTCAGGAAAGTTGCTGAAGGAGGCAGTAAGAAGCTTGGCTTAGATGTTGCTAGGCATGACTGAAGGACTCCAGTGTTGGCCCCTTAAAGCTCAGGAATTAGAGGCTTTCTAGCTTCTACTTCCCCCGCAACCCCAACTCTCTCGGCCTTGAGCACAGCTTCTAGCTCTTCATAGAGGTTGAGAACAAAGGCTGTTGCCATGGCTTTCACCTCCTGAAGGATGAGCTGAGCCAGGAAACAAGAGTTTCTGGTGGCCCCCAAGAAGTTTGGTTTGCCTGTCTTCGGCTGGTCTAGTGGGTTGGAGATGGTGAGACAGGTTCTTTCTGAGCCACCCTGAGTGGGCAAGTGCACTGAGAGCCTACAGAATGCCTCGAGAGTTATGTGACAAAAGATTCACCCACCCCACTCGGTATTCTTCCAGGATGAAATCAGAGGGAACAGTTTATATTATGACAGGAAGGGTTTAGGTTAGGAATCAAAGAACTTCCTGTGAAGATAATGAGGCACCAGAATAGATTCCTGAGGGCTGTCCGTGGGAACTCCTCAGCTAGCAGACCTTAGGAGCACAGTAGCTACCCACCCATCCCCCTGCAGGGAAGGGAGTAGTATCGTTACTTCCAACCACACTAACGTTGTGACCCTTTGCTCCTTTTTCCAGCGAGACCTCGATTTCACAGTAGACTTGGACTTCAAGGGACAGCTGTGTGAAACATCTGTATCTAATGACTACAAAATGCGTTAGCACACGTGGGAAGCTGCAGAGAGTGAGTGAGAAAAAATTCTCACCTCGATCTGTGGCACTGTGATAAGGAATACTGTTTGCAGGACTATACACTCGAATATCAGAGTTTTAAACTCTGCCTTGAAGATTGGGGAACTCACCAGGGCCCCCATGGGCACTGACACTGGACAGATGGCCTCCGGCTCCTCAGCTCTGCTCTGGGAGCCCTTCACAAAGGCTTTGCTGTCGCTGATCAAGAGCGACCTCATGGCTGGGCCTGGGGACAGAACGTACCCATGTATCCCCATTGTCCTCCTGTACTGTGAATCTCCGGATCTTCCAAGTTTTGCATGCTGCAGGCATCTAGGGCAGATCGCTTTACTAGAACCTGGAGGCTAGTGTCTTTGATAGCATAAGCCAGATTCTGTCTGTGCGGTGGTGTGTGCGTGCGTGTGTGCATACAGCATATACAGTCGTTTATTTACCCACAACACTGTATATGCATGCATATACAACCACTGGGTTCACCCACGTGTTCATTCAGGGCGTGCGCGCGCACGTGTGCGTAGAATATATATTACTCTCAGAGGAGATTTTGTTGCTTTCGAATAGGACTTTGTTTTGTGATTAGCTCTTCCCTCCCCCATCCCTTACCAGATGTAAGCAGCTATGAAATGTTCTCTGTACTAGCTCTGGTCTCCTTTTGACTAGACCATGGCTCCGAACCTGAGCATAGTACCACGCACTCTGCGGGCACTCAATAAATGCACATGACAGTGAAGCAACAGGATGGCTGTGTTCCTGGTGCTCTGGAGTGGGAGGGCTGGGCAAGGGCCATAAGGAACAGAAGTCAAAGGAGCAGCACCTTGGTTGCTCCCTGCTCCTGAAAGGGAGCAACTTCAGTAGGAGTAGCTGTGAAGTCAGGACTGGCTGAAAGGCCCCTCCCTGTTGACTCTCAGGGGGTGGGAAGAGGGTCTCCCTGGAACTGGGAGAACATGAGCTAACAGAATGCTCTGGAAGGGGAGGCCACATGTAGCCTGAAGGGAAGCCAAGGTCAGGAGCAGGAATCTGGGATGTGTACGCTGCTGGGAGGGCCAGGAGAAAGCAAGAGATGGTGACTGAGCTTGTGGTCCTGAGTGACTGGGCAGAGACTGGGACAGGGACTGAGGGAAAGGCCAGTTGGCCAGGGAAGGGACATTTCTTGTCTAGGGTGTTGAGAGTTTGCAGCACCAGACAGAGTGTGAACGACCCTGTCCCCACCTGTCACCCCGGACCAATGTCCAGCCAGGCCCATCACCCTCTGCATTAGCAGGAGCCCAGCCATCTTGAACCGAGCCTTTCCAGTGAGCTCAGGCGAAAGACATTTGGTCCTCGAGGTGACACCCAATTTCCCACCACAGCTCCCTTCCCCAGTATGGTTGGTAAATCTCTAGTTTCCCCCCAAGTTCTTCATTCCTGCCACCTCTAAGATTTTGGACTCCAGTTCCATCATGATGAGGGCAGAACCGGATGAGAGACTTCTGTGGCTGGGACTGGCTACACAGGGAAAAGAAGGGAGCCTCACCTGTGGAGAGGGACCCAGGCCTAGCTGCCTTGAATACTCAGTTGCCACGTAGTGGTGCGCGTGTGCGCTTGCTCTGAGTGGGGGAGGAAACGGGGCCATGCTCCTGGGCCATGGGGGCCTAGCCCAGCTGTGCCTTCAATGCAGCATGGACCTTGGGCAAATCAGGCTACATTCTTTGGCGTCAGCCCTCTCACCACTGCAACAAGGGAGCTGGGCCATGTGAGTGTTTTCCACACTGTGTCCTGGGGGGCCCTAGGGCTTGTGGGAGGTGCCTGGGACAGCGTGGGCAGAGCTCTGGGCCTCCCCTCCTAAGATTTTTTAAAAAAGCAACACAATTTTTCCTTTCTCTGTTTTTATTTTCTTTGGAAAAAGAATTCTAATATGAAAAATAAAAATAAAATAAAGAAATGAAAAGGAATCAAGGCCAAAGTCAAACACCTTTGACAATGACTTAAGTAGGTGACTCAACTCCTCTTGGCCCTAACACTCAAGCCAGTACTGTCTTCGACCCTCTCTCTCCCCTTCCCTCCTGCCCACCAGACCTGTGCAGTTTTACCTAAAGCCCTTTCTGCAGCCCAGAAGGCTGCTGGGTCTTAGCTAGGCACCTACCACCTGGCCCAGAACCACAGTTTCACCTGCCTGCACCTTTATGTTATCTCCTGCCCCCACTGGCTCTAAAATATTCTCTCTGGAACCATTATCACTCAGAAAGGGAGACAGGTCTGAATTTGAAAAGGGGCCTCTCCAGGAGCACATAGCTCTGTAGATGGTGTGCTTGGCAGGCAAGTGGATTTCACTTGCCCCTTGGCTTGATGCTTTTGTGCAATGTACACACTGCGGGATGGTACGCAGAGGCCCCGAGGGAATGAGCTGGGCCCCTTGCAGCCTTTGTTTCCATTAGAGACCTCTCGGGGAAACTTCTAGCCTTAGTCCCAGTGTGGTTACAGAATCTCTGCAGATAGAGATACAATGTTCCTTGCCAGAACTGGTGAAGTGTTTTGATTTGTTGGGTTTGGGTTATTCTTTAGCTTCGGAGACAGGCAGTCTCATCTGTGTCATCCTCTCTCCTGGAAGGGACAGTCCACAGTCTGGCAAGGCAAAGGGGCCCTTTAGAGAAAGTGGTCCAGCTGACAGAGCCCAGGATGGGAGGATGCAGAGGAGGCCTTGGCTTGTTGGGGGATGGGTCTCCTGGGGATAATAGTGACCTTAAAAATGATAACTGACTTCAGTAGCTGCGGCCCCTCCATTTCATAGCTCTCTGGCATCTACTTACTTGTTGGCTTCCCCCAAGCCCTGGGAGTCAGGCATGAGGCGCTCCCACATTGCAGCTGAGGCACTGAGACCCAGGAGGAGGAGCGCAGCTGCGATGGAGCTGGTCAGTGACGAGTCCTGCTCAGTGTGCCCTCTGCTGACCATGCTTTTTTCTCTGAACCTCCGGCTGGGAGGCCTCTCTTTGTACCTGAGAGAAATAAAGTGAAAATCATGTAATGCTTTTTGTCTGTGTGTATTAAACAACAAAAACTGGGAAACTTAAGAGGAGACAACAGAGACTGTACTAGAAGATGGAAGGGGTTGTGGGAGGACCTGGGGTGGGGTCCCCAGAGGGCATTCTGGGGAGACCCTTTGGTGGGTTTTCACTGTGATGGGAGTCAGGGAGCCCTGGATTCTGCCTAGCCATTAACAGCATGGCCCTCCAGCTTTGTGGGGAATTCCATCCATGGTCAGAGGGGCAAACTCTTACATTGCCAATAGCCAATTAGAATGGAGACCTCACAGGGGCTCAGGTGTTTGGGACCTGCAAGAATCCCTGACCCTCCCGGGGGACAAGAGGCCGGCAGAGAAAAGGCCCAGCAGTCCTTGGGGCCTCTCCAGGCTTCTGATGGAAGGAAGGTCTCCTCACAGCCTGCCCTGGCCCTGGGTCTCTGGCCCCTGCTGCCCATGCCCCTCTCTGCTCCCAGGCTGCAGAAGTGAAACCTGGGAGGCCTGAAGGAGTCATCCACAATGGCCCCTCCTCCTGCCCCTGGGAACGCTCCAGCGGGAATTGTAATTTCTCTCTGATTCAGTGGGAAATAAACAATATCTGCTTTCAGCATGTTCTGAGTAGAAGTTAGTGTGTAAGAGGAGGTTTCAGCATGACAATAGAGAGGCTATAAAAATGACTTTACTTATAAAACCTGTTTGTTCCCCAATTCTGCCTTTTTTTAATTGTATTTTTTCCATTACCATTTAGTCCCCTGTATACCCCTCCCCAACAATCACCTCACTGGTGTCCATGTCCATAAGTCCTTTTTCCTTTTTGCTCAATCCCTCTATTCCCTAACCTCTCCCCATCCACTAGCTGTCATCCTGCTCTCCATCTATGAGTCTGTCCCCACTTACCTTGTTATTTCAGTTTGTTCATTGGATTCCACATATGAGTTAAGTCATACGGTACTTGTCTTTCTCTGACTGGCTTATTTCACTTAGCATTATGTTCTCCACATCCTGTCGCTAAGGGCAAAATTTTCTTTTTTCTTTTTTTTCATGGCTGAGTAGTATTCAATTGTGTAAACGTCCCACAGTTTTATCCACTCCTCTACTGATGGGCACTTGGATGGGCTGCTTCCATATCTTGGTGATTGTAAATAACACTGCAATGAACGTAGTAGTGCTCATGTCCTTCTAAAATAGTGTTTTGGGTTCTGCCTGATATATTCCCAGAAGTTGGATTGCTGGGTCAAAGGCAGATCCGCTTTTAATTTTTTGAGGCAATATTTTATCAGATATATCTCCCCAGGCAAGGGAAACAACAACAACAAAAACAACAACAACAAGCAAATGGGACTATATCAAACTAAAAGGTTTTTGCACAACAAAAGAAATCATCAACAAAATAAAAAGACAACTGACAGAATTGGAGAACATATTCACCAATACATCTGATAAGGGGCTAATATCCAAAATTTATAAAGAACTTAACAAAAAACTCAACACCAAAAAAACAAACAACCCAATTAAAACATGGGCAAAGGACCTGAATAGGCACTTCTCCAAAGAGGACATACAGATGACAAATAGACATATGAAAAGATGCTCAACGTCATTAATCATCAGAGAAATTCAAATTAAAACCACAATGAGATACTATCTCATATCGGTCAGAATGGCTATCAGTCACTGTGGAAAGCAGTATGGAGATATTTGCTTCGTGTGTGTGTGTGTGTGTGTATGTGTGTGTGTGTGTGAGAGAGAGAGACTTTCTCCCTGTCACTCTTCTCCCTTTCGTTCACCCTTTCGCCAGACCTTCAGCTGTGTTGCCTCTTCTGTGGTCTTAATTGAGCTTGTCTGTACCTCTGAGATTCATTGCAAGCATGGTCTCTCTTCCACACTAGACCACAAGTTCCAAGGGCAGGACTTTGCTTCCTTCTGCCTGTTGTACAGGTGGGAGACCCCAGGGTGATAGCTGAACAGTTTGATTCTTGTGGAACATGTCCCAGAGTGACTCTAGGACCATCAGCCTCTTGTCCTTCTGTTTGTGCCCTGGGAAGATGACAACATTTTCTTTTCTTTCATAAAAGCCACTCTGTGAAGGCTGTGTCCCCTTTGCCAGGCCCTGCCTTGTTTCCTGTCTTGGCAGCCTTCCTCTTCTCTTGGCACCATACCTGGCACCCCATCTCCAGACCCAGCCTGGCTCCAGGCCTCAGTAACAGGATGAAATTAAGCCAGACATCTCAGCCCATCCCTGTTCTTTGGGGTGGTCCCTGGCCAGGTCCCATATCATTGGATATCTACCCTGCCTTGATCTCCTATCATTTAAGTCACAGGTCCTCTGTGGTATGTGAGTTTTGTCTCATTCTTGCAACCCGCAGCCCCCCCCCCGCCCCGCCAACTACACAGAAGTTTAGCCTGGTTTCTGGAATGTTCACCCTAAAGACAGATTTTTCTAGATCCCTGCTACCTGCCTAGAGTCTTGAATGACACCTCCTGCACACCCGGTTTCTGAGTGCCACCTCACCTCTGAGGCACCCTAACTTGCCTTAGACCCTGAGTCTATCTCATGTCATGTCTGAGCCCTAGGTCTGTGGTCTTGTGACTGCCAGGATGAGCCTGACTCCCTGAGGATGAGTCACCTCCTTAGGCCTGTCAGACCACATGCCTGTTGATGTGCCCATCTCCGTGTCTGGAGCCTCCCAGCCTGCCCTGTCCTGGTCCATTGAAAGCAATTGGCCCATACTTAGCTAAAGCTCAGACACAAACATGTTCAGTGATCAGAGATCCAGCCAACAAACATTTATTAAATACTTAATGGGTTCCAAGCCCTGAGCTTGGCATAACAATGCAGCAGAATAAGCAGGCACCGTTCCTGCCCTCACAGCATGTACTGCCTGCTTGTCAGCTTCTGGGCAGGCCAGGCCTGCTCCTGCCCAAATACTGAGAAATGCAGTCCCTCAGCCATCATCCCCAGCCAACCCTGCTCTACTCTTTCCCACCCAATGAGCCATCCGTAGTCTTAGCCCAGCTTGGCAACATAAACTGTGTCAGGGTAGGAAGTGAAGCATGTTGCTTCCTTAGCATCTCTCAGTCAGTAAGCCTATGAAACAGAAGGAGAGTATATCCCCATTCTCTGCAAATTCCACAGGAGGGCCCAATCAGCCATTTTCGGAGAAGGAGACCTTGAATCCCTATTTATTCTAGCAATAGGTCATTTCTAATAGCAGAAGTGAAAAGTGCCTTTCCCAACCACTAGGCTGCAGATGACACCTCAGCTTCAAGCGCAGCCAGAGCAAACTAGGCAGAGAAATGCCAACAACACTGGCCCATTAGACCCAGGCCTCTTGTTGTCCCCACCTTGGAAAATAAGTGACAGTCACTAGACAACTCATGACATGAGGTTTGGAACCAAAGGACCAAGTCAAATCACATCACTGCTGCTTACTATGTGACTTTGGGTAAGTTACTACACATCCATGAAACTCAAAAGGAGATAACTCAGATAAAATGAAAAAATAAATAAATAAAGCATGCTTGGAAACTGTGAAGTATAATGGAAAGTCCAGTTATAAAGCTATTTTAATAATACTTCTGCAATGTATTTCAACTCTGTTACTGAGAAGCACATCAGAGGCCTGTGTGCCTGGAAGGTGCTGGAGTGTGGCAAGAGTCGCCATCACAACCTCAGACGGCAGCTGGATAGCCTCAGGGCCACTGACTTTGGCTCAGAGTTCAGCGACAGCACTGTAGATAACACACATGTAGCATTTTTGCAAAAAACCCTGGCCTGTGCATGACTCTGGTTCATTAGCTCCTTAAAGCTTTTACAGTGGCTTGTGGAGCTCTTGAAGCCCATCTCCCAGGCCTTGGGCAGGTGACGACTGGCTGGCATCTGTACACGTGGCCTTTCATTAGAACCAAAAGAGCCTCAATTACCGAGATGCTGCAGACCCACCTGGGACACTCTGGGCAGGGCCTCGCCTTCTGACTCTGTTGACCTGCTTTTCTAATCAGAAGGGCTTCCTGCGACCTTGAGACTGAGCCTACTGCCCATTTTGATCCCCTGAAGAAGAGGAGGAGTAATCCAAAGTTAACTTTATTTTCAAATCCTATACATGCTGCCTTTCCAGGAGAATTTTTCCTCTTGTCATATTTGGTTTTGATCAGTAATGTGTTGAGTTTGTGGGCTCCAGCACCTAATCTCTTTGATGGCCAGAGCTGGTGGCTTGGAAGCACATTCTGGGGACCAGCAAGAGGGATTAGTTGGGGACCAGGCTGATGGTCTTGTCATGACTGCAATGACAGCCACATAGATGCTTGAGAGTTGTCTGGCTACACTTAATAAGAAATAACCAGCCAAATCCCTTTGTCATATGTTGTCATCAATGTGACAGAGGCACATGTCACTATGCCACTGTGAGTCAAAAGGCATTAACAGACTTGAACAATAAGGATCCTTTTCTGTGTCCAGGACAAGACTGAACTCAGTTGGAACCAAGAGAGCTAAGTGAATTTTCTCTCCCAGCTTCCTTTATTCCATTCATATTTCTCAGGGCTTTCCTGTGTATCAGACATTATGCTAGGCACTGGGAATACAGCAGTGAACGAAACAGATGCCAGTCTCCTGAAGGAGCAGCCCATAAACAAGAGTGACAAATATTATGAAAAAAGAAGTACAGAGGCTGTGGGAATAACAGCCTGTAAGGAGAGCAAGAAAACCTCTGTAAAGATGTGACCTTAAACAGAAACCTGAACAAGGGGAAGAGGAGGGGAGGGACAGGGAAGAGAGGGATGGTCTGTGCTGAGGCCCAGCCCAAATGAGTCTGGAGAGTGTGGCAGATCTGAAAACTCAACAAGAGCAGAGAACAAGAAAAGGTGAGGGCCCAGCGAGGGCAGTGAGGAGGGAGGCTCAAGATGCAGCCAGGGCACACAGTTAAGGGCCTTGTGAAGAGTGTCAAGGAGACCTTTTCCTTGGGCACTGAGAAGACAGTACTGGCTTTAAAAGAGGAAAGTGACAAGACTAGATTTGTATGCCATACATGCTCACAATCTAATGAGCTCAATTTGGGAGTCATTTCCCCAGGAAAATGGCAATAGATTTAACCCATTGCCTCCTTCAGAAAATCAGCCACAGGAAAGATAAATGTAAAACTGGCAGAACCTTTAGGAGCCACAGGGGAGGATAGAGATGGAGGACTCCTTGGGTTGCTGTTATGGAAAATGGCTTGGATACAGATTGCTTTATTGTAGGATTGCCTCATTCATCAGCTGGGAATCTGCAAAGGGGCAACCTGTGCAACTCTGAGATCACTTGCATTATCCTTTCTGGTGTCATGTCATCCTGTCCTTCCCACGAGGACAGCTTCCTCTCAGCTCAGAGGATGTTATTGTCTGCGAGGCAGAAGGTGATTGGTAGGGTCTGAATTTGCATTTCAGGAGAGCTCTGCTGTCTCCCAGCTGAGGCGGCTGTTTCCAGGTGAGGACAGTGCTTGGCCTCACTTCTAGCTCACAGACGTATACTTGAAGTACCTTTCAGGGGCTCCATGGATCCTAATGGGTTTCTAATACTAAGACAGTTGCATTCTGGCCACGGTTGTTTAGCCCAGTTGTACAGAGCATCATGCTTGAAGCCAAAGACACAGTCCTCACATGCTTGCTGCTCAGTATCATGCCATAGGTGATGCCTTGAAACTCCAGCCTTGGGGATAAATAGACCTGGGGTTGAAGCCCGGCTCTTCCAGCCAGTGGCTCTGAGACCTGCAGCGAATTCCTGGAGTTCCCTGTTCCTGTGTGACCTCTTCCCCTGTTCAGCAGGGATGATAATAACACCTTTCTCACAGGGTTGCTCTGAGTGTGAGGTGAGAAATCCTAAGATGGCCGGGTAACGCACCCTCGCGGGGTGCGATGGTCACAACTGTTTATAAATGGTAGTTTCCTGTTCTGAAACTGAGGACCCTAGATGAACATATGCAGATGAGCCTGGGCTCTGCCAGGAAGAGAGGGAAGAGCAACGTCAGCAGAGTGTCCGGCCACAGTGGGTTGGAGAACTTGCCTTGTGGGGCCAGAGGGAAAAGGCGCGATCCTTGGAAACAGCTCTAAAAGTGGTCTTGGAGATACCTGGATAAGAGAGGCTGCAGGAGGTCAGAGCAAGACCAGGGCTTGGGGCGATCTGAGGTCACTAAACATAATTCAGTCTGAGGCCACCTGCTGTGTCGGTGCAGAGCTCACACCTGGTCTTGGCATCAGGAGGCTTCCCACAGTGTCTTAACGGAGGACCCACAGTCACTTGAGAGCAGAGGAGCACGGGGCATGGTGGGGTGGACGCTGGAGCTGCAGACTGAGTTCAAATCCCAACTCTCCCAAGCCTGGTTACCTGACCTTGAGCAAGTCAGTTAGCTTCTTTCTGCCTCAGTTTCCTTTACCCGTAAACTGGTGGTAATCCTGTGGTCTTCCTCGGAGGAAGGTGGTAAGAGTCCAATGCGAGCCTCGCCTAGGACGAGGTAAGCATTCTGTGTGTTAGCTGTTACTTCATGACTGCCAGCCATGGCTCTGACTTACACCAGGCTGTGAGCTCCTCTGAACCTCACACTTGGCTCCCTGTGCCCTTGAGTGAATATCGGTGCCCACGCTTACCAAGCTTAGTGTCAGCATCTGTTTTGTGTCGATCTTCCCCCAGCTTGTGATGTCCCCCCGAGGCCATAATGTCCCAGCCCCCCACCAGACTGTGATGTGCATGTCCCCCATTAGACTCTGTCATCCTGGAGGGAAGGTTTTGTATCTCCTTAGGTGTGTAGTTCCATGTTCAGCACAGCCTTGTGTGGCCTTGAGGCAAGCACTGTCCCCTTGTAGACCTCAGTGTTCTCGTTTACAAAATGAAGGTGTTAGCTTACAATGGTCTCCAGGTCCGCACCCTTCTAGAAGAATTTGTGATTTTTCTAACTCTCCAGCTCCGCAGCTCATATTTTATGAACTTGAACTCAGAACTTTCCAAGCAGATTTTGATTTTTTACTGGAGGAGAGTAGAATGGCTGCTGGGCTTTTGGAGAGGCAGGGATCAGGGTGAGAAATAAAGATTCGAGGAGGAAATGAAGTCCCTGCCAGAAAGGCAGAAAGAATTCTGGAGACTTTGCCAATGAGAGGCCAGAGGAAATGAGGGGGCAGGCCAGGATGCCGGGCTCCTCCAGCTGTTTGACTGCACTTTATTAGTCTGTGACTCTGCTGAAATGAGACTATCTCTTGGAAAATCATTTTAATAACTGTCAGGAAATGGAATTAAGGATTCTGGCAGCTGGCTGGTCAGGGCTGGGTGACTCTCGTCCAGGTGGGGAGTTAATTTGGCTCTGCTGATATTGCCTATTGATCATCTCTGATTAGATTCCCTTTCATGTTTCACCTCCAAATGCTTCTCATGGACGGGTCTTGAAGACTTGGACTGCTGTGGAAGGTGAGGGGGGAGCAGGGCGAGTGGGGATGGGCAGCCGTCTGGGTGCAGGGGGCCTGGGTGAGATGACCAGAAGACGGAGGCTGTGGGCAAGCCATGCGATTGCGTCTAAAGACTGCATGGTCCTGGGCCAGGGAAGTCTTGGCTCACTAGCCTCACTCTGGACAGGGTCCTCATGCTCACTGAGCCTCAGTTTCCACAGAGAGAAAATGATTCACAGAGGGTGTCGTGGAAGAGACTCAAAAACTCTCAAGTGCCTACATTTGTGGGTTTTCTGTTATTCCCTCCAAGTGCACAAGCACAGCGAGCTTTGATTATTTGTGGGCATGGAGGAAACTACGGCCTGGAGAACTCAAAGAAGCAGATGATACAAAACTTAATTTTATTTGATTTTGGGTTTACAGTGTATAACCTCCAGGTCCCCATCTTATTCTGAGAAATCCCCTTTCCTAAGGCGCTTTGGATTTAATTGGGAAAAACTCAATGTTTGAAATTTAATGACAAAGTATGTGGTATGAAAATGTTGGGCAGCCTGGAAGCACACTGGACTGTGGGAAGGCAGAAATGGAAGGCCGAGACTTAAAACATGGCCTGGCTCACAGAAAATTTCAGGACACATTGGGAGTTGAGGCTGGTTGGTTTTGAGGTTCTTTCTTCTTCCCTCCTCCCACCTCCCGGCCCATTCTCACTGTTGTGCTCCAGTTCTTGTCCTCATCTTTCTACTCCACTCTCTGTAAGCACAGTTGTAAACAGGACTTTGTGGCTCTGCTGTTAAAACCCCTCCAATGGCTCCTTGTCACCTACGGGATGGCATTGAAACTCTTCTGATTCAGGAGAGCATCTCTCAAGTTTTGGCCTCTTCTGCTTATACCCCCAGTTCACTCTGGAAGCCGAGCTTCAGCCAGCCTCAGACTCCTCATGCCACGCTTTGCTCCAGCCCACTAGCCTCATACCCAGCACTGGTAGGTCCCCAAACTGGCTCACTTTCTTGTGGCCCTTCTCTCCCCCCATTATTCCACCCCTTCCCACCTTTTTTAGTGGCATTAAACAAGAACCATTTTATTATGCTCATGATTCAGTAGGTGGGAAGTTTGGACACGGCACAGAGGGGATGGTTTGTCTTTGTTTCCCAAAGTGTGAGGCCTTAGCTGGGTTGGCTCAAAAGGATGGAGATGGCAGGGACAGCTTAACTGGGATAGTGTGTCTGGAGTTCTGGCTCTTCTCCATGCAGTATCTTCTGGGAGAAGAGTATCCAAGATGGTTCCTTCAGTCATATGTGCAATGTCTGGGCTGGTATGATTGAAACAGCTGGGGTCTGGCCAGGATTGTTCTCTCTCTCTCCATGTAGCCTTTCCATGTGGCTTTAACATCTCACAACATGGCAGCAAGTTTCAAAGAGTAGGGATCCCAAGAAATCTTGGTAAAAGGTGTACAGCTTTTTATGACTTGGCTTTAGAAGGCCCAGGCTCTCACTCCTGCCACATGACACTAAGTCCAGCTCATATCCAAGAAGAGGGGAATTGGACCTCACCTCTTGGTATACCATGCAGCATGGATTTGTAGGGAGGGACAGAGTTAATGACAGCCATCATGGAGACTATCTACCATAGTCCTCACCCCATCCCAGCTAATAAAATTCATGTACCTTTCATGGAATTGACTTAAGTCCAGGATCTCATCAAACACAGGTTCCGGTGGATGAGGCTCCTTGGTTGTAACTCTTGTTCATCTGAATAACTGTAAATTAAAGAGACAAGTTATCTGTCTGTTTCCTGCCTGTGTTCAGAGTCCCCAAGACTACCATCAGTTTTGATGATTCACTAGAAGGACTCACAAGACTCAGCATACGGTGATAACATGCATACGGTTTATTACAGCAAAAAGATACAGAAGAATCAGCAAAGGGAAAAGGCACATCGTGGCAATATCCAGAGAAATCCAGGTGATGTTTTCAGAGCCCTCTTCCAGTGTAATAACAAAGACATGTTTAATTTCCCCCCAAAATGAGTTGTGAAATCACAGGTAGAATCTTGTCAACCAGGAAAATTCATTAGAAGCTCAATGCCCAGGGTTTCTATTGAAGGATAGTCACGTAGGTAGCCTTTGCTTGACATGTACCAAATTGCAGACTCCCAGAAGGAAGACAAGTGTTCAAAATAAACCATATTATTTGTATAAATAGTTAAGGCATAGAGAGCTACTTTTATCAGTTAATGGTGGGAAACTTCCTGAAATCTAGGTTCCTAGTTGCTAGCCAAAGGCCAATATTTTTTATTTTAATAATTTATTTTATTCATTTATATATATTTTATTGATTATGCTATTACAGTTGTCCCATTTTTTCTCCCCTTTATTCCCCTCCACCCTGCACCCCTCTCCCAACAGCATTCCGTCCCCTTAGTTCATGTCCGTAGGTCGTACATATAAATTCTTTGGCTTCTCCATTTCTTATACTATTCTTAACCTCTTCCTGTCTGTTTTGTACTTACTATTTATGCTTCTTTTAAAAAATATTTTATTTATTTTTAGAGAAGGGAAGGGAGGAAGAAAGAGAGGGAGGGAAACATCAATGTGTGGTTGCCTCTTGTGCACCCCCTACTGGGGACCTGGGCAGCAACCCAGGCATGTTCCCTGACTGGGAATCAAACTGGGGACACTGGTTCACAGGCCAGCGTTCAATCCACTGAGCTACACAGGCCAGGGTATTTGTTTCTTATTCCTTGTACCTTTTCCCCCATTCTCTACCCCTCCCTTCTGATCTCCATTTCTGTGATTCTGTTCCTGTTCTAATTGTTTGCTTAGTTTGTTTTGGGGTTTTTTTTTTTAGGTTCAGTTGTTGATAGTTGTGAGTTTGTTGTCATTTTACTGTTCATAGTTTTTGACCTTCTTCTTTTTCTTAGATAAGTCCCTTTAACATTTCATAGAATAAGGGCTTGGTGATGATGAACTCCTTTAACTTGACCAGATCTGGGAAGCATTTTATCTGCCCTTCCATTCTCAGTGATAGCTTTGATGGATAGAGTAATCTTGGACGCAGGTCCTTGCTTTTCATGACTTTGAATACTTCTTGCCATCCCCTTCTTGCTTACAAGGTTTCTTTTGAGAACTCAGCTGACAGTCTTATGGGAACTCCTTTGTAGGTCACTGTCTCCTTTTCTCTTGCTGCTGTTAAGATTCTCTCCTTATCTTTAATGTTGGGTAATTTAACTATGATGTGCCTTGGTGTGTGCTTTCTTGGGTCCAACTTCTTAGGGGCTCTCTGAGCTTCCTGGATCTCCTGGAAGTCTATTTCCTTGTCCAGATTGGGGAAGTTCTCCTTCATTGTTTTTCAAATAAGTTTTCAATTTCTTGCTCTTCCTCTTCTCTCTCTGGCACCCCTATGATTCAGATGTTGGAACATTTAAAGTTGTCCCAGAGGTTCCTAAATCTTTCCTCTTTTTTTTTTTTTTGAACTCTTGTTTTGTCCCTATGTTCTGGTTGAATGTTTATTTCTTCATTCCGCTCCAAATTGTTGATTTGAGTCCCAGTTTCCTTCCTTTTACTGCTGGTTCCCTGTATATTTTTCTTTATTTCACTTTGCACAATCCTTCCCTTCTTCCTCTATTTTGCATCCATACTCAATCATTTCTGTGAGCATCCAGATTACCAATGTTTTGAACTCTGCATCTGATAGGTTGGCTATATATTCATCGCTTAGTCCTATTTCTGGAGCTTTGATCTGTTCTTTCATTTGGGCCATATTTCTTTGTCTCAGTGCACCTTAGAAATCGTTGTAAAGGGCGGAGCCTTAGGTAATCGCCAGGGTGGGGCAACGCAGGTCCCTGAGTTGTGATGATGTCTGTGGAGGAGGGGTCTGAGAGGGAACAATGCCACTTTTTCAGCTCTCAGCTGGCTTTCAGTCACTTCCCTTCCTACCCACAAGCAAATGGGTACTTCTGGTGCGGATTCCCAGGTGAGTGGGTTTGTGTACATTCTAGGACTCTGTGGGTCTCTCCAATGAACTTTCTTGTGAGGCTGGGAGTTCCTCCTGCTGCCGCAACCAAGACAGGTTTTTTCCTCTAAAGGTTTTGAGGCTTTCTTTTCCTGCACTGGAACCCTGGATTGTGTGGTCTGTCTCGCTTCTCAGCTATTCCTCCTGATTTATCCACACACAAATGTGGGACTGCCTGATCTGCCAGCCACCGCCTTGCCATGCAGTCTCTCCACTCTGGCTGCCCATCTCCACCCCTCCTACCAGTCTGGATGAATGTTTCTTCTTTAGCTCCTTGGTGTTTGGACTTCCATACAGTTTGATTTTATGGAAGTTCTGGTTATTTTTTGTTTTTAGCTTTGTTGTCCTTCTTTTGGTTGTGAGAGGAGGCAAAGTGTATCTACCTACACTTCCATCTTGGCCAGAAGTCCCCCCTCGTTATTCCTGACTGTTGACCTATTTCCTTTCCATCGTTGCCTGAGGGCTTCCCCTTTATTTCACTTCCCAGACTATCACTGAATCCTTTGTTAAAACAGGACTGTCTCCACCCACCTTCCTTCTCCAAACCCAGGGGCAACTTAATCCTGCTAATATCTCACTTCCCACAGTATTCTGCACAGTCTCTTTCATTTTCTATCCATTTGCTAGTGTATCTTCTTCACTGACTTTGAGCTCCTTCATTTTTTTTCTTATTCTTTTTTATGTCCCAAGGACATTGTGTAATGGCACATACTCAAACTTTCATGGAAAGTACCTCAGGCTGTAAATGGTAGGACAATTGGGGAGGGAGTCTAGGATAATATTAAAATGGATAGTGTGTGATTTCATCTGTGTGTGTGTGTGTGTGTGTGTGTTGTATACCCAGAGACACATAATGATTCAGTGTGGCACCTCAGCCCCAAATTTCTCACAAGAGTGTAGGGAATCAGAAGGTGTCTGCTATCTATGACCTGTTATTGGGGGGCTGTGCAGTACCAGGGAGGCCTCATACCCTTTTTGACCATGTGTTTTACTAATGACTTGTTGTACAAACACAGACAAGTCATTGAAATTTTCTTAAAGAGCCCAGACAGAGGGAAGAGCATGGGCAAAAACATAGAAACATACAAGAGCAGATTCAAGATCAAGAAAATGTGCAAACACATGTAGGATATTTTTCACTATTATTTCAGTATATTATTGTTGTTGGTAATAATGATAATATTAGAATTACTTCTGGCCAAGATGGAGGTGTAGGTAGATACGCTTTGCTTCTTCACACAACCAAAAGAGGGACAACCAATTAAAAAACAAAAAACAGCCAGAACTGCCAGGAAGTCAAACTGTATGGAAGTTCAACAACCAATGGTCCCACATTCATGTGCAGGTAAACCAGGAGGAACATATGGGTAGTGAGACAGACTGTGCAACCCAGGTTTCCAGCAAGGGGAACTAAAGCCTCAAAACCTCTGGCTGTAAAAATAGGTGGGAGTTGCAGAGCAGGAGAAACTCCATTTTACAGGAGAGTCTGTTGGAGGTACTAGAATGTACACAACTCTCCCCCCAGGGAATCAGCACCAGAAGGTCCTAATTTGCTTGTGGGTAATGGGGGAAGTGACTGAAAGCAGGGCAAGACCTGAGCAAGTGGCATTGTTCCCTCTCTGACCCCTCCCCACAGACAGTGCCACAACACAACGAAGTGCATTGCTCCATTCTGGCCAATACCTAAGGCTCTACCCCTTATAATGTAACAAGTACTCTGAGACAAAGAAATATGGCCCAAGTGAAAGAACAGATCAAAACTCCAGAAAACCAACTAAGTGACGAGAAGATAGCTAACCTATCAAATGAAGAATTCAAAACACTGGTAATCTGGATGCTCACAGAAATGATTGAGTATGGATGCAAAATAGAGGAAGAAGGGAAGGCTGTGCAAAGTGAAATAAAGAAAAATATACAGGGAACCAGCAGTAAAAGGAAGGAAACTGGGACTCAAATCAACAATTTGGAGCGGAATGAAGAAATAAACATTCAACCAGAACATAGGGACAAAACAAGAGTTCAAAAAAAAAAAAAAAAAAAGAGGAAAGATTTAGGAACCTCTGGGACAACTTTAAATGTTCCAACATCTGAATCATAGGGGTGCCAGAGAGAGAAGAGGAAGAGCAAGAAATTGAAAACTTATTTGAAAAACAATGAAGGAGAACTTCCCCAATCTGGACAAGGAAATAGACTTCCAGGAGATCCAGGAAGCTCAGAGAGCCCCTAAGAAGTTGGACCCAAGAAAGCACACACCAAGGCACATCATAGTTAAATTACCCAACATTAAAGATAAGGAGAGAATCTTAACAGCAGCAAGAGAAAAGGAGACAGTGACCTACAAAGGAGTTCCCATAAGACTGTCAGCTGAGTTCTCAAAAGAAACCTTGTAAGCAAGAAGGGGATGGCAAGAAGTATTCAAAGTCATGAAAAGCAAGGACCTGCGTCCAAGATTACTCTATCCATCAAAGCTATCACTGAGAATGGAAGGGCAGATAAAATGCTTCCCAGATCTGGTCAAGTTAAAGGAGTTCATCATCACCAAGCCCTTATTCTATGAAATGTTAAAGGGACTTATCTAAGAAAAAGAAGAAGGTCAAAAACTATGAACAGTAAAATGACAACAAACTCACAACTATCAACAACTGAACCTAAAAAAAAACCCCAAAACAAACTAAGCAAACAATTAGAACAGGAACAGAATCACAGAAATGGAGATCGCATGGAGGGTTATCAGTTGTAGGGGAGGAAAATGGGGGAAAAGGTACAGGGACTAAGAAGCATAATTGGTAGGTACAAAATAGACGCTGAAGTTAAGAATAGTATAGGAAATGGAGAAGCCAAAGAACTTATACGTACCACCCATGGACATGACCTAAGTGGAGAGAGTGCTGGGGAGAGGTGGGGTGTAGGGATGAGGATAAAGGGGAGAAAAATAAGACAACTGTAATAACATAATCAATAAAATATACTAAAAAATAATGGTAATATTAAACAATTGTGTTAAACTCTTTTAACTTATAATTAAATCAGAATTTCTGACATGAGGGGAGAACAAGATTTAAAAAAAATAAAACAATTAAAAGTGGAATAACTAAAAGAAATAAACTGGATAAAATAAATAACTCCCCGGGTGATTCCAATGGGCTGTAAAGCTGTCGGCTCCTCTGTGTGTGTGGGAGTGGTCGGGGGTGAGGGGCGCAAAACGGTGCTGCTCTTCCATGGGAAGCAGCCCTATTGATTTCTACCACTGCAGTCCCGAAGCTTGTTGTCTGCCCACAAATGGGTGACATGCTGTGGGCCCTACTTATCAAATCTCAAAGAGATGATGCTCAGGGAGTAGAGGGATTATGGCTTAAACCACAGCAGGAGAAAATTGAGTTAGATCAACCAAAGTGGGCCAAAGCCCCAGGACCAGCTCCCAGTGCATATCTGGGGGAAAGACTGGGAACCTCTGCTGTGATGGGAGTCTGTGAAACTCACAAGTGGTTATTGGGTGTGGGGCTCTGGGGGTGGGGCGGTAGGAAATGGCCTTCCCAGAAAACAGAACACACAGAATTGGGAAGGCCAGCTCTGGTTGTGCAGAAAGGCCAGAAGCCAGTATGGCCACTCACTGACCTGAGACCATAGCAAGTCACTCCTGCCTGAGCCATAGTCTCCTCATCTGTGAGAGGAGGGGGAACTTGGCCCCAGAGCCTGCCAGCCATTGCTCAGGCTGCAGACTTCTTTCCACTGGGAGAAGAGGAGGGATGGGGAGAAAGGGGAAGATGGACCTCAGGAATGAAAACTGCTCTGGGAGGGGGCGAGAGAGAGGGGAGGAAGGGAAAGAAGGAAGGATGGGCACAGAGAAAGGAAAACGCAGCCTCATCTACTTGTTTGTGTTTCTTGTATTTAAGATGCTGACTTCTAGCATATTTTTAAATCCATCAGACATGAAAGGCTGATTTAAATAGACCCACAGTGTGAAGCTGGCAATTTCACTTGCCACAATGGAGGAGCTGGCAGGGTGCTGGTGAGAGTTCAGCACCTCTCTCCATGCCAGAGAAACCGTTGAAGCCCAAATCTCTCTGGTAAACTTTTAGGCTAGGTACTTTTCCAATCCCTGATATGGGAGCACAAGCTAGGGGGTGGGGGCTGGAGCATATGGTGGAAAAAGAGTTAGAAAGATAAAGAAAAGGATGAAAGGGAGGGAATGGGGGGAAGAGTCAGAGCTGGAGAGAGAGTGGAGGATTAGTGGGAAACTAAACTAGAGAAATGAACTAGCCCAACATTCTTCCGGTCCAGGGAGGCTTCCTGGCTTAGTCCACCCTGACTCCCTGTCAAGCTTTATACTATACGCCCTTTCATGTCCATCTCAGTTCAAACTAGACTTGGCGTTGGTAGGGTAGAGGTAAAGCCCTTGTAATTCACTATATCTAGTTTCTCATTGGCATTCCTAAAAGCAAAGTGTTCTACACTTCTAGTGTCAGAGAGCTCACTACCCAGTGAGGCAGCCTATCTCATGGCTGGACCGTGCTCCCTGGGATAGGCAACCTATTCTGTTGCTGGAGTGTGTCCACTGGGATAAACTTCAGTCCCCTTGCTTTGTATTTTCAGCCCTGTTGAGACACTCAGAACAAGTGTAACACCAAAGTCAGCCCTCCTTGAACACAATATGCTGGTCCCTCTCCTACTCCAATCCTTCTATGCTGATTCCCAGTCTCTTTAACACAAATTATTACAATGTAAACCTTGCAAAACCAAAATATTTCTTGGTGCTAATGAATGTATTTCCTATAGTAGTCAATGCAACAAAATCCCAGGAATAACAAAAGACACCTGTCATTCATTTTTTGTTGTTATTTGACTCCTACTGAGTCCCTCTCTGGGGCCGGGCCAGGTACTCCTGTTGGCATATGAGATATGAAGATCCTGTCCCAGGAGCTTATCTATGCGGGGAGCTAGACTCCTAAAGAAAAATGTGTACTTGGCAGAGGCAGAGAAGCCAGGAGCACTGAAAGTTCCTCCTCAGTTGAGTGCAGGTGGGGTGGGGTTGGCTTAAGTCCCTTCAGGGAATGGGGGCCTGGGGATTGTTGTCATAACATTTTTGTGGCATGGTAATGTATACAGTAGGCTTCTAAGCATTTCTTCAAGTACCCTGAAGGTCCAAGGGCCATGATTAAAGCCCATATTGCTTTCCTGCTCTCTCTTCTCTGGATATAACCTGAGACAAACATTGAGCATCTTAGAGTTGAGTTATTGAGCATTGAAGAGAATCCATCCTTCATTCATTCCTGAAATATAAATGTTTGTGAAGGTTTCTAAAAAAAATTATTGCAGTAAAATACACGTAAAATGTATAATTTTAACCATTTTTAAAAGTACAACCCAGTGGCATTAAGTATACTCATAATATTGTGTGCAACCATTGGTACCCTTCAACTCCAGAACGTTTTCATCATCCCAAGGTGAGTGCTTTATAAACTTGTATGTAAAGGTGGTTCAATTAAGAATGTGCTATATAAAGTCTTCATTGGGCAGCAAATCCACCCATCCACCACCTTGTTTCTATTACATACCAGGTTCCAGTAAGTACAAAAATAAATGATACCAGAGTCCTGCCAGTGAGAACCTTGTAGTCTGCAATGCTAGCCCTGCTCAAGGTCAAAGCAAAGTGCAGATGTACAAAGCATTCTTAGACAAAAATTTCTGCTTGAAAGAATGCAAGTTTTCCTTATTTTATTGGTCCAGAAAAATGGGAGATGCTGTTACCTGAGACCTCAGTTTCTCCCAGTTATCTAGAATTGTGGGACTTTCTTTATTTTTCCTATTTTGTTTTGTTTTGGCCTCCTGTACAAATCTAACAATTAACATTTGTCCACAGACTATCAGTTGACTAAGCCCTTTCCTCAGAGTTCTTGTTTGACCTTCACACCACCCTGTAAGGGCAGTAGGGCAGAGAGCACTTCTGTATAGACTTGGAACCTGGGGCATCATTCAGTTCCAGCTTTTGTCGAAGGCCACACAACTTGTGGAGAGCACAGCCTGGGTAAAGATGGCTGGTTCCACACCAAGGAGAAGGAGAACTGGGCAGACAAGCATCTTTTTATGTGCAGAAGCATGGAGCCCAAGTCAAATTGAGTTGTTGAGCTGCCTGCAGGTAATGGATTGTTACTAGTGACGGCTTGGATGGTGCAGGGTGATGAGATGGACTGTTTTGATGGGCATCACACTGTCTGAAAGGCAATTTAATTGCAGAAGCTGGAATGCTCCTCAACAATCTGTTTTAAAAGCCAGAAGCAAAACCTCATTTGAACCAGTGATGCAAACCCCATGGGTCTACCAGGACACAGGGGCTCAGTTGTCTAGCCTTTGAGACCTGGGGCTAAAGGGAAGTGAATGCACCAAGTAGTGTGCCTTGTTCTTTAGAATTGATTCTCTGCTCTCAAGTGCTTCTTTAGGCAAACATTGTTTGCCAGACACTGCTAAACATGAGGTGACAGAGATAAATGCTCAGTAGCTCAATCCAGTGCATTTTGCTCATTAGAGCCCTGGGATCAGTGTGTATAAATAATCACCATACACTATCATTATAGAATGGCCTGGGGAGCCCATGGACCAGATATTGGATTGCTCCAGACACTCTGCCCTTGACCTAGTGCTACGCATCTCAGTGAGCCCCAGTTCCATAGTAATGTTACTCAAACTTCTAAGTGCCTTGAACTCCACTTATTTCAATTTCTGTTTCCAAGTTAAAAAAGAAATCCATTCTCTCTGCCATGTTCTTTGGGCATTTTTTTTTTTTTTGCCTAGTAGAGTGGTGTTTTTATGTGTAGCATTTATTTTTATAGGTCAAATGGATCAAGCCATTACTCATTATGACAGAACAGGCCCCATTGGTCCTATGAAGTCCTCATTTGTTGGGAGAGGAATCTCCTGGTGCTATGACAAGAGCCTGGGAGTACCACTTCTGACTCAGAGCCAAAGCCCTGAGAGAGTCTCAGTCCTTGGACCTGACTCAGCTCTGCCCCAAGATGACAAATAACACACCTCGTCAATGTTCCTCAGTTTCCACATTGATTTCAGGTCCTCTGCCAAGTGCCACATGGTTTCCCAGCTCCCATGATTTCTAGCAAGGGTTTTTTTTTCCCCCCCTAAGTAGGATGCTTCAGTTTACTTAGCTCCACTGAGCTATGGTGAAAGGTAAAGTTATGATGTTCTTTGTTACTTCTGTGATAATTAACATTGCTATGGAACTGGGGCTCACTGAGCATTCCTCTCCCAACAAATGAGGACTTCATAGGACCAATGGGGCCTGTTCTGTCATAATGAGTAATGGCTTGATCCATTTGACCTATAAAAATAACATTAATAGATTTAGGAAGTGGGGGAGGTTTAGAAAGCTCCTATATTCTGCCAACCATCACCACCCCTTCACCCAGCATACATAAGAATTGAAGGAATAACTAATAATGTAAAATCCTATGAATTTTTACCAAAGCTAATTAGAAATTGTATAGGCAATTTCTATTCCTTAGGTGACAGGAAGAGAGATGACAGTACTCCTAGGGGCAGTCAGCAACAGGGCACTTAAGTCTTAATTTTTGTATGTTTGTGTACTGTGATTTCATTATTTTGAAGTCATTAAACTCCTTTTTAAAAGAAGGTTCTGATTTGCAATCTTCCTCTACTTATGCTTTTTGAGTGAAACTTTGTGGAATGTCTGGATTGTTGGCAGGAGGGGAAATTGCCTGAGGATTTCTGGCTTTCTTCACTTATGAGGAACTGGACACCTCCTTGGGCTGCTTATCTCCAGAACAGCATCCAGAAGCTCAAAATGGAGAGGGGGGGTTCTCAGATCTGAAGGACTTCTGACTTGCATGTCTTTCTGCCAATCCAGAAGAGAAGAAATGCTTTGGGGAGGAGGCTAGGGGTAGGGCTAAAAGATGAGCCCAGAGTCCTGGCTATGTGGTGTGGAGTATAAGGAAAAAAGCAGGGATGGCAAGCAGAGCTTGATTCATGCATCAGGTCTTTGAAACTTTAAATCAGCTATTTTACATATGTTCAAAGACCTGAAGGAAACAATGTTTAAAGAATTACAGAAAAGTATGAGAACAATGTATCTCTAAATAGAGAATATCAACAAAGAGATAGAAATTATAAAAACAAACCAAATAGAAATTCTGGAGGTGAAAAGTGTAATAATGAAAATGAAAAATTCACTAGGGGATCCCAATAACATATCTGAGCACGCAGAAGAAGGAATCAGTGAACTTGAAGATAGTGCAATTGAGATAATCCTGTCAGAGAAAGACAAAGAAAAAAGAATGAGGAAAAATGGACAGAGCCTCAGAAACCTGTGAGACACCATCAAGTATGCCAAAATGTGCATAGTAGGAGTCCTAGAAGGAAAAGAGGGAGAAAGCGGAAGAAAGAATATTAAACAAAATAATGACCACACACTCCTCAAATTCGATGAAATCCATTTATCTACACCTCCAAGAAGCTCAACCAACTCCAAGTAGGATAAACGAAGAGACTCATAAGTAGACACATCAAGCATCAATAAACAATTCATCATATACAAAGAAGCCTCAGTAAGATTAACAACTGATTTCTCACTAGAACCCATGGAGGCCAAAAACAATAGGATGGTATATTCAAAGTACAGATTGAGGTGGTGGGGGATAGGGAGCTGTAAACCAAAATTCTATATCTGGCAGTTACATTCAGTCATGTCAAGGTATACAAAACTGAAAGCTGGTCCCAGCAAACCTGCCCTATGAGAAATATACTGAAACAAAAGAACAGTAGATAGTAACATGACTGACTCAACATGAAGAAATAAGGGGCACTGGTAAAAGCAATTACATAATTAAATATAGAAAATGCTATAAATGTGTTTTTAATTTTAACTCATTTTTTTCTGTCTGATTTAGAAAACTGCATAAAATAACTATAAATCTATATTGATAAGGACAAAATGTATAAGTAAGTAATTTGTGATAATCACAACATAAGGTGGGGGGAATTAAACTGTACAAAAGCAAAATTTTGCGTACAATTGAAATTAAGTTGGTATTAATGTGAACTAGGTTGTTCTAAATGAGATATTCATAGTAACCACCAAGAAAATAAGTTTAAAAAATATAGTAAATGAAATAAAAAATCACACTAGAAAATAAATATTTAACACAAAAGAAGGCAATAATAGAGAAATAAAAGAACAAAAAAAGACATTGAAATATAGAAAATAAATAGCAAAATGGCAAGCATAAATCTTAATTGACTAATTACATTAAATGTAAATAGATTAAACTTTCCAATTAAAGGGTGGAGACTGGAAGAGTAGATTTAAAAACATGATTCGACTATATGTTGTCTATGAGAGGATCACTTTTTTAAAAAAAAATTTTATTTATTTATTTTTAGAGAGGAGAAGGGAGGAAGAGAGGGAGAGAAACATCAATGTGTGGTTGCCTCTCACGTGTCTCCCACTAGGGACATGGCCCACAATCCAGGCATGTGCCCTGACTGGAAATTGAACTGGTGACTCTTTGGTTCACAGGCCGGCTCCCAAATCCACTGAGTCACACCTGCCAGGGCTGAATCACTTATTTTTTATTTTAAAGATTCTATTTGTTTATTTTTAGAGAGGGGGGAGGGAGAAAGAAAGGGAGAGAAACATTGATATTGCAAGAGAGAAACATCTGTTGGTTGCCTCTTGCATGCCCTCAACTGCGGACATGGCCCACACGCCAGGCTTGTACCCTGACTGGGAATTGAACTGGCAACCTTTCAGTTCACGGGCCAGCGCCCAACCCACTGAGCTACACCCACTGGGGTTAGAATCACTTTCGATTCAAAGGCACAAATAGGCTGAAAGTAAAAAGATGGAAAAATTATACCATGCAAATGGCAACAGACAGAGAGCTGTTGTGACTATACTAATATCAAACAAAATAGATTTTAGACAAAAATTACTACTAAAGACAAAGAAGGAAACTTTATAAAGATAAAGGGTTAATTCATCAAGAAGACATAAACAATTATAAACACATGTGAACTTATAAATAGAGCCCTAAAATACGTGAAGAAAACTGAGGTATTTAAGAGCAGTATAGGAAGAGAAAGCAGCTCTGTCCTAAATGTTTGACCCCCATGACCCATTATGGTGCTTCATAGTCTACCAGTAGGAATTTATTTCTTTGGTTTTAAGTTTTGTCTCCCTTAGAGTTTTTTGTTAAAATATAAATATAGCCCTGAAGCCACCATTTGCATTAATACCTTAGCTGAAATTGGTTTGAGATCCTCTGAAACAGTCACTTTTAGTGACAGAGACAAAGGGCTGAGCCGTTTTTGATAGAACACATAGATATATGGCCTGCAGAGGGCCAGGGGGAGAGCAGGAAGGAGGGAGTCCAAGACTGGGTGAAGGTATTGAAAATGGAGAAAAAGTGTAGGATAGGGGAGAGGTGGAAGAAAGTTAGGGTCTCAGAGAGAAACAGAAAAGACCCCAATGAGACTACAAAAGAAAGTGAATGCTAACAAGGAGCAAAGCAACTGGGGTGCTAGAGCTCATGGTTGGGCAACTCAGGGCTGAGGGCAGAAGACCCCAGAAATAAGCACAATAAGTCAGAGTAGGGGAACAAGGGAGGAGCCAGATATGGTGAGGAGCACATGTCATTCCCAGGTAAACACCCAGGAGCTGGCACCAGGTCTAAGCTGCTGTCTGAGTCGTGGAGAACCATAGGCAGGGACGGAGAGTGGACTGTGGGCTAAAAGCTATAGGTACTGACTGGAAAACCAAAGGGAGAGCAGGGCCATGAGGCAAAGCCAGGTACAAGCTCATCAGCCAGGTAAATGGGCTGAGCAACTGGGCCTTCAAATAAGGTGTTTGTGGGATTGCCCAGTTTTGGGTAGATGCTTGGTGTTTGTTGTTTCTAATCTGAAACTGAGGAAAGGTCTGGGCAGTCACTCAGTGCTGACAACAGTAATAGCCCCTTCTTGTTAGCACCTATTATGTCCTGGGCACTGTGCTAAGTACTTTACCTACATTGCTTTATTTATTACTTAAAATGTTTCTATGAGGTTGACACCGAAACCTCCAATCTACAGATGAACATGAAACCTGGTGAAGTCACTTGCTCAAGATCATAACAGCAATGTAAATGGGATGGAGACGGAAGTCTTTTTGTAATAGCACCGCTGGCTCAGGGCTAGGCTGACAGTCCCTTGGGATGATTTTGATCACTATGGTGGCTTAAAAAGAATGAGAGAGAAGAGGGTATGCTACTGAGACCTGGGAACACAGAACTTCTCAGGGTCCCTCTGAAGTCCCCATGCTCCATATTTTTTCAGGTGGGGTTGGAAAAGGGAGCAGCAGAGGCCTGCACACCCTTCCCGCTCCCTCTCTCTCGGGACCTTGGAGAATTTGTGGACATTCACTGCACATACTGGACAGCCAGGCACTACGGTCATCCCCCCTTGCTCTAAATCCTGAATTCACTTTTCCTAAATGGGAAAATGCTGTCCGGAGCCAGGGATCAGGTGCTCAGGGATAAATGCATCTGTGGGCTTAGGGAGCCCCAGGCATGGCCTGCTTGCCTCACAAATCCCAACTGCCACCCCTGTTTTCCATCAGAAGCAGGACAGCTGCTGTCCTTTCTCCTTGGCTATCCCTGCCTTCTACCCGCACTCCACACACACACACAACAACCCATATTCGCACACGACACACACAGAGATGAGGGCTACTTCTGGGTGACCCATCCCCTACACATCCCACTAATGTGGGGGCCCTCCACCAGTGCCCTCTCTCAGGGAAATGAGTCTCCTGTGAGTTCCCCTCGAAATTTGACTGGGGGCCAGGGCAGCCTAAGTTGGAAAATAATCATGTCATCATAAGCATTCTGAGAGAAAAGAGCCTGAAGCACCAAATAGCTCATCCTTCATTTTACTAATGAGATGGGCGCCCAGCAAGGGAGCTGGCTTGCCCAAGATCATGGGGCATCTCCTGGTGCTCACGGCTGGTTTTCATTCCACACCCTCATGGGCAACCTAGTGCCTACAATGAAAGGTTGGATGACAGAGGGAGGGGCCTGCAAAAAGGAGGTAGGCACTCAGCTGGTGACCCAGGGGGCTCTCACCCTCTGTGGGGGAGGCTGCAGGGAACAGCCTTGGGAGCTCTGGCCTCTCCCCAGCCCGGGAAGACTGTGTGCACTTCACCGCTCACTCTCCTGTGAGGGCCTGGGCCATAGCCTGAGAATGGTGATTGGCAGGGATCTTCCTGGACTTTTCATCCAGCTGCCCACCCCAGGCAAGAGTGCGCCCGTGAGCCCCGCTGACAGCCAGCTAGTGATGCTGGAGCCCTGCACCAGCACCAGCGCAGGCGCCACCGCAGGCCCAGGTCGGTCCCTTAATCTGAGGGCCCCGTGCTGCTGCAGTCACAGAGCGCCGAGGTGGCCGTGACACTGTTCACAAACACCAGCAAAATGTCACCAGCACAGCCACACTTTTTTTTTCTTTTTTAAATACAGTCTTCTGAAAAAATAAAATAAAATGAAGTCAGTAACTATGGACCTGATGTTGGGCCTCATTGCTGGCATGTCAATCTATCCCATTAATCATCACGTACGATTTTTCAAAGAGCTATTTTGAGAAACATTTAGAAAATGGCGTTACATAGCTACAGTTTATTTTTACCCTTTGGAGATGGTCGCTCTGTTGAGCAGCACATGGGTTTTTCCCCCTGGTTTTCTTTTCATCTCTGGAGGTTAGGCAGGAAGTGAGCCCACCCCCTAACCCCAGGCACACATTTATCACCCCCAGGCCACCTGGGAGTCCTGGCTGTGGGTGGGCAGTGAGGAGAAAAGGCTGTGGGTTCTTTGTAAGGCACAGTTCCGGGGAACCCATGGGGGCAAATGCCACAGCCCTGGAGCTGCTGAGAGAGGCTGGGCCCTGAAGCCTGGGCAGGAGCAGGACCCCAGGGGGAGGGGGATGAGGAGTGGAGAAGAGGACGTGGGTATTCTGGTTTGCTCTCCTCGACACCATGCGGGCATCTCGAGGTCCTTGATGCATATGCCAAGAGTGTCCCATTGGCATCCAGAGAACAGGAGCCAAAGCCAGACCAACCGCGCTCACATTCATTGCCTGAGTTTCTGTATCTGCGGCCTGCAGGAAGCGGCAAGTCGGCCCTGCACAGTTACCGTGGCAACTGCAGTGCTGAGGCTCCTAAAGGCAAGGGGTGGGGGGGAGAAGGGAGGTGGAGAAGGCACATGGTGGCTTTTCTGGAAAAGCCCATCTGTTTCTTTTCCCAGGAAATCAAGCTGGAGGGGTGGGGGAAGAGGGGAAAGGAATGGGCATCTGGCGTCTAGAGAAAGTAGGGTGAGAAGAGACTCCAAGATGCTCCAACAGCAGCTTTCCTGACTGGAGGTACTCCCCTTCCTTACTGGGGAGGCAAGTCACTGTCAGGGACAAAGGTCTGGGCTGGGCTTGGTAGGGGCATCTGTGCAGGGGCCATGTGCTGGATTCACTGTAGGCCCTGTGACTCCAGGCCTGGGTGGAACAGTCCTGGGAGGTGACCATCAGCCACAGCAGGATTTCTTCTTGACCGGGCGGTCAACCTGAACGATGTCCTCTCTCACGGTGTCTTCTTGCTCCTTGAGGATCCTGGCAGGGGGGGAAGGTATAGTGTCAGTCGTGGACAGTTGCCAGGCCCTCAGGTTACAGGCCATCTGGGTCATACTGAGGGACCCCAACCTCATCAGAGCATCAGAGAGAGTATTCCAAGTCTCCCCCTGGGCAGTACAAGTACATGACTATAATCTGTAAAGCCAGCGTTTACTCAATATGGATCCTTCACACCTCTTCCAGGAAGCCTCCCCTGATCCTCTAGGTGTTGTAAGTGTTCTGATACCACTTTGACCCTTCTGTTATAACTCCATTGTTCCCTCATCACTGAAGGAGCTGCTAAGAGCAGAGGCTGTATCTGTTGTCCCTGTATCTCTGCAGCCTAGCATAGTACTCAGAACACAGTATAGGCTCAGAACATATATTTCTTAGTTATTAACTCTGTGGAAGGGCTGTCCCACGTGGCCACAGCTCCAGATTAAATGTAGGAGGTGGAGGATTAAAAATAGTGTTAAGTATCTTATCCCTGCTTTATACTGTCAAAGTGCTTTCACCTTCAGCATCTGTTTTGATTCTCACAACAACCTGTGAGTGGGCAGGGAGGGTATGATTGATGTCCCTACCTTAGCAGGAAAGCTCAAAAAGGCAGGGTCACTTGCTCCAAAAATCAGTGCCAGAGAAAAGCCTAGAACTTTCCCCATGGTCTTCCATAACTCCACAACCTCACCAATGCATAGAAGAAGTTGTTATGGGTTCTTAATTACTCAAATAAAAATATTTTTAGATGCCCCAGAATGAATGCTGAGCACAAATGACTACCATTAAGTATAGTACTTATGTTATCTCGGTGGGTGGATGGAATAAAATGAATGCCTAGATAGATAAACGAGTGAATGTTCAAGTATGAATAACACGATCCTGTGGTGGTATTCTCTTCATTTTGTTGTAGGCAGAGGCTTATGGAAGCTGTCTCTCCATGAGACCAGCCCTGGAAGGCCATCCCCTTAGGTGCCTCTGGTCTCCCATCACAGCCCCTCCTCTCCTTGGCTCCCCCTCCCCCTCCCCAGGAGCCCTAATCCGTCTTTTTTCCCGCCTGCCTGTCAACTAAGCCCAGTTAAGATACTAGCCAGTATTGGGGGACCTATGACACGACCTTCCCCAGGAGCACTTGCACTGAAAAAGAGAATTCTTGGGGAAAACAGCAGCCTTTCAGATTCAGTGACAGGCAGGGAGGCTTTCTTTTGGGCCTTATTGTGTTTCATGAGGCTGTCCCTGACCTCTGGAATGCCACACAAAGGCCCAGGCCGCCAGCCCCTTTACCCAGAGGCTCTTGCAGACAGAAGACAGGCCCAGAGGCCCGGGGTAGGGAGCAGGGGTTGGCGATAGTGAATGCAGTGGTCCCCATCAGACCAGTACAGCCTGGCCATGTCGCCCACTGAGGTGTGTCTCTACCTGGCCAGATGGAGCAGGGACTCTTTGGTGTTGTGACCAGAATAGGCACTGCATTCATAGAAGATCAGATTGTTCTCCTAGAATCATAAAACAGAGGGAATAAATGGGGAGGGGCAAGGGAACTGTGGGGTGGGCAGAGAACACCCTGTCTGCATCTACCCACACCCCTGCTTCCTTCCAGAGTCCCCTCGAATTCCTCCACCCCCTCGCCACTCTCTAAGAGGTTGATTTCTGTCTCCTCAGGCAACCCCACTGATGCAAGCTCTGTAACTATGTCCCAGGTGAGCTATAACAATTGTAAAACAACAACATCATAAGCTGTTTGACACTTCCTCAAATTGCTCCCGGGTAGGGTACCTATGTGCTCGTTTCCTTTTCCACCAGCCTGGGATGCAGACAAAGACACATAGGCCAGGGTGGGCGACATTCTCCCACTTCACAGGAAGGAAAACTGAGGTCAGAGAGGGTGTAAATAGCCGGCTTGCTTCAGTCGCAGATTTAGCTAATGGCAGGGCTCCCAGCAGCAGACTTTTCCCAGGGCACTGATGTGCCACGGGCCTTGGGGCAGGTGCCACTCCAACGGGAATTCTCCTTCACACCAGTTAATTAGCACTCCAGCTGCCCAGGCTGTCAGCACAGATGCCACAGGCCAACTGCCCATCACTTCACTGGGCAGAGGCTGCGCTACACGCTCGGTGGGGCCCTTGGCCAAGGCTCACCCTTGTCCACTTGTCACTCCGATTAATAGCTGTCCTGCTTCCTTATGACAAAACTAAAGGCACTGAGGTCTGAAGACTGATGTCCTGTGGGGATGCGGTTAGCTGAGTGAGGACCCTTCTTTTGTGGCTGCACATCAGGACTGTGCAAATGCTGGCTCCCAATTCATCCTTCCTGCTGCACACCCCACAGACCCAGCTCTGTCCTCTGCCCTCTTCACCCCTCCCCTGCAGTTCTACCCTGACCCCTGGCCAGTCTGTGAAGAATGAAGGCTTCATAGTTGGGGGAGGGGGAGTGCCTAGGCCCTGGAATTGAAAGACATGACTTGTCTTCCCGCTTCAAGTCCAGAGTCTGTCCTTGAGGAGCTGCGTGATAATTTGAATAAATCACTTAATTTCTCTGAGCCGCAGTTTTCATTTCATTGACAAAAAAAAAAAAAAAAAAAAGAAAATGGGATGATAAAAATACAGGCCCTGCATTCCCTTAGTCAAAATCCTTGGATCCAGATGTATTTTGGAATCCAGAAATTTTGAGTTTCAGAAAGCTACTGCATGCATAAACTATATTACATAATACTCTCAGTGGGTCTGGGACAGCACTCTATAATCAAACGTATTAATATTTTTTCAGTGAAACATTTGAATGTTCATTCAAAGTGCAGTACACAGCGATCATCAATAGCCATGTGTCAGTTCTGGTCAGATGTTTCTTCCAGATGAAATGCAAATCCCTTTTTGTTTTCAGAGCTTTTTGGATTCTGGAATTGAGGATGAAGGGCTGTGGACATGTAGCTGCTTGGCAACCCTGCACAGGAACACCCGCCAGGCCCTCCTTCTTCCCTCTTCCCTGAATCTTGCCATCTGTACTCCTTTCCCAGCCTCTGAGGCTATGAGCCTCTGCTTAGATGGAGCACACTAAGAATTACGAATCCTGGGGCCGGACAGCACCCCTGTCTTTCTGGACACACGGTTCCCTGAAGACCACGCTGAGGAGCGGGAGCAGCCCAGGAAAGGGCACTACATGTTTGGCTGCCAGATTGCCATCAAGCCTTGCTGCTTCTGGGCTTGGGCAAGATGGCTGCTGCTTATGTTACTGGTAGGCTATCCAGTGCATGCCTTGCATTTATCTTGAGTTCACAGCTTTGAGGCTTGGTCTTGGTAGAAAGGATGAACTCTCTAACAGAGCTGTCCAAAGAAGAGCCAGCCTTGCAGTTAGTGAGAATTTCATCCCTGAAAGCGATCAAGTAGAAACATAGATGATGGGTTCAAGCATCAGATAGGGACTAAAATAAGTAACTTCTCATTATCTAAGAATTCATAATTCTGAATTCTGAGGGAAAGAATTTGGGAAACTTCCCCATACTCTAGTCATCCCTAGCCAACTCCAATTTACAATCTGTAGCTTTCTATGGAAAATCCCACACGCACAGGAGCTGGACCCCTCCCATAACGCCAGAACACTCTTCTTGCCCACTTGCTTCCTTCCCTGGGGTATTACAGAGAAGTTGGGCAAGGCTCTGGGGTGATGCTCAACTGTCTTGGGGCCCCACCCGGTCCATAGAGATGGAAATGCCTGCTCTTTACCTTGGCAAGCTGCTCTCCGAGGCCTCGGGGAACTTCCCGCTCTGTCTCGTTGTCAATTTTATTGCCCAGCAGAAGCACAGGAATGCGGTCTCCCACAGCTTCCTGCAGAACAGACAATCCCCCAACTAAGAGGAGCATCCACATGGAGAACCTAGAAGGGCAGGCTTGAAATGCTGGATGGAAAAGTACATCTGAGTTGAAAATCCCCTGCTGCCACAATAGGCCAGGCAGTAACAGCCATCCTAAAAGTTGAGAGCCAGAGACACCTCCTCTGAGAACCTTAGTTTTCAAGGCTTCAGCAGGGTGCCTGAGGCCTGCCTCTGGGTGCCTTTGGGTACTGCTAGTCCCTGTCAATGCAGTGACTCCGCCCTCCTTCCCCATTCTCCTTGGATGCTGGACAGAACGTGCAGGCCTCCCAGGTGTGCTGGGAGTGGGCATCAGGATGAGGGCACAGTTGAACTACATGTCCTTTCCCAGGGCTTACTGCTCCCTGACAGCATTCCTACAAGGCCAGCCTTAGTCTGAATGAACCAGAGTGAGCCAAAGGAATGAACGCCATGTGGTCTGGAGCTATTCTAGGGGCTACTGTGATTAGAAGTGGTATTTCCAGGGGCCCATATTGGGCATGTAAGCTCCCTGAGGGTTGGATCCAAATACGATCCATGGCATTGGGTCCACAGTGCCTGAAAAACGACAGTGTGTGCCTCACTGGAGGTCACCGCACGTGGTGCTGCACGGCCCGGCCCCTGGGAGCTCTGGATCCGAAGGAAGCCCTGCACCGGGAACACGGGGTGGCCATAGCAACTGCACTTCTTGGGCCGGAAGGAACGGGTTTATTCAAAGGGTCGACCCCATTTACTTGTCCTGCGGCTGTGGCAGATCAGCAGGGCCGGTGTGCCCCGGGGTCTCTGCACCACGAAGTCCTCCCTTGGGACATGGGTGCACCATCCATCCCTCTCCTGAGGGCAAAGAGCCCAGGCCTCACAGCTATTGAGTAAATATGGTAACATTCACATTTAAACGTTGTTATTTTTACTTTGTGAGATACTTAATTAGGGGATTTTGATCATAATTTAGTAAAAATAATCATTCATTGTAGCTAAATATTTTACTAAATAGAGAGGGCTGTAGGATAAGAAGCTATGAAACAGTTATAGTTTTGCCAATAGTTCAACTACTTGATGTTACCATTTCAAATAAATGACCAAAGTCCATCTGATAGGTACACCTGTTTTAAGTTTAAATGCAATTACATTTGAAATTAGGCCTCAATGATTTCTTAATCTACACATTCATTTTCATTGCAGTTCAGTCATGAACAAATTTATTAAATGAGAATATTAAGGCTCAGAGAATCTAAAAGAACATCCAACATCAAAGCCACTGAGTTATGAGGACCCGTTGGTAGATGGGCCCACAATTCTCTGTTTTCCTTTAAAATCTGATGGCCACAAACTCTCTGCTATTTAGAATCTTATTAACTGCAACTCTCTAAAAACACTATTTCCACATATCCATGGTAAGATGGCAAATAATGTTGGTAAGGATGACTCAAAGGCACTACAGGACTTTACATTGCCTTCTGACCCATGGAAATAGATTCAGGTATGTGTACTGTAGTAGATGTGTTAAATGGAATGCACCATATTGCAAGTGAAAAACCCACTTACGGTATATAGAGAATGCTGTGGCTCCCTATTACCAGAGTGTCAATTAATGGAATATCCCCTACCTCTGACTGTGCTGTGCCACAGAAACTCGAGAAACAGTTTTTCCCAGAAAAGGAAGAAAAGAGGAGGAAGGAGGGAAATGGGCCAAAAGGCTTGCTGATTGGAGCACAGGAGAGATATTTGCAGATATATGTGTGAGGAATGACTAAGGCTTGTGGGATTTCTTGACATGGAAACTCTGAAAATATGAGCATCAGACTTGAAATCCCAGGGCAGAAGTAGAAGTCCAACCAGATTCTGATATGGGTGATGGCTTCACTCTCCTCCTTCCAAAGGAGACTGGGTACCGAAGGACCGAACAGAATGAGGCAGGGAACGGTCATAAGCCCAACACATGAGTCCCGTGCACCCCATACAGCAGCGTGCCTCCTGGGAAAAGAAGGAGCAGTCTTCTTTTTAAAAGAAATTCTTGGATATAAAAATAGAAGAGCTAAGAAGGAGCAGGAAAAAATCCACGCCCCCAGCTGGAGCTGTGGTTTCTGTTCTCTGCATGGTCCCTCTTACACAGACATTCTGGACAACTTCCTTCCCCTTCATGGGCCATAGCCTGCCACTGATGAAAGAGAAGTAGGTCTCTCTCCAAACACATGGTAAAAATATGTGAGAACACACATAAGTCTGGAGGGTGAGCTATCATGGGCAATCAGTGGATGTTATTCCAGCTCAAAATCAGACTCTGACCCAGGGCCATAGGGAGGGCTTGGGGTGGGGGTGATTGTCTCATGGCCCTCTCTCACTTTAACTTCTGCCTAAACTTCAACCCTTTTGCATACATAACTAGGTTTTCAGCTTATATATTGCTTGGCACAAAGATGCCTATCATTATCCACCAGATGAAGGAACACTTCCTTTTAAAAGTCCAAACAGTACCTCCTCTGAAGAACAACTCTAAGGTCCACTCAACCTCTGTTGACATTTCTATAGATGTTGCTAAAATGGTATAGGCGTTCCAGATCAGACAGAAGGAGTTGAAGCCCCTTAGCTGGGCACACTATCTCTGTGTAGGAGACCTGGCTTGGCCCTGGATCTGCTGTCTTTCCACAGGGCTCACCCCAATCGCTCCTCTGCTCCTCTCTTCTCTGAGCTGTGAAATATGCCTCTAAAGCTGGTTACTGTCCTCTGACTTAGATACAGAAGCCTCTCTACACCTTTGATCACATTAGTTGCCTTTCTGTGAACTTGAGCTTGTTGGAAGACAGACTAGTTGGAATTCAAAAGATTACACATCTCTGACTTAATAATAAGGGCTGTCAATTTGGAGCAGAAGATTGACATTCAGCTCTGAATGTGCAGCTGTTGGGTTTGGTGGGTTGTAGTATGTGTGTGTGTGTGTGCGCGTGTGTGTATCTATTTGCTGGGAGGCAAGAAAAGCACTTAGCCAGGATAGTGCTGCTATTTCTCTGGAGCAAGAACAAAAATTTCTCAGCACATTAAAGCATGCAGTTATGCTAAGAAAAAAATGACTGCAAAATTATATCTTGGGGGTTTCCATATTTATCCACCCCCTGGACTATGAGTCAAAACAAGATTTATTTGTGTAGTTCGTTTAAACTGCCAGCACTTCAAGCTCAACTTGGAATGTGGGGGGAAAAAAATCAAACTGCTATTTTTTGCCCTGTGGTGCACATTGTCACTAACGACAAATATCACAGGATGAGAATTAGCTAGCAGTCCACGAGAGGACAGGAAAGTGGGCCTGACCCCTTTCAGCTGAAGAACTGTTCTGCTTTGAGACCAAAGCTGGAAGGACTGAAAGAGAAAGGAATACCTATTTTTTTGAAGCAGATTTCAACCACAGGCCATGTGATGAGAGAGAAACATAATGCAGTGGCAAAGCCCTAGATTTTGGTTCTGGCTATGCCATCTGACAAGCCGTGGGTACCTTTGGACAAGTCACTTTCTCTCCGTGGATCTCACAATTTCTCATCTATAAAACAAGAGGCTGCATTGGATTAATCTCCAAGTTACTTTCCAACTCAAAGACATTGGTCTTGTTGGCTTAATAACACCCATCATATTCCACTTCCTTGACTTACAAATCTAACAATACAGTGCTATAAAGTGACAAAAAAATTTTTAAGTAGAAGTTCTACATTCCAGGGCTGCAGACACTGGGGATCAAAAATCTGGCTGCTACTAATGCTTATTTTCTCTGATACAGGCCCAAAGTCTTCAGAAGTCCATTGTGTCTCATGGTCTAAACAGAGGGCTGCTAGAGCCCAGCCAGTTTCTTCTCTAGATTGAACTGGTTAATCCAGGCCCAGCAGCAGAGATGAGAAGAAGATAGGGACAGGTTGGGAATGCTGAGTTGGCAGGAATGGCTAACTGCTTTGATTTCCGGTTAGGTGCATAGGAAATGTAAAATAGCAGGAGAATCAGCATACGGTGTGTCTGGGCCCAGATTGGGCATCTTCTGCAGAAGGCCTGCAGGCCATGTAAAGCTGTCCCGGTGGGAAGGATGAGGTAGGGTGAGGTAGGAGAACAGTCAGGGGTGGAGGATATTTCCAACTCATAAAGCAAGGTTGCTCTCTTGTGCCAAAGGATTTGGGTTCCCTCTGGGCTGGAAACATCCCCGAGGGTCCTCTGATGCACACACACTCCTGACCCATCCTGCCCATCCCCAAGAGAGTCAAATGCCATACTCTGTAGAATGTAGGGGCCAGGAGGGACCTAGCAGAGCCTCTGGTCCACTCCTTCATTCAGTGACTGGCCACAGTTACGTGGCAAGACAGTGGCTGAACTGGAATGGTAAGATCTCCATTTTCAGGGAAACCCAAACCTTGCCTGAGCATTTGTTCTCACTAGAGAACCTCTTCCAAGAGTACATTTTTGCCATGTATAATCTGGGGCACTTTTAGCTCTTTCTTCTTGTACTGCTTTTAGGACTGTGGGAGGAAGGGGCACTGAGAACAGCTGGTCAGCATTCACTTAATAATAAGCCTTCAGAACCTGAAGCCTATTGTTAAAGCTCCCCATCCATACTCCCTTCCCCTTCCCCAGGTAAAGGAGTCAGCAGAGTGCCTGGCACTCTATAGAAAAATAAGGTGCTCCACAAATATAAAGTACTGATTATTTTCAGTTCCCCTCAATCAAATTAGGTGTCAAGTTTTAATCTATCACCTGATACCTCTGATTGCTGGTTGCCAATGCAAAATAAGTTAGCTTTTCAAGAATCTTGAGAATTATTGCATTTATGATGCCACTCTTCCACACCTTCAACACAAAGTCCACCATCTGACACAGAGTTTTGTACTTGCTCTTGAGACGCTGGGCCACCAAACTAGGTCCCTCATACTGAGTGCTCAGGAGTGGCTTGCGAGTGCTGGGCATGCAGGAGATGCTCAAAAAATTCTTGTTGCAGGGGCATGGACATGTTTGAATAAATTTAGAGTCTCAAAGTGTGGTCCCTAGACCAGCAGCATCGGAGCACTTGTTAGAAATGCAGCATCTCAGGCCCAGCCCAGGCGCGCTGAGTCAGATTCTGCATTTTAACAAAATTTCCAGGAGATTCCTATGCCCATTTAAGCTTGAGAAGCACTTGTTTAGGCTGGGAACAACAGTGGCTGAGAATCAGTTGGGAAACGGCTGTTTATTTGTTTGTGTTTGTTTGTTTCCAGGCCCTGAATTATTCTATCTCAGAGAAAAGGCCCTCACACCTGTTTTGTCTGAAAGCTCCACAGGTGATTCTGAGATTCATCCAAGTTTGGGATAGTCATTTAGAGTTTAAGTGTGTCTTTTGCTAATTTTAAAAAAGGAGAACTCAAACTACAAATTATACAAAAAAGTCCTACTCACACACAAATAATTCTGAGTTAACCACATAGGGAACTGCCATCTCAGCTTGGCTTCCTGAGTCCATAGAGACACTAAGGCTCCATGAGGACTCCTGCTGGGCACATGCTGATGATGATTTTCAGCCCCATACAGTAATATGCCAGACATCTGGCATGTGGCACTGTTTTTCTGAAGATGACTGAACTCATGCTCCAAGCTGTGACAATGGCCCTCTGATAGTTCATCACCTCCCATTAGCATGAAACTCAACCTGACCTTCTAACTCTCCTTAATCCCAGGCTCTCTGTGAAAAATAGGAGCCTTAGAAACTACATCCCCTAGTGATAGCAGAGAGGTCAACTCCACAAACTCGTCTCCATTCATCCCTACTAATTCGAGACTGTTTGAACTGCTTCTGCCCAGCTCCAGTGTATATCAAAATTCAGATACTGAGGGACAATTAAATGTTTGTGGCTAGGATATATATGATAAACCCACAGCTAACATCATACTCAATGATGAAAGGCCAAAAGCTTTCTCTTTATGACCAGGAACAAGACAGGGATGTCTACTTTCATCACTTTTATGCAACATCATATTGGAAGTTCTAGCCACAGCAATCAGACAAGAAAAAGAAATAAAAGGCAACCAAATTGGAAAGGAAGATGTCAAACTTCTTCCTTTATTTATTTGCAGATGATATGATACCATATATAGAGAACTCCAAGGTCACACCCAAAACCTCATTAAAACTAATTTAAAAATTCAGTAAAATATGATATAAAATTAATATTTAAAATTTATTACATTTTATACACCAATAACATGATCATAAAAATAATTAAGAAAGCTATCTCACTTACAATCGCATCAAAAAGAATAAAATATTCTAGCAATAAATTTAACCAAGGAAGTAAAAAACCTGTACTCAGAAAATTGTAAAACAATAAAGAAAGTGAAGAATATACAAACAAATGGAAACATATACCATACTCATGGATAGAAAGAATTAACATTATTAAAATGTTCATACTTCTCAAAGCAATTTATATATTCAATGTAATCCCTACAAAAATACCAATGGCATTTTTCACTGAATGAGGACAATCCTAAAATTTATATGGAACCACAAGAGACCCTGAACAACCAAAGCAATCTTGAGGAAAAAAAGAACATATTTGGAGGTATCAAAGTACCTGATTTCAAATTATACTGTAGGTTACAGTAATCAAAGCAACATGGTACTGGCACAAAAACAGACACACATCAATGGAACAAAATAGAGAACCCAGAAATAAACCCACATCTATATGGTCAGTTAATCTATGACAATGGAGGTAAGAATGTACAATGGGGTAAAGACAATCTCTTCAACAAATGGTGTTGGGAAAACTGTACAGATACGTGCAAAAGAATGAAAATCATTTTCTTACACCATATGCAAGAATAAACTTCAAATGGATCAAAGACTTAAATGTAAGACTCAAAACCATAAAACTTTCAGAAGAAAACATGGGAAACAAACTCTTTGATAACACTCTTAGCAATTTTTTTTTTTGATATGTCTTCAAGGGCAAGGGAAACAAAAGAAAAAAAATAAACAAATGGGACTGCATCAAAATAAAAGGGTTTTGCACAGCAAAGGAAACCATTGACAAAACAAAGGCAACCTACTGAATGGGAGGAGATATTTATCAATGATATCTCTGATAAGGGCTTAATATCCAAAATATATAAGGAACTTATACAACTTAACACACACACAAAAAAACCCCAAAACAACGTTCTGATTAAAAAATGGGCAGAAGACTGAATAGGCATTTGTCTCAAGAGGACATACAGATGGCATATGAAAAGATTCTCAGCTTCACTAATTATCAAGGAAATGCAAATTAAAATCACAGTGAGGTATCATCTCACACCTGTCAGAATAGCTATCATCAATAAATCAACACACAACTGTTGGCAAGGATATGGAGAAAAAGGAACCCTGGTGCACTATCAGTGGGAATGCAGCCACTGTGGAAAACAATATGGCGGTTCCTTAAAAATTAAAAATAGCACTGCTTTATGACCCAGCAATTCCACTTCTGGGTATAGATTTGAACCAATTCAAAAGAATATATGCAGCCGTAATTCACTGCAGCATTATTTACAATAGCCAAGATATAAGGAAGCAACTTAAGTGTCCATCGATAGACAAATGGATAAAGAAGATGTGGCATCCATGTACAATGGACTATTACTCATACATGAAGAGGAATGAAATCCTGCCATCTGAAGCAACATGAATAGGCCTAGAGGGCATTGTGCTAAGTTAATTAAGTCAGACAGCAAAGACAAGTACTGTATGATTTCTCTTATGTGTTGAATCTAAAAAGTAAAATAAACTAACAAATGAAACAGAAACAAACTTATAGAAACAGAGGACAAATTGACAGTTACTAGATGAGAAAGGAGTTGGGAGGACTGGTAAAAAAGATAAAGGTAAGTACAAATTGAAGAAGTACAAAATGGCAGTTACAAAACAGTCACGGGGATGTAAAGTACAGCACAGGGAATCTAGGCAACAATACTGTAATAACTATGTGTGGTGTCAGATGGCTTATCAAGATGATCACCTCATAAGATATACAAATGTCTAATCACTGCATTGAATACCTGAAACTAATATGATATTCCATGTAAACTATAACTTTTACATATAACTATGTAAACTAGAAAAAAGAAAAAGAAAAATGTGTGTGGCTGGGGAAAGAATGGATGATCTTTCTTCCCCAAAGTCATGGCCTCAACTTCTTAATTTGAGAATGAGAGGGCGGTCTTAGATCAGTGATTTTTCAAAGGGAAACCCCCTTATCTAGCAAAGTCATACCTGGGCCTCCAATATACCAAACTGAATGAGATAGGGTGGCCTTGACTGGCATGGGGGTGAGGGGCCCAGAGCTGTGATGGCTATGCCTTTCCCTGCCCTGCCCCAGTCCCTGGGGAGTGCCACTCCGACTTTCGGGTTCTACCAGAGAAAGTCTGAAAACCATTGGGTCAGGCAAGCACCGACGTCTCTGCGGGAGCTTAACTTCTATGAGGAAGATAAATCACTGGTGCTGTCAAAAAAAAAAAATCAGGTCTGAAACCCCAAAGTTTAAATAGGAAGCACTTTCAGATTACTATACTATTTGCTTTCATTATTATCTTGGTGTAGAGTCACGAACTACATTTAAAAATGTACATTTTCTCTATTATAAGTGTTTTAGGCTCAATAATTTTGAGAAATAATTTGTAGTAAGCAAATTTCTGAGAACTCTTGAATCTGACTTGCACTCTTGTTCCTTATTTTGCAGGGAATGAGAAGGATGTGGATTAAGAGTAGAGAAAGGAGTGGCCCCACCAGTCCTAACTACAAGAGCAACATATTTTGGTGGGAGGAATCATAGATGTTAGGGACAAAAAGGATGAAGAAATGAACAACTCCGATATTCTGACTACACAACGATACAGCATCCATTCATGCACCCAGCACTGGTTGAGCACTACTTCTGTGGGGCCCCGCGCAAGCACGGGGTTACAATGACAAAGGTGCATTTCAGTTCCCAAGGAGGTACAGGGAGCAACAGGGATCCAAGGTGGGAACTATGTCCTTCACAGCAGTGTGAGTGTGATAAGTAGGTAAGGAGTGCATGCAAGGTCTAATGGGCTTGAACAGAGGGTTGAATGTAAGCTCTGTGAGAATAGAAACATCATTTCATTTACCTGCTGCTCCAACTGGCAGACCCTAGAAGGGAGGCTGACAATGTTTTAAACAAATAAATGAACAGTGCATGCATCCTGCTGGTGGAAGAAATTGGGACATGCTACTTGCCTGCTTTGTGAATGAATCAGCAAGGCCCTACTAAAAGAAGTTAGGTGGTTGGCCTACTCTGTCCTTGGCTTTGAGAAGTTTACATTCAAGTGGTAAAGAGAGAACATGCAGATGGTCAGGAAGTAAAAAGGGACATATTGCAAGTATAAGTCAGGAGGCACAGTCTCACAGATAATGCAGAATTCAAATAAGATTGCTGTTGCTTATGGGCCTTGCCTAGGGTGACTTTGGGGTGAGCCTTGGGTCCTCATATTATAAATCAATCTCCCCTTGTGTGAAGGGTTATGACTGAGGCCCCAAAACACTGTGTGGTGTCACTCTTGGGCAGGGCACAGCTGGGCCCATTGGAGCTAGAAAAATGCACAGGGTGGGGGAGGTGGTGGAGAGAAGGGGGAATAGCACAGTTGTGACTCAGTTTAAACAACTATTTCTCAACGAAACCTTCCTTCACATTCTGCTCTGTGCCCCTCCTCTAATCCTGTCCCACTCATTCATAGCACTTACTGAAATCATAATGACACAATTATTGGTGGAATCTGTGTTTTTTTTAAATGTCCCATCCATGGGGATAGGGACTGTGTCTGTCTTGGTCAGTTTAGAGTCCCCAGCAGCAAGCTTGATACTGGCACTTGGGTAAATGACCGCTCACATGGCTGAATTGGTTTGCTCCTGGAGAACAGGGATACTGATGAGGTTTTGAAAGAGCAGAGGGCCAGGCAGGAGATGGGTAGAGAAGGAAGGAAAGTTAGGAGGCCAGCGTAAGCACTCCTGGGAAGTCACCAGCTCACCTCCACACTGCTCAGCCACTGCCGGACCGACAGGAAGGACTGTTTGTCTGTGAGGTCATACATGACGATGACACCATCAGCCTTCCTGAAGAACTGCTGGGTGATGCAACGATACCTGCCACCGAAGGGCCACAGGTCAGCGGAGGTGCAGTCTCCCCTCTGCAGCCCAGTCCTGTGGCCCCAATGGGGGAATAGGGGAGGCAGGGTTACATCAGGGACAGCTCCTCACCTCTCCTGCCCAGCTGTGTCCCACAGCTGCAGGGCCACCTGTGAGTCACCCACATGCACCATCTTCACACGGTAATCGATGCCTGCAAGGTGGAATGGGCCTGTTACCGCGAAATCAGAACGTGATGCCCCAACATGTCTGGAGTCACATAAGGCCAAAGGCGATAGCCCTTCTGTGTAGCTTCTGGGAGGTGATGTGAGGAAGTGGACAGAGCGCTGGAACAGGAAGGTGTGGGACCTGATTCTATCTCTGCCGTTTATTATCAAGTCACTTCATCTCTCTGAACTGCAGGCTCCTCACTGTACTATAATCCATACCCTCTTTAGGGATAATATAATAAGGCTCAAATGAGATCACACATGTAATAGCAATATGCCAATGCAATGACAATTGTTATTATTTATGAATGTACTACCTCACTGCAAAGATGGAGGAGGAGGAAAGACTGTCCTACAATTTCTCCCTCCCACCCCCTTTTCGTTCCTTCCCTTCCCTTCTCTTTCTTTTCCTTTCCTCCCTCCCATCCTCCCTCCCTCCCTCCCTCCCTCCCTCCCTCCCTCCCTCCCTTCCTTCCTTCCTTCCTTCCTTCCTTCCTTCCTTCCTTCCTTCCTTCCTTCCTTCCTTCCTTCCTCCCCATAATGATTTCCAAAGCTCCCCTAAAGTTCAAATCTCTGTGGGGATGGGTCATACTTTCAGACTTCCATCAGCCACTGCAAAGATATGCAGAGGAACAGGAGGATGGGAAGGGGTAGCAGGTGGAGGGAGTGCTAGAAGAGAAGAAATAGGAACGAGAAGGGATCGAAGGCAACACTCACCCTTGAGATGGGATTAGAGTTCCTAATCCCAGCCACTGGGCTATTCACAATTGTCTCTCTGAGGCAGTGACCCTACTTGGAGTCATGGACCACAGAGAGAGGGGACAAGGTCAGGAACATGCATACTGTGCCCACAGCAGCCCTCAGAACTTCTTTGATAACAGATATTCCTCTCTCCTGCATCATTTAAGAATGTTCACAAATGCTTAATGAGGTTCAAAAAGTCTTTGCCCCTTAAGGTATCAGACCTTGGAAACAGAGGGCATCCCCTACTACTTCTAAAAAGGCCAAGCTTCTGAGGTCCTCACCCTGGAGGGCTTAGAGAGGGACAACAGCAGCTTGTACCAAAAAAGACAGAAGAGACAAAAAAGACAACAAGGAGGCAGTCAATGGAAAAGGTCATCCCAGCCACTGTCCCAGGCAAAGGCCACAGCACGGGGGCCCATGAGTGGAGGACAGGTAGGAGGATCACGACTCCTAGAGTGACTCTGGAGGCCCTGTGTTTCACAGGTGAGAGACAGAGGGAGCAGTGCCTTTGGGACAGGAGAGAGTGATTTGACTCTTGCTTGAGTGGAATGCTTGATATTTCTAGTTTCATATGCTATCTCTCCATCCTCACACTGCTCCCCCTGTGACATCCATGTGCATTACCTGCACACACACACGTGAGCATGCACCAAGACATGCACATGCATATCTATTCATGTACATGCACATACATGCACACAGATATGTACATGCACACCACCCCACCCACCACACCTATGAGAGATGAAGAAACAGGAATCCAGATGGCTTGCCTTGCCCAAACTCATCAGCAGCTGCAGTGTGTTGCAAACCCAGCTCAGAGGCTCGTTCTTTTTACACCAGTACCCTGGGCACAGGGACACCTGACAGCTTCATTTTACCTAGAAAGTCCAGAGCTAAGTGCTTCCATCCAAATGGATTACAATTGGCTGAGAGTTGAATCCAAGGTGAGCATTCTTCTTAGCTAAAAGTGGCACAGCTTCCTCAGTCTATGCTCTGGGAGACTGAAGAGGCTGCCCACTTCCTGGCAGCAACTCAGGAGAACACCAACCACTGTTGACACACCTTCGGGGTCTGATCTGAAGCCAGCCAGCCCAAGGTGGGATGTCCCGATGACAGAGCCCTCTCTTTGATGGAAAGGCTCAAAGGCAGAGGGGCAGCCAGGTCTCTGTTGCCTTCATGGTCCTGTTTTACCTCACTGGCTAATTGTTTTGCTGGAGGATAGGAGGCTTATGCTGCAGAGAGTGCAGTGGACGAAGGAGTGCCGGGAAAAAGGGGTTCTGTGCTGTGGTGAGCTTGGTGAGAGTCCCTGCCGGGTACTCTGCTGCCCTGGAGCGGGGGCTGGCTAGAGCTCCAACCTAGGATTGGACTGCTTTGGCCCTAGAGGGCCAGGACTCTGTGGCTCTTCTGTCTCCCTACAGGGAGCATCCTTCATGTGGCTGGCGTGACTGTGCTTACTGACACATGCACCAGAGCAAGGCATGTTGCGTGGCAGGGACACAGATTTGAGCTGCTGCTCTTGCATATTTTGCACAGTGTGATAAAGGGCATTCCTGAGTTGGAACCTTTGATATTTTTCTTCTTCCTACATTGTAGGTGTTTCCATAATTGGCCTCCTGGGAAGTGCAAATTAGTCTGATTTTCTCTTTTTAGAGACTTCCATCTCAGGGGCACAAATTGGAAAGGTAAACAGAACCTGATTCCCTGATTTTGACAGGAGAGACACCCTATGATTTTGACATGCCCGCAAGGGGCCCTTTGAGGGCCTGAGGCCTCAGCATCCATACCCCTGTCTCCTGTGGGTCTGCGCTTGAGCCATGATTTGTGGGGGGCACGTCACTGAATGATGCCTGAGGGAGGCAAGTGCACCTCCACAGCCATTGCTTCCTGTGCCACCATACTCGGTGCACGTGGCTTACCCTTGGCCATTCTTCTCCAGGCCAGACAAGGCCAGACTCTTTTGAGCTTGGTTCACAGGCTCTGCCTTTCTTCCCATCAGGGTCCCAGTTCTTCATCGTTGTGTGCTCTCAGTTGGTAAGGGATGGAGCCAAAAGGAAGGGAAGGGAGGATATTCCAGATGTGATAACCACATAGGAAAGGGTCCAGCAGTAAGAATGGCACCCTAAAGCATGTGGGAAGAGATCCATCGCAGGAGCAAAGTTGGAAGGAAGGGCCAGTTCAGGATGAGAGGAAGAACACAGGGTCTCCCCAGGAAGAGCTCTGGGGCAGGGTAAGTTTGTCTTGTGGGGCCAGCTGTCAGAGAGCCAAAGGTCAAAGATGGTCTGGACCGAGACTCAGGCTTGGAAGCAGTCATGGGTGACCCAGTTCATTTTTCAGATGAGAAAAAGCTGGCTGAAAGAGGGAACATGTTCCCTGAAGCCACATAGCTGGTTAGTGGCAGAAGTGAGATAAAGATCCAGAATTTCGGATGCCTCCCTAGCACCTCAGCAGCCTTCCCCGCCTGCACCAACCTCTGTCTACCTCCTGTGGCAGAAAAGTATCCTTGAAACCCACTGGGTGCTGAGCATGTACAACTCGATATTACTAGCAACACTGTGGGATGGAACAGGAGTGTGGGGCGGAGGGAGGGGACAGGACGGCCAGTATCTACACCAACCAGCTAATAGGAATGTGGACAAGCCTCTTAACCTCTCTGGGCCTCAGTTTCCTGATCTGTCCATTAGGTTGATAACAATACTTACCTCCTGGGGTTATGTGAAGATAGAGTGAAATGATGCACATAAAAGTTCATGGTCAATATTCAGATCACATCAACATGTTTTCAAATATAGTTGATTTATCAGTGAGGTTAAATAGTACATAGTAGGCACTCAATGGATTTATTTTTTTGCTTAAGTGATTCAACTTGGTAAAAGCTAGAAAGGTCAATATGCCTATGAGCTTACCACATAACTCAATAAAATGAGCAACTCTAGAGGAAGAGAAAAAAGTCCTTTATCTAAATAAAATTTTACCCAAGAGTGGGAACACATCTAGCCATGACCATCTACTAATAGCTGGGCCTAATGAGCTTCTACAGTGAACTCCAGCTGTCACCCAGCAGGCCCGGGATTAGGACGGGTAACATGTACTGGGTAAAGGAGCCATCTAGGGCACTGTCCTCCGTCCTGCCTGCCAACACACACTCACACCAGGAGGGACAGGGCATGGAAGCAGCTGGCCCATGGGGGAGATGGGGGCTGTGGCATTGGGGGAGCCTCAGCAGGAGCATGAAGACTCAGGGCCTTGTTGAAGGGGGTAAAGGAAGGATAAAAGAGAGAGAGGCTCAGCGAGGGCACAGGGGCCTGAAGTCCACCTTTGCTAACTTCAGTTCCTCTGCAGCCAGACGCAGGAAGCTTTCGGTGGTCGTATCCCACTGGAGTGAGCTTAGCAGCTATCACTCTGCAGGAGGTGGACTTCACCTTGTGTCTCCTAGCTTCACTGTGGAGCAAGCAGGCCCGGCCTCCTCTCCCTGAGGGCCCAGGGCCTCTCCCGCTGGGCTCCAAGCACCTCCCTCGGCCCCTGTCTCATAACCTCTCCTTCCCGGAGACGGGCCAGGGCCCAGTCTAGGGGCAAGAACTTACCCACGGTGGCCGTCATGCTGGAGGAAAACTGGTCATCACAGAATCTCCTGATAAAGGATGTCTTCCCTACACTGGAGTTGCCCACAAACACAATCTTGAAGAGCTGGTCTGGGGTAGAGGGAGAGCCTTCCTCCTGTGGATGGCGGGCAGTGTGGTCAGCTGCTAGAAAGGTCGCTAGCCCCCTGTCCCAACACAATCTGCCCATCACCTGTGCCCATAGTGTCCAGGGGAGAGTGGGGACCAGCCTCCACACCAGCACTGGGAAACCACCCAGCCTGGGATGTAGATAACTTTGGGCCCAGGGCATCAGCAGGAGGGAAGAAGGGCATTCATTCAACTAGTATTTGTTGTCTGCCTGCAGTGTTGCAGGCTCTGTGCTGGGCCTGAAGAGGCAGGGAGAGGAAGAGGCCTGGTTTACAGTGGAGTGAAGGAGGCAGGCATGGAAACAAACAATCTCAGCACAATGTTCCATCCAAATGCTCTGGGAGCAGGGAGGGGGAGCCGAGGAGCCAACGTTCCATCGAGCAGACACTCTGAGCTGGGGCTTAAAGCAGAGGCAGAGATTCTCTAGGGAGCCAAAGGGAGGATAAGGTTGGGTGTTTGCAGGAAGGAGGGGAAAGAGAAAAAAGAAGACTTATCCCTTTCACAGGGCAGACAGCCTGGGCTGGGGCAGGGGTTTTTGTTTCTGCCTTCTCATTGAAAGCCTGGACTGATGGAGGATATTCTTGGCCTCCCTGTCCTTTGTTTTTTAGTGCCATCTCATCAGCTCCCATCCAGGACCCCCATCTGCCCTGGGAACGAAGGCAAGACAGTCTCCACCTACGAGGCTGGGAATCGGTGATACCAGGCCCCTGGCAGACCATTCCTGAGTCCCCAGCCACTGCTGCTCCTTCTCCACTGCTGCTCCTTCTCCGCTGCCCTGCAGCAGGAGGGGCGGGGGGCCCCGGCTGCCCATTAGTGTGGGATACTAAAACCCAGCAGGGAATGGTCTCGCTTAGACACTGGGGGAGAGAGAGGCAGAGTAAGCACCCCCCCTCACCCCCGCCGCCCCCGCCCGGTTCCACACAGGATCATTCTTTTCCACTGAGCTGTCCTTCCTTTGAGAGAGCTGTTTGCTTTCTCTTCAGTAGTCCTGCCTTCAGGCCCAGCCCAGTACTGCTGGGCCAAATGAGGAAACTCTTTTGAATCATTTAGAAATGGATTTGGGGGAATTAGCTCCTCTCATTGAGTAAATACTATAATGGAGTGGCGACAGATCTTAGCAGTACTTGAGTTTCAGAGAAAAGCCATTAACAGGCTTTTGGGGAGAAATCAGTTCCAAGTAGTACTTAAGTAGGAATTCAAGGTCAATTATAGGAATTTAAACTTAAAAAAACATACTCACCACTTAAAAACTATGCCCCCTGCCCCATTTTCTTTACTCTTGCAATACCAAGAACATCGGCTCTCTGCTGTCTCTGCCCAGCCTCTGCACTTCTAACTTGAATCTGTTTGAGACTAAAGCTCCCAGCGGCAATCTGAATCCTCAGGCCCAGGTACAGGTGGGACCTGAGAACCCTCAGTGGGAGGAGCGGGTCCTGGCTGCAGAGGCTGTACCTGACCCTTAGCCTGACCCCACCCTACCCCCAGACAGAGCACTAATTGTTTACAGGCCAAAGAATATATACACATTTATTGATGGTTCAGCTCCAGGCAGAATGGTACAGTGAACTCCTACTCATGTTCATGCACTTAACCTGTGTCCCCTCGGAACAATCCACAGTGAGACAACCGGACTTGGGCAAGGGGGCTGGAAAAAGGTCTGCTGTTCTCTTTCCCACTGCTTAAAAAGGGCTTTACAAATGAGAGTAATGCGTGCAATTTTTTTGAAATTAGGAACTACAGAACAGTAGGAAGGAAAATAATAATCACTTAGGATCTCCCCTACCACCCTGCAGGGGTCACTTTTCATGTTCTCATGCATTTCTTCCAGGCATTTTCCTATACAGATGAAAGAACCTATGTTTTATTGAGAGAGACTTGAGATATTATAATTTTATACTTTTCACATATTATTAAATTATAAATATTTCTCTGGGTCACTAATTTTTATTTTGAAAATGTGATTTTTAGCAGCAGCGTAATAGTCTATTGAATTAATATGCTATAGTTTATGTCCTATTAGTTTTTCAATTGTTTGCTATTATACGCTTGCATTCTTGCATTAAGTCTTTGTCTGAATTTGGTTGTTTCTGAGACAAGATTGCTAGAAGTAGAAGTGCCAGTTCAAAGGATGTGATATTGGTAAGTTCTTGATTCTTATGATCAAAGTACATGCCAGAAAGGTTGCACCAGTTCCTGGCTCAGCTGTCTTGCACAGAGGGCCTGCTTTGCAACACCTTCCAAAGAGCAGAGACTCTGTTGAGGCTGCCATGCAGCTCCTAGGAGGCCATATTTCCTCATTGCTGCAGTTTCTGTCCCCAGCTAGATGGCAGCCCAAGCTGGTGGAGCCACAATGTGTGAGAGCAGGGCAAGAAGGCTGGGCCAGGCTGCACCCCTCTGGGTGCCACTCCCCCATCTGCCATAAGGAAGAATAAATTCCTGATGCCTCATCAGATGACTGCGAGGATCAAACGCCATGGCTGACATGATGCTCAGCCCTTTCCCTTTACCCCCGGCTTCTTAACGCTTCTTTCACATACGGGGGGAAGGCATGGGGTACTAAAAACCCCATTTGTGCTCGCTGCCTGCATGTGTAGGTCTGTGTGGTGACAGGTAGGGGGAGGGGCCTCACCCACCACTGGGTGACACCCACTTCTCCATCCGTCCTGGGTCCTGGGCCTCCACCATTCCACCCTTCAGAGGAGTGATACACAGTCATGAATCTTAGTCTGGACCCAAGAATGACAACTGATGCCAAAAAGACCCTACACAGTGACCAGAGAAGTATTCCTGTTGCACATGCTAATACAGTCATGGAAATGCTCGAGGTGGCCAGGACTCAATTCTAAAGGGCTGTGCCAGTGTGCAGAGAGGAGCCTGTGTCACACTGCCGTGGCCATTTCTAAAGCTGTTTTAGAGGGTCAAGTGGATGGTGGGGGAGGGATGTTTAAGGAGCCTATTCCTAGGCCCAGGTCACAGACAAGGTATGAAACATTATCACCATGAACCAGAGGAGATGGTTCAGATGGCCTCCTTGTCCCTGCAGAATTAAAGGAAAATCTGGTGGGGGCGTTCAAGTAGAATAACGGATTTAAGTGTTATGCTGAGTCAGAAAAAAGATTATAGGGCGGGGAGTGGGGCAAACATTAGAAGTTATAAGGAGAATTTACCAGGACCCCTGGGTGGCCCCCAAGACACTCAGCTAAGCGGGGGAAGGGGATATTGGGAGGACACAAATATGTTGACTCACAGGACCAGTCGCATCTGCCTTCCTGGGCTGCCTTTGGGACAAGGCATAGGGTGATGTCCAACCCCAAGGCGGGATGTGCCCTTACCTTAGACAGGGCTTCCTTCCCAATAGGCTGCACTCGGGGAGATGTGAGCATGAGCTGAGAAGGGCAGGCCTTCTGGGTTTGCCCTTGCCGCCCCTGGTCAAAGACCCCCTCCTCTTCTGGGCATCTGCTCAGTGGCCGCTCAAAGCTGTCCTCCAGGAGCTGGGGCAGGGGGTCTTCCTCAATGGAGATGATTCTGCGGAGCACCTGGGGGACTGGACCCCCAGCCCTTGGCTCCCTGGTTCCTGGCTCTTCTTCTGTAAGGGGATACCCACTTAGGCCCAGAGAGCTTCTCCTCCTCTGTGTGCCAATCCCATCTTCTTCCTCCTCTGACTGGCTATTTTGGGTGGGAAGAAAGAAGAGCAGGAAGAAAATTGTAAAATGGATCAGTACGAAAGCCACACAGCTTTTCTGACAGATGACTAAAGGGCACCATGCCTTGGGAGCAGAGGGCTCCGGGACAGGAGCAGCCAGACCCAGCATTCCTTAGTTCATTCACGCAACACACTTATGCGAGTGTCTGATGATGAGGGTGATGATGGTGACTGTGATGATGGTCTACCAGGTACTAGACTAATGTCACTGCCATGAACAAACAGAAAAAGTACCCCATCCTCATGAAATGCTTGGCTTAGTGGAGGGCCAAAACAATAATGACACAACTAAATACATTTTTACAAGTTGTGAGAAATGCTATGATGGAGAAGGAAGGGTGTGAAGAAAGGAGCATAACAGATCTGGAAATAAAGGGTCCTGGGTGAACAAGCAGGTGGCCTCGGCTCAGGTCCCAATGCCAGCCCTAACTGTGTCCCCAGATAAAACACTTTGAGCTTCAGTTTCCACACCATAAAATGTGGCCCACTACCCTGCCTACCTTCAAAGAAGGCAATGCATAAAAAAAGACATGCTTGTAAAGCACCCCTTGGCAGTATGTGGGAGGCGGACTGCTGCTCTGGGGCACCCCCACTGATCAGACGTCTGAGAGGCAGCTGCCCACTAGAGAACGGGCTTTGAGTCAGAAGGCCGCCAGGCAGGGTGTCTCAATCTGCCTCTCCTCCCTTTCTCTTTCTTTTTCTGTGACCCTGCAAGTCAGAATCAGGAGGAAGTGGCCTCAGAGCCTAAGTGCATGTCTACTTCCAGAAGCATCTGAGCTCCAAGAACAAGGAGAAGCAGCAGGTGATGCAGGGACGCTGGGCCACTGCACAGGCTGTACTTTCAGAGTTTTGGGGAGCAAAGGCCTCACAGATCCTTCCTGGCACAGGCGTTCCTCTCAGGTCTTTGTGAGCAATCGAAGCTGAGAAGTACTTTAAAGGGGACAGAAGTTTTGACAGGGAAGCCATTTAGTCTAAAATTGATACACACATACCCCTCCACACACATGCAGTGCACACATACATGTGCACACACCCATGCAAGGATTGGAGAAGAGTAATGGGGATGAAGTGGTGAGGTCAAAGGAAACAAGGTCAAAGGAGAAAAAAGGTGGGCATAGGACACAGCATATGCAGAAGAGAAGCCCCCTCCATCTTCCCCTCTAAATTCCAACATTTATTACCCCGAAGGGCCAACAGAAGGGAGGGGAAAAAATGCATGTATCACTGTTCTGAAGTTAGGTGCCATTCTGAAAGATAAATTAAGATACATTATTTTCTCACAAAAATGGTGACTTAGTGTAGGTGCCTTGATATAAAGCAAAGAATTTGTAGCAATTCAAGGGCCTTTCCACCTTTTATGATGTCAGTTTTTAATAGAAGCTGACTCTCTTCTTTCCAACACATTCCTTTTATACTCTAACAAGCCTACTGTATATCTGCTTTTGAACGAAATTAGTATTCCCATCTACTCTCACTGCTCACACACAGGAGTGTGTGTGTGTGTGTGTGTGTGTGTGTGAGCAAGTCTGGCCACACAGCATGTTTTTTTCAAAGGCTTTACACCCAAAAAAGAATGGCCATGAAATAGTCCTGAAATGAAGCATTCCTTGGAAAAACTTTTTATTTGGGAAATTCTCAAGCACTACTGACATTCTGTAATATCTTCAGTTTAGCATGACTAAGTTCATTTTTGGTTTTCTACCAAATGCTGTGTGCCAGCACTCACCTCTGCTGAAGTCTGTGGTGGAATTCAGGCTCACAAGTCGTTGTTTACCCACCTATTGTCTGTCTCCTCCAGAGACAGGGTCTATTTTGCTCACTACTGAATACCCAGCATATAGCACACTATCTTGCACATAGCAGGCACATGATAATAAATATTAATGGCAAGACTCATGTCTAATTTATCTTTGTAATTTTAAGAAAACTCAAAAGAAGGCCTACTACAGAACAGGCAATTGGTAAATGCTTGTTGAATGAATCAATCAATGAATATATTTAGTTCTGAGGAACCAACAGGCCAACTATTGCACAAATTTAGCTCCCAAATTGTATCTCCCTGTTCAGCTACTTAGAAAGGAATTCATGATGATCAGGTCCAAAGACTTGACTCATCAGCTGTCTGACATCCCAGAGTCACCTCCCTTTGCCTGCCTGTTCATTTCATGCTTTCTGTCCTCGGTGTCTTCTAGATTAGCAAGTTAGCACAATTTCTCCCCAGATCTAGTACTTAAGGGATCTGGCTGCCTCTACCTCTCTGTGGCCATTGACATGGATAGAGTATGTGGCAAGAAGAAGAAGAAGAAGGGGACTGGCTGGTCTTTTTGAATGAGCAACAGCCCTTCCTTCGGTGACTCAATCATGTGTTGTCCAATAGGAACAAAATATGTCATCTTTGAGTTAATTAAACATGAATCACTGAAAGGAATCTGTCAAGCACAGGCCCTATTCTTGTCCGTAAAAAAGGTCAACTATTGGAGATTCCATATGACACTTTAATTGCCCTTTAGAGCTCAAATGGTCTTGTCCCTGAAAAATCAAGTGCATCCATTCTGCTCAACAGACAACAGGGTGTCGTCACACTCCACCCTCCATCTCTCCCCTGAGCTCCATTGTTCTCTCTCCTCTGCTGATCTACAGCACCTCTCCAGTCCCTCTGTACAGGCACACATGGGGAACAGGGGTGCATGGAAAAGACCATGCCCTGTCCTAGGAGCTCGCTCGGCACAGTGCTTTCAGGGCAGGAAGGGATATGTCCTCCAAGATTCCAGGGGAGTGAGCACAGCTGACCTCAGGCTTCCCCACCAGGGCCACTTCTTGAGGCCCAGTCTGCACTCAGCATGGGCTCAAGGCCTGCCCCAAGTGAGTTGAAGACCCACAAACAGATAATGTATGAACAAATAGAGGATGACTTACCTTCTAAGAATCCCTGCGCTGTCCATGTATTTGCCTATCACAGAGCCAGATCTCTGTTTCCTGCTTGCCTTGGAAGCAGCTGTGTTTGCCTTGGCTGCCTTATCTTTCTGTAGAAACACAAAAGGCCCTCAGATCCATGCCTGCTCATTTGTCCCAGTGTTTGAGCAGAAAGAGCTCAACTTTCCCACCTCATAGGTCAGGCTCTAAACAAAACTTGGAAGTTAGCAAGCTATCTTCTGGTTTCCCTGCTAGAATTCACCTGCTCTTCCCTTTTGGCATCACTTCTCACCAGAATTCCTCCACTTCCTGTCTAATATATCTAACCAAATGAACCAACACGCAGTTTAGAGCCTGGAGTCCATGCTACTGTTCTTCACAGGACTATTGATAATTTGCAAGAGGACAAGAAGAGATAAATGTGGAACACATAGGGAAAATATTTTATGGAGAGAAAATACCCTGTGCCTCTTTAAATCACACTCTCCTGTGTGGCTCCAGCTCCTTTTGTTCCCAAAGCCTCAGATATGATAAAGGGAGAAGCCCAGAGGATCAATTAAACCAGTGCCCTGTTCTCAGCTACTAAACTAACATAGAGTACTTCAAATCTTTTGTGGACATAGGCTGGGAGTGGATAAATTGCTCACACATCTGTAACAGAGAGCCTGGGTGGAGTGGGGGCTTATGCCCACTTTGCCAATACTCCCTAACAGATGTCTTCAGGAGATGAGGGGAGTTAGATCACAGGGAGAATCTCTCATTAACCAGCCATCCCCATGATTCCTGGTAATCCTTAAGGGGGGTCGGCAGGGCTCCCAGGGCCCCTGAAGGTACAGCTATAATGATTCCAAATTAATCTTTAATTATTATCCAGCACGAACATGGTTTTTTTTAATCACTCTTCCTTCTATTCCCCACAAGCGGTCTTAAGTCCATTCCTTCTTCAATGCAAAATGAGTTTGACAGGTGAGGGGAAGCCAAGTCAAAGGATTAGGATGACGTTTGGTTGGAAGTTTTAAAATAAATTCAGTGTTACTTCTCAAACAATTCTAGCCATTATCATCATCAAACAAACGTGCAGGCTGCAGCCTTGCTCTCATAGTACACACAGGGGGGCAGCAGAGATGTTGGCTGCCAGTCAGGGATAGAAAGGAAATTGTGGAACGAGGCCTCTCAGGGATCTGCAGTCATAAACCAGGGCGCACCTGGGCAAACCGCTGCCTCTTGCTGACTACATGTAGGGCACTGTTTGGCTAAGGGTTCAGTGCAAGGCCTCCTTCTAAGAGTTCTTCTCAAAAATCCCTACAATATGAACAAGAGAAAAAAGAAAAAGGATAGGGACCCCCTTTCCTCATGTGGTAGTCCGGGTCATGGTTCAAGGAGGTGAGTGACTTGCCAAGGATACACATGGAGTGCAAGGCGTGATCATTCTAATAATTAAAAACTCATACCGCTCAGTCCTGCATCCATTTTTCTTCCTGTAGAGCATCCAACCACTACTGTCTAAAAGGGAAAAATGTAGGGGAACGTGGGATCCTAGATTTGCTTAATGCAGCGCAATGGGAAGAGCTTTATATAAACATAGAATACTGTGCCTTTTGGGAAAGTATAAGTGTGGTGCTCGGGTACCGAGGAGCCGGCATTCTCACATGGTAAAAAAATTAGACATGAAATCAACTATGTAAATTGTAAGATATACATCCTGAATTTCTTCTATGACAATGTAAAAAGGCAAATATTTCAAGGGGTGACAATTTTAATGAAAAAAAAAAGTGCGAGCATTTTGGTTGAAAAGTGATCATGACATTTCAACTGCGCCATCTCATGGACAGAACAACCATTTCTGTCTCCAAGAAAGGTGTGACCCTTCCAGATGTTTCCATCTCCTTACGCCAAGAGGGATGTATGTTACTTTATGGAAAATTAACACACTGTTGCCCAGGAGGCCACTATACGTTTTTATTATTTTCAAAAAAGCATATGCCATGGTCCTGCCCATAGAGCAAGGAGCAACCAGACCCCTAGCCTCCGGACATTCCTGGCCAGTCCTGGCTCAGATTCTGGCTGCTGCTGGACCACAGTCCTTGTCTTTCCTCAGGGGAAGGGGCCACCCGGCACTTACCTGAAAACGTATGTCCCTTTCATCCCGAAGGTGCTTGTTCCTTTCCCTGTGATGGAAAAGGAGAATCTGTTCAAATGTGAAGTTTGGGGTCAATAGAGTCAATAGCAGCCGGTTTGCCAGTTGGGTTGGGAACACCGGAAGGCTTGGTGTAGAAGTCCCAGGGAGTATGCAGAACCTCTTTCCTTAGGGATTGTGGCTCACGGCAGAGAGTAGTCTATGTGTAAATCAGCTCAGAGGAAGGGGGACAGAGAGAATGGTCTAGTGGCATCCATGGCGCTTCAGATTGCACACTGATTTCTACCGTCACCAGGTGATCTTTCCCCAGAGGGTGACCAGGAGCTCCAGCTGTACCTGTCGATTGCTCAGGGACCTGTGTGCCCTCCCTGAACCATTCATTCTTGCCACATCCACTCAATCAGCGTCCTCTGGGTACCTACTACGTGCCAGGTACTGTTATAGCTATCAAGGCCAAACCAAGAAACAAAGGAAAAAGTTCCTGCCCTCAGAGAATGTGTACATTAGTGTAGACATAATTGCTGCTGAGAAAAATAAAGGGGGAAAATGAAATAAAGCATGCCAGAGGGTGGAGTGCTGTTTCAACAGAGTAGTCAGGGGAGCCTCATAGAGAATGTGGCATCTGAGCAGAGACTGAAAGGAGGAGAGAGGAGGCTCTGCAGGTATTTGGGGGAAGAGCATCGCCAGCAGAGGGGCCTGCAAGGGCCAGGCCCAGGGCTGGGGTATGCATGGTGTGCGTGAGAACAGAACGCAGGGCAGCAGAGTGCTCAGAGGGAGGGCAGTGGGAGACAAGGTCAGGAAAAGATGAGGGAGGAGGGGCAGCTGCTATTCATGGCCTCTGGGCCATTGGAAGAACTTTGATTTTTACTCCAAATGAGAGATGAAGCCATGGGGGGTGGGGATGGGGTGGCAGAGGAGTGTCCTGATCTGACTCAGGTTTTCAAAGAAGCCCTATAGGTGCTGTGCTAAGAATGGATTTTTGGGGACAAGGGTGGGTCCCTGAGAATTGGCCAATATTTTAAGCAACATGTTGGTCATTGGCTCCATTTTCAGTGGAATAGTGGTAGAAAAAGCCTGACTAGTAGGGGAGAATATGAGGAAAGGAAATGGAGACAGTGAATATAAGCGCAAACAATTCTTTTGGAAGTTTTGTTGAAAGTGATTAGAGAAATGGAAAGCAGCTGGATGGGGTGGGGAGGATAAGAGATCCATATAAGAAATACTATAATACATGTATGGGTGTCTCCAAAGGGAGGCCATGGCTGTGGTCCATCCGTCATCATTGTAATGTGGCCACTTACTAGACATGGACCGTGGGCAGGCGCTCTGCTAAGTGTGCTGCTCGCTGCAGGCACTGACCTGAGATGGGCTGGAATAATGGCCTCAATTTCCCAGTCTGCAGAACATAGTAGAAACATTCTGGAGTTGTTCTGTACCACCTATGTGCATCTGATGAGCAACAGGCACACAGCCAGGGTCTTCAGAACTTGTTGAGAGGGACGAGGAAGGTATCTTATAAACCCTGACAATGGCAAAGGGAGCTTCACTTGTTGGAAGGACCCTCCCTCTGAGCAGGCAGTGACATTTGCAGCCTTCTACCTGGGTGAGTGCTTGGGGAGCCCTGGGGAGCCACATCTTCATCAGGGACTTTGCTGTTGTGTTTGTGTAGCCATCTCCACGCAGAAGCTTCAGTATTTAAGGAATGCTAAACAATTTTCATGTGTAGGCTTCCCTTCACATCACTCCCCTATTGTGATTGCTACTTAACACCTATCGCCTAATTCTCAAAAGAAGCCTGAGAGGTGGGCAGAAGATTAAGATTCCGAACAGTTAATTGTCCAAAGTCACTCAGGTAATGAGAGCTGTGCTGGGCCTTGAACCAGATCCAGCTGCAAAGTTTGTGTTTCTGACTCGGTGCCTTGAAATTGCTTCCATTTGCTCCATTTCCCTTAGGAGGCCGGTCCCCTTCTCACTGGTCACATCCCGGCCATTGTCCTGATTCCACCACCACCACCCTCCACATTCCCACTACTCTTCCCACCCCACACAACTCCCAACTTTCTCTCCTCAATTTCTGCTTCCTCCTTGCCCTGGGTCACTAGCTGGTGACTTCACTGTGGAGAAAAAGTCTGCTGCGGGACCTCCCCTCCATATCTCGGCTTTCTCCAGCCAGCAGAGTTTAAGCTTGGAACCGCACAGCAGCTCCAGCCATGTGATTCTGCCAAATGCTGGTCTCCTCTAAGAAGACCCGAAGCAGCTGTAGAGTGCTGCCTTGTCCCTCCCCTCTGCCCCTTTGCATTACATCGGCCCTTTTTTCTAAGTACAATAGAAAGAAGGGGAAAAAACAAACAGAAACTTGTCCTTGGACATCTTGTTCATTTCCTTTCACTAAAGCCTTCCTAAGAATCAACATCTTCTCTCAAATGGATGAGAACTTGGCCACCTAAGTACCCCTTTCATCTCTCTGGCCTTTGGGGGCCCGTTTGAATCACGCATTGAGTGCAGTGAATCTGAAATGCATTCAGCTTGAAACACTTTTCAATTTGGGAGCATCATGGATGTCAGACACAGTGACCTTACTTTGTGTTTATATAAAACAAAACAAAACAAAACAAAACAAAAACTTCATAACTTACCTGTTTCAAAACTCCTTGCACTTTACAAATCAGAGCCCAAGGGCCTGCTTCATCACTGTTCCCCAGGAGGTGTTTGGCAGGTAGAAGCTTAGAAATTTCAGAGGCAAAACTGAAAATGCCGTCCTTTCCCACACAGGTTTGGTGCGTTTGTTTTCTGGCACATTTCAGGCCAATGAGCTCTGAATTTACAGTGAGTTTTAGCAGCTAAAGAAACTACTTTCTTGATGCTTTGTTTTGACTTATTTTCAGACAGACCTTGGAGATTGCAGACCATGGCAATAAAGCAAGTCACATGAACTTTTTGGTTTTGCAATACATATAAAAGTAATGTTTGCTCTACACTGTAGCCTATTAAGTGTGCAACAGCATGATGTCTAAAAAAAAGTAAAAACCTTAATTTAAAAATATTTCATTGCTAAAAAATGCAACAAATCACCTGAGTCTTTAGAAAAAATGCAGGGTTGCCACAAACCTTCAATTTGTTAAAAAAAAAAGAAAAAGAAAAAAAAAGCAGTCGGTACAAAGCACAATAAAGTGAAGCATAAAGTGAGGTATGTCTGTACTCATTCAACAAACATTAATGGTATGGCAGGATAAAGAGAATCAGCCAGATGTGAATCTCAGTTCTGGCTCTGCCAGTAAGTAGCTGTGTCACTTTTGGTCAATTATCTCATTTCTCTAATATCGACTTCCTCATCAGTTAACTCCTGTATTAACAACTGTCCTACTTTCCTAAGTTTTGTTGAAGATGAAAAGGGTACTCTGGCTGTCTAAACAATATGTTAAGGACAAGGGAAATGTGGGTGCTATCACAATAGCTATGCTTTTCCAGCATGTTGACGGGGAAGATGCAGATTGTTTCCCCTACCTGAGGTGTCTGGGACATGCTCTCAGAACACATCCAGTGCTGACCCACCTGAGGAAATCCAGCTGCTTCAGGAGCCCTGACTTCTCCCGCTGCAGACTCTCTGTCACGCGGTACACTTCCCTGAGCAGGAGGCAAACAGCAGTGATGAGCAACTGTTCTGGGTGCTTGAGCTATAGGGTACGAGGCGCCGCGCTGAGGTTGGATGCCCAGGATCCCTCACACAATCAGCAGGCAGTGCCCTGCACTGGCGACAGAGGGTTAAAGGGATATGTCCTTCCTTGGAGGGCACCTGTCATGTTCAAGTGCTCACAGCCAAGTTCTCTGTCATCGCAGACACTCTCTTTGGAAGGCAAGCTTATCCCCAGTTTATAGACACAAAGAGGTTGGATAACTCTCCCAGCTCACACACACAATCCAGGGTCCTAATCAACATCTCCTAGCCCCAAACCCACTCATTCCACAGCCACCCACACGCCAGCTGCAGACACAACTCTATGATAACTGCACTGTTCTCCCAGGCTCCAAATGGCCCTGTGACCCACAGTTCAGGGAATTAGAATCAAAACTCTCCTCCAGTCTGGACTGGGAGGGTGAGAACAGAACTGGTATTCTTTTTCTCTGGATGCTAGTTTAGTTCATTCCTGGAGCTCTTAAAGATTCCTTTTCCTGCTTTACCTTCCCCCAGGTCTCTAATCTATTCCCAGATATCTGGAATTTCCACGATTGGTCACTCATTTCTTTGACTTAAGATTTCTTATCTCTAGCTATAAAGTAAGGATTTAATGCATCATTATAATTAGGCATTTGTATCACAGCGTGAACATGTCAATCATCTCAGGAGTTTGGATGAAGGGAGAGGGACACTGAGAGTTACACGGGGTAGCTGGAGGGCAACTTAGCGAGGCGGGGTGTGTGTCCAGTTCGTTCACCTGTATCCTCACTGCAGGGCCTGGCACACAGGCAGAGGCCACAGGTAGCAGCAGGAAGAAAGAAAGGAGGGCTGGGGAGGGGAGAGGGAAGGAAGGGGTGGAGGGAGGGAGAGAAGGGGGGAGGAAAATAGGATGGAAGGGTTAAGTTGAAGAGGTATTCAACATCACTCAGGAAAAAAAAAGGAATAAAAGCAGAAGTGGGTGATACTGTAAAATGAACCTTGCTTGATGCCACAATTTTGCCTCCATCCCTTCCTCTGTGCTCTGCACCGTGATTCATGCAATGGGTCCGAAGTTCCACGTTTCCAAACCTCAGCACAGCATCTAGAGTAGGGAGCATCTTAGAGCCTGATAAATTCGTCACTTTCTGGGGGCTCTCAGGGCATCTTGATGGTGCACACACCAGGCTGCACAAGGACAGTCACCCCTCTGCCACCCCGTCAATGCCATTATTGAGCTGGTGAAAGTAGAATCAGCTTGCTGGGTCCATAAGACTTGTTCCTGAAGAGGTATCTGTGGTAGGTTTTTTTCCCATTTATAGAATAACTATAAAGTCAATTTACAACAATAAAAGGCTGAATCAAATTCTAAGTTCACCTCAGACAATCCTAATTAAGCAACAAAACTTCTCTCGTCCCTGCAGAGCTGCAAATTCCGAACATTTTATTACCAATTATATTTAATTTCATCTTGAGGGAAAACAATGTACCTCCCATTATCCAAACTGGGTCCCCAAACCCCTATCTAGGATTCTGCTCTGATTAGCAGAATTAGAGCTGCTATCAGCTGCCTCTGTGCCCAGGGAGCCAAGCTTGCCCGGCCCCACTTTGTGTACCCCACGGCCCCGGTCTTGCTCCTCTCCGAGGGCAGCTCCTCAGTCTGGGTACCGGGTACTCACAGGGTGTTTCACTGAGGAGCCAATTCCTAAACAACAAGGTGTTCCAGGTCTTCAAAGAAACCAGCTGACCATTGGAGCTACATAAACACACACACACACACACACACACACACACACAAATACCCATATATTATACTACATGATAATGCAAATACATGTCTGTCCATTTGTCTAGTAAATATACATCTAGTTGAATAGATAAAGATGGATATACAGCTGAACCTTGAACAATCCCCTGTGCAGTTGAAAATCCACATAACTTAAGTCAGCCCTCCACTTATACAGATTTCCACAAAGCAAGGGAAAGAAAATACAACTGACCCTTGGACAACATGGGTTTGAACTGCTCGGACCCACTTATATGAGCTAAGTGGACCCACACAGTTCAAACTCACGTGGGTCAAGAGTGAACTCTATGTGTATACAAATAGATACACACATTCAGGTTGTTTTATGTTAACAAAAAGGAAAGCTTTTCTAGAAAAAAAAATGGCATTTGGATATTTGACTAAATGACCTTGGAAGTCCTTCAAACCTAGACATTCTAAAAGTTTATATTTGTAACATACGAACTAAAAGGAAGATAACATGCCATTTTTCACCAGAGTAGTTGGTGAGAGGTTTAAGGTTGCCTTTAGAGAGCTGCTGATGGTTGTGTTTTTAGGAGATGGATGAGACGTGGAGCATGCTCCAGAGTATATTACCCAGTGAAAAATGTGGGCAAATGCAGAGTAATGTGCTGCCATTTCATAAGTGAAAATTGTGTGTCCTCTTTCTTTGTCCCATAGACTTTGTTCCGTTTCTGGCACTAACTACCTGTGTTGCTTTGGGTCAGTCACTATACCTCTCTGAGCCTGATTCCTCATTTATAAAATGAGAGATGAACAAGAATATTAAGGTCCAATAAGCACTGTGGGTCTGGGACCCAGTTCCACAGGGAAGAAGCAGCTAAGGCTCTCACTCTTTCCTCTCCTGACCTCCCTGGGCAGGGCAGGGCAAGGTCTTCTGGGCTGCAGCACGTTCTCTGACTGGACAGAACGTTGCCAGCTTCTCCAAAACAAGTCATGAAGGTTCTGGAATCATTGATCTCTTCCTCCTAACCCTCCTTCCCCCTTTTAATATTCCCAACCTCCAGAGATTGTATCTCTGGCTTGGTTAATTAAGATAAGGCTTTGGGAAGATTTTAACCCTCATGTTGTGATTTGATATTCCACGCTGGGTGCTCATTTCCATTTGCTGTTCTAATGCGTGCGCCTTCAGATGTTTGTTGCTTTTAGAACTTGATTGAATTTTAAGAGTCTGAATCCTTAATTATGTTTGTAAAGTTAAATGTCTGTGCCTTGTTTGACCTATCCTCAATGAGGAGGAACTGATTTTGCTTATTTACAATGAAATATACTGTCCCTGCACTGGTCATCCAAAAATTGGGATGGAGGGCCTTGTTCTAAGTCAGCTGCTTGGAATATTATAAATTTTATAATATTATAATATTATAATATTATATAATATTATTTTATATTATATTATATTATAAAATAATATTATATTATATTATATTATATTATATTATATTATATTATATTATATTATATTCCTGGAGTTAGCTTACTAGGGTAAAACTTCAAATCCAAACACATTCTCCCTCTCACCCTAGGCAATCAAGCCTACACAGTACAAGACATCACATATAAGCCAGACAGCAGGACAGTGTGATTTAGGCCAATGGACCAAGATTTTGTCAACAGTCAGAGAGAATGAGGGCTTTCACTTTTGAACAAGGAGGGGGAACATATGTATAACATCAAGCGTTGGTAAATAATGCTGCCCTTTTCTCTGAAATCAGATTTTTCATCTTACCCAGCACAGGACTGGGCACCCAAAAACATTTTTCAGAATGAATGGATGAATAAATGAATGCGTGTATGAACAAACAAGTGAGTGAATGATGGCCAGCCCATGCCCATATGAATATTTTCTAGCTGGCCCATTATTCCCTAAGGAGGAGTAAGCAAGATGTGTCCAGCACTAAGCATCACAATTACTGAAAACTTCCGAACCTCAGTTTCCTCATCTATAAATCAAAGTTGATCATAAGAGGCCCTGCACATCAGGATCCTGTAAAGGTCATATGAGATAATGTCGAAGTATTGACATAAGTGAGATGTGTTAAATGCCCAGCACAGTACCTGGCACAGAGTAATTGTGATTTTCAATAAATATTTGCCAAATAATAAACACATAAATATATGGAGAAGTGAATGAATAAATAAACAAGTGAGATTCCTCTCTCTGGGTCTCCCAGTATATTTGGTCTCAAAAGCTAACACTCCTACAACAAAATAAATGCTGATATTCCTCAGCAACTTCTGTAGTTTCATATACAGATATGCACCTTGATTCTTCTCAGGTATGTTTCTGCCTCACAAGCTGAACTCCGTGGCTGGGCACCAAAAGAAGTTCACTAGCAAACTCCGCCCTGTGAGATATGGGGTTCTCCCACTGTGCCCACAGAGCTGGAGTGAAGACTGCAGGGCACGGTCACATGCCCCACTCATATGGCAGCCTCAGGAGTTTTGGGGCATCGCTCTTGTCCATTTTGTACCCCCGGGTCTCTAAACTACGACAGTCACGTTCAACCTGCCCACTTACTCAGCATTTTCTCACAGGCTGCAATATATCTGTTGGTTGGACAATACGTCTTTCTGATCACATAATAAATTTTCTGAGAACAGAGCTGAATATATCTTGTCATCCTGGGTAATGCTCAGCACAGCACCGGTCTGCTTAATGGTCTCAGAATCCTAGACAAGGTCTCAGGAAGCAAGGAACCCAATTGTCATTTTATAGGCAGGGGGGCAGGGTCTCTGTCAAAGAGGGGAGACAGCGCGTTCACCACGAGGACGGAGCTACAGAGCAGCGAGGGGTACATGAAGTCTAGACTCACATCTCCTTCTCCTTCTGGAGCTTACAGGCCTCTTGCTGGAGGCTCTCCAGCTGCTGCTGGGCACCCTGCAGCTCCTGGGATGTCCGCTCCAACTCCCTGGCTAGCTCTTGGTTGGTCAGTTTCAGCTTGTCATTCTCGGCCTTGGTTTCATGCTTGTCATTATGCAGGGCTGTGCACTGGCCTTCCAGCTGGAAAGGAATGGGGACAGAGAGGCGTGGTAAGCAAGCACCATTGTCAGTCTGGCCTGCCCATCCTTGCCTAGTTTGATCCACTTGGTGGGCAGGGGCCATCGCTGTTCCTCTCACTGCTCTCAAGCCTCTGTATGCAATGTCCTACCCTTTCATTCAAATGTATACACTTCAGGAGGCAGGAGGAGCTTCCAGAGCACATCTCCTCTCCCCACTGTCTCCACAGGGCGACCAGGAAGGGAAATTCTATATCCTTCTGTATCTCTCATCTTAATGATGATGATGATGGTCATCATCTCATCAATGGTCTCAACAATAGTCTCAACAACGGTCATCTCTTCAGTGGCCTGGAGGTCCACCATAAATCCTTCCTTCCTATTGTCCTTTAAGCCAATTTCTTCTCCTTGGCCATCAGTGGAATGGAGAGAAGCTAAGGGGCATCCTTATAAAAACATTCTTCCAACTTTGAATACTGAGAATAAATCCATCTATTAACCTTTCCTTCTCTCAGCTAGATAAGTCCAATTCCTTTAATCTACAGAAGCTTTGTATGGTAGCCAGAAACCCTGAAAGTTCACAGGAAATAGGTAAAACAGGTAAAACCAACGTATACCCTTTCTCATGTTTCCAAAGTAACTGAAAACCTGCATGTTATAACTGCAGCTTTTCTTGGCTGGTAATCATGCTTTGTGGAGCTTCCATTCCTCTCACTAGGGGAAGCATCAAACCAAGGCAAATTTATTAAAATAAATTTAGTTTAATGAATGTGGCCAGTAAAGGGAGGAGGAAGAAACAATGAGGAATTTTGTGTGATTCTCAAGAGGCTCCTGTGTAATCTGGCAAGCATGCAGTAATTAAATTGAGTGGCAATCATTCATGCGAGGGATAAATCTAATTGGTAAGGACTTAGTGCATAATAGTGAGGAGTAGAAAGAGTAGGAAAAGCAAGATATGGCTGTGGAAGGGGGATGGGAAGGCAGCTGTCAGTTCCTGGAGTTGAAATCACCTCATTGCAGAAGAAAGAAACCAAAATCCATAGATTGGGTAGCAGTGGGAGGGGAGCAGTCTCCAGCTTTAGCATGGGGTGTCTTCAAGCATATTTTAAAGTGTTACTAAAAATAGCCCTCTCTATTCAAACAGAAGCAATGTGTTTGGGTCTGTCCAGGGCTGGATTCCTTCCAGCACAAGACAAAACAAAACAGGAGGACAAATGTCGTTCTGGCCTTTCTCCCACGACCTCTTGCTTAGGAGGGGAGGCCGTGAGCCTGAGGTTTGCTAAGGTAATCAGTCTTCGTGGGGTCATTAGCCAGGTGTTCCCAGCCATAGTGGATGGACATTGCCCTGCACAAGACACTACCTAGCATGTCTGCTGGGGGCTCAGGTGCATCAGAGGAGCGTGTGGTGCCTGCATCTATTCTGCAGAATGATGGAACAGTCACAAAGGAGGCTGATGAACCTTGTCTGGGGGGAAAACAGGGAAGGAGAACTTGACCTTTGCAGAGCCCCTTCCAGCTGGAGGAATCCATGACCATCCTGGCGGGAAGACTTCATTGTTTGCAGCCCCCCCCCACAAAGTACCAGTGACTGTGTCCCTTTTACCTCAGCATTCCCCTCTTCTCTTGCACAGCATGCAGGAAACAAACAAATATTTTGGCATTCGGGTGGCTTCTGGGCAAAATTTCATGAAAATGTCTGTGGATACTTCAAGGGGGAATTCTTAGCAACCTCTCAAGTTAAAACCTGGCAGTGGAGAAGTAAAGGCTTTATCTTGGGATCATCTGTGATTTCAAATGCTACCTTTGTTTTTTATTTATTTATTTTTAAGATTTTATGTATTTAATTTTAGAGAGGGGAAGGGAGGGACAAAGACGGAAACATCCATGTGTGGTTGTCTCTTGCGCGCCCTCTACTGGGGACCTGGCCTGCAACCCAGTTATGTGTCCTGACTGGGAATGGAACTGGCGACTCTTTGGTTTGCAGACCAGCACTCAATCCATTGAGCCACGCCAGCCAGGGCTCAAATGCTACCTTTGTACAATGAAAGGGTTCTTCTCAGGTTGAAAAAAGAGATGTTCTTAAGTGAATGGCAGGGAAAGTGGGCACAAGCCACTCACAGCAGAGGATACAGTGAGGCCAGGTGTGTGAGGACCCAGGCAAGAGCCTACCCGTTTCTGCTTCTGGATGAGCTGTGCCAGCTCCTGCTCCTTAGACAACAGCTTCTGTTCCAGCTCCTGACTGCGGGCCTGAAACCTCTCCGTGTCCTGCCAAGCCAGACAAGGGGACATGTGAGGCCTAAGTGCACCTGGGATGGTGATTTTTTCCCCCCACCTTGAACCTGCTCAACAACAGGCCCTGTCCCTCCTTTTGGACTTTAAGGCCCCTCCCCACAACATTCCAGGGCCCCAGTGATCTGCCTGTTGTTTGGTGCAGCCCGATGAGACCGAGAGTGCAAGTACTCAGTGTGGCTTGATTGGGACCATATGCCACCCCCAAAAAGAGGCAGTGCCAATAAGGGGCGGATGGGTACTGAACTGCGAGAGGAGAATGGGGGCCTGAGGTCAAACCTCAGGCTCAGTCTCCTCATCTGCAAATTGGGGGGTAGATCATCATTCCAACTTAGATATTCTGTTCCACGTTGAACTCTGTCATTTGATCCCATAAATGGCCCTCACCCTGGAAACACAGGGCATCACTTCTTGTGGGCATAGGTCCTCCCTGTTTCCCTACCTGACTGAGGTTTTCCAGGCCCCCTGATGTATCTGCCCTGATGCTCCATAGCCCCTTCCCTTCCAACCCAGATCTGAACCTCCCCACTCAGGGATGCAGCGGCCCTGATGATGCAGGTGCCAGGGGACCTGGTTGTGGGATAAAGAGGAATGTGTGCAGGTTGCCCGGATGCCTGACACTCTCCACAGAGTCTGGTATAGTGTAAGGGCTCTGAGCTCGGTGTCAGGAGACTTGGGTTCCAGCCCTGGCCTTGCCCAACTAACTTGCTTCATTCTTCTAGATCATAGCATTTTTGTCCATAGAACAGAAACAAAAATATCCATGCCACATGTTGTGCTTCACTCGCCTGAAGGCAGAACAAAGGTGCAGACCATGCAGGAGGAGAAGAAACCATTATAGCGTCCATGCAGCTCACTGCAGGAACCTTGGGTTCCCTGACACAGGGAACAACGCCTTCCCAAGGAGGACAGCGCTGGGCGGCTGGCAGGTTGGGCATGACGGGGCGGCAGCAGAGTGGGAAACGCAACTGCTCTCAGGGCAGAGGCCTTTGGACACCTTCGTTCAGAGGCTCGGGGTATTTCCTGGGCTCATTGTTTGCAGACGCTGCTTGGTTCCTCTGCCCATTTTCAGGCAGGTAATTGCAGCTCAGGGACAGCCTATGATTGTCCTCATCTCAACCACATGCAATAGCAGAGGCAGATTTGATGAAGCAGTTCCTGCCCCCAAACTCTGTTACAGAGAACCTGCTCCATTCAGCTCATCTTCCACTCTGAAGCAGGTACCAGCAGGCAGTGCCAGTGAGGAGAGCAGCTCCAGAATCCCTGTGCCCGTGCCGCCATCCCCACGGAGTGTCTTACTGCCCCTGCCAGTGCAGAGCTTTGAGAGGTCTGTTACCCTGGAGCTGGAGTGTACAAGTGACTAGTATTTCCCTCGTGGTCAAACAAACTGCTAAACATAGAGCCGGGGGGCCAGCTTTTTCCATGCTGTCATAAACTGTAACACCACTGTACTCACACTGTGGTCAGGCAAAAGCCTGTGTATCCAAAGGCTTAGTAGCATGGCAAAACACATTCTAACAGTTTCCATGTTAACGCAAAACGCATAAATCTGAGCACTGAGCCTGATAGGCGGTTGGCACTGAGAAGGGAGAAGAGAGATCAGAAGCGGGTAGGCAGGTGAAACAGCAGCATGGTCAGGCTGCCTTCTATGATACTAGTTAGTCCTTGGATTTTTTCCTCCACCGTCTTCCCACTCCCAGTCCCCATGTGCGGGCCCACCTTTTGTTTCTGGAAGCATGCCCCTTTCTTTAACCAGGACCTTTGGCCTGCTATCACAGCCCAGGCACACGAGGCAAATGCCCCAGAGCTCAGCACCTCTGTGCAGTAAGTCATTTGGGATAAAGGAAGTGGCTCTCCCACTGCAGGGGCAAAAAGGCTGCTGCTCTCAGAAGACTATTTTAGAGTCAGCTAAGTGAAGAATTGTGAGTTCTGTCTGCCATAGACTCATTCACTATGCTGAGGATTGGGGGCAGCCAGAATGTTTTAAAGCTCTAAAAAACAACAGAGGAGAGATCTGGAAATACTGACAAGTCTCCAGAGGGCTCTAGTTGGAGAACATGACTGGCTGTTCCTGGAAAGCATCCAGGCTCCCTCTCCCTTTGAATGACATCAGTGATAATAAATGAAGCTGTGGTGTGGATCATCAAAGCAGCATACAATTTAAAAAAATGGTTCGAACCAACCTGCATTAAGTGGGAGAAAAGAGGCTGTGAAAATAGTCCAGGCTCAGTGCTGAGCGGCCGCGAATGATGTGGTCTCTATGTTGTGTCCCCCCAAATTTTATGTTGTCATCTAATCCCCAAGGTGATGGTATTAAAAGGTGGGGCCGTTGGGAGGTGATTAGTGCCCTTATAAAAGAGGCCCTGGAGAGCTTGCTTGCCCCTCCTGCCACGGGAGGGCACAGAGAGTGGTTGGCCATCTGCAACCAGAACAGGGCTCTCACCGGAATCTGAGCGTGCTCGCACCCTGATCTCGGGCTCCCAGCCTCCAGAATGGTGAGGAATACGTGTTCGTTGTTTGTAAGCCAACCAGTTTATGGTATTTTTGTAATAGCAGCCCAAACTAAGATAGGAAGCCACTGTTCAAGATCAAAGACTTTTCTGCTGAGAACCCACCAGGCAGATAATCCAAAAATGGATAATAGTTTCCTGTGGTTTTGTTTATGAACGTGGATATGCTTAGCTTAGCTTGGAAAAGGTGATGATTTTGCCAGTTCTGACCTCCCAAGACAAACACCAGCGCTTGGTAAGAGGCTAAGTGCCAGACTAGGACTAGAAAATATGAGTTTTAAATTTCCTCCCATGGTGTTTGAGAAAGGTGAAATTTGATTTGTCTTGGGTATTAAATTTCCTAGGTGTCTAAGGGGAAAGGGTGGGATGTACAGGCCCTCAGGACAGTCCCCTAAGGGGAGCTGCTCTGCATAGACTGGAATGGGCTGGCGCCTTGGGTGGGCCTGCCACATGGGTCTAGAGACCAGCCAAAGTCAGACCCAGTCCTCAGGCTGCTTTAACTGGTAAAGCCTGCGCCTTCATCTTTCATTCATCTATTTGTTCACTTGTTCATTCATTCATTGATTAAACATAGTCTTGAGCCATGGTCAAGGTGGTGAGGATACATTAGTAAGTAAAAGTCAAAGATCCCTGCTTTTGTGGAGCTTACATGTTAGTAGGAGGAGACAGACTACGATCGATAAATATAAATAAGTACATTATATGCCATGTCTGAAGGTGACAAATGCCTTGAAATAAATAAATCAAGCAGAGAAAGAGGGAATCAGCAGTGCCATGGGTGAGGTACTGCCATCCTAATGGGGGAGGCAGTCAGAGTAGCTGAGACCGACCTGGCCCACAGAGCCAAGCCCGGGAGGGGACTCTTACTTTCAGGAGAAACCGTTCCTTCTCACTTTTGATTTGCTGTTCCATCTCCTCATAGAGATGCTGGATTTCTTCGTCATAAGCAGCTATCTTCCTGCAGAGATGGCAAAAGGAGAGTCTGAGGATGTCTACCCTGAAATTCCCTTATCCCACAGAAGCAAGTCCTGGGCACCAAAACCCCACCCGGAGATGCAGGTGGTGGGGTGACACTGTGCAGGTCAGGTCAGTCAGAGCCGCAGGATCAGTTCCTCAGGGTCCAGGCCCGCAGAGGCCAGCAGGACCCTCTCCTCCTCCTGTCTCCTGGCCCACACTCATGGCCAGGCTCATGCCCCGCCGTGAGGCCTCCCTGGCGCCGTCTTCCTTTACTCCATTTTATTTCAATACCAAGGCGCCCGGCCTCTGCCACTCTCGCTCTCCCTGACCCTGCCTGGCCCCTTCCTGCCCGCTGACCCCTCTGCTTGTAGACGGCTTAAAGTTGTGTGCATTTCTTTCCTGTTTGTTTTTTTTGTTCTATATCATTCTCATTTTGGATGTGTTCTTTCCACCTGGCTACATCAGCACTGTCTGAACCGCACTGCTGGAGGGCTCTCCGAAAATTGTGCGCTGAAGTCTGTGTGATACTCATCTCTCATGAGACTTGAAAGGATCGCATGGCCATGACAGCCACCACCCCTGAACCCCCTGCAAAGGAAGGGGCCCCACATGTCCGAGTGCCCATGCCCTCTGGGCCCGGGCCCAGAGGCACACACTATGAGACAGGGAGGCTGGTTACAGCCTGCAGTTACAATGAGATGACCTCATCCCCACTCTCAGCATCCTCTCCCCATTGGGGAGAGCCCCACAAAACAGGAGGGACGTGCATGGGTACTGGGCTCCTACGCAGAGTGAAGGCAAAAGCAGCAGTGGGGACAAGGTTTGCAGGCATCCTGGGGTTGTTCCTCCTTCTCTCCCAGTGATACCTGCTGACACTTCCAATTCAAACAGGAATGATCAGGTATTAACAATTGAACTGAGATTGGAAGGTATCACACAGAGCACTAACATTCCCAAAAGAGTGCATTTTTGTACCTGTTCTCTGACCTGCAGTGAAAGGTGGCCTCTCTGCCCTCTTTCTGTTCTATTAATGAAACTCCAGGCTCCAGTGAACAGGCTGAGGTCATGGCTCCTAAGGCCTGTTCTGAGCATGTAATACACACATCCTGCAAATTTTGGCACTTGCCATTCTAAACTCAAATGGTGGCAAGCCCCAAGCCCCCTCTGCCTTTGATTCAAGTGAGGATACTTTGCAACAATTGAGGAAAAAGCTCTGGTGCTCAGTTCTAAGAGGTACTGGGGAGATTTTTGAAGGAAACATCAAGGATGGGAATGTATTTATTCCCCTGAACTTTCCATGATGTTAACCCCTATCTCCCTAGGTCCACTTGGGACTGTAATCCAGTGCCAGCTGTCCCTATAGCCCAAGACTGTGCCACAGCCCACTTGCTGCCCCTTCCTCACTTGCTCCCTGTCGGGGAACATTCATAGCACAGGCACAGACTGAGCGATGACTGAGGAGTCATAGTGATTGGCATCTTTCCAATTCTACAGAAACCACAAAACTGACTCAGACAAAGGACCTGGTACAAGTCTCCAGGGTCAAGGTCACTCGTATCAGAGCATCAACCTTTCCTTTCTTAGCTGTACCTTCCAGACTAGAAACCTGATTTTAAGTGTGGCAATGGCCCCAGGATGTGCTCACCAAAATGTGACAGCTCTCCAAGGCTTCCACAAGCTGGGTCCCTGTGTTTACCATTGTGTTTGACATCCTGGATGTAACAAACATCTTTTTGGCTAAGAGTAAGAAAACTGTTCTTGGTAAATGACAGATGTTTCATATTGTTGCTTTTGTTCTTAGCCATCTCATAACAATTACAAGAACATCTTAGAGAGAAATAAGGAGCAAAATCACCTTCTGTTAAATAGGAACATCTCAGGGACAGAAATGAATACAGTTCAAAAGAACTTTCAGAAAGAAGAATGGTCTTTCTCTTGGTCCTTGGAATTATATTTCTGTGTTTGAAGAAATTCAGATGCTAGATGGCAAATGGTGTCAAAGAAAACTTAAGACAGCAATTTCATCTATATAAATACTGGAGAACTAATAAAGTGAAATGAGAGGAACTAAAGAATTGATTTGGCTCTGTTAAAGCAATACTAATTACAGTCATTCATATAAGCTGTTTACATTTATGCCTAAAAATCATGCAAAGCAGTAATTCTATACTATCATTAAATGTGTTACATGAACTTTGCTCTAAGCTGTATTTGATTAAATTAATAAACATTTTCTGTGCTCACATGTCACTTTGCTAGTCATGAAGTAATTTTGGAAACTGCTAAAAACAACAACAACAAAAACAAATGTCAGGAAGGCAGTTATAGCCTCTGAAAGGTGTGTATTCCCAGCCCTCACTCACAAGGACTGGCCCACTGCAAAGAAGCCCTGGGAGCACAACTAGGCAGAAGTGGTCCTGGGCCCAACCAGACTCGTACACAGAACCAAGCCATTGGAAATGCGTTGGAATCAAGCTGGCCTCCTGGGAGACTGCCCAGGCCAGAATGACTTTCGAGCCCTGACATATGACCACGTGGATCAGACACAGGAGCTACCAGCTCAGGAGCCGGAGCCCTGGGAGCTGAACCTAGAGCCAGCTCATTTCCTCTGTGTGACCTCGGGCAAGTGCTGTGACCTTAGATCCCAGGGTAGCACCTGCCCTGTGTTCCTCTCAGCACTGTCATGATGAATGACAAACAAGAGAGCACACATGGAAAGCACTTGAAATACAAAGCTCTGTATAAATGTAGGGATTATATATTGTGGTAATTATTAATATTATCAAGGGCTGTGGAGGGCAAGGATCAGCATTCCCCCAGGGGAGGAGGGTCTTAGTTTCAAGGATAAAAGGGCTGCTGGGTTTGGAAAGGGTCAGAGGCAATCAGGAAGATGAGGAACAGAAAGCTTAGTCAATAAAAACTGCTGTCAGACCAATGTGTTAAAGGCAAGGCTGTGCAAGAGCAGGAATCTGTGTCTGCAGGAAGCTGGGAGAGACACTCTGAAAAGATCTGTGCATAGCTGGGCATACCGTCTTGTCATCAAAGGAAAAAGGCAACCAATTACATCTCCTTATAATACACATTTTGTTGCCACCATGTCTAAAACCACTCTTACTGCCTGATGCACACATAGACTTTCAATTCTCCATGAGGATTTCCCTATCTATTCCAACCCTCACTGACGCCCTTCTCTGAACTCTTAGGACACCATATGTCTTTATTTGACATTTAATTTTAAGTCCTGAACATTTGGGTTTATGCTGTCTCAACAAGGTTATAAATGGCCAGACATTTATGCCACCCACAGGCGCTGTGTTCAAAATGTTAATAGTTAAGATTCTGGATACCAAACTCAGAAGATTTTGCACCATCTTGGGGAACACCAGATTCCAGGGGAACTGAAGAATTTCAGAGTTCGAAGGAATCCTACCACCTATTTTCCTAGTGTTAAAATCCTGGCCACAAAAGCCCCATCAAGAATTTACCCAAACTAGGTTAGAATGCCTCCAGTGGTTGGACACTTGCTGGATCTCTAAGCAACTCTTTCATCTTTGGAATATTCTGACTAACAGAAATGTGTTTTTCAATGACCAAATCTCTCCTCTCCATAAAAACCTTTCATACATTTGAAATAGCATTAAGACTTCAAGGAGTAGCCCTGGGTTCAGGCTATGCCTCTCTACTTCCTCTAACCATGTCTCACAGGAAGGTTTGCTTTGTTTCGTTTTGTAAGTCCCCTTACCATTCCCGTTACTCCTCTCAAAATGGGCTCTCATTTAGCTTCCTCAGGTCATAGAGCCCCAAACCCAGTGTCCTGTGTATGAAGTTTGATCGGTGCAGGTTAGAGCAGGACTATTGCCTCTTATTCTAGATGCGGCATAGCTATTCATGCAACCTAACATCACATGATTTTTCTTGGCAGCCACATCATAGCTGATGAATGCTGAACCCATTTGTCAACTGAATACACTAAACTTTATGGCTCTGTGGTTGTTTTTGTTTTTAAATGGTGCTACTGAATCTTATCTCTCCCACTTTGTGCTTTTACCTTTGGCTTTTGGATTTTGGCAAGATCTCAAATGTAATTCTGTTAGATTTCATGCTTGTTAGATTCAGTCCATCTTTCCAGCCTGTCACTGTCTTAAATGGATCCCAACTGGTTGTTCAGTGCACTCAATGACCTTCCGGGTTTTGTTGATATTTTAAATTTTCAATCATAATGTAAGCTAAATAATCTATAATGTTGGTTTTGATTATTTTAATTATCTGAGTTATTAAAAAGAATGTTTTTAAAAATAATACAAACCACCCTGGCTGGTATGGCTCAGTTGGTTGGAGCATTGTCCAGTAACTAAAAAGTTGTGGATTTGATTCCTGGTCAGGGCATGGGTTTGATCCCCAGTTTGGGTGCATAATCCCCAGTCCAGGCACATTTCTTTAGAAAATTAAAATTAAAAAAATATACAAACTATTGGCTTCCAGTTTTATTGTATTACAATAAGAGAATATAGTGGTTAGGTATTTACTTTTTAGAGTCTACTAATCTTTCCTTTGTAACCAAAAATGCTATCAATTTTATGTAAGTTCTATAAGAAGAATATGGATTTTATTGTAGGGCCTACATTCTATATTCATCTCTTAAATTAAGCCTGCTGGTTGATGGTTTCAAATACTGTATATATTTAATGTACTTTTTGCCTGACTAATGTGCCAGATTTGAGATGTTTGTTAATGTCTTCTAAACTTCTTCTTAAATTTTGTCTTTATCAGATTTCCTTTGCTTTTCTAAAAGTTTATCAGGTTTCTTCTGTTTTTCTAAAAGTTTCTAAAATATTGCCTTATATATTTTGCTGCTATGTTGTTTGGTGCATTAAGGTTTACTTCTGTCATGTCTTCTTCATAGATGAAACTTTATACTACAAAATGTCCTCCCTTATCTCCCTTTATGTATGCCATTGATGAAACTGTTGAATAAGGACAATAATCTATTATAGAGTGCTCTGAACAATTAATTAATAAATGTGGGCATTAATATTAAATCTGCCTTCTATTAGCCATTCTCAAACATCACCTCCCTCATTTTAGGGCAGTGTTTAATTATTTCATTGTCTGCTGTCTATGCCCAGTTATTTTGAGCTATAAGTAGAGGAGGAGAGAGAAAAGAAATAAATGAAAGGAAAAAAGAAGGAAAGAGTCAAGAGTTCTCAGGGGGACAGAGGGACAAATGAATGATGAGCCAGCCAGAGTAAATAATAGTCATGAGCACTAATATTTATCCTCTCCTTTCACTATGATGTCTAGATGGCTCCTCTAGCATATTCCAGGGGTGTTTAGGTCATAAGCCCTCTCCTGACAGCTTTGGTTGGCTCAGAGTTCATTGCACTAAGAGTTAAAAAGCATAAGTTCAAATCCTGGTTCTGGCATTCATCAGCTTTGGGGCCTTGGAAAAATCACAATATCAAAGTGAGCCTGAGGTCATCTGTATCTGAAAAAATCAGATGGCAATACGTACTTTAGAAAAGGGTTATGAGAATTAAGTAAGAATATGCATGTGGAAATGTCTAATATAAAGGGTGGCAGATAGACTGCATTTAATCAGTTCTAATCAAATGAGTTCTCTGACTCTGCAGAGACCTTTGGACCCCATTTTGAGAGTTGCTACTCTACAGATTTCAGCCAAGGAGCAAGGGGGAGCTGCAGGGGAATCATGCAGCAGCTTGGTATATGTGGAATGAAGATGTGTGCGGGAGCGGGGAGGCATCAGGAAGCAGAAGACATGGGGAAGGACACGCGCTGGGGTGGATCAGGAGAGAAGAGTAAATGTGGAAAGAGATCTTTAAAAAGTTGGTAATTATATTATATTAAATTAAGCCCTTCATAAAGCAACAGTCTGGATAAAATAATTTAGACTTATGGAATGGTCTCTGCACATTAGGAATGTAGCCCCTACAAATGCCAAGTCCAATGCTAAAGTGGCACGGAGGAAAGAAACAGGCAGGAGGCTAAGTGGGCTCCACCACACAGCCTTGCTGGGCTCCAGCTGACAGTGATTCTGTGACCACAGCACCCCAACTGGACAGAAGTAGAGGAAGCTGCCTGCTCTGGTGGAGGGGAGGATGGCAGAGTTGTCTGGGGAAAAGTTTAAAAAATCTGAGTCCAGGAAATGGAAATTTTCAACAGTGAGGGGAAGGAGCAACAATTATGCACTGAGGATACCATGTGGGCAGGAAGGGATATGAAAGAATGGGCCCTAATGAAGGCCGGGACACAAGCTCAGGTCCAACTTAAACAATGAAATGTCACCCAGGGAGTCTGACTGTGGCAGACACCCCTTCCCCCCCACCCCCCCGCAAAGGAGGAGCATGAGTGCATGTGTTTGCATGTGTGTGTGCGTGCATGCACATGTGGTAGTGGAGATCAAAGGATCAGATATGTGGGAAGGAGGTAAGGTAGGGAAATAGTGATCCTCATGGAATCAAGGCTTAGGTTCTGCTTCCTTTTACAGATTAATTTACAGGGAACTAACTAGAAGGTAAGATGTAGTTAGCAATAACCTATCCTGCCAGCCTCCCGTGGAGGCTGTGAAAATTAATTAACCTTCACAAAGTGCTTTGTACACACTGAGAGTTAAGGTACCAAGTAGAGTAAAATATTAATACTCAGCACCGCTGGAGTTCCAGCTAATAACACACAAGCCAATACCTTCCTGTTCTAGAATATTACTTGGTCAAAATATTTCTTTTCCTGCTCCCTCTCTCCTTTGCCTTCACTTAGGAGCAAAATCCGTATGGATTTCAAAGGGTCTCAAAAAGTTATCTGGTTCATCTTCCAGGTTCTAGGTTCTAGGCAGGGGTGTGCTAAAATCATGACAGGAAAATAGTACCTTCTCTTTCCCCTAAACGAAGGTGTAGTCTTGACCTTAGAACAAATGACACTTCTCTACATTTTAGATAAATTTCAGAGGCTGGAGCTCAAGGCAGAGCTTCAGAAATGGCCACTGGCCCTGGAGAGTAATCTTCCTCATTTCAGGCGCTTCTGTGCACATGGGCAATACATGTTCCAGATCACTGTCTTCTGGTTTGCAAAGTCTGGTGAAAAGCAGATGCAAAGGAGGAAAACCTCCTCCCCTCCCCATCCCAGACTGTGAGCTTAAAAAGCTCATGTAACCCCCCTCTTTTGCTTTGCATGTGAAGAAAATGAGGTTAAAACAGTGAAGCAACCAGCCTGTAGTCACTGAGCTTCCCCGGGTCACAGCGGCGGGGAGAACCCAGGCCTCAACTCCCAGTCCCATGTTCCACCCACAGCAGCACACTGTCTGCCCAAGCATTCCAAGTTTTAAAACTAACAACTCCCTACATTCGCATTCAGGATTGCTAACAATCCAGATTTCATCCAGAGCTTGTCACTTGTGGAATGAGCAGAAACTGGAGCAGGAGTAGGGCCGACTGAACCGCACTACGGGGATAGGGAGGGCCGAGGCCAGGGCCGAGGCCTGCCTCCGGGTCTCACATCTTCCCCACACGCTCCGATTCCAGAGTGAAGACTCGGAACTGGAAAAGTCTCAGGGAGCCTGCTATTTGCTGGAGAAGAAAATGGAAGCAAGTTCAGCCTCAGCCAGTTTTGTCGCTGAGAGGAGAATGGTGAGGGATTCAGACTCGCCACTGCCCCCTGCCACCTTCTTCAGGCAGCTGCAGTCTCCGGGCAGCAAGGGAAAGTGCTGACTAGAAAATTCTTATTTACAGTTTTCTTGTTCCCGTGAAAACAGTCTCTCTTGGACTCTCTAATGGTATGTCTGTCTCTGTCTCTCACACGCGCACATGCACACACGATTAGAGTAAAGCTTAATAAAAGGAAAACAAGAGTTTGTAGAAAATTCTGCAAAGGTTGTGAAACTACCAATTGAATTTTCAAGATGGATGGTTTCTCCCTAATTAGGTTCTGCTGTCCTTTATAAACCAACTTTGCAGCTTTATCCCATCCTATAAGGCAAACCATTTTTCATTATCGGGATTTACAAATGATGCCCACGGAGCACACAGAGCGCCAACAGTTCTCACCTTTGCACTTCCTCTCAGGGCCATGCGGACTGTGCGCTGCTGCCTCAGATAATAATGCACCAATAAGACACAGGTGCCTAATTAAGCCATAGCCTCATCTCTTCAAGGCCTCACAGAGAACTTATCTTTACTCCCAGAACTGGAGTAAAATTACAGACTGGACAGGCACCCCAGGTATACCTTCTGGAGGCTAATACATTCTGGAAGGATAAGTTAGAGCTACATTTCTCAAAATGTAGTCTGTGGCCTACCTGCATCGGGGCCACTGGGGGAGCGGGGTACTAAGATGCACATTCCTGGACCCCTCTCCAAGACACACAGATTTAGCTGGGGGAGGGGTCTAGGAATCTACCTTTTAATCAAGATTCTCTGGTCATTCTGAAGCAAGTTAAGTGTTCAAGAACCATGCAGCTAAGGTTCTTCGCAGGTGGTCCCGAGGACCACCTGACATATACATGATGCTTTATTTGCTGCCCTACCTGGAGGCAAGGCCAAGGAAGTGAAGACCCCACTGCTCCAAAAACTATCATGTCCCTGAAGCTCCACATCACAGAACATCAACTCTCAGGCTTATGTCAGGGTACCGGCTATCGGTCGGGGCTGCCTGCCCCACTGTGAGACATATCCTCTCCTGGCCTGGACATGGTCCAGAGCCCAGAGAAGTCACTCTAGACTGACAGAGCCTGGACAGTGGCTGGGCAGAGGCTGCAAGGTGAGGGCCAGCACACTCCCAAGGAACCACCTGAGGCCCGATTCACTTGCACAAGAAAAGACTGTGCAGATGAGGAGAAACTGATTCCAGTGAAGGCGGGGAGTGTTGCTAAGCTTATTAAGGCCAAGAATGATCCACTGATGATGGGGAACAGGCAGCCTGAATGGCATCCTCAGGCTATGGAGCTACAGGGAACTGAGCCTGGGAGGGCAGAGCATAGCCCGTGGTCAGATTCTGATCTAAAAAGCCTTTTTTCCCAAAACTCAAAGAGCCTCTCCAGACACAGCTAATTCATCCTTACTCCTAGCCTGGGGGTTAGATCCTGATAAGGAACCCAATCAGGTCAACTACCCAGCAGATTCCAACTCTGGTCAAGAGCCAGAAGTCCTCAGAATATTCTATAGACGCAGACTTTTTGGGTCCCCAGCCTAGGCCAAGATAATTAGGTTCTCCTGGGGTGGAGCCTTGGCACCCCTCAGCAACTCTGGCGAAAAGCCCAAATCTACTGCTGCCTCCAGACAGTATCGTGCCACCTCCAGAGAAGGTAAAGGTACCGAGGAAGGTGCTTTCCATGGCAGAGAAATCCCCAATCCTGGCAGCCAGAAGTTCTTCTTTAGTCTAAACTAATCTCCTCACACTCAAACACAAAGTTCTCTGAGTCCCTTCAATGGACGCAGAGGAGAACGGTACAGGGACAATCGAACCCCACTTCCTTGGAGAGAAGCAGAGGCACAGATGGAGCAAACCTCCACCTGGAAGTTCAGCAGAGGAACTGGGCTTTAGTCCAAGGTGTCTGCATTTGACGTTGTTCCCCACCTCACCCCGCAGGACTGGCTACTTCCTAGTGAACATGCAATAGAGTCAAACATTGTACCCAGGTTTTCGACTCAAATCTGAGATTTCCTCAACCTCTGCCCCAAAGGACAAGGGGCTGGGAGACTGAATGCTCCTATGCTTGCTTCTTTCCCTATTCCCAAAATGCAGGTTAAAAAAAAAAAATCCATGGAAGTAACAGAAGGAGGGCCCCAGGTTATTTCTGACAGTGCTCCAGAGGTCGGGTCTCCTGACATCAGCTTTTAAGAGCTTCCCCCAAGCACTCAGCTTAGCTGCATCCTCCTTCCTCCCAGAACCTGGAGGCAAACCTGAAGAGGAAGCTGGGGGGCCTGTTTCACCCCCCTACAGTAAGACTGTAGCCCTGAGACACATGGCCCAGCCTGGGGAGCTGGGACAGGAAGTCCGAGTCCTGCTTTACCTGGTTGAGGCCAGATTTCCCCCCAAGGTCAGTCCCATCTCCTCTGGGCCCAGTGGGAGAAAGAAATGAGTTGTGTGATTTGGAAAAGGAGAAGGAGGCAGGGGCCGCTGCTGCCAATGGCAACGCTGTCTAGTGTTTCACCAGCATGGGAATTTTCTGGCCGGCTTTGTGGCAGAATTTTTATGGGAATAAGCTCTGCCTCATCAGTGTGATCATAAACTCTTCAGTGACAGGAGCTCTATGTTCTATTTGCTTAACTTAGAGCCTGGCACGGAATAAGTGCTCATTAAATGAGGGCGACTAGAAACACGTGGATAGTATCCCTGGTGCCTGGCCCTGCGCTGGATATACAGAGGCAGCAAACCTGGGCTCTCATCACCATCTCCGGGCCAGGTGCGCATTTCCCTGGCGGGACTGAAGTGTTATTCCCTGCACTGAAAGCAGCTGTGGAAGAGGCTGGGCGATGCTCTGACTTCTCAGGATTCCCCAACTCCAGCCTGAATCAGGCCATTCTCCAGAGCTTCCTTTCTCCCTTCACAAATGCCTGGCTACGGCCCTCCCGCAGACAAGCCCAAACTCCCCAACTCATCTCCTAGAAGATGCCCCAGAATCACTTAACTTCACTCTGAGTCATTTGTAAAGAATCCCATTTAAGTGTTCTATACCCTACTGGGGGTTCTTGTTTCTTGTTTGACTTCTGGGCTCTAATAGCCCTTATAGACCATCTTGTCCAGGTATTACCCAGGAGTGGGATGTGACCAACCTTTTCTTTTCTACTTTTTTTGGTCTTGAAGAGAATAAAAGACTCTAATAGAAAATATCAAAGCATGTCATGTATAATAAGGGTGAGCACTATCTCACGAAACTTTGGTTTCAATTAAACGCACACGTAAGTGTGCGGAAGTTACAAAGTCATGTGCATTTCTTCTAGTGAGTCACAATTCCAAAAAGTGTGAAAACACCAATCCCATTTTCTCATGTTACCAATAAGGAAACTAATGCACAGAGAGGTAAAGCAAGTTGCCCAAACTCACACAGCTGGTCAGTGGCAGTGCCTAGGCAAGAACTCGGGTTTCTCCTGTTCTGCGGTAGTGCTCTGCTCACCACAGCATGCAGTTCTCTGGTTCTGCACCCAGAAAACACCCCTGGAATGGGACTGGCCAGAGGACTCAGTGAGTCCCCAGTCCCAGCAGAGCTCCCCAGACAGGAGTGGGCATTCATCGGCCGACTCCAGGGTGGGTATAGCTGGCAGGGACATCAACAGACGATGGGCATGAAGGGCTGAAACCTTTGGCTCAGCTAGTTTTGCACATGCAGCCAAGACTGACCCTGATACTCATCTCAAAACTTTTTCAGCAATCACTAAATTAGGGCTAAAGCACTAACAGAGGCCACTATAAGATAAATGTAAAGACCAAGAGGCTCTGTAGCAAGTCAGGAGGCCAGCGGAGCCACATCCTGCCGATGAGGTTCAGGCCATGGGCTGGGTCACTGCCTGCCCATTCAGACTGCAGTTCCCCTCACCTCCTCAGAGAACAAGAGTACCTGACTTTCGCTGTGGCTCCCGGGGAGATCAACATTATGGTCAGAGGAGAAGGAGGGTCAGAAACTAATCCAGCCCCATCACTTTACAGGTGGCAAAATCAAGACTCGGACAGGCCCAGACACTTGAGCAAGGTCACAGAGCTAGCTGGATGGAGAGCCACATGCGACTCCGCCCCAGAGATCCTGATTCCCAGCCTTCCACTTCTCAAATCCATACTCAAAGAACCTGGGCATCTGGTTAAAATGCCAATTCAGTGAGACTGGGACAGGGCCTGAGAGTCTGCATTCCTAAGAAATTTCCAGGGGATGCCAGTGCTGCTCATGGACCACACTTTGAGTAGCAAGGTTCTCCACCAGGCTGCCTGAAAGGGTCAAGAAATACTTACACTTCACTTCTGATTCTATCTTTCCACTTCAATCTGGCAAATCTTCTAAGACTGACAAACATTTAAAACAGTAAGTATTATTATTTTAACATTCATAGAGTACTTTTGTGTCTCAATTATTCCAAATGCTTACATGTATTATCACATTTAATCCTCAGACTCTGAGATGGATGCTGTTATTGTTCCAATTTCACAGATAAGGAAGCTGAGGCTCAGAGAGGTTAAGTAACTTGGCCTAAGTCATAAAGCTAGTAAGGGACAGAACCAATATTCAAACTTGGATCTGTCTGGCTCATGGATTAGTCAGCTATAGACTATATGAAAACATAACCTGAACTACTCCTTTTTCTGAGCCTTGGGGGCCTCTCCCCAGAAGGCTCCTCACATTGCTCTAGCCAAATCATGTTCCTTCCGGCACTACTTGGTCACAACTTTCTCATAACTCAGGGTCCTAAAGGCCCTGTTTTCCAGACCTGTATGTACCTGGTGGACATCAACTAGTTACCTTTAGAGTTAATGGAGGGGAGGCACAGGTGCAAAGGAGCTCAGGGTAATGTGTGGATAGCTGACTTACACAGAAAGACCCATGGCGAGCTCTCCAAATTAGGGGCTTGTGTGCATCCACCAAGCCTGTGTCCGCACAGACTCTGAAAGCTTACCCCAGAAGGTGGTGCTTGGTTCCAGGAAGCTCCGTGGGGAAGTATCTGCATGGAGGGGTGTGTGGTCTGTGTTGGAATCACTGAGGATTCCTATGGAATATGAGCATATCTCCAGATGGCGACAAGAGTGTGTGGCTGAGGCATGGGGCAGGGCCACCTCGGCATGTTTCCCAGCTCTACCCAAACTCAGCCTGGCACTTTGGCCACGTGTTCAGGATTACGCATCCTCCTTAGTTATACCATGTTTCACTGCCCAGGAGCTCACTGCTGTAATATACATTCAGCAGCTCTGGACAAGGACAGGGCCCCCATGGCACATTCATTCCCTTCCCTCAGGCAAACGGGCATCACCAGGTCTGCATCTGTGGCCCACAGATGCCAGGCTGACTCCCATTTGATTCCTAAGCAGCCATTTCAGGTGCTGATGTTCACCTGGCCTGGTCCTGCTTCCTCCAGGCACAGGAGGAACCCTAGAAATCACCAGTTCTCTTTAGAAGCCCTGGGGGCAAAGCAGGCGAGGGATGAGACCATGATGGCAGAGAGTGACCAGGAAAGGGGAAATTCAGTGAACCGAGGGTCAGCCCAGAGGTGGGGCAGGCAAGGCCCAGTATGCTGGAACCCTCCTGTCCAGGGGCAGGGGGAGTGGTTTTCCAACTGGTCTCAGGTGCCAGGCTGTCTCCCTCTGAATCTTGGCTCTGCCATTTACAAGCTATGTATTCGGGGGCTTGTAACTTAATCTTTCAGTCCCTTGATTTCCTCATCTGTAATGTGGATAATAATAAATCCAAATGAACTAGTATGTATAAAGTATTTAGAACAGTGCCTAGCATATGGCAAGGGCCTAATAAAAGTGAACAGGGGCTTAAACACACATATGTACACACACACACACACACACACACACACATTCACACACATATACATTATGACAGCTATAGGGCCAGCCCCCACTCTGGCATGACAGAATGTAAGAGAAAACGCCCTTCACATTCCTGCTTTTCACAGATGTGCAGAGCAGCTCTGTGTACCTACTTTCTCAGGGCACACTCTAGTTCGTTCTTCTCCTCGTGGGCTTCTTGGAGCTGAGAGAAGATTCTGGTCAGGAAATCCTCAAAGTTGGACAGTAAGTGAGGCTCATCCTTCTTCAGCTGCAGCCAGAGTTGCTTGACATCACTTTCGCTGCAAGAAGAAAAGGGCCATTATTGGAGGAGTGTGGAAATGAGGCTTTAGGGGAACACAAAAGTCCCCAGATGTGAAACAGACAGTCAGAAACAACATTGTCATTATTATAATGATAACAAGGCTAAGATTGACTGAGTGCTTGCTGTGTGCATATTAACTCATTTTATCTCACAGTAACCTCTGAAGCAGGTGTTGCCACCATCCATTTAGAGATGAAGAAGTAGATGAGGAGAGTTGAGGAGAGGAGAGGAGAGGAGAGGAGAGGAGAGGAGAGGAGAGGAGAGGAGAGGTTAGCCTGTGAGCTGTCTCAGACCACTCAGTGGTACACGATGGAGCTGAGAGGCAAACTCGGGGCTGCCTGGTTCCTGCATTGGCCCCCTTGTCTGCCTCACCTGGCTGCTTCCACTAGCCTGTCTTTCGTGATGGATTGGTGGTGATGAGCATGCCCAGCCACGTGCTGGGCACATCTCAGATGCCTGGAAGAAGCGAGGAAGAAGGGGGACTGGTGCATGTGAGGACAAATGCTATGGAACTACAGGAGAGAGCTTGTCACCCTAGGAAGGAAGGTCCTCACAGCTGAGAGGGAAGAATGTGCCGTCTGATGGATGGCAGAAAGCATCTGTTACTGTGGGGAATGGAAGATAATAGGCGACACCCCACTGGGGCCTGGTAGCCACAGGAATGATGGACAGGTGAAAGGAAGTGGCAAGTCAGAAAGGTATGTGCACACACATGGAAAGACAAAGTCTGGAGAGACAGAGTAGGCAGAGAGACAAAGACATAGAGGGACATGGCCAGAAACCACCCCCACCCCAGAACAGGCACACTGGTCGTGTACGTGTGCATGCACACAGCCACAGAGACATCTAGGGTCACGCTGACCAGCAGGGAGGAATAGGGAGGTGGCATATACCATGGACCCTGCTTCCCTCTCTGGACAAACTCAGTAATATATAGCTGATGATCCCACTGAGCCAGAGAGCAAACTGATTTGCACCCCATTCAATTATAAAATCACTGATTTGAGGGTAGCTATGACCAGAAACCCCCAGGATAAAGAATAAAACCTTTGTGCTTGTATAACAAGCATCATATTTGAGAAACTTTCCTCAGAAGTGATATTTGATAATACCATGTTAGCAACGAGCCTTGAACATAGATATTACTCTAGAGAAGAGGCCTACAGAGAAATAGATCTACCTCTGGTTACTTGTCATCTATCCAATCGTCCCTCCCTCCCACCTTCCTTCCTTCCCTTGCTCTGTCTCATCCAAACAACCACCAGCTCATCTAGATCACTCACCCATCCACCCATTCATCCATCATCCATTTATCTATCCATCCACCCAACTTCCTATCAAGTTTTTATTATCTGTTGAAAACTTAGCATTGCTCTGGATGACATTAGGGAATCTGGGACACAAACAAAAGGGAGGTAAGCAGCCTCCCTGTTGCCCATAATGAGTTCCAATTTCCCCACACAGAACATGTTGTGGCTGTCCACTTTATTATCCAAGCACAATGGAGATGGCGCAAAAGTTTCAGAGATAAAAGGTCTCAGGGAGACACTCCAACAGCCTCCTGTCACTGTGATAGTTTGCTCCCCTCATGAAGTAAATGCATTATAAAAATCAAGATCCATCTTGCTGGCCTGGGTCTGTCTTTTCACATCTGCCAAGTTTCTAATGGAGCCTGGCAGAACCACCAATTGTGCTAGAGCCTCCAGTGAGATTTGCAGATCCATCTGACCCTCTTCCAAAGCTCTTTGAACCACTTAGTCATGGCCATGTCACCTCCCCCAGATTTCTGGAGAAGAGACAAGTCTTTCAACCCTTGATTGAAAAAAAAAAAAAGCCAGACCCATAAGTAGCAAAATCACTCAGCGAATCAGACCATCAAAAAATGTTGGGAGTCCAGATGTCCAGAATATACTCAGGACACTCCACTAGGAAAGATATAGGAGTACAAAGCTAGAAGAGATTTGAGAGGTCAATGTCTCCCCCTGCTTCTGGGACAACACACACACCATCCTGGTGAGTGAAGTCTTAAAGTCTCCTCTATTTCTTTATCCAGAGTCCCATGGTCATGAGGTCATGACCCTCATGCTGCAACTTGAGCGCATTTCCTTCTTGTTCAACTTTAATGAGGATGGAAACTGCTGGTCAGCATCTTCTGTGTGTCATTTTTTTTGTAGCCCATTCTTGAAACCTTCCCCAGAGACTTCTCTTCTCTGGGGTATCTCATGTTGACTCATTTCTGCCTTTGACATAAGTCCCCAGAGTGACACCTGGTTAACTCTGACTTGAGAGCCCTGCCAGGAACGTGGCTCTTCTAGAAGTGACGAAGATAGACAGGTACCTGTCCTTCACTACAGTTCCGTGGCTTGCCCACACTGCCCTCTCATTCCCCCTCCTCCCGGAGGAGGCTTCACCAGGTCACTGGCAGTGGTCACTGAGCTCTTGTCTCTTGTCCTTGGAGAAGTTGAGTCAGGTGTCTGACTAATAAGATTCCCACCTACCTGCGCCCCCAGCACGCCCACCTGCCCCAATGCAGCTCTGCAGCTCTGCGCCTGCACCAATCCCTCTATGCCTGAGTAGAGCCGCTGCCGCTGCCACTGTCATTTCTTGTCCTGGCCAGAGCCTCCCACAGAGCTGTCTCAAGCCCTCCGCCTGTCCCATCCTTGCCTAGCACAGGCTTTTCCACGACTTTCTCAAGTCTGACACAGTCTATCAAATCATTTGCGTAGCCTGTCATTTGCTAAAAAATTCACAGAGCAACAGACACTTACTTTGCCCTGCATGTTGTTACAGTCACCTTCTCTCTTGCTTCCTCATTATCATCTTCCACCATAGGGTCTCCTCTTCCTAAGCTCAGGTCACATCAGCTGCCATCATTAGGCCATTCCCATCTCTCATGAAACACACACCCAACCCAAGTCCTAGAGACCCAAAAACGGAAAGCCGAAAGGCAACAGAAAGCATGAGCTCTCCTCACTGAGCTACGGGTTGTGCTGATAATGAACTGCAGGAAATAAAGAGTGAGAGAGTGGGGAGAAAGGATGATAGGATAGAAAAAGTGGGCAGAACATAACCAGGCCACTGTCTGGATTCCGTTAGTGATACCATTATTTTATTTTATATTATTTGATTTGATTTGATTATTTTATATCATTTCACTTCATTCCACTTTAAATGTCAGGGCTCAGATTTATGTGTTTCTTTGTTCTGAAACATGTTTTGCAAAAAAAAAAAAAGGGGGGGGTGGCAACAGCATTATGGTCTTGTTTTTTTTTTTAAATAATCTTTACCTGAGGATATGTTTATTGCTTTTAGAGAGGGAGACAAAGAGAGAGAGAAACATCAATGGGCTGCTCCCCCACCCCACACGTACCCCAACTGGAGACTGAACCCTCAACCCAGGTATATGCCCTGACCTAGGATTGAACCCACAACCTTTTAGGTGCACAAGATGGTGCTCCAACCAACTGGGCCACCTGGCCGGGGCAGGGTATTATGTTTTGTTTGAAGTTTCAACCGCATAAAAATTTCAGCCAAGCTACTTATTATCCAAGTGGTGGGTTAGTAACACTGGTTAATTTCCTGCCCTGGCTTCCTGACAGGCTCGGTTTGGCTCAGGGATACGACATGCAGGCACTTCCGCAAAGGGTGCCTTTTCCTGAAGCATGCCATGGTGCCGTGGCCGGGAGGCACCACAGTGCCAGAGGCCCTGGTAGGCTCCAATGGAGGTGGCAATGCTAGTGAGCTGATGGTGAAGCCTTAGGCAAAACACTGAAAAACCCTCAAGTCCTGGCACAGCTCTCTAATGCATGAGCTCTCCTCACTGAGCCACGGAGTGTGCTGATAATGAACTGCAGGAAATGAAGAGAGTGGGAGAGTGGGGAGATAGGATGATTCGCATGCAAAAAGGGGGAAAAGCAGAGATGGGGACAGAGCCCCTAGGCGTGTCACACAGGCAGGCCATTGCAAATGGCAGGCTGTACGGAGCCAATCTCATAGCTGGCAGCACGGAGCCTGGAGCCCGGAACTCAGGGCTTAACACACATTAATGATTGAATGGAACAGAGAGCGGTTGCTCCCAGGCTGGGCTCCATCCCCCAAATCACTGCCATCACTTACTCTTCCAAAACATTTTGGGCTCCAAGTTTGTCCATCAGCATCTGAAACTGGGCTTCTTCATCCTCATCCATGTCACCCAGATCCTCTTCTGCTCTGGACTGATACACCTTCTCTTCCTGGAGTTGGGCCACCTGTTCACCTGCATCTCCCTGGCTTGGTTTGTTCTGGCTGAAGAAGAAGTGACCTGCGGGTTGCGTGGCACAAAGATCTGAATCAGGCAATACTCACTAGGAAGACCTTCGCTTTCTCAGTTGCTAGGAATCATGTGAGGCTCATCTGAGAGAAGAAAAGGGGAAACCCCCCATAGCAAAGGTCTTTGGATATCATGTTCTGGATTTTGTGTCTTTCCTGCTGCTAAAAGATTCTGCCAGAGATGCCAGAACCTGGGAAAGGCAGAATGTATGACAGGTTCTCTGGCACCTTGACAGTTCTCAATTCTTTAAAGTCTGGCTTAGAACACATCCATTCATTGATTTCTTCTATGAACAGTAAGACCTTTCTCTCCCCTGGCTGCCTACACTCCATGTTATCATCTAGTCATCCCTTCCACCAGCATCACTGTACTTCATATTCACAAGTTACTGTACAGCCTCATGTGCACTTTTTCCATACTCATACAGCCTAGAAATACAGCAATCTGTCTTGTCCTCCCTCCTAAGTCAATTACAAGCTTCTGAATTCAGGAAAGGCATCCAGTACTTCCCAGGAAACAATATGCCCCCTTGTATGAGCCAGAAATGTGATGAAGCTTGCCTGTTGATTTAGCTGATCAGTATCTGCTCTAATCAATATCAAATCAGTCTAATTTGAAGGCATAGCTGGGTTTTTGTCTTCTTCATGGATCTCCAATCTCCTTCCTCCTGGTTACCTTGAGAATGACCAGTCTGTTCAAACCCTCTAGAAATTCTTCTGATAGCTGCCACCCTCACCCTGTAAGACTCAACCAGACTTGGGCTCGAGTGAGTCATGCAGTCATCCCACTTTGTTGTCCTCTAGAATCAAGACAGAAAGGAAAGGCTGGAAATGTCACCTCAGCTCCCCCTTTTATGCCAGACCTTCTGCCAGAGCTTCCCTATATTCCTTTTGCCATTCCTGGGTGGCAGGGACGGTGTGGTGATCACCGAGAGAACAGTGGTATGAACAGCCAAGGAGGACATGTGAAAAAAAGGCCTCAAAGTCCAAAGCCTGAAAAATCCAGGAGGGCAGGAAAGCTTGTGCTACCAGGATCCTTGGATCTGGTGGGGTAAGGGTGCACTTTATGTAGAGTTAGGTAGACACAAGGGGGCCCCAGCATCCACAGAACTTACTAAACCCAGTGGTGAACTCCTCTGGAGTGAGAAAGCCATTGCCATCAGCATCCAGCGCATCAAACACATCCTCCAGATCCTCCAGGCTGAGGGGCAGCTCTTTATGGAGCCTCTGAAAGCAACACAGACCACACTGATAATCATGCAAGGCTGCCTGGGACCTCCTGCTATAAATCTCTGGAGTTCGCCCTGTCCTATAAAAGCCAGAAGCAACCTTCTGCAGACCACGTGCCCATCATTCTCCTCCACTGAATGTTAGAATGCCAACCATTACTGGATGCTTACCAATGTGCTAGGCAATTTGCTAAGTGAGTTAAAAATAACTGTATAAAGATGCACATATTTATCACTATATTTCTGTATATTTTATATTTATAAATATATATTTGCATTGAATTGTCATGACAATCCTTTGAGGTGGGCATTATTATCTCCATTTTTCAGATAAAGTGTGAAATTAAATTACCTGTCCCAAAGTTTCCTAGCCAGTAAATGACAGTGCCGGGAGCCAAACCCAGGCCTGACTGCAAAGCTGGCGCTCTGCACAACTGTAATGGGCTGACTGTGCCTGAAAGTGTCCGGGACTGAATCCTGTTGCAGGGTAATACCCACATAACATAGTGCTATTGCATTAAATGATATAACAAATGTAAAGAATATAGCACAGTGCCTGTCGCAGAGAGAGAGAGAGAGAGATCTTGACCTACCAAGGCTGTTCAGTGAGTGAGTAGCAGAGCAAGGTTTTGTGCCCAGTTTCTCCTGCTCTGCCAAAGCCCTCTTTCCTTTGCCATGCTACCTCCCCTGCTGAAATGCAGGTGACAGTCACACTCTCAGAGCCGTTGTTGATGAAGGCCGCTCATGTAAGTTCTCTGGACTCACACGTAGGTCCATCAGCTCAGAGTGGGAATTAAAGAAGCCCCTTTCTTCCATCTGAACGACCTGCATCCATCACACCAGGCTGTGCCCTGCTTTTGCTCCCTGCTGCATGTCAGCTAATTCCTGATAAGTTGTTAACTGCCACTGGTTAGAGGTATCAATCACCCGAGAGTATTTGTGTTTTAAAGGGTAACTGGGCAAGATGGTGTGAGAGGGGGTCATAAATGAACATGGACCTGAGTCCTGCGCTGATTAGGACCATGCCAGGAGAGAAGGGAAGGGAACAACTGATGGCAGAAGCAACGTGGCTGAGCTGCTGGTGCTGCCCTCTGGCCTTCTATCTGATGTGCAGTGGCCTCACACCATGGCTAATTTGCATAGTTGAAGCAACTGTCCTCTTATACCCTAATAATTTAAGTCTCCAAATAAGGACTCCCCAAGGAGTTCATTATATATCCCAGCTGACCCTCCCCTTCCTCCTCCAGTTAACAAGGACAGCTGCACAGAATTGCCTGCGGGTATGAACACAGGACTGCAGGGAGGAACTATATACTCATCTGGGCAGGGAAAATAAAAAAGCTGGCAGGTGTGAAAGCCTGTGACATAACATGCAGGAATACTTGGCTTGATCCTATAGCAATCTGCTAGCTGATAAGCCATAAAGTTTAATTTGGCAGGTGTGTGCACTAAGGGAGACTATGATGCACTACAAAGTGGGAAAACAGAATGATGTGAAAGCCATTAGAAGAATTGACTTAAACATGAATGAATTTTTTTAAGGGGAGTGAGGGTATGTGCAAAACTTCTAGAAGTGCATCTGCTTTAGCATAAAGCAGAATCCATGGTTTACCAACAATCCATAAGCCAGCTGTCTCAACAGCCACAGGAAGAAAATGGGGAGTGAGGAGTGAATTTTGCAAGCAGTAAGTTTATTAGCTCCACTGAAACAAAAGACATCACACTGGAGACGGGGTGAAAACCCAAGCTCCTGCCCTACCTAAATTCCAGTCCCTTCTTTGGAAATATCTTCCTCCCTCCCCACCCTCAGCCTAGGATTGCTGGACCTGGTATGAAATGTGGCATCTCACACTGTGCTGGAGTTGGAAGTCGGCTGGAAGGAAACTGCAGAGGTTGGTGAGATCCTCAGCTTGGCTTTCACCAAAACTGTAGGGGGCTGCTTTGAGTGGTACCGGAACTCTAGCCCTGTGCACGCTGGGGCCTGGGGAAGGACCTGTACCTTGGCCGGAATGCCAGCAATGCTGGAGGCAGGCAAGACCCGATAATGACTCCAAGGGCCACCGGGAGAAATCAGACTTTGAAGTAAATTGCACTCCTTGAAGCAGTCTTTGTTTCTCCCTCAAGCTCTGTTAATCTTATGCCAGATAACCAGCTCAAGGCTAGGAAAGAAATTTACAAAACTCCTGGACCCTGACCCATATCCCACCTGGCACCATAATGTTTGCTCAACCCAGACCCGAAGCAGTTCCGTGTGTTCCTGCCATTGTCATCTTTACACAATATCTATTCTCAGTAAACTTAAATTACTGATGTAACTAGATTATCTATACATTCCTGCTACCCAACCCCTGCCTGTAACCTTCTCAATAAAAGCCATTGAGAGCAGGGGCTCAGGGCATTCCCCACTAGAAGGAATCACCCTCCCCTTTCCTTGACAGGCAAACGGTGTCGGAATGACTTGTTATTTCATCCACGGTGAATCGGGAGACTCTGCGGGACAGAGTCCCCCATACAAAACTGCCCACATGCGGCGCCTTTTCCGTTGTTAGGGTGAACCAGGAAAATTTATGCCGTACCCCACCGTAGGCACGCTATTCCTGAATCTAACAACACCTCCCACTGCAAATCTTTCCCATTATCTAATCCCAGTCTTCCTGCCTACATCTCAAACCCAGTTTCCTCTTTCTGTTGTCAGTGAATATGGGGAGAGCAATATTATATTTTCCAAGTAATTTCTATTCTTTTTTTTTTTAAATCCTCACCCAAAGACATATTTATTGATTCTGAGACACACATATACACACATTGATGTGAGAGGGAAACATTAACCTGGTTGTCTCCTATACGTGCCGCAACCAGGGATCAAACCTGCAACTGTGTGTGTGTGTGTGTGTGTGTGTGTGTGTGTGTGTGTGTGTACAGGATGATACTCTAACCAACTAAACCACCTGGCCAGGGCAATTCCTACTCTTTATATCCTGGCAAATTAGTACTGAGTGCTTCTTCAGACTTCTCTGCAAGCTGCACCATGCCAGATTCTGTAACCCCTCTTTATTGGTCCTACTTGAAAAATCCTTTAGTTTTAATAACAGTAATTATCTCTTATTTATCTCTCCTCTCAGGGCCTACAGAGCCACATCAAATCAGCTTATTCTGGTCTTGTCCCCTGGGTACCTAGTGTGCTGTCTATGGATAAGATTATTCACTCCACTGTGGGAATAACCTGAGAGGCTCTAAGATTTGCCTAAAGTCACAGCAGAGACCAGCACTGGGATGAAGACCCGATTTCCCATTCAGGGCTCCTGCTATAGTCCAGCAGTCCTCTGAAGGAACATTCTCTAACTCCCTATCTGCTTACCATTCCAAACCTGCCAAACCTACTGCCAAAAGTCTATTTGGCCAGCACCACCACGCACTGCCCTCGCAGAGACCCTATTCATTTTCCATCACCTGGAAGGGCAGGTAGGGAGAGAAGAGACATAGGAGGACATCAGCTTGCCCTATTCCCATGGCCCACAGCCCCACCAGCTCTTCAGAACTTTGCAACTCCTGTAAACACTGGCCTCCATCCACTGACTTCAGGTTAACTCTGAATTCCTCTTCCCTCTCAGCTCAGGCCTCGCTTCCTCAGTAAGCCCCGGTGGCCTTCAGGTGAGGATGCACAGGCTCCTCAAATCCATTTCTCTCATTTGTAAGTCTTATCTCAATTTGTATTTTACATACTGCAGATGTGATTCGGTGATGAATGTCTGCCCTTTCAGTGGACTGGACGCGGAGAACAGGAGCCCCATTTATTTTTCCTCACAGCTGTGTCCCCAGGATCCAGCCCAGTGCTGACAAACCCGGAGTATTTAGATATTTGTTGAATAAGTAAATGAGTGACTAAGAGCCCTTGCAGGGGATCCTGAAGTCCTATTTAAGGGCCACTGGTCTAGACTTCTGCCCAGCACTACTGCAGATTCCGGGCAAGGTCTGATGAACTGGGGAGTGTGGATCAGGATGCAATCGTGCAGCGGCAGTACTGCGGGCTCAGCTCCCAGAGCCGCAGGAAACGCAGTCTTCTGCTGCACTGCAGCCAGACCCTCTGCCTTCCTGGTCACCTGCTCAGGAACATGCCTCGTGTAGCTTAAAGCAAATGTTTGCACTGCTTTAAACATGTCTAAGGGAACACTCACTAAAAAGAAAACCAAAAGAGCTCCATCTTTATGGCCAGAATGAAAGTCTCCCTCTTCCTGGCCTTCTGCAGCATCCTGTTCAGACCTTGTCCCAGCAGCACCCACTCGCTTTCCTGTCCTATAGCTGAGCTCCCAGAACCAAATTCCTTCCACGTGAGAATGTGAGGTCCGGGAGACAGGATCTACCTTTTTTCTGCTTTGTGGTTTGATGTACTTGGTTCTGGCTGATTACCTGCTGTAGACTAGGGTTTCTCAACCTCTGCACTACTGACATCTTAGCATGGAGAACTCTCTTTTGGAAGGGGAGTAAGAATGGAGCTGTCATGTGCATTAACGGATATTTAGCGACATCCCTGGATATTACCAAGTAGATGCCAACAGCACCTTCCTCTCCAGTTTTTTCGATCAAAAATGTCTGTAGCTATTGTCAAATGTCCTAGAAGAGGCAAAATTGCCCTTACTCATTCAGACTGGACACAAACAAAAATAGCCACAGCTAGATACAAATGAAGGTCACTTCCTTAGCACAAAAGCCCTTTGTTTATCTCCGAAGGAGACAGATGACTTGCACTTAAAATCACAGCCTGGTGGTGCATTCAGTGTGGAAAATGGTAGGGCAGTTCCGCAAAAGATTAAACATAGAATTACTAGGTGATGCAATAATTCTACTTCCGGGTATATACTCAAAATAATTGAAAGCAGGAACTTGAAGAATATTTATATGCCCATGTTCACAGCACTATTCTTCAGAGTCAAAGATGAAGCAACCCAAGGATCCACTGACCAGTGAATAGGTAAACAAAATGAGGTATGTAGGTACAATGGAATATTATTCATCCAAAAGAAGGAAGGATATTTTGACAGATGCTCCAATATGTATTAACCTTGAAGACATTTTGCTAAGGAAACCAAGCCGTCACAAAAGGGCAAGTACTGTGTAATTCCACTTATATGAGGTGCCTGGAACACTGAAATTCATAGGCAGAAAGTAGGAGGGTGGCTACCAGGAGCTGGGGGGAGGTGCAATGGGGAGCTGGTGTTTAAGGGGCACACAGTTTCTATTTTCCAAGATGAAAAGAGTTCTGGAGAAGGACGGTGGTGATGGCTGCACAGGAGTGAACATATGGAATACCACTGAGCTGTACACTTAAAAACTGTTAACATGGTTGATTTTGTGGTATGTACATTTTACCACAATTTTTAAAATTACAGTGTGGAGGACACTAGGGTCTGGGTTAAGACACAGTGTGGAAGTCCCCACCCACTCTGCACCAACAACACACACGTGCGTGTGTGAAGGGATTTTCAGGTCCTGGTCTCAGGACTGAGTGCTCTACCTGCATCCGCTCATTTATTCTCTTCTACCGCTGGGAAGGACTATGATAATTCACAGCGAAGAACCTATGGCCAGAGGGTGCTGACACATACAAACTCACCTTGCTAAGAAGTTGCAGATTCAGGGTTAAAACTCAGGTCAACTTACAAAAGAAAAAAAAATCTTTAAAAGTCTTCTTGTTAAACAAAATCAGCGGTCAGATAACTTTTGGTTTAAAGGGTCAGAGAGCACATGTATTAGGCTTTGCAGGCCCTTTGGTCTTTGTCACAAACTGCTTGACTCTGCCGACGGAGTGTGAAAGCTGCTGTGGACAACGTGGAACCGAGTGAGCACACTGTGTTCCAATACAACTTTACCTGCAAGAACAGGTGCTGGGCCAGAGCTGGTGGGTCTGCCAATTCCTAGATGATTCTTAACAGTCTGGCTGAGCCAGGAGCTCTAGGCAGGGCTAGGAGGTGGGTAATACTTTTACTCTTCTAAAATATCAGGGAAACGGGGTTTCGGGGGGCTGCACGTCAATTCAGGGAGAGCTCCTCCCGTTCCTGCGCTCCATCTCCTGCCCCCAGCCGCAGCAGTCCCATGTCCCTCTGTCCCTGTGAGGCAGCACTGACCCTCACTCTGGACCCTCAGCCCTCTTGGGCCCTGTGCTTCTCTGGGTCCCCACCCTCTGGGCCGCAGCCCAGTACCAGTCTGGGCCTGTTAGGAACTGGGTCACACAGCAGGGGGGTGATCTTGAATGTAACATGCTTGAATCATCCTGAAACCATCCCCCTGACCCTGGTCTGTGGAAAAACTGTCTTCCACAAAACCGGTCTCTGATACCAAAAAGGTTGGGGATGGCTGCTCTAGGGAACTGCAGAGACCTCACCTTGAAAAGCAATCTCTACCCCAGTCCTGCCTGGAGTGATCCCTTGGAACCCAGAGAGCTTTCCTGGGAAGGAGGGAGTGAAGTCTGAGGAGCAATGGGTGGAGCTGAGGACTCTTAAACCGCTGCCCAAACTCTGTTCACACAGGTCAGGGGCCACCATCTGCTGCCCCCATAGCAGAATATCTACACATGCAGCCCACCTGGGGTGCCCCGAGGACCTCAAAGGAGAAAGGCTTTGCCTGGCCCTGCTCCTTTCCTTTCATGCTCCCTGCTTCATTAGGCGGACTACCTCCTGTTGGGGCGCAGCCTCTGTGGCTGTCTTCCCCATGTCTCAGAGCGCTGTGAAGTCCATCTCACCCTCTGCCTGTGGAGTTTTGTTAATCAGGAGAATGAATAACAGGAGTAGTGGGGGAGGAGCCTAACTCTCCCATTCATTTTTCAAAAGAATGGCAAGCTCTCCCTAATTTTGTTCCAACTATGACTCTCTGCTTGCCTCCTCCAGCCCCCAGGTTCCCCATCCCATGTGGCCCACAGATTCTTTTTCCTTGAAAGCCATTCTCTGCTTTAAAGGGCCTTTCCCGGTGGCTGGATTTTTGTGTGTGAACACTTTGAACACTTCTCCCTCCAGCTCCCGTAAGGCTGTGCTAGGAGCTGATGGTGAGAAGGGCGGTGGTGGCCAGGTCCAAGGAGCCGGCCACCAACCACAGAGGCGATGACCACCCTGCAAAGGAGCTGCATGCGGGAGTGACAGGTAACAGGCACATGTCTGCAGGTTCTGCCCAGGAGAACCAAGGGGCACATGGACTTTCCACAGACGGCCCAGGGTCAACAATGACAGGGTGACTGTTCTTCACTTATCTCTTTCCAGCCTGTCTTTCTCCAGACTTGACCAGTGAAAGCATCAGAAAGGTGCTTAAATAACATATTTTGTTCTCTCTCAATAGCGCTTTCTTAGCCTGAAAAAATGAAAAATATCACATGCTTTGTTGTGCACAGTGACATGCAAATTTCAGACAACTACGAAGCTGGCAGAACTAAGTGCCAGACTGGATGTCCATCCCCTTTTCTCCTGCCTGGGTCGAGGACTGAGGGAGAACCACTGAGGAGGGATGCAGCTGAGCTGGTATCTCTCACCTTGATGATTCTGACTTCATGCCAAGTCAAATACAAATACTTTCTTTAACAATTTACACTTGGCATTTAGATTCCCCACCCTCACCCTCCCTTCATTAAAGAGTGGGTTTCAGTGGAGGTTAACTGAAATCCTTGCAGGGAGTCGCACGGTGCATGTGGTCCAGAATGGCCCTCCGTGTATGCAAATCCCTTTTTCTTTCTTTCTAGAGGGAACAAGCAAAAGTGTAGGATGCTGTCGAAACTATAACCATCAGACAGCACCACCACAGACCTGTGAAGGAAGTTTGCAGACATGCTTTGTCACTGATTTCCACAAAACACACTAAATCTGGCCTTCTATATGAAGTAGGAATTCAGGAATGAGTTTCAGTGACAAAAATTTATCGGGGGGGTCAATTACTAAAAACAAGGGGGGTTTGAGCTCATTAGTGGGCTTAGCTGGTTCAGTTTCCAAGGTCTTTTCCCTCAATCTGTGCAACCACTGGATGGCAGAAGGGTGCTGGGAGAAACCTGAAAACACCGCCCTCTAGGGCCAGGACAGAAGGGCTGGCTCATCCTTAGCCTCCACGCCTTGCGACTCCACGTGTGAGCAGCGATGGGACTGATACTAACGAGGCCCACATTTCATTGCCCAACTTAGTGTGTTCTGAAAACCTAGAGTTCAAAAAAGAAAACCTTCAGAAAAGAAAGCCATCATAGGTCTTTCTCCTAATGGCATAGCCAGGTTTCCCTAAAAAAATGCTCTTGATAGAGCAAGTGATGACAAGATGTGGAAAAGAGATGCTTTCATAGAGCCCTAGTGAAGCCTGCATTTTATTTACTCTCATCAGGGTGAAATCATGGCTTGGTGTAAGAGACTTAAGTGAGACACCAAGAAGAACCTTTTGACACTAACGGTAGAAAGGCACTGGACCAGGGGTGGGCAAACCATGCCTATAAATTAGACCCATTCCATTTCTGTATGACCAGTGAACTAAGAATGGCCTTTACACTTTTAAGTGCTTGAATAAAAAATTGGTGATGCATGAAAGTTATATAAAATTCAAACTTGTTTCCATAAACTTTCATTGGAACAAAGCCATTCTCATTCATTTACATTTTGCGTATGACTGCAGTGCAGAGCTGAGTAGTCAAGATAAAGACCCCTTGGCTCATAAAGCCTAAAATATTCTCTGGCTCTTACTGACCAAGTTTGCTGAGCCCTGCAGCAGGCGATGGCGTGCGCCAAGGGTCTGCAATGTCTCTCTCTGGAAATGCTTACATATGGGGTTAAATGTGGCTGGGTTTCAGGGTGAGGGACAGACAAGATGAGCTTCAGAAATGCCTTCTTCCTGGGTGCTGCATCCAACACACAGGGCACCTCACAGCAAGGACTTTGGCACAGTTCAGACCTTTGCTGTGAAGCAATAAGTTGGTGCCTTTCTACCTTTGATTCAAACAGTTCTTCACCATCTCTTACTTAACTACCTTATGTTGCTATCACTCTTTTCCCAACCCAGGGGAGTTATGAAGTAAGAGGGGGGAAATAATGCCCCCAAGTATGACAGCAAGTAAAGGTCAGGAAAAAAAAAGGAAACCAGGAGAGTTTGCACTGACGCTTCCTTCCAGAGCAGAGCTGATGGCATCTCTTCTGTTAAAGACATCTCCTCCACTGTGGCAAGTGCTAACCTGAGGCAGGGAGATCCAGACCGTTTGGCATTCCAGTTGGACAGGCCCCGCTGGGGCCCCTCTTACCTGCATATCCCTCCTGGCGATGAAGCCCTTGCCCTCTGTGTCACAGGTCTGGAAGAATTCCTGTGCCTTCTTCAGCATGGCCAGCTCTGCCTGCACCAGCTCCTGGCTCTCCTTAAACTCCAGGTTGTCCAGGGGACCCAGGCAGGCCCCACTCCCCTTCAGTGCCTGAGCAGGTCTCTGGGGTTTAGAGACCACTCTCTGGTCAGGCGTATCCATCCAGGTTTGTCAGTTTCTTCAGTTCTTTTCAGACCCTGAGAAAGGAAGATAAGAGAGAGGTGGGTGTGGTACAGATGAAGTGAGGCCAAGAAAGAATGACAGGGGATGAGAGGGAAGCACAGAACTGCCCACCAGTGTGCCCCAGCATCTCTTAGCAGCTGCTTCTTAATTAGCAGATGCTTCGGACAAGGGGAAGTGTGCCGTGGTCGCTAATAGATCAGCCAGCCCAACAAAGAGAAAAGAGGAGGGGTGGGGGAAACAGACATTTCCAGATTGAAGTGGGTAGAGCAAGTCTGAAAATAATTTCTCCCAATTTTAACAACAAAACAGATCCTGATAGATCAGCTACCATTTATAGAGACTATTGCACTAGGCAACGGTCTCTACACACATTTTGTCATTTATTTATCTCATCTCTCTGAAATAAATATTATCATCTCCATTTTATTGAGGCTCAGAGAGGTTGAATGACTTGACCAACCCCACACAGCAGTTTGTACAAATTTGTAATTTAAATGCAAGGTCATCTAACTTATATTTGATATTAGTGCCAAACTGTCCTGACTTGTCAGCATTGCCGAGGGTGGCGGGATTCCCTCACTCAGATGTACTCTCTCCTGTATCACTCACAATCAACGAACCTCAGCCTCTGCCACAGACCTGCGAGGGCTGCAATGGATGGATGAGAAAGCGCACTGTCTCAAGGAGCTTCCTGTTGTACCAAACTTCCCAGGCCTGGTTTGGTGACACCCACGGCTGTTTTCAGCCAACACAGAATCACAAATCATATACCTTGATCCAGTCCTTAAATCCCTGCCAGTAGTTGTTTCAGAAGATGCCCTGCAATGTGATATCATGGAAAGGCATGAAGAGCCAGGCTTCTAGTCTGGACGCCGCTGCTACTAAGAGACCTTGAACAAATGACCTGTCTAGGTCTGTTTCTTCATCTGTATAATGAGAAGATTGGGCCTATTATCTTTAAGGGCCTGTCTTGCTCTGACAGTCTGAAAAATTGGGTTCATGTGATAAAAGAAAATCTCAATACCCTTGTTTTTTTCCTTCTGAAGACTTTGGGAAGTAGACTAGGTCAGATTTCAAATTTATGATAATATTTGAATTTAAAAATATAGATGTGCACTGTAATGCATTTATGGGAAACTGGAGAAAGCGAAGTACTAAATCATAGCTCCTGTGTCCGTGGTCAGAAGAAAGGCAGAAAATCACTGTCTTACCAGGTGGGTTTCTCCAGCTGTTAGAGCCTGGGCCTCTGGCTCAGCCACACCATGACTCCAAGTCATCTATTATTTCAGTAAACACCTTCCACCTACGACATTTGTCAGGAGCTGTGGGCTTGGAGCTGAAGACTGCCCCCATCCTCAGGAAGGCACTCCATGGAACAGTCTGGACAAGGCAGAGCAGGCTCACCTTCTCACTCTGCTTGGGCTGAATGAGGACCCACCCTGACTCCACTGATCAGCCTCCCACTCAGGAAATGGTCTTTTTCTTCATCCCTACATGGTGTGGACAGGCCACCACCTGATCATAAAGAAATTTAAAACATTTTATTCAGTCTTTCCCAGAGGGAACTGTCTTGAGTGGAAATCCCCAGAGAGCAGGGCTGTGTGTGCACCGTTAGTTGCATTGCCTGGCACAACTATGTGCCATACTGAGGGTAGGGAGGATTTTGGATGATGCTAGTGGTAATATGTGAGCTTCTGTAAATACACAGCGTGAGCAGAACCGCTGCAGTCTTCCTGCTGTCTGCAAGGTCTCTGCCATCTTGTAGGCCCTACCTCATTCTCATCTGCTGTTCCCAGGACAGTAGACTAATAATGCCTGTCATTCTTTGAGGGATTTCTCTTTCTAGGCCCCTAATCTACTTCATTCCGTTGAAGCATGACATCCTTCCATAAGGTAAGTATGATTAAGATTCCTGTCACACCGATGAGAAAACAGTTTGGGAGAGGTTAAGTAACCCAGATCAAGGTCTAGTACAGTTAGAGACCTCTTGAGCTTGCTATACCATGTTGCCTTCCTATCATGGGTTCCAGCTGTGGGCCTGCTCTTCGCAGTCTATTCATCTCCAACTGATAATAACCTAAATCACCTCCCAGAGGCATGCTCATCATTTTAACATTTATCATTCATTCATTCATTCATTCATATCTATTGATTATCATGTAGCAGGCTCTGAGCTAACACTGAGAAATGCAAACGTGCATAATACAGGGTAGCTGATCTTAATGACTAAGTCTCCAATGACAGGATTTTAGTCATGGTGACTGGCAGTAACAGAAGGTATTTTGGGTTGGATCCCTCCTCCATATCCTTCAAAATAGACTATATAGCAATCATCTACTAGTGTGACTCAAAAGTGAGTCCCTGAACTAGCCTGGCATGGGAATTAGCAGAGACGATCTCTCAGTTCTAGGTCTTACTTTCTCTGGCTTTCTGCCTCCCCTGGCCCATGTCACAAGTATGCATGTTATGGAAGGGCCAATCTAATAGTTCTAAGGAAGCCAGCGATGAGCATGGGTAGATGGCTACCTCGTCTCATTTAATTTTAACCCCAGCTCTTAGCCCTGAATATGGCATAGAGAAGGTGCTCATTGACTGTTTGCTGAATGAAGGTCCATCTTTTGCTAAATTCTTTCGCAAGGAGGCCTGAAAACATATGTATTTTAGTCAGGTAGTTTTACATCCAGGATTTCTGTTTTTAACCTCATAAAGAATAAATCCAGACTTCTGCTTCCAGAAAAGATGGAGTTATAGGGACTGTATTTACCCTCCCAGTTGAAATAATCAAAAATCCAGAAAAAATACATTTTTTAAAATGGTTTTCAAGACCCTGGACATCAGGCAATAAAGGACAGGGCTGAGACTAGAGTAAGCTGAGTGAGGCTCCTAAAGTACAAAGTTAAAAAAGGCGTTTACTCTCATGTGTTAGCCCTGTATTTGTAAAACTCTGTGTCTTCCAAAGGGTGAGGTAAAAGCCCTGACCAGTGTGGCTCAGTTGGTGGGGCATCATCCCACAAACTGAAAGGCTGCCGTTTTGATTCCCAGTCGGGGCACATGCAAGAGGCAAGCAATTGATGTTTCTGTCCCTCTCTTTTTCCCTTCCTTCTATCCTCTCTAGAATCAATATTTTTTAAAGAATGAGATAAAAAATTTAAAGAGGATCCAAAATTTAGAGAGGAATCCATTTTAAAAAATACAAATAAGAGAGTTGATTACCTTCTAAAATTTTGCACCGTAGGGGCCATACTCACCTCACCCTAGACCGACATATGTATTTTGTGTCTCTATGTTTAAAGCTACATAGGTAGCATGTAGCTTAGGGAATTTTCCAGGCTCTGCTTGGGTTTTCCCTTCCTGTGCCACGACCTAAAACGCTTTAGGCAATAATGGGGCTTGACAGATGGGAAACTAAACAAAGTAAGCCTCATTATTGCCTAAGGTGTTTTCAGGTGGTGGCATGGGAAGGAAAGATCCAAGCGAAGCCTGAAAAATTCCGTAAGGTGACTAAACCCAACTACATGCTACCTATGAGAAATGTACTTTAAACATAAAGACACAAATAGGTTAAAAGTTAAAGATTGGAAAAATAGATACCATGTTAACACTAGTCAAGAGAAAGCTTCATATTAATAACAGGAAAAGTAGATTATAGAACAAAGACTATTAATGAAAATAAAGTCATTTCGCAATGATAAAGAAGTCAATTCACCAAAAGGATATAATAGTCCTAAACACTTATGCCCCCAATAACTGGGTTTTAAAATGGTGAAGCAAAAATTGATAGACCCACAGGAGCATATCTACAACCATATTCAAACATTTCAGTAGCTCTCTTTCAATAATTAGTAAAACAAGTAGACAGAAATCAGTTAAGGATACAGAAAATTTGAACAACAATGTCAACTATCTTGGCCTAATTGGCATATATAGAACACTCCACTCAACAAAAGCTGAATATATTTATTTCCAAGAGTACATGGAATATTTACTAAGACATTTCATATTCTGGTCCATAAAACAAGTTTCAATAAATTTTAAAGGATTCAAGTCATGGAAAGTATGGTATCTGATTCCAGTGGGATTACATTAGAACAAGTAACAGAAAGACCTCTGGAAAATCCTCAAATATATGAAAACTATGAACCTCATTTCTGAATAACCCATCAGTCAAAGAAGAAAGAAAAAGGAAAATTAAAGTATTTTGAACTAAATAAAAATAAAGGCACAATATATCAATTTGGTAGAATATTGCTAAAGTAGTACTCAAAAAAATGTATAGCACTAAATACACATTTCTTTTATATATATATGTGTGTATATATATATATATATATATGAAAAAACAAAAGGTCCCAAATCAGTGATCTCAGCTTCTGCCCTAAGAAACTAGAAAAAGAAGAGCAAATTAAACACAAAATAAGGGTGATAATAATAAATATCAGAGCAGAAATTAATGAAATAAAAAAATAAAGAAAAACAGAACAAAACTTAAGAAACTAAAAGCTGATTCTTTTAGAATATCAGTAAAGAGAGAAAACACAAATTACACTATCAGGAATTTGAAAGCTAAAACCATTACAAATTCTACAGACATTAAAAGGCTAAAAAGGGAATATTATAAAAAACTTTATGCCAATAAACTTGAATATTTAGATGAAATGAACAAATTCTTTGAAAAACATTAAATATCAAAAAAGAAATAGATAACATGAATAATACTATATCTATTTTTAAAATTAACCTGACAGTTAAAAATCTTTCTGCAAAAAGCTTAGAGGTCCAGATAGCTACATTGATGAATTCTACCAAATATTAAAAGAAAAAATAATATAATTCTATGCATTCTCTTCCAGAAAATTGAAGATGAAATAGTTCCTAACATATCCTATGCAGCCAAGATTACACTGATACCAAAACTGGGCAAAGGCATTAGAAGAAAAGAAAAATACAAGCCAATATCCCTTGTGAGCATAGATGCAAAAATCCTTTAGAAAATTTTAAAATATTGAAATCAACATCATATATAAAACAAATAATACATCCTGACCAAGTGGGATTTTATCCCAGGAATGCAAGAATGGTTTAACATTTGAAAAATCAATAACATAATTCACTATATTAGAAACTTAAAAAAAGACAAACTTTATGATCCTCTCAATAGACGTGGAAAAAGCATTGATAAAACACAACAGCCACTCCAGATGAAAACTCTCAGAAAACCAGGAATGTAAAGGAGGTTTGTCTAACCTGGAAAAGGGCATCTATCAAAACACTAACAGCTAATGTCATACTTCATAATGAAAAACCAAATGCTTTCCCCTATGATCAAGAAAAAGATAAGAATGTCTATTCTTACCACTTCTATTCAACATTGTATTGGAGAGTCTTGCCAGTTGAATGAGACAAGGAAAAAAAAATCCAGATTGGAAAGGAAAAAATAAATTGTTTTTATTCCTAGATAACATTATCGTTTATGTGGAAAATCTGATTAAGTCCACCAAAAACTACTAGAACTAATCTGTGACTTTTATAAAGTTAAAGGATACAAGCTCTCTATATAAATATCAATTGTATTTCTATATACCAGCAACAAAACGTTGAAGTTAAAAAAAAAATCACTTACAATAGCATCAGAATTATGAAATACTTAGGGATATATCTGACAAAAAATGTGTAATACTTATACACTGAAGGCTATAAAATATTGATAAGAAAAATTAAAGACAGAAATAAACGGAGACATATGCATGTTCATGAATTGGAATACTCAATACTATTAAGATCTCATTTCTCTATATATTCATGTATAGATTCATCTCAATCCAAATCAAAATCCCAGCATGCTTCTTTTTTTTTTGTAGAAATTGAGAAGCTAATCTAAAATGTTTATGGAAATACAAAAGATTTAGAAGAGCCAAGAGTTTTGAAAAAGAAGAACAAAATTGGAACACTAAAACTATTTGCTTTCAAGACATTAATCTATAGTAATTAAGACAGTGTGGGATCAATAGAAAAACAGACAAATAGATAAATGAAAAAGAATTTAGAATAGAAAATAAAAAAATAAATTTGTATATATAATTGATTTTTTATAAATATGCAAAGTCAGTCCAGCAGAGAAAGGATAATCTTTTCAGCAATGGTACTAGAGTAACTGGATATCTATTTGCAAAGACAATTTCAATCCATGCATTAAGCCATATACAAAAATTGACTCAAAATGGATGACAGACCTAAATGTAAAATCAAAATATGTAAAACTACAAGAAGAAAATATCTTTGTGACCCTGATCATTTGGACTTTATCAAAGTTTAACATTTCTGCTCTTTGAAAGATACCATTTAAGCCACAGACTGGAAAAAATATCTGCAAAGCCTATATCTGATAGAGTATTTTGATCCAGATTATATAAAGAACTCTCAAAACTTTTAAGGAAATAACTTAATTTTTAAAATGGGCAGAACATTTGAACAGGTACTTGATCAAATCAGATATATGGATATTAAATAACTACATGAAAATGTTCCACATCATTAGTCATAAAGGAAATACAATTTAAACCACAATGAAATGCCACTACATACTTATTGGAACAGTTAAAATAAAAAAAAAAACTGACTCTGAGGAGTCTCGGTAAGGATGTGGCACAGCTGGATAGCACTCTCCCACACACTGGCAGGAGTGCGGAATGGTACAATCCTTTCGGAAAACATTTGGCAGTTTCTTTTAAAAATCAAGAGTTTCTACCTCATGATCCTTCCACCCCACTTCTAAATATTTGCCCAAGAGATCAAAGAACATACCCAAACAAAGACTTGTACATGAATGTTTAAAGAAACTCTAGTATAGTAGCCAACAACAGAAATGCTCACCAGCAGAATGGAAACAAACTATGCTGTATGCAAACAATGGAATGCCACTCCCAGTAAAGGGAAGGCACTATTTATTGATCCAAGCAACAAAATAATCATGTGAGTGAAAGAAGCCAGACAAAAAACAGTACATACTACTTGATTTCATTTATGTGAAATTATAAACAATGAAGACAATATATAGTGACAGAAAAGAGATCAGGGAGGAGAAGGGTGAAAAAGGGATTGCAAATGAATAAGAGGAAACTTTTGGGGGATGTGGGTATGATTCCAATCTTAATTGTGGTAATAGTTCCATGGAGATATGTACATACATATACATAGAAACACATACATAAACACACACATATACAAATATATATCAAAACCTATCAAAATGTATATGTTAAATATGTGCAGTTTATGTATGTCAATAGCTCAATGAACCTATTTTAAAAAAATAGAATAAGTCCAGGACTTGCAGATCTAGTCTGTCTATTGCATTTCCTCTCAGGTGCTTGATTCCTCCTTTTACATTCGATCCTGGCAAGCAGGAAATGGCTGAACATTAAGTAATTTCCCTGTAAAAACCCTCAGTCCCTCTGAAAAAAAAAAAGGGAGCGGGCAGAGCCCCTCCTAAAGCCCATCCCCCTGCTGTGAGTCCAGCCCCCTTTCTCTTACTGCTTGGCCTGGCCTGCAGTCTTTGCCCAGCATCTTGGTTTTCCAAAGAGAGCAGAAGACTAAACAACACAAGTGCTCTACTTTCATCTCAAAATAAAATGGAAGCCCTGTGCTGGGCTGTGCTCTATCACTTTTGGATGGAGTCCAGGATGTCCTGAGCTCAGAGCTGGAGAGAGCTCTCTGTCTCAAAGAGTTTTTAGACCAAGGGACAGCATGCCTACAAAGGGAAATGGTGGGGTATGGTCCCAGGCAAAGGGAAAAGGCTATCACCATCACAAAGGGAACAAAAACTATTTTTTTATCTTCCTGTCTTTCTTAGAGGGTGAAGACTACTCTTCTCCCTCCGGAGTGATTCCATAAAAGCCTCTATACACAGATGGAAATTATCCAGCCCTCAACTGTTTCCAGGAACATCGCCCAGACTTCCAAAGTAATTCTGACAGCCTAGTAACTGCTGCAGTCAGAAGGTTCACAGATCAAGCCTAAACCCCTCCTAAAGGTTCTAAGCCAATTTCCCCCTCACTCTGGGCTCAGCGGAGATGGGGGATGGCTGGAAGCTCCCTCCACGCTATACCCCTTGCAGCCACACCCCTTGCAAACTTGAAAGCAGCTAATAATCCACCTTAAATCTCTCCTACACCAGACAGTTAGGAAAGCAAACGCCCCAAAGCATCTTCAGGAGCCATTCAAATCTCCTTCATTACCCAGTTCCAGTGGAGGACTGCTCCATATGCAGCAGTAGCCCACATCTCTACCATTAGCTCTAAGCTGGCAGTGTCACATAAAGGCAGAGACAGGTGATCTTGTCAAAATTCAGAGGACGCAGGAGAGTTGCTGAGTGAAGGGTTTCAAAGACAACTCCAGTAAGAATGGGTATGAGATCTGCACAGGGAATGGTGCGTGGTGGGCTCCCTGGGAAGGAGCAAGTTAAGGAAGAATCAAGGCCCCAGATGGAAGGTGTATAAACTTCCTAGGGTTGCTGGCTTTAAACAACAGAAATTTATTCTCTCACAGCTCTGGGGGCCAGAAGTCCAAAACCAGAGTGTCAGCAGGGCCATGTTCCCAATGAGACATTGGATAGAATGTCTCCTCACCCCTTCCTGGCTCCAGGTGGTGGCCAGCAGGCCTTACTGTTCCTTGGCTTGCAGCTGTATCACTCCTCTAATTTCTGCCTCTGTCCTCACACAGTGTTATCTCCTCTTGTGTCTCTATTTACCTAGTCTTCCCCTTCTAATAAGAACACCTGCAATAATGGAGTACAGGCCCACCCTAATGACCTCATCTCAACTAATTTCATTTACAAGAAGGTCACATTCTCAGGTACTAGGGGTTAGGACTTCAATATAGCTTTTCTGAGGAGACACAATTCAACCCTTAACAGGTAATGCCACAGAAGACCTTGAGACAAAGCGGTCAGTGGTTTTGTTACCATCAATATTTAGCTAGATATTAATGAAACAAAGGAAAGCAAAGAGTATTAGACATTGAGCTTAATAAACTGGAGAGCATAAGCCTGTTTGCTTCACCAGGAAGCTGCAGCTTCACACCCCAGGGGATTACAGCATTGCTCCACCAAAGTGGTTAATCCCCCTCTCTTCCCCCTCCATACTGGATTGTTGGGAGGTGGGTGTGCAGTGGGAGGTGCTGGACCATAGAGACCCTTCGGTCTAACTAAGGGGTGTAAACATATCAAAAGCCCATAAAAGTTTGAGAAGCTGATTGGTTCTTTTGAAAAAGGAAGCTGGTCCATCCCTAACCCAACCCAATATAGTCAAACGGAACAAAGACGCTCCCTGTCTTGCTCAGGAGCCTGCACTTGCACCGTGTACTTGCACATTCTCTTTCCATAGCCATGTGGCCATAGCAGCTCACTGCCGGCAGCACTCTGACTCTGCCACCGCACTAGCCAGGAACAAGTTCATCTACCTGGGTGGGGACTGAGACCACTTAGCCGCCACCTGCGGGCTCCAAAAGGACTAAGCTTTCTCTCTTTCTCTCCTTCTCTCCACCCCTGCTCCCAACCCGTAACGCACTCTCCCGTGCATTTGTGTGTTCTCTCGCCCAGACGCACGTGGCCATGTGGGTCTAGCAGCTACCGAGCCCACAGCAGGCTGGGTGCGCTCCGAAAAGACTAAGCTTTAATATGAAGCAGAAACTCTGGGCAGTGGCCTTTATTCCGGCCCTACTGAAGACAAAATTGGACCTTTTCCATGGTGAGAAAGACGGAGATGGACACTGGGAAGTTGGGAAGGGAACCACCTTAATTTTACATCATGAAGGGTAAAATTTACCACAAAACCCCATCTTCCCATGTTGGTCTCCGGAAATTCTTTTCCTCATGACTCCAGAAGAACTTCACTTCTACCGACAACAGTTTGGAGAATGGGAAGTGAAACAGGAAGGGGAGGGAGCAAGTAAAGGGTGCCTATTGTGGCCAGCTCTTGGAAGGCAATTTGGGGTATACCCTGTGTCTCAATTATCCAACCCCAGGGGTAGGAAAGCCGGAGTATTTATATACCAACCCCTATTAGTCAGTCACTGGGTGAGGGCCGCTCCTGAGGGGCCTTCATTCCCCTCACTCCTGTTTGCCATGTGTGCCGTGTGGGCTCAGAAAAGCCCCCAGGCAAAGAGACAGACACTAGCAGCTGGAAGTTGCCAGAAGACAGGGAAATGGTTAGGCCCTGTGATGTAGGTGGAACCCTGACAAAACCTACCACAGGGTGAGGTAGGGTTAGGAGAAGCTCTGGGCAGCCCACATGGTGCCCCAGGCCTGCTTTTCACTGAGAAGAATCTGTAGAGAGTGAGGTGGGGAAAGGCTGGGGACCAGAGCAGAGGGAAAACTCCATCTCTCTCTTCCTCCCCACGGAGAAGAGGAATCCCACCCAGCTTGGGCCTCCTGAAGGCAACACAGCAGGATGGTAAGAGCCAAATTTCCCTAGTTTTAAATCCCATCACCATCTCTTACTAGCTGTATGACCTTGAGGAAGTTATTAACCTCTCCAGGACTCAGGCTCCCCATCTGTAAAATGCAGATGATAGCATCTACTTCATGTGAGGACTAAGCAACTTAAAACACGTAAAACACTTAGAAACTATGTCTGGCTCATGGTTGGAGTTGGTAAACATTCACTCCTGTGATCATTTCTAAGGCATTTTCAGTATTATCCTTTTTAGTTCAAAATTCTGATAGTAAGATGACTCTTTGGGAGGTGATGAAATAATGAAAGACACACTAGAAACCAATAATGACGCTAATTACGCTTTGCTATTTGAAATGAACTTCCACTTCTATTATCACATTTCCATAGTGAGCCTGTGAAGGTGTCAAGAGTGGCTGCCTTTTTATTCTTTTATTAATGAGAACCTCAGTCTCCCATAGGTTAAATGATACATCTATGGTCATGAGCAAGCAGAGCTAGGAATCAAACTTACTACCATTGAAAATTAAGAGGAAAGACCGGGTGCATAACGGGACCACATCTGTCTTCTAGGACTCAATAAAGGGAAGTTTTTCAGTTCCTTCTCCCTCCTCTAAGAACACTTTAGGTCTGCTCCAACTCTCAGTACTGCATATATCTTCAGGGCTCCATTTTAAGTCTACCTCCTCTGAAAAGTCCTCCCTGAACACCCAAGCTTTGGCATCTGCTTCTCTGAGTGCTCTGTCATGCTTCAGACATTAGAACATACTGCTTGGTCCAGTGGACTACATTTTGAAGTGTACATAATATTTCTTCCTCAAATGCAGAAGCCCCATCAATAAATCCAAAGAAGAATGAAATCAATATTTGCTTACTTGAATGAACAAATGTCCTACCAATTCCCAGCCTGGTACTTTGCATACAACAGGTGTTCAATAAATTTGTGTTAGTTTCTTATCAAGACCATTGAGAGTGAGGGTTCAGAGTGGTAAATATTTGTGGTATAATGAAAAATATATATAGGGTGTTTGTTTCTGGTTCCTGGCATGGACCTTCTAAAACCCTTGAAATTTCGTGAGTGAAAGGAGTGTCTTTTGTTATTTATAATGAGTCCCTTCCATCCATACCTGAGTATATGCTATCAGATAACTCTAGGAAGACTCTAGATAGCTTCTGGATGAGTCTGGGTTGCCAGAGATACTAAGGATGTGATCAGAGGGTTGGAATTTTCAGGCACCCCCAACCCTTCCACCTATAGGAAGGAGAGGAGCTAGAGTTTGAGTTCCATCACCAGTTATTTAATCAATCACGCCTATGTAGTGAAACCTCCATAAAAAGCCCTAGCTGACAGGGTTTGGGGGTTTCCATTTGGTAAGTACGTTGAGGACTTGGGAGGGTGGTGTGCCCTGAGAGGGCCTGGGGGCTCTGTACTAGCTCCCCATACCCTGCCCCACGCAGCTCTTCCCTCTGGCTATTCCTGAGTTAACATCCTTTATAATAATGAGCTGGTAACAGTAAAGTGCTTTTCTGATTTCTGGGAGTTATTCCAGCTAATTATTGAACCTGAGAAGGAGGTTGTAGGAGGCCCAGAATATATAGCTGGTCAATCAGACACATGGGTGGCACTGAGTGGGGACAGTCTTGTGAGACCAAGCCCTCTCCTGTGGAATCTGTATTAGTACCAGAATTGAGCTGAGTCATAGGACACACATTTGGTGTCAGAAATGGTGTTAGAAAAAAAAAAGAAACTGCAGTATTTACTGATCAGTCTCTGGCCCGGGGTGGGAGAAAGCCCTAATTTGTAGCATCTGCCTGTTTCTAGGGTGTCGATATTCCCATGTGGCCAATGTCCACTCCACTGAGAAACTGTGAGGCTCATGTTTCTGCCCAGGTATTCTGAGAGGGTCATTTATGTGTCCCCTGCACTGTCTGCACAGGCCATGGCAGCTGATGCCACTTTAGACTGTGTCCCCACCCTGGACTTACAGGGCAGGGCCTGTTTTAAATCCATCTTAGTAGGTGAGGAAAAAGTGCTTTAACCAACCTCCATGTTTCAAAGGTGGCCAGGCTCCTCCCCCTCCCCATGGCTCTGGGTAGACCCTCTAGTGGGACCGAGGCAGTGAGGCAGATGTAAGATCTTCTCAGTGAGGACAGACAGGCTGAGCTGCTTCTTCAAAGGGTGCCTTTCACCACCCCACTGCTCGAGATCCCAGTATCGGCATAGGAGCCAGACCAGTCCGGAAACAACATATGGTGCAGGGGTGCTTTGGGCAGATCCCACCCCTTCTCTTGATAGGCCTCTAACTGGTGAATAAGAACACAAACTCCAAGGTCAGGGCACATGTGGCACCAGCTATGGGGCCACTAACAGGTTTCTCCAACTCTGAGCCTCTAAGCCTCACTTTCCTCACCCATAAAATGACGTGGGGGGTAGCACCTTCTGAGTGTTAGCTCTTATAACTATTCTTACTACTGTAGAATTCAAATTCTATGCCCCAGGTAAAATTCTAACAAAACAAACCAATAAACAAAAAAAAGCAACAAACAAAACAAAAAATGTTACATGAGGGGATACGATCAAGAAGCCAGCCAACCTACCATTGATGGTCCCAACTGGATGGGACTTGGTGGTGGTCCCACTAACATCTCCCACTGCAGGCCACCAGGAAGGCCATGTGACCCACCAGCCCATGTAAAGGGGCAGGTGTAAAAAAGCATCACTGAGAGGAACTTTACCACTCTGTGGCCTGCTGTCATTTATGCAACCACTATATCTTGCTTCCTTTTTCCTCAAATTAGGTCCAATTTCCTTGTTCTAGTCTCAAGGGAGAGAGGGAACAGCTGTCTCCTACCGCTATAAAATAGCTCTTCCAGGTCTGGACAACTATTCTTAAACATCGCTCTTCACACTTATCTTGCTCTATTATAAGAAACTTCAAAGGCCCTTCATAATGGTTTCAGGTCTCTGTGAGGTGGCTGCTGTTCACCATAATTCCTCTAATAATTAGTGGTTGTAAACCACTTTGAAGATAAAAGGCATTTTATAAGAGCTAAGTCCTGTTATGATTAGCTCTCCAATATGTTGATGAGCACATCAAAGCCCAAACACAACCACAGCATGGTGTCTGCTGTTTAATTAGATGTAGTTCAAGGTGGCTAGTATATATTAAAAAAAACTGCTGAAAATTTATCAACATTTAAAAAGTGCCTACTTTCTTTCCAGCACGAACAAGCTCTTTTCAAAGGCCATCATTGTTGATGCCTGCAAGACAAGTGCCCGGGAGAGGACCAAGAGCTAATGTAGCCTCTGGGACTGGAGGGAAAGATGCAATAATAGCACCTGGCTTTATATAATGTCTTATTGCTGTCAACACAAGTCTGTGCTCCCTCTCTCATTTTGTTTTGTTTTCACTATCACTCTGCAATATGAGCAAGTAACACCGTCTGCCTTTTGCAGAGGAGGAAGCGGGGATTCACACATCAGGGAGGTACCACTGGACACTGTTAGGGATGCAATTATCAAGGGGACCCTACTGACACCCCATCCACACTCCCCCCGGATAGTTGCACACCTCTCCAAATGTGCCTTGGCTTCTAACTGCCTACCCTTATTGACTCGCAGAAGGCTGGCCCTTGTGCTGCTGGAGTCACTCTGTCCACACGGACAGAGCAGGAAGAGCCTGACATTTCCCCAGTCACCTCCCAACAGCCCTTGACCAATGACGGACTGGTGTCCAAGTGTGAAAGCCCAGCGCCCTCAGCTCCCGCAGGGACAAGCTCTGACTTGTGATTTATACTTTAGAACACATTTGTAGGTCCAGGCTAAGGCTGCAACCTGCCTGACATCATACTCTGGCCTCTTGCCCTCTTCTGTCCTGCTTCCTACTTCTTTACTAGGGCCTCCTGGGAACACTCCCTGAATAAATCACTTGAACGCGGGACCTGCTTCTGGGGAAACCAACCTAAGACAATTCTCTTGACTCAGCACTAATGAGAACATTCTGCATGTTTTCTATTAAATACATTCTTCCAGATCCCCTCAGTTCCAAACCTTACCTGCCAAGTCTCCAAACCTAATATTTATCTTTGGATCATGATGTTATAACTGCTTCTGAAAAAAACTAATCTCTGGGCTCTCCCCAGGCACATGGAAGGCACCAAACCAGGCAGATGCTGGGAGAGAAAGATATGTTTAAGACCAACTTTCTCCATAATGAACTTATTATACAATCTTGCAGGGAGACAAGATATATATAATGGAGGTAGAGGATGTGAGAAGAGCTGTGTGTGCACACAAGGCAAACTGCAGGAAAAACAACTAAGCACGATCCCCCAAAGCAAAGCCTCTGTCCACATCTCTCCACACTGTTCAACTCTGGCTCGTTTCCTTAAATGTGTAAGAAAATGGAGATCAGCTCTGGAAGAGATCATCCAAATGAGTGTATAATATAAAAAAAAGCAGGTTGTATTTAATTCAGAAAGAGTAAGTAACTTAACTAGGAAAACATCTAATTAGTGACAGTGTGAATTTAATCCTAAGCTTGCCTGATTCCTTAAAACCTCAATTTATTTACCTGCAAAATGTGACCAATGATTTCCACTTCGCACAATTGTTATAAAGATAAAACAATAGCATATTAAAAATATCTGGTACCAAAAGCATTACACAGTAGGTAATCAGTATTATTGATCCCAGAGGTAACATTATTGAGCCAAAGGGTACTTTTTATGCACATTTTAAAGCCTCTTACTACATACTACCAAACTGCTTTCAAAAACAAAAACAAAACAGTTAAATGAAGCCAGGACAGCACTGCCAAGGGGACCTACGTAAAATGCAGACCTGATTATGCTTCCCCGTGCCTTTCAGGAGCATCTTAAACACACAGGGCTACCACCACCTCTGTACATTCATCTTCTCTTACCTGTTCCAGCACTTTCTCTTCCCTCCAAATTATTTTCCATTCTCTCAGCTCTTTAATGCCTCTGCATCTTCAAATACAGCGTTCACTTGACTGGCATGGCTTTCCCTTTGTCTATGTTAAGTCCTAGGAACACGTAAGACTTTCACTTCAGAGGCACATTCTCTGAGAAGTAATCTGTTGGGAACTGTCCCATCTGGTTTTAGCGACTGCAGCCCCGCTGACAGGCAAGAGGGCCCCAAGGCTGGAAATAATCAAGGAGGCCTTGGGAAAACAGGCCACTGAGGAGACAAAACCTGTCCCCCTGGCTGAGGGCGCAGCCCCTGCCTCCCTCACAGCACCCTACTTGGCCCTGTGATTGTCAGTTGCTGATGACGGGTAAGTTCTCTCACAAGGAGAGATGACCTAAGACACACATCGGCCGGTACAGGCAGCAGGACAATGACTTGGGGGGGGACATGGAAAAAGGGCAAAAAGACCCGCACCCCTCGGCTCGGCTTGGACATGGCCAGAGTCGTCTTCATTCTATCTGAAAGAAGTCTCTTTATCTCTTGGTGGCTCTACCCCACCCACCTGGCTTAGGCTTGAAACAATACTAAAGGCAGGTACAGCCCTAAACTGGATCAGGCGGTTCCCAGGGGGAAATCAGGCCTAGAAGTAAGATCCTCAAAGCATGCTTTGTTCCTCTCTCAAAAGCTGTGATAAACGGCTCATATGGGTAAGGAGATTTACATTATTCATAGACCCTGACCTGAGACAGATCTCCTGTGTTCCTCCAATTGTTATCTATGATCTCTATTTGTTTTCTGTAAACATAGCCTTTTGACATTGATTGATGATCTTTTCATCCATACCCCTGTGCATACGGTTCTCAATAAAAGCCTTTGGACTCGGGGTCCCGGCTTTCTCCACTAGAGATAAGAGCCATGTCCCCTCTCCTGGCAAACAGAGAAGTGTTTGTGATGACTCATGTTTATTCCCCCCCGATCTGTGACACCCCTGGGGACGGGCTCTGCGGGATTCAGAGCCCTGCTCCCTCTTCAGCTGGCTCTGGACAGTAACCCTCAGCTCCAGGAGCGCCCCACGCGGCGTTCCCTGCAACAGTCATCCTGATCTCAGCACAGTCTGACTTACATGCACTTCTTCTGGGCTTCCACAGCCTCCTGGGCTACGTCTGCTGTAGGAATTACTCTTGGTAAAGATTTACTTCTCTGTATTCCCCGTCTCTCTCTCTCTCTCTCTCTCTCTCTCTCTCTCACACACACACACACACACACCCTCACACACACACACCCTACATATGCCTTGAGAGAAGGGATCATATCTCATTTCTTGCACTTAGCAAAATATCTGGTTCATTGGTGAAACTAAATAAATGAACATACATAAGAATGATTTTAAAAAGTATGTAAGCCTATGTTCTCTTTTCTGATTCAAATTAAAGCAGAAAAGAAAACCAAGAACCCTTGTTTAATGTACAATGTACTAAGTGGGGCAGAGGCCATTCAAACATTTTCTCCCAAGTCACAGTCTTGCAAGGATCACTCTGAGTTAATATAGCATATTCTTATCATGAATTTTAGTGGCTGGTAGAGAATACGAGGAGAATAAGGACAACAAACAATCCAGCCTGTAGGGATAACCCCAATTGGCATCTTAGACAGTTCCCAAACTGTTTCCCATCAAACTGCTTATCTGAGTTGCCTCTCCATGCTTCATCTTGCTGTGTCCCAAGCCCTGCTTTCCAGAGGCTGACAGGAACACAGTACCCAAGAAAGGTTTAGACCTGGCATCCAAAAATCAGGCTCAACTGTTAATTTCTCTACTATGTGAACTTGGGGAAGTTGGTCTATTTCTCTGAAAAAGTGGGGATAACTGTTTTCTACCTGTCCCATTGAGGAGGGTCAGATGAGACAATGGATGTGAAAATGAATGGTGATGTTGCACATGTATGCAAACATACCCTCATCGTTGCTATGGGAGAGGTAAGAGAGCAGAGAGAGGAGGGCAGGGGAGAGTGGACACGTCCCACGGGGAATCAGCTCCTGTGAATCAACAAGCAGCTGTGAAGCAGCAAGTGGCTCCTCAGAGAGAGAGCCCAAAAAGAGTCTAGGCTCTTCTGCCCACGTGTAAAAGAGCTGCCTTTTCCAGAATCCTCCCTTAAACAAATTTAAGTGATATCCCCTTATTTCCCCAAATTCCCCAGTAGAGTGGAGCAGGTCTCTGTCATCTACTATTTAAGAAACTGTGTCCTCATACCCTTGAAAAACATAGATGCAAAAATTCTCAACAAAATGCCAGCAAATCAAATTCAACACAACAACACGCTAAAAGGATCATAAACCATGATAAAGTGGGATTTATCCCTGGGATGCAACATATGGTCCAACATATGCAAATATCATAAACCAATCAATAAATATGATACATCACATTAGTCAAATAAAATTATAAAACTCATAGATGCAGAAAGAGCATTTGATAGAATTCAACATCCATTCATGATAAAACACTCAACAAATTGGGTACAGAAGGAAATACCTCAACATCATAAAGATCATATATGACAAATCCACAGCTAATATCATACTCAGTGGTGAAAACCTGGAAGCTTTTCTTCTGAGATCAGGCACAAGACAAAGATGCCTACTATCACCACTTCTATTCAATATAGTACTGAAGTCTTAGCCAGAGTAATGAAGAAAACAAATAAAAGGAATTTGAATCATAAAGAAAGAAATAAAATTGTCTGTTTGCTGATAACATGATTTTTTTATATATAAAATCCTAAAGATTCCACTAAAAGCTGTTAAGTCCAATCAACAAATTCAGTAAACTTGCAGGACACAAAATCAACATATAAAAATCCATAGCATTTCCATGCAGCAACAATGAATTATCTGAAAAAGGAATAAAGAAAGCAATCCCATTTACCAATAGCATAAAAATAATAAAATTTAACTAAGGAGGTCAGAGCTCTCTATACTAACGACTGTAAGACATTAATGAAAGAAATTGAAAAAACCCCCACAAATAAATGGAAAGATATCCTGTGATCATGGATTGGAAAAACTAATATTGTTAAAATGTCCCAATACTATCCAAAGCCATTTATAGATTCAATTCAATTGCAGTTTTTACAGAAATATTTTTAAAAACCCTAAAATTCATTTAAAAACACAAAGGACCTTAAATAGCTAAAGCAATCCTGAGAAAGAACAAAGTTGGAGGCATCACATTTCCTCGTTTCAAACTATACTACATAGCAATAAAAATCAAAATAGTATGATAATGGCATTAAAAAGACACATAAACCAATCAACATAATTAAGAACCAGAAATAAACCCATGTTTCTGTGGTCAACTAATGTTTGATGAGGGAACCAAGAATGTTCATTCGGTAAAGGTAGTCTCTTCAATAAATGGTGCTGGAAAAATTAGAGAACCACGTGCAAAAATAATGAAACTAGACACCTATCTATATCATTCACAAAAAATAACTCAAAATGGATTAAAGATTTAAATGTAAGACCTGAAACTATAACACTCCTAGAAAAAAACACAGGGAAAAGGCCTCTTGACATGGGTCTTGGCAATGGTTTTTGGGATATAACATCTAAAGCACAAGTAATAAAATAAAAAAATATAAACAAGTGTGATTACGACAAACTGAAAAGTTCTGCTTGGCAACAGAAATGATCAACAAAATGAAAAGGCAACCTTCAGAATGGGAGAAAATATTTGCAAACCACATATCTGATAAAGGGCTAATATATTGAAATGTATAAAGAAATCGTACAACTCAATAGCAAACCCCCCCAAATAATCCAATTAAAAATGGGCAAAGAACCTGAATAGACATTTTTCCAAAGAAGCTATACAAATGGCCAAGAGGTACATGAAAATGTGCTCAACATCACTAATTATTAGGGAAATGCAATCAAAACCACAATAAGCTGTCATCTCACACCTGTCAGAATGGCTGTCATCAAAAAGACAAGAGATAACCAATGCCGGTGAGGATGTGGAAAAAAGGGAACCCTTGTGCATTGTTGGCAGAAATGTAAATTGATATAGGCACTATGGGAAACAGTATGGAGGTTCCTCAAAAAATTAAAAATTAAACAAACATATGATCCAGCAATTTCACTTCTGAAAATAAGGGGTAGGCAAAAGTAGGTTCACAGTACACAAAACGGAGTTAATAATGCTATTATAATAATCCTAATCTGCACATCTCTTTCCATACAAACAATTGTAAGCCTGTTTTTGCCCACCCCTATATATATCCTAAGGAAATGCAATCATTATCCAAAAGGGATATTTGCCCTCTCTGTGTTCATTGCAGCATTATTCATAAGAGCCAAGATACAAAACAGCCTAAGTGTCCATCAATGATGAATGGATAAAGAAGAGGTATATACACAATGGAATATTATTTAGCCATGAGAGAGAAGGAAATTCTGCTATTTGTGACAACATGGGTAGGGATCTTGAGAGTATTACACTAAGTTAAATAAGTCAGAGAGAGAAAGACAAATACTACATGACCTCACATGTGGAATTAGACATTAAACAAAACAAAAAACAAACAGAACTCCTAGGTCCCAAGTACAGACTGGTGGCTGCCAGGGGTGGAGTGTGGGGAAAAAGGGAGCGAAATGAGTGAAAGTGGTCAAAAAGAACAAACTTCCAGTTACAAGATGAGTAACTCCTGGGGATAAAATGTACAGCATGTGACTATAGCTAAGAACATTGTATTGTATATTTGAAAGTTGCTAAGGGAGCAAATCCTAAAGGTTCTTATGACAAGAAAAAATATTGCAACAATTGTGATGGATGGTACCTAGACTTATTATGGTGATCATTTTGCAATATATACATGTATCAAATCATATGTATACCTTAAACTTATACAATGTCATATGCCAATTATATTTCAATAAAGCTGAAAAAGAAAAAAAACAACAACAGCGTCCTCAAGTAGACTTGGGAGAATAAAGGCTAGTCTGTTGAACTCAGTTTCTGGAATCTAAGCACCTGCTGATGATCCTCATGAATATTAAAAACAGCAGCAAAGGCACCCACACAGACTTTGGGCCTGAGGACCAGGGGTTATGGGAGGTGCCCTATTTGCCTTCTGATCTCTCCCTCACCTGGCAGGTCCCAGCTGCTCAGAGCATAGGGAACTCCCCAAGTCTGGAGCACACTTTTGAAACTCCTGTTTGAATCCCGCCTAGGAAACACACAGAGATGAAAACACCTTGTTTTCCCCTGGGTGCCACAGAGGAAGGGGTTTATAGAAATTAGGGGAAAATGTCCTTCCCACTAGGGCTGCAATGACCCTGAAGAAAACAGGCCTAGTCCCAACCTTTCCCAGGTTTTGGACAGGAGGAGACGTGGAGGCATTAGAGCGGGAAGTTTGCTTAGCAACCTGAGTCTGGAGTCTGGGTCCAGCCCAGCAGGGGCAGATTCCTGTGCATGAGAAGGGGGGAAGCCTCGGGGCTGACTGGACACCCCCTCTCAGCAGCCCCAGCTCTCAGCAGTGATCTTTCTGCTTTTGCACACAGTCCACAAATGCTGTCTGCACCATTAAAGCTCAACCTTGAAGTTGCAGATGGAGGGCCAGAGTCACTGCCCTAAGTGCAGCAGTATTTCTAAGAAAGCTGAAGGGCCCCTTATGGAGACCAACCTGAAAGGTGCTGGAACAAGCTTGGGACAGGGACAGGATGGGGCAGTTTGGTGATGTTAATTAATACTGTTAACCTAGAGACAAACATTGCAGAATGCTTTGGCCACATGCTAAGTAGCATGGTCTCAGAGCATGCCTGAAAAATTACTGGAGGCAGCAGGAGTGATTGCAATGGAGGTTGGGATTCTCTATTGTACCCCTGCTGAGGCCAAATCTTCAACAATAGCTAGATCTGGCAGGCCAGATGTATCCCAATATATTAGCAATGAATTTGGTCTCTGTGCAGCTCACATGCTCAACTCATCTAAAGCAAATGCCTGGTATTCTATATGAGGTAATACAGTACTCTGATGTTCATTCATACAGCCGGTGAATGTTTGCTATGTGCAGGCACTATTCCAGGGGCCAAAGCAGCAGCAATAATGCAAATCCAGGAAGCTTTAGACATCCCAGTGGGGAAAGAAACAGTACATACATCAACCCAGTAAGTACTTTCAGATAGCGAAAAGCGCTGGAAGAAGTCAGCCGTCAGTACCCCTCTCTGGCATTGTTCCTAGAAGCAACCAGAATGTGGAGGCTCTACCCTCTAGTGTCTCCCCAGGCAGCGGCCTCCAGCAAAGCGAGCACAGTGGAGAATGGAGAGCAATGTTGCCCTGACTGCCCCCAGCTACTGACATCTGGGAAACTTAGCTCATACATATTTAGAAAAATATGTATTTGGGCTATACCTAAGACGTTAATTGTATTATTTCTAGGTGGTAATCTTAAGAGATGATTTATTTTTATTTCCTTTTCAATTTTCTAATAGTTTTGTTATTATAATTACTTTTGCAATAAGGAAAAAACCCACATTTTTAGAAAGCGGGAACACTGGCCTAGATAAATCAAATTAATTAGAAATATATTTGGACAGGTAGGCAGGGACCAGATCTTATAATGATGAATAACATCTTACCATGCCACTTCATGGTTTAAAAAGCAATTTCACAAAAATACCTCTTTTGAACCCTCACAAGATTATCTTAAGGTTATATAAAAAATAAACCTTACTGCAGGAAAAAGCCTGACCTTCAGGTCCCCGGCTTCTCAGCACTGCGTTTGCCATCATTCCACAGGCACTTCTGTAGCCAGCCTCTCTTCAGGAAACCTCCAGTGCTGACTTCTCCCTCTCCCCACCTTTGCCCTCTCCTTCAGGGACCAGCTGATTTTTTCATATGTGCAGCTGAAACAGGGGGTAGCTTGAGGGGCCCCCAAAGCCTGCACAGCCCATGGTTCGGGGGATGTGGGAAGTGGACAATAAGGCTTGAGATACTTTTCATAACAAGGGCAAGATAATAGCTGTGATACTGCCTCGGGGCAGGGTGGGTGTGGTGTCCAGGATGTAACCTGACTCGTGTTGTGGTCAGAGGGCTCGCCCTGACTGGGGATGGCAGCCAAATAAATGTAAACAATACAGGAAAACTGGCAAATGCAGCTCATAATGAGAAGCTGGAGATGAGGTCGTGCAGGAGGCTCTGGGTCAGGATGTAAACTAAAGGCTGCAGCCATGAGGTGAGAGCCATGTTGGAGGGTTATGGAAGCGCCATGCTGCTGATAGTGAGATAGGAGCCTTGCAGGCTGTAGGAGAGGGTCCGCCTTGGGCTAGTAAGAAAGCAGGCATGCTGATTTGGTTGTGCCCACTCTAGTGGACTCCAAAGCCACCAAGGATCCTACCTTGCAAGACGCTGACCTGCTGCTGTGCAAGCCCAGACTTTATCTGGACTCTTGGGACTTATGTCTTCCCTGGACTTCACCATGATCCAGTGCCCAGGGCACATGTGTTCTTGAACTATTACATGGAGGCTGATGACAATGTACCCCAGATTCTGAAGGAGAGAGCTGCTGGGAGACTGTTTGCACAGCTGGCTTAAGATAAGGAGGTAGGGAACTTCTGGGTTTTTTGGTGTACAGCCTTTTGGGGAACAGGGCAAGTACTGGGTCTCATGGGAAAGGAACCATTGTAAATAAAGTTTACAATGTTGGAACACTAAATAAATAAGGTTGGAATATTGTAAATAAAAACTTGTTCTTTCCGGCATTAATTATTGGGTCATTCGCTAAGGCGCTACGTGGACAGGCCCGTCTGCTCGGTTACACAGCTACTGACCTAGTCTTTACCAAGCCCTACTGAGTTCTAGTGCTGAGGACTTGGGGAGAACCAAGAAGGTCCCCCAGTGTGGGGGAAAGACCTTAATGAATTGATGGATATATGATACAAATCATGGTAACTACAGTGAAAGAAAAGCAAATGGCTAGCCTCAGAGGGAGCTGATTTGGATTGGGATATGAGACCTTTGCTCGATGTTGAGTAATACTTATACATTGTCACTGAGTCCCCAACATATGTCAGGCAGACATTCTCATTGGAGGCCAAGATTATGAGATCCAGTTCTCAAAGGACATATGCTCTGGATGGGGAGGCAGCCCTCAAAGCCAAAATAGAAGTTCACTAAGGACATCATGCTCACTCACAAGAATGAAGAAGCTCCTTTAAGACCTCTCTAAAGCAAGGTGAAGTTGGCTCACCAGATCATCAGAGATGTCACAAGTCAACATGTGATTGTCACCAGGAGAGGCCATGGAAGTCTGGGACCGGGAAAGAAAGGGGCATGGACATACAGAAAGTGTGTAGTTAACGATACAAGACAGGGGCTTCAGTGTTTGAGGGTGGCACAGGCATTTAAGACTACAGGACTGTGGAGGCAGGAGAGGACTGAAGGGGGCTGACCGTCGGGAACGTCTTCTGTGGAGGAACTGGGCCTCAGAGGTGAATGGGATTTGGATGTTCTCCCATGTAATCCCATTTAGCAAAGCCCAAGAAACCTGAGCACAGCCCATGGGCGTTTTCTCTCCTGGACACAGGTGGCTGGCTTCCCAACCTCTCACGTGTCCAGGACTTGAGAAAGGAGGCCTAAGTGCTGCTATTCTGTCTGCTTAAGGGTTTCTAAGTGTCTCTCTAAGCTGTGAAGAGCCAGGAGGGCTGCTGGTCACCGAAGGCTGAACACAGAGACTGATTTCAGCACCAGGCAAGCTAGCAAATGATGAAAACACCTGGTTAATGAGTGTGTGTACACGTTGGGTTTGACTGCAAAATATTCATAAGTGAAGCTCAAAACACTGTTGGGATCCACTAAGAACAGAAAATTCAAGTCAGGTTATGTTCTCAGTTGCCATGTGACATTACCGGCACTGCTGCAGTGATCTGTGCCATGGCGAGTTCCCTGGGCACACCACTGACTAAAGGAAGATCAGAATAGCGATAACCATACAATAATGATGGCAAACTTTCACATGGTACTTTACAATCAACAGAGATTTTTGTCATCTACGCCTATCAGTTAGTATCTTATTTGTAATAAAACCATGCCAACAGTTACGGATCCTGGACAATAGCTGGTAAGGGCAGGGCCTGGGGGTGCCAGACAGCCCACATATACCCTTCTCTGTGACACTCAGTCATCTTCACTGACACCTTCAACTCCAAAGCCTTTTAATTTGGCAGTGTGCCCTGTGAGTAGAGGAAGAGAGCCTTTGACAAAGGCCCTGAAAACCTGTGCTCATCCTGCATCTCATTCTTCTCCTTCTGTTTGAAGAATACAAGCCTTTGGCTTCAGACAGCCCTGGATAAAAATCCCAGGTCTGTCACTTATGACTCATGTGACCCCCAGCAAGTTATCTGATTTCTCTGAGCTGTTTTCATCTTCTCTCTTTTATTTTTCAATTTCAGTTTAATTCTATATTATTTTGTATTAGTTTCAGGTGTGCAGTATAGTGGTTAGACAATCACATACTTTGCAAAGTGCTCCCCCAGATATTTCCAGTACCCACCTGGCACCATACATAGTTGTTACAATAATATTGCCTATATTCCCTCTGCTGTACTGTACATCCCCGTGACTATTTTGTAACTGACAATCTGTACTTCTCAATCCCTTCACCTTTTTCATCTAGTCCCCTAAACCTCCTCCCACCTGGAAACCATCAGTCTGTTCTCTGTGTCTATGAGTCTATTTTGTATGTACAATATTTTGTTCTTTAGATTTCACAAAGAAGTGAAATCATGCAGTATTTGTCTTCCTCTCATCAATTTATTCCATTAAGCCTAATACCCTCTGGGTGTACCCATACTATAGCACATGGTAAGATTTCATTCGTTTTATGATAAGTAAAATTCTACCGTGTATACGCACCGCAACTCTTTTCTTTTTCTTTTTTAAATTTTTTAAATTTTTAAATCATGTTTATTCTATTACTATTGTCTCAATTTTTCCCCCTTTCCCCTCCTCTACCCATCCCAACCCCACCCCCACTCCCCCAGTCAATTCCCACTCTACTGTCCACGTCATGGGTCATTCATACATGTTCTTTGTCTAGTCTCTTCCCCTTCTTTCCACCATTGTTCTGTTTCCCCATCCCCTCTGGTCACTTTCAGTCTGCTCCATGTTTCCATGCCTGTGGTTTATTTTGTTCGGTAGTTTATTTTGTTGAATAGAATCCACTTATAGGTGAGATCATATTGTATTTGTCTTTCATCAACTGGCTTATTTCACTTAGCATAATATTCTCCAGTTCCATCCATGTTATCACAAAAGGTAGGAATTCCATCTTTCTTTTTTCTTTCTTTCTTTCTTTTCTTTCTTTCTTTCTTTCCTTCCTTCCTTCCTTCCTTCTTTTAATGCAGATTGATTTTATTTATTTTTTAAATGTCAAAGTTAATTATAAAATATTAAAAATTTTTAAAACCATTACAAAGTCTCAGCAATTAAACCAACATGATACCAGCACAGACATAATCAAGTAGATCAATGAAATATAATGAGCATTCTAGAGACAAATATATATATATCTGTCTAACAATGTAATATATGATTAAGTTGATATTTCAAACCAATGGGAAAAATTACGCTTATTCAACAAATAAGGTGCATGGACCACTATTATATGAAAAAAACAAATATAGAGCCCTATTTCACACATTATACAAGAAATATTCAGGTGAGTTAAAAACCAATATATAGAATCTAAAGAATTTTAAGAGAAAATACAAACTAATATTTTTCTTACCCTGCAGTAAAATATTCAAACCCAGAAGCTATAAAGTAAAATATTGACAATATGACTATATTAAACATTTAAGACTATATAGTAATATACATATAAAAAAAGGTAAAGGACAAGTAATAGAATAGGAAAGTATTTGCAACATCTCTAAAAAAGGGTTAATGGCTTGTTTTGTTTTGTTTTTTAGGGAAAAAAATTCTACAAACATTTAATCAAAAACGGATAAAGAATACCAAACGGTCATTTAAATCTTTTTAAAAATAATAGAAATAGGCAAGAAATATACAAAAAGAGGTTTAGTTTCAACAAATAATAAAGGAACAATGAAAAGAACACATCATTGTCACAATCAGATTAATACGTATTAAAAAATATTGGTAATATCAAGTATTGGCAACTCTGAAAGGAACTGGGTATTCATAGATTCTTTTTCTTCATCTTAAAGCAGTCCCTTTAGCATATTTTGCAGTGCTGGTTTGGTGGGGGTGTATTCTTTTAGCCTTCATTTATCTGGGAAACTCTTTATTTCGTCTTCCATTTTAATTGAGAGCCTTGCTGAGTAGAGCAGTCTTGGTTGCAGGCCTTTGCTTTTCATTACTTGGAATATTTCTTGCCACTCCCTTCTGGCTTGCAGCGTTTCTGTTGAGAAGTCAGTTGCTAGCTGTATTGGGGCTTCCTTATATGTTACTACCTGTTTCTCCCTTGCTGCCTTTAGGATTCTTTGTTTGTCTTTGATATTTGCCATTTTAATGATAATGTGTCTTGGAGTGGGCCTCATTGGGTTCCTCTTGAATGAGTTCCTGGACTTGTGTGACTTTTTCTTTCCTCCAATTAGGGAAGTTTTCCATCATTACTTTTTCAAACAGGTTCTCTATCCCTTCCTCATCCTCTTCTCCTTATGGTATCCCTATTATATAGATATTATTACATTTCAGGTTATCCTGCATTTCCTTAAATGCCTCTTCATTTTTTTTTTTTTTGAGTCTTTTCATTTTCTTGCTCTCTCTGGAAGCTTATTTCTACCTTGCCCTCTCACTTACTGATTCAATCCTTGGCTTCATCTAGGCTGCTTTTAATTCCTTCTACTGTGTTCTTCAATTCAGAAATTATATTCTTCATTTCCTCTTGTCTCTTATTGATAGTTTCTATGTCCTTTTTCATGCTGATATAGTTTGCAGTAAGTTCCTCATAGTTTCCCTGTAGTTTTTTGTAATTCTCTCTGAGCCCACTGAGCTTACTGAGCTTCCTTAGAACTGTTGTTTGGAACTCAATAGCTGATAGTTTACTTGCCTCTGTTTCATTTAGTTCTCTTTCTGGGTATTTCTCTTTTCCCTTCGACTGGGGTGTATTTCTTTGTCTTCCCATTATTTGTGAGATTCTTTTCTTTTGCTTCTGCTTCTTAAGTTGATCTGTCTTGATTTCCTGACTTTGTGGTGTGAACTTCTATGGTTGGAGACCGCTGCTTTTACTTTCTGGGTCTGCCACTGATGATGTCAGATGTTGTCCCTGTCTGAACTTAGGCAGTCTGTTCGAGACTTCCAGGAATCTACTATTTGTGGCTGTCTCCTTCAGTTGTTAATCTAGTCACTCTGCACTCAGCAGGCCACCTTAGACAGCTCAGGGTGGGGCAGAGTCCCTCCTGGGGGCACGGTTATTGGGTCCTCTCTTGCTGGTGCCATATGGGGGACGAGTCAGCACTGGGATCCTGCCAGCTACTCTCTCCGTTCTCTCCCCAAAGCTTCCATCCCCAGCCTCTCCTCAAGTGTCTCCAGACCTCTCTGCGCCCCCTTTAGCCAGGGATGTATTGTCTGTGGCTGCCACTCTGCACTCAACAGGCAGCTTAGACAGCACAGGGAGGGGTGGAATCCAACCTGGGGGTGGGGCTATTGGGTCCTCTGACACTGCTGCCGCTCAGGGGGAGTTGTCTTTGCTGGAGCAAGATGGCTGCTGCCGCACGGGGGATGAGCCAGCACCAGATCCCGCTGGCTACTCTCAGTTCTCTCCACAAAGCCTCCTTCCCCAGTCTCTCCTCAGGTGTCACTAGCCCACTCTGCCCCTGCCTTTGCCAGAGACCAGGGTAATTGGCAGTTAGATTGCACTAAAGCCGATTCTTCTGTCTCCAAGGTTACAAGGCTCCTCTCTCACTATTGTTCAGTTGTTTGTTCGAGGTGATTTCTCCACAATTTAGTTGTAATTCCAGGTTTGTCCTGGGAGGAGGTCAGTATGACTTCCAATCACTCCTCTTCCATCTTGATCTTGATTCTCTGTACCACCACTTTTTTATGCACTCATCTACTGATGGACACGTGGGTTGCTTCGATAGCTTGGCTATTGTAAATAATGCTTCAATGAACATAGGGATGCATGTGTTCTTTTGAATTACTGTTTTGGGTTTCTTTGGATATATACCCAGAAGTGGAATTGCTGGGTCATTATGTAGCTCCACTTTTAATTTTTTGAGGACCCTCCATACTATTTTCTATAGTGGCTGCCTCAATCTGCATTTCCATCAACAGTGTACAGGTGTTCTCTTTTCTCCACATCCTCCACTGTTGTTTGTTGATTTATTGATGCTAGACATTCTGACAGGTGTGAGGTGATCTCTCATTGTTTTAATGTGCATTTCTCTGATGATTAAGTTACATTAAGAATCTTTTCATATGTCTATTGGCCATCTGTATGTCCTCTTTGGAGAAATGTCTATCAGGTCGTCTGTCCACTTTTTAATTGGATTTTATGTGTGTGTGTGTGTGTGTGTGTGTGTGTGTGTGTGTGTGTTGTGTTGTATGAGTTCTTTACAAATTTTGGAAATTAACCCCTTATCAGATGTATGATTTGTGAATATGTTCTCCCATTCAGTGGGTTGTCTTTTCCTTTTGCTGGTTTCTTTTGTTGTGCAAAGACTCTTCAATTTCATGTAGTCCCGTTTGTTTACTGTTTCTTTTGTTTCCCCTGAACAAGGCAATATATCAGAAAAAAAATATTGCTAAATGTTAGAGATTTTACTGCCTGTGTTTTCTTCTAGGAGTTTTATGGTTTCAAGTCCTACATTTATGTCTTTAATCCATGTTGAGTTTATTTGTGTCTATGATGTAAGAAGGTGGTCTGGTTACATTTTTTTGCATGTATTTGTCCAATTTTCCCAACATCGTTTATCGAATAGACTTTTATCTCATTGTATGTTCTTGCCTCCTTTGCCAAATATTAATTGAGCATAAAGGCATGGGCTTATTTCTGGGATCTATCCCGTTCCATTGATCTATATGTTCATTTTTATGCTAGTACAAGACTGTTTTTATTACTATGGCTTATAGTATTATTTGATATTAGGTGACATGATTCCTCCAACTTTGTTCTTCTTTCTCAAGATTGCTGTAGGTATTCAGGGTCTTTTGCAGTTACATATAAGTTTCTGGATCATTCTAGAACTGTGAAATATGCCATTGGCACTTTGATAGGAATTACATTATATATATAGATTACTTTGGATAGCATGGACAATTTAATGATGTTAATTTTTCCTATCCATGAGCACAGTATATGCTTCCATTTATCTGTACTTTCTTCCATTTCTTCTTTCTTCAGTATCTTATAATTTTCTGAGTGTAGGTCTTTTACATCCTTGGTTAATTTTATTCCTAGGTATTTTTTTTATGCAATTGTAAATGGTATTGTTTTCTTAGTTTCCCTTTCTGACAGATCATTATTGGTGCATAAAAATGCAACCTATTTCTGAACATTTATTTTGTATCCTGCTACTTTACTGAATTCATTTATCAGTTCTAGTAGTTTTTTAGTGGAAGGGTTCTCCACTTCCCTCCTCTCTTAAACATGGACAATAATAGTACCTACCTCTCTTGTAAAGTTGTAGCGAAGATAATAAAGTGCTTAGCACAGGGCCTGGCCCCCCTACCAAGCACTCACTAAGTACTAATTAAGTGGTGGTGGTTGTTACTGTTACAAAGAGGACAGCTCAATGTCATTCTCTCATTTCAACCCAAAGATTAGGACAGAACCCTGGGGTGTGGCATTCTCCTTCTTCCTGGGTGAAGTTAGCATGCTCTGGCAGGATGGACCCTGGCAAGGGACCCTGAGAGGGGTCCACTGGTTGGAGGGGCCACACTCTCCCTCAGTCAGTGCCCGCACTGAAGCGTTCCCCACAGCTTTGCTTACTGGGGCAGATGGCAGAGTCTCTCTCGCCTCTGAGCTCTAGAACTACACTGTCCAATATATCAGCCACAAGGCTATCAAGCATTGTAATGTGGCCAGTCCAAACTGACATGTGCTAGAAGAGTAACCTAGTTCAAAAGCAAGGAAGCATCACATCAGGGATGGGTCTTGAGGGCAGTATGCTGAGTGAAGACAGACAGAGAAAGACAAATGCCATATGATTTCATTTACATGTGGAATCCAACAAACAAACAGAACAAGCTCAACAGATTGGTATTATCAGAGGTGGGTGTCAGTGGCAGGTGAAATGGCGAAAGTGAAAAGGTACAAACTCCTGGCTATAAAATAAGCAAGTCCTGGGGACAGAATGGGGACTATAGCTAATAATATTGTATTGTACCGAATATGTTTGGAAGTTGCTAAGAGAGTGGATCTTAAAAGCTCTTATAACAAGAAAAAAATACTCTGTTAACTATGTATGGTAACAGATGCTAATTAGACTTATTGTAGTGATCATTGCATAGTATATACACAAATACTGAATCATTATGTTGTACACCTGAAACTAATGTAATGTTGTTTGCCAATTATACTTCAATTTAAAAACAATGCAGTGGCTAAAAAATTAAAAAGAAAGTAAAATATCTCATTAATGAATTTTTAGATTGAAACTATGCTGAAATAATAATATTTGGGGTATATGAGTTAAACAGAACATTAAAATGAACTTTGCCTATTTACTTCTGATGTGGCTACTAGAAAATTGGAAATTACATGTGTGGGTCATGTTATACTCCTCCTGCACAGCTTGGTCTGGAGCATGAGCTTGGTGAATGCTGAGGCTTTGCCAATTCTCTTCCCGGCTATGTTCCTAGCACCTGGAACAGGCCCTGAGTGGACAGAGAAATGATCCAGTGAGCCTGTGAGGCCTGGAGAAGACCTTTGAAGGCTAGAGGTCATGCTTGAGAAAGCAGGGACAGTCCTGGGGCAAGTTAGGGGCAGTCTGGACTTTGTACAGATGAGTAAACTGAAGCTGGAGAAAATATTAAAACCTTGGCCCAAAACATCCAGGATTCAAACCAAGTGCATTCCAAACCTATGCTCTTTCGGCTGAAACCCTTTATCTTCCACAGGCAATGCAAAGTGGCAGAAAGAAAACTAGATTTGGGTGTTTTGGTTTTTTTAAAAAAAAAATCATACTCCCTCAAGACCACTCATGTCTTAGCTTTGGGCAAGTCACTTGGCCTCCCCTCAGGGTCCGCATCTCCTCATTTGCACTCTGTAAACCACCAGATCCCATCGATCTCATTTCTTTTTCCCCAGCGTGTACACGAGGTAGTCTAAAAGGCTGAGCCCTAATTATTTCCTCACTCTCCTCTCTTCTCTTTGGCCCCAAAAGAGCTCCATGGAGCTGAGATGTCCCAGCATCACCCAAATCAATAATTTGTTTGCTTACGGCTCCTCTTTGATTTTACTTGGTTTTCAATGTTTTTCATCACAAGCAAAACTTTGCAGACTTTTTCTTTGATCTTGTAATGAAATTCCTTCCAAGATATTTAATTCTAGAAATAGTTTCTACTATGTATCATCTTCTTTAAAGAAGAAAAGACATCTAAATCACAAACATCCCACCATATTCAACTAAAAAGCTCAAAAAGGCACCTGGGCTTGCCTCCCTCATTTCTGCTTTTACTGCTCTGTTGCCATCAGTACACCAGCCTCTCAGGTTTTCTGTGTGCGCCTTGAAGGGATCCTGATGCTCTGTGAACACTTTCTGTTACTTTTCCTCTCCTGAAACCCTCTCAGGGTCTCCTCTTGGCTCTCACGTGTGGCCAGCTGAGTGAATGCCCCTCCTAGTTTGGTTCCAACCTCCTGACCCCAAGCTTTTTGGAAAAGAGCCCATGCTATTTCCATTTCCAATTCTCACTCAAGAGCCTCTTGAATTTTGATCTAAGCAAAGAGTATTTTAGAGCCAAAACTGGTTTGTCAGAGAAGAAAATCTCACCCACTATCCCCCGAGTGAAACGCCAACACTGTTTTTTATCAGAAAGGATAGAGAAGGATTTGCCAGATCAACAGTGTCATTGTAAAGCAAGAAAAGAGCCTCAGTCAAATAGCGCATAGAGCTACTTTTCAACACAGCTCCATGCAGGATGCAGTGCACACTTGGTCACCCACCGTGTGTGTCTTGGCCAATTGTTGAATCTGTATGGATTCTCAGTCCCTTCCCCAGCCACCCAGCTGGCAAAGATTGAGGCTCAAGGAATGCAACAAGTTTTCAACAAGCACATCAATCCCCAGGACAGCAAAATTGCTTCCTCAAAAAAATCACGTCCTAAGTTCCAAAGCCAAGCAAATTCAAGGAGTGTTCTTGGCTAACACTTGCAGAGAGCCTCCTAGCACAAGCTGCTGTGTTAGTAATGGATAAAAAGTAAGTGACACATTGCCCATGTCCCCAAATAGCTCACAGTTGAAAGAAGATAAGTGCACATGACAAATGAAAATGTAAGGCAGAATGAGGAAAGGCAATGAGAAAAGAGTGTGCGCATGTGTGTGCGTGCGTGAGTGTGTGTGTGTGTGTGTGTGTGTGTGTGTGTGTGTGTGTTGAAAAAGAATGGAAAGAAAATATACCACACAGTTAACAGTGGTTATCTCTGTTTTTTGGGTGATTTTTAGTCTCTTCTGCTTGCTACATTCCCTGATTCTTTTTTTTACAATAAACATATTGTTTACACAATAAAATGTTTTTCAAGAAAAAAATCAACAAATGATAAAGGACAATGGTTTGGGTGATAAATTACAACTCTGGAGGGCTGAGCCGGTATATTGGCCCTGCAGGATAGGTAGAACTGAGCAGTGAGGAGACAGGAGGCCATTCTAGGCAAAGCAGCAGCATTAATTGGCCCCTAGGCCTGCAGCGGGTAGAGGGTGATTTGGGAAACTAAGAGGACAGCATGCATGGGCACTCACATGGAACGAGAGGCAGGGCTGGGTGTCTAGGGGGCCTCGAATGCCAGGCTAAGTACACCCAGTTGTTATGGTCCTTTGTGACTCAACACACTGTGCTATAAATATTTGATTGTATTCGTGTCTACCCTTCACTAGCTGCTTAACTCCCGGAGGTCATAGGATGCAACAGGAGTCAACAAATGCTTCTTGTATGAATTAAATTCTAAGAGGGTTATTCTCTACTTTGTAGGTAATAAGGACCATAATGGAAATCAACTCCCCTGCCCAGATGAGAACAGAATTGGGAGTCAGAGATGGCATCCAGTCTCATCTCGATTACTAACTTCCTCATCTCTATCAACTTCCTTCCCCTCTGTGGGCCTCAATTTCCTCCTCTGTAAATTGGGTGAGCTGGACAGATGAAATTTAAGACCCTCCAGACTAGGTTTACTATTGTACGTTCACAGGGACTTGGAAGTCCTCCCTAGCCTGTATGCCCACTGTAATGAGTAAGGACATGTGTAGTTAACATCTTTTTCTTGCCATGACTGGAAGCTCCCTGAGGCCAGGGCCTGTCCGTTTTGCTCCCACGAGTGTCCCAGTGCTTTCCTGGGGTGTGACTGAGCAGTGCTCAGTGTGTCTCCTGCGCAGGCCGGTGGCCAGTCTCTGGAATGCCCCTTCTCTGGGGTGAAGCCAAGTGTGGGAAAGCAGCCCACCTGGCCCTCTCATCATGGCGGGGAGTCTCCAATGGTGCTCACTGTCTGGAGTCCACTGTTTCTCCCCATAGTTCAGCTTGTGAGTTATGTCAGATTTATCTACCCCTCACCCACCCTGGGAAAATCGCCTATGTTTTCTTGGAATTAGAAGGAGGGAGGTGAAGGCCTAAAACTGTGTTTGCACTCAGAATATTCTTCTGTTCAATTGGAAACACCCTCACTTGTCCTACGTCTTTGGATCCAGTGAGATTAAAGTCTCAGGAGGAAGAAGCTCAATGCCCCATGGGACTTCACACCAGCAACTGTCCTTCATCCCTGCTCCCTAACTTCAGCCCCACCTCTCACTAGAAGATGTCCTTCATCACAATCCATAAAGGGCAGCAATCAGTGCTGGGGTTCCTGGAGGCAAAAGGATGCCCAGAACGACCTCCATCAGGGAGTCCCATCCAGGGGATCCCAAAATGGCAGTCCCCTTCTGACCTGCACCTAGCATCTTCTTCAACATCAAAACAGACCTAACAGTGTCATAGAGGAGTATCCATGGAAAGAAATGACGTCCTTCCTTTAAGGACATTTAGTTGTTCATTTTGGGGAGGATGAGTAATGTTAAATCCCCAGCCCAGCTTGAAGACTAAGAATAACTGTGGGTCGGGGCTCCCCTCTGTTTCTTCCTCAGTCTGCATCCAGTCTGGACCCCAGCCCCGCCCCAGCTCAGTGCATTGCAGTTCCTAGGTGGTTCTTCCCCAGCAGTACTCACGGGCTTCTCCATCCCTATGCAATCACACTCAGGGAGACCTCTCTGCTCCCATACGACTAGTCCTTTCTGAGTTAGCTCAGAAAACAATGTCTGTAGAGTGATTAGGGAGTTCATGCCCAAGTATTCTCACCCTCTCTCAGTCCTGCGGTGCCAGGCAGAGAAGTCAGGGAGGACTTTTATTTCATGGGCACTGTTAATGGAAGTCTCCTCTACTTAAGTCTATAGAAAGTAGGCAGTGCCTGGGAGATGCCTCCACAAGATAACTGGCTGGTTATTAAGAAAGTCCAGGTGGCATTATGTGTGCTCCAAGGATGGCGGCTCCCATTCCAGTGCAGTGGTCAAGAATGGCCCCTCTGGAGTTCATTAGAAGTGATGTGACTTCTTGTAGAGATTTGCTGAATGGGTCAACTCCCAAGACACAAGCAGATCCATCCAACCAGTCAGCACTTTCTCCTGGACTTTCACCTAGGAAATAAATGGCTTTGCTCTTGTTCATGAAGCCACCCCACTAAGATGAGGCCAAGGGGTGGAGAGGGGTGGACAGCAGGAAGGATGCAGGTGCCAAGTGTGCAGATGCATGACACAGACCTCCCTAACAACCTCACCACATTGCTCCTCCTCAGCACCCTTCGGTGGCTTTCATGCTTGTTGAATGAAGGTCAAACCCACTCTCTGGCCTTCTTGGGCCTTTTTGTGGGCCAAGGAGGGAAAGCAAATGCTATTCCTGGATAGGACAGGATAGGCCAGAATGGAGAGGAAGGCAGCTTTCCACATCAGGGATTCTTTGGTGGGCTCTACTGAACTAGTTCCCCCTCCTCTCAGAAAGTCACTCTCTCTTCTAGAGTCCTGCCTCTCATTCTTCCTCCAGCCAGGCCTTCTCACTTTCACTCATTTTGCTTCCACATCTGCAAAGCTCCTATATTCCTCCCATCTCACCAAATTTTGTCCACCCTTTAGGCAGTGTATTGGTTTCCTAGGGCTGCTGTAATAAATCATCAAAAACTAGGGGTCTTAGAACAACAGAAATGTATTCTTTCACAGTTCTGGAAGCCAGAAGTCCTAAATCAGGGTGTCCAAGGGGCTGCGCTCCCTCTGAAGGCTCTAGGGGACAAGTCATTCCCTACTTCTGGCTGCTGCTACCTCTAGGCTTTCCTTGGCTTGTGGCTCCATAACTCCAATCTCTGCCTCTGTTTCCATATGGCCTTCTCTCTCTGTCTCTCCTCTGTATGTGTCTTAAAAGGACACTGATTGAATTAAAGGCCCACCCAGATAACCCAGCATGATCTGAACTGGAGATTTGTAACTGAATTATTATATTATCTGCAAAGACCATTTTTCTGATAGGGTCACATACATAGGTTCTGGAGGTTAGAATGGGAGCTATCTTTTTACCATTCACTGACCTACAGGCAGGGATTCTCAACCTCACAGAGCATTAGAATCATCTGGGGAGATCTTTATGACTCCAGATGCCTAGGCTTCATTCCAGATATTCAGCTTGCAATGATTCTGGGTGGGGTCAAGGTGTGTGTGTGTGTGTGTGTAAGTGCTTGTGTGAATGTATGTTTAAACTTCCCAGTTTCTACAGTACAACCTGGAGAGAGTCATTATTTTAAGTCTTGAGGACTCATAGTATTTCATCCAAGCAGAAATCATAGGTAATACCAACTTTCACTGATTGCTTTCTCCTCTAGGGTTATTTTCAAGTTGGTTACAAATCACTGCATCATCTACTGTTTTTTAAATGTTGCACAAAGAATGTCAGAGAGATCACTTAATCCAGTGGTGTTCCACCTGCTACAATCAATGTACCATTTTTACAACAGATATTTGGAAACATTCTCTTTACCACCTGAAATAAAACTACTAGATACACCAGTCATCCCACATGCATAATTTAGCTCTAGGTATAATATAAAGGAAAAAGAATGCAATTTATAATAAAGTAATAAGTATTTCAGTATGTAAGTGCTTATGCATTATTGCACTGGAATGCATAATGAAGTAGTGAATGCTTACACCTTATAATGAGTAAGATTAGATTTAACATTGCTCATAAGGACTACAAGGAAATAAAAAAGCACAGAACAATGGAATAAAAATGCTAGGATGAGAAATAACAAACCCACTATCCTGTCTGGATCTGATAGCAGGAAGAAGGTAATAACCTTCCCTGAAGTAGAGATAACATGCTGAATTAAATTACAAATGTGGAAGTAGAAAAAGAGAGAAAGTGTATTATTCTTGCATGTGAGCTAAGCCTTACATATAAGTATAGCAATTTATCATCCTGAGGCATGGTACAGGACAGAGGCAGAGTATCATGAAAGATATGTCTGTGATCTGGAAACCCACCCACAGAGTGGAGGCACACACTCAGTTTTTGTGATTAAAAGCCTTGGAAATGATATCCTTTGTGTTTAGGCAAGGGGAAAAGGAGGATGGGTTGGAAAAAGTTGCTTGGTAGATCTCTAGGGAGAATATCAGAGTAAGAGTGAAAAACAAAGGCAACCCCAAAGTCAATCATGCAATCTCTATTTCTTGCAAAGATGTCTTATTATTGCACTACAAATATAAATATATTATTTAGATTAGAATGTAAATTATTTTAAAAACAGCTTCTATACAGAAGTTCATTGAGATAGTGATATTTCATGTGCTTTGTTAATTTAGTAACCTGTTGTCCCAAATTCGTGTCTGTTGGGTGAAGTCTCGAGTCTCCTGTTAGGAACCTGACTTCTCTGCTTCTGTAGTAACTGTACAGACATGCTTTTCAGTTAAGCGTGTGTTTGGAGATGCTCTAATCTAGACAGGATGCATGCAGTTGGGAAGGTATCCAAACATGTCAAGACTCTGTCTTTATTCCATTTAGGCTTCTCTTCCCAAAACAACAGTCTTCTAGATTATTGGGCTTTTGACATAACATCTTTGAAAACTTGTCAGCATTACTACATAAGAAGTAATTACCAATTTATATGTACAGTGGGGTTGAGTTTGGCAGGGCGGGTGACAATTCCCCAATGGACATTCGCACATACAGCCCACGACTAGCATGCCTAGCCCCCACCCAGTGAGGTCAGGGGCATCTCCCTGTTGTTGTGGCAACTCAAAACTAGGCACAGATTTCCAAAATGCCCCCAGGGCCTCAGTACTGAAGCTCTGCTAGCCTTGCAGCAGCAGCAGCACCTGTAAGTCTGTCTGACGTGCAGAAACACAAGCCTTGGACGCAACTCCTGAGCTGGAATGTGCATGTTGACAAGACCCCCAGGTGATTCATATGCACAAAGGACGTTTGTGAAGCGCTACTCAAGGGGAGTTCTGATCCCACAAGAAACACTGATAAAGCCCAACCTCATTCATTTCTCAAATGAGGGCACAGGCCCAAGAGGGTAGGTCAACTGTGCATTTTGCTCCTCTTCTTCTCAATAGTCCTTTAGGGACAAGAGAAGTGTGGGATACATCTCTTGAAGTCCACACAGCACCAGCACAGAGAAGCACATGTGGCTATGGCCCAGCAGTGCCTGTTGTTTGTATTCCATCAGGACTCTGAAATCTCCTTTTTAGCCAGAAAAAAAATTGTTTCCATTACTCATCCACAGAAGCACAGCAACAGAACCCCAAAAGTCACTTTGACTGAGTTTCAAAACCTCTGTTTGGAGTAATTGCACCACTAGCATCAGCTGTGCCAAAGACCACAGTATTTGAGTAGCTGGCCCTGCCCCACACCCTTTGCTGGGAGGCTGCTGTGGTTAGTGTCACACTCAAAGAATAAGTAAAAAGCAAAACCCCCACTTGTTCTAAGAAAAGCATGCAGATGATAGATACTGTGCATGCAAACTTGGGGAAGAAGAAAGAAGGCGGCAACAAATAAGAAGCCAAGAAAGGAGCCTCCCTCCCTGAGGCAAGAAGCCCGGCTTGCAGATTCTTCTGCTGGAGCATGACATCAAAGGTTGAATATGGTGACCTAGGCACTGTGACCTCCTGGGCTCCTCCTCCCACACTCTCCCCCCTCAGCTGGTGGGGCTTAGTAGTCTTTCATCTGAGGACAGAGGTTTGCCCTCCAGTGGAATGCTCACTCCCAAGGAAAGTGCCCCAGAGGGAGGCAGCCCAGCCCAGCCATTAAACAATGACCAGGAATGAGAAAAGCTGAGATGGGATGCAACGAAGGCTAAAGACTGTTTCCTTCAGCCCACCTTTCAGCCCTGACTGAGCCCGTCTCCAAAGAGCCCACAGCCTCCAGAGCTGTGGCCATTGTCACCTTCACCCTGGGCTGTGGGCAGAAAGATGGCTCAACACCTTAACTCACAGCCTCCACTTCCGGGCCTTACTTCCTTCCTTCACCCCGCAGTGATGAAGGCCCGAGACAACTGAAAACCACCCACCTTGTTACCCCCACAGTGAATTTATTTCTTTTATCACATTCAGGTCCCCGCCTGGCATATCCATGCCATTCCAATGCCACATTCACCAGGTGACACTGTAGTTGCTGTTGACATGTTGACCAGGATGTGGCCCATGCATCTTATCAACCACCTGGCACAGTGCCTTGCCTTCAGAAGTTGCTACATAAATGTTTGGGCCCTGAAAGAGCAAAGGGGGCAATGGAGCCAATTCCACTGTGTACCATGTGACAGGCCATGAAGGATGAGCCATGGCCTCTGTTATTCTCACTATATGCCATCTCTGAAGCATGTCACCCCTAACCTATTTTCAGAGATTTTTTTTTTATTGTTGTCAAGATCATCATTACCATGCCACTGCTGACAACAAACTGAAAAGATGAGAAGTGTGCCTGGTAAGCCACACCCTTGAAAAAGAAAGTTTTGAGGCAGCATAATCCAGGGTCCAGCAGAAGGAAGGCTTGCTTGAGTGTGGTTCGTAGGGTATGTGAATGTCTCACACAAGATGGTCAGCAATTTGAACATTTCACCTAAAATGTCATATGGTGTGCTTGAGTGTCAAATTGTTATGCTACAGAATTAGATGCTTATGATTTTGTAATAAAAAAAGGGGCATTATTTGTGCCTGACCCTGTATATTGGCTAAAACATCAAGTCCTACAGCCAGAAGTTCTTGGATTCAGATACCAGTTCTGCCATGTACAATTTATGAATCTTGCTCAAATGTCTTCACTCTGTTAATGTTTCCTAGTCTATAAAATGGGAATAGGACTATTATATCCTCATGGAGTTCAGGTGAGATAATACCTGTAACAGAATAACACATTTGACTGTCTTTTTCCTTTTTAGCACTGGTCTCTAAGCAGCTGCCCAGGCAGTGCAGTGCTACAGCAACCAGCAGGCGAGTTCCCCTTCTGTTCAGAGATGAGAGAAAGACATGGACATAACAAAGCCGGTTGCACCCTCAAATGCCCAGACAAGTAACAAAGATGAACCAACTTGTCATGTGCAAAAGAAGCAGAATCACATCCACAAAGAAGTCTGTCTTTTCCTTTTATTATTGAAAAAAACAGTCTGGGCTTTCATTTCCTACTGGAGAAAACATGAGTACAAGAGCGATTTGCCCTTCCTTCTGAATTTACCATGAGAAAAAACAGCACCATCGAGATGCTCAATGAAATAGAGGGAGAAGGAGGCGGTGGGAGAATGTCAAACAGAAGCAGGCCACCCTAATGTTAGGGACCCTTAGAAACAGCTGCTACTCGATCCAAACAGTTGTCCACATACAGTCATTAGAGCCGTGTTTCCAGTCTTTTTTGATAACTCAAAGATGTTTCAGAACGTTTAAATGTTAGACATGTTCAAATATAGTAAGAAATGGCAGTTTTATTCACTGCAGCATTACTTGTAATAGACAGCAAGTGACTGAAAATCCCCCCGGTCCATCAGCAGAGGATTGGTTAAATACATGATGGTGCATCCATACAGTGGAGCCCTGTGCCCCTGTGAAAAAGAGTGAGAAAGCTCTCAACATAATGATAAGGAAAAGTAGCCAAGGTACGTGAAAAAAAGCAAGGTAGAAAAAGCATACAGGATACTTTAGCTATGTAAGAAAGAAAGGGATGGAGGCAGAATGTGTACTTGTACTCACTTGTATTTGCAAGAAGAAACTCTAGAAGAATGTATAAGAAAGTAATAAAAGTAGTAACCAGGGAAGTGGCTGGACGGGCAGATGGAGACCAGGATAAGATTTCATTTGTCTCTTTCTATAATGATTTGATTTTTGAACTAGGTAAATATATTACATATTCAGAAAATAATATAACAACATTTTGACCACCAGCCACGTAACCAAAACACCTCTATGGGCTACAAGTGGCCTCTGGTTTACAACTCTGCATTAAGGGATCCTCACCTGGGGAGGCAGAAAGTTAGCAGTGTGAAGCCCATGTTTTACTAGGTTTGAAGACAAACAGGTTGTTCAATATCTGGTATCAAGAACTCCCTTTAAGTTGCTGGGCAATGCGCTGCTTAGGCCCTCCTCTCCTAGGGCAAAAGGGTGCAACTTTCATAGGATGAGGTGGGGCTCCTCCATTTTCTTCCAAAGTTAAGGCTGCCTGGACCCAAATGGTCTATTTGTTCCCAGCCATTAAGGCCTCTTCCCAACGCATCCTATAAAAAGGCAGAGCCATAGGAGCATGGAAGGCCTCCACTGGCACACAGACAGTAGCACTTATGTCTAGCAAGGCCCCAACCCAAGAGAGGTTCCCTGGAGGGTGACAAGAAAACAGAGGACGCGTGCCCCTGCTGCAACCTCTCCCTGTCCCTTCCAGTCAGCACTGAGGAACACCTAATATTCACTCCTAGCCCATTGTAGGTCCTAGCCGTGTCCCCATGAATGAGCTCACTTCATGTTCTAGGTTGAATTGTGATCTCCAAATAAAGAAAACGTGGAGTCCTAACCCTCAGTTCCTCAGATTGGGATCTTATTTAGAAACAGAGTCATTGTAGATGTCCTTAGTTAAGATGAGGTCATACTGGAGTAGGACAGGGCCCCTCGTCCAAGTCGACTGGTGTCCTTATAGGGAGGTAGTCAAGTGGAGATAGAGACACGTAGAGAATACCACGTGACAATGAAGGCAGAGTGCGGATTACCAGGCTGCAAGCCAAGAAACACTAAAGACTGCCAGCAAGCCCCCAGAAGCTAGGAAGAGGCGGGAGGTTGGAGAAGGAGCAAGGGCCCTGCCAACACCTGGACTTTGGGCTTCTCTCCTCCAGCATTGTAAGGCAATACATTTCTGGGTGTTTTAAATCACCATTTATGGTATTTTGTTTCAACAGCCCTTAGGAAATGAATACCCTCGGGCCAGTTCAAGTGGCAAAGGTATCTGATGCTGTTCGTCTCAGGAGGTGCTCAATAGATACTGATGACAACTCTGCCAAAATAGATGAAAATTCTGGGCCCTTGACTGGTAAAGTTTTAGTGTGTAGGTACGCAGTGAAAAATCCACCAGTAAATAATTACTGAGTAGTGATCTTGTGAAGCACATGAGAAATGAAATATTGTATTACTGCCCTTAAGAAGTTGACAATCTGATTGAAGATTTAAGGCAGACACATAAAATATAACAACACATATAATGGCCAAATAAATCAGCGTTACTTCACGCCCCAGTGAATATCATAGAAGTGACTCTTAACTAAGTCCCACTGCACTACCTCAGACTCAATTTTCTATGTATTTCAGTTTACCCGCTCCTGATATGTGTGTCTGGAAGAGCTGGAGAAACTTTAGAATGTCAGGCTAGCAGACAATGTCTAGAAGCTGTCACCGCTGCTCCTGGCATAGGCCCCGCACCTCCTGCCCACCGTGGCAACCCGCCGCTGTCCATGATCATTACCCACTACTTTGGTGGCAGCTTCTTTCACCAGCTGAAAGCAGCTTCTTTCCTACCAGCGTTCTTTTCTGTTCAGAAAGTCAGACCCAGAAGGAAGACAAGCCTATTCCACAGCTCTCCACAGATCTGACAAGCAGAAAACACAAGATCCATGTGGTTTGGGAGTTCACTTTGGTAAGCTGACTAACAGTTTTCAATAGAGCTATAGAAAACCAGAGATGCCTACAGAGGAACTGTTTTCTGTATCCTCATTCAGAACATTTGCTTATTTGGCCCAGACTTCTTTCAGGGCACAGCTCCCACTATGCCCTGCCTCTAGGAACCTCCAATTCCTACCACAAGTGAGCCTCGTGTCCAGTTACACATCTGGGGGTGGGGAGGTGGCACACATCAACTGAATCCCCTGGAGCTCCCCCTGAATCCCAGGGGTTCGGGGCCGGGCTGCCCCAGGGTTCCCCCTGCAGCTCTCACCTTGGAAGAGACGTGGCTGAGCTGAGTGCCAGGTGGAGCCCCAGGCTGGGCTCATGAGGAACGGGACAAGCTGCTGCTGCCCTACCCTTGACAAGCAGCCTGACGACCCAACAGTGACTCCTGGCCAGTGTCCTGAAGGCAGCTGTGGTCAGCGCAGGACCTGTGGGTGGGACAGAAAGATGAAAGGTCTCCTCACTTTGACTTCAAGTAATTCACTTTAGGTTCTCAGGGTAGAAAAGACTCTTAAAGTCATTTAACTTTCATCCTGTGACTTCTCAAACAAACTGGCAGCTGGTGTCTAGGTCACGTATTGTAGCTGTTGCTCATCCACCTCAATAACATCCATTTCTCCCTTTCTCCTTTCTAACCGAATTCCAGTGTTGTTCACCACTCAGGGTAAGCTACCTACGTCCAGCTCAGGGGCCTCATGCAGTCAAAGCAAATGCTGGCCCCTGGCCAGGGGTAAGTTAGAGGTGGGCTTCTGTCCCAAGTCTGGCCATTGAAACATAAAGAGGAGCTTCTAGGGGTATCCCTGGGAATGTTTTCCTGGCTCTTAAAAGGAATATGCAGGAACCTCTCCTTGTTCAGCCACATTGTGGCCTTCTGTAGCCACACTGCAACCTTGAGAGGGAAGTGCGAGGGAAGAGCAGAGAAAGATAAAAGAACCTGGGTCCTTGATGACATCTTGGACCCATGGACTAAACAACCCTGGTGCCACCCTTCCTCCAGACATCCTATGACAATAGTAATAAATATCCCCATTGCTTATGTCCACCGCGTTGGGGTTTTTGCTACCATGGTTAAAACCCCGCAGTACCCTATGTGATGTGCACTCAGATGTTCCCAAGAAGACAGGACCATGTTCCTGAAGAATAATCCCACTATACTGACTACAGCATTCCTAAACTTCCAGGCCATTCTTTTCTCTCCATCTTTTCTTGGCACTCAGCCCTTTGCCTAGACTGGACACATTTTATCATATTTTTAGTTCTACAGTATAAATCCATTCAGTCATTTAATTAAGAAACATTTTTTAGTCCCTATGATGTAACAGATTGAAAAATGAAGCCTTGGAGAGTGCACAGTGGGTGAGACTCTCCCGGTGAGCAGGTGAGAGCTATGTGGCCACGTGGCCATCACCCCAACAGGACACGCATGCTGGTGCTTGTGAGCATAGAGGAGAGACTGAGCAAGACCGAGGGTGGCGGGACCAGGGGCCAGGGTCTTCCAAAGTGCCTCAGAAAAGACGCTGATTCTTGAAAGAAAGAAGATTGTGAGTGAAGGAAAGAAGACCTTGAGCAGAAAAGAGTGAGGAGGCAGACATTCATCACCAAGGCTATGAATAATGATACAAATAATAGTAAACAATGCTAGCCGCTAACATTTCCTGAGCACTTACAATGAAGCAGGTACTGTTTTAGCGCTTTCTGAGTATTAACTCATTTAATCTTCCCCCAAGCCTATGTGGTACCTCATTATTAGCCCTTGTTATGGGAAGGTAAACTGAGGCATGGAGAGGTTAAGTGATACAGGAAGTGGGCAGTGCTCCTGGACTTACACTCTTTACCAGCCTGCCCAGGTGGTTCTCACAGGAGTTGCCAGAAGCACCCACCCTTGGGAACTTGTTACAAATTCCAATATTGGACCCCATTGTTAACTTACTAAATCAGAACCTCTGCAGGTAAGGTCCAGTATTTTGTGTTTTAACAAGGCTTGCATGTGATTCTGACACCCGTTTATGTTTGAAACCCCCTGCTCAGCACTATAAACACATAAAGAAAAGGGGCAGCACAGTTAGAGGAATATAAATGACGGGCAAAAGAGAAAAATGTGGTGGATGTGAAGAACCTTATATATCATCTAAGGAGGATGGGCTTCATGATACAGGCATTAGGGAGAAGGGTGGACGTGAAGCTGGAAGTGGCATGATTAAGCTTTGCTCATTGGGGTGAGATCTCTGGCATTAATGCCAAGAATGGACCAGAGGAGAAAGAGGCTGGAAGGAGGGAGCCCAGGTAAGAGGTGAGATGATGGTGCAGACCAGCCACGGCAGGGACTGCACAGAGGTTGAGGCAGGGCAGGGAAAAGAACGGGCACAGATTCAAGAGACAGAGTGAGGTAACAGTTGGATGTGGCACACAGACCTGGCCAAGGTATCCAAGATGACACCAGGGCTTCGAGCTTCAGAGGTTAGGTCAGCGGCAAGACTATTTAGCCAGACTAGCAATGCTGGAAGACGACGAGATTGGCTGGGAAGACACTTGGCTCCATTTGGGAAGTGTGAAGACTGAGGTGTTTGGGGGCCATCAAGATGTAAATATTTCAGGGTGTAAGGAGAAAGGAGGATCTGGTGCTCAGGGTTTGGGTCAGGCCTATGTAGGTTTGAGGTTCACCAGCATAAATGTGATAGTTGGACCCATAGACAGGACTAAGACTGTTCACAGGCTGTAGGAGAAAAAGTGAAGGCTGGAATCGTGCAGGACGCTAACATGGAAGGGGCAGCTGGAGCAAGACAGCAGAGACGGCTCAGGAACAGAGCTTAGAGAGGAGAAAACAAAGGAAAGAGTGATATTGCTGAATCAAAGGAAGAGGAAGGCTGGAGAATGCTTAAAGAAATAGAGGGTTGACACCGGTGTCAAATGTAGAGGCATTAAGTGTGAAGACTGAGAAGAAACACTGGATTAGCAATGAAGAGGCCACAGGTGAACTCAGAAAGAGCAGTTCCAGTGAAGGGATGGGGGCAGAAGCCAGATTCAGTCATAGATTTGTTCTCTGAATGAACAACACCTACTACATGCCAGGCTTGGTGCTTTTTGTCAGGGATATAGTGATGGGCAGGATGTACATGAACCAGCTTTTACTAGGTAGTGGGGGAGACAGGCAAGGAACAGAAACTACAGAAATAATTATGGGATCACAACTGAGGTAAGTGCTCTATGAAGACATGAAGACATATAGAATGCTTGCGATAGGGAGCCCAGAGCAACAAGACTAACAGACAGAAGATGAGGGGAAGGAAGGGACATTTCAGTGGCATCCCACAAGATGAGAAGGAATGAGAAAAGGAAATAGGATGAAGAATCTCCTGCAGAGAAGGAAGGGCAAGCACAGATACCCTCAGGGAGAAATGTGTTCACGTGTTCAGGAAACAGAAGGAAAACTTTTAGCCAAGAAGCTAAAAGTTTTATCATGGCAGGTGAGATTGCAAAATAGGGCTTTGTGGGCCAGGTTAGGGACCTGGGACTTCAGCCCAGCAGTTATAGGAAATCACCTAAAAGTTTGGGAGAAATATGATCTAATTTTCTTTTTTTTTTTAAAGAGATGACTTTGGCTGCTGTGAGGAATGAATTTAGGAATTAAGGGAGGGATAAGGAGTAGATACATTGAGATCTGTTAGGAAATTATTACATTTCAGGCAAGAAAAAGTGGTGTGCTGGGCCAAGGTGGTGGCAGATGACTAGGTACAGGTTAGCAGATTCCAGAGCTATTTAGGAGGTGGGGTCAAGAGGACTAAGGGACTGGATGTGGTCGATGGGAAGGAGAGGTTGAGGCCAGCTTGGACTCTCAGGTCCCCCTACCTCTATTCTGAATACTCCCAGAGGACTACTGGGATGGATGAACATGTACCCTGCATTCCAAGCAGAGATACAGCCAAGCCCCAGTGGCTCTGGCAGGGCTTGCACCAGCAGCTGGGGAACAAGTCTTAGGAGGCCCTCCTCTCCTAAGGGACCTCTAATCCCTTAGAGATAAAATGATTCCTTATGACAGGAAAGCCTCTGAAAATCTCCCTCTCTTGTTTTGTCATGCTACTTGTGGGGTCATGTCCTCTGGGGGTCGGGCGCTAAGCAGACGAAATCTCCATGGCCCTGCCACTCTGGGGGCAAGCTGCACCCTGAGTGGCTTCTCATCAAGGCACCTCATGCTGTGTTTGGAGCGTCCGTAAAATGCCTTCAGTACAGTGGAGGCAATTCTGGGTCCCAAAGGCCCACCTCCATTTGATTACTTTTCCCTCTCATCACTTTATCCATTTTAAATAAATATGCTAGATTTTATTTCCAGCAGTGTGGCAGGCTAAGCACTTAGACTGACCCTCCCACTGAAAACAACTAAAATTCTTGAGTAAAATATTTAAAAAAAGAAGAACAACATTTTCAGCACTGATGAGCTGACAAGAAAGAAAGGAATTTGCTGACCAGGGTCATCTTCAGATAGTAGAATATCCAGGTTCTGACTATAATAGTGATTATAATGTAATTACTGAAGTTAGAAACAAGCTTGCAAATATGTGCAGGGAACAAAAAAAAAAAAAAAACTTAAAGAATAACTGAGAAGATTTTAAAAAAATGAACCAAAGAGAATTTTCAGAAATAAAAATTAAATAGCTGAATTACAAACTATGGACAGACTTCATAGCATATAAGAAACAGTCTGAAAAAGAAATAGTGAGCTAGAAGCTACATCAAAATCAATTAACCAAAATGCAGCACATGAAGACAAGACTCAGAAAAATATGAAAGAGCTTATGAGAAATGAAAAATAGTGGCTAACATGTCTGTTTGGAGTCCCAGAAGCAGAAGACAGTGAGCGAGCAGTTGAATAGATAATAGCTAAGAATTTTACATAAATAGGAAAGATACCAAAAATACATGTATTCAAGAATGTCAATGAGACCCAAGGATAAAAACTACAAAGAAATCCACCACCAGTTACATCTCAGTGAGACTGCAGAACACCAAAGACGAAGAAAGTACCTTAAATGCAGCCAGAGGGAAAAGAAAAGTTACCTTTCAAGCCAGAAGACAGTGGCAGAAGACCTTCAACATGCTAAAAGAATGTTAAGTCACATCTGAGAATTCTATATTTGAATATCCTTTAATAATAAGGGAAATGCAAACGTTATCTGATGAACAAAACTGGGAGAGTTTGCCACAAGCAGACCCTCAGCAAAGGACATTTTTTAGAATATGTATTTCAGACAGAAGGAGATTATAGATAGAAGATCTGAGATCAAAGAAGGAACCAAGAACAAAGGAAATGAAAATGGATTTTCTCAGTCTGCTGTTGAGGAAATAACATAGGTTTGGAGTCAGGCCTATTTATAGTCATATCTTGTTGTGGTTTCTTACCATCTGTGATACTTGATTCCAGTTATTTAATCTCTCAGAATCGTGATACACTAATCTTAAAAATTCATATAATAGTGCCATTTATGCAAGGTTTTTGTCAGTAACACAGGAGCAAACACATATAATGCTCTCAATATAGCTTCTGCATCTAGGTGTAAAATAAATGTTAATTTCTTATTGTCAAATATTAATGAATATACAAGTAACTAAGATATTGTGGACAACAAAGAATTACCCCTCTTTGCTTCAGGTGGAAGATAAAATTCTGGCACTTTTCATACTGTGGGAAACTGCACTACAGAGCTGATGTCCAGTGATTGTTTTCTTTTCATCTTTTCAGCGTCAAGCTTAAGATCTTTCAAACAAAACACTTAAGATTTCTTTATTCGAAAAACCACTGCATGTATGTACACAAGTGCCAGAGCTATATCCTAGATTCCAGTTTGACTCACAATTTTAAAAGAATTTGTGTTCACAGTTTGATGAGGTCATAAAATACACATTGGCCCATCCACAGGTTCAAAATGGCCTATCCTGCCCCTTCTCCCTAAGGCTCTCCCCCAACTAAGAGGTAGCAGCAGACAAAGATGGCTTGGCTGCAGCTCCTGAACCCCAATACCTGTGCTGGGACTCCCTTCCCAGTTCTATCCTTGGCCTTCCGTTTATTAAGGATAAAGAAGTCAAGGCAATATAAAGCTGCTAAGAAAAGTTAGCTCGGTCTCCTTTAAGTTTTCTGCCTAATTTTCATTTGGCAACCATTTGGTGGATGAGGGTGCAGGAGGACAGGTAAACCCAGAACTGATCTCTCCTTGATGGTGTCAAGGAAACAAATAGCACTAGTCCTGAAGTTCTAAGACCTGGGCTAACATTTCTTACCATGTTCTCCTCACATGTAAACTGAAGGTGATAATTAGATCATGTGTATTTGTAGAGCATTTTACAGTTTACTAAGTGTTTTCAGTTATAATTTCATTTAATATGCACAGTTGGGATGTACAATATGCAGCATAATACTCACCCCACTGCACTGCTGTAAAGATTTAAAAGCAGAGTCTGAGACTGCTGTGTACACTGAAAAGAGAGTCGGCAATGAGAAGGACCATCACCACGTGCTACAGCTGGCCATTGAGCAGTGGGGGCGGTGGGGAAGAGGGTGTGGTTAGGGGAGCCCACCTCCTTCGCAGTTGAAAATGAACGCTTATGTGGGATTCCTGGAGTAGGAGATGACCCTTGAACAATGCGGGTTTGAAGAGCAAGGTCAGTTTAAAAAATCTAAGCAAAACCTTGGCTAGGTGGCTCAGTTGGTTGGTGCCTCCCATACACCAAATGGTGCATGTTCAATTCCTGGTCAGGGCATATGCATATACCTCAGTTACAGATCTGACTGCAGCTGGGGCATGTAAGGAAGGCAACCAATCGATGTCTCTCACATCAATATTTCTCTTTCTCCCTACTACCTCTCTCTCTCTAAAAACAATCAATAAAAACATATCAATGGATAAGGATTTAAAAATCCATGTATATGTGGACCTGCACAGTTCAAACCTGTGTAGTTCAAGGGTCAGCTGTATAACTTACCCTGTTAGGAGTCTGGGCTCTGTAGTCCAAGTTCCTGCATTTGAATTTGGATTCTACACTTACTAGCTTTGTGACCTTGAGCAAGTTGCTTAGCTTTTAAGTTCCTCAGCTATCCATTAATGATGATAATGATAGTTCCATCTGGTAGCTTAGGGAGGTACCCAGTGAATGAAAGTTGACTTGAATCTACACCCAGTCAAGCTGACAGATGTTTGACCACATCTATCTGCACTTGCTGACATCATCCCCCAGCCTTCCTTATCTGTGGTTACCTCCACTCTCTACACCCCTGAGCAAATATTTGCAAAGGAAGGGCGGAAGCTCTGGATATCAGGACACACTGTGGATTGTTTCTAATGAAAACAAAGCCTCAGATCCCCACTAGATTTGCAGGTGTCTCCATGCTATTTTCAATGGAAGCAGAGCCCTGACTCCTCAGACCCCAATCAGCCCAGACCCTTCCCACTTCTGCTTAAGAGTCTTGCTTGGCAGGCTGGAGAGCTCTGGACTAGGGAACGCTAGCCGAGCCTCAATCTCCTAACGAGACCATGCAGCTCACCCTATTGGTAAAGAGTACTAAGGCCTGAGCCAAAACCCCCGTGGACCTATTATAATGACCTACAAAGCAAATGGTTAATTTAGCCCAACCTGACGAATGGATGGAAACTAACAGGCTGCAAAAAATATAAGCAACCCCCATTCAAAATGCTTTATCTTTTAAAGTACTTTCACATTGTCACTGTTTAATTCCACATTACGACATGCCAAAAAGATGTGAAGGGCGGCTATTTTATTCATTAGGCAGCTGAGGCCCACAGTGAGCAAGTGGACAAATGGAGAAGCCCTTCCTGCCAGGAGCCTATTGCTGAGCACAACTGCTCTGTCGGAGCTCTCTGGCTGATCAGTCTGTGCCCTGTCTCCCGAGCCAGGTCCCAGGAGAGCGGCATCCTGTGAGGCTAGCATCAGAACTTTCATCAGGTTGGCATTTGCATTCAGATGGAGCAGGGCAGGAGGACATGAGGCATTACTTAGTCACTCAGCTTGTGTCCTAGCCCAGAACAAGAAAACATTCTCAGGAGCACTCATTTGGCCCAATCAGCCTGGAGTTCACAGGCTAACTGCTACCAGCAGTGGACTGGACATGTATGTTCTCTGGGTGGGGGGCAAGAGAGTCAGCTGTCACAATCACTGTACTAGTTAACATCTCTTTCTAATGTGCTTCTGGGCCAGCCCAGCCTGGGATCCTTGGCAGGCTGCAAACAGTATGTGACGGTGGCATAGAGAGCAAAGAAGTCAGACACCCAGGCAGGCAGGGGCAGGGAGAATGAGACTGACTGTTGTTACCAGGCCTCCAACATGGTAAACTGGGAAAAGGTGCCTTTGGACCTATAACCAGGGCTGAAAAGAAATCAGGCAGCAGACATGAAAGAATTCAATGGTGGGCCTATTGTTCAGAGTTATCACCTGGGCTTCTGTTTTGGTTGGCTTTCCTGGTGAATAACTTTGTATGAAGAGGGTGAATCTCTGAGGTTGGCCATGCCTGCTTCCACTCCACAGCCCCGCAGCACCTTCCACAGGGTTCTAAATTCCATATCCACCCTAATGGAGCACGGTCCACATGACACACATTCAGATCATAGAAACTTCCCAGAGTAGACAATCATATGTCCAGGCAGGATCAGCTGTGCTTGATTCTACAGGACATTCCTGTCTGCATTGAAGAGGAGGATCAAAGGCCAGAATCACATCCTGTCTCCTCACATCTTTTAGATGGTAAACTAAGTTGGTGAAGGCCAGTATGGAAGGAGGTAACCCTTAGAAATGTTGCTAGGTTAGAAGCATGACTTATGGCATGGATAAGACTTCATTGATTTAATTTCCATGCAGTCCGGTCCTCAGACATGGTCTATTAAAATGAACTTAAGGACCCTCATGAAACCTTCCTCCCAGAACTTCCTGTCACTACCTATCTTCTGAATTCTGCCATGCTAAAAGGCCCAGCTCCTACCTACACTGACCTACTTAAACGTTCCCCATAGCTCATTTCTTTCTAGAGCACATAACCATCTGTCATGGTCCCTTGGCAACAGTTACGCACGCATCAAAAGAGGTATTATATAGCCTTCGCTCTTTCTCCCAGAACAATGCACTGTGCAGAGTAGGTCCTCAATAAGTATCTGTTGATCCATTTTGGTTTTTGAGGGTATTTTTTTTTTTTTTGGTCTTTGCCATTGATACTCAATAAAACTACATTGATTTATCCCTAAAGTATCAGAAAATTCAGATGTGGTATGTGGTATAATATGATTGCTATTCAGTACAAATTAGAGCTTTTTATTCTATTTCTAACTCCAGTAAATGGGGTTTGTGTGTTTAAAAATTTTTTTTGTTTGCAATGTGTGATTACATAATGAAGGCCTAGTAATTTTTTTTTCATTAGCATTCATTTCACTTAGCAGTTCCTTTTTGTGTCTTTGTTTCTAATTCAAGCCGTGGTTCAATGCACTAAAATTGCATTCCTTAAAAAGAAGCCCTATAGCAGACTCTTTTTTCGAAAATTATAGTTGGCCCCACCCCTCTCTTTCTGATTGGCCTGTGCCTGAGGCAGCTCACTTAATTTGGGGCCAGGGGATTCTGCTCCCATTTCACAGGTGTGTTAACAGAGCTCTGTTATCAAGCAGACCCCACAATCCAGGGGCTCAGCCCTTTGTAGGGAGCCAGTCTGGTACAGAGGGATCCATGGCACGGATGAAGTGTCGGTGATATAGGTGTCTATAGAACTCAATTTTTTTAGACTCTCTGAGCCTCAGTTTTCTCATCTATAAAATGGAAATGTTAAGTCCTAAATTAGAAACAGTGCCTGGCACATGGTGGTACTCAATTATTAATATCTTATTATGCATGGGACCCATGCGGAAGTCTGTTGGGTGCTGACTTCATTCCCAGAGTTAAGCTACATCTACTGAAGCTGGAACCCCAAGCCCCAAAGACAAACCCTAAAAATCTTAGTACGGGTTGACAAAGCAGGGGCCAGTGTAGTCTATAGAGAGGGTAATGACAAGCCACAAAATGTGCCAGGGAGATGCACTGCAGAAGATTAAAATGCTAGAAAGAATGCCTGCTGGAGAAATAGGAAATAGACTTAGCCATTTGCAGCCAGGACAACCACACCTTAGGAATAACCTACTTTGCCCTGAGTCAATGCAGTCAAGCTACAGCAAGACTGCAAGAGGGACAGAAAAGCACATGATCATGACCAAGAACAGATACAGCAACCAGGCCCCTGCTGGCCAGAGAAAATTGAACATTTCTCTGCCTGGAGAAGGACCCATGGTCAAGGCTAAACTTGCACTTCTACAGTACATGTGTAACTAGTTAAAAAGCTTAACTGAGCATTTTGGTAAACTCCTTTAGCAGTTAGTTTATCTATTGTATTTAATAAGCTATTTTCAAGCAAAATCTTCATGACTAAAGGGTCCAAGTAAGAATCCTATGGAAGAGGGTTCATATAGTATATACCCAAATCCATGCAGATCCTAGAAACCTTCTGGAGTAGATACCAGTGTGTGAGGCAGGGCTGGCTGTGCTTGATTCTATACAATGACTTGTCCATCCAGATGAATGTTGTGGAAGGATCAGAGAGTCCAGAATCAAGTCCAGGCTCTGAAATTACTATGGCTTTGGGAATGTTACATTTCTGATGTGGCTTCCTCACCGGGAAGGGGTGGATGATAATAACCACCTTATAGGACCATTGGGAGGAATGTACAAAGTGCTGCATAAAGTGCTTAGCAGACTCACAGACGCTTCTTTGGCTGAAGCAGAGAATTAAAACTCCGGAAGGTAACAAGAAACAGAAACAGAAAGGTGGCCCAAGCAGAGAGGGCCTCTGATGGTGAGGCCACTGTGCCTAGGGATGCTGAGACAGAGCAAGACCGTGGCGATCTTTGGAGCCAGGGTTCATGCCAAACCCCATTAGAAGGGAAGATAAGAAAGAGCTCTGGAGACAGTGGTGGCAGCTGCACCACACTGTGAATGTTCTTAATGTCCCTGAACTGTACACTTAAAAATGGTTAAAATTGTAAATTTTGTCATGTATATTTTACTGCAATAAAAAAAGACCAAGTTACAAAAAAGTTCAGAGACAAAACAACACCCCAAAACCCAACTCTCAGGCAACTTTAGACACTAAAACAAATAGTGTACAGGAGAGTTGGAATTGCCTTCTATTTGTGGGCTTGTCCAGGGAAGGCAGGGCTGGTACGCCAAGGCCCCATAGTGAAGGCACGGATCTCCATGGCACGGAGCAGATGCTTAACCAGGATGTCCATTTAACTCAAGCTCACAGAAGATGCGAAAACCAGAAGCCACCACAACCATGGCACCAGAGAAAGATCTTGAGATTCTTATGCAGGTCAATTCACCTTTCCAGATGGTATCTCCCAATAGTAATTTCTGAATATAATTCAGATGAAAAAATGAAACTTCAAGGACCTCCTCTTCTCCCCCTTAATGTTCCCATCTGGGGACGGTGGTGCTGCTGTCCTGTTTAGAAAACCCTTACCTTTGGGCGGAAAGTCTCTAACTTTCACTCCTGCACAAGTTATAGAAAGAGTAGCTTTGCCCAGGCTGGAGTGGCTCAGTGGATCGAGCACTGGCCTGTGAACCTAAAAGACGTTGGTTTGATTCCCAGGGCACATGCTGCGTTGTGGGCCAGTTGCCCAGTGGGGGATGTATGAGAGGCAACCACACATTGATGTTTCTCTCCTTCTCTTTCTCCGTCCCTTCCCCTCTATCTAAAAATAAATAAATAAAATCTTTTTTTTTTTTAAAGAAAAGAGTAGCTTTGACAATCCACCTCCTCCTTCTCCACAGAAAAACAAACCCTGGCTGAAGACTCTGGCCAGTGTCTCTAACCCCCTTCACCATGACCTCTCTGACCTCATTCATGTCCCCAGAAGGGCATGCCAGCCTGGTACTTCCATACCAAGGGAGTAAAGAACTGTCCCTGTGAGTCAGGGACCAGTGACTGCAAATGCCCGTGGCCTGGGTCTGACCACATTGAATGCCCAGCAGCATTTCCCAGCTGATCATCCCCCACTTCCCTAGAAAGCCCCTGGACACTGGACAGAGTGAGCTGGTGACCCAGACCACTAGGGGAGCCTCCAAGCAGGAGGACCCCCTTGCCATCCACCAACACGCTTCATACACTGTGCTCTGTGACGTGTCACAGGCCCCACCCTTGATGCATCCTCTCTCCTCTCTGCCTGCCCAGAGTCTGCCTATTCTTCTACATCCAGCTCAAATCCCACCTCTTCTGTGAAGCTACAAGAAATACCCTTGACTCTGCTTGTCTATAAACTCCAACAGCATTGGTAATCTTTTCAGCTCATCCCTCTGGCTGGAGGGACCACACCCTCTCTTCTTAAACCAGATGCCCTGGGACCCTGAGCTGGCACAGTAAGCACTGATGCTAATTAGGGGAGAGAGCCCGTCCCCGCCCTCTGGGGAGTTTCGGTATAAGACTGGCGTGCTGGCAAGGACCAACAAGGGAAAGGAGGACCCCAGACTATAGGACTCAGGAGCAAACTCTCAACAGATCAAGCTACCCTGACTGACAAGACCAGGTGAGCCTTCACCAGGGTGCCTTTTCACACCAATGTGCTCACCTGAGAAGGACTGGCAGGTAATTATTCCCATTTCCCTGGAAGGGGAAGAAACTTAGATTTAGAGGGTGAAGCCTGAAGACACGTGACCAGTTACAGAATCGGACCCTGACCTCAGTATTTGGAGGGGCAGGCTGAGGAATAGTTGAGGACATGCCCCTGGGGCCAGGCTGCCTGAGTTCAAGTTCCAGCTCAGCCTCTTAACAGCTGTATGAACTTCAGCAAGTTACTCTACCTCTAGGGGTCTCATCCATAAAATGGGGAGAATGATAATAATAGTACAATACTCATCCCACAAGGCTGTAATACGGATTGAGTTTCTCTGTGCCAAGCTCTCAGCCATGCCTGGCACAGTCTGTGCATCCGGCCTCAAGATGCAGTGGGAAGAGAGTCCCTGAAGTTCTGTGTGTGATCAGGGTGGGGCTGCAGGCAGTAAATCTGCCTCCACATGTCACCACCAACCCGACCTTGCACACCAGTGTGGAGGGTGTGCACTGATGTGTATTCAGTGTGGCAAAGCTGCATGCATTTACCAGGAGAACTCGGGCCAGCTGCAAATCCTGGAGCCTAACACTGAGCAATTGCTCAAGTAAATAAAGTGAAATAAACTAATCACCCAGGGAACAGGAGACATTCCTCTTGTCTGCACTGGTAATTGAGCAATTGTAGCCACCTTCTTACTTCCCCAGTGCTACTCTGAGGTTAAAAGGGAGCCTGGCCAGAAATGCAAATGTAGTCTGTGGGGTGGGGGGGGTCCCAGAGCTGTCCCATCAGGTCTTGGTACGCCCACAGCATGTGTGCTAAGTCTCACCCTTCTCACCTTTCCCCAAAGCCCAGTGGGGCACAGAACTGCACAGACCCAGCAGAGCGCCAAGAGCTAAGAGCCGAGGGCTAGGTGCTGAGCCAATCCAGCCCCACTGCCGGAGGTCTCTTGCATAAGGCACAGTTCCCTCCCTCTCACAAGTTCTCCACCGAGCCACACACTTTTTCCAGCCCTGGGCAGGGCACCTCTACTCTGTGTGTGTGGGGTCTTCGGCACAGGTTCAGTGGGAACAGAGGCCCTTGGACTCCCAACCACGTGTGAAAACTGTTTGCTCCAACCTCCATGTATCTCCTAGAAAGGCCTGGAGCACCACCCAGGGTCCGGCTCTGCCCCTGTACATGCCTCCATTGGCCAGCCCATCCCAGAAGTGTCAACAAGCAGGCCAGGTGAGAAAGCCCTGCTGGCGTTCAGAGAAAGCCAGGGCTGGGAGCCAAAACAAAATGATGAAGGGAACACAGTCTCCACCAGAAGAATCTGTCACAAAACAAAATTCTATATTCCTCAAGCTAGGAGTGACTCTGCATAGAAGTTTGTCCATCAGGCAGCGATGCCTCAAGTCACCCCAGGTAGATGAGGGCCTTCAGGAGTCCATTCTCCAAAATGGCCTGCCTTCAGGAGGATCTTCCTAGGTTCAACACAGTCCATATGTTCACAGTGACTTAATCTGAAAGGGCAGAGTGGGTCCCAGGCAAGAATGAATCAGACCTGAGGCCAAGGCTGGTTTGAATAAGGTGCAGCACCTTAACCTCAACCACAAACTCATTTTTCATGCCGATGAAGTCATGCTAAATTGGCCATTGAGAGCAGCTTCCAGTGGGAAACAAAGACCCAAAAGGTCACTGCTGAGTCCTGGAAGAGGGCAATTGTGTGGGGGGCCACCTCAGTGCCATGCTGAAGGCATGGGCACTGGCATAGCCCAACTGCCTGGGTTCAAATCCTGCTTCTTCTATTTATTGGCCAGATGATGAATGGGCATGATATTTTCTTCTCTGTTCCTCTATTAATTTTTCTATAAAATGGGGATGATAGCAGGTGCCTACTAGGTTAGGTTGCGGTGAGTCTTCAACAAGCAAACACATGTCTGGCACTTAATGTACACAAGGTATTGGTTGTCCTGAGGATGACCAGTGTGCCAGGACATCCTGGCTTATGTCTGTTGTCTCAGCATCATTATTAATGCTCTCCCTTTCACTCTCAAAGGTGAATGGGTTACACAATAAATTCTAAGGCTGACTGGCTCTTGTCCTTTTTTCTGTCCACCTGGTTATATCCCTGTTTCGTGCTGCCTCTCTTGAATATTGGGGAGCCAGGTTCCCAAAGCATATATCTCTGGGATAGTTCTGCCCATGCTACTGAGATGTCTGTGCCATGCACTCAGTTTTCCCTTTTTCCCTTCACTTTGTTGCCTCTCCCTGTCCTTTCCCTCCTCCCACAGCCATCTTCCCTCTCTGGGTCTTCCCTGTCAGCGGCCTAGGAAGCCAGGAGTGCACACAGGGTAGCTTTTGTGCACTGACCGTGCACACTTGGGTGGGACCCTTTCTGGCTCTCTAACTAAACCATGCCTTACCAAATTTCTCTTAGAGAAAGGAAACAATCTGAGATATCAAAGAAATTACCTGGCCATTAGATGGATCTGTAGAAATAATGTGGCATTTGGGGTATATGTGTGTGAATTTGTGTTGTTTGAGATGGGGGGAAAAAAAGGGAATAAGAGCTTGAAATGGTCCATCACATGCTGGAACCTATCTATAAAAACTGCCCCCAGAGCTATTTTATGGGAGAGGCTGGAGGCTGCTCTCCAAGCAGCTGCCTCCCCACACACAGAGGCGAGAGCAAAACGGGGGAGTCAGGAGCCTGAGAGTCTGGTCCCTTCTCTGACACTCACTAACCACTGGTGAAAGACCATGATGTTCTGAAGCCCCAGTTTCCCCATCTATAAAGCAGGGCACACTTGTCCCTAGATCACTGGGTGCTATGATATTGTAAGAGGCCCTGGCCCTGTTCTTAGGCTCTTGAAACTACACTTGTGGAATTTCACAACAGTCTGCAACTACATCTTTAGGGCCTGCCTAGCCCTTGACAGAGGTCGAACAGAGGAGGGAACCAAACCTGGGACAATATGATAACCTGACCTAACTCTAGCCCAACGAGTCCCCTCTGCACTGAGACAGAATACGAATTGTTCAGATGGGAGAAAAGCAAGCAAGTGATGTGAATTCAGTGACTGACTTGCCACTTCCCGGGGGATCCCCCACCGACCTCCCTCAGCACTACTTCTGCCAGCTGCCTTCCAGCATCGCAGCAGCCTACAGGCTCGGAGAGCATGCTCAGTTCATTCACAGGAAGGAGGCTGGAGGCAGGGGATGCAAAACCGATGGCCACTGCAGCCCCTGTCCCTGTGCAGGATGCCATCACAGGCTCCCCCCTCTCCAATCACCCACCAAACCTGACCCCACTCCTGCCCAGTACTGGAACCCAAGTCTCCATCTTCATGGTCTCCTCCTCTTCTCTGGCCTCTGACATTTATTCAGCTACCAGACTGGAACTATTCCATGTCTCTGGGTGCAAATCCCTGCCCCGGCACTTATTTGCTCTGTGACCTTGGACAAGTTGTTTAGCCTCTGACTCTCAGTCTCCTCCTCTACACAATTTGTAGAAATAGTAATCTCCTCTTAGGCTGCTGGGAGGATTAAATGAAATCATGTGTGACAATGTCATACCATGGGCCCTGGCTCAATGCTTCCCCTGACACACATCCCTTTTAGCAACATCTCTGGTCGCGCGCCCCCCTCTCCATTTCCAACAGCCCTGTTCAGCCACACGTGGTCACTGCACCATTCTCCTTCCCAGGTTCTCCTCCCACAGCTTTCTTCACTGTTAGTGCATCCCAAATATTTCTCCAAACACCAAGTTCGTCTGCACCCAGACCCAGGAACACCATTTCTCTTCCTATCAAAATACCCCCAGGCTTAATAATGAAATTCAAGTCCCCTAATCTAATGCTCTAGGCCTTCCACCATTCCTTAAAATTTCAACTGTCTGCTCCCAACCAACATTCTTCACCACATCTCCACTACATTTTCCCTTGTCCCTAGACACCTCCCACCTCCATGACTCTGCTCAGGTGTCCCTCCCCGAGAAATGTCCCAACCCAGCCACTTTCTCAAGGCACAGCCTAAGTGCCACCTCCAGAATGCCATCCTGATCACTCCTTCCAGAAGTGACCTCCCTCCTCCAAAGTCCCCTAGACTCATGGCATTCATCACTGTTACAGCAGAGTACTGAGAGGTGAGGAGACCACAGGTCATCTGTGAAGCGTCCCAGTTATCATCCAAAAATATGCAGAGTAGCTCTTACAGGCAAACACTACCCAAAGAGGTCATGCATGGTGATTTTGCCTAAAAAGGGACATGAACCCCAACTCCTCAGTCTAAAATTCTGATTCTAAACGGAGTAAGCTGCGCCTATTCCATATCCCTATGCCCATATCCTTGATAAAAAGATTCTCTACTATGGGTGGCTTCTTTCAGAGACACAGAACTCACTACCTCATGAGTCAGGTTCTTCCTATGAAACTCTATCACTCCTGGGGACTTCCACCCATGGGCTCTTTCTGCCCTCTGGAGTAACCCTAAGCTAATTCATTTGGGATTCCTGGTATCCTCCTCAGAGCCAAACACAGGGCAGGTCCAAACAAGGTCTTTGTAAGTGGACAGATATATGGATTTAAAGGGCCCTCCTACATGCTCAGGTATATTCACCACATCCCCGTGCATACATACACACACATACACACATGCACACGCAGACACACTCACACACATGAGCCAGAGTCAGCAAGGCCGGCTGAGTCATGCCCAGACCACAGCACCAGTGGGGCCAGGGAGGAAGTGCAGCCCCGGCAGCAGCCTGTTTCCGGACCTTCTTCCTTTGTTCTGGGAGGCTCTCTCTCTCTTTCTGACTTTCTGACTTTGTCTCTCCCAGGTCTTTGTTTCTACACATGCAACAGCTGTACTGCTGTCCTGACCCACGTGGCAAGAGTTCCTAGCTGCACTGACCTCCAAGTGAGGAGTTCCGGTTTCTGGACTTGTGATCCTGGGCCAGTCACTTCACTCTGCAAAACGAAGAGGCTGGATTGGCCAAAGGATTTCTGAAGTCCCTTCCAGATCTTAGCCCTCCTCCATTCCCTCTCAGGGTTCTCAGGGCCAGGGCTCTCTAAGGGAAGGGAGCAGGGGCCAGGCCGGGCCTGGGGACAGGGGTCGGGGCCCCAGCTGGTTCCGTCTGGAGTGCACAGTCTCCAGCCGGCCCTCCCAGAAACCCCATGTGCTGCACACACACGGCCACTTGGCTGCCGCGGGGGAAAAGCAGGCAGGAAGCGCCGTTCTCCTGCCTGCTTTCGGGCACAGGGGGCTGGGAAGACGCCCACCCCGATAGTCCTCCACCGTACCTCGGGATTCACCGCCTTCTCTCCTAGCTGCCAACGCCACCGCCTGGCTCACAGCTGTCAGGTAGCGCGGGCTGCTCCGCCTGACTCCGCGCCCGGAACCCCGCGGGCTGGACTGGCCGCCTGCGGCGCAGAAGTGGAGGCGGCGCCCTGAAGCCCGCGCTGCCAGCCGCCACCCCCTGGGCGCCCTCCGGAATCTGCACGCGCCGCGCAGTGGGGTCCGGGCCGAAGGGAGGAGACCTCAGGTGGTCAGGGAACCTGGGAGGCGAGGGCGGGGCTGCAGCTGACTTAGCCTACCTAACTGGTTGGGCTGTCTTGGTCTCTCTGTTCCCGAGTTCCCCTAGGCCCCTTGCCCTGCCTCCAGAATGTTAACAGGTTGCAGAGCCCGGCATTTCTTCAATGGAGGGGAATCGGTCTGGAACCTTGAGGGCCCACTGGAGAGAGGTATGGGTAGACATCCCAGAACCTGCAATGTCCAAGCCCACTCCAGATGTTAACTCTGGGGATTTTGTCCTTCTTACACTTTTCTGTCTCTTCTATTCTTCTGTTGGCATGAATGCTTGTATAATAAAAAGCATCCAATACATATGTTTAATAAAGTTTTAAACAAATCTCCAAAGGTCTTCCAAAGCAGTCAGGCTGAAGAATAGCTCACAACCTGCTACACAAGGCCCTTCATGTCCACTGTCTGGCCACAAACTTTCCAGCTTCACCCTGTGTCCCCCAGACACACTTGCAGCCTGCTCTAGGAACACAGGCCGCTGCCAAATACCAGCTGCTGGGAGTTCTTGCTTTGCCTGGAATGCCCTTCTTCTTTCTTGTCTGCCTGTTGAAATACTACTCATCCATCCAGACCCAACCGAAATGTCCCCTTCTTCACGAATCCTTCCCCAGGCACTGGCCCCCAAAGAAAGGCCCAGCTCCCTTGGTGAACCCGCATTTTCATGCTGGTATATAGTACATTAGACCCCCTTCCTCTCCCTCTTCCTTTCCTCATCCCTCTGCACTAAGCCCTATTCCTGGAGGAACGGAAATAAACACCGTAAGCAGCTGACATAAACCTATGTGGGGTCCTTTCCTCTCCTTGAATCCCAAGCAGCTACCAGTCCACAACCTCCCTCAACCCCACCCACCTCAGGAGAAGGGTTGCACCAGGCCCCTCCTCCCACCGGCCCCTCCTCCCACCAGAGTTTCAGGAGGCTGTCTACCTCCCCAGCCTTCCTTGTAGTGCCCCAGCCCTACGCATTGGTCTTTTCCGTTCCTGTTCTGGGGTACATTTGCTTATGTTGGTCCCAAGGTCAGGCTGCTGCTCAAACACACAAGTTTGAGGTCTGGCCTTCTAGGTAGCAAAACTGGAGAGCTTGCCTTCTCTCAGCGCTGTGTGAGGGAAGGAGTTCCTTTCCTATCAGAAGCTGAGAAATGGAAAACATCTTAGAGATTATCTAATGCAAAACCTACCCACTCCCATTTTACAGAGGGAAAAACTGAGGCCGGAGAAGTCAAGTGGCATCAGAGGTATCTACCATCATTACTGTTATTAAATATTAGTAATACTGTTATCTTGCAGGGTTAGATTGTCTTTCTCTCCTACAGCAATTCCACATGTCGGGGCTAGTTTACCCCTCACAGTCCCATGGAGGATTATGATATTTGTGGTTAAGTACTCACTTTGAAGGTGCTCCAAACTGTCAGCTATGATCTTGGCAAGTAACTGAACTTTTCTTCATATGCAAATGTGGGTAGTAACAGTCCCTGCATCATAGGGTTGCTCTAAGCATCTAAGTGAGTGTGTATCTTTAAAGGGTTTATAACAGTGGCTGGTACATAAAAATGCCAAATGTGTTTGCTCCTTTTGATGTTTTTGTTATTATTAGATGTGTTATTTCACAGGTGAGGTAAAGAAAGTTGGCAAGGCTGAGACTCATCCAAGGCATGACTGTTGCTACGGGCTGGCTGTTTCACCGAATGCCATGCATTTTGTCTCTGACACCATTCTGCTTCCTGTCTGATCCCATCATTAGACGGGCACCACTCCACTGTCTCCAGCTCTAAATACACCTGCCTCACAGGGTGGAAAAGCAGCTGTCCTTTAGGCCAGAAATCTTCAACCTTTTGCATCTCATGGCACACATAAACTAATTACTAAAATCCTGTGGCACATCAAAAAATATGTATATTTTGCCATTCCGACAAAAAAGTAGGCATAATTCTGATTCATTCACACTGGATGGCTATTACTGTGATGGCTGTTTTCGCTTTTTTTAACTGACAATCTAAGGGAAGAGAGGTTAGTGCCCCTGACTAAATAGTCAAGTATTGCATGTTTTAAAAATCTTGTGGCACCCTGGTTGAAAATCGCTGCTTTAGGCTATCTCACGACACCTAGACATTTTATGCTACAAACACTTAACGTATCTTTTAGGTTTTATGGTGACATCTTTGATGTACCTTGAGCCTTCCTTCAGTATCACAGAATCACTGCATGTAAGAGCCGAAAGGTCAGCTGTGCCTCACTCACTCTCCACCCACAGCAGAGAAGAAGAGGTGGGCAAAGGTGATTCTTCTCCTGTATGGATACAGGAAACTGAGGCAGGGCAGGCACTCCTGGATGGCCCCACCCTAGGTAGGCAGCCTGAAGCTGAGCGAAGATAAGGATCTCTACTTCCTCTTTCCTTAGGACCCCATGACTCCTAATCCAGAGTTGCTGGAGAAACACAAACTCATTCATAGAAAGAGTATTTACTGAGCAACCACAAGGTGATGAACAAAAACTTAGGCAGGGCCAGCTTCCTAGGCTCTAACACATGCAGTTGAACACTAGAAGAGCCTCATGCTTGGTTTAATGCCCTGCTGTCGCCTTCTTGAAATTCTTTATAATTTTTGAACAATGGGCCCAGCATTTTTATTTCACACTAGGTACTGCCAGTTGTACAGCTGGTTCTGCACCTAGGTCTTCCCCAGAGCTCTTGGGTTTCTAAGGAGTCAGCCAGGGGACTGATGGTTGCTGTGACAGAGGCAGGGGAGCTGTGGAGTACAGGGCATGAACTCGGCCTGCACTCAGCTCTCTCGGGCCACCTTCCCCGGCTACGTTAGCCTACCATGCCACCAGCTGCTTGCCACAGTGCTCTCTGCTGGGATAACCGCCTTGGTTAGGCACTGAAGTCCCAAATAGCTGCTGCAAGCCCCAAGACCTGGCAGACCACTGCTATGTCTTGGAATGACAAGGAATTGTGTGTCATCGGAGCCCTAAGCCTTCCTGATGTCCCCCACCCACACCTCACATTTCACCCAGACTTGCACTGGCCTTTGGTTCCTCTGCCTTTCCAGGCCCAGCTGACATCAGGAAAAGGGTAAATAAAGTCATCCTCACTGAAAAGCAAGTGGCAGATAAAACCAAATGGACTCTTCATCCAAAGGGCACTCGGATTTCATTAGGGACATTTTTGTATTCTCCTGGCCCGCATGCCTGACCTGTAATAGGCATCTAATTCATGATAGCTGAGTATGAAGGATAAATGTCTACGAATGATGCCTGGAATAAGCAATTTGAAGTTCACTGGCTCAAGAAGAGGGGATTTATTGTGTTTCATTTTGTTTTCATTTTTTTTTTGTTTTGTTTTGTTTTGTTTTGGAATAATGCTGGAAGCCTCAACGCAATGGTTTGGAAGTGAATGGGAAGTAAGGGAATGGAGGAGTAGGAGGGACCACTCTCAAGGAGATTGGCTGGGGAGGGGGCAGGGGAAGGAGGTAGTATTGGAACTAAAGGAAGAAGACAAGCACAGAGGAGCCTTGAAAATGTTTGTAGATTAAGGTCAAGAATCTGATGGAGAGAGAAGGAACAGGGAGTGAGGAGGGTCAAAGGTCCTGGGTTGAGAAGAAGCAAGAAGGCCCTGACCAGTGTGGCTCAGTAGGTTGGTCATCATTCTGCAAAGCAAAAGGTTGCCGGTTCAATTCCTTGTGGCTAGGGCACATGCCTGGGTTTCAGGTTCAGTTCCTGGAAGAGGAGGAGGAAGATAAAGATGAGTGAGTATGAAGAACAAGGCATGGGAGGAATATAGAAGGAGTTCTTAGATTGTGGGCCCTGTTTTCTCTATGACACAAGGAAATAGGTAACAGCTACAGTATCTAGGTAGACAAGTGGGGTGGATAGCATTTAGACACTTGTGCTGTGAGTTGCTGCCTCTCTGAGGGGGGTGATGGGAGCCACCCAATAGGGGAGAATAGCAAGTGGGCTTGGAGGGTGCAGAGACCCTTGCAGGAGATATACTTCCTGAATCACCTTTATACTTGGTGGCACCCTTCCTCCTGGCATTTCTGACTGGGTTTTCTTGCTTACACGCTGCTCTCAACTGTAATTGAAGGCCAGTTTCTCTTGCATGATTCTCCCAGGGGAACAGTAAAAATATTCATTGTTCCAGTACAGGAATTCCTCTGCTGTCCCTTCTTCCTTTTCATGAGTGGCTCCGATTACAGAGTTTCCAACAGGTGGAGGCCAAAAAAACAAACAGGCCTTTCAATATTGACTCTCCCAGGCTCCATCCAGCTAGCAGCATCTGCCCCACCTCCCAGAGCCTCACCAGCAAAGGCCAAATCAAACACTGCCCGGGGCTAAAGGGCTGGCGCTCAGCTCTGGAGGGAGATGGCTCTGTAGCCTTACCTGTTGTCTTTCTCCTCCTTGCACATGCTGACTTGGGTGGGAAGAAAGCATTTTTTTATGAGATCACAGGGGCCAATTACAAGCTCATAGCTGTTATTGAAAAATAAGGCTAGAATGTAGGAGAAATAAGGCCTCCTTGAGAATATTTATGAAAGCCATGAACTTCTATGGGATACACAGACCTGGAGTCCTTCAGAAGCAGGACAAGGCAGAGCAATGACCTACTCTCACTCCCGCAGCAACAACGGACTTCACCGTTCAGATGGAGTCATAGAGTTATGGAGCTGGAAGAGACTGAAAGTCATAGAGGCATATGTTACAGATGAGGCAACTATGGTTGAGGGTGATAGGTGTAGTGATGTAACTACTTTTGGCCTTAAAGGCAGGATTTAAGTCCATCCCTACATCCCTACAAGTGGCCTCTGAGAGACCAAGTACTACATACCGCATTGTAAAGGATATTGTTTTTTCTGAATCCCGTGTTTATAGAGCAGAGAAAGAAAAGGCTCCATAAAACCAAGGAAGTATCCTAAAGGACAGTAGAAACTGTATCATAACTTTCGCTAAAAAAAAATAATAAATAAAAATTTGAAGACTCTACAATGAGTATGTGTTGCCCAAAAAGTAAAGGAAAATAGAGGTAAAGTCAGCTCCTCTGGGAAAGTTGAAACTAACATTTTGTATCTACTATTGTCCTATTAATAGAATAGTTAAGAAAGGAATTTTGCATTGTCAGGCATGCTTACATGTATACATAAGACACAACCACAGCACCCTGGCTATCAATGTAATAAATAAGGAAAGAGGAAACACAGGAAAGAAAAACAGAGGGTAATATAAGCCTAGAGTTTGGGGGACCAAACGAGCTCCCGAGAGTGGTGAGAACAAAGGGAAGCCGCTGCCTGTCACATCATGGGAGGGCTCCATACTTTTTTATTCTTCTACCATCAAAAGTTCATCAAGAAACACCACCACTTTTGAAAGTTGCTTTGTTTTGGTAAAAAAAATTTTATTTTTTTTAAGCTGCTGTTTGTTCTCAACCAATAATAGATTTTAGACATCAAAAATTATACTAGCTGGAAATTTGGAATTTGAGAAGGTAAAAGTTAAATAATCTATTTAAAAAATATACAGCCATCTCTTGACCCATTAGAAAACAAAAATAATCAAAGCAGCAACTGCATAACATTATTTTTAAGACAAAAGTCCAGAGGCTATAAAATAGCTAATTGAATAGAAATAAAATATCAGAATTATAACAGGATTTTGCTACTGATTCAAGAAGCTGTAAGTCCTCCTAAGTCTGTGGCTTCCTCTGTAATGCCTCTTGCCTGCCATCGTCTCCTTTCCTAATTCATCACCTAGCTCAGGCTTCATCACCTCTCTCAGGACTGCTACCCTGACCTTCTATTCTTAGTCTCTGCTTTACCCAAAGCACCCTCCACATGACTGCCAGAAAAGATATATGTAAAGCACTGCTCTAGACATGTCCTTTCCCTGTGCAGAAAAACGTGCCATGAATACCCCTTCTGTGTTTTCTGAATACAAGCCAAAAAACTTCTTAACTATCTAGAAGAATTTGAATTATGGGCCTTGCCTATAATAAGAGATTATCAGAGCTAACCTTTTTACCTATCTATAGGGCAGGGCAAACAACTAATTACTAAACATATGTTCTCCCTACAATGACCTTCTGAAGCCCCAAGGTGCCTAACCTCATGCCTAGTTCATAATAATATATATACCATACTTTTCCTTTCTGTCTTGGAACCTCTTGTGTATGCAGCGTCTCTGACTTTCTCAAGTATGTGGGGTTCCTGTGCACACAAAATTAAATTTGAGTTTCTCTTGTCAATCTGTCTTATATTGATTTGAATATTTGGCGAGCCAGGAGAACCAGGGGAGGAAAAGGGGAATTTTTTCTCCTTCCCTACACTTACCTGTAAACTGTAGTTAAGGGCAGGACCTACCTGGTAAGGTTGTTGTAAGAAGTAAATGAGATGATTCAGGTAAAAACAAAAACAAAAACCAAAAAAACAAACAAAAAAAAACAACCCACTTTGTACTGTGCCTGGTATTAAGTCAGGGCCCAAAATGTTAGGATGAGAGAGAGGGAGAGAGGCAGGGAGGGGTGAGAAAGAAGAAGGGAGAAGAGGGAAGTGGAGGAGGGAAGAGGAGGGGATGGGAGAGGAGGGGAAGAGAGGCCAAACCTTCCTTTTCTACTGGAGTCAAAGGACCATTGCATCATCTTAGATGGACACACACACACAACCTTCCTTGAAGATAAAATTTTATGTAAAAATGACATCAAGATTATGGAAAGGATAAACTCAATTCATCTTTTTAGGTCCACTGTGTTAATTTATTAGCTGAGTTCTGAATTCTATTAGAAACTTAACATTTTCAAGATGGAAGTAGCTTTAGAAATCGCCCTGTCCAATCCCCATTGCTTTTCTGCTAAGGAAACTGAAAAGGGAAGAGCTAGTCAGTAGCAGAATCCAGACTGGAAAAATTTCCCCCAGAGCTTTTACTCTCCTTGCATATCACCTTCCCAGGCTTGAGAAAGACACTATGAAAACCTGATGCTCACAGAGTCTAATTCCCAGCATGAGCATGTTAAAAGGTCGATAAGCCATTTTTATTTCCCCAAAAAGCAACCATAATTCTTGGTTGAAACCACAGTAAACAACCATTTCAGCTATCAGTAAATTCACTGGAGGCATGCAATATATTGAGAAGTGTTTGTTTATGAAAACTACTGAATATTGAATAAGGTTGGCACCAACATGTGGTCTTCTTGCCTGGAGCTGTCCCCATCCCATGCACTCTGTTGTTTTCTAGCTCAGTCAGAGCAGGTTGTAAAAACCAACAGCTTGTTATCATTGGTAGAGTGGTCTGACTTAATCTGGAGTATCATCAGTTCATATGGTGATCTCAGAAGCAAGTGGACAGAGAGGGCCAGCACCTCTGCTTCCTGAAATTGCAGAGCAAACGATAGACTGGGGAGTACCTAGGAATTTAACAGGTAATTAATTCAAGGAGATGAAGCAGACATGGGAAGATAGATACACTCTCACATTTCATGGGTTGTCCAAGGTTGTGTGCACGTGCTGCAGAGACTGGAGCAGCCCAACCTACCCACATATCCTTGGCCAGTGGAGCCTACCTACACATACAGCAAGATGCAAGGGCTCGTTGGAAATTAGAAGCCCGGGTAGACATAAAAACCAAAGCTTCCCATTTGAATGTGCTCCCCATCTCACTCATAAGTCTATCAGCAAGAAGTAGAGACCTTACTGGCTCAAGGTGTTTGAACACAATCTCTGGCTAGTCTTCAGATGAACACTAATCCAGGCAGACATGAGGGTTACTATAGGAAGCTAGGCTTAAGAACAAAAGGTAAGAAAAACAAGAACATAGACATTTTGTGGATGCACATTTCAGAAGAGGTAGACATTATGGGTTTAGTCTATGCAAACAAACACACAAAACAACAACACTAGGGGAAAATTAGGATACATAGTGGCTAAATGCACTATGTACAATATCCAGTTTTCAAAAAAGAAATTATAAGACAAGGAAAGCAACAGATAGGATGACTACATTCAGAAAAAAAAACAATTAGTCAATAGAAACCATCTCTGTGTGTCCCTAAAATGTTAGATGAAACAATGGAGGCCATAAGGCAGTGCAATGACATAGTAAAAGTGCTGAAAAATATCTGTCAATCAAGAATTCTATATCCAGCAAAATCATCCTTCCCAAATGAAGGCAAAGTGAAGATGTTCCCTGATGATCAAAGACCAAGACAATGTTTTGCTACCAGCCACAGCTTATATGAAGTACTAAAGCAAGTCCTTTAGGCTGAAAGGAAAGTGGCACCAGATGATACTCAAATCCACAATAAGAATGAAGAGTTCCAGAAATGGTAAATATTTGGGTAAATATAAGGGAATCTATAAATATATTTTCTCATTTTTTTCTCCTAATTTTGTTAAAAGCCATAAAGTTATATAAAGCAAAAATTATAACAGTGTATTGTTGAGTATATAATATATGCAGAAATAGCTATGATGATAATGGAACAGAGTATCCCAGCTCTGGCCAAGATGGAGGCATAGGTAGATGTGCTTTGCCTCCTTGCACAACCAAAAGTGTAACAACCAATTTAAAAACAAAAAACAACCAGAACTGCCAGAAATCAAACTGTATAGAAGTTCAACAACCAAGAAGTTAAAGAAGAAATATTCATCCAGCCTGGTAAGTGGGGTGGAGACAGGAAGCTGGGGTGGTGAGGACACCTGGCAAGGCTGTAGCTGGCAGGCCAGGAAGGGCAAGACAGAGGCTAGTGGACTGGGCGGTCCCACATTCGCATGCAGAAAAACCAGGAGGAACAACTGGGGAGCAAGACAGACAGTGCAACCCAGGGTTTCCAGCACGGGAAACTGAAGCTTCAAAACTTCTGTCTGTAAAAATCTGTGGGGATTGCAGCAGTGGGAGAAACTGCCAGTCTCATAGAAGAGCCTACTGGAGGGGCCCATGGGATCCTAGAACATACACAAGCCCACCCACACAGGAATCAGCACCTGAAAGGGCACAATCTGCTTGTGGGAAGTGAGGGAAGTGACCAAAAGCAGGGCAAGGCCAAACAAGCAGCATTATTCCTTCTCTGACTCCTCCCTCACAGACAACCCCACAATGAGGCAAAGTGGATTTCCCCACCCTGGAGAATACCTAAGGCGCCGCCCCTTACAATGTAACAGGTGTGTCAAGACAAAGAAATATGGCCAGAATGAAAGAACAGATCAAAACTCCGGAAAAAGAACTAAGGATGAGGAGATAGCGAAACTATCAGATGTACAATTCAAAACACTGGTAATCTGGATGCTCTCAGAAATGATTGATATGGAAGTGAAATAAAGGAAGAAGTGAAGGCTATGCAAAGTGAAATAAAGAAAAATATACAGGGGACCAACAATGAAGGGAAGGAAGCTGGGACTCAAATCAACAATTTGAAACAGAGTGAAGAAATAAACATTTAATCAGAACAGAATGAAGAAATAAAAATTCAAAAAAATGAGGAGAGGCCGAAGAACCTTTGGGAGTACTTTAAATGTTCCAACATCCAAATCATAGGGGTGCCAGAAGGAGAAAAGGAAGAGCAAGAAATTGAAAACTTATTTGAACAAATAATAAAGGAAAACTTCCCCAAAGGGACTAGACATGCAAGTCCAGGAAGCTCAGAGTCCCAAAGAAGATGGACACAAGGAAGCACTCACAAAAGCACATAATTACATTACCCAAGGTTAAAGATAAGGAGAGAATCTTAAAAGCAGCAAGAGAAAAGGAGACAGTTACCTACAAAGGAGCTCCCATAAGACTATCAGCTGATTTCTCAAAAGAAACCTTGTAAGCAAGAAGGGGCAGGCAAGAAGTATTCAAAGTCATGAAAAGCAAGGACCTACATCCAAGATTACTCTCTCCAGCAAAGCTGTCATTGATAATGGAAGGGCAGGTAAAGTGCTTCCCAGATAAGGTCACGTTAAAAGAATTCATCATCACCAAGCCCTTATTCTATGAAATGTTAAAGGGACTTATCTAAGAAAAAGAAGATCAACACTATGAACAGTAAAATGACAACAAACTCACAACTATCAACAACTGAACCTAAAAAAAAAAAAAAAACAACTAAGCAAACAACTAGAACAGGAACGTAATCACAGAAATGGAGATCACATGGAGAGTTATCAGTGGGGAGGGGAGGAGGGAGAATGGGGGAACAAGGTATAGGGAATAAGAAGCATAATTGGTAGGAAAATAGACAGGGGGAAGTTAAGAATAGTATAGGAAATAGAGAAGCCAAAGAACATATATGTATGACCCATGGACATGAACTGAGGTGAGGGCATGCTGGAGCAGGGGGAGGTGAAGGGTGGAGAGGAATGAAGAGGAGAAATATGATAAAATTGTAATAGCACAATCAATAAAATATACTTAAAAAATAAGTAATGGAACAAAGAAGGGGAGAGGAAAAGATATATTGGACCCAAATTTCTAGAATTAAGTCATCATTATTCTGAATTAAATTGTGATAAGCTGAGACGCCTATTGTAATACCTAGAGCAACCACTAAGAAAGTAATTAAAAATATAACAACAAGATCAACAGAGGAATTAAAAATATTTATTTAACACAAACAAGGAAGTAATGGAGGAGAGGAATAAAAAGAGAGAAAAATAGGAAACACATAGCAAAATTGCAGATGTAAATCCAACCATATCAGTAACTATACTAAATATAAGTAGACTACTCTGATATTGTGATTTATAATAAATATTTATTTCACCTTTGTCCAGGGTTCCTGACTCAGAGTTTGCAAAACACTTGGAATTTCCTAAGTGATAAAGCAATGGAAGCATCTTTTTAAATAATATTTGGTCTCTTGTCCTCAGTTCCTGAAATTGTTTGAGTTGTGAAAGTGAAATGGGTATCTTGTTATTCATAAAAACCCCTTTCCACCACAGATGGGTTTTTGTAAATGAGGGGCTTTTTGGAAATCCTCTAAAGGTGGTGGGGCTAGTAACCAGGGAAACAGTGGTAATTAGGAGTTTAGAACTTTCAGTCCCACCCCTTCATTTCTGGGGATGAGTGTGAGGGCTGGAGATTGAATTAATCATCAATAGCCAGTGAGTTCATCAATCATGCCTGTGTGATAAAGCCTCCAAAAACACACAAAAAAAAAACCAACAAAAAAACCCAAAAGGAGGGAGGAAATCATATACAGTGAGTTTCCAGGTTGGGGAACAAGAACATTTTCATATGCAACCATGCTAGGCCCCTCCCTCCATGAGAACAGAAGTTCCTTCATTCTAGACTTCGTCCTATATATCTGTTCATTTATATCCTTTAATGTTCTTTGTAATAAACTGGTCATGTAGTGAGTAAACTTGTTTCCTGAGTTTTATGAACTGTTCTAGCAAATTAACTGAATCCAAGGAGGGGATTGTGGTAACCTCCAATTTACAGCCAATCAGTCAGAAACACAGGTGACAACCTAGACTTGTGATTGGCATCTGAGGTGAGGGCCATCTTGTGGGCTGGAGCACTTAACCTGTACAGTCTGATGCTGTCTCTGGGTATATCGTCAGGATTGAATTGAATTGCAGGACACCCATCTGGTGTTGGAGAACTGCTTGGTGATGTGGGTAAAAATCCCACACATCAGAATTAGATGCAGAATTATAACTAAACATTCCATTTTGTTGATTCAAGAGACGTCCAAACCTGTAGAGGATGTTTACGTTTATTTGAGCCAAACTGATGACAATTGCTACAAAGCAAAATCTCAGTGAATTAAAAAAATGCTCAGGAAAATGGCAGTTTTACCACTTATTATATACATTAGACTCAAAGGGGAAGACCTAGGGGGTTGCATGAAATTCATCGGTGATAGATTAGGGAGGCGGGAGAAAGCAAAGCAAAGAAGTCTCTGAAATTGTATAAAAAGTAAAATGGATAGACACATATGTGGGTATAGGATAGTTAACAAGTAACATTTACAGCACATAGAGATGGTACGTGGGAGAACGAAACAACGAGGGGTTCGGTGGTCTCATGTCCCCTGAGTGGTCTGGAGAAAGGGGATTGCTCTGTCATTCCAAAGGTATGTTATCATGAATATAAAACACACACACACACACAAACGCAAGCAATAGAGAAGCTCAGTTAAGGTTCAGATTGACTTTGGTCAAGGAAAGTACCAGCCTACGACACAACTGCCCGCCATGATTCGCCTTTAGTTAGGACGTTTAATTTCAGACCATCCTATAGGGTTACTTTCATTCTCTAAGTCTGCAAGGCCACCACACAGGCTTCCCCTGAGCTTGTCAGGTTTAATATGGGGCCCCTTTTTTTGACCACTACTTGAAAGGCACAGATTGTCATACTGAATAAAAAAGAGTGTAACCAAACTATATGCTGTCAACAAGAAAAACAACTTAAATTCAGAGAAACAAAGAGATTAAAAGTAAAAGGCGGAATCCCAGTTTCAGCTATGACATGTAAAGAGCTTAAAATTCATCACATCCATCTTTCTATGATAAAAGCTAAACAAACTGAAAATAAATGACTTTCTTAGACTCATCAGAAAATTGATGTCCCAGGGCAAAGCACCACCCTAAAATCTGGAGAGACAGGTGAGTGTAGAGAAATCACATCCTCAATCAGTTTACCCAAAGAGAAGACGCCCCTGCGGACATAACATGGTAGGAGCACTTAAATGATAATTTTGATGAATTGCTGGAGGCTGAATGTGGATTTGCTTAAGAGCAAGAAACTCCTGGAGGTGCAAATTTCATGGGCTGTATGTTCAGGCTGAGGATCCAACAAAAACTCCCTCATGTTTCAGGCGGAGGTGAGGGGAAATGTAACCATTTGTATACGTGGTCAGAGTGTTCTCTATAGGGAAAGCCTTACTGACTCCGGGTGGTGAGGGGGAGGGACGGAGAGCAGGCAGTTAGCCAACTCCAGCTTCCTGTTGTCTTCCTGTCTCACCTAAAGGAAGAAAAAAGAGGCAATGAAAAAAAATTACTTTTGGAATTCACAGCCCAGAGACTTAGGCACACTGAAAGACTAAGATTTAATCATAAGATTAAAGAATGCTTCCCTTTCCCAAAACCTCACCACCACCTCAACAGGACTCTGGTAGAATAACAGCAGATTACAGGTGAAAGAGCTGAAAAACACAAGGTCTCTAGAGGTAACTGAAGCCTCTGGCATCTAAGCTACAATAAATTTTAAATACAGCCAGACTCCTAGCCAGATTAACATAAAACCTGACACTAAAGGCCTATTTGCCTCAGTTCTTATTACCTAATACATTATGCTTGCTTTCAACAAGAAGTGCAAGGCATGCCAAAAGGCAAGAAAAAACAGTCTTCAGAGAAAAAGCAAACATCAGAACCAGACTCAGATATAACACAGATTTTGAAATTCTGAGAGAGGGAATTAAAAATAACTGTGATTAACATGTTAAGGGCTCTAATGAAAAAGTAGACAACATGTAAAAACAGAAAGAAAATGTGAGCAGAGATAAAAATTTTAAGAAAGAATCAAAAGGAATGCTAAAAATCAAATATACTGTAGCATAAATGAAGAATGTCTTTAATGGGTTCATCAGTAGACTGAACAACACAGCTGAGGAAAAAATCAGCAAGAATGTAGATATGTCAATAGAAACTTCCCAGACTAAAATGCAAAGAGAAAGGGAAAAAAAGAAAGAAAAAGACAGAACAAAATATCCAAGTATTTGTGGGACAAGTACAAAAGGTATAACATGTGTGTAATCGGAGTACCCAAAAAAGAAGCCAGAGGGAAAGAAGCAGAAGAAATCTGAGAAGAATGGCTGGGAACTTCTCAAAATTAATCACAGACACCAAACTACAGGAAGATCAGAGTACACCAAGAAACATAAATACCGAAAAATCTGTACTTAGGCATATGATGTTTACCTTCGGAAAACCAAGGCAAAGGAAGTCATGAAAGAAGTTAGGGCAGGGTGAGGAAGGGACATCTTACCTACAGAGCAACGAGGATAAAAATTACCTTGAACTATTCAATAGAAACTATGCAAGAAATAGAGTGAAGTGAAATATTTTAAATGTTGAAAGAAAAAACTACCAACCTAGAATTCTGTACTCAGCAAAATATTCCTTCAAAAGTGAAGGATAAACACTTTATTTTTTAGATGAAAACTATGGGAATTTATCACCAGTAGGCCGGCCCTCCAAAAAAATGTTTTAAAAGAAGCTCTTCATAGAGATTAAAAAATGACGTAGGTCAGAAACTTGGATCTATATAATCAAAGGAAGAACATCAGAGAAGGAATAATTGAAGTAGAGTAAAATCTTTTGCTTTTCTTATTCTTAATTGATCTAATAGATAACTATTTTCTCAAAGTAATAATAGTAACAATGTATTGGGTTAGTATTGCATATAGGTAATTGAATAACAGCAATATTATACCAAATAGGAGGGAGGAATCAAGAATTACAAATGTAGACACATTTAAAAAAGGACTTATGTTAGTTGTAAACATACATTGTAAACTCTACAATAACCACTAAAATATTTTTAAAGTAAGTGTGATTGACATTAAGAGAGGAGGGAAATGGAATCATATAAAATGCTCAATAAAAACCATAAAAGGCAGGAAAAGAGGAAAAGATTCTAAAAATAAAGCAAGTGCAACAAATGAAAGACTTTATAAATACAGTTTATATTAATCCAACCATATAAAAAATCACTTTAATGGCAAGCATTAATGGCAAATACAGAAGTTAGAAGACAGAGATTGTCACTCTGAATAAAAATACAAGACCAAACTATATTGACATATGGCCAGAGAAAGTCCAAACATTGTTAATATAACAAGAATGATTTGCTTGATATTAATGTAACCTGGCATCCAAGGAGAGTGGTCTGGAATGTGCATGTGTGAACAATGGCAACTTCACTATACTAGTCAGTGGGGACAGTAGGTGCCTTTGAGTGAGCATGTATACTTAGCTGTCCCATTCAAAATGACTGAGCGAGTGGAGCAACAAATCTGCATCCAATTCTGCATTAAGTTTGAACATTCCTCCATGGAAACTACCATATTTTGCCATGTATGATGCACACTTTTTTGCCCAAATTTTTTAGGGAAATATAAGGATGCATATGTACTAATTTTGTATCTATATAAATGTTTTTAATTCTTTTCTTTTTGCTTATGCGTTAAAAATGTAACTATCGAAAGCAGTAACAATATCGGTATGTTCCAAAATAAATGCTAAAGCCTTGGCTGGGGTGACTCAGTGGATTGAGTGCTGGCCTGTGAACCAAAGGGTTGCCGGTTTGATTTTCAGTCAGGGCACATGCCTGGGTTGCAGGCGAGGTCCCCAGTGGGGGTGCACACAAGAGGCAACCACACATTGATGTTTGTCTCCCTCCCCTTCCCTCTCCATCTAAAAATAAATAAATAAAATCTTCTAAAAAAACCAAATGCTAAAATTCCTTTATAGTACAAAAAACAAGTATCTGAATATAAATAAATAAATTATTGAATTAAAATATTAAAACGAAAGATTTTTCTCCCCGAAAATTTGGGCCAAAAACATGGGTGTGCACTATACATGGCAAAATATGGTATTTGGGTGACTCAGAAGGCCACAGCTATGGGCAACTGGTGATTGACAGCTTCTTCATGACAATGCACCAGCTCATGCATCATATCTCATGAAGAGTTTTTTGGTGAAACATCAAATCACCCAGGTTACTCAACCCCACTACAGCCCAGATTTGGATTCCTGTGACTTCTGGATTTTCCCAAAACTAAAATCATCTTCGAAAGGGAAAAGATTTCAGACCATTGATGAGACTCAGGAAAATATGATGGGGCAGCTGATAGCAATAGGGAGAACTGCGTGAGGTCCCAAGGTGCCTACTTTGAAGGTGATCAAGGCATCTTGTCCTATGTACAATGTTTCTTGTATCTTCTTTAACAAATATCTCTATTTTTCATAGTACATGGCTGGCTGGATACTTTCTGGACAGACCTTGTACATTGTCCATAAGAAATCCATGTTAAATGTAAAGACACCAGCTCATCAGATTAAAGGGGTAGAGAAAGAGATACATGCTAACACTAATCAAAAGAAAGCTGAAGTTGCTATATTAATTTCAGACAAAGTGGACTGAAAACAAGATAAATTATGAGAGATAAAGAATGGCATTACATAGTGATAAAGGGCTCAATTCCCCAAGAAAACGCAGTCCTTAACCTGTATGCCACCTACCAATAGACTATCAAAATACGTAAGGCAAAACTTATAGAACTGCAAGGAGAAATAGACAAATCCACTTTTACAGTTAGAGATTTCAAACTCCTCTTTCAGTAATTGCTGGATTCAGTAGGAAGATCAATAAGGATATAGTTGAACTGAATAGCACAATTAATCAACTAGATCTAATTGGAATTTTATATTTCATCTGACAAAATTAGAATACACATTCTCAAACTCATATGGAATATTTAGCAAGATATACCACTTTCTGGACCATTAAACATACCTTAACAAATTTAAAAGACTAGAAATCATATAAAGTATGTTCTCACCATAGTGAAAATAAGAAATCAATAACAGCAAGATAACTGGAAAATCCAAAAATATTTACAGATTAGACACATTTCTAAATAACACATGGGTAAAAGAAAACTGAAGAGAAAATTTAAAATATTTTGAACTAAATGAAAATGAAATGAAACTTATCAAAATTTGTGAGATGCAGTGAAAGCAGTGCTTAGAGAGAAATTACAGCATTGAATGCATACATTAGAAAAGAAGGAAGACCTAAAATCAGTCATCTAAGTTTTCATCTTAGAAACCTAGAAGAAGAAAAACAAAATTTTAAATTTCAAGTGAGATCTTAATAAATGAAGATGAAAATGTTCATGGATTGGAGATTCAATGTTATTAAGATGTCAAATCTCCCTAAACTGATTTATAGGATCAACTTATTAAAATCTCATCAGCCTTTGTGGTAGAAATAATGAGTTGATACTAAAATTTATGTGGAAGCGTGAAAGAACTAGGGTAGCCAAGACAATTTTGTAAAAGAAGAAAAAAGTTGGGTTTACACTACATGAGTGTAAAACTTATTTAAAAATTTTAATAATCAAGGCAATGTGGTATTGGCATCAAGATGGGCATATGTGTTATTGGAACACAATTGGGAGTCCAGAAATAAAACCTTGTATTTATGGTTAATTGATTTTCAACCAAAGTAACAAGACAATTCAATGCAGATATGGTAATCTTTGCAACAATAGGGGCTGGGGTACAGGATGACTATACTCCATAAAAAAAACTTAGATCCTTCTCTCACATCATACAGAAAAATGAACTCAAAATGGACCATAGCTCTAAGTATAAGAGGTAAAACTATGAAACTTTTAGGAGATAAATCTTTGAAAAACCTTGTGAAATCTTTATGGCTTCAAAAGAGGAGCCATAAAAAGGGATAAATTGTACTTTCTTAAAATTAAAAAACTTAAGGTTGTTTCTTTGTGCTTTAAGGAACAACCTTAGCAAAATAAAAAGACCAGACACAGGATGGGATAAAGTATTTGCAAAACATGTATCTGATTAAGGATTTGGGTCTAGAATATAAAAAAACTTTTACAACTCAATAATAAGTAGATGACATGATTAAAAAATGGGTAAGAGACTGAAATAAACATTTCACCAAGGAAGACTTATGAATTGCTAATAAACATGAAGAGTGCTCAACATCTTTCGTCATTAGGAAATGAAAATCAAAATCATAATGTGATACCACTACACACTCACTAGAGTGCTATATTCAGAAGAACAGTAGTGATGAGGATATCGAAAAATAGAACTCTCACAAATTCCTGGCAGGAATAAAAGTGGTACATCTACTTTGGGAAAATGTTTGTTTGGGTTTTTTTAAAATTAAAATAAACTTACACAAAACCCAGCAATTTTCCTCTAAGGAATCTATCCAAGAAAAATGAAGGCATGCTCACAAAAGACTTGTAAGTGAATATTCATAGTAGCATTATTGACAATATTCCCAAATTGGAAATAATCCAAATGCCAATGAGCTGGTGAATGGATAAATCCAATGTGGTATATCCATACAATGGAATACTGTTCCGCAATAGGAAGGAACAAAATACCAGTACATGTTACAACATGGATGAACCTAAAACAAAATGCTTGAAGTACAGATGCAAAAACTATATATATATATATATGATATATATTATATATCATATAATTTCACTTGTGCTAAATGTTTAGAAAAGGGAAATTTTAGAGACAGAAAGCAGATCAATGATTCACCTGTGGTGGGGGGAGTAGGGTGGGAGTGGATATTGTCTGCAAATAAACTTAATAGAATTTTCAGGATGATAGCAGTGTTCTAAATCTGAATTGTTTTGATGAGTGTACAACTCTATAAATTTATTAAAAATAATTAAATTGTATAATTGTGAAGGGTTAATTTTAAGGTGTGTAAATTACACTTCAATAAGCCTGTCAGAGAAAATCTGGTGCTCAGTATTGACTCAGCAAGGGAGATGTGACCTCTGAAGATCAAAGCCAGAGCGACATGCTCCTCATGTGTGTAGACAGGGACAGCCTGCCATGACAAACTCTCTCTCCCTCCTCCTGACCTATCCTGACTATGCTGTAGCCTTAGGCAAAGCCAATCTCATTCAGCTAGCTGTCCATCGTCCCTGCAGACTTGCAGATTTCACTGCCGGGATCTCTGGAACAGTACGCTAGGCTTCCAGCCACTTGCTCAATACTTTCAGCATTGTGATATGGAGTTACCTCCAAAACCAGTAATGGTCCATGTGTATTATAAGTCTAACACATTCAGGATGACACTCTCTGCCCTACCAAAAATACCTACCAAGCTTCTAAAACATACTTGATATTTGTCCCCCAGGAATGGGTGTGAGTTCGGTATGTGTTCTAGAAAACCTCTGTGGAAGATGAGGAGGATGAAGATATGATAATTTAGAGTCTGAGCTAGTGGGTTTTACTTGAGTGACACACGTGTGAAGGAATGAAAGGTTGATATCATCACTTCCTCTGCCAATTTTTTTTTTTTTTAAGGAAAGAATTTCTTTGGGGCTGCAGCTGGCTGCCTTCAAAGACAGATCAGACCAGTACACTTCCTGCTGTTGCCTTTCCCTTTCACTCTGGACTCCCCAGTCACCAGCTGAGTGTTTCAGGGCTCCAAAATTCCTTAGCTACTCATTTCATGTTTCCTTAACTATTCATTTCTTGATTCTCATTCATTTCACAACAGATGTTCGTTAAGCTCCAGTTAAGTGCAAAAGCCTGTCTTACATGCTATGGAGGATGTTGAGATAACAATGAATGACCCTGCCTTAGAGAGTTTACAATGTAATTAGAGCAGGAGGTAGATAAGATGTGTACACAAATAGCTGAACTACTAGGTAACATGTGACAGAGACACAAACTGAGCTATCAGAGCTGGGAGGAAGGGAGAAGCTTTTTAGCCAGAACAACTGGGAAAGTCTTTATTGGAATCCGGACCCTCGGTATGACTTTGAGTGGCAGAGCTGAAGGAATGTGGGAAATAAAAAGAGAAAGAAGGACATGTGCCTATAGAAAGAGGATCTTAGAAATGGGAAGCACATGAGCATTTGGGAGAAAAACTATCATTTTGCTAAAACACAGAAGTTGTATGATAGAGCAGGAGCAGGTAAGTCTATAAACGTAAACTGGAGTCAAATCATGGGGCATTGAGTAGCAGGTGAGATTTTGGCTCATCTCCAGACAGACCACACTAACCTTCTTGATTCCAAAGGCATTTAAATAATGGAAACACAGACTCAGGCTCCATCTTGACAAGATCTATAACTGACACCCTGAGAACTTTCCAATATGATTAAAAAATATGGATGTTGTACTGAATGAACTTAGACCCCTTCCAGTCTGAGAGTGTGAAATTTGGTGGTCTCTGGGAGGCCCTGAGCAGAAGATGAACACTTGTCTTTCAGTGCCTTGCATAAGCAGAGCCACGCGTGGCTCAGGGCCTCCTGGAGAGGTGCCAAGGGCATGATTTGCTCCATCCCTTCAGAAGCTTAGAAAATGAAGATGGCCTTTATGTAACACATAGTCCCAGTGTTTCAAATGCCAGATGGGCTGGTCACCACTGCAGCATAATGGTAGGCAAATGCGGGTGTGTACCTGTGCTGTTTTGGGATCTGTCTGATCATGATTAATTACACTGTATAGACAAAGATTCTTAAGGAAAACCCTGGGGAGGAACAGTGAAGCCCCAGGCAGACTTTCAGAGGAGTTTGAGAAGGCTGACAAATACATAAAATCTTTATTCACACTCACTCCAATTGTGGTTCCCTAGACTATTTGGGCTGGCTGGTGTGATGAATATAAAACACCTGCTGAGCCGGAAGCCCTATGATAGCAGCAGAAGGTAGAGAGGGGCTTTGCATCTCAGAAAGAGGAATGGAGAGGTGGGAGATATCGTAAGTCAGACACTGACACTTTGAAAGAACAGGTGGGATAAGAGTGGGAGGAGGCTAATAGTGTCATTGAAAAAACAAAACACACATTTTGCTAAGGCAGTAACTTCACAAATCCAACAGCAGCGTCTGAAATCTCTGAAATGGAAAATGATGAGGTTAAGTGCTTGTGTGTGACAGCTGGAGAATTAAACAGAGCAAACGTGGAGATGAGGAAAAGCCAGCACAAAGCCTGCCACCAGGATCCTGAAGGCGCCTTCTGCTGTTGCAGTCAGGAGCAGAGTTCCAACTGAGTGGATTTAATTAACTAAACTTCCGTGAGTGCTTTTCCGAGTTCAGCCATTTGACAAGCTATCTTTAACTTGGGTATTTTTTTTCTTAAACTGAACTAAATGACCACTGAAGTCCCATCTACTTCTAAAACTCTCCATTTCTTTAATTGAGTAAATTTCACTATCTAGGTTCAAAGTACAGGATGGAGCCAAAGTCGCTTTATAGTTGTGAGTATGTGAAACACAGTGTTTATTCTTGTATGATTATTTATTAATTATTGTATTATTTTTCATAAGAACAACTGTAAACCAACTTTGGCTCCACACTATATATAAAGAATCTGAAAAGTCAAGTGGTTCAGGAGACTTTAAATGTTTTGAAGCAAAACAAACAAATAAAAAACAACCTTTATCATTAAAAAATGGAAAAAGTGCAGAATACTGATCAGAAAGTTAAACTGAGATATTCATCTTCTGAAATTTTATTTGATTGTATCACAAATACCCCATTTCTAAAGGTAGAAGAGGAGAGAAAAAATTAGAAACAGCAGAGAAAGGAAGTAGACTCAGAAATATCTTAATATATGCCCAAACAGCAAATACATGGATTTCAAATGAAACTGTCTATAATTTTACTTGTAAAATTTTCTTAGACCCCTAGCCGATGCTACAGAACAAGTCATCGTTTTTCTTAATCCCCTCCAGCCTCACAGCTCAGGTCCAACACAAGGAACGCCCTCGTTCATTTTGGTGTCTCCTCCTGAAGTTTGTGCTGTATCTACGGCATCACTATCCACCCAGTCAAGAAATATATCTTTTACTCCTTTTCCTCACCCTACACTCTTTCAGTCACCACATCCTACAAGATTCAATCTTGTGCATTGATGGAAGTCTCTTCTGTTTCCCACCCTGACCTCTACTGATGTCGTTCAAGCCCTCAGAATCGCTCATCTGAACTATGGCCACAGCCCCTCAGGGAAACGTGTTCCTTTATTCAAGACATACATTTCGTACTGGGCTCTCTTTTAGGCCCTGGTGACACTGTGGTGTGTAAAAGAAAAGCCCCTAGTCATTTGGAGCCTATATTCTAGTGGGAGAGCCAGACAATACACCATTGAATAAGATAATTATAAACTATGTTAAGTACTAAGAAGAAAATGAGCGAAGAGAAAGAGAAAGAGTAACCGAGGACCGAGAGACTACACAGACGGGGTGGCCAGGGGAGGAAACATGGGAGCTGAGGTCTGAGAGGGGAGGAGAAACTGGCCTTGCCCAGAGTTTCCTGGGAGGAGTACGTGCAAGTGTTGGAGGGACTGGGAGAACCGAGGCTGGAGTGCAGTGAGCAGGAGACAGCAGCTCAGGTGAGGCTGATAGACCGAGGGCTGGAAAGCCTTTTAGTCCACAAAGTGGAAATGGGAAATTTTCCTAAGTGCAGTGGATATGTTTTAAGCAGGGAAGTAATAGCATCTAACTTATGTTTTTAGGAAATTGCTCTGATTAGTGTACGGTCAATGGATTAGGAGGGGGGCATAAGGAAAGTGGGGAGCTTGGTTAGGAAGCAGCTGAGATGGAGTAAATGAGAGAGGATGGTGGCCTGGCCTAGAGCTATGGTGAAGGGAATGGAGAGAAGGGAATGGATTCAGGATATATTTTGGTGACAGACCAGACTTAATGGATTGGTGCAGAGGCATAAAGGAAAAAGAGGATGTCTGATGGGGGGTGGCCTTAGGTAGCCACCTGGATGGATGACGATGATTTACTATGCTGGGAAAGATGAAGGAAAGAACAGGTTTGAGGCAGCCACATAGAGGTCAGGAACGCCTTTAGATATGGGATGCTGTGGGTCAGGAGAGAGGTCGAGCTAGAGTTATAAAATTGGGAGTCATCCCTGATTAGATCCTGTTTATAGCAGTGGGACTGAGTGAGATCAGATGACACAGCAGCGGATGGAGATATAGTGAGGGGAAGAAAGAGAAGAGAAAGGGAGAGCAGAGGAGGCCTGGATGCACCGGTCAGGAAGGAAGGGAAAGCCAGCAGAGAGGTTCCAAACTTCACCACCTTAATACGTCCTTCACCCTGAGGTCAGAGTGAGCTCTCCAGCATTCTGACCTGATCATGACTCACCCCTGCTTGAAACACTCTTAGGCTCTCTATTGCCCTCTCAGGAAAATCTAACCCCTCAGATGACACACGAGGCCCTTCACCATCTAGACCTAATGTTCCTCTCAGGTTTGCCTTCCTTGCCACCTCCCCTCACCCTTTATCATAACACTTTAGAATTGTGTTATGGTTATCTGGGCACCTATCGGTCTCTGTTACTAGATGTAACTTGAGGAGGATTATGCCATTAACATTGAATTTGCAATGCCTGGCACATAGTAGGTGCTCAATAACGTTTGTTGAACAACAGGAAAGAAAGGAAGAAGGAAGGAAGGAAGAAAGGAAGGAAGGAAGAAAGGAAGGAAGGAAGGAAGGAAGGAAGGAAGGAAGGAAGGAAGGAAGGAAGGAAGGAAGGAAGGGGTCATCTTTGTATGAGAACCTTCAAAAAAAGAGTACGTGACAATTAATGTCTGTGTCATCTTCCCTGGCATTTTTTGGAGATGAAAATCTGAGATGAAATGAAAACAGCCGCATCTAGAGGTAGAAAGATGTAGGAATAGACCCAATCCAAAGTTTTCCAGAAATATAAACCACTGACCAAGCAGGCTGGAACTTACACCAAAGTAACCTTTTAAAGAAGCCAATCAACAGTAATGATATATAGAAATCAGTTAACAATAAAGAATATTTCTCAAATTCTTCATGAGCAAGTCAGAATGAAAAAACATTGAGCAATCTGATCTCTGAACTAGCAAAGTAGTAAGTTGTTATTCCCCGCTGACAATAAAACCCTCCACACTTGTGACTTCATACAATTGGACCTTGAGAATTTACTAGGAGACTCTAGTTCCTTTCATATCAAATCACATCAGTGATAAAATGATGCTCCTTGGCCTGGGGAAGTCAATTGCTCCCAGCATGACTGCACCTCAGGAGAACAGCCCGGGAGGAAGGGGGCAGGTTCTTGCTGTGGGCACCAGCACTCTGCTGTAATGGGGGGGCTCATGTTGACGTCTCAGAACTTCACAGCAAACGCCCGTGGATCAAAGCAGCAGTCATCAACTCTGCTGATCAACTCTAATCTACAAACCAGCAATTGCTGTTATCGTTTGTGTTTTTGTTTTATGGTTTAACAGTAAGAAAATTGTAGGACATGGATGGCGATTCAAACGCTGTACTGTGCCCATGTGAAATGTCACTGCAGAGAATATTTTTATTGTTCCTGTTTTTATTTGAGTCCTACTGTTTCAGAAAACATACAGATTTGGTTTGTGTATAGAGCATCATATTCCACTTGCTTATTTATTAAAAACTCATCTTATACTGTGTACCATGGTTCAGTTACAACCACTAAATAGCACATATAATGGAAAGAATGGAATGGGAGTGGAAAGACTGAATTCCTTTCCCAGCTGTGTGATCTCAGGCAAGTCACATAATTTTTCATTTGGACACTGGATTTCTGAAATATGAAATGGGGAGAATTTTCACTGCACTCCTTTCTCAGGTTGCTGTGGAATGAAATAATGTACATAAAAGCATTTTTTATTTTTAAGAAAATTTTATTGAGGGATAATGTACACACAATGAAATTCGTAGATCTTAAATGTTCATTTCAGTGAGTTTTAACAAATGTGTATACCTGTATAATGCACAGTTCACTCAAAATACAGAATATCACCACCACCCCAGAAGTTACACAGGCCTCTCCTGGTAAATGCCCCCCAGCCCTGCCTCAGATTCAACCACATCCCTGAATTTTTTTCATTGTAGATGATTTTTTGCCTATTCTAGAACTTCAAATGAACAGAATAATATGTATTCTTGTACATATGGCTTCTTTCACTCAGCATAATGTCTGTGAGGTTTATCCAAATTATTACTTCTTTGTATCTTTTTATTACTGAGTAATATTCCATTATTTATCCATCTCCATTTTGAGAGTGTAGTTTGATGAGTTTGGGCCAATGTGTATACCCTGTAACCACTACCACAAACAAAATAGAACATTTCCATTACCTCCAAAAGTCCCATCGGGCCCTGTTCACCATCAGTCCCTTCTCACATCCATGACCCTAGGCACCACTTGTTTTTTTTTTTATCATGATAGTTTTGACTTTTTTAGAATTTGATATAAATGAAATAATATACTATGTAGTCTTTTGTGTCTGCTTTTACTTACCATAACATTTCTGACTTCAGGCACATTGTATGTATCAGTGGTTTTCCAATGAATGGATATATCACAGTTTGTTTATCCACTACACTGATGGACACTTGGGAGGTTTCCGGTTTAAGACTATTTTGAATAAAGCTACTAAGAAAATCCATGTAATATTAAGTTTTCCTGTAAACATAGGTTTTCATTTGTTAGATAAACATAAAAGAGTGGGATTGCTGGGTGATACAGTAACTTTTTAAGAAACTGTTAAACTGTTTTCCAAATTGGGTCTATCAATTTTGCATTCCTATATGTAATCTATGAAAGTTTCAGTTGCTCCATATCCTTATCAACATTTTATATTGCTAGTCTCTTTAATTTTGGCCATTCCAGAGGTCTGTCCAGAATGTATCCAGTCATATACTGTAAAAAAATAGATATTTGTTGAAGAAGATACAAGAAACATTGCACATAGGACAATGATACCTCAGTCCTCTTCCAAGTAGGCACCTTGGGACATCACACAGTTCTCCCTATTGCCATCAGCCGCCTCATCATATTTTCCTGAATCTCATCGATGGTCTGAAATCTCTTCCCTTTCAAAGGTGATTTTAATTTTGGGGAAAGCCAGAAGTCAAAGCCTCAGGGCACTAAATCTGGTCTGTACGGGGGTTGACTCACCTTCGATGTTTCACCAAAAAACTCTTCATGAGACGTGATGCATGAGCAGGTGCGTCGTCATGATGAAGCTACCAATCGCCAGTTGCCCATAGCTGTGGCCTTCTCAATCATCCAGATAGTTTCTGCAGAGGAATGTTCAAGTTTAACATAAAATCTGATGCAGATTTGTTGCTCTACTCACTCAGTCATTTTTATTGTGACGGCCACACAGTACATATACTCACTCAATGGCATCTACCATCCCCACTGAGTAAAACAGTGAAATCATCATTGTTCACGCATGTGCATTGCAGTCCACTCTCCTTGGCTGCCAGGTTACATTGATGTCACACAAACCATTCTCATTATATTAATAATGGCTGGACTTCTTGTGGACAAGCCTCATACAATATCTCACTGTGGCTTTAATTTGCCTTTCCCTAATGTCTAAATAATGTTGAACATCTCTTCATGTGCTTATTTACCATACATACATAAGGTGGGGCAAAAGTAGGTTTACAGTTGTTTGTGTGGAAAATAATACAATAAGTGCATAATAATACAAGAATAAACTGTTTTGGGTACTCATGACTGTACACTACTTTTGCCCCACCTTGTATTTTCTTTGGTAAAGTGTCTACTTAAATTTTTGCACTTTTTAAACAAAATGAGCCATCTATCTTCTTATATTTGTTCCTTTTGGGGTTTTTTGGGTACAAATCCTTTATCAGATATATATTTTACAAATATTTCATGCGGTCTGTGATTTGCCTTTTTATTTTTGACACTTTTCAAAAGGAAAATTTTTTAATTTTGCTGAAGTTAAATTCATCAGTACTTTTGATTTGTGCTTTTTGTGTCCTATCTATGCCTATCCAGGGTCCAAAATTTTTCTCCTATCATTTCTTCTAGATGTTTTAAAGTTTTAGCTCTACAGTTAAGTATATAATATTATGAAGTTTTTATGTATGGTGTATCATAAGAATCTAAATTCATTTTTTTCCCACATGACTATCCAATTGTTCCAATGCTGTTTACATAAAAAAACTATCATTCCTCCCATAGAATTGGCAGCTTGGATAAAAATCAACACATCTGAGGGTCTATTTCTGGATTTTCTTGTTTATCTTTACTCTAATATCATACTCTCTTGATTACTGTAGCTTTTAACATGTCTTCAAATGAAGAAGTGCAAGCCCCTTCAGAATTTTCTTCTTAAATTGTTTTCACTATTCTAAGACTTTTGGATTTCCATATAAATTTAAGAGTCAGCGTGATATTGTATTGAATCTATAGAATAATTTGAGGACAACTTATATCTTATCAATATTGAGTTTTCTGATCCGTAAGCATATAGTATTTAGTGTAAGTTCTTGCACATATTTTGGTAAATTTATTCCCAAGTATTTCATGTTGTTTGGCACTATTGTAAATTGTATTGTCTTTATTCCAATTTCCAATTATTCATTGCTAGTATGTAGAAATGCAATTGATATTTTGTATATTGTTTTTGTATTGTGCAATCTTGCTAAAATCTAATTATTTCTATTCACTTTTTTTGCACTTTCATTTACTTTCTGTAGATTTAGTTTTTGTATATGCAAGATCAAGTCCACATTACAGAAACTTTAATGTTTTCATTTTAATTCAGCTCAAAGCATTTTCTAATTTTCTTTCAAATTTCTTTTTTGACTATGGATTAACTTCCAATAATTTGAGGGTTTTATGACATGTTTATGTTATTATTTTATTGTGGCCAAGAACATCCTCTGTTCAATGATTTTAAATTTATTGAGACTAATTTTATAGTCTAAACATAGATCACAGATGAGTATACAATCTATGTTGCTAAGTGGTCCATGTGGACTTTAAGAAAATGTGTTGTACTCTTGTTGGCTGGAATGGTCTATAAATATCAATTAGGTTGTACTGCTCCTTTGAGTTTTCCATAGCTTGCCTATTTTTTACTACTTGCACTATCAATTCTGGAGAGAAGAGGATTGAAATTTCCAACTATACTTGTGTATTTGTCAATACTTCCTTTTGGTTCTATCAGATAGAACTTCATATATTTTGAATCTCTATTACTAGGTAGGTGCATATAAATTTAGAATTGTTTTATCTTCTTGATGAATTCAACTTTTTCTCACTTTGAAATGTCCCTTTTTACCTTTAACAATATGGTTCATTCTAAAATCTGCCTTGTCTATTATTAATATAGTAATTCCAGCTTTCTTTTAATTAGTGTTTGCATGGTATATCTTTTTCCATCGTTATTTTTTTTTAAAGATTTTATTTATTTATTTTTAGACAGAGAGGAAGATAAGGGAGGAAAGAGAGGGAGAGAAACATCAATGTGTGGTTGCCTCTTACACACTTCCTATTGGGGGCCTGGCCCACAACCCAGGCATGTGCCCTGACTAGGAATCAAACCAGTGACCCTTTGGTTTGTAAGCTGGCGTGCAATCCATTGAGCCACACCAGCCAGGGCTCCATCCTTGTATTTTAACCTATCTGTGTCTTTCAGTATAAAATGGGTTCCTTGAATGTAGCATATAGTTGAGTCTTGCTTCCTTATCTAATTTGACAATCTTTGGCTTTTAATTAGGTTATTTAGACATTTATATTTTACTTAATTTCTTTGCATTTAAATTTGCCATCTTGCTAAGAGTTTCTGTGTGTCTTCTGTGTTCTTATTCTCCTTTTCCTCTTTCCTTGTCCTCTTTTGAGTTAATTAAATACTTTTACATTTCTATTTTATTTCCATTAATGAATTGTTAACTTTTCATCCCTTTTTTCAAAAGAAATTGCTCCAGGATTTACCATATCCACCTTCAACTTATCACACTCTGTCTTTTTACAACACTACACTTCTTTACCCACTAGTGAAAGAAACATATCATACTTTCACTTCCTTCCCCTTTCCTTTGTGTTGTTATGCATTTTACAGCTATATATTTTATTAATTCCACAATACAGCATTTTTATTTTTGTCTTATATGATCAATTGTCTTTAGAAATTTTAAAATGTAATAAAAGTTATTTTTTACATTTACCTACTTACTGGCCACCTTCAGCATTCTTCACTTTCTCTTTTCCTAATCCAAATCTTCATTTGCTATCACTTTCCTTTTGCCTGAAGAACTTCAATTAAGATTTCTTTCAATACAGGCCACTGGTGATGGGTTCTCTTGGCTTTTAATCATATGAAAAATAGGCTTTATTTTGTCTTCATTTTTGAAAGATGTTTTTCCTGGCTATATAAATGGTGGTTGGATTTTTTTTTTTTATCCTTTCCGCATTTTAAGGTGTTGCCTTTTCTTCTAATTTGAGTAATTTATGTCAAGAAGTCTACCGTCATTCTTTATTTGTTCTGCAAAAACCATGTGTTTTTATCTTTTTCTGGTTGCTTTAAGGTTTTCTCATTCTATCATTTTCCCCCCACCAGAAATTTGATATGGCATTTCTTCGTGCAGTTTTTCTTATGATTACACTGATTGGCGTTTGTTGAGATTCTTGGATCTGTGAATTTATAGTGGGAATCTTTAGGCTGTTATTTCTCCAAGTATTTTTTCACTCCCTTCTTTTTTGGATGCTAGTTACATGTATTTAGACTGATAGTGCCTCACAGTTCACTGAGGCTCTATTCTTCTTCTTTAGGTTTTTTTCTGTGTTTCATTGTGGATCGTTTCTATGTTATACTATCAATTTCACTATTTTTTCTTCTGCCATTTTCAATCTTCAGCTAGTTTCATTGTACTGTTTACTTCAGATATATTTTTCATCTCTAGAAGTTCTATTTGGGTTTATATTATATATTCCATTTTTCTTTTCATCATGTGCATGTTTTCCTTTACATCTTTTAGCAGATTTATAATAGTAGTTCAAGGCCTGGTAATGTCATCATTTTCTCATTTTTTGATCTATTCCTATGATTTACTTTTCTACTAATTACAGCTTATATTTTGCTACATTTTTGGGTGCTGATACTTTCTTATTTTATGAGAAACATTGTGAATTTTATGAGTTTGAGTGCTAGATTTTGTTGTGTTTCTTTAAAGAATGTTGGGTGGGTTTGTTTGTTTGTTTTTGGTCCCGGAATATAATTTACTAGCAGGTATGTTTATTTCTTTAGGGCTTTCTTTAAATCTTGATAAAGTGGGTCCAAGCAAAGTTCTACTATAGAGGATAACCCTTCTAAGAATTCTGCCCAATATTTTGTATATTGTAATTTTTTTCTGTTCTGGTCAGCAGAATGGAACTATCTCCAGTCCTGTGTAAACTCTGGGAATTTCTTTGCCTACTTATTTCTGGTGATTATTTCCTCAGCCTTTTGTAGTTATTTCCCCCACACAAATTCATATAATTAGCCAAGGACTTGCGGAAACCCCCTCTGTAGCTATCTAGAGTTCCTATACACTATAAAGACTAGCTTCCTGGGCTCCCCAACCTCTGACTGCTGATTACCTTAATGAGACTGCAGGATTTCATTTGGATTCTTTTGACCTGCTTTGCAGCCTATAAACTGCCTCAAGTCAGTAAGTTGGGGCAATCATAGGGATCGCATAGTTGTTTCTCTTCTTTCAGGGATTATAGTTCTGTACAACCTCTTGTCTGACACCTTCTAATTCTTTAGGGCAGGAAGGCAGTTCCCAAGGCAGTTGATCCTACTCTAAGTCTCTTATGTGTACATTAATTCTCATAATAGCCCTCTGAAATGGATATTATTATTATGCTCAATCTGTGAGAAAACTAGACATAGAGGAATTAAAATTCTCTTTCCAAATTAATATATGTGGTAAAGGTTAGAGATGGGATTTGAACCCAGGAATTCTGGCCCATGCTTTTAAGTCTTACACTATATTACTTTTAAAGGAAGTATTAAGAATATAAAAATCTCTAATACACATTTAGATATTTGAAAAAGGAGTAGGATGTAGCCTTGATTTCAAATTTAAAGAAGAGGATGAATGCACAGCATGGGCCACAAGTAGGAGGTATTTTTATGCCTACAGAATGGCTTAGGCCTTGACTCAATCAATGCAGGCAGGTGCAGCTGGGGTAGATGTTCCATAAATACTAAGAGACATTACTGCCCATGTAGGCAGGAGGCTGAAGCATGCTTCCAATATAGAAGAATGCCCCCTTGGATTGACCTTGGCATCATCAGCATTTCAAAGAGTGATGTGTTCAATTTGCCCAGCAAGGCTGAGAGTCAGCACTTTGCAAGACAGACATAATTGTCTGGAGAGCAAATCAGAGAGGACACTCTGCAATTAGAGAAGCTGATATGGAGGCAAGGAAGTCAGGATTCTATAGAAAAGAAATAACTGCTGACTGCATGGGATGGTTACTATCTCACAAGTAAAGGTGACAGATCCAGCACCTGACTTACTCTTCATCACATTGAGAGAACTGTCTCTATTCATCATCCTCAGGCTCATTCCCTTCTGGCAGTGAATGGGGTCTTCACAGTTCATGGAGTCTATGCCCCTGCCTCTACAAACACCAGCCTTATACTCTCTGGAAATGTCAAGCATTTGGGAGGTAAATGATAAGTTTGCATAGTAAATATTTACCACTATTCTTTTGAAAGTATAACTAAGGAGAGTCCCTAAAGAGTCATCTATCTTTTAATACTGAATTTTTTTACTCAACATCTTACAGAATTAATTTCCCAGCTATAGTAACTCTGTACTGGACATTTGCTCAGTTGAAAACCTCTGGCATTCTGAGTATTTTTACACAAGGGGCTTTAAAACACCTTGTCTTGCTTATCCAATATCTTGGCGGCAGGCTGCATTTTATAGCTCTACTCCAAGAGATGTTTTCATACAGAATGTCAGTTTTTTAGGCCCAAATATCTCTCTTAGTCCATCTATCTTCTTTTTGCATGATGATGTTTTGGGCTTCTTTCCTTCCTTAGGATGAAAAATGTCCTTTCCATCTGTGCCAATTACTAATTTAATGTCCTTCAGCTCTAAACCCACCTTCTTTATCTTGATTTGTAATACTGGAGCGGCACTCTATGAGCTATATTTCTCTTTTGCCAGCTGGCTTGATGTTAGTTTTTGAGAATAGGAGAGTGGGAGGGACAATGCAAGGCTGGAAGAGAAAGTAGGGTCTTCTTTTGGTTTCCTGTTCTGTAGTGCAGCAGAAAGCAGATCAGAAGGTCGGTGTCCTGGCAGTGTTTTCTAGAGCAGCAGGTTGCACTTGGTGGTTCTACAGTGACTGTCCTCCAGTTTCCTTGTCACTCTGCTGCAGGCAGCATGTCCCTCAGAGATCTGACCAGCATGCTGTTCAGGGCGTTTCTCTCTGAGTTTCTAAATTTCTTCCTTGTTCCTTTTTCCCTTAGTCCTAGGTGCCATAGGTGCCTTCTGCAGCTCCTGCCTCTGCCCCTTAGCGTTCTCCGCTACCCCTTTTAATAGTTAACAACCCTTTGAATAGTTAACAAGTCTTTATATTTAAGTTTCCCTGTGAATTTCTGCTGTGCTTTATGTCTCTTGCCTGAATTCTGATTGATATCCAGCTAAGGATGCATTGGTGTTTGATTTTTATTTTTGAAACACGACAGGAACAAAGGATTCTCTTTGTGTGTGTGAGCACACGCATGTGCATGTGCTTGCATGTGCTTGCCATTATATAGGCTTAAAGTGGCAGTCCCCCACAGTAGTTAAGAGCACAGGAACTGAGGACAAAAAGGCTTTGCCACTTCCTGGCTGTGTGACCTTGGTAAGTTGTCTCTTTGTGCCTCCGTGTTCTCACCTGTAAAATGGAGATAAGTAGGGTTGCCAGGGAAAATACAATATGCCCAGTGAAATGAACAACAAATAAACAACACATCATTTTTTGGTATAAGAATGCCCCAAATATTGCATGAACATCCACCTTAGTTTTTTGTGTGTTAAATCTGGCAACCCTAATACTACATCATAAAAGGCCAAATGAACGTAGTGTTATATATAAAGAGCATGGAACAAATTTGAACATAAAACATACAACAGTTAGTTATTTTTTTCTTTGTTACGTGTACTAGAACCCTTTGTCAGGGACACTCTGTTATGAGTTGTAATGTTCCTGCTTCATTTATTGTTCCATTTAGCCACATTGCTAATAGCCTTACCGTCGATCCTTTATTTATTTATTTTTGGATGACTTAGTATTTATTGCGATCCATCCTTTAAAATAGCAGGGCCAGGCAGTCTTTTTGGCAGGAATGGCCACTGATTAGGTCAGAATATGCAACTACTCAACATAGCCCAATCAGAGACTGGTTGGTGTCAATCCATGAGGCAGGCAGCAAAGTATGGTGTCCAATAGAGTAGTAGGAATGAGCTAAGTCAGTTGGGATTTGGGCTGAAGAATATAGAGAAGATGGACCAATGACAACCAAAGCGAAGAAAAGCATATATACAGAGATGAGATTTGTCATGACAGAGACTTTGAAGCAGAGATAAAGATGGCAGCTGTTTTAAAACTCCTGAAATCCTGATATGTTTTCCAGTTCCAGTTCTCAATAAACTTTTTTTCCTTGAGATAGCTGAAGTGAGTTTCTGCTACTTGCAAACCACACACACACACACACACACACACACACACACACACGGTCTCTCACGCATGCATGCACTCACAATCAATCAATAAGTCTATTAAGTAAATTAACATCCTTATTTCATTTAACAAATTATTATATTTTGGGTGCTGTTAGGGTACGCAGGGATACAAAGTTGAGAAGCACCGTCTCCTCCTTCGAAGACCCCCGAGTTTGGAGAATAGGCATACAGGCAGGGCTTATGTGGAGTTAAGGGACAACCTACTAAGGAAATGTCATGACTGAGGAATGTATAAAATACAGTCAACTAAAGGAGTTTGCAGGAATTATAAGTTCACTTGCTGGTAAAGTTATTTTTTTTCTGAAAGACGCAGAGTATTCTCATGCTTTCAAAGTATTAAATGGGACAAATATTTCATTTTTTTTCTTTTACCTCCAGACATTGAACTACACCTAATATTTGGTGTAATGTGAGGGTTCTGGAGATTACAATCACAGAAAGGTAGAAGGAACACAGAAAGCCAAAAGCTTCAGGCAGCAGGAGGAACAAGGCATTTTACAGTTTAAAATTTTAAAAAGTGTATCCATGTATAATTACTTGTAAATTCCATGCACATATATATACATGCACATGTATACATGCATACAAACATACATTAAAGACATACTGAAGCTAAGAGAATCTGCCACAGGTATAATGCTTAGACAATCACCAGAACTTCCTTCGTATGGATCACAAAATCATGTTTTCGACGACATCTAAATATTGTGAATTGATAAATTACATATCTTAACCAGAGGGTTGGGGGTCATGAGAAAGAGGACAAAGAAGGATAAGAAGCAGGGACACTGGTAGTGTAAAGCACCAGGAGGAAAAATTCACTGGAAACCAAGAGCTACACTTGAGAAATCCTGTTATAAGACTCCCTGGGAATGAGTGGCACTAGCTAACTCACTGGGAAGGCCTTGAGCATTTATTGGCTCAGGTTATGTCAACCTCAGCACGCCCTCTAGTGGAACTTAGTGGCTTGGTGACAACATGAACTAGCAAATCATAATGTGAACAGAGCACATGTTCCCCTTGTTGAGGAATTCACTATTCCACTTTCTTCCTAAGGCCTTCAGCTCCTTGTAAATATGCAGTACTATACACTGAGGTGAGTCAATATTGTTATAAAAACCCCAGAGAAAAATACGTCACTTCCTCCCTGGTCATTCTAACATTTCACAATTTTTCTTTTTGATGGAGTGGTAATGACACCATGCAGGGATTATTACTGGTGTGTCACGCAATGCTGCTGTTATTCATTCACAAACGTTTACTGAGCCTACTAGACACCAAGCACTGTGTCAAATATAATTTACTTAGTACATTCCTGGCTGCGTCCTAAGCACTGTACATAGATTAACTCATTTAACCATCACAAGAGCCCTGGGAGACAGGTACTGCTTTACTGACAGGGAAACTGAAGCATGGAGGTGTCACACAGCCTGCTGGTGATCGTGGCAGAATTGGAACCCAGGCTGTCTGGTTGCAGAGTCTATATTCCTAATCACTATATACTGTGGAGAGTATAGCAAATGTATAGCACAGGCCCTATGCTCAGAGAATTTAAGTCTAGTGGGTGCACTCCCAGTTTATTATTCTTTCAAAATGGGGGCTCCATGTCCCAGCTCCTCTTGTCCTACTAGCTGTCATTTCTTAGCAGTTGTTGGAAACTAAGACAAGTGCCACTGAAATTAAGCCCACACAGTCTGCTCAGCCTCTCACTGTAGAACAGGCCAGTCCCCACACTAAATGATAATTGCATGATTTTCTTGCACTATGTAGTAACAAAACTTCAATGGAAAATTGCTTTATGGTGATTTATTCCATCCAAGAAAATTATGTACAAATCCAACCGCACTTTCCCAGAGAATTACACTATAATTGCAAGGAGGAACTCAGTAACTCTCTTTAAAAAGAATCAGGCAGCCCTGGACAGGTGGCGCAGCCAGTTGGAGCACCGTCCCAGATACCAAAAGCTTGTGGGTTCCATCCTGGGTCAAGGCACATACCTTAGTTGTCAGTCCAATCCCCATTCGGGGTATGTGTGGGAGGCAACAAAGCGATGTTTCTCTCTCACATCGATGTTTCTCTCCTTTCTCTCTCCCTCACCTTCCCTCTATCTAAAAATCAATGAGCATGTCCTTGGGTGAGGATAAAGACAAAAAGAGGAGGCTAAGTAGATCAACATATGTGGTCAAAAAGGGAGAGATTTGCTGGGAGAACTCAAAGCACCAGGCCTGTGGGCAGTGTGCACCACAGTTTCAGTATTTGCTATTTCTGATAAGGCAGCTAAACACATCACAGCCTTGGTCCTCGGTCATCAAAAGTTCTCCCACAGTGGATTAATGATCCGAGAAGAGAACAGAAAGCAACTGAAGGAGTAAAAATAAACTGTCAAATTGAACTATTGACAGAGATCCTATTTCCAGTGGTTCAGATGCCAGAACAGGAAGGATGACTATTAACTCTGCAGGAAGATGAAATGCTAGAGTCCAAAGGTTGCAAGTCAGCAATATAAACTCAAATATCAGGACCCTAAGCACCTTTATAGCCTCTGACACTTGGCGACACCCACCATCTCAGTAAACAGTAGGGTCTGGCCTACATTTTGCAGGCACTGAGCAGTGGCTGGGTTAGGGCCAGGCAGGCTTGGGTAGCCGGATACCAGGGCCAGTCTTGAATGTAGGTGGGGATTTAGTTCCTCAGTTTATTTTATGTCTCTCACTGTAGTGAACAGGACTTGCTATCATTGAAAACTAATGTCTTGGGCTCTCCTCCTTGTGATAGATATATGCTATGTTACATATATAAATCTTGTGTATTCCTGGGCAAGGGAACTTATGTGGCCTTGTGTTTAAGTACTGGGCTTTGGAGATAGACAGGTGTGAGTTTACATCCTTAGCTATTTGACCTTGGATATGTTGCAATCTCTCTAAGCTCTTGCTTGCTTATTCGTAAAACAAGGTTAATAATGCCTAGTCCATAGAATTGTGAACTAATATGTACATATAATTGGAAACTTTGTTCTGTTATTAAAGAATTCACATTCACAGATGGCTTATAAGATCTGTGTTTCCAAAGAAAGATGCAATGATGTTGTAACAATACGAGTAAATCCATACTACTAAAACTTCTGAACTGGAAGAGATTTTGGAGTTCACCTGAGATGGGAAGGGTAATGAAAGGGGGAAGAGGATGAAAAAAGAAGGTGGGGAATTGAGTTATTCCAAAGACATATTTCATCTGAATTGAATTCATTCACTCCAAAATCTTTCTTGAGTGTCTACTATGCACAAGGCACCATGCCAAATGTTCTCATCACTCTAAACAATGCTAAAATCTAGTAGCATAGATAAGGTATGAACTCACCTTGTCATAAGTCTCATGAAAGAGCATTTCTAAGGACAAGTGCATGTCTGCCTAGAGGGACATCAATGAAGGGTGACCTCTATATAACCTCTGCCCTGGCAGGTTGCCTTGTCCATCTGCCTTTCTTTCCTGTTGTTAAAAATTCTCAAGGCAAGCAATTTCATACCCGCTTATGGTTACCAATTCCATGTAACAGGCAATTCTTCTTGATGACTAACTGAAAGACCTTGTCCTGTAGCTTAAATTCAGTCCTTCCAGGTTGTTCTCAGAGAAGATGAACAGCTGGCCACCATCTTCTGCATAGTAACCCTTTAGGGGATTGAGGACTGTCATTAAGTTCCTTTTGAGGTTTCGATGCTATTACACATCATGGGCTGACTGAGAAAGCAAGATGAAGACAATGTTCTTCACTTTCATGGCAAGTGAGCTTCTGTGGAAACTTAGAAACATGTAGACAGTGCAAGTTGCCTTTGGCCATGGACAAGATATTGGGATAAGTAGCTGCAAGGTGGTCAGGAATTTTCTCCCAAGGGCAATAGACTATGATGCATGCTGGGGAAAGACTTTCTCACTGTGAGAACCCACAGAAGCTCATTTTAAAATGCCAGTTTTAGAAGACAAGGGAAGTTTGCCCTCCATTCAGATAATCGATCACTTTCTTAAGGAGAACCAAGTGGCAAAATGAGGAGTAAAGAGGGAAATTAAGATTGTATTTTAGTGTGATCTTAATTGATTTGATGTATCATTAATTGATTAAAAAAAGATACATCCATTTATTCTTAAATCCTCATATAATATATCTCAAATGGTAGTAATTTAAAACTGTAAAGTACTGAATACTGTTGGGGTAATAATGCCCCTGGCTTCCAGTCTAAGAAATACTTCGTTATTTGAAAATACAGACATATCTCATTTTATTGAATTTGCTGTATTGCACTTGCTGTACTGCACTTTGGAGATACTGCATTTTTTACAGATTTGAAGGTCTGTGGCAACCCTGTGTTGAACAAGTCATTTGATGCCATTCTTCAACATTTGCTCACTTTGTGTCTCTGTGTCACATTTTATTTTGAATTTTTTCATGATTATTGTATGTTATGGTGATCTGAGATCAGTGATTTTTTTTTTATGTCATTATTGTAATTGTTCTGGAGCACCAAAAACCATGCCCATATAAGATGGTGAGTTTAATCAGTAAATGCGTGTGTCCTGACTGCTCTACCAACTAACTGGCCAGTCCCCTGTGTCTCTTCTTCTCCTTGGGCCTTCCTATTCCCTGAGACACAAGATTATTGAAATTAGACCAGTTAATACCCTTACCATGTCCTCAAGTGTTTCAAATGAAATGAAGAGTCATACATCTCTCATTTTAAATCAAAAGCTAGAAATTATTAAGCTTAGTGAGGAAAGTGTGTCTAAAGCTGAGACAGGCCGAAAGCTAGGCCTCTTGCACCAGTTAGCCAAGTTTAGTTTCCTTTAAAAACTTTCCCTTTGGAAAATGCTACTCCTGTGAATATTATTACTGATATGGAGGTTTTCGTGGTTTGGATAGATGATCAAACCAGCTACAACATTCCCTTAAGCCAAAGCCTAATCCAGAGCAAGGCCCTAACTCTCTTCAATTTCTATGAAGGGTGAGAAAAATAAGGAAGCTACTTTTTTAAGGGTGAAAAAAAGTTTGAAGCTAGCAGAGGTTGGCACGTAAGTTTTAAGTCAAAAAGCTGTCTCCATAGTGCGAGATGAAGCAGCAAGTTACCCAGAAGATCTAGCTAAGGTAATTAATGAAGGTGGCTACCTAATCTTAACAACTGATTTTCAATGTAGATGAAACAACCTTATATTGGAAGAAGATGTCATCTAGGACTTTAACAGCTAAAGAGAAGAGATCAATGCCTGACTTCAAAGAACAGGTTGATTCTCTTATTAGGGGCTAATGCAACTGGTGATGTCAAGTTGAAGCCAATGCTCACTTACCATTCTAAAAACCCAAGGCCCTTAAGAATTATGCTAAATCTACTCTACTTATGCTCTATAAAAGAAACAAAGCCTGGATGACATCACATCTGTCTACAACATGGTTTACTGAATATTTTAACTTTGTTGTTGAGACCTGCTTCTCAGGAAAAAAGGATTCCTTTCAAAATATTACTGCTCACTGACAACTGACTTAGCCACTCAAGAGCTCTGATGAAGATAATACAATGAGATGAATGTTGTTTTCATGACTGCTAACATAACACGCATTCTGCAGCCTATAGACTTAGGAGTAATTTTGACTTTCAAGTGTTATTAAGAAATACATTTCATAAAGCTATAGTTGCCATAGATGGTGATTCCTCTGTTGGATATGGGCAAAGTAAATTAAACCTTCTTGAAAAGATTCACCATTTGAGATGCCATTAAGAACATTTGTGACTCATGGGAAGAGGTCAAAATGTCAACATAAACAGGAGTTGGGAGGAAGTCAATTCCAACCCTCATGAATAACTTTGAGGGATTCAGAACTTCACTGGAGGAAGCAACTGCAGATGTGGTGGAAATAGCAAGAGAACTAGAATTAGAAGTGGAGCACGAATTGACTGAATTGCTGCAATCTCATGATAACACTTGAGCAAATGAGGAGTTGCTTCTTATGGATGAGAAAAGAAAGTGGTTTCTTGAGATAAAATCTACTCCTGGTGAAGATGCTGTGAAGGTTGTTGAAATGACAACAGGATTTAGAGTATTACATAAACTTATTTGATAAAGCAGTAGCAGGGTTTGAGAGGATTGATCAATTTTAAAAGAAATTCTACTATGGATAAAATACTGTCAAATAGCATCACATGCTACAGAAAAATCATTCATGAAAGGAGCAGTCAATCTGCAGCAAACTTCATTATTGTCTTACATTAAGCAATAGCTACAACTACCCCAACCTTCAGCAACCACCACTGTCATCATTGAGGCAAGATCTTCCACCAACAAAAATATTACATTTGGCTGAAGGCTCAGATGATGGTTAGCATTATTTATCAATTAAGTATCTTTAACTAAAGTATGTACATTACTTTTTAGATATAACATTGTACACATATTATACTTCGGTATAGTGTAAATAAACATAACTTTTTTAAGCACTGAGAAACCAAAAAATTCATGTGATCACTTTATCATATTTGCTTTATTGCAGTGGTCTGGAACCCAACCTGCAATATCTCCTATATATGCCTGTATTAATGAAGGGTAGCAGAACATGCCCTGCAGAATATGACTGTAGAAGTTCAGGACATGTCACCTGAAAGTGTGCAGCTTTGGTGTTTTGATCATTTTGAGCTATAGGCACTTGAAAACAGTCAATGCAGGGAGAGACTTTCTCTGAACACCCTTTATCTGCCTAGATACAGACCCTCCAAAAGAAAATCAGTTATCATAAATCCCCTCCCCCAGAAGTTTCATCAATGAGGGATTCTTATCACAGGAAAAGTAGACTAGAAGTCACCACCACACAGACAAGCTTTGATACAAACTACCTTACCACCCATCTATTCTTCTAAGGACCCATTCATCCTTCCTAAAAATCACTGTCTCCTAAGAGACCTACATTTCTTCTACCCCACCCACCCACCTACCACCACATGTCTTTATTAAGATGGTATTTAAGTCTGAATTCTAAGCTACCTTGGGGAGTTACTTATTTTTCCCTGGATATCTCTTATGTACATGTAAGGTATACACATTAATAAACTTCTGTTTTTTCCCCTCTTGTTAATCTGTCTTTCATTACAGGAGTCTCAACCAAGAACTCAGAAGGTAGAGGGCAATTTTTTTTCCTGTCCCACACTGACCATTAAGTCCCTTGTGTTTTCTTATTCTCTCCCAGTAGTTCAAGTATTTTATAGACATCAGATTAAAGAGGTATTCAGAAGGTAGCTCATTAATAATTTCCCTAGTGGTGTTCCGATAGATGAGTCTCTTCTGTCCTTCAAGAACTCTATGAAAGGAAACAGGACTTTTGTTAAGCATACATAGTATTTACATGGTATGCAAATATATCACCTTTTCATCAAAATGAAAGACAGTAATAAACATGCATTGTAATTTGTCAGAATTTCCATCTTTTCCTTTTTTGATGTTTTTCTCTTACTTTCCATATTGTGCTGTCAGTGATCCTCAGCTTCCATCTAAGGTTCTTTAAGATGAACATGCCTTTGCTCTAATCAACCATTCTTCTGCTGCAGCTGAGGCCAACAGTTCCTCATTTGAATTACATCTTGTCTCTGAAGACTACACAAACACAAGAACCTTCATATAAAGCAAATCCCATTTTGCAGACAGGGGAAGCAAAATCTGGTTTACGTCTTTTGGTCAAAGTCATACACTGTTACAAAGTGAATTCAGGACTTTTGATTTCCAGGCAACCAATGGGAATCCTGGGTTGCCAGGCTCTTCCTAAAAGGTTTGACCCCATCTGGCCAGAGATGGCAAGAAGAATGAAATGATCTTTTAGGTGCCTTTCAGTATGAATGTATTTTCTAAGAATATATCATTAGAGATCAATGTAGTGATTAAATCATATCCAGGTAGGTCTGGGTTACTATGTTCAATGCACTCCTGGATATTTACTATAGCCCTCTCTTGTTGCCCAACAGTACAAACACTTTTATCTCCCATCCAAAAATGTTGGGCAATTGAATTAGGATAAAAAATAATTTCTTGATGTTGGAAAAGTAAATTACAAAAATGTTGGGCAATTGAATTAGGATAAAAAATAATTTCTTGATGTTGGAAAAGTAAATTAATACCAGTAAGATTAAATTGAAGAGGGACACTCCCTCCCTTTCCCACTGTATCCCAGTCCCTTTGCTAGTGGAAAGACTTGAAATAATTTATTATTACATATGGTCTGGCATTTTCCTTAACATATGCAGTAAGCACCTTCCTAGGTGTCAGGAAGATCATGTTGACAGACACATAATATTCCACCTTGTATATGCATTATTTTTAACATTTTTCTATTTTTGACCAGGTATATTGGTTCCAATTATTTTTATCTTAAAACAATGTTATAATGATCTTCCTTTCATATTAAAAATAATTTAACAGAGACAAATGTAAAGGCCTTTAAGTTCAACATTAATCACTTAATTATAGATTCTATTTGTCTGGTTTCCCAGAAATTTCTAGGGAAAAAAAAAAGACCTAGGATGGTTTGGTTGTTCACAAGTGAAATAGTTCCCAACAGTGCAACCAGTATTGTATTCAGATCAGGAAGGTTTTTGTTCCACGGTACTCTGTACTGAGAACATTATATCTGAAATAACATGTCAGTTCCAGATATTGTCCTTCACCCTTTGCAACACAATTAGAAGAGTTCAAGAAAATCTGAAAATTTTCAAATGAGTGCCAATTCAGGCTGAAAGAAGTGAGAGATTTAACTCTGGAGAGACCTAAGGTTATGAGATCAGATTTCAAATGTAGGAAAACAGCATTTTAGGAAAGAGGAATTAGGAGTTACTCCCATTCCCAAAAGCAATGAGGCAGATTTCAGAAGATATGGCATAGAGTGGTTAAAAAAAGAAAAAGAAAAAGAAAGTTGCTGATATCTTCATAGACTTGAACAGATTGCTTTCTCCCCACTGAAGACCATAGGATTGGAAGAGCTGGGCAAGGTCAGGAATGGCCTGGGTGGGAAAGAGCTGTTTCCTCTTCCTGTATACCCTCTTAGATGTTGACATTCTTCAAGGTTCCATCCTTGGTCTTTAGTCACTTTCTATGCTTACTTTAGGCAAGCTCACCCATTTTTATGGCTTTAACAACCACTTATCCAAACATGACTTTCAAATCTCTCTAGTCCTGACCTTTCTCCTGCCCTCCATTACCATCAAAAGAAAAACCTTTTAAACTGTAATGTATCAAGATCACAGTTAACTATATCTTCCTGCCTTGAGTGGGAGTAACTACCTTAGGCAAAAAGGGTAATTTACTGGTTTATGTTCACAAAACCAAAGGACAAGCAGGGATTAAATTAGCTTCAGGATGCCTGGACCCAATGACTGAAAGGCCACCAGAACTCTCCTTCTTTTTATTTCTCATATCTGTTCCTCTCCATGTGCTAGTTTCAGTTTTTCTCTGTTGAAAACCAGCTTCTTCCATATATGAGACACAACCACAAGCATCTCTATACTTCCTCCTTTACAGATTCACCACCTGAGGAGAAAAGCCCATTTCCCTTAGTGCCTATTCAAAATTTAGAATTATTGAAGGTCTAAGATTGGGTCACATGCCCCTGTGTTGGTCAAACACTCTGGACAGGGTGTAAAGAACAAGGTAGTATGACCAAACCAACTTGTATCTAGTAACCAGCCCTAGAACAATTATTATAGTTAAGGGGTCATGTTAACAAAAAGAAAGGTTGCTCTCATTATGTTCATGTATTCAAGTTGGGACAAGGGAAGATAGGTATGTCAGCTGGTCCCAGGAAATGGGAGCAATGCCAGGTAGACAAAGCATTAATGAGCACTGCACTCTCCAGCACTGCTCTGTCTTCCAGGTACAAGGGGGATCCCCAAAACCCGGAATTATCTTCTGGAGGGCTGGCCACTTGTAGTACAGGCTGCTTCTGCTAGGTGAGTGTTCTAGAAACCCATCTGTATCAGTGTACCAACTAGTGTTGTGAAAGGCTGCATTCAGCTTCACCGGATTTTTTTTGAAGACTCTTTCCAGTATGTTTGCCTATCTCATAATGGGTGATTTATGAGCACACCTGCCCACACTGTGCTGAGTGTTCAGCAGTTTTTACCCAAAATGGCATGCCCCCCATGCCCCACCCTCCCTATACACCCAATCCTACCCTGAACGACTTTTTTTTGTTGTTGTTTTCCCAGATTAAAAAGTCCTCAAAGGGAAATGGCTTGCCTATGTGGAAAAGGTGAAACAAAAAAGGGAAGAAGCACTAAAAGGCATCAAAATCAATGAGTTCAAAAAACTCTTTTGAGCAGTTGAAAGCATGTCTTGATAGGTATTTATTGCATCAAATGGAAAATACTTCGAAGGTGACTGAAGTTAAAACATGTAAGAATGAAAACACAATTTTTTATAAATAAATTTTTGGGTGTTTGGGTCCCTCCCTTGTACTTAATCTCTACTAATGACATCTCTACCTATCCAGTCTTGCAAACTGTGCCTCATCTTCTTAAAAGCTTTGGTCAATTCCCCAAACTCCAAAGTCCTTAGTTTAAATACAAATCCCTTCCCAACCTATTTCAGCCTTATCTCTTCTAATTCTTTTCTATTGTATTTTTCCCATTGCCATTTATACTCCTCATACCTCCTTCCACCCCACAATCACTACACTGTTGTCCATGTCCATGAGTCTTTTTCCTTTTTTATCAATCCCTCCACCTCCTCCCCTCCTCTCCCCTCCCCTCCACTGTCATCCTGCTCTCTATGTATGAGTCTGTCTCTATTTTGTTTGTTAGTTCACTTTCTTCATTAGATTCCACATATGAGTGAAATCATATGGTGTTTGTCTTTCTCTGACTGGCTTATTTAACTTAGCATAATGTCCCCCCGGTCCATCAAGGGTAAAATGTTCTTCTTTTCTATGGCTGAGTAGTATTCCATTGTTCAAATGTCCCATAGTTGTTTAACCACTTATCTACTGATAGACACTTGGGCTGCTTCCATATCTTGATGATAAATAATGCTGCAATGAACACAGGGGTGCCTATGTTCTTTCAAATTAGTGTTTTGGGTTTTTTTCAGATATATTCCCAGAAGTGGGATCACTGGGTCAAAAGGCAGATCCATCTTTAATTAAAACTCCTCTAATTCTTCTCTTCAACTCTCACTCCCTGCTTTCCCCACACACCGTACACTGGTGCCACACCTGCTCGCTAGTCCTCAGATACACAGATCCCTTTCCCCACTCTATACATTTTCTCATGCTCAACTCTTCGCATGGGTTGGATTGTCCCTTCTCACTTTTGTCACCTAGTACTTTCATTCCAGGTTTAGATAGAACATTACCTTACCCCTAGGTTAAGCCTATCCTACTCTCCAGGTACATATGATCCTTTCGTAATTCCCATGACACATGAATTCATCTTTTCTCACTATGTCAAGGGCTCTTAGAAGACCCATACATTATTCTTCTTTGAAGTCAGTTTTAGTAAAGGGTCTGATAAATGAATGGCTATCACCTGGCTCATAGTGGATGGTCAATAAATGTTTAATGACTAAAGCAATAACTTAAAATGTCTAATTTTCAAAATTTGGTTATTAGGTTATTATTAGCTAAGAAGTGAAACCCCATATTACCAAAACTAATGGTTCTTTTTTTTTTCTTTAAGAAATGAGAATGAATTAAAGAATAATGACTGGGTTAATTTGATTTCATTATTTGCATCCAAAATACTGTACTTCATTCAAATTTGCCAAATGCTATTGTAGTAGCCACCACCCAGTACTGTCATACACATTTGAAGCTTTTTCACTGTCACACTAGCCAAACTGTACATAGATTTTATTTTCATGGGGTTCCGAAGTGAACACTGTACCACTGGCAGGTAAATGAATCCACAACATAAAAAGGGATGATTTGTGACAACAAGAACATAAAAGGGAAGAGAATAAAGGACTAATCATGCACAGGTAAATAAAGATACAATCACAAATAAAAGGACTACTGTATATACAAAACTTTCTTTTGAAAGACATCACTGAAAGAAATTTAAGAAGACACAAAGAGATGGAAAGGTAGTCCATGTTCATGGACTGGAAGAATCAACATAGTTAAAATGGCAGTATTACCCAAAGCAATATACAGATTTAATGCAACCCTATCAAAATCCCAATGAATTCCTTATTTCAGATGATACTACAAAGCTACAACAATAAAAGAGTATGGCATTGGCAGACACATAGACTAACAGAACAGAATTGAGAGTCCAGAAATAATTCCACATGTATATGGGCATCTAATTTTTGACAAGGCAAAAACATATAATGGAGACAAGAAAGCCTCTTTAATAAATGGTGCTGAGAAAATTGAAAAGCCACATGAAAAGAAAAAAACTAGAATGCCATTTGTCACGAAATACAAAAATGAACTCAATGGATCAGATCTAAATATAACACCTCACATAATAAAATACATAGAAGAAAACATAGGTACTAAACTTATGAGCCTTGGTCCCAGAGAAGATTTTATGAATTTGGTCCCAAAGGCAAGGGAAGTAAAAACAAAGATAAATGAAGGGAACTATGTCAATCTAAAAAGCTTTTGCACAGCAAAAGAAACCATCAACAAAACAAAAAGGCAACCAATGGAATGGGAGAAGATATTTGGAAAAAATATCTCCAATAAGGGGCTAACATCCAAAATACATAAAAAACTCAAACAACTTGACAACAAAAAAACCAAACAATCCAATTTAAAAATGGACAGAGAACCTGAACAGACACTTTTCCCAAGAGGACATATAAATGGCCAACATATTTATGAAAAGAGGCTCAACTGCACTAGCTACAGGGAAATCCACATCAAAGCCACACTAAGATACCACCTCACATTTGTTAGGATGATTATTATCAAGAAACAAAATAACAAGTGTTGGAGAGGATGTGGAAAAAAGGAATCACTGTACACTGCTGATGGGAATGTAAATGGTGAAGTCACTATGAAAAGCAATATGGAGATTCTTCAAAAAATTAAGAATAGAGCTACCTTATGACCAAGCAATCCCTCTTCAGGGTATCTACTAAAAAAATTTGAAAACCTTTACTTGTAAAGATATATATCCCTATGTTTATTACAGCATTACTCATGGTGGCCAAGACATGGAAACAACCTAAGTATCCCTCAACAGATGATTGGATAAAGAAGATGTGGTACATATATACAATGGAATATTACACAGCCATAAGAAAAGATGAAATACTGTCATTTGCAACAACATAGATGGATCTTGAGTATCATGCTAAATGAAATAAGTCAGGTGGAAGAGAACAAGAACCATATGATTTCACTCACATGCAGGATATACAATAGAAAGCAACAAATGAACAAACATAACAAAACAAAAACACCTAATAGACACAGACAACCATATGGTAGTTACCAGTGGGGAAGGGAGTTGGGGGAGATTGAAGAGGGCAAAGTGGGTCAAATACATGGTGATGGAAGGAGACTAAACTTTGTGTTTATATACAGATGATGTGTTATAGATTGTACACTTGAAACTTAATGCAATCTTAACCAATGTCACCCCAATAAATTTAATTTAAAAATATATAGACTGGACTCTCAAAGGTCATCTGGTAAGAGGGTCAACTTTCTCTAAAAGGCCTCTTTTACCCTCAATTTCTGCTATTTTATCCTTTTTTATTTTAGTACATTTTGCTTATAATTCAGTTTTCTGTTTATCATCCATTTTATGGTCCAAGTCTATTCAAAGCTAGGAGAATTGTGAACATAAATCGCTTTGTAGAATTGATCTTATTTTCATTTTTGGCAGTTTTGAGAGAGTAAAAGCTACGTATTACAGAAAATGAGAACTAGAACAGGGCTCTGACCACCCCTCATTTTACAGGTATGGAATTGAAGCCTGGAAGGAGGAAGTGGCTTGCCTAGTTGGTGGAAGAGCCAAAACTAGCTTCATGCTAATGCACTTAATTATAAACCCAACAAATATAAATGTGAATATTTGAGGCACTGAGCTAGGAGCTACAAGAAAAGAGTAATTATGACCTGGTTCTGAAGATCTGACAGTCAGTAACGGCAGGTTACTTAACTTCAGTCCATAATAATCTAGATAGAGCCAAAGCATTAGGTGCTATTGTTGCTATTTTTTGTTAATAAAAAAAAAAGGTACAAAGAATTTCTTAACAGAAACTCATCAGCTTGGAAGGGATATTCAAAATCATTATTACCCTTTTCCACAACCCTGCTTTGCCCCCAGCTCACTTGGGTTACCTGGAATGGATAAAATACAAATCTCTCTGGAGGCCAAGGGGTGGATGGTAAGGAATCTAAATCATAGCCTTGACTGATGTGACTCAGTTGGTTGGGCATCATCCTGCAAACCGAAAGGTCACCAGTTCAACTCCTAGTCAGGGCACATGCTAGGGTTGCAGGTTCTGTCCCTGGTCGAGGCACAAACAAGAGGCAAATAATCAATGTTTCTCTCTCACAGCAACATTTTTCTCCCTTTCTCCCTCCTTTCCCCTCTCTCTAAAAATGAATAAATAAAATCTTTTTAAAAGAGAATTTAAATCATAGATCTATTCTTATTTCTGTTGCTTGGCCTTTCTATGCCTTGGTTTTTGTCTCCTGCATCCGTCCCTTGTGCTTCCTGAGAGGTGAAGAACAGTCCTGAGATCTGACACTAGATCGCTCCAGTATGACCTCCCAGACCAGCTGGGCCTCACCATGACCTTACAGATACCCTTCTCTTGGAACAATTCAATTACTAATAATTGTATCTAAGTGTTTAGCAACTAGCATATGTCAGACACTGTGCTAAGTGCTTTTCATAACTCACACAGCGTCAGGTAACTCTCACAACAACATTAAAAGAAGACAAGGAAACAGCAGTTCAGAGAAGCTGGGCAACTTCCCAAGGCTAAAGTAGTTCAAAAGTGGCAAAGCTGGGTCTGTAACCCAGGAGGGTGACTGAAACTATATTTTTTATTATAGCACATTGCTTTTCAAACAAAAAATGCTAACCCCATGACATCTATCTTTTTAAAATGTTGATTTTATAATACATATATTTTTATAATGAAGGGTATCAGTGCTAAGATCAGGCAAATATAGCCATTCTGTAGTCAAATTCATTAGTCTATGCCACCTCTGATGAAACATAACCTCAGGGCGTCAATTCTTCCTGACCTCCATAGTGGCAAATTATTATCTGACCCCACCACAGTTTCATAGAAACAGTATGAAATTAGACCTTTAAAAAATTTCTAGTGTACCAAGTTCAACTCCTCATATTTTGAGAGAAGTACTTCATTCAGAAATATGTGTTGATGTGTCACACATTTCAGTTTTAAGCTAAACTTAATGGCCCATCTTTTCTATTATACATTTTTTTAAATCCTCACCTGAGGACATTTTTTTCATTGCTTTTAGAGAGAGAGGAAAGAAGAGAGAAACATAAATTGGTCGCCTCCCGCACACACCCAAGCTGGGCATCAAACCCACAACACAGGTATGTGCCCGGACCAGGAATCAAACCTACAACCTTTCAGTTACAGGACAATGCTCCAACCAAATAAGCCACATTGGCCAGGGCCTAAAATACATTTTTTATAAAGAGCACAGAATATGCATATTGTGTTCTAAGGTATTAATTTTACAATGGTAAGAAACTGAGTATCTTATTTGTGCCAAGGAGGATGGCCAAACTTTAAGTCTCCATAATTTGAGAATTACAGATTTTTATGTCTGAAAAGATAAGTTTTAAAGAGTAACTATCTTTGTGTTCATGGATTAAGAAAGTACCCAATAATTTTTTCCTGGGTTAAATACTACTTTATATGAGAAAAGGAAAGAAAATTATATTAAATAATAGTATGTGAAAAGGGTTGTGTAGGAGGAACTTTCAGACAGGCAAGATTCTAAACTAGTGAGAAGGGGCCCATTTTTCCTAGCAATGATCACAAATTGGATAAATTCATACCCAGGGGAACTCGACCAGGGTTGTCCCACCTGGTGACAAAAAAGAGACTGGAAAATTTTGTCCTCTGACCGTGTTCACTAAAATTTAAGAGAGAGGAACTCAGCTCCCAGATTTGTTGTGCCAGTTCTGAAGTAAGACACTGCCATCTAGTGTTTTCTGCTCTCACTGTAATTTGGAAACCTCCAAATAACATGGTCTCCTCAGTCACCTAGTCAGACAAAATAGACCTAAATAGCAAAGGCATACATTCACATAGTATCAACATTAAGTTATTTGTTGAATTAAAGTATTCTATGAGGAAAATATGAGTAGTCAGTACAGTATTGAGATGGGAATCAGAGTTCACTGCTACCTTCCACTTGTTGACTATGTACAGGGGCAACAGGGAATGTGCAGAAAACTTGCGTGTGTTTGATAGGCCAGTGGTGGAATATGGTGGCAGAAGATTACAGATCAAGGTAAGGATGATTTTCTAATATTGAATCTCTAATACTGCCTAGTGGGGGCAGGTGTTTATTGTCACTGGAGTGTCCAGGGACAGCTGGGAGTACTTCGTAGCGAAGTTGAAGAAGGCATTTAAAAAAAGATGGTTGACTGAAGCAGACAACCTTTACATCTCTTCTTATGCTAGACTTTGAGCTCCTTGAACACAGGATTCTTACTATTGTGTCCTGTGTTTAGCATAGGTGTGATATGTAGTAGATATAGATATAGACACCCAGTGTTTTGTTGAATGAAGGAATATATTCACTGACCATTTCCCTGATGGAATAAAACTAGCCCAAATAAAAGAGTTACTTAACTGAAAACAAATGCGGCCCCTGACATTTAGAAACTGGCCTGGCTCTCAGACTAAGTCATGTTATTCTCCTATTGAACATAAACTCTCAGAATACCAACCTCAGACAAAGTTACTTGGAGACTATGATAACATGAGACAAAACAAGGTCACTTAATAATTTTGTTTAAGTACAGACAAAAATAAGCTCCTTATGCCACTGCGGAATACCCAACCGCCCAGCTCTTAGCCCAAATGAGTGGCTGCTGCTTCATTACAAATGACAGCTTTTCCTCCGGCTAGTCTTCCTCCTGTAGATGAGACTGACATACCCAACCACAGACTTGCCCTGCTTTTGGACAGCACTCAATATAGGGCAGAATCCCATTTCCTTAGACGCTCCCTCAAATCACCCAACCAAAACCCAAATCCTGAAATAAATTCTTTCTAACACCCTCTTACTAAGATACCATAGTCCCCACAGTCTGTGTTCGCCTTCACTGTATGGACAAAAAGGGGCCACATACTGAACCTGACAAGCTCGCAAGAGGCCTGCATGGGGGCCTTACACACTCAGAGCCTGAAAGTAACCACAAAGGATGGTCTGAAACTAACCTTCTCACTAAAAGCAGATTAGGGCAGGTAGTCCTGTCCTCGGCTGGTATTCTTCCCTAACAGAGGTCAGTCTTCACCTTAACTGAGCCTGTCCGTTGTCTTTTTGCATCTGGGATAACATACCTGATAACATGCCTTCTGAATAACTAAGTAATTTTCTTTGTCTGGAGCCCTTCAAAGCACAGCCACCACAGGGGAGACACCACAAATCCCCTCATTGTTATGTTCATTGTTGACAGTTAACTATCCTGTGCCTCCCCCATAAGCCCAGAGATTTGCCCTCCCCGCCTTCTCCCACCTCCCTAAACTATTACTAATAAATTTCATGCAACCTTTGATTTTTATGTATAAAATAAGTGGTAAAACTGCCATTTTCTGGAGTATTTTCTCCATCTGCTGAGATTTTGCTTCCTGGCAAACTGCTGTCAGTTTCGCTCAAATAAATTCATAAAAATTTTTAGAGGTTGGATGTTTCTTACATTGACAACTGTAGCCCACCTTGTTTAACTACAGGTCTGCTTCTGGTGGTCTCTGGATAAAGGGCATTGGAGGAAGTAAATGCTAAGGAAAAAGTGTGCTCTTAACGCCAGTGTAGTGTGAATCCTGTAAGAATCTACGATCTGTGAGGGATTCACAGATCTCTGTGAGGGATCAGTGCTAAGTTACAGAACACTCCCTAAAAGGGGTCTTTCATATTAATATTACTAACATTTACTGAGACTTACTCTGTGTCTTTTACAGACATTATTTCATCACACATCATAGGCATTATCATTACCTCTATTTACAGACAAGGAAACTAAAGCACAGGGAGTAGTCTCCTCAAGTTCGGACAGCTGGTAAGTCGAGGTGCCAGGGTACAACTTGGTCATCTGACATCCAAGCCCATGTTTCCGATGAATAAGACTTTAAAGGTACGGAGAGGGGTGTGAGTGTGTGTTCTGAGGGCAGGCAGCAAGGCATGAGCAAAGGCACAGGGGTAAAGAATGCCTCTGTGTAACAAGCATCTTGAATTCTCAGTCACTGTATAAAAATCTACAAAATCACCCTGGCCAGGTACTTCAGTTGGCTGACGTGTCCTCCCATACACCAAAAAGGTTGTGGGTTTGACTCCTGGTTTGCTTTGCCTCACTGAGAAGTCAGAGAAAAGGGGGCCTTCAGGACAGGTTCAGGGGGTTAGCCTGAAATGAGCTGCCACTGCCCACTGCTCCCCTGGTTGCAAGTCTCATGGGGACCCTGAGAGTTTATGAGATGCATGCCTGAGGGGGAAAAAAGAGGGGGAAGGGCAAAGTGCAGGCATGCTCCTAGGAGGGAGAATGCACATAGGGACCTTAGATTTGAGGGGGTTTTTAAGGGTGTGAGCTTAGGGGAGGTCTTGGGGAGAATCTCAATAAAATATTCATCAGATTCATGCTGATGTGCCAAAATGAGATTTATTCCCTTAACTTCATCTGTCCTTGAGTATGGCCGGCAAATGGCACTAACGGGATTTTGCTATCTATCTCCCTCAGTAGGGTGATTTAAGCTATTTACCCTCTGGTTGGGCAGAAGCATAAACCATTTATTATAAAGTGTCCTTGATTTACTAGATGGCTACAAAATGCTTGTTTAACTATCTGTCTCAGTTTCCCTATTCCATTTTCCCTGGTTTACTAACCCGTTTCATTGAGTCCTTCATAAAGATCACATTCTGGAAAGTGAACCTTATTCCTCTTGTGAGTTATCCAAGGTCACACTGAATCAAACAGCAAAACCAGAAATAAAATTCAGATTCAGCAGCTCCCAAGATGGTCCTTGATCTTCTTAAAGGAATAAAAAAGAGGAAGTGGGAACCAATACTGATTCTCTAAGAATGTTAATCATATGTGGATTTACAATGCCTGCAGCTACTACATGTTATCTATGAGACATTAAAGCATAATAAGCCCTTCAGTAAATGGTATTTTCACTTCTGGTCAAAATGGAGGTGTACATAGACATGCTTCACCTCCTAGTGCAACCACAGAGAGAATTACAACTATATATCAAAACAAACAACAACTAAAACTGTCAGAAATTCAAGCTATATGGAAGTCTGACAACCAGATTTAAAGAGGCTACATTCATTCAGACGGGTAGGAGGGGTGGAATCGTGGAGACAGTGGAGACCAGGCAGAGAGGCAGAGATACGAGGTGCAGAGACGGGCGGTGTGGTGGAACAGGCAGTCCTGCACTCTCGTGTGGTTGATAAAAATCAGGAGGGATACCTTAGGAGCTAGCGATCCCAGTCCCAGGCCAGAGAGTACAGCCCAGGTTCCAGTACCAAGATGAGAGATCCCCATAACTTCTGGCTACAAAAATCAGTGGGAGTTGGGGAGGAAGAAGAAACTGCTGGATTTTTTAGGAGAGTCTGTTTAAAGGGCCTGCACAGACTTAGAACATATGTAAACCCACCCACTCTTGGTCACCACCAGGGCAACAGCTGGAAGAGCGCCAGTCACATATAGGAAGTGGGTGAAGTGACTAGAAATGGGGCATATGGGGGCAAACCTCCAGAAGCCAGGCAGTGGCACTGTCCCCTCTCCAAGCCCTCCCCGACACAGAGCCACACAGTGGTGAAGTAGGTTGCCCTGCCCTGGTGATTACCTAAGGCTCCACTCCACACAATTCACAGGTGCCTTTTCTAAGACAGGAAGTCAAAGCAGCTTTACCTAAAATACACAAACAAACACAGGGAGGCTGACAAAATGAGGAGACAAAGAAATATGATCCAAATGAAAGAACAGAACAAAACCCCAGAAAAAGAACTAAACGAGTTCAAAACACTGGTGATCAGGATGCTCAAAGAACTCATTGAGTATAGCAAAAACATAAGGGAAGAAATGAAGGTTACACTAAGTAAAATAAAGAAACATCTACAGGGAACCAACAGTGGAGAGGATGAAGCTAAGAGCCAAATTAACAATTTGGAACACAAGGAAGGAAAATACATTTAATCAGAATAAAAGGATGGAAAAAGAATTTTAAAAAACAAGGATAGGCTTAGGAACCTCTGGGACAACTTTAAATGTACCAACATCCAAATCACAGAGGTGCCAGAAGGAGAAAAGGAAGAGCAAGAAATTGAAAACGTATTTGAAAAATAATGAAAGAAAACTTTTCTTAATTTGATGAAGGAAATAGACATACAAGTCCAGGAAGCACAGAGTCCTAAACAAGTTGGATCCAAAGAGGACCACACCAAGACACATCATAATTAAAATGCCAAAGGTTAAAGCTAGAATCTTAAAAGCAGCAAGAGAAAGGCAGAGAGTTACCTCCAAAGGAGTTCCCAAAAAGACTACCAGCTGATTTCTTAAAAGAAACTTTGTAGGCTAGAAGGGACTGGCAAGGAGTATTCAAAGTGATGAAGAGTAGGACCTACAATCTACATTACTCTCTCCAGCAATGTTATCATTTAGAAATGGAAGGGCAGACAAAGTGCTTCCCAGACAAGCTAAAGCTAAAGGAGTTCATCATCTCCAAGCCATTATTATATGAAATATTATAGGGATTTAAGAAAAAGAAGACCGTTTTGGTTTTCTTTGACCAAATGTTCTATGAACATTAAAAGGGCAACATATTCACAACTATCAACAACTGAATATATTTAAAAAAAAAAAAAAAGTTAAGCAAACAACCAGAACAGAATCATAGATATGGAGATCATTTGGAGGGTTATCAGCTGGAAGGGGGAACGGGGAGAAGGAGACAAAAGGTGCAGGAACTAGGAAGCATAATTGGTAGGTACAAAATAGGCAGGGGGATGTTAAGAACAGTACAGGAAATGGAGAAGCCAAAGAACTTCTACGCATGACCCATGGACATGAACTAAGGGTGGGGGATGGCTGTAGGGAAGAGGGGTACCAGGCGGAGGGGGGCAGAGGGGGAAAAATTGGGACAACTGTCATAGCATAATCAATAAAATGTAATTAAAAAATAGTTACAGTAAGATGCTGCATCACACCCACTGGGATGGCTACAATCAAAACAACAGACAACTGCTGGTGCGGACATGGAGAAAACTGGAACCCTTATACATTGCTGGTGGGTATGAAAATGATACAACTACTTCTGAAAACAGGTTGGCAGTACCTCAAAAAGTTAGAGAGAGTTACCATGTGATCTAGCCATCCCACTCCTAGGTATAGACCCAAGTGACCTGAAAACATATCCACACAAAAACTTGTAAATGAACATTCAAAGGAAAGTATTCATAATAATCAAAAAGTGGAAACGTAAATGTCCATCAATGAATTAACAAAATGTAGTATATCCATGTAATGGAATATTATTCAACCATTAAAAGGGATGAAGTACTGACATATGCTATAACATGAACCTTAAAAATGTTATACTAAGTGAACGAAATCAGATGCAAAAGATTACATAGCGAATTATTCCATTTACATGAAATGTACAGAACAGGAAAATTTATAGAGAGAGAAAGCAGATTAGTGGTTGCCAGGGCCAAGGGGGAAAGGAGAATGGGGAATGACTGCTGATGGGTTAGGGTTCCTTTTGGGGTTGATGAAATGTTCTGGAATTAGTGGTCACAACTGAACAATATTGTGAATACATTAAAAACTACAGAATTGGCCCTGATAGGTGTCAACCCACCAGTCAACCCACAAAGCAAAGGTTGCTGGTTTGACTCTCCCTCCCTTCCCGTCTCTCTAAAAATAGATTAATATATTTTTAATACCTCCTTCCAACCAAAAAAAACGGTATTTTTAAAAAAGGAACAGAAAAACACAAGAAATACAATCTGGATTTATAGTTAATATTGCAAAAATAATTTGAATTACATTCTGGATTGTGATTGTCCTAAACTGGCTTACCAAAGTGAAGTTAGCATAAGCCAGGGTCCAAATCAGTTAACTGTATAACCTCTTGGTAGAGGATAGAGTAAGACTTTTTAGCTGCAGAATACACAAATGTCTTTGGCATAACCCTATGTTGCGATTTCATGAGAAGCCACTTAAAATTGAATGAGACCAATGCTAAATTCTTAGATACACAGCCACACAATGAGAAAGTTCAACTAAAAGCCAAGTGCTTAGCTGGCAGTGCTGAAGGATGAAAGCCAAGCAATTAGAGCTGAGAAAACGGATTACATAATCTTACAGCAGGAGACTCAGTTATAGCAAGGAAACGGTTATACCAAGGAAGTTACTGACTGGGTGTTGGGAATAAACAAGCCATCTTTTTATCTGGGACGGATCAAGTACAGTTCGGGATAGGAAGGGGCAAGGGGAAGAGAGAGACTATATAAACTACCATCCAGCCTGCAGACTTTGAAAACATGAGAACTACCTCTGCAAAAAAGTGAAGGTTAATGGATGAACTTTGGACACCTTTCCTAAATACTTAGAGCTCACCACTCCTATATTTATTACTCACACAACCAGGAAGCTCCCAAATAATCATGTATTTCATATTCCTTTGAGATATTAGTTTCTTCCATCACTGTTGCCCCAAACATCATAAAATTATTCATAGGCAGTGAGGCAGGGCAACTTGCCTCACCAAACCTCTCCCTGTATCTTAGTACAAAGGGCTAAAAATAGTAAAATCACTTTTGCTAAAGTTTCTAAACAAAAATAATTTCTGACAAGGCTTTTTTGTTTTTCCTTTCCTTGCTATTTTTCATTCCCTTTTAACCTTTTTTTACAAGAACAAAACCTACAATTTCATCTGGAAATGGACTATCTCTGTTTCAAGCAAAATAAAATGTTTTTTTGAGAAATAAGCCAATATCCTCCAGATAGAAAGAGAACAATCTGGGACTAAGGCACAATGAGGACCATGATCAGGCTGTCCCCAGTGCTGTTCCTGTGGCCTGGGAGGGGACCTCAAGGATCTGACAGCATAAAAACAAAACTCGTAAGAATGTCACATTTCTACATCATTAATCAAAGCTCAGTTGACTTTTCATCACAATGAACTTTAATAGTAGTTCAACATTTAGACGGAATGGGACATGAGTTTAGTAGATGGAAAACTTGATTTGTTCCACAGGTAAGCCTTGATTATTCTGTCTTTCATTTCTCTCAGCTCTAAAATTAAGCTATCTTTTGATACCTTCCCTTTTTTGCCAATAGAAGATTATAGATCAAATGAAATGTCTAACTTGCTTCAAAAGGAATTACTGTAGCCATACCAGGAGGAGCTGGTTGGACCTAGGATGAACAGCAAGAAGCATTCTCACCCTCCAGAACTGCTCCTCAGAGCCATGGGGGAGCACACACTGAGAGCAGAGGGCTGGTCATAGGCATTAGGCCTTGTTCTGTTTTGGCATTTCCAATAGCACCAAGTAAATAATTTTCCTCAGAGATTATCTGATAAACTATTGTTCAGGGTAATTCAAACTGAGAACAGGAGACTCTTCCTATCTGCAAGTGGGTCACATAAGAGTTTTAAGTAATAGAGTCCTTAAAAGTCCATTAAGTTTGAGATGAAAACTTAGGTGTAAATAAGGCGAGGTGGACATGAGACACAGAAATCACAGAAACAAATATATGGCACACACAGACAACTGAGACCTGCTATGGAAAGCTTTAATCACCACATGTAAAAATAATATTTTCACATATCAAAATGGCTCCAAATTCTTTATCATCACCATAAGAAATAAAAGTTGCATTAATACAAAACCTTCCTGTTCATAACTGCAAGATTTATGAAACTTTCTAATAAACACATTTTTTAACCCTGAGGTTATCACCAAAGTGAAAAAGGAAAGTGACTCTCAGCTGAAATTTATTTAATGTAGAATTTTTTAAATCATTTATTTTTTAACCTGGAATGGCTTTCTCTTCACTCTCCCATCCATACCAAGTGATGACAAGAGGAACAGATGACAAATGCTTGTGTCCAGTCCAGTGATACATAACATACTGACCGTTATGATTCTCAACTCAATCCACTGATCAAAACAAAGAAATTGAATTTCAGTATCAATTTACTCAGAGCTATCATGTGAAAAAATTTATCAAAATTGTCTCTTTCTTATAAAAGGGGAGTTGACAGTAAATTCTCAAACAGTTCTTTCTTACAATGTCTATTGCAGTTCATTGTATTTAGTACATATGAGCCAACTAATTCAGTTCAGAGTTCGGACTGCCGTGCAGATCTCGGCTCTGGGCTCTCAGCCACCCTGAGATAAGATCTGCACACGTCTAACAGAATCATAACCCCAACGCTGCAAGAGCTATTCCAGTCAAGCGATGGCAGAGGCAATCATTTTAAATAAGAAAAAAGACAGCCATATTGAAGGGGAGACTATTTAAACATTTTTGATATGTAAAAGGAAACAAACAGCACAAAAAAATTTTCAAAATCTAAATTCCTAATGTCTCTAAAATGGTTTTTTGCGAACAAGGCTAGAGCATGGTGTGCTACCACTCACAAGGCAGTCTGGGGACTTTTCTCCCATTATTTCCAGGATGATTTCTGCATGTTTCTAAAACATGTTCTTTCTAAATATTCATAGCACTTCATCAAAACTGTTAGTCTGCACATCTGAGTCAGGCAGTCTCTGTTGTCACTTGGTTTCAAAGTATTAGACACACAATTTCCTATGTACTACTTACTTTTGACTGCACAATCACGAGTGTTCTGGGCCATAAGACACATGTAGGGATATATGGCAGGTAAAGAATTACCACACCTAACCTTGTTCCATACTCTCTATTTTTATTATTCCTAGATGCCTTCCCAATTCAAATGACTGAATTGGACAATGCAGACAGGGACATTTATTGGGTTTTTCTTGAAAAGTTAAATTATGTTCACTACCTCTCAGCCAAACCGGGTTATAATAATGAAGAGAAAATTCAGTATTAGACTGAATTAGAAAAAACTTGTCTGGGAAAGACTTGATACAAGTGCTCTCCCCCAACCCTACCGCCCCCCACCCCCAAACTGGTAGTCATCGAAAATCAAGGTTGGAAAAAACCTGAACAATTGTTTGGCCAATCACCCATCTGACACCTGAACTGCTATATAACATTTGTGCCCAGTTGTTTCCCATTGTCTGCTAAAACACCTTTAGGGGCAGGAAGCTGTTGCAACATTACTTTCTCCTCCTTAGAACAGGATAGCAAAACGGACGGAATAGATAAACAAACTTCCATTAAACATGATTAAGAATTTTGTCTAACTTTCCAAGAGAGTTAGCAGATTTTCAATTGCTCCTCAGAGGAATACACCAGATTTGTTCCACGCATCCCATGCTTTCAACAATGATTCAAAATGGGGAAATAAGAATTTTATAAACCATTGTTGAATAGCTGTGTGTCTATGGTCATGGGGAAGCAGATTAAAATCTCTCAGAAGTACTCACTGTAGGAACTCCAAAACAAAGGGTAAGTAAATGTTCTGAATAATAAATAAAAGTTTCACTTTAAAGCTACTATAAACACCTTGTGCACAAGTCTTGGTACAAGAATTCCAGAGCTCCGTGGATGCATGATCACAGCTGCAGCATTCGTCAGTTCAGAGGCAGGCGACAGGAGAGTCACAGGAGCAAGTCTGGGGCTGCGGCCTGCTGTCCCCTGCACTCAGAAGCAGGACACTCTACCTTGACTTTCTCCTTCTGGCTTGTATGGTAGCACCGCAAATAATTTTCTTATTTCTGACTTCTCTCAAGGTACTCATACTGCTTCAAGTTTTCAAATCGCCTCTTCAGAAGCCCAACAAAGCAATATGTTGTTTGGTGGAGAGTAATATCAGAATTCAATTTACAAAGGATCAGTTCCTCTGAAGGAACAAGTTTATGTCTATATATTTATTTTCTGAACATATTGATGAATAAGTCTACCTGAACTGAAAACATTCATCCTGATACACACACATAAACTTTAAAAACTCTAAATGACTATGTTAATTAAGACTCAGGTGATTCAATTCGGAGTGTTATCCTTCACTGGAAGGTATTAAAATGGCAATGGTGTCGCTCTTTAACACACAAGACTGAATAACGAACAGAAACAAAACAACAAAAAACCAACCTTAAAGTCAGTATGTCTTTTTATATGGAGGCCACTTTTTTTCATATCAGTTTCAAAAGTGTGAGATAATTAACATTTAGTGGCTAGATGACAGGAGAGCAAATCTTCCTGCAAAAAAGAATAAATTTCTTTGACCACTGAGATTTGGAAGTCAAATCAATGGAAGTCTATTAAGTACTCAGGATAGATCTGGTTTGCATCAAACACCACAAAGATCTTTGGATTCCAGGTGTCATCCACACAGCTGTCATATAAATTCACATAGCTACCGTCTTTGGAAGGAGGTCGCATGTATTTGGAGTCTCCATTTATATAATCTCCAATTAGCACTCGAGCAAGAAACATAGATTTGTATGTTCTAAATAGATGCCGCTGTTGCAAGCTTACACCATGAATTTGGAATGTGTTTCCATGTTTTATGTCATCTTTGCAGAAGCGACTGGAGTAAGCAGCATCTCTAGCAAAATAGGTTCCTTAAACAAAAAGAACCAAAAAAAAAAAAAAAAAAGCCAAGATTACTCTGAAGAATACATGAAACACAAACAAAAACATTCTAATTGTTAGGGGAATAGACACGTGGAATTATATAACCAAAATAGACGTGGAATTTCCTCCTATGCAGATCTTTAAGAAAAGAATAGGAATTCCTCTGTTAGGGACAGCTGCGATTCAGACTGCCACAGGGATAGGTTTGTTTGTATAGACCAGTCCCCAACATCAACACCATCCCACCTGGACAAAGATGTAGCTGCCAGACTTTGTTTTCAAAAGAAATCTTACAAAGAAACCCAACATATAAGACACATACAAACTATTTCTGTGATTGTAAGTGTAGGAGGACCTGAGTTTGTTTTGGTTTTTTTAAAAGATTTTTATTTATTTTTAGAGTGAAGGGAAGGGAGGGAGAAATAGGAGAGAAACATTGATGTGTGAGACAAACATCAATTGATTGCCTCTTTTACGCCTCCAACTGGGGACCCAGCCCGCATCCCAAGCATGTGCCCACACATGGAATTGGACTGGTGACCCCTTGGTTTGCAGGCCAGCTCTCAATCCACTGAGCCACACCAGCCAGGGAGTTTTAATTATTTGGACCCCCTCCCATTTCTATTTCCTTCTACCGCTTTCCTTACCCTACTACCCTGTACAGCAATGAAAACTACTGGTCTACAGAGATGATTTTAAATCACCCCCCAAAACACATTTCTGTGATACAGAATAACAATTCAATATTATTTTTGAAAATAATAGAACTCTATTGTCCAGGAGAGTGCAATGCTCTTCACAGCTAACCATCCCAAAAGAACAATCCACTGGTTCATTGCCTAAATATGAAAACTCAGTAAAGCAGCTGACTCTTCCAAGGAGTCAGGTCTGTGAGACTGACATCATTATGGAAATGCTTACTCAAAAAAAATTTTTGAAAGAATTTCAAAGTCTCATATTACCCAATACTGACAGGATTTATGTAGCACTTTTCTGATCCTCTTACAGTTAAATAAATGAAATGGTCTTTTCAGTAGTTATTTTAAAAATTAATTTATTTTTTAAAACTACAGCACATCCTGATTTTAAATGATAGTCAGTCCTGTTGATGGAGGTAAGGTGCAAAGTAAGAACCAGCAAAATAAATGTCCATCCCTTACCTTTCCCCCTCATCTCTCTCCTTAATGTGCTTGAGTAGTGGGCATAAATTGGAGAACTTGGACTTTCACAACATTAGAAAAAAGGTGAGGATTTCCCCCATTATTCCTTATTGCTCATTAATATTCTTACCTATCTTTTGCTAAAAAACAAACAAAAAATACTAGTACTAGACCTGTGTGCAATGTAATTAATTTATTTTATAGTTCTCTCTATATCTGACATAGAACAGTTTTAGTTTTATCCATGGAAAGGACTTATACATGAAAATTAAATGTAATGCAAAAATCAGCTAACACAGACATGATGCCCCATGTGAATGACTGGGAGTGGAATGCGATTAAATCCAGTAAAAAGGTCTTCTATCTTGTACATGCAGGAAGTGGCTTTTCTATGGCTCAGAAACTCCGAGGGTGTGCCAGGAACCTAGTACAGTAACTTTTAACTTAATGAATGACTATCAAACCCCTGAATTACAAAACAATCAATTGTCTTCAAAGAGAGGAGATTTGCTCCCAGGACTCAAATTGGACTTGGAATTTTGATAATTACCTTTACCAAAGAGAGCGCCATGTATACCATTTATTCTCCAATCAAAGTTATGAATGCAAATTGCTTCCACAAATTCACTGCTGGTACCGTGAAATAGCATTTGTTCATTAATCTGAGGCATGCCACTTTTTTTCTTGAGCTGGGCCTTTTTCCTAAAAACACAATATACATAGACATAAAACACACAGATTTATACTATAAGTGACAATTATTAATTTTTCAAAGAGCAAAATTCAATAGAAAGAATGAACCAGAAAACATTGCTTTAACATAAACAATGAATGGGCAAAGTGACTCTGAAGAAGAATCTCAAATGCTCTTGGATACGTAAGTCATCTCATTAAAAATCATTACTTAACACTCAGACTTAAGGGTTGAAAATTATACCCAAAACTACAGATATGCCAGACAATGCCCCATATAGTAAAGGTGATTGCCTAAGCTAGCCAAGTTTTACAGATGCCTAAATATGATATTATAAACAATTAAATAACACAAAGTTCACAGAGTCCTTAAAGAGTGAATTCCTTGAGCAAGGACGATCCCTTAATTGTTGTACTCCCAGAGGTTAAAAAATTTTAGTTTCATTATACTGAATTTTGAATCTTAGGGCTAGAAGGACATTAAGCCATCAGTTCAACTTTTTCCCAATGGACAAATCTCTTTTCACAAAGTAGGACTGACTGTAAAGCATAAAAACAAACAAATAGAAAATATTCTTTTTCAATTCTTTCATATAAAAATGAATAATTACATATTTATACATGAAAGTTAAAAGTAATGAACTAGATTTACATGAATTAAAATAGATGATACATGAAAAATAATATTGAATGTAAAAAGAATGTTGTAAGAAGAGACATATAACTCAAAATAATACTGCATATTGTATAAGTTTACACATGTATAGGTAGTAAAAAATACAAAAACATGAACAAGGCAGCACACCAAACTCAGGAGGAAAGAAGGAAAACAAGATGGGGATGGGGCATTTCACCTGTATCTATAAGGCTTTGCATATTAAAAAAACAAAAACAAAAGAAAAACAATAAAGGAGATCCAAGAGCGTACAAGAGTAAGTGGAAGCTACACTAACCTCCTCCCAGGACCAGTCTGGAATTACAACTAAATTGTAGAGAAATCATCCAGAATAACCAACTGAACAATAGCTGGAGAGGAGCCTTATAACTACAGACAGAAGAAACCACTTCACCAAAACAAGACTGGTAGGGAGTGCAGAGGCAACGTGAGAGGGCTGGCTGGGCTCGCACAGGTAGCTGGAGTGCCAGGGGGATATTTCAGCAGCTAGGGGGTTCCCCCTGGGAAGTGTGGTGTCTAAACGCCAAGCTAGGCTCCCCAGCCTGCAGCACCAGAGCTCAAAAAGTACCCAGATAACATCCAGCTATGAAAGGCAGCAGGGTTTCTCTCTGCCAGCGACAAATGGCTGGAGTCACAGAGAGCCTCTTAAAGGACCAATGCACAAAATTTCATTTGTAGCCACTTACCCTGAGCTCCAGCAAAGGGAGGGAAGAGTAGACTAGAAACACCTTGAAGAGAGTCTGGGGATGGTGGCTTTGGGAAGAGAACTGAGGGAGCAGCTGCCAGGATCCTGGTACTGAGTCATCCCCAACATTACACGAGCCATCTCTCTCAGGCAGAGCACTCCCTTCCAAGTGACATCAGCCTGGGGGGAAGCAATAGCCCTGCCTGCAGGAATTCCACTGCCCTGCCCTGTGCTGCTTAAACCTGACTGCTGATTAGAGTGACTAGATTAACAGCTGAAGGAGGCAGCCACAGACTGTGGACCCCTGGTAGCATCAAACAGGCTCCCTAGAGCCAGACTGGGACACCATCTCACATCACCAAGAGTGGATCCACAAAGAGAAGACAGTGGTAAACACTAGATTCTACTGAGATGAAATCCACTGTATTCTTCATGATTTGTGTTATTTTCTCTCCTGCATAGCTGTTTAACATTCATTTCTTGTCCTGGAAGTTTGTGCCTATTAGGTCACTCGTTTTTATAATATAGCGTATTTCAAATCTCAAGTTTTGCTCCTCCCTTTTCTTACTCCATTTTACCTTTTATTTTTTCTTCCAATTTCCATTTTAAATTTTGTTTTCTCTCTTGCTACAACTTCTTTCCATTCCACACTCTTATTATTTCTTCCTACCCCCCACCTCTCAAAACCATTTTTCTTGTCATTAATTGTATCACATTCTTTTTCCCATTTTTGAAATACCCTTATTCTCTCTCCACCTTTATCAGTCTTTGCTCATTGGTTGTGAATATGGAGGTGGTTGTTGCATTTCTTCGATTTTATTTCTAGGTCTTCACTATTTTTGTATTTCATATCTCAAATTTTACTGCTCCCCTCTCCTACTCCATTTTGCCTTCCTCCTGCCCTTTCTCTTTTTTTTTTTTGTTTCAAATTTTAACTATTCCTTGTCTTAGCCTGTTTTCATTCTTCACTCTTAGTATTCCTTCTCCCTTTGTCTTCTCAAAATCACTTCTCTTTCCTCTAGACGTCTTTCTTTATTCCCTCTTATTCCCATCCCACCTATATTAATCTTTGCCCATTTGTTGTTGATAGCGCAGTGCTGGATCTTTTTCTCCAATTTGATTCCTTTCATTCTCTCTCTATATAAAGTTTTTTAAATTTCTGTTTAAATCTAATACTATACACTTCTCTTCTTTTACCCCATTCCGTCTTCTTCCCTCCCTTTTTTATTTACAATGTAAATTTTTCTTTCTCTTTTCACCTTGTCTCTATTCTCTACTCTTATTATGGCTCCTCCCTCTACTCTCTCAAAATCATTTTTCTTTCAGCAATCATATTCATTTTTCCCTTCTTATAATAGTCTTACTATCTTTACACCTTTATTAATATTGGCTCATTTGCTGTTGTTAGTGTGGTTGTGGATGGGTGTTACTTTTTCAGGTTTGGGTTTGTTACCTGTGCTGTTTCATCTTGTCCTGGCAGCACCTGTACAACAGCACATAACAGGACTGGGGGGAGTGACTCTTGGCCAGCTGGAGGGAAGTACCCACAAAAGAACAACTCAACAACAACCAAAACCCAATTACAACCAGAGAGCCCACATAAACAGCATAAAGGGCAGCTCAAGGGGATCACGTTCAGGATATCAAGGAGACTGCACCACTGAATCCCACAGGTCTACCACAGAAGGTCATACCGTGAAGACAGGGAATCAAAGCACATTAATCTAATACACAGAAACACACAACAAGAGTCACCTAAAATGGGGAGACAAAGTAACAACCCCCAATCAAAAGGAAAGGAGAAACCCCCAGAAAGACTGCTATACAAAATTGAGGCAAGCAAACTATCAGACATTGAGTGCAAAATAATAGCTATAAGGATGCTCAATAAGCTCATTGAGAATTACAAATAACTCCACCAGCATGAAAGAAAAAAAACAACAACATAGAAACTATCAATAAGAGCCAAGAGGGAATGAAAAATACAATATCTGAAATGAAGAAAACAGTGGAAGGGATTAAAAACAGGTTAGATGAAGCAGAGGACTGAATCAGCAAGCTGGAGGACAAGGTAGAAAAAAATTCCCAGATAGAGCAACAGAATAACAAAAAAAGACTTGAAATTAACAAATAGGGTTTAAGGGAGCTGCAGGACAACATGAAAGGTAATACTATTTGTATCATATGGATACAAGAAGGTCAAAAGGAACAAGGAAAAGAAAAGAAAACCTCTTTGAAAAAGTAATGACAGAAAACTTCCCTAACTTGATGAGAGAAATAGTCATGCAAGTCAAGGAAGCACAGATGATACCAGTGAAGATGAACCTGAAGAGGCCCACTCCAAGACACATTATAATTAAAAAGGCAAAATTTAAAGACAAAGAGAGAATCTTAAAGGCAGCAGGGAAACACAGATAGTAACATACAAGGGAGTTCCATAAGGCTATCAACTGATTACTTAACAGAAACACTATAAGCCAGAGGGAATGACAAAAAATATTCCTAGTAATGAAAAGTAAAGGCTTGCAACCAAGACTACTCTACCAAGCAAGGCTCTCATTTTAAAATGGAAGGTGAAATATGCAGTTTCTCAGACAAAAAAAGGCTAAAAGAATACATCTCCACCAAACCAGCTTGCCAGACATGCTAAGGGACTGCTTTAAGAAAATGAAGAGAGAGAGTGAGAAAGAGGGGGGAAGGGGGTACAAAGGTAAAAAGAAGGCAATGAGTAAGTACCTATCAATAACAGCTATCAATGTAAATGGATTCAATGCTCCATAGGGTAGGGTAGCTGAATGGATAAGAAGCTGCATGTATGCTGTCTACAAGAGACTGATCTCAGAACAAAAGACCTACACAGACTGAAATTGAAGGGATGGAAAAGAATATTCCAAGCAAATGGTCATGAAAAAAAATAATAAAGCTGGTATAAAAATACTTACCTTAGACTAAATTGGTTTCAAAAAAAAGGCATAAAAAGAGATTTAAAAAAGGATACCACAAAATGCTTAATGGAATAATCCATAGAGAAGATATAACCCTTGTAAACATATGCACCTGACATAAGAGCACCCAAATATATAAGGAAAATCTTGGAGGATTTCAAGAAAGATATCAAAAGCAACACACTCATAATAGGGGACTTTAACACACCAATGTAAACAATGGATAGATATTCCTAGCAAAGAATCAACAAGGAGAGTGTGGCATTTGACAACACTCTAGATCAAATGGACTTTGATATATGCAGAACCTTTTGCCCCAAAGAAGCCAAATATACATTCTTTTCAAATGCACATGGAACATTTACAAAGGTAGACTACATGGTAGGACACAAAACAAGCCTCTACAAATTCAAGAAAATTGAAATCACATCAAGCACCTTCTCAAATCGCAATGGCTTGAAACTAGAAACTATCCTTAAAGACAAAACTCAAAAACATTGAAATTTATAGAGACTGAATAACTTGCTATGAAATAGTGAATGGGTTATCAATTAGATCAGAGAAGAGATCAAAAAGTTTCTGGAAAAAAAAGGAAAATGGACACACAACAGACCAAAACCTATGGGACACAGTGAAGGCAGTTCTGAGAGGGAAGTTCATAGCAAAACAGGTCTATATAAAAAAGATAGAAAAATATCAAATATACAACCTAACCCACATCTACAAGAACTAGAGGAACAACAACAAATAAAGCCCAGCAACAAATATAAAGGAAGGAAATAATCAAGATGAAAGTGGAATTGAATGATCTAGACTAAAAGAACAATTCAAAGGATCAATAAATCCAGGAGCTGGTTCTTTGAAAAGATAAATAAAATTGATAAGCCTTTAACCAAATTCATCAAGAAAAAAAGAAAGAGGACCCAAATAAGATCAGAAATGAAAGAGGAGAAATTACAACCAATACCATAGAAATACAAAGGATTGTAAGAAATTACTATAAACAACTATATGCCAAGAAATGATCCTAAAATCCTCAACAAAATATTAGCAAACTGGATCCAGCAATACATTAAAAAGATCATTTGCCATGATCAAGTGGGATTCATCTCAGGGATGAAAGGATGGTACAATATACACAAAGCAATAAATATAATACACCACATAACAAAATAAAAGACAAAAATCACATGATCATATAAATAGATGCTAAAAAAGCATTTGGCAAAGTACAGCACCCATTTGTGGTAAAAACACTCAGCAAAGTAGGAGTAGAGGAAGCATACCTCAATATAATAAAGGCCATACAGGAGAAACCTACACCAACATCATACTAAATGTGCATAAACAAAAACCTTTCCTACTAAGATCAGGAATAAGACAAGGGTATCTGCTTTCACCACTTCTATTCAACATAGTAATGAAAGTTCTAACCACAGTAATCAAACAAGAAAAATAAATAAAAGGCATCCAAATTGGAAAGGAGGAAGTAAAACTGTCATCTTTTTTTTTGGATGACATGACAGTGTACCCGATAGGCTCCACCAAAAAGCTATTAGACTTAATAAGTGAATTTGGCAAAAGAGCAGGATACAAAGTCAACAGTCAGAAATGGTAGGCATTTTTGTACATCAACAATGAAATATCAGAAACAGAAACTATGAAAAAAATCCCACTGTCTATAGCAACAAGAAAAATGAAGTACATAAGAATAAACTTAACCAATTAGGTAAAAGACCTGTACTCAGAAAACTACACAACATGTAAAAAGTTAAGGAAGACACAAATAAATGGAAGCATATACCATGTTCATTGATTGGAAGAATTAACATCATTGAAATGTCCATACTACCCAAAGCATTCTGTAGATTCAACACAATCCCTATTAAAATACCAATGACATATATCACAGATTTAGAACAAATGTTTATAATTTATATGAAACAAAAATGGCCCTGGATAGCTACAGGTATCTTGAGAAAGAAGAACAAAGTAGGAAGGATCACAATACTTGGTATCAAACTAAACTACAAAGCCACTGTAATCAAAATAGTCTGGTACTGGCTGTTTTGACTGTATGATAAGAACAGACACATACATCAGTGGAAAAGAACAGAGAGCCCATAAATAAACCCATGTCTCTATGGTCAATTAATATTTGACAAAAGGGATAGGAGCATAACATGGAGTAAAAATAGCTTCTTCAGCAAATGGTGTTGGGAGAACTGGACAGCTACATGCAAAAAAGTGAAACTAAAGCTCCAACTTACACCATACACAAAAATAAACTCAAGAGGGACAAAAGACTTAAATATAAGCTGTGACACCATAAAAGTCCTAGAGGAAATCATAGGCAGTAAAATTTCAGATATCCCACACAGCGATATTTTTGCCGATATATCTTCTAGGGCAAGGATTATAAAGGAAAGAATCAACAAGTGGGGCTGCATCAAATTAAAAAGCTTCTGCACAGCAAAAGAAAACATCATCAAAATGAAAAGAGAACCAACCATATGGGAAAACATATTTGCCAATGATACTTTGGACAAGGGTTTGATCTTCAGAATATATAAAGAACTCATACGACTCAACACCAGGAAGATACACAATCTAATTAAAAATGGGCAAAGGAACCTGAACAGACACTTCTCCGAGGAGGACATACACAGGGCCCATAGGCATATGAAAGGATGCTCAGCATCACTAGCCATCAGAGAGATGCAAAGTGAAACTACAATGAGATACCATCTCACACTGGTCAGAGTGGCTATCATGAAAAAAATCAACAAAAAAGTGCTGGTGAGGATATGGAGAAAAGGGAACCTGACTGAACTGTTGGTGGGAATGCAGACTGGTGCAGACACTGTGGAAACATTATGGAGTTTCCTCAAAAATCTAAAAGTGGAACTGCCTTTTGATGCAGCGATCTACCTTTTGATCCAGTGATCCCACTGCTGGGATTATACCCTACAAATCCTGAAACACCAATTCAAAAGAACCTATATATTCCAATGTTCATAGCAGCTCTATTTACAATAGCCAAGTGCCAGAAACAGCCAAAATGCCCACTGGTAGATAAGAGGATTAAATAACTGTAGTATATATACACAATGGAGTACTACGCAGCAGGAAGACAGAAAGAAAGAAAGAAAGAAGGAACTCCTACCTTTTGCTACAGCATGGATGGAACTGGAGAGCATTATGGTAAGTGAAATAAGCCAGGCAGCGGCAAATAAATACCATATGATCTCACCTATAAATGGAATCCAATGAACAAAAGAAACAAACGAGCAAAATAGAACATGGAAATAAGGAACAGTCTCAAAGTGACCACAGGGTATGGGGGAAGAGGATAACAAGGGAAAGAAAGGGAAGTGTCTATCTAGTCAAGGAAGATGCATAAAGGACCCATGGGCATGTACAACAGGGTAGGGAATGACTGTGGGAGAGGGGGATGGGCCGAAAGGGGAGAGCAACAGGGGAAAACTGGGACAAGTGTAATATAAAAACAAGAAAAAAAGAAAGAAGAAAATGTGACAAATATTAAAATGTTAAATTTGATTGGTAGGTACACAGGGGTCTGTAAACTATTTGCTGCATTTTCATTTCAAAAATATTCCGTAAATACGATATTTTAAAAATTAAAGTTATTCTTTTCCCCTATTATATCTCCAATAGATAGCTTTGTAATGCCTGTTGCAATTCATTCCAGTGCCAAGTGCTCACTGCTTTGCATAACAGGGCAATCTATTTGTGATCACCTGTAATTGCTAGAAAGAATATCTATGCTAATACTGAACCAAAATCTTCCTTCCTATTACTTCCATTCATTGGTCTAAGTTCTTCTCTTCCAAATGCAGAACAATTCAAATATTCTTATACAAAATTACTCTACAAATATCTAGAAATAACCATGAATAGTGACTGAGGCTCTTTCTTTTCTAAGTCAAATATATACCACTCCATCAACTACTCCTCACACAGCATAGCTTTCAGGCCTTTCTCTATCTGTGCTGGACAGCCTTTAGTTGACAAGAATCTGCTGGATACCTTCTGGTTTATAAATGTTGGTAGGAAAGAGAAAGAGTCCAAATATTATCAGACAGCACTGACTCTGCTGGCATACCACTGAATTCATTGTGTAGCAGGGGCACCACACTGCTGACTTAAAGGAATTGGAGTAAATCGAAACTTCCAGGACTTTCTCAAATTAGACTTCTCTCAGCTTGCTGTATTTGCACAAATGACTTACAAACCTAATGCAGTATATTTATTTAAATTAAGGTTTAACTTGGTATAGCATTTTGAAAAGTACAGAACTTATTTTTAAAAAACATGTAGCTTAGTGATTATGTGGGAGGTGGATACTTCCATTTAAATGATGAAAGAAATGGAAATGTATATGGTCTTTCTCAAGAGTCATTTGGCAATATGTATCAGAATTTAAATGCATATGCTTTGATTTATTGGTGGTAGTCTTTTCAAAGCATAAAGCATGACGTTAGAAGGATATACATTAAACAAATATTTACTTCAGGAAAAGGCAGCATGTTTTCACTAAGAGCAAATTACGCCAGCCCTGACTGGTGTAGCTCAGTTGGTTGGGCATCAACACATAGGGCAAAGGGTCTCCATCTTGATTCCCCATCAGGGCACATGCCAGGGTTCCGGGTTCAATACCTCACTGACGTGTATACCAGAGGCAACCAATCAACGCTTCTCTCTCACAAGGATGTTTCTCTCCCTCTCTTCCTCCCTCCCTTCCTCTCTCTCTAAATATAATCTTCAAAGAAAAAGAACAAATTATGCCAACTTCCTTTTTTAAAACTTGATCTACTTACTTTTCTAACAATGCATATTTGTTGCTTTTCTACGAAAAAAAATCTTTTAAAAAAGACGATCATACCGTTTTGATTCGCTGTTTCAATCTTCTAAGGTCTTTTTGATTCCTGATTCATTCACACAACAAATAAGCTACCCATTCTAGTTTCGAATCTTTCACAAATGTGATAACCAAGTCTTCCACATTTTCATCCAAATTCCTGATAAAAATGTTGCAGCACTCAAGGAGAAAGCATGCATGCCATTCGAGTTACTGTTTGCATAGGACTTTTAACTGGGTATTAATTTTTTTCTTTATACTTATTCACCTCACACATGTTTCTCTAAATTGTCTTCATCACAAGAACCTTTTAAACCACTTTGTGAAAATTAAGTTACCCTAAGGGGCTCACCCATCTACTACTATGGTAATCCTTTTACTTGGGTATTATCAAATTTATACTGTTTGGCCCCCCCCCCCAAAACATTGTTTAATATGCATCCTTCTAATGTCAAGTTTCACGGTCAATAATGGCTAGAATCCACTCTAAAATCAGGATGTTCAACTCATCACTACTTTTCAGGCACAGATTAGAATGAACTTTGGGTTGAAAATTTACTCCAATCTCTGTTAGATATTATAAAGGAAGTGTTGGTTAAAGAGTGAGCTGTGTGGGCATTAAAAACCTGTGTGGTCACTGGATTCGATATAGTGTTATACCAGTTGAAGGCAGAGTGGAATGGGGTGGTCAAAGTTTGTATCCCCACAGCATAAATTATTCTTGTGCCCACTGCTAAGGCACCTGCGAAATGTGGAGACACTCATACTATGACACTGGTATTCCAGAAAGGCTCATGTTGAATTCTAGGGCTTCCTGGAGTTCAGTTAAACTTTTGGAAAAAGTCATCGGATTCAAACTATACTAAGTTCTTCACAATCCTGCCCACCTTTGCCCAACCCTAAGTGCATTTCTGAACTTACTGAAAATATTGTAGCATCCACCTCTCAAAGATCTCTTAAAATTACCCACTGTCTGAGGGACTAGAGTACCAAAAGGGCTAAATTGGATATGCCACGTACTCTGAACTACTTCAGGAATACCTTCATGCTCTAGATGGAAGTAAGTTTGCCTAGATTTAGACCAGTGGTTCTCTATCCTGGCTGAACGTCAGAATCACTTGCGGAACTTTTTAAAGATAATATCAGAATGCTGAGGTTCTGACTGGGTGGATCAGGGGTGGGTGACAGATATCTCTACTTGTTAAAGGGCTTCACAGGTGATTCTGATATGCAGCCAGGGCTGAAAATCTTTAATCTAAATCCAAATTCTTCCATACTCTTTTTTTCCCCAAAGATTTCATTTATTTTTAGAGAGAGTGGAAGGGAGGGAGAAAGAAAGGGAGAGAAATATTATTCAGTTGTCTTTCACAAGACCCCAACCTAGACCTGGCCTGCGACCCAGGCATGTGCCCTGACTGGGAATCGAACCAGTGATCTTTTACTTTTCAGACCTGTGCACAATCCACTGAGCCACACCAGCCAAGGATCCAGCCAGCAATCCAGCCAGGGATCCAGCCAGGGCCCTTCCACATTCTTAATGAGACAGCAGCTTTCATTCTCTTTTTTTTTTCCTTGCTGCATTCTCCTTCTCAACCCTGGATCAACCCAACGACCTCCTCTCCTCTTAAATTTGAATGGCTGAAGTTAAATCAATCAACATCCTCATGGTTTCCACTGCAAATTCACACATTCCAATATACCTAAGTCCTCAACACTGATAGAAAAAGCTATAGTTCCCAGGTTAGCTCATTCTCTGCCATTTTTCACAGTGACCATTTCAAATCTCAACTTTCCCTCTCTCTCTCTCCCCCTTATAGCCACACCTCCTTAACACCTCATTCTCTGCAGGTGACCTCACTTCTTACTTCATGAAGGAAACTAAAAGTATCAAGATGGAGCTCCCAACCTAACTCCTGGCTTCATCTTCAACCTCTGCTTATTTACAACAGAACCTGACCACCCCCGCCTATCTCCTGACATATGTTCTCTGAATTCCACCCGTCATACCTCTTCAGGAACTGTAATCCATCAATTACCCTTCCCTTCTCCTGTCGTTTAAACTCTCCCTCTCCATAGGTTCTTTCCCATTATAATTTAAACATGGTCAAGTCTCTCCCATCTTTTAATTCAAAAAACATGAAACAAACCAACCAAAAAAAACCCTTTCCAACTCCACATTACCCATTTTCTCAGAGCTCTCATTCTCTTCACTGCCAAGCTTCTTGAAAGAGTCATCAACGTTTGCTGTAAATACAGTACAGGGTGGGGCAGAAGTAGGTTTACAGTTGTGAGTATGCAAAACACTTCATTTTTGTTATTACTTATTTATTATTGGATTCTTTTCCATATGGATGATTGTAAACCTGCTTCTGCCCCACCCTGTAGAGCGTCTATGAACATCGCTCTCATCAAGTGTACCAATGACCTTTTTGTTGCAGAATCCAAAGGATAGTTTCAATATTTATCTTATTTGGCAACTCTTCCATACCTGCGAGGATCACACCTACCTATGTAAACCACTTTCTTCCTTTGGCTTCTGTGATCACATTCCACTGGTTTTCTTCCACCTTTTATGGTTGTTGCTTCTCAGTTTCTTCCTTGGGTTTTCTCTATCATTTCTTGAGTGCAGTCCTCGGCCCTCTTCTTTTCTTTGTCTACATAAAGTCCCTGGTTATCTTATTAGTTCCTATGGCTTTTCTTACCCACATTTTTTAACAACCTCAACCCTTTATCTCTAGTCTACACCTCTCTAGCAAGCTTCCAATTCATGTATCAACTACTACTCTCTCCCCATACTCTACAGACTAAAACCTGTTCCTAACCGTTTTTCCTCAGTCAATTAAAACAAGTCAGAAACTTCGGTGTTATCTTTCCCATCTCCCTTACCCACCTCATTGTGCACATTAAATTAAGTGCCAAGCAATGTCATTCTATATAATTAATATCTCAAAATTGTCTTCTTTGGTCCACTTTGGTTCAAACCACCCAATGTGTCTCAGTTTAATTACTGAAACAATTTCCTAAAATGGTCTCCCTGCTTCTTACTTAGAAATCAGAGTTTCTAAGCCTCAGCACTACTGACATTTTGAACTAAATATTTCTTTGTTGTGGGAGACTGTCTGGTGCATTGTAGAATGTTTAGTATGTCTGGCCTTTATGGAGTAGATGTCAGTAAGAACTCCCCATCCCACAGCATGACAATAAAAATGTGTCCATTCAATGCCAAATATAACCTGGTGGGCAAAATCACTCCTAATAACAACTATTTTAAACTCTTTCTCCACAGTATAATCTGATGCATTATTTTTCTAAAATGCCAATCGAAGCCATCAATCTCCTGCTTAAAGTCCTACAATGGCTTTCCACTGTCCCAGGAAAAAAATCCAAACCCCCAGTTTGGTTTGTAACTCTGCATGGCCTAGCCCCTGCTAAGTCTCTACCCCAACGGTGGATCAGTCCAACCCAAGGCTACTGAAGAAAATCATACCCCAGGGGTTCTACTACAAACTCCTGCATGCTCTACCTGTTGAGTACCTTTCTAGGTTCTTCTCCAACCATTTACCCTACTTTCTGTTCTATTTGAAATTGTTTCAATGTTCTATGTTCCCTATTGTTATTAATTTTGGCCCATGCTGCTCCCGAAGCCTGGGCTACCCTTCACTTCTCCTAATTATGTCTAGCTTAAATGACCCCTGCTTTAGGAAGTGCTTCTTGGCATTCCCCACCCTATAACACATATCCTACTACTGTCATCAAAGGTGAGTAGATACCCTCACACTGTGCTCTATGATGCCCTGTGTTCCTGTGGAGAGCAGGACCAATAAAATGGCATTGGTCCGATCAAGATAGCATAAAGTATAGTGGAGTCACTCTTTTCAACCAAGATGGCTGCCAGTCAGCCATGACACCCTGGTTCAAGAGGGGAACTACTTAAGTCACACTAGACACATCTGGCAAGGAGACACACCTAAGATATCTACACACGTGATCAGAACAACCATGGCTGCAGAATAGGACCACCCATAGATAGGCTCCTGGGGAAATTCTCCACTTGCCACCAGATGTGCAAAGACACTTAACAAGAGACCCAGAAGGGTGGCGTATGCCATTTTCAAGGTATAACTGAGGCAGGCTCCAGATCACTGCTGAGACAAGCTGAGCTCCACATACCAGAGTGCTGCTCCCTGCCACACTGATCTCCCTCCCATCTGCCATTAGAGGCTCTGCCTTGCTGGACTAAGGACTTTACCTGCCCTACTGCCCACCTGGCTCCAGAGATCCTTCCTTGCAAGACGCTGACAACTCCCTTGCCCACTGTGCTCTCTCCTGGACCTGCAGACTGAGACTCTGTGACTTGGGTTCATTATCCCCCATTGATTGCTATGTGTATGTTATATTTCTCTTAGATTGTTAGAGTGTGAGTAGGATATTAATGTATGTGGATGTTCTACTTTGAGAGAACCTGCATTCAATAAAAGCTAAGTGAATCGCATAGTTACCTCATATGACTCCTGTCTATTCCTTGGTGCTGGGCTGCTCAGCAGGCAGTGAGCTGAGCAGTTGCTCGGCTGACTTATAGGAAAGACTGTATCATGAACATACACCTGTGACACCTCCCCCCAACATTTTGTGGTTCACTGGCCTGGCTCCTTGTCTAAGCTATGGTCGTATACACTGTTATATCCCAAGTGCCTAGAATAAAGCCTGTCACAAAGTAGGGGCTGAAACATATTTTTAAAAGAAGGGAGGAAGTAAGAAAGGCCTAGAGAACATGCAAACTGATGTATGATGGACTCAATGTGGGCCTCACTGCCTGTTTAGTGAGTTAGATTACAGGACAATGAAATTGACTTGGTTATCTTTGTTCCTCAGGGAGATGACAAAATAACAGTTGGCTTGGTCCAAAGATTCAAGACTATAGAGAATATAAGCTGAAAACCCCTTGTTTTATAATATAAACTCTTATGAGAATAAAACCTGAAATTTTCTTGAGCCATATTAAGTAACTCACCAGAAATATGAAAGAATGCCACGTATCATTAACAAACAAAAGTCAGCCTGATTTTCAAGAATGATAGGAGTTAAGGTATAGGATCTGATTTAAAACATTTCAGCAATAACAATAATAGCAAAAAAGGACATAGATTACATGTGATATATCTGGATAAATGTTAAATCAGTGTGATGGCTACCTAGAGATTTGTTATATTAAACCCCATTATTTAAAATTTTCCTGAATACGTATTAAAGGTCTGCTTAGATTACAAACATTAGACAACAAATCTCATATACAAATTTAATAAAAATATTTCAGAAAATCATATATTTTAGGCACTACTTGTTATTAAAAAATACAGATTCATTTGGAGAATACCTTTCAGTTTTTGTAATGGGCTTTATTTTTAGGTTAAGTGAACAGTGGGCAATCCAAGGAGCAATTTCCAACCCAACTTGAATAATAAATTGAGATTTTAAATCTACAACATCAACTTTGGGCTAAACAAGAAACTGGCAGGTATGTTTTCTTACAATGGCCATCAATACTAAACAAGGAAATGACTGCAGGCAAGATAGCGTAATTGTTAAAAAAGAAATTCAACAATGTTTCATAGAGTTGTAATTCAACATAAAAGTCTGAGCCAACAAATCATATCATCAAAACTGAACAGCTCCCCAGATTCCTTTGCAATGCTGATCAAGCCAAGATGCACAGCTCCAAACCTGGAAAGGAGAGTTTATAGGAGTGTGTGGAGGAGGCTGACCTCTAACACTGCATTACAATCAGCAATGCCTTGCATTTACTTACAGAGCAGCTCTCTTGTTACCTCCTGAGAATGCTGAAGAGAGCTAAGAGACCAGGTTGAAACATTGCAAGAGAAAAACACACAGCAGCAGTGAAAATTAATACAATTAATACACTTGTAGTCTACTATCATCGCTACTACAAAAGTCTTAGAGGTCAAGGAGAGGGTTCAGATTAGAAACTGTCTCACCTGCAAAAGAACTCCCACAAGTCTAGGTTTTGAATTCTCTGTATTCTTTTAATTCTGTTGCGATCCATTGTTTTCCCAAAGAGACTAGCAACTTCATTATATTCGTGTGTTTGACTGTGCAAAGGAATAAGCTGGAAAATGAAGTTTGATAGTTTTATTGGAGTCCTTTTTCACCTCTAAGGCAGTATATTCAGTCAGTTCTGGTCTTACCTGATAGGGCACATCAGTATTCACATTCTCCCAGTGCGGTGGCATGGGGATAGCCTCATTTTCACAGATATAACTTTAAATAGCAAAAACAAAACAAAATATTAGAATCTGTAAGTGATTTAGACTTTTCTTCAAAGCTGAATTTTCATGTTGGGATAGTGCAACAAATGCAATTAAGTGTAACCCTTGGTTTCTTTATTTCAAAATATTTATTGGCTGTCTCCTTGTACACTACTTTTTAGGTGCTGAACTGAGAACTGAGAACTTTGATGGAGAACATCTAGCCCTACATCATATTAAAATTTCAAAAACTGTTTAATTTTTTTTTTGTTTTTTTTTCTGAATTGTACAGAATTTCTTTAAAATGTAAGGAAGATTTTAGGTAAAGAAATTTTCAGAAAGAAAATAAAGTCCCTTGTTTTAAAAAATAACTCTTAAAAAGATTTATTCTGCCTAGTAAATAAAATCAAAACCCCCAAACCATACATTCGATGTCCTTCAAGATCAAACCTAAACCTTTCTGTTTATTGCCCACTCTTCCCCTACAAAGTTCACATTAACTTACTTAGTACAGTCAATCAGTAACTTTTAAAAAACCATCTACCATCTTTAAGCCACTGGTTGTGAACACAGAAAAACGTAGTGATCTTGGGGAGCTCAATGGCAAAAGGCCAACACTGACATATTAATCCTCTCTGGTGACTAGAGGTGACTGGAAGAAATTATAAATTTCAAGCTTCTCTTTAGCTTAATTTTTAAGAACTCATTTCAGCTTTGAAAAGATCATACAATCATATGATTTAAGAATTAGTAAGTATTTAAAAAAGTAAGCAGTGGATAGTTTCCCTGCCACTTCAGTCCTTGGTCTCCAGTTCTCACCTCTTGCCTCAACTCCAGTAATCATTGTTTTCAGTTTCTTGGGTACTCTTCCAGGACTTCTTTAGGTTAATGTAAGCCGATTTTTCCCCACACACAGGTGGTAGCATAAGACATATGTCTTTTGCAGCTTTTATTTTTTACTTACTACATTCTTAGAGATCTTTCCACATCAGTAAAGAGAGTATGTCCTTTTTTCCAGTCCTTACCATAGAGCCTGGCCCATGGTGGACACTCCAAAAATACTGATTGAAGACCGAAGGCATTCTATTCTACAGATGCATAGAATTCCATGGTATGGAGACACCATAATTTACTTAACAAGTCCCCTATTCAAGATATTCAGGTTTTTACACCTTTTACTACTGTTAAGAATGCTGCAAGGAACTAGTTTGTCCACTTGTCATTATATGCCTCCACCAATTTGTAGGATGACATCTTTGAAATGGAATTTCTCAAAGAATGTATTTATTCAGGATTTTGACAAATACCAATCAAATGCCTTTCCTGAAGGTTGTACTCATTGACATTTCCACCAGAAAAATAAGAGAATGCCAATTTTCCAACCTCACCAAAAAGGCGTGTTATCAAACTTTTGAATTTTTGTCAATCTGATAGTAAAAAAATAGTCTGATATAATTTGTATTTCTCTTGAGTGAGGCTGTATGAACTGTTCAAATTGTTGGCTCATTTTTCAAGGGGTTGTTGGTTTTATACTTAGTGATTCATAGAAGTACTTCATATACTATAGAGATGAACCCTTTGTGATAGTGAGTGACAACAGTATACCCAGTTTTTTTAAAAAAATTTGCCTAAAGTATCTTTTAGCTATAGAAAAGGTTTTATATTTTTTAAATTTTTGTTTCCCATAGCCTTAGATAACTGTTAATTCCTTGACAGTGGAAAATTTGTACCATTCCCCTTACATGTATTAATTCTTGTAATAAATAATACATTTAATAAATATGTGTATATATGAATACATAAATGAATATATGTACATATGTACAATATATTCCAGAAATAAATAAATTAGCATTTCTCTATCAGCACATACTCATCTTCATCACTCTTCTGTACCCCACCTATTCTTCCTCTTTCCCTATCTAGCTTATTATCCTCTATTCTGGTTCTTTCTCTCCCTCTCCTGTCTTTGTTCTGTGTTTTGTATCGTCTGTGAGAGAATAAACACTATGTTTCTTCTCCCCATCAAAATATACCAGTTATAATGATATGCCTTTACAATAACATTTTCCATTATTATGTCTCATTTTTCTACCAGATTACACACTCTTTGAAGATAAGTAATTCCTTACTCTATTCCTTGTACTTGAGAATGAGGATCTGATACAGTTGGCAAGGAAATAATATTTTCTACATTCCATAGAAGTACCAGAACATTCATTACATAAGTACTTAAATAACTTTTAAATCAGGATGCTAAAATATAAGCCAAAGTCTCATGAAACTGATAGAAACGTAATATTTTTCATTCCTTAATCTAATTCTTCCAAAATATCTCCTTGGAAAGAGCAAAGGGGTATCTCTTAAAATTCACATGCTAGCATTTTTGTTGTTGTTTCATTTTAAATTCTTTGGGCAGCAAGAATGTCAAAAATTGCTGGAGGACTCATTCCAGGAAATAGACACACTGTAAGATTTTTCCCCTCAATTCCATTCACAGTAATACAAAATATGTATTCTCATCTGGCATTTATACTACTTTTCAGGCCATACAAGTCCAGAAATAGAAAAAAAGAAAACCTGTAACAAGGAACAAGCAGCAGGGCCGCTGCCCCATCACCCTGCTGTCCCCTGTCACTGCAGACTTGAACATACTTCTAGGAGTGCCCAGTAGGGATCAGAAGAGATGGAAAAGAGTGGTAATTGTTTAGGATTTATGGCCCAAATAACTGGATGGTTCTTTAAGAGTATTTCCAAGTTAATTCAAAAGTACCTAAGTAGGTTATTTTAAGTATGCAAAGCAGAGACTATAAGGTATTTTTAACTACCATGCAAACTGTTCTAAAGAACTGAAAAATATAAACATACAAAGTGAAATTAAAAGGATAACAGGAAACCCAACATGGGCAGAAAATAATTATATTGCTATTTCATCAACCAAGGTGAAATTCAGTAATGAAGGATTAATATTAAGATCATTAAATAACCTACCAAAATATTTTCAGCCTATTGGTTCCTCTGTCAAATATTAATACAGAGAAAGAAAAAGCTCATTCTTTCTGCCGCTATGCTCTTTACAGTACCTGAAAGCACTGATAGAAAAGGGGGCTCTTTTTATTAAGCGCTGCTTTCCAGTGGTGAGATTCATTTGCTTCATTTCTGCATAAAAAGACAAAGATGTTAGATAAGTTATAGAAACATATTGTGCTATAAATTGTCACAAAGATGTAGAGCCGCCTACACAATCAGGAATCACAGAGCTTTGGGAGTAGCTGACAAACCTAGTGTATTAAAGATACTTTACTACCTATGTATCTAGCATGTCATAAAAGTACTATTCAGGGAGGACAGCTTCATTGCTGGATCTACGCCCATACAAAAGAATGCAAACTTCAAATGCTGCTCAGTATGCAGGGTCTATTCCTTTCTGACATTAAACTAGAAGAGTTCTACACTTAGGAAAATTAAGAGTACTGGAAGGAGAAAGGAATTATAGTACTGAATATTCTAGGTGGCTTAAGAGGAAAATATAGGTTGATTTCTCCAAAAATTTTGGAAATGATTTAAAAAATACATTACCATTATAAAACTGGCACAATTCACAGAATTTCAAAAATTTGTATATTTCTGGCCTCCTCTTTAAATTGTATACCTAAACCAAAACATAGAAAACCTAGCTAGACTCAGTACATACTTTCTTAAGAGATTCTAGTGATAAACAGCTAATTAACTAAAGGTATCATTTTCTTCTTTCATCTATGCCTCAGCGATGGCAGTATTTACTAGGACCATTTCTTCATTCCCACAAAGTTGAATACCAAGTCTTAATGTGAGATTCTAGTCAGTTTATCTTATTAATTGGCATTATTCCATTACAAAATAAAGGGATTCACCCACGCAGGCAAATGCTGTATAAAGTATGCTCTGCCCTTTCTATATTCTGGAGTCTGTACATACTGGCATTACCACTGTGCAGGGAAAAGCAAGATCTCAGCACACATTGCAAAATCTGTGGTGTCTTCTATGCCGTCTCATTCTGAGTTTGCTCTTTACCATTTTTATAGAGAGAAACTGAGCTGGCTTATGGCAAAACGATTAGGACTAATTTTGCAAATAGTACGTATGAAATGCTAATACTTATACTTCTGAAATGATCATGACACAGAGGATCGGGGAACTTGAGTTATTACATGTGACTCCTACTTGATTTTTAAAAGTTTTCATAAACAGCCCCAAAATAGAGTTTACTAGAAAATATTTGTTCAGAAACATGTTGCTTGCTGAATTATCTACCAAATGCTTTGATAAACTTCATCCTCTCCAGGAGTGATGTCTGTGCATATCAGTGTGTCTCAGTCCTGCTTCAAAGCTGGCCCTTGTATACAAGGCTAAAATATCTATCAGATACCTTCTGTCTAGACTGTAGGAGGAAGACAAATGTCAGGGCCCCCTTAAAGGCAGGCAGCTTATTTGTCTAATGCCATACAAAAAAAGTAATGGTTAGTCAGGCGTAAGAATCTAATGGTTAGATTCTTGATTAAACAAAAGAAAAAAAAAACTTTGGGGGGGATAACAATCATTTCGGTTGCACCACCCTCTCACTGGACAAACCCCCTTCACCGTTTCTGGGCCTTGGCTCATCCAAGGAATTTCCTAAGGTTTCACCACCCTACTCTACAACAACACACTATTAACTGTCATAAAGGCACTACTCACAGAAACTGGGAAGAACGTTAAGAGGACTGGGCTGTGTAGCAACCAAAATGCATTCTTCTTAAGACAGCTTCCCCAGGCCATGTTTGCCTCTAAGTAGCAAACAGCTGGGAGTATAGCAGCTTCAAAGTGAGAGGGTAGAATATAACAGGTTTTTCGTGGGATACCCCAAAACATGCCCTATATCATGAATAAAATCCAAAGTGCGGCTGATTTCCAGATTAGCTGCTAATCTGTGAAAGAACCATTGAAATCAGAAAATGGCAGAAGGCTATGTCCATTAAAGAGATAGGTTTCTGGCAAAGGCACCAAGAGGTAGGTCATTCTTCTGAACTTCGGTCTTAAAACTATCACCAACTTTGTCACGTAGCTTCTCAGACTGATCATTAAAATAAAAAGGTTCTTATCTATTTCAAAAGACTGATGGGATGATGAATAAAACAATAGCTTAAAGTGTTTCTATTCATTAGAAGAGAAGCATTACATGAATATATGACCATGTCCAAACACATTAGTACCTAGAAGCATATAGATAATCCTTTATAAAAGACAATGTTGCTCAAGATTTTAATCTTGACTTTTTATAGAGGTATTTTTAAGTATTTCAAAAAGGATTTACTTCACCGTTTACAAATGTTATCAACTAACCCTGATCTTCAGAACTATAAATTTTACTATATAGTATACTAAAAACATACAACTATTAGGGGGAAAAAACATACCTGCAAAGTCTATCTTGTAGCTGAATTTGGAAGTAGTAAAAGAAATGGAGCCACAAGGATTTGTTTTGAAGCTTTTTTCGATGTCTTCACTGCTAACTGAACACTGAATGTTGGTATCCGGCTTTAAGACAAACCAGAAAGTTTCATTTACCAGCTGTTCACATTAATGGCTTGGCCACAGAGGTGGTACTGTGGTCACAGAGACAGAGGACAGTGTAGCAAGGAAAACTTAACTCATTGCCTGTTCTAGCTCCCTATACAATGGGGGAGTCACAGCTAAGTCAGCATGTTAAAAATAGTTCAATGATTTACAGCAAAGAAACTTCAACAAGTGGTTAAAATGCCTTTTCCGAAATTATTACAATTGTCACAAATTATGACAATAGTTACATGTCCTAAGTGGCTCAAAAATTAAATCTTCTTTAAGTGGCTTTGTGAGTTAAAAAATAATAATAAAAGGCCACAAGCTTTAATCATTAGCTGTGCGACTCTGGACAAATTACATTAACTCTTCTGAACTTCACTTTCTTTGACCATAAGGCCGAGTGCCAACATCTGCTTTGAAGTTGTTATGAGGATAAAGGAGAAAACATCTGTACACCACCTAACATAATACCTGGTGTACAGAAGGTGTTTAGTATGGGCTGCTCTCTTCCCTTTCTTTGCCCACCAAAGCAAACCTGGGGTTGCTCAGGCGTACTGATACCAGGCAACTCTCAGTCATAATCGCCTCCTGTACACACGGTAAACACAGAATGTTTCTTCTAAATAAAGTATTGTGAAAACCTGGGGAAAAGAAAAGGAAAAGGACTAGAAGAATTTCTAACTTTTTCTTTAGTTAAGCTATCTGATTTCCTTAGGTTTTGATTTCTTTCAGGTTTGCTCATAACTCATTTTATCAATCAGCAAGATGACATTGAGTGGATCTAAATCCCTTCTGCTATGTTTAAGGAAAGGAAATACCTGAAACATGTGCCACTTTCCACATTCTGCCAAGTAAAACCAGCCCCACTGGGTATCTGATGTGTCCATCTCATCCACCTCACTATCTGCAGTTTTGGATAGGAATTCTTCGGCTTTGTGAAACATCTCCTGGAACGGCAGAAAGAGGTAGGAAAGAAATGTTTGTTTTCTAACAATTGATGTACTTTTTACACATTATTTTCTTCTTACAAAGAATTATATTCCAAGTGCCTTTCCCCCAGTGACACTTCAAAAGTAGCATTCTATGTTGTACATTAGTTCTGAAGACAGACATTTAAAAATGTTGAATAACAGTGCTCACCAAATAAAACAAATAATGATACACTTAGGTAGGCTATATCAATGCCCATTCAACCATTTAAGTAAGCTGTATCAACCTCTATAAGCACTCTCTGACTCTCAGTATAGTGCCAAAAAATTTCTGCCCTATCCTATGTTCATTCATATATTTGGTTAAAAGGGTCCATGCTAACACAACTAATTAAGACTGAATATATCTGATTTTTGTTTTAAAAATTTCTTTTAATGGCGTGGAAAGATTTTTATAATATATAGTGCTCAGTACAAAGAAGGTTGCAATAAATAGAAATAATATAATCCAATTTTAATTAAAAATACATCTATATTTACCCACATGAATGTATGTGTATGTATATATACAAGAAAGTCTGCCTAGATATACAAAAATTTATTGTAGTTTTTTCTGAGTGTTGGGATAATAGTAACCTTTATATAGCTCTTACTATGTGCCAAGTGCTGTTCTAAGTAATGTATAGATAATAACTCATTTAGGCCTCACAACAACCCTATAAGATAGGTACTATTATCCAAAATTTATAAGTGAGGAAACTGAGGCACAGAGAGGCCCTAGAGTCAAGAAGCCAGGATTCAAACTCAGGCAGTCTGGATCCAGGGTCTGTGTATTTAACCACCATGATATACGGCCTTATACTGCATTATCAATGATTTCATAATCTCGACATGAGGTCTGCCTGGAAAAAAATCCAACCATTGTTAATCCAGTGAGAAAGGTTTGCATGACATCAATACAGCCTGGTAGCCAAGGAGAGTGGACTGCAATGCACCTGTGTGAACAATGACAACTTTACTGTCCTAGTCAGTGGGAGTAGTAGATGCTTTTGAATGAGCATGTGTACTGTGTGGCTGTCGCATTCAAAACAACTGAACAAGTAAAGTAACAAATCTGCATCAAATGTTGCATTAAGCTGGAACATTCCTCTACAGAAACTATCTGGATGATTCAGAAGGCCGCAGCTATGGGCAACTGGTGATTGGCAGCTTCATCACAACAATGCACCCGCTCATGCATCACATCTCTTGCAGATTTTTTCTGGCAAAAAATCAAATCACCCAAGTGACTCAGCCCCACTACAGCCCAGATTTGGTGCTCTGCAACTTCTGGCTTTTCCCAAAACTAAAATCACCTTTGAAAGGGAAGAGATGTCAGACCATCAGTGAGACTCAGGAAAATATGACAGGGCAGCTGAAGGCAACTGGGAGAACTGTGTGAGGTCCCAAGGTGCCTATTTTGACCGAGGGCATCATTGTCCTATGTACAATGTTTCTTGTATCTTGTATCTCCTTCAATAAATGTCCCTATTTTTCATAGTACGTGGCTTGATATTTTCTGGACAGGCGTTGAACAACTAACATATACACAATATCTTTGAAAGGTTTTAAACATTCTTGAGTAGAGATTGTGATAAAGAGGAAGTCACCAGAGAAAGGGCAGAGAAGTTATCAATGAAGATAAAACTTTACTGGAATATTGCTTTCTGTCCTCATTTTTTAAGGATTTTTAATTACTAGTTCAAGTTTATATAACTATTAAACGAGAACTTGCTCCACAAGATAATGCCAAAGACTTTTTTGACCATTACTTCCATACTTCAACTCCTTTTATCTTCTCCCCTACCTTCTCCACAGTTAACCAATGCTATCAACTTACTGTTTACCTTTTATATATCTGTCTCTCTACCCTTCTCTCCCTCCTCGTGTGTGTGTGTGTGTGTGTGTGTGTGTAATCATATATACACATACAAACATGTATAGTTATTGGTGATTTTTAAACTTTTTATTTCCTATATATTTGATTTTTTAAAAAAAGAATATGCACTTCAGTAATTTTTAAAATATTTGTTTTTATTTTCATTATTTTAAATGTTCATCATGTTTCCGGAAGTTGTGTAACCTGGGATGAGATTCTATTACCTTCTCTAAGCCACAGTTTCCTCATCACAAAATGGAGATTAAAGGCTCCTACCTCACTGGGTTGTTGTCAGAAAGGAAAGAGACAACGCCGTAAAGTACCAAGTATAGTACCTGAGCTCAATGAAGGGGACTTAGTCTTTTTTATTCATGTTTTGAATCTGTCATCAAGGAATGCTTTTTGATTATTTTCTGTTTTTTTGCCTTCATGTTTTAAAGTTGATTGGCTGCTAAGAAATAAAAAATAGAGTTCAGGAGCCTCAGGTTTAGGTCCCATTATTTACCTTATATATTTTAACCACATAATAAAGGCAATGATTTCAATTTTAGGATCATTTGTACATGTTAACTATTCACAACTTCTTCTTCCTTCTATTAACATTCACATCATTTGGCTATTTTACTGTGAGAAAGAAGGAAAGACCTAACTTCAGTTTTCCTTCTGAAAATAATCAGAAAAAATTTGGAAGAATGACTCTGAATGTAATAGTTAAGAAAAATATTTGGCTTCCGAATTTTATCTTTTCTCTACTAGAAAAGGGAATTTTAAAAATACAGCATGTTGCATGTATACATCATGTAGGCAACACGGATGCTTTGCCTCATCAGACTGTCCCTAAGATCACATTTTAAGCCAGGTAATAAGTGAAAGTGTTTTACAAAAGTCCTTTCAGAACTTCCTGTCATCAGCAGCTTTGGGTAGGACCTAGGACTGATTCTTATTTATCCCTGTTTTAGAGAGGGCAGCACTATAGACAGGTACTGCTGTATTGAACATTCCTAAAGCATTTCAAATCTTATAAAATTCTCTATCAATTTACACTAATTTTTTCCTTCATATCCCAGTGTGCAGGGGAAGCCGTTACAGTTAAACCTTTGGTTCTCGACCAAGTTGTTCACAGAAAAACAATGTCTCGGTTGTCAAACAAAACGTCGGTTCTCATCCCAACAACCCTTTCATGCCAAAACCTATATGATCAGTCACCCGTCTCTCAGGCACAATTCAGTTTTTGAACAAATCACTTCTCAAACAGCCTTCTGGAACTAATTAAGTCTGAGAACTGAGGTTCCACTGTATTGATCAATTAAAGTTAGGAAAAATCCAAAGCAGAGGAATTACAATTATTTTGTCTAGAATCATAGAGTTAGTAATACAAAGATTAAAGAAACACCCAAGGCCTCTTGAGTGTCACCTCTTCCCTAAGCTGCCGACACCCACTGCTTCGTCTTCATATACAAAATTCGTTCGTTCTTTCCTCTGTTGCCAAAGCTTAATTTGATTTCTTTGCTTCACAGATGCTAAGGCTTTCTTTTCAGACTCAGTTCATAAGACTAAATCTTACAGTTTCCTACAATAAATGTTCCCTCCAAAGGCATGGCGATTCTGCAAAAAGCTCACAGAGTAGTCAAGTTTAAATTAATAACTTTAAAATACTATAACCATAGTAATAATAGATCTAGGTTAGAACACACTAACAAGCAATAAAAGGAATGTGTGTAAGTTGTCTGTCATGGAGGGGGCAATTAACAAATGTCATCTGAATGAATTAGTTCAGCCACAATGCCATACATACTCTGCCTTGATTTCCCGCTTTTTAATTGGCAGATAATGATAACACCTGCATATCAGAGCATGATGAAAAAGAGTTACTAGTACAAAGTGAAGAGCATTTTGTAAATTTTCAAGTGCAGTATGCTGGTGAAGCCTGTCTATAATGCTATCTATTCCAAAGGTAATGTTTATGGGGCCTGAGAATAGTTAGTCTGGATCATCAAATTGAAAGGCTATGTGGAAAATGAATTTAAAGTCAAAATCCTGTTCTATGGAAGAAAATATACTGCCGCCTTCCAGACTGGTTAAAAGCTTTCTGATAAGTTTATCACAATATACAAAATATAATTTATTTTGTTAGTGTAAACATAATACCTCAAGGAAATCATATTTGGTCTGGAAAACTTGCTTGTTTTTTATAGAAAGAAGGTCCAAAACTTGATACTAAAAGCTTAAAAACAGGGTAGAACATTTGGAAAGACAGAGTAAGGAGATCCAGTGGGCCCTCTCCCCAGCAAAACTGCAGTTTAACTGATGAACATTATTTTTAAAAAAGAAGTCTCGGGAAATTTGTCCTAAGGGCGTATAGCAAATGGAAAAACATTTACTGAACAAACTCTACTAAATCTCAGAACAGGCAAGAGTCTGGCATTTGAGCCAAGATCTGTTCTATTACCCCCACCCCACGAGCTCTGTGTTACAGCTGCTCTACCTCTGGCACGTGCAGCCAAGAAGTCAGGGACTCCTTTTCCTTCCAGCTTCCATTCTGGGGCTAGTTTCACCCTGGGAGGGGCAGGCTGCTGGGGCTTCTCATTCCCTTCAGCTGGGAGGGGCAGAGGTCTATTCTGGGCAGGCACACAGAGCCCCAATTTCCCTTCTTCCATTCAGATCCCACTCATTCGGTGGAATCTCAACTGGAGGCACAAGAGGCAAAGAAGACTGGGCCTTGAGAGCTACCATCCCAGTTTGCTCAGAGGGTAGAAGTTTCATGCTGGGAGGACTAAGTCAAGAAGATCAGGGGCTACCACCACCCCTCCCACCTAGTGCCCACTCAAAGGGTGGGGTGTCACTCTGGGAAAAGTGGGCCCCAGCCCCAGCTCCAGATACAATGACACAGAGGTTCTCTAATCCAGGGGAAGGCATGCCATAAGGACAAAGAGATTCACATTTCTATCTGAGGGGAATGCCTTTATCTGGAACAGAAAGAAGAGAACCTAAGGCCTAAGAACACTATAGAAAAAATGGAAATCTTCATAAAAACAATTTATGGGAAGCCTGAAGCAGGCAGATATTTAATATAGAGAACAAGGGATAGCCAAGAGCCCTTCTGGGAGTATAGTCAACCATAGGATATTACCATGTGAGGAGAGACACCCCTCCCCCAAAATGGGATTTCTTATGGAGGGCGGGCCCCTTTTAGTACGGGCTTCCCCTGCTAGGTGAGTGTTCTAGGAACCCAGCTGTATCAGTGCACCAAAGGGTGGTGTTGTGAGAGACTGCATTCGGCTTCAGTGAATTTTTTTTGAAGATTCTTTCAACATGTTTGCCCGTTTCATGATGGGTGCTTTACAAGCGCACTTCCCCACACTGTGGTGAGTGTTCAGCAGTTTTGACAAAAACCAGTATGACCCTCATGCCCCACCCTCCCTATTCACTTGATCTTGCCCCAAGTGACTTTTTTTGTTTCCCTAGATGAAGAAAGTCCTCAAAGGGAAACATTTTGTGGATGTGGAAGAGGTGAAATATAAAAACCACAGAAGCACTAAAAGACATCAAAATCAATGAGTTCAAAAACTGTTCTGAGCAGTGGGGGAAAGGTCTCTATAGGTGTAATGCATCAAATGGAGAGTACTTTTAGGATGGCTGAAGTTTAAGCCTGTAAGAATAAATACACTATTTTTTATAAATAAATTCTGGAGTTTTTTGGCCCCTCCCCATATGTTATGCCATGAAACAAGTTTCATGAAACAGAGTTAAAAGGAATGAAATTATACAAAGTTTGTTTTCCCACCAAAATGGAATTATAAATAATAAGAAAACTTAGGAAATTCATAAATATGTGAAGTTAAACAACACACTACTAAACAACTAATGGGTCAAAAAATAAATCACAAGGGAAATTTAAAAGTATGTTGAGATGAATTAAAATTAAAAAGCCTATTAAAACTTATGGGATGTAGCTAAAGTGGTGCTCAGAGGAAACTTTATAGTTGTAAATGCCAATATTAAAAAAGAAGAAAAATCTCAAATCAAAAACTAACATTCCACTTTAGAAAGAGAAGAGCAAACTAAACCCAAAGCAAACAAAAAGGAAATAATAAAAGAAAAAAAGATGAAATAGAAAATAGAAAACAATAGAGAAAATCAAGAAAATCAAAGAAAAATAAAATTGACAAACCTTTTAGTAGACTGACAAGGAAAAAAAGAAAATCAAATTACTAAAATAAGAAACAAAAGAGGGGACATCAGTACTAATCTTACAGAAATAAAAGAATTATTAGGTAATAATATGACAATTATACCCTAAGAATTCAGATACTTAGATGAAATAAGTAAATTCCTAGATGAACACAAATCATTAAAATGACTCAAGAAGAAGAGAAATCTAAATAGGCCCAAAATAAATACTGAGACCAAATTAATAATTTTAAAACTTTCCACAAAGAAAAGTCTAATCCCAAATGGCTACACTGGTGAAATCTACCAAATATTTAATGAAAAACAAATACCAATGCTTCCAAAGTCCTCCAAAAATTGAAAGAGGAAGGAATACTTCTCAACTCATTCTATGAGGCTGTAAAGAATGGAAGCTAATGCATCTGTTAACATGTTCGCAAAAGTCCTGGAGAGTAAATTGCTTCAAACTGCCAAAGTAGTAGAAGGACATTTGGATGACGAAAGTCAGACACTGGTCAGCCTGACAAGGATGAATTGGAATGCCTCAAATAAGAGACTTCTGGCACTACGGAAAACTCAGCAGCAGAAACAAGCAACCTTTTCTGCACTGCTTTTTGAACTTGCTTTAACAATATGTGCCTAACAACTTAAATATACACATACACATGGCAGTACCATTTCACACTTACTAAAATACCCATATTCAAAACAGACAGACAACAGAAATTCAAGATAGCTGTAGTATAGGTGGAAGTTACACTAACCTCCTCCCAGGTTCAAACTGTAATTACATATAAATTGTAAATCAACCTGAGTAACCAAGAGAAGATGAGCTGTTAAACAAAAGTCTCATCACCAAAGATTTACAGAAGCCACATTAAGACTAATAGGAAGGGTGGAAACACAAAAAAGCCTGGCCCCATATTCATGTGTGGTGGTTGAGAGTCTGTAGAGATATTTCAGCTGCAAAGGGCCCCACTGAGGAGTGTGGGGTCTCAACCTCACACCGAGCTTTCCCAGCCCAGAATACTAGAGCCAGGAAGAGAAGTCCACATAATATCCGGCTATGAAAATCACATGGGATTCTGTCTGCCAGGCAGAGACAGCAATCTGCTAGATCCACAGGAGCCCTCTCAAAGGGCCAATACAGAAAATCTCATCCACTCACTCTAGGTTCCAGCAGAGGGAAGGAGGCAAATCAGGGCAAACTGAAGTCATGCAAGGACAGAATGGGTTGTGTGACTCTGGGGAGAAAGCTGCAGGGATAGCTGCTAGGAGCCCTGCGCTGAGTCTCTCCCCAAGCTGCCCACAGACATCATCTTTCCTGGGTTGAGCACGCCCCACCCTCCCAACTCCTGGTGTGCCACCCCAAGTTCACACCCTGCAGAGGAATCAGCTGTCTGTGGCCAGCTTGGGCTCTGGCTACAGGCTCTTGAAAGGCTCTCGAGGAGGGAAAGACTGAGTTGTGTGGCTCTATGGTGGGGCCAGTTTTTGCTCAAATGCCCAACCCACATTATCGTTCTTGTGCAGAGCCCTCTCTTCACATGGCCAAATATTGGTCTACCTGGGCTTCAATAACTCTGCTGGCCTCCCCCTGAGGACTCCCTGAGACCCTGCTCCACTACAAAAGTCAATGGGCAACCAGAGGGTGGCAGCTGGCTTTGCTGTACAGAGAATTTTGTTGAGTGACCTCAGTCCCAGTGTGAATCTGTATCAGTCTAGTGAACACCACTCACCCCTAACTGGTGACTCACTGAGAACCTACATCAACCAATTTGTATACAACCAGAAGCTCTTTCAGTGACTGAGTCTAACAGGCTGCCAGCAAGAGCAGGCACATCCCAGGATGCCTTGGGCCTTTTGTTGACCTGCCCCTGGGCTTGATGCTGGTGTAAGCCAGCTTTGCTATGCAGCCCCTCCCATGCACACACAGGCCGAGCAGAGACAGACACAACTGTGTAGCTACAAACAGGTAGCCCAGGGCTCTGTCACAGGCAGCACATGACACTGACCTGTACTGGAGTCCCTCCCAAGAGGCCCCAGCACCAGCACACCTGGTGGCAGGATTCAGACACATTAGTGCACAACCCAATTAGCTCTACAAGCAGCACACCCAAAGGGAGATCGTGGCAGGCAACAAACTCTGCTGGGATAAATTCCAGTTTGTGGGGTTGTAACGGGGCACAGCCAGGGCCCCCCAAAGGGTATTTGTAATGGGGTCCAGAGATTGGGGTGTCCAAGAAAAATATATTCTCCCCACCCCAGGATGGGCCACCATGAGGGATGGGAGCCTTGAGCAGGGCCATTGAGAGTCAGTTTGCATGTCAAAAACAGGATAGCTTTGTTCCTCTTTGGCAAAAAGGGTTATTTTGCCTACCACGAAAGCTAATCAAGAAGGTTTAAAAAGACTTAATACAGAATGTAACTGGGAGAGAGGAGGAGGAGAGACAGGGGCCTGCAGATGAGACAAAGGGACACAGACTCTGGGGAACAGTGTGAAGTCCACGTGGGAAGAAAGAGGGGAGAAAGGACTCTTGCTACGAGGCCGGGAGAAGGTGCCACATGGTTATGGATTAAGAGCTGGAGATCGCGGCGACGCCGTGGGTGGTGATGAGACCCGCAAGAGGCCTGCCCAGCTGAGCCCCGGACTTCTGTTCTTTTTTTCTTCTGAAGGACAGTGTCCTGACTGGCCTGACTGATCTAACTGGGCAAAGCAGGGAAGGCAGGACGGTGTGTGTGCTGGTGATTGTTTTGAAGGGATTTTGAGGTTTAAGGGTGACATTTATCCATTAATCAAACCTGTACAACTTTTGAATAAATAGTTCCTTTCCTTTTCACCAAACTCTGTCATCCAGAGCTATAATTCCAAGGGCGGCGGGCAAAGGACCCACAACCGAGGGACCCCAGGGAAGGGGGGTGTCATTGTTTCGGTAATAGCATCTGGGCTTCCCCCGCCACAGGTCCATTTGTTCGGTAAGAGGGTCAGCTCCTACACAGCAGCCTGTACGCTGTGGTTGGGATTGATCCTCATAGACAGCCAGGCCCAGGGTCAACCCCACCCATGGAGAGCAATAAAAGACTCAACTATAACTTGAAGGTTCATAAAACCCACACAACGGCAATTCCTGGTGCAACCAGTTCAGGTGGTCAAGAAGATTGCACCACTGAGCCCTGCAAGACCTATACCACGTAAGGCCACCTCACAAAGACTGGGAAGTACAGCAGATATACTTAATACCCAAAAGCAATTACAGAGAGGCAGCCAAAATAGAGAGACAAAGAAACATTCCACAAATGAAAGAACAGAAAAAATCCCCAAAATAAGAATTAAGTGAAATGGAGGAAAGCAATCTACCAGATACAGAGTTCAAAACAATGGTTATGAGAATGATCCAGGAACTTAGGGGAAGAATGGATAAGCTCAGTGAGAACTTAAAGAGAAAGTAAACATAAAAAAAGGACAGAAACAATAAAAAAGAACCAGTCAGAAATGAAGAATACAATATATGAAAGGAGTCAACAATAGGTTAGATGAGGCAGAGGACTGAATCAGCAATTTGGAAAACAAGGTAGCAGAAGATACCAAATCAGAGCAGCAAAAAGAAAAAAAAATGAGAATAGTATGAGACTTTTGGGCTAACATCAAGCATAACAACACCTGTATCATAGGAGTACCAGAAGGAAGAGAAAGCAAGCAAGGGATCAGAACATTTTTGAAGACACAATGACTGAAAACTTCCCTAACCAAGTGAAGGAAAAGGCACACAAGTCCAGCAAAGGCAGAGTCCCAAACCAGATAAACCCAGAAAGGCCCACATCCAGACACACTATAATTAAAATGAGAAAGGTCAAAGATAAAGAGAGAATCTTAAAAGCAGAAAGACAGGTTCCTACAAGGAAACCACCATAAGACTGTCACCTGATTTCTCAGAAGGCACTTTTTAGGTCAGAAAGAATTGACGCAAAATATTCAAATTCACGAAAAGCAAGAACCTACAACCAAGACTACTCTGCCCAGCAGACGTATCATTTAAAACTTAAAAAGAAATAAAGAGCTTCCCAGACAAGAAAAAGCTAAAGGAGTTCATTACCACCAAAAACCAGTATTTTAAGAAATGTTAAAGGGACTTCTTTAAAAAAGAAGAAGGTAAAAATAAGGAACAGAGTTATAAAGAATAAAATAGCAATAAATAAATACCTATCAGTACTCACTTTAAATGTAAATAGATTAAATTCTCCAATCAAAAGGCACAGGGTAGCCAAATGGATAAAAATACTTTTTAAAAAAATCCACAAGACCCATATATATCCTGTTTACAAAAGACCTATCTCAGAATGAAAGATACACAATGACTGAAAGGGATGGAAAAGATATTTTATGCAAATGAAAACAAAAAAGAAAGAAAGAAAGGAAAAGCTAGGGTAGCAATACTTATATCAGACAAAATAGACTTTAAAACAAAGTCTATAATATGAGACAAGAAGGATATTACATAACGGGATCAATCTAACAAGAGGATAGAACCCTTGTAAATATGTATGCACCCAACACAGAGGCACTCGAATCTTGCAATCTTGATGGACATAAGGAAAGAGACCAACAGTAATGCAGTAAGGGATTTTAACACCCCATTGGCATCAATAGATAGATCATCCAGAGAGAAAATCAACAAGGAAACAGCAGCTTTAAATGATACACCAGATTCGATTAATTCAATTTATATTTTCAGAGCATCTCACCCCAAAGCAGCAGAATATACACTCTTTCAAGTGCACATGAAACATTTTCTAGGATAGATAACATATGCTGGGACACAAAAAGAGTCCCAGTGAATTTAAGAAGACTGAAATCATATCAAGCATTTTCTCTGATCACAGTGGTATGAAACTACAAATCAATTACAAGGTAAAAACTGAAAACCACACAATACATGAAGGTTAAATAATATGTTACTAAACAATGAATACCTTAACAAGGAGGTCAAAGAAGAAATCAAAAGATACTTTGAGACAAATGAAAGTTAATACTCAACAACCCAAAATCTATAGGACACAGTGAAAAGAGTCTTAAAAGGGAAATTCATAGCATTACAGGCATACCTCAAGAAGCAAGAAAAATCTCAAATAAACAATCTAATCTTATGCCTAAAGAAACTGGAAAAAACGAACAACAAACAAAGCCCGAAGTGAGTAGAAGGAATGAAAGAAGATCAGAGTGTAAGTAAACAAAATAGTCTTAAAAAAATACAACAGATCAATGAAACCAAAAGCTGGTTCTTTGAAAAGATAAACAAGACTGATAAACCTTTAACCAGACTCATAAAGAAAAAATGAGAGGACCCAAAGAAATAAAATCAGAAACAAAAGAGAGTAACACCACAAAAATACAAAGGAATATAAGAAGACATTACAAACAATATGCCAACAAACTGAACCATCTGGAAAAAGTAGATAAATTCCTATGAACTTCTAATTTTCCAAAACTGAATCAAGAAGAAACAGAAAACTGGAACAGCCCAATTAAACTAATAAAATTGAAGTAGTAAACAAAAACTCAAACAGAAGTCCTGAACTGGATAGCTTCACAGGTGAATTTTACCATACATTCAAGGAAGAACTAACATCTATCCTTCTCAATCTATTCCAAAAAATTCAAGAGGACTCCTAAGCTCAATTTTATGAGGACAGCATTATCCTACCTCCAGATAAAGACACTACAAAGAAAGAAAGTTGTAGGCCAATATCCCTGACAAACATAAATGCAAAAATCCTCAACAAAATATTAAGAAAATATTAGAATTCAGCAATATATTATAAAGATCATACACTATGATTAAGTGGGATTTATCCCTGGGATGCAAGGCTGGTACAATATCCACAAATCAGTTACCATGACATACCACATAAACAAGACAAAGAATAAAATGATATTATTATATCCATAGATATAAAAAAAAAGTTTTTCATAAAATCCAGCAACCATACAAAAGACTCAGAAAAACAAGAATAGAGGGAACATATCTCAACATAATAAAGACTATATATAACAAAACCACAGCAAACATCATACTAAATGGGGAAAAGCTAAAAGTTTTTCACTTAAGATCAGGAACAAGACAGGGATGTCTTCTTTCACCTCTCTTATTCAACTTAGTACTGGAAGTCCTAGACACAGCAATCAGACTATAGGGGGAAGAAAAGAAATCCAAATAAGAAAGGAAGAAATTAAACTGTCATTATTTGCAAATGACATGATACTGTATATGGAGAACCCTAAAAATTCCACCAAAAAAACTACTAGAACTGATAAATGAATTCAGTAAAGTAGCAGGATACAAAATAAGCATTCTGAAATCGGTTGCATTTTTATACACCAATAATGAGCTAGCAAAAAGGGAAACTAAGGAAGCAATCCCATTTACAATTGCATCTAAAAAAAAAAATACCTAGGAATAAATTTCACCAAGGAGGTAAAAGACCTGTCCTTGGGACACTGCGAGATACTGAAGATACAAATAAATGGAAGCATATAACATGTTCATGGATAGGAAGAATTAACATCATTAAAATATCCATACTACCCAATGCTTTCTATTGATTCGATACAATTCCTACCAAAACACCAGTGGCATATTCCACAGAACTAGAACAAATAATCCAAACATTTATATGGAGCCATAAAAGACCCTAAATGGCCACAGCAATCTTGAGAAAGTAGAATAAAGTTGAAGATATCACACCACTTTATATCAAACTATACTACAAGGCCACAGTCATCAAAAGAGCATGGCACTGTTATATAAAAACAGACATATAACACTGAGACAAAGAAATATGGCCCAAATGAAAGAACAGACCAAAGCTCCAAAAAAAGAACTAAATGATAAAGAGATAGCCAACCTATCAGATACACAGTTCAAAACATTGATAATCAGAATGCTCACAGAATTGGTTGAGTATGGTCACAAAAATGGAGAAAAAAGTGAAGGCTATGCAAACTCAAATAAAAATACACAGAGAACCAACAGTAAAGGGAAGAAAATCGGAACTCAAATCAACAATTTAGAGTAGAAGGAAGAGATAAACATTCAACCAGAACAGAATGTAGAAACAATTAAAAAAAAATGAGGAGAGGCTTTGGAATCTCTGGGACAACTTTAAACATTCCAACATCCAAATCACAGGGGTGCCAGAGGAGAAGAGGAAGAGCAAGAAATTGAAAACTTATTTGAACAAATAATGAAAGAGAACATCTCCAATCTGGTCAAGGAAATAGACTTCCAGGAGATCCAGGAAGCTCAGAGAGTCCCAAAGAAGTTGGACCCAAGGAAGCACTCACCAAGGCACATCATAATTACATTACCCAAGAATAAAAATAAGGAGAGAATCTTAAAAGCAGCAAAAGAAAAGGAGACAGTTACCTACAAAGGAGTTCCTATTGACTATCAGCTGATTTCTCAAAAGAAATCTTGCAGGCAAGAAGGGGCTGGAAAAAAGTATTCAAAGTCATGAAAGACAAGAACCAACATCCAAGGTTACTCTATCCAGCAAAGCTATCATTTAGAATGGAGGGGCAGATAAAGTGCTTCCCAGATAAGGTAAAGTTAAAGGAGTTCATCATCACTGAGCCCATACTATATGAAATAGTAAAGGAACTTATCTTAAGAAAAAGATGAAGATCAGAAACTATGAACAGTAAAATGATAACAAACTCACAACTATCAAAAACTGAACCTAAAACAAAACAAAACAAACTAAGCAAACAACTAGAACAGGAACACAGGAATGGAGATCAGAGGGAAGAATGAGGGAAAATGTATAAGGAATAAGAAGCATAAATAGTAGGTACAAAATAGACAGGGGGAATTTAAGAATAGTATAGGAAATGGAGAAGCCAAAGAACTTATATGTACAACCCACGGACAGGAACTAAGGTGGGGCAGAGGGGAATGATAGTGGGATGGGGGTGCAGGGCAGAGGGGAATAAAGTGGAGGAAAAAATGGGATAACTGTAATAGCATAACCAATAAATTATATATTTTAAAAAGGAAGATAGAAAAAATTGTCTTTAAAAATAAAAAATAAATAAATAATGAAGGGCTATGCAGGAAAAACAAAAAAACAAAAAACCCAGACATATAGATCAATGGAAGAAAGTAGACGGCCCAGAAATAAACTCATGCCTATACGGTCAATTTATATTTGACAAAAAGGCAAGAACATACAGTGGAGTAAAAACAGTCCATTCAATAAATGGTGTTGGAAAAATTGGACAGATTCCTGCAAAAGATGAAACTAGACTACCTTCTTACACTCGAAACCATAAAACTCCTAGAAGGAAATACAGTTAGTAAAATATCTGACATTTCTCTTAGCAATATTTTTTTCTGATATATCTCCTCAGGCAAGGGAAACAAAAGAAAAAAAATAAAATAGGACTACATTAAACTAAAAAGTTTTTGTACAGAAAAGGAAACCATCAACAAAACAAAAAGACAATCTACTGAATGAGAAAACATAATCATCAGTGACATATCTGATGAGGGGTCCATATCAAAAATTTATAAAGAACTCATACAACTCAGCACAAAAAAAGTCTAATTTAAAAAATGGGCAGAGGACCTGAATAGACACTTCTCCAAAGAGGACATACAGATGACAAAGAGATATAAGCTGTTCAACATCACTAATGGTCAGAGAAATTCAAATTAAAACCACAATGAGGTAACATCTCACACCTGTCAGAATGTCTACCACCAATAAAGTTACAAAGAACAAACACTGGTGAGTATATGGAGAAAAGGGAACATCCATGGACTGCCAGTAGAAATGAAGTTTGGTGCAGTCACTATGGAAAACAACATGGAGGGTCCTAAAAAAAAATAAAAAATGGAACCGCTTTATGACTTAGTGATTCCAGTTCTGAGTATATATCCAAAGAAACCCAAAACACTAATTCAAAAGAACATATGCACTCCTGTGTTCAATGCAGCATTATTTACAATAGCCAAGCAATGGAAGCAGCCCAAGTGCCCATCAATGGATGAGTGGATAAAGAGGTGGTACATGCACACCATGGAGTATTATTTGGACATAGAAAAGAATATCTTAACATTTGCGACAGGATGGGTGGACCTACAGTGTATTATGTTAAGTGAAATAAGTCAGTCAGAGAAAGACAAATACCGTATGATTTCAGTTATACATGAAACAAACAAAATTGAAACAAACTACAGATTGATGGCTGACAGAGGGGAGGTGGGTTGGGAGCCTGGGTGAAAAATACACATTGGTAGTTACGAAATCGTCATGGTGATTTAAAGTACAGCATAGGGAACATAGTCAATAATATTGTGATAACTATATATGGTGCCAGGTGGGTACTGAAAATATCAGGGTGAACACTTTGTAAAGTATATGATTACCTAACCACTATGCTATACACCTGGAAGTTAATACAAAATAATATCGAGTGTCAACTGTAATTGAAAAATAACATAAAAGGCAGACAATAATAAGTGTTGAGAACATGGAAAAATTGGAACCTTGACACATTTTGTAATATATACTGGTGAGAATGTAAAATGGTGCAGCTACTTTGGAGAAGTTTGCAGTTCCCCAAAATGTTAAACAGAGTTAACATATAACCCAATAATTCTACCTTGAGGTGTGTACCCAGGAAGAGCAAAAATATACATTCATATTAATATACAAATACTAATAGAAAAATTATTCATATTAGCCAAAAAGTGGGACAATCCAATGTCCATCACCTGATGAATGGATGAAAAAATATGGTACTTCATAGTACAACAGAATATTATTTGGCCTTAAAAATGAATGAAGCACTAGTAAATACTACAGTGATAAACCTTAAACACATTTTGCCAAGTGAAAGATGTAAGATGCAAAAGACCACCCTCTGGACGATTCCACTGAAATGTACAGAATGTGCAAATCTATAGAGACAAGAAAGTACGTTAGTGATTACTTAGGGCTGGTGAGGAGGAGAAATGACTGTTAATGAATAGAGTTTCTTTTTGGGATGATGAAAATGTTCTAAGAATAAATTGTGGTAATGGTTGCACAACCCTTGGAATCTACTGAAAAGTATTTGACTACACACTTTAAGTGGGTAAATTGCATATCATGTGGATTACATCTAAATAAAAATATTCCTTTTAAAAGCTAAGGAACAAAGAATTAGACTCCCACAGCCAAGACGCTGAAGGAAACGAGAAAGAGATTCTAAAAGAGGTTAGTAGCCTGAAGAGAGATAATGGACAAAAGGAAAATTCATAAAAAATTATAATTACTTGAAAGGCTTTTCTTTATATATTAAAAAATCAGAGTGACAGCTAGGTAAAGTCTCTAAGGAAGCGCAAGGGTCAAGTCTCATAAAATCCTTCATGGCCTCCTAACCTTTTAGGAATGTGCCCCCATTTGACACCACACTGTGTTACTCAGCACCAAACACCATGAAGGATTTTGCAGTTTTACTTTCTAGACTTTGTTTTAGAAAACAACAGGTATCTTTATAAATAGCGTTATTGAAGTATAACTGAAAAACAATAAACTGCATTTAAAGTGTGTGATTTCATGTTTTCACATATACACACTCATGAAACCATCACCATACGAAGATGAACATATGTATCACCCCCAAAAGTTTCTTCATGACCCTCCCTTGTATCCTGGTAACCACTAACCTGCTGTCACTATAGTTTACATTTTCTAAAAATTTATATACAAGGTGTCATAAAGTATGTACCCTTTTTTCTGGCTTCTTTCAGTCAGCATGATTATTCTGAGATTCATGCATGCTATTGCGTATATCAAGAGTTAGTTCCTTTGTATTGCTGAATAGTATTCCTTTACATGGATATATCACAGTTTGTCCCATACCTGTTGAACACCTGGGGATAGGTGTGTGCTTAAATTTCTAAGAAGTAGCTAACCTTTTAAAAAGTGATGTACTATTTTACATTCCCATTGGCAGTGTATAAGTTTTAGTTGCTCCACATCCTCACCAAGACTCTGCATGGCCAGACTTAGATTTTAGCCAATCTAATAGATATGTAGGTATATCTCTTTGTGGTTTTAATTTGCACTTCCCTAATGAATAATGGTGTTGAGCATCTTTTCATGTACTTATTTTCTACCTATTTGTCTTCTTTGGTGCAGTGTCTATTCAAATCTTTAGTCTTTTTTTTTTTAATTGGGTTTTTTTTTAATAGAGTTTTGAGAGCTCAGTATACCTGGATACAAGTTCTTTTTCAGATACATGCTTTACAAAAATTTTCTCCAATCTATGGCTTAGCTTTTCATTCTCTTAACAGTATGTTTTGAACAGCAAACATATTCAATTTCATTTTTCAATTACAGTTTACATTCAATATTATTCTGCATTAGTTTCAGGTATACAGCATGGTGGTTTGATAATCATATACTTTATACAGTGTTCCCTCTGATATTTCCAGTATTCAACTGGCACCATAGTTGCTACATTATTTGCTATATTTTCTATGCCATACACTTTTAATTTTGATGAAGTCCAATTTATGAACTTTTTTCTTTTATGGACCATGTAGTTGTATCTAAGAAATCATTGCCTATTAAATGTCAGAGATTTTTATGGTTTCCTTCTAGAAATTTAGTTTTCTCCTGTGCTTTCTTCTAGAAATTTACCAAATGTATAGCTGCATTTAGGTCTATAATTCATTTTTAATTTGCATGAATATGTAGTACAAAGTATGGATTGAAATACACTTTTTTACCTATGGATATTCCATTATTCTAGCACCATTTGTTGAAACAACTTTTTTCTCCACTGAGTCTTTCCTTTATTAAAAAAATCAGTTGTCTATATGTTTGTGGGTCTATTTCTGGACTCTCTATACTGTTTTAATAATCATTTTCTCTACATGATGCCAATACAACAGTTTTGATTACTACACAGTTTCATACTGAATCTTTAAATCAAGTAGTGATAGGATTCCAAATTTCTCCTTCATTTTCACAATTGCTTTGGTTACTCTAGGTCCTTTCAGTTTTGATTGGGATTGCACTGCAATCTGTCTGAAGAGAACTGACATCTTAACAACATTAAGAATTCCAATCCACGAATGAGTTATGTCTCTTGACTGATTTAGGTTTTAACTTTTTCAATGTTTTACAGATTTTAGTGTACAAATCTTGCACATCATTTACGCAAAATTGGTGCTTAAGTATTTTATATCTTATACTATTGTAAATGAAATTGCATTTTTAATTTCATTTTCTAAATGAATGTTGCTAATACATATACATACACTGATTTTTGTATATGGATCCTTATCCAGCAACTTTACTAAACTAACTCACTCACTAGTTCTAGGACATTTGTGGACATTCCATCTGATTTTCTATATAGGCATCATATATCTATCTATACATAGATATAGATATATGGATAGATCTATATATTTACCTATCTCTATATAAGCTTTACTTCTTTTTTCTAACCTATCACCCATTATTTCATTGTTGTTGTTGGGGTTTTGGGGTTTTTTTTGTTGTTGTTGTTGTTGCCTTATTGCACTAGATATAATCTCTGGTACAACATTAAATAAAGAATGGGCATCTTTTCCTTATTCCTAATCTTAAGAAGAAAGTATTCGGTCTTTCATTATTAAAGTTGAATGTGAGATACAGGTATTTTGTAGATGCCCCTTGTGTCAGAGGTCCTCAAGATCACCCTCCAGCTCACAGGAGAAGGACTCACAGGACTCAGATGTTGTTCTACTCATGGTTATAGTTTATTACAGTAAAAGTATACAGAGTGGTGTCTCCTCCCAGTAGTCATGTAGGACACGCTTAATTCTTCCAACAACTTTTATGACAACTAGTGCAAAGTGTTACCAACCAGGGATGCTCACCTGAGCTTAGATGTCCAGGGTTTTTATTGGGACTTAGACACGTGAACATACGGCACCTGTGTGACTGACCTTTGTTGCTGAAATTCCAGATCTCCAGAGGAAAAGAAGGTATTCATTATAAATCGCACTGTTAGTATAAACTATCTGGACAAACTGGTAGAGCAGGGATCCAGGTCTCAAACATGCAATTTTACACTCATTAGACAAACCATTACAAGAGCTCAGTTCCCTACAGCTAGGCAGAGAACAGTCATGGAAGCGGGCTTTCTTGAGAATGTGCAGTATTTGAGCAACACAGGACTGCTGAGACGAACATTTCTCGCACTTACCCGGTTGAGCAAGTTTTATTCTCCTCCTGGGTTTTTGAGTTTTTACTGGATTTTGTCAAAAACATTGCATTGCACTGCCTGCATTGGAATCATCGTGTTTTTTTCATTTGTTTGTTTATACAGTGAATTACATTGATTGCTGTTCAAATATTAAACCAACTTTGCATTTTGGGGATAAACACCATTTGATAATGATGAATGAATCGTATATGTCTATATTGTCATACTTGATTTGCTAGAATTTTGTTCAGAATTTTTGCATCTATGTGCACTAGGAATATAAGTTTGTAGTTTTCATGTAAAATCTTTGCCTTCTTTTGGTATCAGGGTAATGACAGCTTCTTAAGAGTTGTAAAATATTACCTTCTCTTTAATTTTCTAAAAGTTTGTGTAGAATTGGTTTTATTTTTGCTTTACATGTTAGAATTCACCAGTGAAACCATCTGTGCCCGTGAGTAGGCTTTTCCTGCAAGTTCAAATTCTCTAGTAGATATTAAGATATTGTGTTACTTATTTCTTCTTGAGGTAGCTTTAGTAGTTTGTCTTAGAAACAATACGTCTGCTTCATTTAAGCTGCCTATTGATTGACATTAAACTGTTTATAATATTCTTTATTATCTTTTAATGTTTGTAGAACATGTAGTGATGTTACCTCCCTCATTCTTAATATTGGTAATTTCTATTCTTTTTCTCCTGATCTGTCTGGTTTATAAATAGTACTGATGTCCTTCCCCCTACACCCCGACCGCGCAAAAGTGCCTTTGGTTTCATTCATTTTCTTTGTTATTTACTTGAATAATTTCCACTCTAAACTTTTATTTCCTTGCTCCTGCTTGAGTTCAATTTGCTCTTCTTTTTTAGTTTCTTAAGGAAGAAGCTGTGATCATTGATTTGTGATATTTCTTCTTTTCCAATATAGACATTATTTTAACTATAAAATTCCTTTTAAGTACCATTTTACATCACAGCACAAATTTGACACGCTATATCATACTTTTTATTTTCCGTCCTTTATTTCTTTGACCAATAGGTCATTTTAAAGTGTTATTTATTGATCAAATCTTGGGGATTTTACAGATATTTCTTCTGTTAAATTCTAATTTAATACCATTTTTATCAGCTAGCACACTTTACGACTCGATTTCTTTTAAACTTGTTTTTATGGCCCAGAATGTGATCTATTTTGTTAAATGTTCTTTGTAGTTTAATAAAAAGGTGTGTTTAGCTGTTGTTGGGTGTAATGGTCTATAAACGTTAATTCAGTCAAGTTGGTTAACAATATTGCTACTAGCGTAGTAATCTGCTATATCCTTGCTTATTTCTATTTACTTATTCTATCAATTATTGATAATTAAAATCTCTAACTATACTAGAATTTGTCTACTGCTCTTTACGGTTCTATTAGTTTTACTTCATGAATTTCAAGGTTCTATTATTAGGTGTGTGAGTACTTAGGACTGTCACTAATTAACTGACCCCTTTGTCATTAGGAAATGCTGTTCATTATCCCTGATAATATCATTATGTCTGAAATCTACATTGACACTAATATATCACTGAAGCCTTCTGTTAACTAGTATTTGCACTGTACATATCCTTCTATTTATGTTTATCCCATTTTCTCTATTCAAAATGTACTTCTTGGAGACAACTTACCGTTGGGTGTTACTTTTTAATCTGACAACCTGCCTTCTAATTGGGGTGTTTAGAACATTTATTATGCTGTAATTATTGACATGATTAGGTTTATCATCTTGCTATTTATTTGTTATAAGAAGATAAATGGTTCAATTTTTTTAAAAAAGTGCCAAAGATTTCAGTAGACACTTCATAAAATACAGAGCAAGGCAAAATTAGGTTTACAGTTGTGAGCACATGAAACACAGTTTACTCTTGTGTTATCATTATTTTCCACATGAACAACTGTAAACCTACTCTTGCCCCACCCTGTATATGTATTATGTAATGAGGCAGAAGTACTCAATGATGTTTTGTTCTGCTTATCAATGAGAACTCATGGTAATTTTTATTGTGGGAAATGACAGTTTTCATTTAGACAGTATTTTTCTGAGCTGTGACATAGGCTGAAAAAGTGCAACACACTCAAAACTGACTGAGCACAAGTTATACAAACAGCACGAAAAGGTGTTGTTGTACTACTAAAAGATGTCATAAACATGGAAGGGTTAGAAGTACACAAAATTTTAACTGAGTGTTGAAGGAAATAATGAAAATTGGATATTAGCAAGTCATGACTACTCAAAATGTGTGCTCTCAGATGATGTGAGGAAAAAATAGCAGTGTTTCCAAAATTACTCTTCCCACTTGGTTTACTGGCTGTCAAGAAAATATCGTTCTTTCCACTCAATTTACTGGCTATCAAGGAATAAAGTGTTGACAAGAGTTTCTGAAAGGGAGAATAAGATAAAAACATTTCTTCATGATGCTAATAACACCAATAAAGTTTTTCTTCATTTCCAGAGGCCTACTTAAGTGTAAAGCTGAAATACATGCAACATCTTAAACCTCCTACACCAAGGCCAAAATACTCCAATTTTAACCTCAGAAAACTATGCTTTATTTTTTCTATTGTTGTTCAACTATGGCTGTCCCAAATTTTCCCGTTCCTCTTCCCAGCTCCAACCGTCCCCCATTCCAAAAGTCAATCCCCACCCTGTTGTCCATGTCCATTGTTCCCTTATACATGTTCCTTAACCAGACCCTTCCTTTTCTTTCCCTCATTATCTCCTTCTCCCTCCCCTACAGTCACTGTCAGACTGTTCCTTGTTTCCATGCCCCTGGTTCTATTTTGCTTGTTTGTTTCTTTTGTTCATTGGATTCCCCTTATAGGTGAGATTATATGGTATTTGTCTTTCACTGCCTGGCTTATTTCACTTAGCATAATACTCTCCAGTTCCATCCATGCTGTCGCAAAAGATAGGAGTTCCTTCTTTCTTTCTTTCTGCTGTGTAGTACTCCATTGTGTAAATGTACCACAGTTTTTTGATCCACTCATTTACTGATGGGCACTTTGGCTGTTTCCAGAACTTGGCTAATGTAAATAATGCTGCTATGAACATTGGGATATGTAGGTTCTCATGAATTGGTGTTTCAGGGTTCTTAGGGTATAATCCCAGCAGTGGGATCGCTGGATCAAAAGGCAGTTCCACTTTTAGATTTTTGAGGAAATTCCACTTTTTTACACAATGTCTCCACCAGTCTGCATTCCCACCAACAGTGCACTGGGGTTCCCTTTTCTCCATATCCTCACTAGCACTTGTTGTTGGTTGATTTGTTCATGATAGCCACTCTGACCAGTGTGAGATGGTATCTCATTGTAGTTTCACTTTGCATCTCTCTGATGGCTAGTGATGCTGTACATACTTTCATACACCTATGGGCCCTGTGTATGTCCTCCTTGGAGAAGTGTCTATTCAGGTTCTTTGCCTATTTTTTAATGGACTGTGTATCTTCCTGGTTTTGAGTCATATGAGTTCTTTATATATCTTGGACATCAAACCCTTATCCAAAGTATCATTGGCAAATATGTTTTCCCAAATGGTTGGTTCCCTTTTCATTTTGATGATGTTTTCTTTTGCTGTGCAGAAGCTTTTTAATTTGATGTAGCCCCACTTGTTGATTCTTTCCTTTATAATCCTTGCCCTAGGAGATATATTGGCAAAAATATCACTGTGTGGGATATATGAAATTTTACTGCCTGTGTTTTCCTCTAGGACTTCTATGGTGTCACAACTTATATTTAGGCCTTTTATTCATCTTCAGTTTATTTTTGTGTACGGTGTAAGTTGGCGGTCTAGTTTCATTTTTCTTTTTTTTTTGCATGTACCTGTCCAGATCTCTCAACACCATTTATTGAAGAGGGTATTTTTACTCCATTTTATGCTCCAACCCCCTCTTGTCAAATATTAGTTGACCACAGAGACATGTGTTTATTTCTGGGCTCTCTATTCTGTTCCCTTGATGTGTGTGTCTGTTCTTATGCCAGTACCAGACTGTTTTGATTACAGTGGCTTTGTAACATAGTTTGATATCAGGTATTGTGACCCCTCCTACTTTGTTCTTCTTTCTCAAGATTCCTGTGGTCATTCAGGGTTGTTTTTGGTTCCGCATAAATTTTAGAAACACTTGTTCTAAATCTGTGATATATGTCATTGGTATTTTAATGGGGATTGCACTGAATCTATAGAATGCTTTGGGTAGTATGGAAATTTCAACGATGTTAATTCTTCCAATCCATGAAAACGGTATTTGCTTCCATTTATTTGTATATTTCTTCATTTCTTTCTTCAGTGTTCTGTAGTTTTCCAAGTACAGGACTTTTACCTCCTTGGTTAAGTTTATTGCTAAGTACTTTATTTTTGTTGTTGCTAGAGTAAATGGGATTTTTTTTCCCCTAGTTTCTGTTTCTGATATTTCATTGTTGGTATACAAAATATTCAATTTCTGAATATTTACTTTGTATCCTGCAGTTTGCCAAATTCACTTAATAGGTCGAGTAGTTTCTTGGTGGAGCCCATAGGGTTTTCTGTGCACACTATCGTATCACCGGCAAAGGGCAAATAATGATAGTTTTACTTCCTGCTTTCCAATTTGGAAGCCTTTATTTCTTTTTCTTGTCTGATCACTGTGGCTAGAACTTCAATACCATGTTCAACAGAAGTGGTATAATTGGACAGCCTTGTCTTGTTCCTGATCTTAGGGGGAAAATTTTTAGTTTTTGCCCGTTGAGTATGATATTGGCTGCAGGTTTCTCATATATAGCCTTTTTATTATGTTGAGGTATCCTCCCTCTACTCCCATTTTGTGGAGTTTTTTTTATTATAAATGGGTACAGTACTTTGACAAATGCTTTTTTCAGCATTTACTAATATGATCAAGTGATTTTTGTCTTTCATTTTGTATATGTGATGTATTACATTTGTAATTTGTGAATATTGTACCATCCTTGCATCCCTGGGATGAATCCCACTTAATCATGGTGTATGATCTTTTTAATGTATTGCTGGATCCAGTTGCCAATATTTTGTTGAGGATTTAGCATCTATGTTCATTGGTGATATTGGCCTGTAGTTTTCTTTCTTTGTTGTGTCTTTACCTGGTTTTAGAGTTAGGATAATATTAGCCTCATTAAAGAAGTTGGGAGTCTTCCCTCTTCTTGAATTTTTTGTATTATTTTGAGAAGAAAAGGAGTTAGCTCTTCTCTTAATGTCTGATAATATTTGCCTGTGATGCCGTCCGGTCCAGGGCTTTTGTGTGCCAGGAGCTTTATTATTACTGCTATAATTTCACTCACTGGTATCAGTCTGTTCAGGCTTTCTGATTCTTCTTGATTCAGTTTTGGAAGATTATGTTTCTAGAAATTTGTCCATTTCATGCAAGTTGTCAAACTTCTTGGCATATAGCTGATCATAGTAATTTCTTACTATCCTCTTTATTTCTGTGGTATTGGTTGTAATTTCTCCTCTTTCATTTCTGATCTTATTAATTTGGGTCCTCTCTTTTTTTCTTGATGAGTCTGCTTAAAGGCTTATCAATTTTATTTATTTTTCAAACAACCAGCTCCTGGATTTATTGATCCTTTGAATTGTTCTTTTAGTCATTCAATTCCACTTTCATCTTATTTCCTTTATATTTGTGCTGGGCTTTGTTTGTTGTTCTTCCTCTAGTTCTTGTAGACGTAGGGTTAGGTTGTTTATGTAATATTTTTCTATCTTTTTAATATAGACCTGTTTTGCTATGAACTTCCCTCTCAGGACTGCCTTTGCTGTGTCCCATAGGTTTTGGACTGTTATGTATTCATTTTCATTTTTTTCCAGAAACTTTTTGATTTTCTTTGATCTCATTATTGACCCATTCATTGTTTCATAGCATGCTATTCGGTCTCCATGAGTTTGAATGTTTTTGAGTTTTTTCCTTGAGGTTGATTTCTAGTTTCAAGCCATTGTGATGTGAGAAGATACTTGATATGATTTCAATTTTCTTGAATTTATAGAGGCTTGTTTTGTATTTATTCCAAGTATTTGCTTGGAATATTCTTTTCCATCCCTTCACTTTCAGTCTATGTAGCTCTTTTGTTCTGAGGTGGGTCTCTTGTAGACAGCATATATGCAGGCCATGTTTTCCTATCGATTCAGCTTCCTCATGTTTTTTGACTGGAGCATTTAATCCATTTATATTTAAGATTATTATTAATAGGTATTTATTCGCTGCCATTTTTTCACTTTGTACCTGTGTTCCTCTCTCTCTCTCTTCATTTACTTAAAGCAGTCCCTTAGCATGTCTGGCAATGCTGGTTTATTTATTCTTTTAGCCCTTTTAGTCCTTTAGTCCTTTTAGTTTTTGCCTTTGTTTTTCATTACTTGGAATACTTCTTGCTATTCCCTTCTGGCTTGTAGCATTTGTGTTGGGAAATCCACTGACAGCCATATCGGAGCTTTCTTGGATGTTCTGTCCATTTCTCTCTTGCTACCTTTAATATTCTCTCTTTGTCTTTGAATTTTGCCATTTTAATTACAATGTGAATTTTGCCATTTTAATTACAATGTGTCTTGGAGCAGCCTCTTTTGGGTTCATCTTGATTGGGACCCTCTGTGCTTACTGGACTCATGTGACTTTTCCTCTCACCAAATTAGGGAAGTTTGCTGTCTACCCCTTACTCCTCTTTTTCTCATTCTGATATCCCTATTATACAGATATTGTTAGGTTTCAGGTTGTTCAGGTAATGGAGCTGAACCTCCATTAAACCTTCTCTATTCATTTTGTGTTGTGTTTCATTTTGTTTCCCTGTCTGGGAATTTTTTTCTACCTTGTCCTCCAGCTCACTGATTCAATACTGTGCTTCATCTAACCTGCTTTTAATTCCTTCTACTGTGTTCTTCATTTTAGATACTGTATTTTTCAATTCCTCCTGGCACTTATTGATAGTTTCTATATCTTTTTCATTGCTATTGTAGTTCACAGTAAGTTCCTTGTAGCTTCCACGGAGTTCATTGTAGTTCTCACTGAGTTCCTTGAGCATCCTCATAGCCATTATTTTGCACTCAATGTCTGATAGTTTGCTTGCCTCAATTTTGTTTAGCAGTCTTCCTGGGGGTTCCTTCTTTCCTTTCGATTGGGGGTTGTTTCTTTGTTTCTCCATTTTAGCTGATTATTCTTGTTTGTTCCTCCATATTAGATTGATCTGCTTTGACTCCCTGTTTTCTTGTTGTGACCTTCTGTGACAGGAGACCCTTGGGACTCAATGGTGCAGTCTCTTTGATATCCTCAGCTTCATACTCTAGGGTTGCCCCTTATGCCATTTATGTGGGCTCTCTGGTTGTAGTTTGGTTTTGGTTGTTGTTGGGTCATTCTTTGCTGAGTCCTTCCCTCTGACTAGCTGACTGAGAGTCACTCCGCCCACCACATCTTGTATGCTGTTGTACAGGTGCTACATGAACAAAACCAAACAGCCCAGGAAACAAACCCATACTCACTAACATAGTTCCCATCCACAACCACACTATCTTGAGCAAATGAGTCAATATTAGGAAAGGTGTAAAAAGATTAAGACTATTATAAAAAAGGAAAAAGTAATATGAAATGACTAACTGCAAGAAAAGTGATTTTGTGAGGGTAAAGGGAGGAGCAGTAATAAGAGCAGGGAACAGAGTTAAGGCGGAGAGAGACAGAAGATAGAATTTACATTGTAAATTAATAAGGGAGGAGGGAAGGTGGAATGGAGTTAGAAGGGAAGCATACAATATTAGGTTTATACTGAAATTTAAAAAATATTAAGCCCTGGCTGATGTGGCTCAGTGAATTGAATGCCAGCCTGTGAATCGAATCACTGATTTGATTCCCTGTCAGGGCACATGCCTAGATTGCAAGCCAGGTCTCCCGTTGGGGGCATGCAAGAGGAACCAATTTATGTCCCTCGCATAGGTTTCCCTCTCTTTCTCTCTAAAATTAAATAAAATCTTTAAAAAAATTAAAACTAAAAGAATAAAATAAAAAATATTTGTATATATACCTAGTGAGGGGGGGGAACAAAAAAAAATATATATATATATACATAAAATAATAGGGACCAAATTGGAGAAAAAGATCTGTAACAGCAATGTCAACAACAAATGAGCTAAGATTTATATAGGTGACATGGGAATAAGAGGGAAGAAAGAAAGAAAAGTTTAAAGATGTCTAAAGGAAAGCAAAGTTATCTTGAGAGAATAGAGGAAGTGAAGAATGAAAACCAGGCTGAGGCAGTGAAAAATTAATATTTAAAATGAAAAAAAGTGCAAGAGGAAGGCAAAATGGAGTAGGAAAAAAGGAATGGTAAAATTAGATATTTGAAATACAAAAACTGTGATTATCTAGAAATAAGATTGAAGAAATGCAACAACCACCACCTTATCCACAACCAACAAGTAAATACTGATAATGGTGGAGAGAAAATATATTTTAAGAATGGGAAAAACAATGTGAGATGACTAATGACACTTACAAATGGTTTTGAGAGGCTGAATGGGGGAAAAATAGTAAGAGTGCAGAATAACAAGTTGTGGAAAGAGAGAATATAGAATTTAAAACAAAACTAAGAAGAGAAAGGAAGAAGGTAAAATGGAGGAGGAGGGAAGAGCAAAACATGGGATTTGAAATAAACTATAATATAAAACCTGGTGACATATTAGGCCCGCACTTAAAGGATATGAAATGAATGTTAAGAATGTATGCAGTACAGAAGATAGCATCTTGTTGCGCCTGTCTGTTCTTTCTGCCCTGTTGGGTTTAGTAGCTCAGGGCCTGAGGAGCTACGTAGCTTGCAGTGTCTGGCAGAGCTTTTACCCCTGTGGAATGTACATAGCAGGATACTCCTGAGTCTGAACGTGCTGATCTGCAGAGCCTGTATTCCCACAGGTGGGGGTTGGGCTTGCCTGTCTGTGAGGGGATCTGGCTGGCTGCAGCAAATCTCAGGCCTTTAGCTCCTGCGTTCCAGTCCTGCGCCTGCCTTTCTCTCACAGGAGATTCGGCCAAATTCTCCACTCCGGACAGCCCCATGCTTGTGAGCCGTGCTGGGTCGGGTCCTACGGTTCCTTCAGTGTACTCTACCCCTCTGGGTTTTTGGTCAGCAAAGCTGCTGCGCCAGCATACTGGCATGTGAGCCCCGAGTCCCTGCCGAGTCCGGGTCACACCTCAGCTCCCCTTTTAAAAGAGTTTCTGTGTGGTCTCCACGCTGTAGCACCAGTCCCTTGAGGGCCTGTTCTCCACACACTCCCCCCGCTCCCCCCCCCGCCAAAATCACAGTCTTTCACAGGACTTGCCACTGCCTTTCAGAGTCTCAGCCAGTTTTAGATAAAGTTTCTCTCTGGATCATTCCTGGATGGCATTGGGTAGAGCCTTGCAGCTATATTATAACACAGGGAGGTGGCAGGGACCCCACTTCCTCTAGAGCTCTTCAGCCTAGGGCAGGCCTGCTCCCTCCATACTGTTTCTGGGGGCGCACACCTCCCATGCTTTCTCTCTCCATTCTGGTAGCTCAAGGCTACTGAGCCTATCCACCACTGCCCCGACTCTGTGCAGCCAGAAGTGCTGGGCTGGGCAGGGGCGCCTGCTCACTTATAAAGCCCGGGCTGCCGGCTCCTGGGTATCCTGCAGGCAGGCCGATTCTTGCTCACGGCCTCGCACTCCCTGAGTTCTCCTTGTAGGAGATTACCCAGATGCTCTCCCTCTCTGCTCTGTTTTGACTACTAGTCCTGTTCATGTCTGGGCACAAGTGGATGTAGCTGCCAGTTATTTTGCCACCATTCTGGATCTCCCAAAATACTCCAATTTTTAATGCTGATGATAAGATACCACATTTTTTGAAGTCACCAAACTATGCTCTAGCAAATGGCTCAACTGCTAGAGTATAATTCCTTCCCAGAATCTGATGGTTTTCTTTACTAATCAGAGGAGACTGATTTTATTATTATGGATATATGCAGAATGTGCCCACATGCTACAACAAAGCAGGAATGGATGCTTTCCAGAGACTGGAATGACCGAAGAATGACCAATAATACCTATGATCCTATCTTTCAAACATTCAGGCTGGCTGAAACTTTCATCCTATAGTTATTTAATATTATAAGTGTATCAGTGTGGCAACTCTTAAAGCACTGGGAATAGTCTTCAAGGAGAAATCTTCCCATAATTTCTCGGTCTTGATATTCCGTTAACATTTGACAGCCAGCAAATACCAGCTGCCAGTTATCAATCTTAAAAATCTATAATTATAGTATGAGGTTTCTTAATTTAATAGAAATATTGCATTAAAAAACTCAAAAGGCTGAGTCTAACCTATATCTCAAGCTAGTTTCTTACTTATAAGAGACTGCAAAAAAAAAAAAACACCATTCTCTTCAATGATAATACAAACATCATTGACTTTTAAAATACTGCTTTATTGTTTAAAATTGGTAGTTTGAATGGGTGTTGAAAGTTTGAGAAACACTGTCATAGGGATCTCACTTACTCTCATGATTTTAAAAGCCATCTATAAAAGCTGAGACCTAAATTGCAATTTCTAGCCTAGCCTCCTTCTCTCAGCTCCAGATTCACCTAGCCAATTGCCTCTTTGACTTTATTACTTGAATGCCTCACAGGCACATTAAACCTGTAATAGGTTCCAAACCCTTGATCTTCACCATCTCTCCTCCTATTCCAATCCCCCTATCTCAGTGAAAATATTTCCTTCCTGGCTGCCTGTACCAGAAACCTAATATTCACCATTCAAAGTGCAGCTTCAATTGATCCACTTTGTTCTTTCTCCACTTCCACCCATTTAGTCCAAGTCACCGTCATATCCACTTTGGACTACACTATAGCCTCTTAAGTGGTCTTCCAACAGCCTTGCTGATGCACCTGTGTAAGGTTTTCAATTGCTGCTGGGACAAATTAGCACAAATGTAAACAACACAAGTTTATTATCTTACACTTCTGTAGAAGTCTGATAGGGGAGTCACTGGACTAAAATCAAGGCAGACTTGATTCCTTTCTGTAGGTTGTACAGGGGAATCGACTTCTTTGGATTTTCCAGCTTCTAAAAGCTACCCACATTTCTTGCCTTGTGGCCCCCTTACTTCATCTCCAAACCAGCAACCTTGTGTCTCTTCTGATTATTCTCCCATAGTTACACCTCCCTCTGACTCACTTCTTAAGCCTCCATCTTCCACCTTTAAGACCCCTTGTGATTACACTGGGCCCACCAGGATAATCCAAAATAACCATCCTATCATAAGGTCAGCTAGTTAGCAATCTTAATTCCCTTTTGCTATGTAACCTAACACATTCCCCATTTCCTGGTCTTAGGATAGGGATAAGGAGGCCACTATTCTGTCCATTACACTCCCTGTCTAACATATAATTCATTTTCCACACAGCAGCCAGAATAATCTTTTTGAAAACACCAATATGTTCATGTCACTTCCTACTTAAAATCCTTCAGTGGCTTCCAACTCCTCTAAAAATAAGAGTCAAAATCCTAAACATATGACACAAATCCAGGCATGGTCCAGTTCCTACCGACACATGCCCGTTGTCTCCTGGTTCACCGTGTTCCAGCCAGACACAGTTACTCTCTGTTCCTCAAATGCCAAGATTCTTTCTGCCTCAGGGTCTTTGCTCATACTATTTCTGCTGTCAGAATAACCCTCCTCACCTCCCATCCCACCTTTACGTGGCTAACCCTTGCTCAATTCTTCAGATCTCTATAAAAGTGGCTTTGCCTGATCTCTCAGCCTCCTACTAGTTCCTCCCATTATACATTGTCATGGCACACTTTTTCTTTTAGAGCCTTCACTACAATTGTAGTTAAATGTTATTTGTGTAATTTTTGGTTCAATGTCGGCTTCCCTGCACCAGGCAGCAAACCCGTGAGTGCTGGGGTCTAGTCTGTTCTGTTCTCCATCATAAAACCTGGGACTTAGAACTGACTGGCCTATAGTAGGTGCTCAATAAATAAATAAATAAATGAGTGCCATTAGACATAATGCCAAAAGCAGGTCTAACTCTTAAGAGGGTGAGTTGCATACGCCAAATACCCCAACATTCTGCTTGAGCATTTTAGGCCAGATGGGTCACACCGAACTGATCGTCTCACCCCATTCCTTCAAACCTCTATTAGAAACGTGAGCCTCCAGCCTTATCTCAAACTGTGTTCCTCCCTGATACCAAACACTGTTAGGTGTATTTCCTTGGACTTGTGCTGTACTTGCCATACCAGTCCTGAGAGGGCTACCTTATTTCTCTACTCCTGCTCAGTGCTGTACCACTAAAAAAAAGTTATAAAAACATGGATGTTCATGTCACACAAAAGGCATGACTTTCTACAGCCCAGGAATCCTTCCTTTGCTCTTGACTCTCTGTGACTTCCCTCACAGGTCCTTTTTTAACTCATTCTAAGTCCTATATCCTATGTTAGACTGGAAAGAGTATGTGTTCTGGAACCAGAAAATTATAGATGTGTAACCTGGCTCTATCCTCATCCATAAAGTTCATCAAACTTTGAGCTTTAGTACTGTCACTAAAAAAAATGAGGCTAATAATTTATTAATTCCTACCTCACCAAAGTATTAGATAACCTAAGTTTGGGCATACTTTGTTTAGCACTGCCCCCAGCCACCAAACACTGGCATGTCACACTACTCTCTAAGTTTAGCTAAACAAACTCCATTGTTAGAACAAGTACAAAGAATGACAAGAAGATAACGATATTAGCACATGAGCCCTGACTGTATGCTGATCCTAACAATACACTTTCATAGACACTATGTTCTTAATAGGACTTTCATTTCCAGAAACATATCGTACCCTCATCCTCCCTCCAGCCTGAGCAGATGTCTATAAATTATACTGCCTGACTAGAAGAGGTATTACATAGAAGGTAGTTACCACTGTCCACAACCCCTCATCCTCGTTCTCTCAGGATACCCATACTGAGACTTAGCTCATCAGCTCTGCGCCCTCTTCACTCCACTGCACTTTGTCCAAACTATACTTGCCATTCTCCTTCACTTTTGTAGGCTCTGGTCATTTTGACTTTTCCATAAGGCCACTTTGGTAACTTAACTCCTAGCTCAAATGTAACTTACTTTAATAAACCTTCCTACTACCCTAAGGACTCTGCTGAGTGACCTTTTCTTTTCTCCCCACAACATGTGTTGCAAGACCCCTGAGGACAGGCTCTGATCTGACCTGCATTTGTAAACCACTCCCCAGTGTCTAGAATGGTGTTTTACATGTAGTAGTTAATTTACTAAATATTTGTTGACTGAGTAAAATAATACATCAATGACTGAGTCTGGTTTAGACATACTAACTTTGATCTATCAAAGGGACAACCAGTAGAATTGTCCACCTCCCCGCTCAAGAAAGAGGTCAGGCCTACAGATGCACATTGGGCAAGTGTCATTGCCAGAGTGGTATCCGAAGCCATGGGGTTCAACAAACAGCATGTGCTGAGAGGAGCAAACAAACAAACAAAAGGTTAAAGTAGAATATTTCAGGGGTAAAAAAAAAAAATCAAAGGTGAAAAATCTCAGGAAAGCCGAAAAGAGAGCAATGGCAAATACCCCTGAAGGCATTATTGTTACAGAAAGACAGAAGAGGTTGAAGGCGTGAAGGCTGCCACTGCATGTGGTGATTCGAAGGTGCTTGGTGACCTAGCAAGTGAGGGTTAGGGCCAGAAGTGGGGATGGAGCTGAGGTATGAGTAAGAACAATAAAAAATGACAATTCTCTCAAGAAGTTTGACCAAAAAAGGAGATAGGATCATAGTTTCAAGGGAGTTTGGAAGCAGCTGTGAAGATAAAATAGCAGAGAAAAAGGTGGCTCAGCAGGTAAAGCATGATATGAGCATACGACTGCCATCGCTGCTGCCACTGAGCAACAAAACGGGGTGAGAGAGGTCACGGGCCCTGATCAAATTCTGTTGCTTATTCACCTGAGTGATCTTGGAAAAATCACTTCCCCCTCCCTTAACTGGCCTATCTGATTATTCTAATAGTATGAGTTAATAAGTGCAAAGGAATTTTAGAAGGGTTTACCACTTTCCATAAAGCTCTTATTATTGTAATAAATGGTTTGTAATCTTTAACAGATGTTTGCAATTTTTCACTCTCTCTCTCTTATTTTTCAATCGTCACCTGAGGATATATCAATTGATCCAGAATGGGAGAAGGGGAGAGACAGACAGACAGACAGACACAGGTAGACAGACAGAGAGAAGCATTGATGTGAGAGGAACACTGGTCATCATGTGCCTCCTGAATATGCCCCGACAGGGAACCGAACCCGCAACCCAGGCATGTGCCCTGATTGGGAATCCAACTCCTGACCTTCCTGTTTATGGGACAACGCTCCAACTGAGCCACACCAACCAGGGCTCATTTTTCATTTTTGCTCATTAGTGTGACATAGAGAAGCTGAAACTCCCTCGTATGTAACACTGATCTACTTATTCCAGTCCCAGCAAAGAGGAGTAAGACAATGACAAAGACAGAGAAAGGCTGGTTAAAGTCAGGGAATGAAAAGTTAAGGCAATGATGGCAACCCTTCCAACTCCTTTCTACAAATGCTGCAACTTTCCTAAACTGGAGGACATTAGTAAAGGGTTATCTTCCCCAGGTGGATGAAGAACTGCCAAAAGCTCGTATCAGAAGTGAGTGTGCCTGCTGCTTCTGTCAGTCTGGTCTGCCTTGGCAGGGACATTACGCTCACCTCAAGGTGTCAGGTCAGGGATAGGTTTCAGTAGAATCATCACTGACCTCATAACTGTCTTGAAAAATAAAATGAAATTGTGTATTTAAGTAAAGTTTTTGTAGCTCCTTGGTTATCTTGTTCTGGATCCCATCCCCCTGTGCCCCCCTCCCCCCTCCGCCCAAGGAAATGCTCCAAGCTCAGTGGTAATTTTCCACACTCAAACCATGTCATGGAGATTTTCCACCTCAAGGGGCGGCTGCCTCTGAATATTACCATGTCCAGGGTCAGTGTACACGCATTTGGTAGTTTCACTGTAAACATCTTTGCCACAATCACTTTCACCACACAACTAATTAACCATAAGGAAATTTCACCATAAAAGACAAAAGAACAAAAAATAAAAGGGAGACATTAAGAAGAACATAATGAAACATGAAAAAGTAATAAAATGAAAAAGCCTTTATTGCAGAAACTGAAAATACATTGTCTTCCAAGTCTTTTGTTCAAGTACATTTTTTTTTTTTTTGCTTGTTGATTTGTCTTCTCATTCAGCGTTACATTTTCTTTTTTCACTAAAGTTTCTTCCTTCATTAAGAGGGGTATCAGTTTCCAACTAAAGAATAAATAACTAATGTTCTCATTATGGTCAAAGACCATTATGAATTAGTAGCTGCCTCTTTTATGTTTTCCATAGCTTAGTAAACTTGGTGTGGATGGGTGGGGGGGATGATTATACACACCAAAAGATGCAAAAGCTGGTTTTATTTTCTAGCATAGTATGCAATCCTGCTAAGATTTATATAATATGAAAATGGGAATACTGCAAGAACTTTGTAAATGGAAAAATGAAACCAAACTGGCAACTAACTTAAATACATTGTCTGCTGAAGGCAGTTGATTCACCATGAAGAAATGAAACCAAACTGTCAACTAATTATTTTACCTTTTATGGTGGAATGGCCTTACTGCCAATGAGTTGTGTGGTGAAAATGTTTGCTGCAAAAATGCTCGTAAAAAAAGTGCTTGAGGCAAAGATGTTTACAGTGAAACCACATGAAACCCAGTGTAGTATTTCCTCAAAGCACTTGTGAGTGGAATACACTATTACACAAAAGGTGTATTTGCAATAGGAGGTATATTTGCAGATCACAGGTGGCATAGTAAGGTCATGGATGTTAACAAAAAGATATAGGGAGAAACTAGGCAGAAGTTTTCATTAAAGCAGTTCACAAATGACCTTCCTTCACGTGGTAGAATTTATTCTCTCATTCATTATTATCATTGGAAAGAAATGATAAACAGTGATTTAAATTGTGGAGTAATGCAAAAGTCACCTGCATTTATCTTTTAAGATGACTGTGTTTTTAAAACATCTTCCCAATTGTTTGGCTTAGGGTAACATTAACAGTAATTTTCATTCCATGAACATAGCTGGATAGACTATCCAGATGCCTCTTAGAGAAACTAACAAATTACTAGAGAAATCCACATGCAGAATGTTGATTGAATTTTTAAAAACTAAACTGTCTTTGTTGTCAGTATTTATATGGTTATAGGAAGACAAACAATATCAGTAAGTAAACCTAGTAGCGTTAAGGCATATTAGGGTGATATTGTAAGGGCTTAAATAAGTGGGATTCTGTGCAGAAGGCTCATTGCTTTTAATAAAAGTCAGTCTACTGAAATCAAGCAACATCATTAGGGTGATTACAGAGAAAACAGCATGTGTTACAAAGGAGGGAGATGATATAACAGACCAAATACATGACTCATTCATTAATGCTTTTATAATCTTCACGAATATACAAATGGCCCAACAGTAAATGCGGATGTATATGTGATGGAGGAGGGAGAATAGACAGTGAGACTAAAGGACTCTCGTTAGTACAACCGTCTTTGTTAATTCAACAAATATTTTCTGTGTGCCTACCAAGTGTGCCAAGCTCCGTTCTCTAGACTGAGGATACCACAGCAATCAAAACAGACAAAAATCCTTGCCCATGTGGAGCTTAGGATATAGTGGAGGATTTAAAACATGTGACTTTGAGCAAGACAGGTACTTGGGTGACTAAAAGGTTTGTTACAGAGAAATCAAGACAAGGAAGACTGCCAATACAAATTGAACACATACACACACACAGACAATACAAAATGGACATTGTTCATGACAGTGAAGCTGAATATATATGCAGAGAGCACTTCCTCATATTCTAAATTATTTTTGCTAAAATCAAACACCAGCAACTACTTTCCTCTGATGTAGCCTGATATTAGAGGAACCAAAAAAAAAAAAAAAAAAAAAATCTCAGACAATCAGTTACATGATGAACTGGGATGGAACCACACTGTGCAACCAACAAATGCATACCAACAGACTAGTTTCTGCTGAATAAAAATTTTAAAAATTAATGAACTAATTGATAAACTCTGTAATTTATCTGAAAATATATTCCAAAAATGGAAGAAAAGTATTAATTACATCAAAGAAGTTTTTGCAAGTTTGGAAACAGGATTACAGAGTAAATGTAGGCAGGTATTTCACATATTTAGGCCAATAATTCCCTGAAATGTGACTCTACCAGTTTTCCAGTCAGTGTAGTGTACATTTGCCACACTACTGAGCGATTTCAACTCTGATAAGAGATTGAGGGAATATTCCTGGCAAATAGACTGCACGTGTTGAGGGCGGCACATTAAATAAATGTATAAAAGCAAAGCAGACAAAAAGACATGCAGCCATAATTCATATGCCGGAATCAAACAAGGAGGGAGACAAAACTTGCAGTTGAAACGTTCCAGGTCACCAGTTCTGTCCACTGAAAAAGAAACACCTAAGAACTTCACCACTATCGAGAGGCTTCGAACACATACTCGGTCCCCCTGGTTTTAAATGACTGTCCACCAAGTAGTGACGGTTCCTTCTAGACCCATTCGAGACCCAGGGGTCGAATCCCTTAGCTTTAGATGGGTGGGACTGGCAAGTTCACCTAAGGCAAAGTAAGAGGAACAGGTCCTAAGCTCCAATTGAAAGCAAAACACAAAGTTTACGAGGGTGAAGGAAAGAAAGCGGAGAAACCACAGCAAATAAAATAAGAAATAGAAAAACTATACAACGTCAGAGAACCCACCGGGCCATCCCCACCACTCAAAAGGGTAGGACTAGAGAAGCCCTAAGGGCCGGGGATCTTCGAGCCTCGGAACTCAACAACCCGACCGAAGCAGGAGAGGGGGAGCAGTTCCCGGAAACCCCCTCCCACCAACCCCGCCCATTGGGTCCGCCCCGTCTTGCCAGGCTACTCACCGGACTTGCTTCCCACATAACGGTGGCGTAATAGAGCGGAGAGAGCCTGGGAAATGGGCTATCCGCGGGACACAGGTGTTGGTTTTTTCCAAGGGTGCCCAGGAACGAAGGGATGGAGAGGCAACCTTTACGCAGGCCTTCCTTCTCCCCGCCCTGTCACAAGCCAGCTTCTTTGAACTACCGAACCTCCCGACTTCCGCCCAAAGCGCCGGCCCCGGAAGCTCGTTCCCCCTCTGCCGCTGCCTTCCGGGCTCGGCTGGCGGGTCGTAATGGGAGGAGCTTGTGAGTATCTGGTTTGTAACAGAGTTAAAAGGGCTTGTAGTCCAGCCACACTTTTAGTGCTAAATTCCCAGAGCAACATCCCCATCAAATGATCCTCAAGCCACAGTTGGTTGTATTTCCTTGGATAATTACTGGTCACCGTATACTGAGTGTAGGGGCCAAGAGCCAGCCAAGCTTAGGAACTGATCCCAGTGCAACCAGTGATATTTGGGACAAGCTTCACCATCTAACTCTCAGTTTCCTCATCCTACGAATAGAGATAATACATCTTCAGTAAGTACTTAAGGGTTAGTAACATCATTTAAAGTACCTAGCACAGTATTTGGCATACAGCAAGAGCTCAGTGAGTGACAGGTGTTTGCCAGACACTGCTCTCCAGTGAACTAGATTGACCCAAGTGCAGTCCATGCCCTCGTGGAGCTTAGAGTCTAAAGAAAAGAGCAAAAAGTAAGTAACTTAAATAAATAAAAAGGTGCAGTATGGTGTATAGGAAGCATGGTAAGTACAGGGTTCTATGAGAGCATGCTTACCTATGAGTGGTGCCGGCTCCCATCCCCACCTCCCCACAAGAAGTTTAAGGATGTATTACTATTGAAGTTGACTGGGTAAAAGAGCTAAGAGAGAGGAAGAACCTTCTAGGCAAAAAGTAGAATCTACCCATTGGAAATGAAAAAGAAACAGTTTACTACAGAGTCTTCTGGGCTTTTCTACACCTTCATACATTTAAAAAAAATCATAGAATACCTACAGACTTAAAATATGACATTATTTTCACTTAATATGATGTAGTCTTTATTCCAATACATATAAATCTGTTTCATCATTGTAAAGTCATCATTTTAAAGACTCATGTCATTCCATAATTTGTATGTTACACACACACATTTGAAATAATCCATCATGATAGACATTTAAGTGGTTTTTAATTTTTTTACTGTTTCATAAAAGTGCAGCAGTAGACATTTTTGTACCAACATTTCTGTACATTTGTCCATCTACTTCCTTGGAATAAGTTATAAGAAATGGAAATTTCAAATTTTGATACATATTGCCAAACTACACTAAAAAATATTGTGTATGTATATTTTCAATCTCTATTCTTATAAATGAATTGAGATAGGGATCTTCATTTTACTTTTCATTTACTTTTTTCCAAATGTTAACCAGTTGTGCCAATATCACTTATTGAATAATCTGTTCTTTCCCCACTTTAAAGGGACACCATTAATGAAAAACTAAATTAGTGTGTATCTGTTTCTGAACATTCATCTATTCTGTAGCTCTCTGCTAACTCCTGTACTGTGCCACGCTTATAACTTGGTAATATATTTGCTCTTTCATAAAGCAAGTCTCCCCCTAATGCTATTGCAAATTTTTCAAAATCATGAGTCTTCTTATTAGGGAATACATCTCTTCATGTATTTACGTATTTTATATGTTTAAATATGCAAAAAAAGCTTTCATGTAGATTTGCACAATTCTTGTGAAGCTTGTCCCTAGATGTTTTATAGGGTTTTTTTGTTATTGTCAATAAGGAAAACTATTGATTTTTGTGTAATCTTGTATCCCACCATACTGTGAAAATGTCTTATGAGTCCTAGTAGCTTGTCAGTTGATGCTTCTGAATTTTTTGTCAATAATCACATCACCTACATAGAATGCAGTTTTCTATCTTCCTATTGCATTGGCCAAAACCTCAGAAAATTTTTGAAGAATGCAGGACAAGATAATGGGCAGTCAGTCTTTAATGCAGTAAGACGGGCGTTTGCCCCTAGTTAGTGCTAGATATTCTTTAAATTCACCCTCACCTTTAAAGAAATTTTCTTCCATTCCTAGTTTCTTATTAGCTTTTAATTAGTAAAGGACGTTAAATTTAATCAACTTTCTCATAAACTCTATTACTGTATTTTTTACTCTGACTTATTAATATAATGAAAATGTTTCCTAATGTTCAACCCATCCTTACATTCTTGAAGTAAACTCTCCTTCATCATGTAGTCATTATATTTGAATACACTCCTGGCTTCAATTTGTTAATCTTTTATTTAGGATTACAATTTATTTATAATTAATGAAATTGGTCCATTGTTAGTGGTATTTTTTATGATTGTCTTTAGCAAGGTTTGTTAAGTGAACAGTAACAGTTTAAGTAATTTAAGAATTAGCTCTTCATCAAAGGTGGAGTGCATTTTTACAAAAAAAGTTTCACCGGAAAGATTAGGACCAGGTCCTCAGCCTTGTGTGGTTGGGCCTATGCTTCATTTCCCTGAAGACTTGTGGTTGCCTGAGCTGGTGGTCAGAGGATGGGATGGAGAGAACGTAGCTGGTCTGGATACATGTCAGGTGGATAACCTTTTAAAATATACTGCTATATCACAAAGCAACATGGAGGAAACATATTTCATAAACTGAAAATAGATGTGCAAATTTTTGACAATTGTTTCTTTATTATTCTTAATTTAAAACCACTAAGAGAGCAAATGTGGGAATGGGTCTTAATGATAATTTAGGCCTGGGGTCACAAACTGTTAGCTAACAGAGTAAAAAATACAGTAATAGAGTTTATGAGAAAGTTGATTAAATTTAACGTCCTTTACTAATTAAAAGCTACTAATAAACTAGGAATGGAAGAGCTGTAGGACACACAAAGTATTTTTTTAAAATTTTTAACTGGAAAATTTCACATTAAACAATATGGATCTCCAGCTTCCCTTAGACACTGTAGTCGCACATGCCAACAGGTGGACAATTCCTGCGGACTCATGTAGACTGGGAATGAATGGGCTCTCACGTGTACTTGAGTTAGCAGGCCATTATTACTCATCCTCATTCAAATGACCCATGTGTGGGTCTTATGTATTTGGGTTTGTATTAAGTATAATCCGCCTCTTATTTTGCTGAGGAAATGTAATGCATCCAGACCTTATAAATATCCTTATAGAAAACACCTTCACAGCGCTCTCTCATACCTTTCTCAAGGGTGGACTCTATCATCTGGGCTCAGCCTCTCGGTCTTTCTGTAGATTCTCTGCATGTAATGCCTGAAATATTGCCTATTACATAGAGTCTGGCACTAGGAATGCTTCCCTCTGCATCATAGTTCTGGGCAGTGTGCTACAGAGTAGAAACTATGTGCACTGACCACGGTCTCACTAGTTTTATTGGGAAGACCAAACAAATGGAAGACATTTTACTTTCTCTCTCCTGTTTTCTATGTGTACTCTGGGTGGAGATGTTTCAAACCCTGCTAAACCCAGCTCTAGGAGTCTGGGTGATGGCAGCCCCGCTCCCACCTGGTGGAGCTTATTAGATCTTTGATTGCCAGGAGGGGGTGGGAGAGAATGCCCCAGGGGAAAGGAGAGAGAAGAAGATGAGCAGAGAAGAATGATCACTGGAAAGCATGCACATAATCAGAAAACAGGGTGGATGGGACCGGGGGGGTGGGGAAGAGCGGGAATTGATCTCTTGTGAAGATAATAGAAGGAGAAAAGAAAAGTAAGTGATGAGATGCAGGATATAGTACATATTATTTCAATGTTAATTTCATAACTTTTAATTTTTAAAGGCCACATTTACAGACAGAAATGGAATACTAGGAATGCATATGGAAGACAGGCTAGATTTGACATAAAGGAGGAGCAGGAGACCAGAAGAAAGCGCAAAAGGAGAGAAGGGGTACAGGAGTAAGGGAGAAAAAAAGCTTCATTGTGCCCATCAACCTTGAATATAAAGACCTAGCCTCAGTCTGAAACAGAGCCAGCAGTGAGGCAGCCTCAGAATCAGCCCTGCCGCTGAGGTCTGACATGTGAACAACCCAGGAGGAATTAAAGAGGTAAAATCAGCAGATGAAACACTTGCTGAAGCCGAGATAAGCATTCCTGGGAAGGAATTTTTTAAAAAATCAAAATGAGTCCTGTAAATCTTCCTAGTTAGGGAACATGACAAGAAACTAAATTCAACACCGCCCCCCCCAAAAAAAGATGAAGTGCTGAATAACTCACCCACACTAAATGGAAAGGCTCTATTGAAAATACCACTGATTATTAGTTTTAGCTGCTCAGGGAAATTATCTAGGCACAATGATGGGCATCAACATGCAGCTCACAGCAGCAGTCAAAAGCAGCAGCTGAGATGTGTGGCCATCCTAATTAGAGGATGGAGAATTCTGAAAAGGCTCTGGAGCTGTGACGTTCCTGGCTGAGGCTTTCCTTCTAGGAATGCCACATTAGGGTTTTGGTCACCACACTGTAAAAAGGGACTTAATAGGAATGGTCTGAAAAAGGACACAACTGACTTAGAAAAGGGTGAGAGAAGCTGTGAGGCTAAAAGCAGAAAGCAGGGGAAACACTTCCATAAGAAATCATTTTCAAAATTAAGAGATAGGGAGGCAAGTAAAAGCCTGAGGTGGTGGAAAGGGCAGCCGATGGGGTACTGTTTGCACTTGGGTCGCTCCAGAATTTCAGGTCGTGGCCTGTTCCTTGCGAGTACATCCAGGAGGTTAAGAAATTACAGCAGATTATCTAGAATGAATTGTTCTTCCACTCTTCATTCTACAAATATTTAGCAAGCACCCTCCATGTTCCAGGCACTGTCTCTAGCCTCTTAGGATAGGTCAGCAAAGAAGATAGAGGAAAATTCCTGCCCTTGTGGAATTTATTATGCTGGGCGGTGGGGGTGCAAAGGCCCTGGGCTGGGACCGGGTGAGGGGACAGATAACGCAATGTAACAAACATCGTATAGATGCTATAAGGTAATAAGAACTATAGAAAAAACATAGATCAGAGTAAAGGATATTGAGATTAGCCGGGATGGTCCTCATTGATCAAGTAGCATTTGAAGTAAAACCTGGAGGAAGTAAGAGAGCAAGCTTAATGGATATCTGGGCAAAGAGTGTTCCATGCAGAGGAAACAGCTGGTACGAGGTCCCTAAGGAGCGTGTGTATTTGGATGGGGGGCGGGGGAGAGATGTACCCTCTATAACAATTAGCAGATATTTACATGGCACTAAGTGTGTGCCTGACCATGTTATAAGCTCTTTATATATATTAACCAATATAAATCTCACAGCAACCCTATAAAGTAGTCTTATTATCCCCTACTTGGCCAAAGGACAAAGATCCAAACCTTGGTGCCTGGCTTCAGAGCTGGTGCTCCTAATCACTACACTATGCCCTCTCTCAATGTGCTTTCAACCCATCTACTTCTGATACCAGCCCTGATTACCCAGTTGCAATTGGAATTCAAGTACTCTCCTAGGATAAATTCATGTTTTTGTTTTTTATAAAAGCAGTGTTGCTCACTGCTTTACCACCTGTGACCCTTCTCCTGGCCCTTTGCGCCTTCCTCCCACCAACTCAAGAAATATTTTTTTCCTCCAAGTTCATCACTGGGTTCTATTGCTTCTGCCCAGCAAACCAAGTAAATATTTATGGATGGAGCTTTGATTCAGTTTGAGATGGGGAGCTGGGGAGCAATGGAGCAGTGTGTTTGACTAGAAGGAAGGACAGAGCACAAATTGAATTTTAAAACTAGATATTGTCTTTCCTTATACTCCAAAAGGCTCTCTTTGGATGTGTGTTGTAACCCAATGGTCATCAGCTCTTCTCATGCCCTGTGTCCTGTTCTCTCAAGACATAGACCTTTATATTAAAAGCCATTGAATTATACATTTTAAATGGAGGAACTGTATGGTATATGAATTATATCTTAATAAAGTTGTTAAAACAATTAATTTATTAAATAGATAGGATGTTGGCTTTCACCTGCCTTGTCTACCCTCCTTCTGACCTCTTCTTCACATAGCCTCAGGGGGCCCAGAGCCATACTCAAAGATGTTCACCATTCTTAAACCCCAAGCACTCCAAACAAAGTTACAACTCTGTTTTGACTCCAAGGCTTGCAGCATTATGCCAAGGAAAATAAATGACTCTTTCCCATTATACCTTTAGTACCAATTTTCCTTAATAGAAAAAATCTAACATTTTAACGTTAAAACAAACATAACATATATTATGGAGTAGAATGTGATACTCACGCACATGAGAAGGCAGTATTCACATACTGTTTGAAGGAGTGTCTTGCTTATGGCTCCCTGCTTCCAGCTGGGGGATGAGGAGGCACATATTTCCTGCCATTATGGAAGAGACGCTTGAGATTCCATGTGAACATCGACAACGGTCAGGAGACTCGGGGCCTGATCCACATTAACTAGCTGAGTGATATTTAGGAAGTCACATCCTATTTTTGGGCCCCATTTTCACATCAAAAAGATGAGATAATGGGACCAGGTGATGTCCAAGGTCAATGCCAGATCTCACAGTCCAGGGTATGGTGTCATAATGAGACAAGGAGATGCTGGGCTCATATGTCAGTGCCAAGATGCTCAGAGATACAAGAGGCAAAAGATAAATTCCTTGCCTCTTAGGAACTTTTCATTTACTAGAGGGGATTAAAAAGACAGTCACATGTAAGACTTGACAATAATATGAAGTAAATAGGTACACCATCCAAAGAATGCAAGGGACAGGAAGCAGCTGAGAATAATGGATGATCAAATCTCTGGTCCAGATTACCTGGCATGACTCACCTGTGGAACTAGAGAGACAGGGTCTGTTACTCTGCCAACCTGTGGGGTCCTTTGGACAGGTCACCCTGACACAGAAGCACTCATTAATGATCTTGAATATGGCCTCAAATCACCGAATAAGAAACTCTCACAGGAGAAAAGGGATCTTAGTGATCATCCAATTCAAAACCCTCCATCTACATTTAGTCTTTGGAATGCTAGTCTCATACTTACAATATTTTTATTTAATAGAACATCCTTAACATTATTTCTGATTCCAGGTAATCCTAAAACTGGAACAGGAATGCATATATCTTTCTCTTCATAGCCCAATGGATTGAATATGGAATGATTTTAAGACAAGTCATTATTAGCACAGAGTTGCATAAGATCTGCCTAGAAATAACTTCTCAAAAATCATTGCCCTGAAAAAAATTAAGTTCTTACCCTCTAGTGTAGGGTACTCATGCATTTTCCTATCTCACCCTTCCATTTCAGAGCCATATCCACTCTCTAAGCTATTTCTGAGCACTTCCCCAGGTGTCTAGTCACATGCCTTTGCATGTCTGAAATTTCCATGAGTTCTAAAAAGAAGTAAAACTAAAAGGAAATAGAAAGGAAATGTCATTGTGTCCCCTCCCATTCAATTAATTTATTTTTATTTGTCCTGGGAAGATGTTATTTTATTAATCTAGGAAAATTTCAGCCCTAGTCTCCTGGATTAGTACTTTCTGGGAACTAAACTAAAAATCAAAATGTCTGGGTAGGATCTTGGGGAAGGCCTCCCTGGATTATACAGAGATATTAAATATACCCCCTCCCACCCTCAGGTTTCTTCCAATTTTTCTGGGGTGCAAAATGGAGTAGTGGGCAGTTATAAATTGAAACGAGTTTTTCTCTCTGGCTGTAAAATGTGCTTATTTCATCACTAGATGGCGCCAGCACACAGGAAAGAACAGCTATGATTTTAAAAAAATAAAAAAGAGCACAAACTGTCTAATAAGCCAGAGAATTCCTTTGTTTCTAAATTAAAAAGATCAGCTTTTGTCAAGCACACTTCAGAATAGTTTTCATAATTAGCAATGATCTAATCGTACTCCTTTACCCTAAATCAACCAAATGGTCAAGACTGAATGAAAGCTATATGATGTATACTTAGGAGTAAAGGTATTTACAAAGAACTATAAATCTCTTAACTATGTGGTGTCAAAAAAAAAAAAGAAAGAAAGAAATAAGTAGTCAGGAGACTTCATTGTGTACTATAACCAAAGGTGATAAGTTTTAGATTCTTACTTTGATATGGATGGGTCTTTGCCAGTTAGATCATGCAGATGTGAATTCAGGTAACTTCAAATTAAATTAGGAATTAAACTAGGAACTCCCCTACATCCTGACAAACCACATTGTTTTAACATATGTAGGTCTGAAGATTATTTTATATAATTTGGTGAATAATTTACTATTTGAACTATAACCACTAACCAAGTTCTGATAAGCTATTGTCTAAGTTGAGTTTTAGGATTTTTAGATTTGAAAAGGAGCATCCATGGCCTCTGTCTTCCTTCCAGCTCCCACGGTGGTCTCTTTCACATTAACAAGGGCTCACTTAGGCTGTTTAAACTCTTGTAGCAACAACAAACTGACCACTCAGAGAAGCAACCTGTTATATTTCTAGACAGTTCTAACAGAAAGGTCTTCCTTACATTCAGCCCAAGTGTGGCTCTTTTTAACTTCCACTCACATATCCCCATTCTTCCTTTTAGAGGAAGAATGCAGAATACACTGCATTTTTTAAAATATGACTGTCCCTTAAGTATGTGATAGTTTAGGCTCTCTCAGCCTAAAATAGCATTCGTTCCTTCATCTACTTTTCATATAACATGGCATCTGGATCTATCTTGGTTAACATGCTCTGATTTATTTTAAAATGCATTCTGATCACACAGCCAGTACACTGTTATTTTGATTTAAATACTATGAGTCTATTAATAAAGCCAAAATTTGATGAACTCTTTCCATGCTTTCTCTCTGAGGTCTTTAGTTCAACTAAAAATCCGAGGTCATTCATGCGGATGTGGTAGGTCAGATCCACTCAATCTTTGTAATTAATTTTTAGAATTAAAATGCACGTGTTAAGCCCTATGACATCGTGTGGATTTAAGCTCATAGCTGTGGCCTGTCAAAATTACTTAGAATCATTTAGTTCACCCTCTGGTGCCAGACATACCTGAATTTAAAATTTTGTTCCTCCCTTCATGAGCTGTGTCATTTTGAGTAAATTACTTGATCTTGTAAAACATCAGTTTCCTCACCTCTAAAATGGAGATAATGTTACTCCCTGCCTTATAAGCAACTACAATTTACATGTGATAGTTTTCTGGGAAAAGTATATTTAAGACAATCCATGGCATATAGCAAGTACTCTGTGTTTGTCATTATTATTAATAGTAATAATATCCTTCATATTAGGTATCCTTCCTTCTCCGTGTCAAATGAAAATCTGATAAGCATCTCCTTTAAGACACGGACAAAAATACCGTCAGGGAAGTTTAGAAGATCTCTACAGCTCACCATCATTGTTTCTCTTCACACTGATGCATACAATAACCAGCGCTTTGTAGGTATAGCTCTTACCTCAGCCATGGTTGTACCCTCTGGCTATCAGCCAATTCATTTCTTAGCCACAAGGTGATTATGATAGATCTTGTCAAAAGCCATGTTGAAAGCGAGAATGGTTTCGATGCCTCTTCTTTTTACCAGTCTACTATCCCTATCAAAAAAAGGAATAAATGAAGACATGTTTTGTTTTCTGAGATTTCGGGTTGGCTCTGAGTGATCTTTGCTTTTCTAAAGACTGACAAAGAGTCTACTTAATAATCTGTTCAATTGATGGGTTAAAGTGGTGAAATTGTGGGTTATTTCCCCCTTCATTTCTATTATTATAATAATGTTTGTGGAGTAAATAGCCTTTTAAAATTCTGTCCTAGAATTCTGCCAGGCATAATTGTCAAGCTGACTGGCTTATAGTTTTTGTAATATGCCCTTTTGCCCCTTTATGAGAATAGGGACAACTTTGTTCTTCTCTTGTCAACAGTTCTTCTATTCTCCATGCTTTTTCAAAGATTATTGACAACAGTTCTGGGAGCTTTTTGAGCAACCTGGGATGTGATTTGTCTAAGTCTGAAGATTTGAATTTATTAAGTGGGGGGTGGGGGGGTGAAAAGAGCACCACTCTAGTTTCTAGCTCTGGCTTTGCCATTTACTATCTTAATAAATGTGGGCAGGTTTTGATTTTAGTTTAGTTTAAATTTCCCCATCTGTGAAAATAAGGATTTGGGCCAGCTGAAGTTGAAGGTCTTTTCAAGGTCTGGTGTCTATGTCTCAAATAATCTAACATTTTCTTACTAACTTTTCTCATTTATCTTGGCTTTCAGTTTTCTCTCAATAAAATTTCTTTTACCCTTTCTAAATTTTGAAGATATATTTTGGTTTAGAATCCAAACACCATAGTGTGGGCACTCAGAGTCCAATACTACCTGGCCCCAACATTTCATTCCAGGTTTATTTCTTCCTCCTCCAAGTTACATACCTTCTTTGCCTTCACATGGACCTAGTCACTCTTCCATGTGCATTTTGTTCGGTCTTTTGCTAAGGTCATTGCCCTAAGGTGGAATATTATGGAGCTCTCTCCACATTCCCAGCCACCTCTCAGTCATACTACCAATTCTTTAGGCCTCCCAGACACAGGGTGCTCCTTTCTCTCAATTTCTGATGCATTCAGTGCTGATCATCTGACACTTAATCACTATAATCCCTGTGACACTTGAGTATGTGGTTGCATTGTACTGTTATTGATTTATGCATTTAGGGTCCCTACTTCCTGCCCTCTTACCTTCCCCTTGTTGAGTACTGTCTGTCCAGGGGATACTCAATAAACCCTGGTAGGGTGTTAAACAAATTCCAAGCCGTTATCAGCTTTTCCTACTCAGAACATTTAGGTAACTATCTAATAATGTAGAAGTCTCTTTTTCTTCTTAGGAGTCATAAAAAGATCAGCTCAGGCAGTTTAATACTGGAGAGCTTTTCATTGTAAGAAAAGAAATGGATTTGAGTATACAATTGATAGTAAAGCCAAAACTAGCTCACTTTTCTCCCAATGCTAGCACAGAGAAGAGGTGTGAGGCCCCAGTATCAAGATCTGGGACTTGGAAGGCAGGAGCACTGTAGATAAGGTGAAGGGATTAGCTAAAGAACATATATGCATAGCCCAGGGGCGGAGATAACAGTGGTGAGGACCAGGGGAAAGGGGCAGGAGCGAGGGCTGCGTGTAGATGGGCAAAGGGGACAGGGAATGGGAGACATCTGTAATAGTGTCAACAATAAAAAATTTTTAAGCAGAAATTATCAGTACCAGCAGCAAGATGGAGCCACCCCAGTGCACCTCTCTGGCCCGGTCTGCTGACGGCCAGAACCTCTTTGCTGGCTACATAAACAACCAGGTGCAAGTATCACACGCGACCATCAGCACCTAGAAATATATGGCAGAGCTTTAGAAATGAAAAACTGGCTTTCTGATTTGTTAAAAAAAAAAAAAAGTGAGAAAGTTGCCAAATGTACAAAATTATTAACTAGTTCAGGATCAAGTCTGACTAGCAATGCCTATCATATCCTAGTACCATCTTTCCTATATTGGCCAACACAGCCTAAAGCTCTGGGTTGGAGGCTAGATTTTTATTTTATCTAATAAATGACGTAGTTATATTTCTTACTAATGGAGAAGCTGCTTTTGTTTGCCCTGTATCCTACCAGGTGGACATGCCAGCAAACATGGACTGTATAAGTATGTTAGCACATGAAAAGGGAGGGTTTGCCTTTCCCCCTAACATTTGTGAAATACTTGTTCCTAATAATTAGGTTATAATGACTACTCTTAACAGAACAGTTCAGAATCACACAGCTGTCATAAAAGTACTATAGTCATGAGAAAAATCTTCCCCCAAATGAGCTACTTATAAACTCACAAAAGCATGTCAGAAATAGAGCTGAAATAAGGAGGCATTCATGCACTGAGAATCTATGAACCAGACCCTGTTTGGGACATAGGCATTAGGGATGTGGAGATTGAGAAAAGATACATTGACCTTGTTCACAAGCTCACAATTCTGGGGGAAGAGACCACCCAACAGATAACAACTGTGTGGAGTGAGAAGTGCTGTAACATTGATTTGTGTGTCCACTGTGGCCAGGGACTCAAGCAGAATAGGAAGGAAGCGAACGTCTTTGTTTTTACATGGTACTCGCAAACACCCATCCTTCTCCTTGCTCCTGAATCCCCCACCCCCAACACACACACGAGAGGAGGCCCACTAACTTCTCTAGCAATCACTACCAATGCCTTAGAGCAGTCTTCAACCACCCGGAAGAAATCGGGAACTGAGAGGCCGAATCACCTACTGTTATTACGAAAGCAGCAAAATAACAAGTCACTTCCAGCCTTCAAAGGCAGTATTTGTACAGCTCTTTCATTGCCCTGTTTGGGGTGATAAGCACGTATTTCCCAGGCAAATACAAGGAAAGCCAGTGCTTAGCAAGCTCGTAATAAATGGAAGTGTTTATAACATTTAAACATAATGATAATACTAGAACTCCTTGCAGGAAAGCAAAAGTAAAAGTGTGTGAAGCAGCAGTCCAACTACGCATTGCTGGCGTGAGAACATAAACTCCTGCACCCAGCTCCTTTGAACTAACAGTCATTCAGAACTTGCCCCACCTAAGCCATATCTTTTTTTTCCAAAGAGCACCATCTAACCTTATCATTTCGAGTCAAGGAAGCACTTTCCTTGGGAAATCCTACGCCTGTGAAGCCAACCTTATCCTTTACATGCCTGAACCCCTGACCCCCAACCTCCCGGCCTCCAGCCTTCATCCGGTTGTAAATTCCAGGCCAGCCCTTTGCTGGGACCATGGCTGCGCCACAACTTCGCCTCCCTTCTTCCGGGGCGGGGGGGGGGGGGGGGTGACTCTCCTTTCCTCCTTACTCTTCTGCTGAACCCCCTCGCCCCCTCCTTCCACCTGAGAAATTGAAGGTCCTAGGAGTCTTGGCCAAGGTCATACTTAAGAGTAAGAGCCCCAAGCAAACCTGGAGCAGGAAGTGTGACCGGGCCTGGTTGTGAGCCTCTGAAGGTCTGCGCATCCTGCCTCCCACCACCAGGAGGCTGGACCTCCATTTCCGCCTCTGCTTCCTCCCACCCACGGAGATTCTCAGTGCGCGGAGGAACTGGAGGTGGTTCAAGCTCCCTAGCTACCAGAACATCGTTGGCCCAGGAGGAAAAGGGATGGGTTGGAGGATTCTCCAAAAGTCTTCCTCCCACTGGGAAACCCCTTACCACAACGTGGAGTGGGGCGTGGAGGTGAGAGTTAGACAGCCATGTGAGAAAAATGCTCCTTGAATTTTTTCAGGGGATTCCAACGGTGTAGAAACTCGAGTTCTCTGGAGCGGATTGGGACTGGGATTCAGGCTTGCCGTTTACTAGCTCCTGGTTTCCGACCCATGAATGAGAATAGCTTCCCTTTCTGCACCTACTGTATAAAATGGAAACAGTATATACCTACCTCCTCAATGTGTTTTAAAGATTAAATCTGATAATGCACGTCAGGCATGTGGCCCAGTGACTGACATATTTCAAGTACTCAGCACTATCTGCTTTATTACATAAAAATGACTTTGCCTTAAGTGGACAGGTGATTTTTTTAAACTTTAGTTTCTTCACTATAATGTATTGATTAATAAATGTATTAATGTACTATTAATAATACATGTATCTTTAAAATATTTTTAAAAATACAAGTTTTTCCCAAGGTAAAGATTTTCATGGTTGCTTTAGCTCTGAAGGCTAAAAAAGACCTTGTCTAAGAGCATAAGAGGAATAAATAGTAGGAAAGGGGGCATGAATCTATTCTCTTCTCCTGTGGCTGAAGGTTTTGGCTCTGAGTGTCCAGGAAGGCCTTTGTAAGATGGTACTAGGAAGATGGTTTAGGGCCCAAAGCACAGTGCTTTGTTATTCCCCTAATGGGCAAGTTCCAGCCCTGCAGGCTCCACCTCCAAGTGGTAACTCTTAGGCTTCTATTGAATAGAGCCCTGTTAGAACACTGCACAGACACACATTTACATCTAGACTTGTAGACATGTGGAAAAGTATATAAGAAAGAGAATGAGAGAAGCTGCTGACGGCCAGAGCCTCTTTGCTGGCTACATAAACAACCTGGTGCAAGTATCACACGTGACCATCAGCACCTAGAAATATATGGCAGAGCTTTAGAAATGAAAAACTGGTTTTCTGATTTGTTAAAAAAAAAAAAAAAGTGTGAGGAAATTGCCAAATGTTCAAAATTATTAACTGGTTCAGGATCAAGTATGATTAATGATGCCTATCCTATCCTAGTATCATCTTTCTACATGTTCCGCTTCACACTGTCTCCTCCCAGCCTTGGAAGCTCCCACCCAGGCAGATCTGGGGGATTTTAAGACGCAATACAACTCACTTTCTCATTTCTTTATTGTGTACAATTTTGCCAGGAGACTATGGGACAAACGAAAGGTCTTGAAATGTCCTTTCACTTGACCATTGGAGCTTCCAGCTACACTAGAAAGGGGTCTACACAGAAACCCTCTGAGAACCCTGTGAGCCCGGTGCAGCCTCCAAGGGCTCTTGCCCTATCCATGCATGACACCCTCCTCTGATGTCACCCTAGAACTCCCTTAAAATGTTTTATTTGGTCCTTACAGGCATTATATGGTTTTTCATTCCTTTAATCACATCTTAAGGCCTTGCAGTTGGGCATCTGCCCAACTTCCTCTGATGTAATTGTTCCCTTGAAAGCCAGTGACCTCCTTCTTAAATCTGGAGACTTTACTAAGCCACCATCCCCCCACACCTTGGCTTCCTGAGGCTGGTTGTCTAGCTGTTGCTTCCTTCTTTCAGGAAATACTCTCCATTCCATCCTTTCTTGCATGCTCAGGTGTCTTTACTTCTTTGGGCAACAAAGTATGTATGACAATTTAAGCAATTATCTCCTCTCTTTGCTGCCTCCCCACCCCAACTGACACATGTGCACATAATGCTCCCTGGGTGTGAGTATCCTGCAGGCCCATTCCTTGGCCTGTGCTTCTCTGTCTCCTACCTCCCCTCCCTCCCTCTCCTTCTCTCTCTGTGAACTCATCCAGTCTCATGTTTTATTTTGCCACAGGCTGTAATAGCAGCTCCCACAGTCTTCATTTCTAATTGTGGCTCTTGGGTCTACTCTGTTTCATGGTTTAAAAGGTGCGTCTACTTGGTGTCCTCTCAGATTCTGTTACTGGTGCAATATACACATGTCCACCCCTTACCAACCTCTCTAATAGACCTTTGGACCTGTATCTCTGAGTTTCCCCTTATTTGTCCATCCCATTTTTAACTCGTTGATGAGATAGCTTCTGTCACTCCATGTATCACCTATTTTGCTTCTATATCATTACCATGGATGAGCTGGCCCTGCTCCTTACAAATGCCACTCTCTATACGTTCACTAGATCCCATCTCTCAAATTCACTTAGACACTGTCACAGCTATTCTCGCCTCTCTCCTGAATCATCTGTTCTCTCCCTACTGCTTCTGTCCCATCATACACACACAAACACACACACATAGAATCTCTTTCAACCTCACTTCCTCCTCCAGCTACCATCCCTTCTCCGTTTCTCTCCTTCTCTACAAAGCAAAACTCTTTTAAATAGTTGTTGATACTCACAGTCTCCGATCTTTCTTCTGCCATATTCCCTAATTAGGATTTCATAACACCTCACCCTGCCACATCCTCTCAAACATATTACTACTGCCAAAGCTGTTCTTATCAAGATCACTAAACATCTCTTTATTACTACATCCTAGGGTCATTTATAAGTCCTCCTCATACTGAACCCTCAGCAGCATTGGACAGAGTTGATCACCCCATTCTTTAATTTACTTCCTTCACTTGTCTTCTTTGTATTTTTCTTCTCCCTTCCTGGACACTCTCAGTTTTCTTTGCTAATTATCTTACTCCCTACTTTTTCATGTTAGGATGCCTAGGACCCAGTCCTTGCACCTCTCCTTTTTTTCTAAATACTCTCCTTTTCTTGGTGAGCTCATCTAATCTATGGTTTTAAATATAATCAATATGCTTATGATGTCCTCAGTTATAATTGCATGTGTACATACCAATCACCTATTCACAATCTCTTTCAGTATTTAATAAGCATCTGAATGTGTCCAAAACAATTCCTAGTTTACTAAAATGTCAGCTTCATGATGGCAGGGATTTTTATCTGTCTTGTTCACTGCCAAATGCTCATTTTAATTTGTCCGACATACAAGGTTTGTCCTGAAAGTATCCAGCCATGTACAATGAAAAATAGAGACATTTATTGAAGAAGATACAAGTCTTGAAACCAAAACTTACTCTTCCCTCCACCTTCCCTGCTCCAGTTAATGGCATTTTTCTGGTTGTTCGGGGTAAAATCTTACAGTCCTACTTTTTCCTCTCATCTCATACTCTATTTTGATCCTTCTATAAATCCTATTTTCTAACTTCAAAATACACAATGTAACCACATCTCACCACTTCCAAGGCTACCTCCTTAGTCTACCCCCATGTAATAGCCTTCTAACGGGTCTCCCTGCTTCTACCCTTGCTGCCTACAGTCTGTTCTCAGCAGAGCTCTAAGGATGATCCTGTTGAGTGTAAGCCTGATCATGTCACTTCCTTGCCTCCCATGACAATCAGAGCAAAAATCAAAGTGCTTACCATGGCTGGCAAGTCCCTCCATGGCCTGGGGCCCTGTTGCCTGCTCCACCCCCAGTTCCAACTGCTCTCTCCCTTGCCTACTCCACCCCAACCATGCTGGCCTTTGCTCCACCTCAAACGTTAAACATGGTGCCACCTCAGGGTCTGTACTTCCTCTTACCTCTGCCTGAAGTCTCTTCCCTAAATATCTACAAGGGTTTCTTCCTTACTTCCCCACTTCCTTCAGGTCTGTATTCAATTATCACCTTCCTGGTGAAGAGGCTTCAATTACCCTATTTAAATATCTTTCTCTCCTAGTTTCAAAGCTCCCTAACTCCCTTACCTGGCTTTACTTTTCTTACACAGCCTTATCACTGTATATAGTGAGATATACACACACATATATATACACACATACGTAGATATATATACGCACACTGACACACACCTACATACACCCATATATATCTCTTTTTTTCTTATTCTTTTTCTTAGATTTTACTTTACTAATATTCTTTTTTAATGGTCTGTCTTGCCCTACTAAAATGTAAGCTTCATGATGGCAGGGATTTTTGTCTGTCTTGTTCACTTCTAAATGCTCATTTTAATGTGTCCAACGTACAAGGTTTGTCCTGAAGGTATCCAGCTATGTACAATGAAAAATAGAGACATTTATTGAAGAAGATACAAGATACAAGAAACATTGTACATAGGACAATGACGCCTCAGTCCCCTTCAAAATAGGCACCTTGGGACCTCACACAGTCCTCCCAAATGCCATCAGTTGCCCCATCGTATTTTCCTGAATCTCACTGATGGTCAGAAATCTCTTCCCTTTCAAAGGTGATTTTAGTTTTGGGAAAAGCCAGAAGTTGCAGAGCACCAAATCTGGGCTGTAGAGGGGCTGAGTCACCTGGGTGATTTGATGTTTCACAAAAAAACTCTGCATGAGACACGATGCATTAGTGGGTGCATTGTCGTGATGAAGCTACCAATCACCAGTTGCCCATAGCTGCGGCCTTCTGAATCACAGTTTTTGCTAAGGAATGTTCAAGCTTAACACAAAATCTGATGCAGATTCATTGCTCCACTTGCTCAATCATTTTGAATGCAATGGCCACACAGTACACGTGCTCACTCAATGGTGTCTACTATCCCCACTGACTAGTGCAGTAAAGTCATCATTGTTCATGCATATGCATTCCAGTCCACTCTCCTTGGCTGCCAGGTTACATTGATGTCAAAGTGTTCTTGTTATATTAACAATGGCTGGACTTTTTCTGGACAGGTCTCATACAGTGGACACATAATAAGTATATATCAAATGACAGACTGAATGAATGAATGATTTTCTCCCTTCAAAATGACATTTGAATTTCTCCTATATTCTTCATTCTTACTATCAACCCTAGTCTGAAATTTACTTCCCTAGATTTGTATTATTATAATATTCTGTGTACTGGTATCCTTATAGTAATAGAACCAAGGCTAAGAGGCAGGTTTCCTGATTCCCAGCCTAGGTTCCTTCACTCTATGGTCCATCTGACCTTACATATTTTTAATGTTCTGTTAGAAGTGTCTAGCCACAGTGGATTGGCTTAGCTAGAGATTCTGGAAGAGGATGGACTTTGTTCATGACTGAGACCCCTGTTCAAACAGTCATAGGAAGAAACTGTTGCCTATTCTTAGAGGTTTTAAGGCCTAAAATGATAAGCTTGTTAGACTCTGTTGTTTCAGAAACACAATACAAAAAGTGAGTATAATAGTGGGAATGGAGGAGCCTGGGACAAGCTCAGTAAGATAAGCACACTCTTTTTGGAACCTCTTTGAGTTTCTCAGAGCTACATATCCAGGGGAATAATAAGGCTGACTTGAGTGTAAAAGATGTACCTGTGCTTTTCACAACCCTCCTTTTCCATATGACAGAGAACTTTCTGAAAACAGGAAAAACACTGATGCAGCAGCATGGCCCAAGGCATTACAAACTCAAACACCTAGCAGCACCAAGTAGAGAATATAAATGAAGGAAGAAGTGGAGATGTGGAGACCTGGAGAGGGATGGAAAGGCATTGCCACTATTGGCTTGGCCAGTGGTTGCCATGGGGGGAAGTAAATGTTGGATCCAGAGATATTTTTTTAGAAGCTAAAAACCTAAAATTTAATGTAAAATCTCCTAAATTGTAAATTTTGACAATATATTAAAAATTTTTTAAATGCTGTGTGGTCAAAAAAACCCAACTCTGGGCCAAAGAGTCCTGTGAGTAGCTTACCTACCAAAGCATGAGGAGTAGAATCATACTGACTGAATTCAACTCTTGGCTCTCTACCTATTGGATCATGAACAAAGTTATTTCAAGTTACTTAAATGAAACTTCACTTTTTTCCATCTCTAAAATCAGGAAAATGTTTCCAGGACAGATATGATGATTAAATGAATTAATGCAGTTGGTACTCAGTATTAACTTCCCTTCTTTCTTTAATCTCTGTCTTCTCCTCTCTCCCTTATTGCACAATTAACCGGAAAGAAACAGCTCCTCTACATTCTTATCTGAAGCAAATTAGGCAATATTTTTTATCATTTCTCATGTTTTTCTAGGAAAATGGACCATGATGAGCCTAAATGCACATACCAGTTGCTTATCAGACTTCATTTGCATCTGTGATAGGAAGCAAGCCTGAAGAGTTTTTGTTGTTGTTGTTCTGTTTTGTTTTATTTAGCTGTTGTTTGTTTTTTTAAAGAATGAGAGGACAGAAGATTACTAAAGAAACATTCCTTCCAAAGTTAAATTCTGACCATACTATCTTCATGATTCTGACTGAGAAGCAAAGGGGCGACCCAAGCCAGCAGAATAAGCCCTGCAGCACTCACAAGCTTTCAAAGAGCCTTTACAAAAGTGGGCAGGAGGGGCACAGAACCAGAGAAGAAGAGCAAAGCATGTCACAGGCTTCTAGTCTTAGTGTTAGCAAGGCTGGGGCTCAGAAGGAGCTGAGACCTGCAAAAAGTGCTCAGGGACAGCAATAAGAGCTTATGCAACTACATCCTAAGCAGGAAGAATGGAGAAGGGCCAGTGCCCATGCTTGGGGCAGATGGTGTAATGCTAGTAGATGACAAATACCAAGCAGAATTATTCAACTCCTACCTGGCTTCCATCTTCTCTATCTCTAGGAAGGATCTTCAAACTGGAAGGGGTAGTATAAACATGGTTAAGAGAAAATTACAGCCCTTGGTGTGAAGCTCCTTAATAAAAAAATAACTTGCTTCTAAAAAACCTCAGGTCTCCAGGCCCTGACAAATTACATCCCTGGGGACTAAAAGAACTTCTAGATTTAATCATAGAACCATTGTCAGTAATTTTTCAGAAATCTCAGGAGTGATGTCAAAGATTTAGTGATGGGCAGCTGTCCAAGTTGTCAATAGGGAGAATATGTAGGTTCTAGGAAGTTTGCACTGTTGAGTTTAATTTTGATCCCCAGCAAACTCTAACTTGGGTTATTAAAGAAGTTAGAATATAATTGCTTCAGAAAGGAAGTGGTAACCTCAAGAAGCCAGCACAAGTTCATGTAAAACAAACTATGTCATACAAACATCATTTTATATCTTTTTCTTTTTGGAAAGGTTACCAAAACTCACCAGAGGTAGTAATCTTTCAGCAGGGCTTTTGGCAAAGTTTCTCATGGTAGATGAATGCATATGGACTAGATGACCTATTGTACTTCTGAGTGAAGGCCTAGCTGGGCAAAACAGTGTATCCAGACAGCACTGAATGACTGAGCCAAGATACACAGAGAGGTACATAGAACAAGAAGCCACTGGTCCTTGTTTGGGGTCCTGTTCTGTTGAAAATCTTTCAATGACATGAAAGATGTCATAATGTATAAATGTGGATGACACAAAATGAAGAAGTATGAGTAATATGCTGCCTGACAGACACAGGATATGGTTTCTGAACAAGGAACCAAAACAAACACAATGGAATTTAATGGAGGAAAGTGAAAGTTTTTCATTTTGATTTTTAAAAAACAACTCTGTTGTTCAAACTATTGACAATAGTTAATGTGGAAAAGTCTGATAATTTTAGTTAATAGAAAGAACAGTATGAGCCAAAAATTTTGACATAGCTAAAATAAAACAAAGCAAAACCCGCTCGTTTGGTAGGCGGTATGGAGGGAAGCATCATGGCCACACAGAGGGTGCTGGGGGTGCCGCCCTGCCTGCGTCAGGGCGTTGACGTTAGTTCTAGGCACCGTGTTTCTCCTTCCTATTTAGCTTTGTGGGCCTTTGTATTTTTTTTAATTATAAAAGCAAAATATATTCCTTGTAGAAATCTTAGTTGTGGAGAAGTTAAAAAAGAAGAAAAAAAATGATCTAACTCTCACCATTTAGTGATAACTACTGCTATCATTTCTATATGTGTTCTTTAAGTCTTTTTTTGTGTGAGATGGAATCATATGAAGGGAAGTATGGTTTATATAGAGCTTATATTCTTTTTCAAAAAATCAACATTATTGCATGACTTATTTCCCAAACTCATTATACTAATCTATTATCATATGTATATGCTTTAATTTGTTTAAATTGACTGACTCCTGGACATTTAGGACATTTAGAAGTCCTGGCAGGGAGGTGGCCAGGTGGCTAGGTTTTAAAAGGGAGACTAACAAAGTAATGAGCATTCCAGGGAGGCCAGCCAGTTTAGTGAAGGGTCTTAGAAATCATGTCAGCAGAGGGGCAGTTAAAAAAGCTGGACCTGTTTATCCCAGGGAGGCAGACTGAGAGAGCCCCGATAGCTGTTTCAGACCCTTGATGGGCTGTCAAAGGGGAAAGGGAGTGAATTAGTGTTGTGTTCCTCTAAAAGGTTGAACTGAGACAAATGGGAAGATCTTGGAGGGAGTCTGATTTTAGGCCTACGTATGATGATTCGTGCTGTCCACCATGAGCTGAGATGCTTGGTGAGTGAGCAGCACCTCCATCACGGGAAGCGTTCAAGTGGAGAGAGGATGGCCACCCAGGGCAGGAACTAGTGAAGAAGGTTCCTCCACTGAGTGGGAGACTGAAACAATAACCTCAAAGATTCCTTCCAACTGAGAGATTTGGTGTTTCTTTCTAAGTTATAAAGCTGCCTTCCTTTGACCTTGCTCACTTGAAATATTTATGGCAGGTAAGGAGCAAAGAGTCGATGTCATTAATTTTACTGCTAGGGTAAATGTTGTAGCTCAGAGATACCACATACACCTCAGTACTTGGTATTGGCTCACATCTAGATAGCAACAAGGCAATTTTTTATATAGACCTTACGTAATTTAATTCTTGTACCAGCTTTGTGAAGTAGGTATTGTCATTATTCCACTTTTAAAGGTTGAAAAATTGAGGCCCACAGTGCTAATGGAACAGAGCCCAGTCCTCTAGCTCTAGTTCCCTAGCACCTCCCAGGGTAGGATGCTACTCTTCCAGTGGAAGTCCCTAGTGTGCTCTTTCCTGGGCTGCCACATGAAGATCCTTTGTCTGTTATACTGTATATTTAGTATCTCTGTAGCTAGATTTTAAAAATCCTTTAGGGCAGAGCTATATGTTTTTGTTTGTTTTTTTTTCATTTACATCCCATCCTCTTGCTACCAATGTACTACAACATAAACCTCATTATGCCAGCCCCCTGTTTAGAATTCTTAGCTTCCCATTGCCATCCACAGTGGCTCTTAATCCAGTTAGGAGGGGACTGGGCAGAAGAGAGTAGTACACATTTCAGAATCTTACAAGGAAGTGAAAGGTGGTTAGAAGCATCAGAAGCCACATAACATTTTTGGAAAAGAAAAATTAAATCAATTGGATCATAAATAAGTTTTCTTCTTCATAGAGATATGTAGGCAGTACAATAATTTGCAATCCTTTTAAGGAAAGCATATTATATTAAGGATGCAGCAGAGGAATGCATAAGATTTTTATTTTTATCGAAGAGAGCCATAGGTTCAGTTGTTGTCTGAAAAACACTGATGTAAGGGGTAAAATAATGCCACCTCTGTCATATATCAAATTTCCAAACATTTATGGACCTGTGTCTGGATTCTCCATCTTCTGTGGTCTGTGGTTTAGGTGTCAGAGCAATTCCATCTTGATTGTTATGACTTTAAAATCTGTTTTAACCTCTGATAAGAGAAGTGCCCCCCATTTTTCCCCCTCCAAAATTGTCTTAGCTATTCTTGGCCCTTTGTTCATCCATATTAATTTTAGTATGAGGTTTTTAAGTTCTTTTAAAAAAGCAAACTTACTTCCATTTTGATTGTTATTACACTGAATTCATAGATTTTATTGAGGAATAGATGAGAACCTGGTTTGAGTCTTTCCATCCATTTACTCAAGTATGTCAGGGCCTGTGGATGACCTACTCAATCAAAAACCTGCCCTGTTTCTTGGAAGAACATGCTTCCCAAGACAGGAACTGGAAATATGACATACCTTCCCAGCCTCCCTGCTGGTAGGCATGGCCTCATGGCTTAATCCTGAGTAGTAAGAAGTAAGGTGAAGTTTTATGAGAACAGTTTGATACATAATGGATGTGTGAAGAGATACCCCATTTATTTCCTTCAGAACAGAGCTGTATGAAGAGAATTTACACATATATTGCAGCTAAGACTCCAATCTGCAGTTGTGAAAGGACAAACCTGAGGACGGAAGCCCAGCTGGAGTTGATGCAGTGGGAAGACAGAAAAAGTCTGAGTGTATGACGGTGGCATTGAGTTGCAGAATTAACCAAACCTGCATTGCCTATTCTGGGTTTCTTGTTATGCAAAATAATAAATATTCTTATATTTCTCACATTTCCGTTAGGTGTCTGTTACTTGCATGTGAAAGCAATATACTTCACCATTTCCTCCACGGGCATCTTATTCATTTTTATGAACAAGACAATTTTTAAATTACATTTCTAATTCTCTATTGTTGCTGATTAGGGAGGCTATTGATTTGTTTGTAGGTCTTACATCCAGCTTAGTGATCACTCTTATTAATTCCAAAAGTTTATCTAAAAAATCTCTTATAGATGATTATAGCACTTGCAAATAAAGACAGGGGTTTTGTTTTTGTTGTCGTTGTTTTGCTTTAAATTCTTGGATCTGTTATTTATTTTCTTTATTTTGTTGTATTAGCTGAGACTCCTAGTTAGTATTGAAAAGGAGCACTTACAGTGAGCAATTGTGTTTCCTCCTGTGTTAGGGATGCTTATTAGTGTCACCTTTCAGGACCTCTGCAGGGCACTACTCCCGGAGCCCCAGTCTCATTACTGGGCCATTGTGTACGATTTTGTAATATATTTTTATAAATATTATTAATTAGGTTATGGTTTGGGTTTTTTTGTATCAGTTTGGATTAGGCTTGTGTGTTGTGTCTGGTCAAGGCCAGACAGGTTCACAGGATTCGGGCAGATGCAAGAATATTCACGGAGCCATTGGGATGTTCGACAGGCCTTCATTTAAGGGTGGGCGATTCATGCACATTGCAGGCTGCGTGTCCCCACACGTCACACTGCATATCTCCTGTCCCCTCTCTCTCCTGTGTGTGTTACTGGGGGTCCCCCTACCCCCTAATATACTAGGAACAGACAAAGCCAGCAGGGAGCCAGCAGGTTGTGTAACAGTGAGATTCTGCTCATGTGAGCCCACTCAATGTTATGGGAACCGTTTATCGGGCCTAGTCTCAAGGCTATGAGAACACAACTTATCAGTTCCCCAGACACCTGGGTGAGGAAGCCAGATTGCCTCCATTTACCCTACAGCTTGTCTTCACGTTAACACAAAAAAACTAAGTGACAGTGGATTAAACTAAAATAGAAATTTATTTTTCATACATAAGATATCCAGAGGTAGTCAGTCCAGGACACAAATGATCTGAGAGATCCAGGTTCCTATTATCATGTTGCTCTACCACCTGAACAGTAAAGGTAGAAAAGATAAGCTTTTCTCAGTAAATGAAGAGAAGGCAATCAATAGAATTTGTCATTGACTTCTGAGTTAAAGAAAACTTAATAAACTAGGACTAGAAGTTACAGCGACATTACTAATTTCACCTCAGTATTTATTCTCCCGTTATTCCATTGTAAAAGAAACTTCAGTCTTTTCTTCTGAATTTCAAATTTATTTGCATAAATTTATCTACTTTCTCTTATGATTTATTTAATCTCTATTTAATGTAGTATAGTTCTGCTCCCTTCTTTTTTTGTTCTTAATATTGTTTACTTGTATTTTTTTCTGGTTAAACTAGCTACACATTTTTCTTCTATTCAAAAAATTTTATTTTAGTTTCGTGAATTTTTGTATTGTTTGTTTTCTAATCCATTGACTTCTACTTTACCTTTATCTCTTTCCTTTTAGTATTTTAAGGCTCTTTCCCCCCATTCCCTTGTTTCTTTAATTGACTGCAAACTCATTTACTTTTTAATCTTTATTTTTATAAATTAGTTTTAGGTTCTAATTTTACCTTTTAATTCTACTCTTACTGCATTACATATTTTTATGTGATGCTTTCATTTTCACTTAGTCTAAAATATTTTGGGCTTTCTATTATGATTTTCACTTGAACCCAAAAATTATTTAGGAGAGCATTTTAAAATATCCAAATGTTTTTTAACTTATTTTTTAAAACTTCTGCCTTTGGCTTTTAAATATCTAATTGCATAGTAACCAGAAAAATATGTGTATTATAAATTATTTGAAAGTTGTTAAATTTTCTTTGTAATATAGTCAAGTTTGCAAATGTTCTATGTTAACACGAGAATAAATTATAATCTTTATTGTGTGTAAGGTTCTATATAAAGTTAGCAGATAAATTTCTATACATTTTAAATATTTTATAGTCTTGCATGTTTTTTTTCATTTATTTGCTGTTTGATTCAACATTTTCTGTTAGAAGAATGTAAAAAATCTCCTATTGTATGTATAAAATGATCAGTTTTTTCCTTTTATATAATTTGAAGCTATGTTGTTTAGTGTGTACAAGGTCATGATTGCTAGAGGATGATTTATTTTATTATTATATAGTGTGTCTCTTATTTCTTCTTTTTACCACAAATTCCATTTTGTCTAATATTAATATTGTACTCCACATTCTCTTAGAATTTGAATGACCTTTTTGCCACACCCTTTATTTTCAACCTTTTGTATTAATACTGTTTTTGATATAGCTTTCTTGTCAATTCATTGCTTGGATCTCTTTCTCTTTCTCTCTCTCTCATTCATTTTGGTAATCTCTGCTTTTCATTCTCGATTTTAATCCATTTGCAAGTAAAACATGTTATCATCTCACTTTGTTCATTTTTAATGTATACAACTCCTGTTTTATCTCTTTAATCATCTTAAACTTATTACTTAAGTGTTTGTCAGACTACTTCATAAAATTATTTTCTGTTAAAGTAAATTACAAGTTATGTTGATTGTTTTTCTTGGCGTTAATTTTCTACATATATTCTGGAAAGTCTGCAGGCTCATTTTTGTATGAGAGGCTTTTTGTTTTGTTTGTTTTTCTCTCTCTTGCACCCAGTTGAGTTTTGTGGATGCTTCCACACAGTACCTTGTAACCAGTACCCTCAGTCCACAGCCAGACTTATGATGGTTTTCTGGGGCTCCTGCTTCACAGCAATAATACAAATATTACAGAGTCCATCACTGAATGTAGATCATCAGTTTCTTGTAAGGAGGCTGGGTCTTAGACGTCCCACCCACTAGTCCCACTACCTCTGAGAGCCTGACCCTGTCTTCAGATAGTTTGCCTACTTCTATCATCTTTTGCATAGACACTTGGTCTCTGTTAGCCAATGGAGCCAAGTTTCTTTCTGCTACTGCCTGCAAGCCCATGACTTTATCCCCCTTCACTGCTTTGCAGTGATTCATAAGGATATTTTTTTCTTGTTTTGAGTTTGGCTATATCTTATTTTTTCTTTTTATACTTGTCTTTCATTGCTTTGTACTTAGAGCAGGGAGACTCTGTAAAACAAAATTAAGAGGAGCCAACTTGACTGTAGATTCATTTCATATATTTTTCCTAAGAATTAAAAATATAAACCCTTCAGGCTGGCATTCAAGATCCCTTGCATTTCAGATCCATTCCTACTCTACTGTCAGCCATCTAGCCCTCTACTCATGTGAAGTCACCTGCGATCCCCTGAACATGACATGTGCTTTCATTCTTCTGTGTATTCACATATGCTGTTCTCTCTGTCAGGTTAGCCCTCCTGCCACATCTTTAATCTTCAAGACCTTGATCTAAAATCATTTCAGTTGGGAAGTTGGCTCCAGATCCTACAGGCTAAGTTATTTATTTCTTCTCTGTGCAATGCACTCAATATATGGGAACGTAATAAGTAAATGAATCAATCAGATGGTGTGCAAGGTTGAGAAAGCACATGGTACCTGTGGTTTATTGCCATGTTGTTACCTCCATGGTCAGTTTTTGCTTTCCTAAGTTCTACTCTAAGCAACTCTAATATATTCTATTTCTCCAATCATTTAGATATATAGGGAAAGCAGCAGACATAGTTTTTCCATGAAATTTATCTTATATCATGGCCATTAAGCTTACTCTGCATGAAGCCAGTTAAGGTAGCCCAATATATCTTTTATAAAAGTGTGGCTTTTACAACTATCAAGGTAAGATGATTAAGGACAACCATCTCATTTCCTTCCTCGATTTCATGGTAGTCTTTTCAAAAGAGAAGAGATGTTAGCATGAGCTCTATTTCTTTTCCTTTCTAGGAAAGTTAAAAATACAGGAGAAAGCTTAAATACTTCAAGCTCTAGTATGTTTAAGTGCTTTAACATTATAAAAACCCAATTGTATCTCTTTATTTATTATGATTCTATCTCAGGAGAAGGGTTCCATTTTTGGGTCCCTTTTTGACAGGGAAAAGATAATTTATCAAGGAAAATGGAACCAAATGGCATGTTTTTTGAGCAAAAATATTTACCTAATTGTCCAACTTTTTGGGAATCTTTCAGGATGCCATTTCTCCTAAGGAATAGAATGAAGGCTCTGTGACATGGAAGAAACAAAAGGGGTTTCAGTCTGGTGGGAGCTATTTGTGCTTTCTTTTCCCCCAGCTCAGTTACAAGGGTATGGCAAAAACAGAAATTCAACTGAGTAGCATTTTTGTTCTAAAAACATCTAAAATTCATCTCAAATCTGTATCTCTTCTGGGGAGAGAAACTAAATCTATTCTAACGAGTAATTAAACAAACAAACAAAAACATCCCCTAAAACCACAGACTCCTCTGGCGTCTGTCTACACCCCTATTCCTGGCTGTACCCTTCCCCCAAAGCCATAGTCAGTGTGACCTCCTCCACAAACCCACACTCACCTGGCCCAGCTATCATCAGGGTAAGGCTCATTCCGTCAAAAATAGGAGATGTGTTTGGCAAAAACCACATATGGAAAACACGGGTAAGATAACTAGAAAGCAAATTAAAGTTATCTTCTCATTTAACTTCAGAACTTTGCTCCCTAATTCCAATAGCCATCACAGACTTCTGAAAACCTGAAACGTAACTTATGTTTTCTTTTTCCTAGTAAGTCAGAAAAAAAGTCTCATTTTTTTTCCTCCAGATTACTATTTCCCTCCATACTCCTAATTTGATCTCAAAGCTTTATTCAATTACTTCATTTAACAGAAAGTTATTAGTTAGGTACTCTGATCTCTGCTGTACTTCCTATAGATATAGACTTTGAGTCCATGGTGAGACCTCGTAAAAGATTTAGAGTTTAGAAAATTTAGAATTCTGAATCAATTTCAACATCTACAGAAAGAATCCAAAGTTGATAAATTGTCTTTTCCCCTTTTATGACCAGCCATTGCACTGTTCTTGAGAGACCGTGGTACATCCCAGAGAAGGGAATAAAGAAGAGGGATATGAGATGTTTTATTTACAGAAAAAATATCTGGAAGTGTAATGGGGTGCAGAGCAGGGATCCCAAAAATATTCCCTATAGCCCATGGTTGGGGGACGGGAGAAGTGAATGATATGGCATTTAAGATACTTTTCATAACAAAAGGCAAGGTGACAGTTGTGCTACTGCGCCTAGGTGAAATGTGGTTGTGACTCTAAGAGCATTCTGCCTCCTGTGTAGTGGGGCAGCGGGGAGGGGAGGGTGTATTTTATGCAGCACCAGAACGAGAGGAAGGGAGGCAGAAACTCCTGTGTCATGAGGAACACTTGCCTTGACTAAAGATGGCAGCCAAAAGAAGGTAAAAGATACAGGGGAACTGGCTAAACTAGTTCATTGTAGGAGGGGGTGGATATGAGGTCATGAAGGAAGCTCCAGGTCAGCATTCAAAATAAGGGCAGGCAGAGAGATAACCAAGAGAGATTCTGGCATGCTGTCTAGAGAGAGAGAGGAGCTACTTCTGCTTCCCAGAGGGAGGCCGCCACATTGGCTGGAAAAAGAGAATCAGCCATGCTGCCTGTAGTGAGAGAGAATCTACATCTATTCCTCCAAGAATGCAGCCATGAGGAAGGAGCTATGAAGTAAGGAGATTTGGCCATGTGGCCCGGGGTAGTAAGGAAGGCAGCCATGTCGGCTAAGGAAAGGGTGCAGGAAGAAAGCTGATGGAGCCGTGCGAGAACCTGCCAAACCAAGCATGGATTCATGAGAGATGCCTGGAATGTCGAACTGTGACTGGGGAATGCTTACTTCTGCTTCTCTGAAGGACATATAGAGAGGCCACTCTCTTGGGACATATGCCTTTCTGGACTCCATCATGATCCAGTGTTACACAGCACATGTTTCCTTGGACTACTACATGGAGGCTGAGGACAACGTACCGCAAATCCTGAAGGAGAAAGCCACAATGAGAAGAAGATGATTTTGAAACCCAAGCACATACCTTCCAGAGGGGATGGAGAACAGTTTGCACAGCTGCTTTAGAAGAGATAAGGATATGGGAAACTTCTGGACATGCTTTTAAGCCTGGTGGGGAGCAAGGGAAGTGCTGGGTCTAGTGGGAGAACAGGGCTCTGAGCAGGAGTGCTCCCAGCGCCCCGCGAGGCTGGAGTCCTGTAAATAAAACCTTATTTCTCTGAACGCTAATTGCTGGGTCATGCATCAAGGTACCATGTGCATGAGCCCCCGATTGCTTGATTACAGAAGTATCTTTTGGCTTCTTGTCTTGATCTTTTAGGCTAAGCAACTGTGAATTTTTGAAAAGGAGAAGAAAAAATAGCCACTTAGAGAAAGAATGACTGCCCAAAGAAAAGGTATCAGTCACAGTTCATGGACGTGTGATTGTGGTACATTTTGCTTCATTTCATTTCAAATCACATCAGTGAGCATCTGCTAGGCACCAGGCACTGTGTGAAGTTCTAAAGCAGCACTGTAAAATAGAAATATAATGCAAGCCACATATTTAATCTTAAAGTTTCTAGTAGCCACATTACCATTAGAAAGAAATTGGTGAATGTGGTCTGGCCCTGCCAGCCTCCAAACTCACCACACCACTCGCACCCTCTTTCCATGAACTTCGGCCTCCTTGGTGTTCTAGGTCCTCCCACAAATCAGTGTCTTCCCTCTGGGGGCTTCCAAGCTTATGTATTTCTGCCTGGCGGCTCTTCCCCTGTCTCTGTCACTATTCACTGTCACTTGATAAAAAGTAATAAATGATGGCTGACATGAGCTGGATGTGACTAAATACTTTCATCCAGTCATAAATAATGGAATCCAAATGGTGGAATTTTGGACTCCAAGAGGACTTTCATCGAGGATTGTATAGATGGTTTTTGATGTGGAACATGGAGCCAAAGGGATAAGTGAGACGGTTAACCCCCTGTGCACTGTCCTCACCAAGCCAAGCACCCTGGCACAGGGCTGTGTCCTCCTGAAGGAAAAAATGACTTTTCTAGCGTTCACAAAGTGACTGTATTAGCCAGTGGCAGCTTTGTGCTTAAGGGGACTCTGTGATAGGGGAAGAGGCCTTGTCAGCCCCTCTTGAAACGTATTTTGCAGAGGGCTCTAGTAACACTGTCCCTGCATAAGTTTTATTTAACTAGAAAGTACGTATTTATGTATTTGAAATATTTTCTAGGTCTTGACCATAAGATTCTCACAAGAAGAAAAAGAAAAAGAACAAAAATATCAATTATGTCACTACATCTTATTTTGGGCCCAACATGAATCAAGACTCTTGTTCCCTGGCATTCAGATGGCATTTCCCATGGTGGCAGGAGGCATGGGTTCCTGTCTCATGCTCTCTCAGAAGCGAGCCTTACTGAGAATTACAGGAGAACAGAATCATAGCCAGATGTAGGAGGCCTTCTGGATAAAGGTCCAAGGGATGTGGCCTTTTGAAATCACTCTTCTGGTGTTACAAAAGCACCCTTACAATATCTCCCCCCACCCCTCTCTATAAACTCGTATCATTTTTTTAATCCCACTCTTTAGGCAACATTAGAAAATTTCCCAAATATCCCCTAACCTTCTCTCTTCCCTTCCTCCTCCTTACCATGAGCTACTAATAATCAGTGATTAAAAAATGTTTTTAATGCATACTGTTCCAGCATTGATACAGAAGGCACAGCCAGTCCCTGGTCCCATAGAGCTTAGCTTGGATTTCCAAGTTAGTTTCTCCCAACAGAAAAGTTGAGGTCTGAGGTGGTCTGTAGAAATTTGATGTTCAGATTTCCTCATCCCTGGTTCCCCCTTCATGTTCTGTAATGTGCTCCTAAATGCTGAAGAGAATTATGTCCCTGAAAATATGTCAAGGAGAACAAAGTGCCGAGCTCCACACCCCGCCCTCACACACACACACGAGTGAAGCTATTTCTTCTCTGTGTTCTCTTGCCACTTGTTTGGTACAGTAAGTCCTCACTTGACATTGTCAATAGGTTCTTGGAAACTGTGACTTTAAGCAAAATGATTTATAATGAAACCAACTTTAACATAGACTTAGTGATACAAATAAGATTTAAGTTCCCGTGGCATATTTCTGGTCACAAAAACATCACCAAACTTCTAAAAAGAAACCCAAAACACTTTTAATATTAAACATTGAAATAAATGTGAGTTTATACATACATTTAAGAAAGATGAATGAAAATAAATAAGAGAGTTCTTTTCCAACCTGCTTATTCCAGTTCAGAGTCACAGAAGGCCAGAACAGAGAATGCAAGGCAGGGACCCACTCTGGACAACATGCCTTTCCATTGCAAGGCGCACTCACTCACCCACACTCACTCAGATGAGGACAATGTAGACACCCAATTAACCTAATGTGAACATCTTTGGGATGTGGGAGGAAACCAGCATCCCCAGAGAAAACCTACGTGGACGTGGGGAGAAGGTGCCAATTCCATGCAGCCTCAGCCAGGAAATAATTTTTTTTCACCAATGTTATAATGAAATGATGTTGAACAAAATGACATTATTTGAAGATGTGTTCTGCATCCAGATTTCCTAAACACCAAATCAGACTGACCTCCAGGACAAGACCTTAGCCCCGCATCATCTTGTTGAACTTCTCCAGGCCTCAGTTGTTGAGCATGCCATTTAAGTTTTAACTCACTCTCCCTCATCAAAGCTTTTATACCATCTGCAGCCCCACATTAATTTGTTTATCATCAGATATTTGTTGAGCACCTGTATTAATTTTGCGATGACTTTGGATAAGCAATGAAAGTGATAAGACATTATCCTTACCATTGTTTAACTCATGGGCCAGTGAGGGAACCAAGTATGTTAAATGTTTTTGCCCAGGAAGAGCCATGATAAGTCCTATGGAAAAACAGAAAACATAGCCAATAACTTGAGCTGATGAAACTAGGGAGATTTCATGGAGGAGATTATTTTTAAACTGAATCTTAGAAAGTGGATAGGAATTAAACGTATAAGGAAGTGAGGGAAGACAATTGCAAACAAAGGGAACAGAGTGTATAAACTGCCAAGGAAGGTGTGCTAGGTCTCCATCCTACAACGCGAAAGACACTATTCCCTTAGTATAGTTCATCTCTATCTGAAAACCTGGGAATTAAAGAGGCAAGTTATCTTTCTTCCCCTCTCCCCCGATACATACCTGACGTTCAATGGTGGGACAACAGGCACAGAATAACTACTATAGACACTCCCATTCAAAAAGGGGGAAACAGGAAGTATACAGCAATCCTGAGACCTGCCTGAAACCTGGCAGGGCACATGTGGTCAGCTCTTTGATTAGTGATCAAGCCCTGAGAATTATTTACTGTGGCTCTGGGTTCTACTCTCTGTCATTGTTTCTTTTTTCAGCCTACAAAGTTTAGGAAATCAAAGACTTTGGTGGGGGGGTGTGCACCGCTCTGTCTCTTTAATCCAAGCTGGTTGTGTTTCTACTTACACAATTCTCTTAAAACTTTTGACAGCCTCCTATGAATCTTACTGTGGTTCAGGTCAATGGGGAAAAAAAAAGAAAACAAAAGCCACATCTACAAATCACTTTATGATAAATTACCATCTACCTTAGGTTTCTGCTGAAGCTGCCAAGGATTCTTAAAAGACTTGTTTGTTTGTTTATTTTTGACCGAGTAGTTCTCTAAGGCATTACTTTAAATCCTTTCAAAGTTTTAGTAAAGGATTTTATAATTACACTCTCGGTTTCATCTTTATACCATGTTTTCCTGACCATTCCCTAAATTTTATTTTTGTCCAGAAGCCATTCTTAGTTTAACATTGTTTTCCATCTGAATAGGCAGGGGATTTTCAAACTCAGAAAACTCTGTCTTCTTCATATTTAACTTTTTTTCCCCTTGAGCTTATTTCTCTCCCCTTACCTTTTAATTTAGGCAGCAAAGATAAGCCAGGGTGGCCTCTAACCCTGCCTGGAAACCTCCTTAGCTAGACCACTCAGTTCATGAGGTACATTTTCTATTTTCCACATTATTGCAGGCAAGGGGGTTACTAAACTTTTCGTCACTGCATAATGGAGCCTCTTATCTTTAGTTTCCAGTAACATAATCCTTGACAGATAGCCTTTTCAAAGACATTAGACTTCTGCTAACAGTCTCTGTGAGACTCTTTAAATTTTTACTAATAAACTCCTCAAGGTTTTTCCAGCTTCTGTCATCTACTGTCCCAAAGCTACTCTCGTATTTTAATATTTTTGTTACAGCAGTGATACAGAAAGATCTGATCAGATCACTGGGGAGAAGTAAGGAGGGGTCATAGGAGGAGTTTGCTGAGGCAACGGTAAACAGTCCAGGATGGGATTCACTGGGAAGCTGAACACCTCTAGAGCTCATGGAATTATGGGTGGGAAGATTTGAAATAAAAAAGGGCTCTTGGACTGGCAGGGCTGGGTCTCTCTGGCTCTTGGACTCTCTTCTTCCTCCAGGATGCCTGGATGATCGTGTGGCAGCTGCCTGCATTTCCCAGCGGATGGTGTTTTGGATGGGAAAGAACTCCAGGAGCAGCCTATAATCATGATGGCCTGGCAGAGGGTGGCAAGGTTCTTTTTCTCTGGGTGTTGTAGAAGCGATGAGCTCTGAGACAGAAGCCTGCCCTTCTTCCAAAATTGTGTAGCTTTTGTGTCTTATGTTGTTTTAGTTTGTAAACTAACCCTATAAAAATAATATGACTAAAAACTAACAGGGGAAATGCTAGGAGAACCCAGGTGTTAAGAGTTTAGCCTTAATTGATAGACTTAAGTGATTAAAACTGTAACTATAGAGTTAAGGATTTTAGCCTTAATTGATAGGCCTAAGTGACTACCTAATTCTTGTGGAGAGCTGTTACTCCAAAACTGTGAAGTTTTTGAATAAAAACTCCTTTCCTTTATCACCAAAACTTTGCCTCTGGAATTTTGCCTAGAGGGTGGCAGTGGGCAGCAGGAACCCAACTTGCTGTTCGGTAACAACAGCACCCCACTTATCTCTCACCTTCTTCATCCCCACTTTGGACTCGCTTGCCTGTTTACATTTCCAGCTACTGCCCATCAAGCCTGCTTCTTGTCCCTATCCATGGAGTGGGCAAATCATTTTCTTCCAGAACTTCTGCACCTTTTGAAGGTCCTGGGAAATAATTCCAACATGTCCCTTCAAAGATTGGCTCTCCTTAGCAGCTGTCTTGGGAAAGGGCTGAAAGATAAGGGTTAGTAAAAGATTTTATTTAATGCTCTCTTCAAGAACAAACAAACAAACAAACAGACAAACAAACTAGAAACTTCTTCAGACATCAGATATTTCATCTGGAAAAAAGTATCAACATTCTGTAAGAAACATTTTCAATTCTCTGTTTCAAAGCAAAATCCAGAGAATGAGATGCATTTCTAACATTTTTGGAGACAGGGATAAAAAGTGTAGGGTTATATTTATGTTAGGCTAATGTGACTTTCTATTGTTTTACTTTCTTTTCTTTTTTTTAAGATTTAATTTATTTATTTTTAGACAGAAGGAAAGGGAGGGAGAAAGAGAGGGAGAGAAACATCACTGTGTGGTTGCTTCTTGCACACCCCCTACTGGGGACCTGGCCCCTAGGCCAGACATGTGCCCTGACTGGGAATCAAACTGGCAACCTTTTGGTTCACAGACCAGCACTCAATCCACGGAGCCACAGCAGCCAGGGCTGTTTTACTTTTATTTTTAAACAGCACTAACTTGACAGTGGAAGGAGGGCATGGCAGAGTGGGAAAGACTGAGGACTCATGCAGACCTGGGTCAGTTTCTTAGCCTCCCATTTCTTCACCTCTAAAGTGGAATTATAATTACCACATAAAGTTGATGTGAGGGTTAGAGAAAACATAATGTATGTGAAATTGCCAAGCTGAACATTAGTGGGTGATAAATAAACTGCTTGGGACTTGTTAGAGGGGAATTCACAAAAATGGCTCCTCGTGTTTCTTCTGAAGCCTCCCCTCCATTGTCTTTATGAAATGTCTGAAGTCAGGAGTCTCTGCTCCCACTCCTTACAGTGGCTGAGAAGGAACAGGAGAAAGGGTGGCTTCTCGTTTTCTTAAGAATTAGGATCTTGACAACAATGTACTCTATCCAGCTCTCTCACACCAGCCTCAGCCTGCTCACCGGCTGTCAAAAATGGTGAAAGAAACCACTTACTGTGATGTGTTGGAGGTCAACCCGATGCCACCCATAAAGAAACTGAAAAGAGCTCACAGGAAGCCGGCCTTTAAGTACCACCCTGATAAGAATCTAAATGAAGAAGAGAAGTTGAAACATTTCTCAAGCATACGAAGTGCTTTCTGATGTAAAGAAAAGGGAGTTACATGACAAAGGAGGAGAACAGGCAATTAAAGAAGGTGGAGCAGGTGGTGGTTTTGGCTCCCCCATGGATATCTTTGATATGTTTTTTGAAGGAGGAGGAAGGCTGCAGAGAGAAAGGAGAGGTAAAAATGGTGTGCGTTAGTTCTCAGTAACCTTAGATTTATATAATGGTGCAACAAGAAAACTACCTCTGCAAAAGAATGTGATTTGTGACAAATGTGAAGGCTGAGGTGGTGATAAAGGAGCAGTAGAGTGCTGTCCCAATTGCCACGGTACTGGGATGCAAAGAAGGATTCATCGGGTAGGGCCTGGAATGGCTCAGCAAACACAGTCTGTGTGCAGGGAGTTGCCAGGGCCATGGGGGACAGATCAGTTCCACAGACAGGTGTAAGAGCTGCCATGGAAGATAGTTCAAGAAAAGAAGATTCTAGAAGCTCATATAGACAAAGGCATGAAAGTTGGCCAGAAGATAACATTTTGTGGGGAAGGAGACCAAGAACCAGGACTGGAGACAGGAGATATTATCATTTTAGATCAGAAGGACCATGCTGTTTCACTTGATGAGAAAAAGACCTTTGCATGTGTATGGATATAACAGCTGGTTGAAGCATTGTATGCTTTCCAAAAGCCAATAGCTACTCTTGACAAATGAACCACAGTTAAGCATGGAGATATTGAGTATGTGCTAAATGAAGGCATGTCAAGTTATCATGGGCCATGTGAAAAAGCTTGCCTAACTATCAAATTTAAGGTACACTTCCCTGAGAATGGCCTTTTCTCTCCTGATAAACAATCTTTGCTGGAAAACCTCCTACCTGAGAGGAAGAAGAGACTGATGAAACAGACCAGGTAGAACTGGTGGGTTTTGATCCAAGTTGAGAAAGACAGTGCCATTACAATGGAGAAGCATGTGAGCATGATGAACATCATCCTAGGACTGGTGTTCGGTGTCAAACCTCTTAATGGGGCCAGTGAATAACACTCACTGCTGGCATGTTATATACAGTAGAGAATGTGCGAAGGACTATGATCATAGTATGCTCACTACTTGCTATTGTTTTTGTTTTAATATTCAATTATAGTAGTGTTTTAAAAGTTAAATAAAGAATAAACTCAAATATGTAAGTTGAAAATTAAAAAAAAATTAGGTCCTCTCTCATACTAAAAAACAAAAAATCTCAAATTTAGGACTATGCAATGTGAAAATCTCCATGGACCACACTGAATCTGTTGTCAATGAACTATTATAATTTAATTTTATTTCTATCTTAAATTCACCTGGATCCCATCTCTCTGGGTTTCTCTCCTCCTCAAGCCTGTATCTCCTGCACCCTACCTCCCCGGAAAGTCCTTCTGTAACAGGGTGTAGCTAGCACCCCCCTACAAAGGGGATTTGTAATGGGATCCAGAAATTGGGGTGTCTAAAAAAATATAGGATATTCTCACCATTCCCCCCAGATGTGCTGCCCTCGGGGATGGGAGACAGGAAGCAGGGCCATTGAGGGTTACTTTGCATGTCAATAACAGAAGGATAGCTCCATTCCTCATATGCAAAGATGGTTATTTTGCATATCAACAAGGCTTACCAGGAAGGTTCGCAAAAGGTTAACCCAGGATGTAACTGGGCAAGAAGCAGCTGCCTGATTGCATCCCACGGAAGAAGTTGGAGATGGGGTTGCAGGGGAGGATTCCCGCCAGGGTTTGGACCCAGGCGTGGCAGCCATGCTAGAGGCTTTTGACCACGTGGTTTTGGGAAGCAGGGAAGCAGGAAAGCAAATTGTAACAGCCACGCAGGCGGCTCCCCCAGTTACAGAACATGTGCATGAGAGCTCAGAGATGGTTCACTACATGCCATGGGGGAACAATGCAAAGACCAGGCGGTAAGGAAAGGGGAGAAAGGACTCTTGTTACTGGGCCATGAGAAAGTGCCACATGGGTTTGGATTAAAAACAGGGAATCACGTGACACAGCTGATGGTACTGGGAACCATGAGATGACTGCCTAGCCAAGCTCTGGACTTCTCTTTTCTTCTGAAGGATGATTTGCTGATACGTAATTCTTTACCTGAGTCAGCAAGAAGCACCAGGTCTCTTCCCGTCAACATTTTGACACTTTCTCCCAAGCAGCCCTTGAGTCATGAGGCTGGAAGCCAGTTCACCCTCTGCTGTGATTGCAAGCTGAGAAAAGCATGGGATTGGGAAAAAGAGAGGATAAAGAAGGTGAAAATGAGATTTGGAGAAGAAGAAATTTTAGGATATTGGAGAAGAGCACTTGTTAGGAATCATGGTGCTGTATGTATGTGAGAGGAAGGTATGAGGGGGGGACTTGAACAAATGCAGAGATGCAAGGAGAGGGAATTTGAGGGAGAGGAGTTTGAAGTACTTCAGGAAAAGGAGCTATGGAAGGAGTGAGCGGGAGGAGGGAGAGTATTAGACTCGCTGGAATCCTGAGAGGTGTCTTCTCCTTGCTTTTCCCATGTCTTGCTCTTTAAATGCTTGCACCTTCTTACATAACCTGTATTCTTGGTCCCCTTCTCACTTAGCTCAGTGCAGGTTGTCTCTAGCTCTGGAGATGACAATAGTCTCCTAACCAAGTGGTCCTTCCACCTCACACCCCTGTCCACCAGTCTATTCATCTCACAAGCAGAGTGACCTCTCTTGAATTTGATCTTGTCAACTCCACACTTTGAACTTTTCAGTGGATTCCTGCACCTTCGAGATGGAGTCGGAACTCCTCATCGTGGCATATCAGGCCTCTTGTGATCTGGCCCCTGCCCACCTCTCAGCCTCCCCTCTCTTGCATTCTTCTCTGCTCCGGCCTCTTGAGGCAGCCTGTCACGCAGAGCCTGGCTTCCTCACCTGCTTTGCTTTGGCTCTGGCTCTCACTTGGTCTTTTCTCTTTCATCAATCCAACTTACGTGCTTTTAACATGGGATTTCCTCTTTATGCCAGATCCTTCCCCCGTCTCCTCCATCTAACTCCCATAGAGTTTTCATATTTCAGCTCAACCACTCTCTTCCTGAACCCCTCCTTACTCTTACCATCCGGCCCACACACACCAGAATCTCTTCCCCACCCTCCCGGAGCTGACCCGGGCGCACTGTGCTTCCTTCTGTTCTGCCCCTTATCTCAGCACCACCTGGTCTCTGACGCTGGGAAGAGGGCTGCTTTAGGACAGAGACTCCACTTAGTAGCATCTAGAATGTCTTGTACGGTTTCTGGAAAGTCAATGTGGAAGGAGTTCCACAGTGTTGACTGAGTGAATGAATGAACTGATTGATAGTCACTGGCAGCAAATAAGAGGGAGCCAGGAGGGATCCAGTGAAGGAAAGAGGTCTGTGAGGAAGAGAAATGATAAAATATAAAGAAAACAAAGTGTTCTGATAAAAGAAACACAGTTACTTTTGTTGAGTGGGTGACTTCTATTTTGGGTAGGAAAAAGCACCCTATTTAAGCAGCTTGATCGATTCTGACTGTGGCATCTGAAGAAAGAATGGGGGTGGAATGGGGTGAGGGGTCTCAAATCCTATAACCAGCACTACTCAGGAATCCCAGCCTCCCCCTCCAGGGCCCCACTTCCTTTACCTCCAGATATCTGACATCCTTCTCTTGATACTAACTCTGTCCCTGTCGTTCCCTTCACTACCTCCCCAAACCGTCACTCCACCATCAGGGACAAGCTCTTCCAGCCTTCACTCTCATTCCATTGTTCTCGCTTTCTTCTTCCACATCCACCTGCCTTATTTCGCATGCTAACCTCTCCCCAGCCCAACTGCCCAAAGACACCCATTTTTCCATGTCCTAGGAGCTTAGGCTATTCATCCATTTCATCCATTAGGCTATTCAGCCCGCCCCCCGCCAGGCACGCTGCCTCCATTTTTAGGCTTCTTTATGCTTACCAAGGACTCCCACCCAAGTCGTGTTAAGACAATCAGAATATTATTGGATAACCATTTTTCAAAACCTCCAAGATACTAAATTGCATCTGTGCAAGATATCACTTTGATGAAAACTTCTCTGATGTTGCAAGGCATGACCTATAGCCGAAGATTAACGTCCCTGCTGTGGAGGGTCAATTACTCAGGGGGTTTTATCAGCCTGGGCAGAGTGGAAAAGGTGAGGGAGAACCAGATCAGGGGACCCCATCCCCTCTTAGCAGCGACCTCCCACCCTCTTTCCTTTGCTGCAAATACTGTCCACAGAGCCAGGAGTACCACCGTTTATTTTTATCTGTTTATTTTGTAATTAACATAGAGAAGGAAACTCTTTTTGATGCTCTGGTTCAGGGGTTCAAAATGTCTAGCCACCTTGACCCCTTCACCAGCCTCCAACGTCTCAGTGCGGCTGCCCAACTGGGAAAGATTTATTCTTATTTTTATATAATGGAAAACTCATTGCTGGACATCAAGTTACTCGCTTTGATTTGTTTTCTTTGGAAGAAGCGGCCGGCGGCGGCGGCGGCAGCGCCCCAAGCTGGGTCATTAATATGGCAGCAACAGCAACAAAGACCTTTACAGCCGCTGCCTGTAAACCGTGGATAAAGTTCAAGCATTTCTTCTGTTTGAGGCCTCCCAGTGTCTATAAAAGCCCAGCACGATTATATGATCAGTGTCAAGACCCACTTTCCCCTCTTTGTGCTCCAGGATGCATTTCCTTGCCCTGTCCCTCCGTGTTGCCACCGCAGCTGCTCTGGCTTTAATAGCAACCCAAGACACACACTATTGGAGTGTTCCTTGCGCTTTGTTTTAAACATGGTTTTTGCTTGTGTTAACTACCGCCTGGCTCTCTGACACCCATGAATGAGGCTATGCAGGGCTGTCAATCAACAACAATAATAATGCCATCTGGGTTTGAATAATACTAATGAGAAGAAGAAGAAGAAGAGGGATACTGTGTATTAACATAGCACCTTTGTCCCAGAGGCTCAGAGGGTGTTTGGGATAATAATTCTTTCATGCTCTGAGCACTGCTTGACGGTAGATATTATGATCCCACCGCAGGGGACTGAGACACAGAGAGGGCAAGTGGCTGGCTCCAAGGTCACACAGTAAGTCAGAGATGGCATAAAATTTAGTTGTGAGTCCTCCAAAGCACTGGCCCCATGAGATCACACTGAACTCTAACTCTCTGTGTGCCTGTTTTAAAAATCTGTCTGTAAAGATAGATATAAGACTCAGTTGTTCTGTACCTTATGGGATGAAGAAAAACAGGAAAAGAAGAGAATGTTCTAGGGTGGAGGAGGGCCCATCACACCAGGGGCGAGGAAGGAGAGGGTAATGGGATACTGGTACACCATTCTGAGAGGCATCTGGGATTCTGGTGGGGGCGCGTGAGGGGGACTCTGGAGAGTGTGGTGGAAGCGTGTTAAAGCAGAATGGAAAACGAGAAGCTCACCCATGGAGGTGAGAAAGCGAGCCCATACAGAGCCAAAAAGCTCATAGAGGGCTAAACGAGAAACAGCAGACATCTGGAAGTGGGGATGTTGCTGAAGACACCAAGAATTTCCCAATTTAGTCTAAAATCCCATTCTGCACTTTGCCGATCACGCCAAGGGGCTGGGGCCCTGGCTGTCCCTTCTCAACCCCAGCACACAGGGAGATTCAAACCTGACTCTGTCACTTCAGAGCAGTGGAATCTTACCTAACTTCTCTGTGCCTCAGTTTCCACCTCTGTAAAACCAGTGAATTGTATTATCTTGTTGGGTTATATAGCACATTGCAATAACTTCCCAATCGATTTCCTCAACTTTAACCTCTCTCTGATATCTATTGTTTGGTTGTTATGAGGATTAAATAAGTTAATATGTAAAATCCTAAGAATAGTACATGACACATAGTGGCACCTCAATAAATGTCAGTCATTATTGTCACAAGTAGTAATACATTTCTTGTTACTGTTGTTATCATCCTCTGGTTTGCTGTCCACTTGCTTTTGGATAGATAAGAAATAACCCAAGCACCACAAAGAAAGAGTTCATCCATATCGATGACATTATATGGACATCTAAGGACATATAATTCAACCGCCCAGAGCCTCGCCCCCTTGTCCATACTCGTGTTGCTTTTGGGAGCTACGCACTGAAGAGCAGATCTATTTTTTTTACTTGCTGCATGTGTTCATTTTGTCTCCTCTGATAGACTTTCTAAATGAATTCTGAGTGACATCTAATTCTGCTTCTATCTCACCACACCCAGCACGCAAGTTGACAAGTAGCCTTTGCTCAAAAGGTACATGCCACCTTTCCACAATTTCTAGAACACCTGCTAAGTGGTAGGCTCTGAGCTGAGGGCTACAAAAATGCATCAGGGAGGCTCTTGTCTGGAGAGAATATACTTCCTTGGTGGAAGACATAAGCCATATGGGAACAATTCACTAACCTTACAGGCCTCAGAATCAGAACTCACTAAAACAGACTGCCCTTACAATGACGTTAAAGCCCATTGAAATTTTACTTTTCTTCTTTTTCTTTGGAACTATTAAAAGTTGTAAGAAGGCGAGTAACATGACTAAAGCATCATTCCAGGTAGACACACCTTGCAATAGGATGGGGAATAGATAAGGCCAGGGAGAGAATGGAGTTGGAGAAATCAATTCGGGAGTAATTGTAACATGCTACAAAGAAGCAAGAAGTGCTGTACTAAGCAATTAATTGACTTATTGGTTTTGAAGTCTTCCAAAACCTCTCATCAAAGAATTACATTTCCAGTTCCCTCTCCCTGGCAGCAAGCCTCTAAATGCTTGAGCTGACACCTTCTGCCCCATAAGTTCCTTATTTATGGTATTTTCTGTCCTTTGTTTTTTGTCCCTGACCCAGTTTAGAGACACTTTATCACTGGGACTGAATCTGAGGCACTCTCTAGTTTCTACTGCAAGCATTCTTTGGCAATAAACAAATAGATTTATGATTCCTCCCCAGACCTTCAAGGCAGAAAGGCACTGCTTTCACATTTCTACAAGCTCGGCTGAATCCTCCCTCTTCTTATTTCTCACCACATATAAGGATTGTGACCTTGCATTTGATGTTTTGGTTCTTGTCTTTTCTTTTTCTATAGACTTTGAGCTTCTTGAGGACAGAGCCCACATCTGCTCCCATGTTTGAGTCCCTTTACAGTGTAGTTCCTGACAGCACAGGAGCTTAAGGAATCTTTATTTACAAAAATACAGATATATGTTGTTAAAGGTATCGGACATTCTTCATGTATTCAAATATGTAATGCCACATCACACGTAAATATCTTTGTGAAAGCATCCGGCTGACATGATTTCTCCTTCAGACAGAATTTTATTATAGCTGATTAAAAGGGCAGTATTTGTGAGGTCTGCCTTTAAGAATAAGAAAGCACCTCGTTAACAGGGTAGTCTTCAAAAAAATACACGAGTTCGTTCCTCCCTTCTTTCCTCCTTCTTTTCTTGCAGCAGGCACCTGGTAAGTGAATGTGAGACACACAAGGCACTGTGGGAGATGGGTTCCTGCCCTTAAGAAGTTCAAAATCCAATGAAAAATACATCCCCTCCCACAATTTTATTTTATAAATTGAATTTCGTTTTAGGAACAGAAGCAAACTCATAGATACAGAGAACAAATTGATGGCTGTCAGATGGAAGGGCAGTTGGGGTTGGGTGAAAAGGGTGAAGGGATTAAGAAGTGCAAACTGCCAGTTATAAAAACAATCATGGGGATGTAAAGTACAGCACAGGGGATGTAGTCAGTAATAGTGCGATGCCTATATATGGTGCCAGGTGGATACGAGACTTATCAGGGAGATTACTTCATAAATTATATAAATGTCTACTCACTATGCTGTACACCTGAAATTAATAAAATATTGTATGTCAACTGCAATGTTAAATTTTTTAAATTTATTAAAAAGAATAAGATGCAAAAAATACAATGCAGTCATTCGAAGGAACAACAAAAGGGATCATGACTTACTGAGCTATCACTAGAACGGGCAATATGTGTGTCAGCTCTGGTGGTAGCTGCATTTTCAATAGATAGGGAGTGGGAGGAGGGCTTTGCCAGCTGGAGGCCCAGCCCTGGGGCTCCAGGAGCGCAGGGAATGGTGAGTAGCCCTCAGGGAGCAAGAACAGGCCAATAGTGTGCGGATGAACTATGGTAAGATTATGGTAAGAAGGAGGAGACAGTGATGGATCTAAAGAGGCCACAGTGAGGACTTTGAATTCTACTTACAGGCAAGAACAACAACGGAAGCTTTTGGAATGGAGACATGTACCCCAAATCTGATTTTGATGGGACAGTGTTGGCTCAGATGGTAAGCTGGCATTTGCCCTGTGGCTTGAGGTGACTGGTCCTTGCTGTGCTTTCCCTCCCTGCTGCAGAAGAAAGGAGAAACCTAGACAGAGATGCTGGACACTTCCTTCTGTGGCCTAGTGCCTGGGGATTTCTCTAGCTTACAGATGGATATATTTGTCTTTGGAACATTTTTCTTGATAAAAAAGTGGTCCCTAAAAATCCTCTTTCCTTTCCCTCTCTTCACCTTGAGTATTGTCTTTACATTCAGCTTGAGATTGAGCTAAAAAGACTTTGAGCCTCTATAGCCTCTATAGCCTCTATATCCTCTCGAGTGGATTGACCACCACAGTGGGCAAACAGCCCCAAGTATGTCTGCCCCCTTCCCTGGCAGACCAAGCTGGCCCATTTCTCACCATGTCAGGGATTTTCCTGGAGGCCAACAGCGGATGCCACACGATCATGGCTTGAAAGGATTCCATGCTGTCTGCGCAAACAGAGACTGGAGACTTTGGGAACAGCTTAGCTCTCACCTCACTCCCAGAAAGCCCCCCTTTTCTGGCCCATGCAAACAGGCCATGAATTGTGGCTCTTACTTCTACACACTGATGTACTGTGGGACTGAGGCTTGGGGTTTTTGCCTTTAAAAAATAAATCTCTCCATCTCCCCTCTGCATTGGACATGCTTGTCTCTGAGGACCTTTTCTTCTCAGAAAGCCCAAGTGGCAGACAAGAGGATTCTTGGGAGGGGCCTGACCTGACTGCAGGCACCCAGGCCGACTTCCCCCAGCCCCACACCTCCTCTCCTCCCTGCACACATGATGCACTGTTCGCTTACGCCTTTCCACATTGCGGCCTCTCTGCCCAGAATGCTCCTTCTTTCCTTCTCTGCTTGGGGAACCCTATTCATTGTTTATTGACTTATTTTAAGGGATCTTGTCCTGTGAGGACTTCCCCAGGTCCCAAGGAGAGAGATGCTGGCTTCCTCCTTCTCTGTGCTCTTTGGATGTGCCTCAGTGGTAATGTTGATGAGAATGCATAATGGTTCTTTAGATATCATTTTTCCCAACTAGACTGTGAGCTGCCTGCGGGAGGGATGAAGGCCTCAGGGGACAGTGGTACAGGATGTGTGCTGCTCAACCCTCTGGGCTGCTATTCACATTGCAGTGCAAATATACCCTGTACAATCCTAAGCAGCAACTTTAGAGATAGTTAGATCTGATGTTTAATAGGGTCTGGCATACAATAAAAGTTTGTTTATTTAACCTAATGTAACCACTGCTTAGATTTTTACTTCTCCTGTCCTCATCCTCTAAAGAGGGAAGAAACACTAGTTAGCCCAACAGCCTGAAGTGAAAAAATATCCAGTTCTTCCTGGGTACATCTAGGAGGGAACTCAAGATCCCAATAAGGCATTCAAACAGCTAATGGCTGCTCCAGGGAGGTCAAAGGGGTTTTATCTCATGGGTCAAATGAAGACGTAGTGACTACGTGAAGCACCAGACTGAGAAGTCTTCTGAGGCAATATCCGTCCTCATTGGGAAACACTGCCTGGACAGGTGGGTGAAGTCTGTCCACCCTGCACGTCTGAGAAACGGAGGCCTGTGTGCCATGTGGCTGCCTCCCTTCCTAACCTGTTCCTAGGCTGGTGACATGAGCTCCATGGCTGTTGTTCAGATTGCAAAATGGAACTGAACTGTTATGCCCTCAAGTTTTCAGGGTCCTGTGGATGGTACATGAACGGTTGTCCCTGTGCCTGAGTTTCTCATCTACATAATGAGATATCTTTCTTTAGGGTTTTGAGAGGAAAAGTGGAGGCTCAAAGGGAAGCTTATACCGTCAGTAAAGTAAAAAGACTAGATATAAGGTGGAGATGCCCAGAACCCCTTTCAAATCTTCAGATAATATAGGATACTAGCCCATCTTAGCTTTAATGTCATTTTTTCTCTGCTAGCTGTATGACCCATCTCCCTACCACCCATCTCCACCACACTATCCGAGATCAGGAAAAGTGAAGATGGGAGAGTAGAAAAAAACCTCTGAAATACAGTTATAACAACAATAATTCTCAGTAGAACTCAGTGAAGCAGAAGCAGGCCAGGAGGGCCTCAGTGAAACTCAGTTCTCACTCCGGCCTCAGTGAAACTCAGTAGATGGGCGCTGAGGGGCATGGAAAGGGCTCTGGTTTACACTGTTCCACCGGAAGGAGGCCCAGAGTGTCTGAGATCCCAGGTTCTGGGACCACTCCGCCTGAGCTCAACTCCCGCTCTGATAATCCGTACCTAGGTGACCCTGGGCCAACGGCTTGACTCTACTTCTCGGTTTTCTTTTTTTAACAATAGGGGGCTAATTATCGCACTTACCTCACGAAATCAAAAGGGTTGACTTAATAAATAGGAAGTGCTAAAAGCAGAGTCTGGTTCATAGTCAGTTTCCAGTGTTACTATTGCTGTTGCATTACTGTTATTGTATTTGCTGCTCTTACAGCCCAGTGAGGAAGGGAAAGTGGACTTAGATGATAGAACAGAAACACTTAGAACAGACCAAGGGCCACACAGTAGACAAACATGCCTCCCTTTCATCACATCAACCCCATACTCCCTCCTATTACTATTTCGGCTTTCACGGAGTTAGCTAAAGCTTTCACATCCTCACATTGGAATCCCTTTCCTCAGGTCGGTCTCTGAAGGGTGAGTAATCAAGTGCCCTCACTAGGTGGGCACTCTGCTAGGAACTTCCACACTCATCATCAGCCCCAGACACTGTCTTGGGCGCTATCAAGTGATGATAGTTGACACCCATTCAAATGCCAATAGGAATCCCAATTTGGGGTGCGGTGAAGAAGGAAACTTTATTGAGTGCAAACAGCCCGACAGTAATATGGTATGGCTGTGAAAACAGCACTGCTGTCTACGGCCATCCCACCCTGAACACACCCAATCTCGTCTGAAAACAGCACTGCTGTGGAACAGCTCAACGGTGCTACACAGTGTGGCTGTGAACACGGCACCCCCATGGAACAGTTCCACAGCGTGATAGTGCCACAGAGCCCTGAAGCTGCCCCTCACCCAGGTGGCCCTGAGACCAGGCCCTGCTCTGCTCAAAGATGGTCCGCTCCCTCCTGGCCTGCTTCTGCTCCAGTTCAGGCCAGATGGCTTGGTTTTTCAAGCTGGCTGATGTGGGCAGAAGTCCCTGCCTCTGGTCCCTGATTGGTTAGTCAGAGCTGCATAGCTCTGATTGGATGGGGAAAGCTTCAGTCCTATTTTTAGATATAGAACTCCAGGAACTTTATAAAGTCTGGCTCAGATGGCAAACAAACAGTTCAGGCAGGCAGTTTGGAAGCAGTTAGGAAGGCAGTCTAGTGCAGAGGCTTTTCTGCAAAGTACAGTCCTTGTGAGAGGCCTCTGTGCATAAATGGCTGCTAGGCTCTGGGGTTTCTTTTTTCTTGTTTTGTTGTTTTGAGCCCGGTTAGCCACCAGGAACCCTTCTTAGTCCTCAGGGTTCATTCACAGCACCAACGAACTACTAAAAGACCCCTTGGATATTTGTACCTATAAGGTTTTCAAATCCCCTGTGCTAGGCTGTTTATGTGTTCACCCTTTTACTATTTATTCTTTTAGCAGCTGCTAATTGGCTTTGGGAGTAAGATCCTGGAAGTGGGAAGAGGGGATGCTCATCTGCCCGTTATGCATTCACACCTTCTGATCCTTTGGCCCAGAATGCTGGTTCCTCCCTTGTCTACCTGGACCACTCCTATTTATCCTTCAAAGTCCAGCTCAACTATAACCTCCTGTGCAAAGCTTTCCTTATTGTCCTCCAACCTCAAAGCAGAGTTAGTAAATTTCTTGGGAGATTTTTTTTGCCTATGTTGTATGAGATAGACTTTATACTTCAATTATTACTACACTGTGAGCACCTTGAAGGCAACAAAATCCTAACTCATCTCTGAATGTCTGGGGTCTGCCATCTAGCCTGGTACACTGCAGGTGTCCGACAATGTTGAGTGAGGCCCTTTCAGCCTCTAGTTTGTCTTTGGGGTCATGCGTTCTATAAGTTTAAGACTGGTTTTCAAGGTTGCGAATGCCAAGCTGTCAAAGGGATTAAAAGTAAGTATGAGGACAGAGTTGTCGACAATTACGGTCATAAAACTCCGAAACAACTTAACAGAGATTCTGGAATTTGTCCTTGGGTAAGATTTACAAACAAGATAGGATGATTTTTTATCATGATACTGTTTGGAGATGGGGACAGACTTGTTGGCTTTCTGTTGGCCTTCTCAGCTCCAGGAATTTTTTAGTAGACTGCCGGGCATATGTAGGATGCATGGGGGTAAGAGGAACTGGCTCATCCCACCTCTGCACACTCGTGCACACTTTCACCCTGTTTGGGTGCTCAGCCTTTGCCTTTCTGACCAAGTTTATTTTCCTTCCCAGCTAACTCAAGCCACACCTTCACCACAAAACCTCTTCTGACCAGCCTCTTCCAAAGGGAACTCTCTTTCTTCGGGTTCTGGGCAAGCGTGACATTTACCAGGCCTCTCATTGATTCAGGAATATGTTACCTGACTTCACAATGGGAAATTCTTTCGAGAGGAAAAAAATTATTTCTTCTAGGTCCCTTGTTTCCTCCCCAGTGCCAAGCACAATTTGGAATACTAATGCGTGTGTGCGTGTGATTGTGTGTGTGTTGGCATGGCAACATAATGTGTATAATCCTAGTTGGAGATCCTGGTGTCATACATCTGGAACAAAACAAACTAGTTTATGACATCTTCCAGTATGTACAATGTCTCTGAAACATTGAGATCTCAAAGAAACAAAACAGTTCCAAAACAGGGTGGAGAGCCAACATTCTTTCCTTGCCTGCCGGCTTGCCCTTCCCCCCTGCCCACCTCCCCATATACAGAATGGAAACTTTCAGGGGAAAGAATTCTGAACAGCTGTTGTGAGAGACCACACAGACTTCCCCACATCTGCGAGCATACAGCCGGTGAGCTCATTTCTCCGGGGGATGCAGTCTGAGTCTGTGGGGTCCACTTAAGTCCACCTTGGGAGGGGCTGAGGAGGAAAGAGGAAGTGGCCCCAGGTGGAGGAGGAACTTTCTCACATCAGAAAATTCACTGGAGACAGGCTAAAGGGCTGTCGCCTTCCTTGATTAGGAGTTTGCTCTGCCTGTAGTGGTTAAAAGGAGGCATTATCAAAGCTACAACTGATTTTTAAAAAGAACCTTGACTCCCATCAAGTTCTCCTCCCCTCCTCCAAAAAGTCCAAGTCTAGAAGCAGTTGCTGGTGAGAAAGTATCCTACAAAGAAATATGGGTCTGGATGGAGGCATCTTTCCCCAAGCATTCTAATGGTAATAAATAAAATACCCTAATTTGTATTTGCAAAACGCATGGTATTGCATTTGATCTTCCAGTGGCTCCCGGGGGAAGGCAGGGTGGACACTGCTTGACACAGTGTTAGTACCGGAACTGGCATAGGGAAGGATATTGATATTGCCATTGGCTTTAGCCTTGATTTGCTAAGGTTGAAGCTGAGGCTTCCAGAGGTGTTTTGAATTGCCCAAGTTCACAAAACAGAACTGAGGACTTGGCCTCTACATCCGACTTGTACAACCATGTACTTTTCCTTTGCAAAATTGTGCAGTCATCTCTCACAAAATAAGAGTTTGTGTGTAAGCGAGCCTTCACTTCTGCTCCCATTTCTTGGGGGCCCTGGTCTCGCAAATGCAACCAAGTCCTGGGATTCTTATGGATATGACACAATCACTTCCCAAGTTGAGTTTTGGCTCCACACCCTGGCAGAGCAGCAGAGGAGAGGTTCAGCAAGACTATCTAAACCCTTTGGAAATTCCGTCATCCTCTGGATAGGTAGCTGTGGCTCCAAAGTGTACCAGACTGGCAGGTGGGAGATCTGGGTGCTCTGGTAGCCTCTGCCTCAACTGTGCAGCTGCAGCCCATCATGAATCTTGGGCCTCAATTTTTTTTTTTTATCTATAATGTGAGGGAGCTAGACCAGGTGATTTCTACAGACACTCTCAGTTCTAGTCTTCTATGGTTCCAAGACATACAGGGAACACAGGTGGAGAATTTCCTGGAGGGAACCTCTGCCTCTGAGACCTTACCTCCACTCTCATCCTCCAGCTCCGTGCCTGCTGTTCGCCTGGAGCTGGCCTAGCCCTGCCTGGCTTGGGGACACCATTGTGCAATATCAGTTGAAGGTTTGGGTGAGGGCGGGCTGAGGCCAGCAGGGGGGAGACCCACTGGGGTATTTTTTTCAGATGCATATGTCCCCTCTCAGGCAGCCCTTTCAGAGCTCTGGACAATGTGCTCTTTTTGTCCCCAGCTCTTTCAGCCGCCTGTTCATTCTCTTTGCATCTGCTGTCACACAGGACATCCCGGCTGGCAGGCAACCATGGGGACACATTGTGCTCCCTTAATGAAGCATGGGCTGGTGATATGGGGGTGTCAGGAGCCTGCAGGGCCTAGGGGTGAGCACAGGGGCACCCCATCTTTCTACTCAGGCTCCTCTTGAGGGAAAGGACAATTGGCCCCTCTTCTACCTCTCACAGTTCATGTGGATGTGCCTCTAAGAACAGAACTAGTTCCATGTCAGAGACTCTAGAGATTGGAGTGTTATGGGGGTGAGCTGGAAGAGAAAGGGTTCAAGTCTCCCTCAAGGAGTGGCACTGCTGGGCTGGTGGCAGGGAGCTCCTGGGAGAAGAAGCATCAGCCAGGAGCACATGACCTACGTCCTCTCCACAAAGGGACTCCTCCCCTATGCCGTCCCACACTGTGAGTGGGGAAGACAGAATGCTGGGGGATCCACTTTCATTTTTTAAAAATTGACTGTGTCATCACCCACTGAGGGTTAGCTTCTAAAAGGTAATCTTGGGCCCGGAGGGTCAGTGAAATAATCTCTTAGTTTCCCTTCAGGTTTTCAGGTGCTGTGGGTGAAGGCCTTCTCCATCCAAATGAAGAAAGAAAAGAAGGATGACTACAAGAGTTCACAAAAAGTGGCCAAAGTCAGTGCAACATACCACTGTATGCAAATGAGCAGCTGGGTTAGATGGTGAGATTATGGATGATTCTTCTCTTCACCCCAAATATTCTTTAAGAATGGCCTCTATTATTTACACCCCCCCCTCCAATAGTATAGAAAAATGAAACCAGTGGAATCCTGGGGGAGGAGAAGTTTTCCTCCTGTGTGGCTTCTGGCCACATTCTGTGATCTTTGCACCAGAATATGATGCTACCAACGCTGATGACTACCTGCGCTCTGGGTGTGGCTGGAGGGTACCGGTGATGTTTTTAGACAAGGCTGCCTTTTTTTTGTAGCGTGGGCTCTGCCTGCAGCTCTCAGGGTCAGCAGAAGTCTTGTTCCTAAAAGAGAGCCCCTCACTCCCAGGCTCCCTTCCTACTTGCTGCAGGGTTACCTTGCAGAAGCCAGGGCTCACTACAATGTTCTGGTATGTGCAGATGTCTTCCCAACTGTTACTACAACTTAGAGTTTGTCTTTCTGGAATGTTTACTGCACACACCCCCACACCAATCCACCCCTCACTCCTCCTGGTCTGCTCACCCTCCCCCCACCCTAAAGAAAAAAGCCTGGGTCTTGTCCAACAAGGCCCCCTGTCCCCTTTAACAAGCAAAGTGTGCTGGCATTGCAATTGGTGGTCTTCTCCCTGAAGGTTGTTAATTAGTACAGAATGTAGACTTCAGTTGTCTTGCCAGCCCCGATGAAAACGCAGCTGGCAGGTAGCCGAGACGGAGGAATTTGTCATAGGTTAGATCAGCCCCAGCTCTAAGAACCAAGTGTACAGCTTATGCAAATAGTTCTTGCTTAGCATGGATCCTGTGTTACTATCCCCCCTAAGCCCCCCACAATGTTTTTTTTAACTGAAGGGTGGGGAGGGAGTAGGGGGACAAGGGAAAAAGAGAGAACAAGCACTTACTTGCCAGATCTCATTCTAAATCAGAAAGGAGCAAATTGCTTTTCCTAAAAAAAAGAAAAAGGCAGGGGGAAAAAGAAGACAAAACACCCATCCTTTGGTCTAATGTACTGAGCATTTGAAAGCTGAATTGCTCAATAAGAAAGGCTAACAGTGAGTGTATTTGGAGCGAGACTATTATCCCCATCAAAACCCATTCACACTCTCTGTGAGGCCTGCGTAGCACCTGGGTGGGGACTTGGAACGTTGGGTTCCATTCCTCTCTGCCATGACCATGTACCTCCTCAATCCCGCCGGGGTCTCTCCAACTTTGGCAGATGTTGCTACTAGCTAGCCTCGGTTAGCCAGGGCATCTGGGCACCCACAAATCGCAGGAGAAAGGAGAGCTATGGTGGCTTCCCTCAGCACATGTATCTGACTGACAAGCCAGTTCTGAGCTGTGTGACTTGGGATACATTGCTAACCTCTCTGAGCTTTAGCTTCCTCACCTGAAAAACAGGGATAGCAATTCTTCCTTCATATTGAAGTGGTGTACTTGGTACATATTCAGGGCTAAATTAATAGTTAATAAGAAAAAATTAAGCAAACCAACAAGATAAGGGAATGAGCATGTTGCCTAATGGGCTATATATACTCATTAAAATGTTGGTTGAATCTTGACTAGCAGCCTAATAATGGTGACAAGACAAACAAATACTCAAAAGTCGAATTTTAAGTTTATAAAGGAGCATTTAGTACATCAGTGCTGGCTGTACTGAAGATGTGGGGTGCAGTGAGAGTGGGGGAAGCAAACCTACGGGTTAATGTAGGACAGGGTTTCTCAGCCTCATACACTGACATTGAGACAGCGTAGTTCTTTGTTGCACGGGCCGGGGGATGGGGGGTGAGGGGGTGGTGGTGAGGGAGGTACATCCTGTGCAGCGTAGGATGGTTAGAGTATCCTCTACCGGCTCGATGCCTGTAGCAGCTTCTCCAATTGTGACACCCCAAAACGTGACATTTCCAAATGTTCTCTGGAGGGCAAAATCTCTCTCAAGTGCAAACTACCATTCATCTAAGATCATTTCCTCCAGGCAAGCAGATTAGTGAGGTGATGAGCCCTATCGACTGTGAACATGCAATACTTTTATTTCAGTTGTACCTAACACTATGGCAGAAATAACAAATCTTTGTTCAGGCTAGTACAAGGATCAAAGGAGACCATGAACTGCTTCTTTGTGCAAACCAAGAATGGAAAGGGTATCAATGACTTCTGGTTTCTGATCTGGCATGGAAAGAGCTTGGAAGTCATTACTTCATTCTGCCAACAGGTACAGACATAAACAAACTGAAAATTCAACAAATCGTAGATCCGTGAGAGAAGTAAAGTCAAAAGGCAAAGTACTGACTCCAAAATTGCAGAGACAAACAGGTGAATACAGAAAATCACAACTTACTGGAGCAAAAACCACCAGCAGAAACCTCTGTGGAAACAAGGTCCAGGGTAGGAAAACCCAAACTATAACTGACCAGCTACTGAAGGCCCAGGATGAACAAGTCTGCAAGTTCAAAACTTGGGGGAAGTGGGGCACAGTCCTGTCTTTTTTACCTGCAGGATCTCAACTAGATTCTCACAGTCAATATCAGAGAAAAGTCCCCTCATGCTTTTGACAGGGAAAGGGGGAAACAGCCATTTTTTAAAAAGATTTTCTTTATTTTTAGGGAGAAGGGAAGGGATGGAGAAAGAGATTGAGAGAAACTTTGATGTACAAGAGAAACATCCACTGGTTGCTTCTCCCAGTCCCCCAGCCCAGGACTTAGCCCGCAACCCAGGCATGTTCCCTGACTGGGAATAGAAGAAGTGACTTTTCGGTTTGCAAGTCAGCGCTCAACCCACTGATCCTCACCAGCCAGGGGGGGAAAAAAAAAAAGTTAATTTTTTTATTTTTCAATTACAGTTGACATTTACTATTATTTTATATTAGTTTCAGGGATATAGCATAGTGGTTAGACATTTATATAATTTAAGAAGTGGTCTCCTGATAAGTCTATTACCCATCTGGCACCATACACAGTTATAGCAATATTATTGACTATACTCCCTATGCAGTACTTTACATTTCAGTGACTGTTTTGTAACTGCTAACTTGTATTTCTTAATCCCTTCACCTTTTTCACCTAGCCCTCACCCTCTCCCATTTATCAACCGTCAGTTTGTTCTTCGTGAGTTTTGTTTCTATATATTTTGTTTGTTCATATGTATTAGAAAAGAACCATTTTGAAAAGTGACAGAGCGCTCTGTTTTTTCTAACAAGGCCTGCCCTCAGAGGGAACTACTTTACTGGAGTCACACAGTGAGGGAAAGGAAGTACTTAACTACGGCACGGCACGCTCTGGGAAAGGCAAATAGCCCACACCAGCCCACTCTAACCTTCCTCAGGAGAGAGAGAGAATATACTCAACTCTAGCTGCTCTAAACATCCTGTTCCACCTAAGGCACAGGGGTGGGAGACTAAGAAGCCCTTGTGAAGGGGCACCGGCTCACTCAAAGACTGAGACTTAATCATAGGATGATAGAAGGCTTCCCCTCCCCCACCCATCACCACTCACCACCACATTACTAAAGACCTATGTATTGCAGTTCCTTCCAGTCAGGATACCATGTCCAGCTATTGAGAGAAAATTACAAGGCATACTAAAAAGCAAAAAGCAAAGTTTGAAGAGATGAAGCAAGCATCAGAACCAGACTCAGATGTGTCGTCAGGACTATTATAATTATCAGACTGGGAATTTAGAACAACTATGATTAATATTCTAAGGGCTCTATTGGGTAAAGTAGATCAGCAATGTAAGCAGAGAGACAGAGATTCTAAAAAAGAATTTTTAAAAAGGCAAGAGGTAAAAAACACTGTAACAGAAATGAATAATGCTTTTAATGGGCTCATTAGTAGATTTGACACAACTGAGGAAAGAATCTCTGAGCTTGAGGATAACTCAATAGAAACTTTTAAAACAGAAAACCAAATGAAAAAAAAAGACTTAAAATAAAGAAGAGAATATTTAAAACCCGTGGGACAACTACAAAAGGCGTGACATATGTGTAATGGGAATACCAGAAGGAAAAGAAATAAAGGAACAGATAAATATTTGAAGTAGTAATGACAGAGAATTTCTCCACATTGATGTCAAACAGCAAACCACAGATCCAGGAAACTCAGAGAATAGCAATCAGGCTGAATGCCACAAAAACTATACCTAGGCATATCATATTCAAACTTCGGGAAATCAAATACAAAGAAGAAACTCTTGAAAGAAGATAGAGAGGGGAAACACTTTATCTATAAAGAAACAAAGAATTATATTCAACTTCTCATAAACCATGTGAATAAGAAGAGATTGGAGTAAAATATTTCAACTCTTGAGAAAAAATCAGCCCCATCAATCTAAAATTCTGTATCCTGTGAGATTATCCTTCAAAAGAAGACAAAACAAAAACTTTCTCAGACACACATTAAGGGAACTAATTTCCAGTAGATTTTCCTTGGAAGAAATGTTAAAAGAAGTTCTTTAGCCCTGGCTGGGTGGCTCATTGGTTGGAGCACTTTCCCCTACACCAAAAGGTTGTGGGTCTATTTCCTGGTCAGACACATAGGTTATGGGATCATTCCCCAGGCAGAGTATGTACAGAAAGCAACCAAGACTCGTTTCTGCCTCTCTCTTCTTTCTTCTCTCTCTAAAATCAATAACATATCCTTGGGTGAAGATTTTTTTAAAAATCATCAGTGAGAAGAAAAATGATATATATTAGCCCTGGCTGGTGTGGCTCAGTGGATGGAGCACCATCTTGTGAACCAAAGGGTCTCTGGTTTGATTCCCAGTCAAAGCACATGTCTGCATTGTGGGCCAGGTCCCCATTTGGGGGTGTGCAAGAGCAACCACACATTGATGTTTCTCTCCCTCTCTTTCTCCTTCCCTTCTGCTCCATCTAAAAATAAATAAATAAAATCTTTTTTAAAAAGTTTTTTTAAAAAAGGACATTAAAAAATTATATATATCAGACGCTTGGATCCACACAAAGAAAAAAAGAACTTTAGAGAAGCAGTAAGTGAAAGTAAAATAAAAACATATTTTTCTTGTTCTTAATTCATCTAAGAGGTAAGTTTGTTTAAAATAATAAGAGCAACACTATTAGATTATGTATGTATGTTTTATATATACATAAATATGCTTATATCTAAGTGAAATAATTGATAGCAATGATACAAGGGATGAAAGGAAGGACTTAGGATTTTTTGTTATTATAAGGTACTTGCACTACACTTGAAGTATTATAGTGTTACTTGAAAGTGGACTCAGATACATTGTAAACGTATATAGCAAAATCTAAAGCAACTATTAAACAAGCTTAAAAAAGAAATATTACTGATATGCTAAGAAAAGATAGAAAATGGAATAATATAAAATACTCAATTAAAACTACAAAACACAGTAGATATAAGCCCAAAAGCACAGGCAACAAAGCAAAAATAGACTAGTAGACTTCATCAAACTAGAAAACTTTTGCATAGCAATCTGCGAAATGGGAAAAAATACTTGCAAACCATATATGTGATAAGGTATAAATAAATAAATAAGGAAATAAGTAAGTGAGTAACTAACTAACTAAATAAATAAATAAATAACTCCTACAACTCAGTGTGGGAAAAACGGTAACCTGAGTTTAAAATGAGCAAAAAACTTGAATAGACATGTCTCCAAACAAGACATACAAATGGCCAATAGGTATATGAAATGATATTCAACATGGCTAATGGTTAGAGAAATGCAAATCAAGACCACAGTGAGAACAGGTGATGGAAAGGATTTGGAGAAATTACAACCCTTTTGTACTATAGGCCAGATTGTAACATGGGTAAAACTGCTATGGAAAATAAAATGGCCCTGGCTGGTGTGGCTCAGTTGGTTGAAGTGACGTCTAATAGACTGAAAGGACAAGATTTCAAGTCTTGGTTGGGGCACAGTTGCAGGCTGTGGGTTTGGTCTCAGCTGGGGTACATGCGGGAAGCAGCCCACTGATGTATCTCTTTCATGTCAATGTCTCTGTCTCTCTGTCTCTCCCCCTCTCTCCCTTTATCTGGAATCAATGGATAGATCCTTAGGTAAGGACTTTTAAAAAATGAGAATAAAAGAAAAGAAAGTGGAGTTTCCAAAACAATTAAAATTAAAAATAAAAATATCATATTATACACCAATCCTACTTCTGTATGTTTATTCAAAGGAATTGAAAGCAGAGTCTTGAAGAGATGCTTGTATTCCCTGTTTAATGCAGCATTACTTGCAACAGGCAAGAGGTGGAAACAACCTAAAATATCCATCAACAGACGAACGCATAAAGAAATGTGGTATATGCATACAATGTAATATTAATCAACCTCATAAAAAAGGGAAATTGTGTCACACGCTAAACATTGATGAACACTGACACATTTTACTTAGTGAAATAAGCTTATCACAGAAGAATAAATACCAAATGATCTCATTTATATGAGGTGTCTAAAGTTATTAAACCCATAGAAGCAGAAAATGAAAAGGTGGTTGCCAGGAGTTGGGGCAGGGAGAGAAACGGAGTTGTGGTTCAATAGGTATATCGTTTCAATCATGCAAACAAAAAAGTTCTAGAGATCTCCTGTACAATGGTCATATAGTTAACACTACTATAGTGTATACTTAAAATTTTATTAGGAGGGTAGATTTCATGTTAATCATTTTGTACCATGTCAAACAATAAAAAAACACAAAAGGTAAAAAAAAAAAGAATGGAAGACAAAACAGAAACAAGTAAAAAAGACAATGAATAGAAAAGAGTAACATATGGTTAATATTCACCCAACCTTATCAACAATCATTTTAGATATCAGTGGTTTAAATACACCAATTAAAAGATAAATATTCAGAGTGTAAAAAAAAGACCCAATCATATGCCCTGGCCTAGTGGTTCAGTTGGAGCATTGTCCCTTATTCCAAAATGTTGCGAGGTCCATTCCCACTTGGCACATACCTAGGTTGTGGGTCTGATCCCGTCACGGTGTGTACAGGAAACAACTAATTAGTGTTTCTCTCTTATGTTGATGTTTCCACAGGTGAATTTTATAAAAAGACCCAATCATATATTATCTATATGATCTCACCTATAAGCAGAACCTAACCAACAAAACAAAGATGCAAGGAAAATAAGACCAGCAACACTGAAAGAAAAAAGAAAACAACAGAGACAGGAGGGAAGGAGAGAGAGGTGGGTGGGGGAAATGGAAGGGAAAGGGCAAGTCAAGGAATATATAGGAAGGGCTCATGGACAAAGCCAAAGTGGGGAAAGATTGAGGGAGGGAGAGGGGGACAAGGGGGCAGGGGGAAGTTGCGGGGGGGGGGAAGGCGGAGACAAATGTATTTGAAAAAATAAATAAATTAATTAAAATAAATAAATAAAATGAATAGAGATTCCTTGAAAACAAAAAAAAAACTTTAAATATAAAGACACATATAGATTAAACATAAAGGGATGAAAAAAGATATACCATGCTAACACTAATCAAAAGAAAGTGGGAGTAGCTATATGAATTTCAGACAGAGCAGACTTCAGAGCAAGGAAGGTTATCAGAGATAAAGAGGGGCATTATTAACAAATCATAAAGAGGTCAGTTCTCCAAGAAGACATAACAATCCTTAATGTGTATGCACCTAACAACAGAATGTTAAACTATGTGAGACAAAAATTGACAGAAACCTTAAAGACAAATAAATAAATCCATATTAGATTTGAAAACTTCAACACCCCTCTGTCAAAAATGGACTAATCCAGCAGACAGAAAATCAGTAAGGACATATTGAACTCAATGGTACTGTCAATTAACTGGATATGATTGACATCTATTGACAGTAGCAGCATACACATTCTTCTGAAGTTTTCATGGAATATTCATTAACATGGACTACGTTCTGGGCCACAAAACACATCTTACATTTAAAAGAATAGAAATCATATAATGTTTGCACTCAGACCACAATACAATTAAACTTGAAATCAGTAACACAAAGATAGGTGGAAAAATCCCCCAATACTTGGAGATCAAACAGCATACTTCTAAGCAACACAAGGATCAAGGAAGAAATCTTAAGAGAATTTTTTTTAAATGCTAGAAGTAAATTAAGATACATCAGGAGAAAAAAATCAACAAAACCAAAAGCTGTTTCTTTGATAATATCGATACAATCAATCTTTTTAGCCAGGAGAACTCAGAAAAAAAATGACTCAAATTACTAATATCAGAAATGAAAGAGGAGACATCACTACAGACCTTATAAACATGAAGAAGGTCATAAAGGAATACCGTAACAATTCTATGCCTACAAATGTGATAACCTAGATGAAACGGGCCATTCCTTAAAAGACACAATCTGCAAAAATTCACATAAGAAGAAATAGACAATCTGAATAGACCTTTATCTATTAAGGAAAAATAACTAATAGCCTTCCACAACAGAAGGCACCAGGTGAATTCTTCCAAATATTTAAGGAAGAAGTTATACTGATTTGCTGTGATCTCCTTCACAAGATAGAAGCAGAGAGATTTATTCTCTGCAGGCAGCATTACCCTGACACAAAAACTAAAGACATGGTAAGAAAAGGAAACTTCAGACCAATATATCTTATGTACATACATACAACAATTCTCAGAAAAATTAATAAACTGAATCCAACAATTATACAAAAATTACACACTCCAGCCAACTGGGATTTATGGCAGGCTGATTCACTATTTAAAAATAAATTAACGTAATTCAGCACATCAATATGCTAAAGAAAAAAAAACTATATGCCCATATCAAAAGAGGAATTAAAAGCATTTTATAAAATTAACACTTATTAATGATAAAAATTCTCAATAAGCTAAGCATGGAAGAAAACTTACTCAATTTGATAAAGAACATCTACAAAGAAACCTTTAGCTAACATCACATTTAATGGTGGAAAACTACAAGTTTTCCTGCTAAAGTCAGGAACAGGGCAGGAATGTCTTTTCCTGTTACTCCTTTTTAACATCATAATAAAAGTTCAAGTTAAAGCAATAAAACAAGAAAATAAAATAAAAGGTATGCAGATTGGGAAAGAAAGAAACAAAACTACCTTTGTTTGCAGAGGACAGATTGCCTATATAGAAAATCTGAAAGGACAAACCAAAAAGCTTCTGGTAAAAAATAAGCAATTATGGCAAGGTTGTAGGATACAAGGTTAATGTAGAAAAGTCAATCATTTTCCTATAGACCAGCAATAAACAAGTGAAATTTGAAATTGAAAACACAGTATCATTTACATTAGTACCCCAAAAGTGAAAAGGTATTATATTTCTATTCAAGTGCCTATTGAAGAAATGGTTATTTAAGTTCTTTGCCCATTTTTTAATCAGATTTTTTTTTTTTTAGTTCTAGGAGTTCTTTATATATTTTGGATATTAACTAATTATAAAATATATTATTTTCAAATATTTTCTTCTATTCCATAGGTTGTCTTTTCATGTTATTGTGTTCTTTAATGTACAAGAGCTTATAATTATTTTTTTAAAGATGTTATTTATTTATTTCAAAAAAGGTGAAGGGAAGGAAGAAAGAATGGAAGATAAATATCAATGTGCAAGAAAACATTGATTGGTTGCCTTTCACATGCCCCCAACCAGGGGCCTGGTCAAAAACCCAGGCACGTGCCTTGACTTGGAATCAAACCAGCAACTTTTTGGTTTGTGGGACGATGCCCAACCCAATTGGCCACACCAACCAGGGCCGAGGTACAAAAGCTTTTAATTTTGATGTAGTGTAATTTATTAATTTTTGCTTCGGATGCCTGTGAATTTCTTATTTTTTATAACTTTTTGTCTCAGGACAGGTCTTAGCACCTACACATGAAAGCTAAAACCAAGCTAATAAGAACTGTAGTCTAATTAGCTAAAGTACCAGAGAATAGAATTTGAGGCATTCAAAGCATCTGGAAATTGAAGGGAGAAATCCAGGAATGGAGAGAACTACAAAAAAAATAGAGAGAGAGAGAGAGGGAGAGACAAAAAAAAGTACACATATAAACTCTGGCTGGTCCCTGAACTACAAATATACAAGATATGTCCAGAAGGTATCCAATCATGTACTATGAAAATTAGAGACATTGTGCATAGGACAATGACACCTCAGTCCTCTTCAAAGTAGGTACCTTGGGACCTAACACAGTTCTCCCAGTCGCCATCAGCTGCCCCTTCATATTTTCCTGAGTCTCATCAAGGGTCTGAAATCTCTTCCTCTTCAAAGGTGATTTTAGTTTTGGGAAAATCCAGAAGTTGCAGAGTGACAAATCTGGGCTGTAGGGGATCTGAGTCATGGGTGATTTGATGTTTTGCCAAAAAACTGTAGAAGATGTGATACATGAAAGGGCACCTTGTTGTGATGAAGCTGCCAATCACCAGTTGCCTATAGCTGCGGCCTTCTGAATCATCTGAATAGTTTCTGTGGAGGAATAGTCAAGCTTAATGCAAAATTTGAGCAAATTTATCCCTCTACTCACTCAGTCATTTTGAATGCAAAGGCCACACAGTACAGATGCTCACTCAAATTTCATCGACCCCACTGACTAGTCAGGTTACATCAATGTCTCACAAACCATTCTCATTATATTAACAATGGTTGGACTTTTTCCAGACAGACCTCATATGTTTCAGACTCCAAGAAACACAAGTAAAGTTGAAATAAATGATTGGTGATTTTGGCTACAACTCAACACAGAGGACACAGGGCATGGAGAATGAGTTCACCTAAGTTAATTGCCCACTAAAACAAAATAATAAACACTTTCAGAGGAATTCAGAGTCTCTACCCATATCACTGACAACGTGCAGGATATATTCCAAAATAACTGAACATACAAAGAAATATAAAAATATGATCCATATTCTAAAAAAAAAAAGCAATCAATGTAAATCAACCTCAAGATAATACAGATGTTGTATTTGGCAGATAGGAATTTTAAAGCTACTATTATAACTATGTTCAACTATGTAAGGGAAATATGCCAATAATAAATAAATAGAAAATCTCAGCAGAGAAATGGAAATTATATAAACTATCTAAATTAAAATATATTTAATAAATATATATAAAAGTAAAAATTTACTTGATCAGATTAATTGCTCTCACTACTTTTACTCAACATTATACCAGAAGTCCTAGCCAGTGCAATAAAGGAAGAAAAAAGAGAAAAAGGGCATAAAGAGTGGCCAAAAAGAAATAAAAGAAATAAAATTATTTCTATTTGCAGTAGACTAGCTTGTTTATGTAGAAAATTCTTTAACATATATAAACCAGTACAACACAAAGAGGATTACCCATGAAAAAATGATTAGTTGGACTTTACTAAAATTAAAAACATCTGCTACGCAAAGGACACAGTTGAGGGAATCAAAAGAAAGTCACCACAGACAACTATATTTGCAGAACATGTAATTGTTAAAGGGCTTGTTTTCAAAATAGAAAAGAACACTTAACAAGAAGAAAACAAATTACTCAATTAAAAATATGCAAAAGATTTGAGGCAATACCTCATCAAAAATGATATACCAATAGCAAATAACCATATTAAAAGGTGCAAACATTATTTACTATTAGAGAACTGCAAACTGTAATGAGAAACTACTACACACCTATTTGCATTCCCAAAATCAAAATATCAGTTTCTAGTGAAGACGTAGAGAAATGCAAACTCTCGTGCATTGCTGATGGAAATGCAAAATAGTACATTCACTTTAAGAGACAGCTTGCCAGTTTCTTACAAAGCTAACCATTTGTGCTACTAGATATTTACCCAACAGAATTAAAATTTATGTCTACACCAAAAGTTTCACACAAAATTTATAGCAGATTTATTTATAATCACCAAATACCAGAAACACCAAGGTTTCTTTTAATAACAGAATGGATTAGATATTTGACATCCATGCACTGAAATATTAATCAATGATAAAAGAAATGAGACAAAAAGTAGTGGGAAAAAAATGCATGGATGAACCTTAAAGATATATGAATAAGTGAAAGAAGCCAGTTTGAAAAGGCAAAACTATAGTGATCATGGAAAAAAATCAGTGGCTGCAATCATTTTGGGGAAAGGAGAAAGATTTGAATAGGTGAAGCAGTGTTGTTTGTTTTTTAGGGCACTGAAACTACTCTGTATGTACTACAGTTGTAGTTAAATGACACAATGTATTTGTCAAAATACATAAGGTGCAGCACAAATAATGAACTTTTTTATATATGCAAATTTTTTAAAATTATTTAAGAAGTTGGAGAATGCCAGAAAAGGATGAAAATGTGATAAAATGATATAACTAACAAATGAATGTAACAACCTTACTGTGGGGGAAGATAATGTGCTGACCTAAATAATTTTGGAAATAAATGGAGTCTGTAAGACTAAAGGCAAAAGAAACTGTATATAACCATTGTACTCCAGCTGATAAAGCAGTTTCCTATGGGGGTACAAGTAAACAATCTGATTCTGCTATGCATGTATATTGGAAATGAACAATTAAGTAAATATTTGATAAGTAGTAAGAGCCAAGTTTTCACTACTGGAGTGGGAGATTACAGATAAGCAGGGGAAGGAGACTAGAATAAATGCATGTTGTAATAAGTTAGAGTTGGAGACATGAATGTTAACTTATGTTTATAGATGGAGATACACAGGAATATTTAGAAATATGTGTACATATATGTGATAGTGTGTGTGTGTGTGTGTGTGTGTGTGTGTGTGTGTGTGTGTATATATCTTTTTGGTCTGCCAGCTGAATGGGCCTGAAAGCTATGAGCACACCTAGCACTGACATCTTGATTGCTAATGCCATTCTCCAATGAAAGGAAGTAGGCTTCTTGAAGAAATAGCTGATTCTGGTAGGTAAACACTCCTTACCTCCTCGTACAACTACAGCAAAAATTATAGCTAGACCACAAAACAAATATCACCCAGAATTGTCAGAAAATCAAGCTGTATGGAAATCCAAAACCAAAGATTTAAAGAAGGTACATTCATCCAGATGGGTAGGAGGGGTGGAGACTTGGAGACGTATGGAGAGGCACAGAGAGGTGGAGAGGTGCGAAGGGGTAGATAGGCGGGAGAGGCATGGAGACTCAGAGGGCTGTGGAAAGCTGTAGAGATGTGAAATGGGCAGTCCTACATCGACATGTGCTGGATAAAAATCAGGAGGGATACCCTGGGAGCAGGGATCCCATCCCCAGACAAGACCACTCAGCCCAGAGTTCCAGTGCCAGGAAGATAAGTCTCCGTAACTTCTGGCTGCAAAAACTAATGGGGGTTGGGGTGGCAGAAGAAACTGCGGCATTCTAAAGAGACTCCTTTTAAAGGGCCCACAACCAACTTAGGACTCATGCAGGCCCACCCTCTCTGGGATCCAGCACCAGGGCAACAGCTGGAGGGTTACCAGTGGCCTATGGGGAGAAACTGAAGTGACTGACAATAGGGCAAGTGCTGGGAGACAGTTTCCTCCCAGGCAAAACTCCATAGGCCAGGCAGCAGCATTGTCCCTCTCCGAGCCCTCCTCCAAACAGAGCCACAGAGGGGCAACACAGGTTTCCATGCCATGATGATTACTTAAGGCTCCACCCCATACAACATACAGGTGCACTTTTCTACAACAGGCCATACTACTAACACAGAAAGTCAAAGCAGCTCTACCAAATGCACAGAAACAAACACAGTGATGCTGCCAAAATGAGCAGGCAAAGAAATATGGCCCAAATGAAAGAACAGAATAAAACCCTGGAAAAAGAACTAAATGAAACAGAGATAAGCAACCCATCAGACGCAGAGTTCAAAACACTGGTTATTAGGATGCTCCAGAAACTCATTGGGTACTTCAATAGCATACAAAAGACCCAAGCAGAAATGATTGTTACATAAAATGAAATTTAAAAAATCTACAGGGAACCACAGTGTAGGGGAAGAAGCTGAGAATCAAATCAACAATTTGGAACATAAAGAAGAAAAAAGGATTCAATCAGAACTAGAAGAAGAAAAAATACTTGGAAAAAAAAACCAAAGATAAGCTTAGGAATATCTGGGACTTCTTTAAACATACCACCATCCAAATCATAGGGGTGCCAGAAGGAGAAGAGAAAGAGCAAGACATTGAAGACTTATTTGAAAAATAATAAAAGAAAACTTCCTTAATTTGGTGAAGGAAATAGACATACAAGTCCAGGCAACACAGAGAATCCCAAGCAAGTTGGACCCAAAGAGGATCACACCAAGACACATCATAATCAAATTGCCAAAGATTAAAGATAAGAAGAGGATCTTAAAAGCAGCAAGAGAAAAGCAGACAGTTACCTACAATGGAGTTCCCATAAGACTGCCAGCTGATTTCTCAAAGGAAACTTTGCAGGCAAGAAGGGGCTGGCAAGAAGTAGTCAAAATGATGAAAAGCAAAGACCTACAACTTAGATTACTCTATCTAGCAAAGCTCTCATTTATAATGGAAGGGCAGATAAAGTGCTTCCCAGACAGGGTAAAACTAAAGGAGTTCATCATCACCAAGCCATTATTATATGAAATGTTAAAAGGAATTATATAAGGAAAAAAAGATCAAAACAATGATCATTAAAATGGCAATAAATTCACAACTATCAGTAATTGATTCTGAATAACAAACTAAGCAAACAAGCAGAACAGGAACAGAATCATAGGTATGGAGATCATTTAGAAGATTATCGGGTGGGAGGGGGAAAGGGGAGAATGGGGGGGAGTGCAGGGATTAAGAAGCACAAACTGGTAGGTACAAAATAGATGGGGAGGTTAAGAACTTTATAGGAAATGGAGAAGCCAAAGAACTTATATGCACAACCCATGGATGTGAGCTCAGTGGAGGTCTGCTGGAGGGAATGGGGGTATCAAATGGAGGGGGGGCAAAGGGGGAAAATTGGGACAATTGTAATAGCATAATAAATAAATATATTTTAAAAAATAAAGAAAGCTAAACTTTGGGAAATGTAAAAAGAAATAAAAGAAATAGCTGATTCTAGGACTGGGCTGGGAAATACACAAAGTGATCCTGGAGTTTCTTGTATTTCCAGAAAGTAAGATATTAAAAAATTGGAGTGAGTGAAAGTTAAAGTGAAATAATGTGTGTGAAAGCAGTATATAAAGCATTATAGCTTATAAGCATTATATGTCAGTAAGAATAAAAGGGTTCTGAGTAAGTATGTCATGGATTGATCTGAGTAAGATCCATTAGCTTCAATGCAGGGATGGTATGATGTCTATTTCAACTGCTCTGAAGCTTTCCTTGTTCTAGGCTGTTGAACTTGTAGTATAAGAAATTCTGAATAAGAGACATGTCACTGTATTTAGAGAAGGACAAGTCCTTGCTTTGTAAATATCCTACATAGCACACAAATAGTCTCATTTCTGATTCAAACAGAGACAAATGTGCATATTTCAGATTTATTGTAGTTGTGAAGTCTGGATCATAAGCTGTAAGAAGCCTACATCCTGGAAGTTCAAGGCAATAAGTACCACTGGGAAATATCTGAGAAGTGCTTCCGGCATCCTAAACACCATGGTCTTTTTCTTTCTTGAAAATGAAGCCAGTTCGTTGCCCTGAGTTTTTCTCAGCTAATCCTGCTCCACACAGAACTTCATAAAAAGTTACAGTCATTTTATTCTCTTGTCTAAAACAGTATAATGGTCCTCATAGCCAAAAGAGTGCTTTTTTTATGGCATTCCTTTGAACAGCAGCACAATTTTCTCATATGAAGTACGCAGCAACCCACTAAATATAATAAGTAACAGCAGGAAGCAGCCTGATCCACCAACCTCTTGATATACAAGTGCTCCTGAGGCACCTCCAAAGGGCCCCTGAGTCCCACAGAACATAACTTAGAAACACTGGCCTGAGGGACAAGATGCAAACTTCGTAGCATGACACACAAAGTCCTTCACAATCTGGCCCCAAGATTTCCAACCTCATGTTGTGCTACATTAATGTTTACATCAGCCTTTGACCCAGCCCTGCAGAACTGCATGTTAGTCTCCAAACAAATAATGTTTGTTAGATCATCTGTATTTTGTATATGCTAATTCCAGTACCTAAAACCCCTTGTCTTCTCTCTTTCCTTTACTGCCATGCAAACTCTTATTTACCCTTCAAAACCTATCCCAAAGATCTCCTTTGTGATGTTTTCCTAGTTTTCAAGGACAAAGTCAATTTTTTCTCCTTTGTGTTTCCATAGTACCTGCTACATACCTCTGTCATCATATAGCACTAAAAGTATAGCAGCCCAGCTGTGAATTATGTGCCCACATAACCATGAGTTCCGACATCTAGCAGTCATGCAAAAGATGAATATTGTAGAAATGCAGTGACCAAAGGACACAAAGCAAAATGGTCTCATTGTTAACTGGGAAAGAACTGACTTTAGATTTTATTGTAAAGAAATGTCCACAAGAGGACAAGAGGTGGTTAAGAATAATAAAAGACATGGCTTTGGTGTCCTCAAAGAACTGGTCATAACTGAATGTCTCAGCCCTGGAATTATGACCCAGTGGCAGCTCAGCAAGCGCTCTCTTCCCAGCGGCTTGGAGGATCCACAGAAAAGTGATTAAATCAGTGTTTTTGGCTCTACTGCCTTCTCACGTGGAATATGTGCCTCAGCTGTATGGACTACCATGGATACCCAATGCTCATGTGTGCCCGTCTCCTCAACAATCCCTTCCCTCTACGCCTGCCATCCTCAATATTGCCCTTACTTGGGACCTTCCCTGTCCGCTACCCAGCAAGATTTACTTGTCCAATATGTTTCCCATCTACTTAGAACCTTCAATAGATCTATCCACAGAAAAGTTTTTTTAACTTTATTGAGATATTTTTAACAGATAGAAATTATTTATAATTAAGGTTACATCTTGATATTTTGATATGTATATACAAATACCACAGAAAAGTTTAAGGGGAGGAGGTGTTGGGCAAGGAGAAAGGACCATAAACAGCTCTTTTGCATGCTAGGGGCCTTCCGCATTCTTTCAGCTATGTACTGTACTAGCCCATCCTGCAGGAAATCCTACTTCAAGAAAGTTTGATATCTTCTTATCCTCACCTGAGGACACTTTTTTCATTTTTTTTCATTTAGAAAAAGAGGAAGGGGGAGAGATAGCGAAACATTGATTGGTTGCCTTTCACACATGCCCCGACTGGGGATCAAACCCACAACCTGGGTATGTGCCCTGACCAGGAATCAAACCCTTGACATTTCAGTCTATGGGAAGACGCTCTGACCAACTGAGTCACAGTGGCCAGAGCTATTTCAAGAAAGTTTAGAACAACTACCATGAAAGAGACTTCTCCATATCCTTACTTCTAAACAATGATGTGACTACATAGTCAGACGTTAACCACCTTGCTGTTAGTTGCCTTTTCGGTCCAAGCCAGGGTCTAAGCACTAATTCTGGTCATAAAGGTCTTGCCTCTGTGTCTCCTGATGGGGTCTCAAAACAATGTAGATTCCAGAGCAGCAGTCATACACTAGTGATTATAGGTTCCTTCATATCCTTTGAAGATTTCTCAGTCTTCCCTGAACTGAGACATTTTGGGACCTTGCTTTCAAAATCCTGTGTTCTGCTCATTTGATCATTTTTGGAGGTTTCTTCTAGATCTCCTGTAAGCCCTCATCCTTCCATATAGTTGCAATGCCTTCCTTTGCCTTAAAACAAGTACCCTGCACCATTAGTCCACCACTTTGCTCACTACCTCTCTCAGCTCCCATATCAATAACGTATTGAAATCCTCAACAGAGGTAAATTATTCATCCTGTGAATCTAGTTTGTCTCCAATAGCCCTGATGGGCTTCTCCTTCTCTGAGACTACAAGTCTTGCTCCTCTTACACCTGTCAGGTTTTTTTGTGATCTGTAATGCAAAATAATTCTTCTGTGATTTTAGGCAAAATGAACATGCACACAGAAAATCCTTGCCAACATGACACTTCATAATAATAATAGCGACAATAACACCACCACAAAATGATTCTGTCTGGATCTCTTTTTTATAAGGAGAAAGAGAAAAAGAGTAAACAGTTAATACCATATGGTGTTTTAGAGTAGACAAAGGGCTTTTACATTTATTTCAGTAGAACCCTTCTGATTGCTTTCTCATTTCACAGTCAATTTGCTCCAAAAGTAAAACAATTCTATGCATTCCAGTGCCCGAGAGAGGGGTTCAAGGCAGGTAATTCAAGCTAAGTGAGCGGACACAAAGGTGACAGGGCAGGCACTCCCCAGTTTCCTTAATGCTGTCTCTCTTTCTTTGGGGAGGAGCTGATGGTGGCTGATACTGTCCCTTCCTCAGTGAGGTCACCTTCCTTTAGTCAGGTTGAGAAGATTCTTTTATCTGTTGCTTTTCTTTGGAACTTTGCAGAAAGAATGTTACAAGTGTGAACGCTTGTGTAGGAGGGACCCAGGGCTGATAGTGGTAAGTTTGTGGGTGTGAGAAGATGGGGACATTAAAGTGGTAGAAGTCAGGGCAATAATTGGGGAAGAAGGTGGAGGGAAGCACCTAGCGGGAAGCAGGAGGGGGGATCTAAGGTATAAGTGATGCTCTATTTCTTGGCCTGGGTGGTGGTCACATGAGTATGTCAACTTTGTGACAATTCATCAAGCCATTCACTTATGTACTGAGCACTTATCTCTCTGTATGATAGACCTAAATTAAAATATTTCTAAAAAATTTAAGTCATTAGACCCAGATGCATCTGAGTGTACTCTACTTAACCTAAGAGTTGCAGAAAATCTTACGAAATATAAATTGTTCCAGAGCAGAGAAAAAGAATGAAAAGGCACAAAACTCATTTAAAAAGCCTAATGTAATCCCAGTGACAAAACCTGACAAAAAAGTTACCAGCCAACCTCACATATGAACTAGATGCAAAAATCTTAAATAAAATATTAGCAAATCAAACTCAGCTGTGCAATACAAGAATTACATCTGATGATATTAAAGTTTCTTTCAGAAATGAAAAATGGTTCAACTCTAGTGATTTAATTTAAATTAATATATTAATATGTTAACTTATATTAACACATAAATGTTATATACAATATATAACATATCTACATTGACACATAATTTTATTATATTAATATATAACTAATATATATGAATGTGTTATAATATTGTAATCATATGATAATTTCATCAATATCATAATAACATCATGGGGAAAAATCCCATTTTCAAATCAGAAATGCAAGAACATTCTCTTCAAATTGTGTGGGTTGGTCACCCAGAAATAGTGAAAAGAGAGGTCAACGCATTAAAATAAGAAACAAAAGAGGAATGCCTTTATTACTGCTATTACTCAACACTTTTCAAGAGGTCCAAACCAATTCAGTGCACAAAAAAAGAATGAGACAGAAATATTCTAAAAGTAACCACAAAACTCATTATATGCAGATTAATGATCACCTACTTTGAAAATCTGAGGTGAAATACTATTTAAATTGTTAGAATCAAAAGATGTCAGACAGTGCTAAATAGAAGGTTAACATACAATAATCAATAACTTCCCTATAAATTAGCAATAACCAATTACAGAACCTAAAAACGTTTAATATAACAACAAAATTCTTAAAATAACTAGGAGAATATATAATAAGAGATATATAAGGTCTATCTAATCCAAGATACAGAAGTTACCTAAATTCCATCAATAGACAATTAGATAAAGATGCGGTGCATATATACAACAGAATATCACTCGGCCATAAAAAAACAAAGCCAGTTTTTCCAAATTGATGCATACATTTTAAAAATCCTAATAAAAATTCAAACAGAATTTTAATGGAATCTTAACATTTGCAACAACATGGATGGATCTAGAGGTATTATGCTAAGTGAAGTAAGAGAAAGACAAGTATTCTATGATTTCACTTATATGTGGAATCTTAAAAAACAAAACAAACAAAACAGAATCAAACTCATAGGTACAGAGACAAACTGCTGGTTGCCAGATGTGAGGGGGTCTGGAGGAGTCGGTGAAAAAAGTGAAGGGATTAAGAAGTACAAATTGGTAGTTACAAAATAATCACAGGGATGTAAAGTAAAGCACAGGGAATATAATCAATAATATTATAATAATTATGAATGGTGCCAGGTGGGTACTAGACTTAGCAGGGCATCACTTCCTAAGTTTTATAAATTTCTAACCACTATGCATACAACTGAAATGAATATAATATTTGATGTAAGTAATTAAAAATTTAGAAAACATTTTTAAAATAAAGGTTAAGGAAAGAAATATATAAGGTCTATAGTGAAACTATGATACTTTACTAAAGAACATACAAATTTTTTAATAAAAGGAGACCGTATCTGTGTCATGATGAAAATGTTCTATATTATAAAGCCAGTTTTTCCAAATTGATGCATACATTTGAAAAATCCTAATAAAAATTCAAACAGAATTTTAAATGCATCTTCACAAATTAATTTAAAATTTAATGTAGCATAAAAATAAGTGATTATAGGCAAGACTTTTTGACATTGTACAATATTACAATAGAAGCTCTCTAATAAACTTCAATTAGGCCTACTAACTGGTAGGTTAATGGGAGAAGTTAATGCAGTGGGAGACAAAAAAAAACAAACCACTCCTATTTTAACTTAAAACATGTATGTGCATATTTAGTCACTGAACATGATGTGAGACAAGATCTTTCTTAGAGTATAGGTCTGCTGATTAGAATTCTCCATAGTCTTTCTTGCAAAAGTCACATTCATAATATAATGTGCAAATTTTAGTTCTGTTTTACTTTTTATTTTTTAAGATTAATTGATTGATTTTTAGAGAGGGGAAGGGAGGGAAAAGGAGGGGAGAGAAACATCAATGTGTGATTGCTTCTCATACATCCCCAACTGTGGGCCTGGCCTGCAACCCAGGCATGTACCTTGACTGGGAATAGAACTGGTGACACTTTGGTTTGCAGTCCAGCACTCAATCCACTGAGCCACACCTGCCAGTTTTGTGGGTTTTTTGCCTTTTTTTTTTTTAAAGTAGAGTGAGAATTTAAGCAATCACATGCAGAATGGTTCTAGATTGTGTGATTTTTTTTTTCTTCCCTCTTTCACAGTTGTCTCAACCACTTATAATTAAGCAATGAGTTTCTTTTTTAAAAGACTTTTATTTATTTATTTTTAGAGAGAAGGGAAGAGAGGGAGAAAGAGAGGGAGAGAAACACCAATGTCTGAGAGAAACATCATCGATCGATTGCCCAAGCGGGGACCGAACCCGCAACTCAGGCATGTGCCCTGACCAGGAATACAATTGGTGACCTTTTGCTAAGGAACTGAGCCTTAGTGGTCAGGGCAAGCAGTCATTTTCTTAGATGACTCTTTTTTATTGGCTCTTTCCAAATCATTTAATTTCATTTTCATAGGATCAAAATTAAAAATTGTGACAGAATATTTAATATACCTTGACAAACTAATTCTAAAATTAATCTAGCAAAGAAAATAAATACAGGCAAAGCTTTTTGACATAGAACAATATTACTATAGAGGCTTCTTAATGAATTCCAACTAACTGGTTGGTTAGGAGTTTTTGCCACTTACAGTTTATTGAGCTACCTAATACGTAATTAAATAATGTGAATACAATGGCAAATGCAACTGGGAGCCTGAGATTTGGGAACAAATAGAATTGACTGGTAGGCATACAGCTCAACTAGTTGGAGGAGAATAATGCCGATGCCTTAGACAGCACCTGCCATGGGTGAGTATTCAGTGTGTCATGTACTTAGTATACTTTACAGAATGGAAAGCGTAAGTTGTTAACCAGGTAAGTGCAGCTTCCTTTAGTGAACTCCTATTGTTCAAAATCATAATGTTTAAGACACTGTGGGAACTCTCCCCTCCTTAGGTATGGACTATGCATAGTGACTTGCTTCCAAAGAATACAATACAGAAAGGGAAGAAAAGAATAACTTAACAATAAGGAAACATACTACAGACAGGTGATCCAGGTCAACAACAGTCATAAGTCATGTCAATAATATGTACCCTTGAAATGATGTGATAAAAATGGCACTGTTCCTCTGTGATCTTCCTCCTCAATTTTATAACCCCAATTAAATCATGAGAAAAAAATCAGACCAATTTCAATAAAGGGACATTCTGCAATGTATATGATTAGAAACCCTCAGAATTGCCAAGGTCATCTAAAACAAGGGGAGTCTCAGAAATTGTCACAGCTACAAAAAGTTTATGATGACATGATGCCTAAATGTAATGTGCTGTCCTGGATAAGATTCTAGAAGGAAAAAAAGACATTAGGTAAAAACTAAGGAAATCTAAATCAACTATGGACTTTAGTTAATAACATATCAATATAGGTTCATTAATTGTAACAAATATACCATGCTAATGTAAGATGTTAGTAATAGGGGAAATGGAGATGGTGTGTGGGAACTTTCTGTACTATCTTCTCTATTTTTCTGTAAATTAAAAAATTGTGAAGCTAAATTGAAATAGTAAAGTTTTTTTTTTTTTAAAAAAAAAGCAAACAATATAAATAATACAATTGCAAAAGACCAGAAAGCTCTCCCTAGGTGATGGACTTAATCAAATATCTCTTCTTTGTGTTTTCTGAACATTTAAACAGTTCCACAATGAACATGTTTTACTTTTGTGCATAAAAAATACAATTTAAAGCCAAAGCAAACACAAACTAGAGTTCTATTTTTATCTCCTGCCCCCTCTGACTCCTCACCTCCTCTCATTCCTTCTCACACTCTACTTCACTGTAGGCTTTGGGACCAGCTCCAGTCTGTGCCACACCCCAGCAAAGGGGCCTTGAGTGAGACAGTAAAGGGGGAAACCGATACATGGCTGAAGCAGAGAGTTCACTTATTTTAAAAAGAAATTATGCAAACAATGCACATATAAGCATGCTCATTGCAGCACTACTCCCAATAACCAAAAGGCAGAAACAATCTAATTGTCCATCAACAGATGAATAGATAAACAAGTATGGTATATCTATTCAATGGAATACTACTCAGCCAATAAAAAGGAGTACAGTGCTGGCACATGCTGCAACATGGATGAATCCTGAAAACATCACACAAAGTAAGAAAGCCAGACATTATAGATCATAAAATAAATCACTCTATTGATGTGAAATATCCAGAATAGGTAAATCCATAAAGTCAACAAATAGATTAGTGGTTGCCAGGGAATAGAGAGAAAGTAACTTCTTAATGGGTATGGGGTTTTCTTGTAGGGTGATAAAAATATTTCAGGAATACCTAGAGGTACTACCTGCATAACATTTTAAATATACTAAATGCCACTGAATTGTTCAGTTTAAAATGGCTAATTTTAGCTCTGGCCAGTGTGGCTCAATTGACTGGAGCATTGTCCCCCAACTTAAAGGTTGAGAGTTCAATTCCTGGTTACAGGGCACATATCTGGGTTTGAACTTGGTTTAGTCATGTAGGATCCCCAGTCCAGGTGTGTACGGGAGGCAAGCCAATCAGTGCTTCTCTCTTGCATCAATATTGCTTTCTTTTGCTTCTTCATCACCTTCTTCTCTCTTTCTCTCTCAAGGCAGTAAAAAATGCCCTTGGATGAAGATTAAAAAAATAAAATGCTTAATTTTATATGATGTAAATTTTCAAGAAAAAATTTTTAAATTCTTAATTAAATGTTAAGAAATTAAAAAAACATGTGAAGATGAATCCCTTTGAGCCCTTCATTTCCTTGCAGTAGTACACATACCAGTTTTGAAAATCCTGGAGAGAGAGATACCACTGAACATTAGAGGCAGCACTGGATCATAGTCTAAGGACTTCATCATCTTCCTACAAGGGAAATGTGAGTAATACACTGGACAGGGTTAGAATAGTGGTGATGGAGACACAAAAAGTTGGAGGGAAGGCCAAGAGAGATGGAGGAAAGGGTAACTCCCTGGTAAGAGTGAGGGCTCCAGATTCAGAACAATCTAAAGTTGTGCCACAGACCTGTCCCCAGCTGTAGGAATCTCTTCATCTCTCTGAGCAACAGTTTCCAGTATACTAAATAGAAATAACAATATACCACTATCTCTTATCCACAGTCCCCAAATCCCAGAAGCTCTGAGAGTAACTTCTATTGTAAGTTTGGTGCAAACTCATTTGGTTGCAAAACCTGGCCTGACCAAAAGTAAAATGATTTATAGTCTTTATTTATTCCACTTAATGTGAATATTCATACATTCCACCATAATATTAATACATTTGATTAGAGCATCCTGCACAGGCCCAGCTGAGGATGTCTGATTAATATACAGCCACATCATTACCTTTGCAAAAAATCTGCAAAATAAAGGAAGAAATTCCAAAACTCACCTGGCCCTGAGAGTTTGGGATAAGGACTGATGAGCTATAAATGCTAAAATGTATTAAATGCTTGTTATGCACTAGGCATGATGCCTTATGCTTTGCATGTATTTTGAAATTTGATGCACATAGACTTCTGGCCAAGATGAAGTCATAGGTAGATATGCTTTGCTAGCCTACACAACCAAAAAAAGGACAACAACCAATTTAAAAACAAAAAAATAATCAGAACTGCCAGACAATCAAACTGTATGGTAATTCTGTCAACCAAGGGGTCAAAGAAGAAATATTCGCCTAGACTGGTAGGAGGGGCAGAGACAAGCAGCTGGGGTGAAGAGTTCACAAGGCAAGGTGGTAGTTGGCAGACAAGGCCGTCCCACATTCACGTGCAGATAAACAGAGATACAACTGGGGAACGAGACAGACCATGTAACCCAGAGTTCCAGCGCTGGGAAAAATAAAGCCTCAGAACCACTAGGTTTAAACCTGTAGGGGTTGCAGTGGCAGGCAAAACTGCCAGTCTCGCAGGAGAGTCCATTGGAGGGCCTTTTGGGGTCCTAGAACTTATACAAGCCCCCGTCCCCGACCCAGGAATCAGCACCAGGGCAGGCTCTCGAAGGGTGCAATTAGCTTGTGGGAAGTGAGAGAAGTGAAGGAAAGCAAGGCAAGAGCCAAGCAAGTAGCATTGTTCTCTCTCTGACCCCTCACCCACATAACAGTGCCACAACGCAGTGAAGTGGGTTGTGCTGCCTGGGTGAATACCTAAGGTTCTGCCCCTCACAACTTAACAGGTGCACTGAGACAAAAAAAAAAAAAAGAAAAAAAAAAAAAGGCCTAAATGAAATAACAGATCAAACTCCAGAAAAAGAACTAAGCAACAAGGAGATAGCCAACCTATCAGATGCAGAGTTCAAAACACTAGTCATCGGGAGAAATGATTGAGTATGACTGCAAAATAAAGGAAGAAGTGAAAGCTATACAAAGTAAAATAAAGAAAAAAATATAAGGAACCAATAATGAAGGTAAGGAAATGGGACTCAAATCAATGATGTGGAACAAGAGGAAAAAAATAAACATTAAACCAGAACAGGAATTCAAAAAAAACGAGGAACCTCTGGGACAGCTTTAAACATTCTAACATCTGAATCATAGGGGTGCTAGAAGGAGAAGAGGAAGGGCAATAAATTGAAAACGTATTTGAAAAAATAATGAAAAGAAAACTTCTCCAATCTGGTGAACGATATAGATGTACAAGTCCAGGAAGCTCAGAGAGTCCCAAACAAGTTGGACCGAAAGAGGAACCACAAAGGCACATCATGATTAAATTGCCAGAGATTAAAGATAAGGAGAAGATCTTCAAAGTTGCAGGAGAAAAGAAGAGAGTTACCTACAAAGGGGTTCCCATAAGACTATCAGTTGATTTCTCAAAAGAAACATTGCAGGCAAGAAGGGGCTGGAAAGAAGTATTTAATGTCATGAAAAGCAAGTACCTACATCCAAGATTACTCTATCCAGCAAAGCTATCATTTAGAATGGAAGGGCAGATAAAGTACTTCCCAGACAAGATAAAACTAAAGGAGTATATCATCCCCAAGCTTTTATTATATGAAATGTTAAAGGGACTTATCTAATGAGAAAAAGAAGAAAATCAAAACTATGAACAGTAAAATGACAACAAACTCTTAACTATCAACAACTGAATCTAAAAAACAAAAGCAAACTAAGCAAACAACTACAACAGAAACAGAATCACAGAAACGGAGATCACATGGAGGGTTATCAGCAGGGAAGGGGAGGGGGACAATGGGAAAAATGGTAAAGAGAATGAGAAACATAAATAGTAGGTACAAAATAGACAGGGGGCAGTTAAGAATAGTATAGGAAATGGAGAAGCCAAATAATTTATATGTATGACCCATGGACATAAACTAAGGTGGGAGAATGCTGGAGGGAATGGGGGTACCTGGCAGAGGGGAATAATGGGGAGGAAAAAATGGGACAACTGTAACAGCATAATCAATAAAATATACTTAAAAAGTTTGATGCACATAAAGCTTGTTACATGTTGGAACTCATTAAATGGGAACTACTATAATGGAGTGTCAGTAATCTGGGAAGTCTCCATAAGTAAACTAAACTTTAACCAATAATTTATAGATGTCAAATCAGGATAGAAATGGTGGTGGGAAAGACTGCTACAGAAGGTGTGATGGGAAAAAAATCTCATTTTTTTCCTCATCACAGTCACTGGGAAAATAAAACAGTTGGCAACAGGTTATGGACCCTTGGTGAGGAGTCTGGATTTACTAATGGAAGGCAGGAGGGGTTGGGGAGGAGTGGCCATGTGTTACAGATTTCATAGTACAGCTGGAAATTGCATTTCCATCACTTCCCCTCACTGTTTCTTCCACATGAACTCAAATGAAGATAAAATATAGATGTAACCAGGATGTTTTGTGAATGGAGAAAAACCATATGTGGGTAATGCTTTCAGGATATTGAATATAAAGACCACATTCATTTAACACTTGTTTTAGGAGGTGTCCTTCTCTAAGAACCTGAAAATTTTTAAATCTTAGCAATGTCACATCAAGACATTCCTGGATAATTGAGAGAAGGCAAAAAGGAAAGTGCTCCTTTGGCCCAGTTGGAATTGAAAACCACAGACTCCATATCCTGCCCAAGGTCACAGATCTGCCCAGAACAATGATAAGGAGAGGACTCAAAAATCCTTCCTTCCAACAATAGACTTATTCACTCATTGCTGTAGTGTGCACTTAAAAATCATCGAATAGAGGACTGTTCTGGGGAGGACTCATTGGAGAAACCCCACTCTCAATGTCAATCCCAGCGACTATTCTGAGTGTCCTCTTTGCCATCGGTTACATTATCCAATGTTAAACCAGGCCAAGATGGAGCCAGAAAAGTCCCAAAGGAGAGCCCACAAGATGATTGCAATGGAAAAGGTTTGCTTTTCTCGCTCTGGATATCTACATGGCATGAGACAGAGTTAGGCTACCAGCCAAACTCCATTACTGGCATCTGTAATGTCCTTAGGAATGACCTCTTTAATCAAACAAGTGGACTTGATAGCTGATCTCCAAGACCCCCTTTAAAAGTTTTTAAAATATATAGAAAAATTGTGCAAATAAAACAAAGAATTAATATATGCTCTTCATCTAGATTCCTCAAATGTTAACACTGAACCCAGTTTGACTTCTCCTTCTCTCTCTCTCTCTCTCCCTCTCTGACTATGCATGCAAGTGTGAATGAACTTATGAGGGTAAATTGCAGACATCATGTCCCTTCACCCCTATATACTTCAGAACATCTTTCCTAAGTGTAAGAAATGCTCTAATATTACCATAGTGCAACTAATAAAATCAAGAAATTGAGAAATTGGCATTGATAACAATACTACTATCTAAACCACAGATCTTATAAAGTTTTTACTAACTGCCCTAAAATGCCCTTTACTGCAAGAGAAAATCCAGACTCCCACTGCATTTGTTTATCATGTCTCTATTTGGTCTGGAGCAGTTCTTCTCTCTGTTGCAGTGTTTCTACCATAGACATTTTTGAAGAGTACAGCTCAACTCTTTTGATGAATGTCCTTCAAGTGGGGTATGTTGGATGGTTCCCAGTGATTCGATTATACATGTTTAGCAGGAACACCACGAAAGGGATGTATTCTTAGTGCATCATTTCAGTAGACACACGTGTCCATTTGTCCCATTGCTAGAGATGGTAACTTTGATCACTCATTTAGGATGGTGTCTGATAGGTTTTTCCAATGTAAAATGATTATTTCCCCCCTGTAATTAGTGTATTATAGGAATACACTGAGATTGTATAAAATTCTAATACTCCTCAAACTTCTACCATTAGTTTTAGCATCCATTAATGCTTCCTGCCTAAGTCAATTACTATTATGATGGTTGCCAAATGGTGATTTTCTAATTCCATCATTTCTTTTACATTTATTAGTCAGCTCTTCAAGGTAAGGAAGAGCTTTTCTTTCTTATGTATGTATGTATGTATTTGTTTGTCTGTCTGTTTGTTGGTTTATTTATTTATTTATATCCATGGGGACTAATGCGTTCTCATTAATGGATTATATTCTTTTTAAATTATTCATCTTAATGCTAAAATTGCCCCAGATTCTCTAAGACCTTCTTTAACTCTAGTATTCTATAAGAAGAGAAGGCTGAACATTACCTGCTTGTTAAGACTAAAACTTTTTTTTTTAAGGGTGATGTTTAAATTGTAAACCAAATGTTGAATGACTGCCTAAAATTCACCAAGGAAAGATATGCTATGGTTGAGTGCTCAAGCCTTGAACAAAAAGACTGACTGCTTTGAACCTAATGTTTGTGTGAAGTAGAGAGAAAACAGCTATGTGATGAGGGGCCCCCTGAGGACAGCCGAGTCCATGAACTGTAGAAACCTCTCTGATGTGATGGGAGGTTTGAATTTCCCCTTTAACTCAGGTCTTAGCTAAAGGTTATTTACTTAACCTTTTCTGCAAGCTGAGTCTGATCAGCAACGCAACTCTTCCAGTCTCATATTTATTCTGACTATATCCAGGTGGTGCTATTCCCCCCAGTTATTCCTCCACATCTTCCCTGAATTAGCAGGAACTCGAATCCTCTGCCTGTCGCTATGATCTGAATGATTTACCCAAAAACAGTTTTTCTTCAGGCTTGTGGAATGGCATTTGCAACTCTGGGGCTGGTTTATGTGAAAAACAAAAAGAAACAAAACCTAGCTAGGTAGGAGGATCCACGTGTCACCCACAGAGTTGTAAATGGTATGTCCCTATGTTGGACAGAGCTTGAGAGAGTCCACCCTCATTCCAACCCCAACCTTTAGCTGAATCTACACATGTACAAGTTCAGCCTGATAAGAAACTGCTCTTCTTAAACTAGTTTCCACTAGGGAAATAATAGCATGCTGAAAAATCACTTGGAAATAATAATGCCTCTGCAAAAACCCAGCCACATGAAACTGTTTAACACCTGCGGGTGAGGCAGAGAACAATTTGGTCATTGACACCTGGGAAACCTGCATTTTCTGAACTCTCCAGACAGAATGAAGAGGTGAGGCTCCTGGGAAAAAGCAGCCCATTTCCCCTCAGTCACCCTTGGAAACTCAAGTTAGTCGCTTGGCACCCACAGGAATCTGTGCAGGTGCATTGAGGGGGCCAAGTAAGCCTGCACTTTAGTGGTGGCATTTAGCTGTTCCTCTGAAATGCTAATGAAGACTTGATTTTAGAATTGCTAATAAACTTCTCAGACTTGTTAATGTACCTCTCCTTCTGAAAGCCAGAGACAGCAGAGCGAAACAACTGGCTTGAAGTACCCAGAAAGGAATTACTGCCTTAGTTGAAAAATTTCTAAGAAAGACAGTTTCTAGTTCTCCTTAATGCCTCATTCTGCATCTCATTTCTCTGGCAGCCATTGTTATTTGTTCGATCCAACCTGCATCTCTCCAGCGGTTAACCCAAGTTCTAGCTCATCACCCTTCCTAAAGTAAATATTCATATGCTCTCTTTTCTTTCATGTCATCCTTCTTTTCTTGGTTTAAGAAGAAAATGAGAGAAAGAAATTGGTGGGAGAGGGGTGAGGACGTGGAAACTGACAATGAGTGCTACCAATGTCAAGTTCTTTACACAGTGTCAAAGTAAGTGTTCAAACCTGTAAGAATTTTTATGACTTTATTTGAGCCAAACTGATGATGATTGCCGGGAAGGAAAACCTCAATGGGTTGATGAAATGCTCCAGAGAATGGCAGTTCTGCACCCTGCTTTGTACATCACAATCAAAGGAGAGGCCGTAAGTGGGTTATACGAAATCCATTGGTGATAGGTTAGGGAGGTGGGAGAAAGCAAAACAGGGAAGCTTTTGGGATTGGATAAAAAGTAAAATGATAGACACATACTCCTTTTACGTAGGCGGGTACAAGATAGTTAATAGTCAACAATTAACTCAATAACAATGAGAGGATTTGTGGTCTCCACTTTGGTGCTCTGGTGTGTTATCTGTGCTTTGAGGGGTCTGGAAAAAGGAAACTGCTTTGACATTCCAAAGGTACGTTATTGTAGATGCAAAAAGACAATGGTCAGGCTCAATTAAGGCAAGGATTGACTTTCGTCAGGGAAGATTTTAGCCTAGGACACAACTGCCTGCTGTAAGCTGCTTTTAGTTAATGTTTTATTTCAGGCCATCCTTTGTGGTTACTTTCGGTCTCTGAGTTAATAAGGCAGCCATGCAGGCCTCCCCTGAACTTGTCAGGTTTGCAATGTGGCCCCTTTTCATCTGCGGCAGTCATCACATATCATCCTTACAACAAATGAGGTAAAGCTAAAGAAACTGAGGCTCTAAGAAAATAAGTGATTTACCAGACCTCTTAAATCCAATCTTCTTTCCCTGTTCTGAGCTACTTCCGATGAGTCAGAAAAATCAGTGAACAGCCATAGCTTGGCTACAGGTTTTCTATACCACCTTCAGCAAATCATATGCAAATGCTCCCCAGTTTATGATGGGGTTACCTCCCAATAAAGCCATTGTAAGTTGAAACTATCCTTAAGTCATCTGGATAAAAAAGGGGTCACATACTAAACCTGACAAGCTCAGGGGAGGCCTGCATGGTGGGCTTTAAACACTCAGAGACTGAAAGTAACCACAAAGGATGGTCTGAAATTAAAGCTTCCTAACTAAAGACAAGTCATGGTGTGTAGCCATGTTGTAGGCCAGCATCTTCCTTGACAAAGGTCCATCTTTACCTTAACTGAGACTGTCTATTGTCTTTTTACATCTATGATAACATGTCTTTGGAATGTCAGTGTAATCCCCATTTTCTAGACACCTCAGGGCACAACATCCCACCATAGCACAAGACCACAGAACCCCTCGTTGTTGTCCTGTTTCCTGCATACCATCTCTATGTGCTGTAAATGTGAATTGTTAACTATCCCATACCCACCAATGAAAAGAAGTATGTGTTTACCCGTTTTTATACTTTATCCAATCCCAGAGATTCCTCCACTTCGCTTTCTCCCACCTCCCTCATCTATCATTAATTTCATGTAACCCTGTTACATCATCCCCTTTGTTTCTGATGTATAAAAGTGGTAAAACTGTCATTTTCTGGAGCATTTTCTCAGTCCATTGAGATTTTGCTTCCTGACAATTGTCATCAGTTTGGACATTTCTTAAGTTGACAGTCAGAAAATGCACTTAGTATACTTAACCTACCAAACATCATAGCCTAGCCTAGCCCACCTTCAACGTGATCAGAACACTTACATTAGCCTTCATTTGGGCAAAGTCATCTAACATAACAAGTACAACGTAAAATAACATTTACCCTCATGATTGCGTGGCTGACTGGGAGCTGCAGCTCAGTGACGTTGCCCAGCATCATGACAGGGTATCCTACCATACTTGCTAGCCTGGGAAAAGATCAAAATTAGAAGTATAGCTTCTACTTGATGAGTATAAAGTCAAAACTCGTTAAATTGAACCATCACAAGTCGGGACTGTCTGTAATTTCTTTGAACCTGTTTTCTCAACAATAAAATAGAGATTTGTGTGTGTGTGTGTGTGTGTGTGTGTGTACAAAGATGTAGATAGATAGACATAAAAATATATTCCTCCCAAAAAGGACTTGCAGAGCCTCCAGCTCCTTTTCTCCCATTCCCTAATCAACCCACTCCTATTTGCCTCATCACTCCAGGAAACAGCATTCACTGAAGACATCAGTGACTTCCATGCTGCTAATTCCAGTGGATATCTGTAGCCCTTATTTCTCTTAAACTCTCAGAAGCATTGGCCCTTTTCCTTTTTTGAATACTCTCTTCCCATGACTCTCACACCCCAAACCTCCTAGATCTCTTTTTCCCTCTTTGGTGCTTTTCCTCAATAGCTCTTTATTCTCTGTCCAGTAATTAAATATTGGACTTCATTAAGAAATTCCCTTCTCATTTTGGATTCTCACCTTAGGTGATTTAATCTTTACTTCTCTTTCCCCTATATAAATGTGTTTGTAAATTTTTATCTTCAGTCTATACCTTTCTCCTATAGCCAGACTTATATAATTAAATCCAACTTGACTCTTCCACTTACATGTTCAAAAGCACCTTGAACTTGAAATTTCCAAAACCTAAGTCAGGATTTTTCCTCCTAGAATATAATTATTCTCAATGGTTCTTATACAAATGATTAGAAACATCATCTACCCAGTTTCAAAAGTCAGACATTAGGTTTCATCCTTGATTAATCATCACTCTCCCTCCAAATCTAATTTACTACCAGGCTCTAAGTATCCTTTTTATTTCCATCACTACAACTCTAGTCAAAATTAATAGTATCTCTTACCATTACTATTGCTGATCTTCCAAATCCATGCTCGTTTCCCTCTAATTTGTTTTCCACATTATAGTCAGAATGATCTTTATGAAACTTGAATCTGATAATGTTACATCCCTTACTTAAAATCTTTAGTAGCTTTCTTTGCTCCTCTTGCAAAACCCACGATCTTCTACATGGTCAACAAAGTCTGTGAGGCCTTCCTCTCCTGACCTTTCCAGCTTAACAGGCCCCACGATTGTCTTCATTCTCTGTAGGTTTCAGCTACACCCACCTTCTTTCAGGTCTCTGCATATGCCATGTCCACCCTTCCACAGGGCCTTTGCATATGCTCTTCCTACAGCCTAGTCTACTCCTCTCCCTTCACCTGGGCCGTCCCTTCCCTCGACTTATTTAATTATTTGTAGAGTTCAGCTTGGTCATAACTCCCTTAGGGAAGTTCTCTGTGATCTCCTTGGTCTCAGAGTCTCCCTGTTATAAAGTCTCAGAACATTAGCCCTGGCCGGTGTGGCTCAGTGGATTAAGCATCGGCCTGCAAACCAAAGACTTACAGGTTCGATTCCCAGCCAGGGCACATGCCTGAGTGAGGGGCCAGGTCCCTAGTAGGGGGCACTCAAGAGGCAACCACATATTGATGTTTCTCTCTCTCTTTCCCACTCTCTTCCCCTCTCTGAAAATAATAAATAAAATCTTTTTTTAAAAAAAGTCTCAGAGCATCAATGACAACAGAAATTCTCTTAACCAACCTCCACTTAACTGACTTCCCAGACTCACCAACGTTTCCACCTCTCTGTGAGTCACACTGATTGGTACCCAAGGTGCCACAAATGCTAGCCGCTGGCAGGCCCTCTTTAATAGGGCTGCATATTTCTATTTCTTTCTTGTTTAGTTTTGGTTTATCAAGTCATTCATATTGTTCCCAAACTGATTCTTGTTAGTTGTATTATACATGCTATTATAATTTATGTAATTGAATTAAATATTATATAAGTTAATAAAATGTGACTTCAAAAGGTATTCATTTATATGAAAACTAAATTGAATAATTTGAAAAGACTTGATTAAGGTGAGGTGCCAAAACTTGCTGCTTATTTAGAAGTGAGACAATTATAAAAAATAGGGGAGGGGATTATGAAACTGTGGAAGAATTCTGCAGTCAGATTTCTTTTCAAGTGTATCTTTAGCCTCTCCCTCCACTTTAAAGAAATGAAAACAGGAAATCAGAGATGAGGCATTAAGGGTGCAGCTTATACAAGAAAGATCACAGAGAAAAGGCTCTGCCTCCAAAGATTCATACAGATATGTGTGTGTGTGTACACATATATATCTTTTATGTTAAAAATAAATACAGGGTCTGGCAGAAGCAAAGCTATTGAGTGTGGTTGGTAAGGTACATGAATGTCTCGCATAAGACGGACAATTTGAATGTTTCACCTAAAATGTCATATGGTGTCCTTCTTGAGTGTGATATTGTTATGCTACAGAATTACATGCTTATGATTTTGTAATAAAATATTTTTATGTAATAAAAGGGGCGTTATTTATGCCAGACCCTGTATTATGACATGTATCCTTTTTTTATGATTTCTCTCTCCAGTAGATCAAAACCTTTACACAGGTAGTGACTCTGGTTTGTTTCCATTAGGACTAGTCACAGATTCACAGAGAACAATATAAAATGGAAACATGGAGCTCTTAAGTCAAAACGTATTAGGAATTTCAAGATGGTGACAGCAGAACTGTAAACCAAGCATGGGGCCTGCTTACGTGCAGGGCCCCTTGGGCCTACACAGGTCACATACCTATGAAACTGAGGGGGGACTCAAATGTTGGAAAAATTTTACTTTCACATAATAGCTAATAAGCTTAGTAATCAATGTTATGTTAAAAGCTATTGTTTCAAGAACTAAAGGTATGACCCACCCTGACTCCAGGAGACTGTAAGCAGTTCCCCCTTTGGGCCTCAGGAGGGCTGCAAGCAATGGAGATGGTATCTGAGCCATTGTGCTCCAGGGTGAGACGCCCACTGCCCAGGGCACAGATAAAGACCACCGCCCAGGGCCCAGATGAAAGAATGCTGCAGCTTTTGTCTGATTAACTTTTTCCCTGAATTCCAAACCCCCTACCTACACTTTTTTCTTCTTATAAAAAGAGTCAGTGTAAAGTGGAATTTAAGATGGTCTGTTAGGGTACAAATCCTCAGTCCTCTCAGATTGCTGGCCATCAGAATAAAGCGCCCATAAAGATTCAATCCCTCTCTCTGCTTATTGCATCTTGTAGGTGACAGGCAGCAATTCTGGTTTCAAAGCTAGCTCTGATTCCCATTTCCTAACACAGAACTTGGCATTGAGTCAGTGATTCTTTCACTCAGCAGGTATTCACTGAAGGCCTTCAATGTGCCTGGCACTGCTCTAGACTCTGGAAATACAGTATGGAACAGAAATGACAAAACTCTTGCCCACGTGGAGCTTAATTTCCATTGACCATGTTAGGAAGATAGGATATACACATATATGATGAACAAAAAATACATAAAATATGTACATGTTAGATGGTGTTAATGCTAAGGAGATAAATAAATCAGGGAAGAGGAGAGTGTGAGGGGCAATAAATATCTGTTGAATTAATGCAATGAACTTCTAACCAAAACTCAAAGGACAACAAAAAGGCAAAATACAGTCAGAAGCAAAAAAAAAAAACAAAACAAAAAAAAAAAACCCAGAGCCAGGAAAAATAAGAATATGAACAAAAATCAAAACCAGAATAAAATAGAATAAGTGATATTTGAGCTAAAAATTTGGTTCTGAGCTTCCTGGTGACCAAAGTAGAAGATAAGAGATGATCAATCACATAATTCTTATCAAAACAGAGGAAGCATACCTATGTCCTACAGATAAAAAGGGGAGATAGCAGTCTACCTCTTACTTCCCTATAGAACCAAATGAGATTGCAGCTGGGAAAAGAACTTAAATAAACATAAGGTACTATGATATGCAGAGAGGTATTACTATTAGAATTCTTTCACAGGATAAAAGAGAAAACTTTTCATTGTAACATCTTTGTTTTTTCTGAAAGGGTGCTAAGTAAATTCATCTTTGTAGGCAAAGAAACTTTCAAATAGGTTAACATTTTGAAGTTGAAATCCAACAATCAACTCAGCCCTCAAAAGTTTCAACCAGTCTACACGAATTCCATCCATCTCCATTCCTGACCCTTCCTACAGGAAAGTGAATGGCCAATGCCAGGCAGGCAATGACATTAGACAAGATGTCCTGGGTCTCTCTCCTCCCCTCTGTCTTCCCAACCCCGACTCCTCTTGGGTAGAACCTGAAGTTGCCAACACCTTTCCTCCTCTTCCCTCACAACCTCAATGCCCCAAATCAGTAGCCCAGGGAAACCAGGTAGGTCCAACCCCAGTGGCATGGACGTATCTTGTGAACACAGGCTGGACCCAAGAAACTTCTACTTAAAAGCAGAGGAAATGGCTACCCAGGCCCCTCACCTTCCTGCCACTCTCACTCTCTCCCTCTTATCCTTTCTTGCTCCACCTCTAAGCGTTTCGCTCTGTGCTGCCTTCTCACGACCATTACCATTTACTTAGAGGAAGCCTTAGTAACTCCAAGTTTCAGAGACAAATGGTTTAATATGACAGAGAACTGAAAGTGGAGGCGACATAAACAGACTAGTCGCTTTTGTCTTTGTTTTTCTTTGTGGCTGTTACCCTCTGTCTATATCTCTCTCCCACACACTGACACACCAAATAAATATGTGTGTACTTCAAAAACAGTTTAATGGGAAACAAATGAATAAAACGTACCAGCTACATTGATGAGTAGATTGTCTTTTATCTAAATGGAAAAAAAAAACAACCCTCATTAGTACAGGAGCATGGTAGGACCCTGAAAGAGTTCAGAGAAGTTAATTTTGTTGGCTGTTTAAGCAATGAACCTTCAGGTTCCCTCAGTGGCCTGTCTGACCTCTTCGGACACTAAACATCAACCCATGGAGACCAGCTCCAGCCAAAGTGAAAAATATCTGAGCATTTCCACCAAAGATGTTCCCATGCTATGATTCTGATGCCATTGGAATTTCTCCATAAAATGGAGAAAATGAAGGAAAGAGAAAGCATTCCCCACCAGCCCCTGTTTCTGGCATTAACAGTTGACACCAGCCCTTTTCCGGGTACACAGTTAGGTATCAAAGAGACACCGTTAATGAGCAAAGAGCTTGCTGCCGGATTTCTATTTTAGGCCTCGTGCCAGTAAATATAACTCTCTTTCCCCTGACTTGAGTCTGGGGCGTGCTCAAGCTACAAGCACAGGGCTGTTTGAAGTGCACCTTAAATGTGTTCTTTGAAACTCTGAGCTGTGGTACATGTGGTCGTGTTTCTTTCTTTTTCTCTCCTATGGTAGAATTAGAAACTGTTCTTCAGTGGCTTGGGGACTAGTATATTCCAGCCCACTTTTACCACCACCTCGGCTGATCTCATAACTGATAATTCAGGAAGAATGTTTTCTCCCCACTGCCTCCTCTCTCTGGGAGCCTGGGTCCTCCAATGTTCTCACCTCCCAAGGCATGGCCTTGGCCTCTCTTTCTTTTTGGTGACTTCTGGCAATCCAGTCGTGATTCTCGGACTCGTTCCCTGAGGCTGAATGCGTGTGAGGACTCACTCCAGATCAGCCCCAGTAGTCTGCCATGGTTGACTAATACATTTGTCAAGTTTTGCAGTTTGGTCCTACCCTGGAGTGTCCCTACTGAGCCATCTCATTTTTCTACTCCTCTCTTTTCTCTCACCTATCTCCAAATCCTGCCAATTTTACACTAAAACCCTCTCCCCTCTTCATTCCTGTTGCCTCTGCCTTAGGCTATGTCTCCATTATTGTCTACTTTAATTATTTCAACAGCCTACTACCATTCTCTGTCATCTGCTCTGTTTTCTAATCTATCCTCAACCTTACCAGCATAGTTACCACTCTTCTTTTCCTATATAGGTCAGAGTTTCTCAACACCAATATTATTAACATTTCGGGTCAGATCATCCTTTATTGTAGGTGGCTGTCCTTTGCAATGTAGGATAGCAGCACGCCTGGCCTCTACTCATAAGATGTTAGTATCTGCTCCTAGTTGTGATAGACAAAAATGTCTCCAGATATTGCCAAATATCCCTCGTTGAGAACCACTGCTCTCAGAACATCTTAAATATATCCCTTGAGTGTTAAGTAGCATTTTAAATTTTGTTCTAAGTATTTATTCATTTCTGTTATGATTTCTATTCTTAAATCCTCACCAGAGGATATGCATATTGATTTTAGAGAGAGGGGAAGGGAGAGGGAGAGAGAAAGAAAGAATGCCTTTCTGCCTTTTTTCCTGTCTTCTTTTGGATCAGTCAAGTTTTCTGTATTTCTCCTTTTCCCTTTATTAATCTAGAAATTACATGTTCTGTTTCTACTATTTTAGAGGTTAACCTGAAACTTTTGTCAAGCATATTGGACCTACAGTCTAAAGTAAATGTTACTCTCTTCCCAAGTAACACAGAGACTTTATAACGTTTTAAGTTGTCTTACATGTTATTGCTATTCAGCCTTTTAGACAGTTTCGTCTTATTTTTGTACCTCTAAATCTAATTATTATCATCATTGTTGTTCTTGAATAATTAATGCATTTTTGGGGGGGGGGGGCTTTGGCTAGATGCTTACCAACTTCTTTAATTACCATTTCTTCTTGCCTTTGAATTTTTCCTTTTGAGTTCAATATTTTCTTTTCTAAAATACATACTCCAGAACTCTTTTCCATAGGGTCCTTGAATGGTACATTCTCTTGTTCAATGCTTAAAAATATTTTTATTTCCTTTTGTTTTTAAATGATAGTTGAAGGAGTTAAATGTGAAGGCTGACAGTTATTTTCTCTCAGCATTTAAAAAATATTATTTCATCGACTTCTGGTTTCCATTCTTCCTTTGGAGAAGTCAGTCAGTCAAATTATTATTTTTTTGTGAGCAATCCGTATTTCTATCTTGTTCTTTTAAAAATCTTCTGTTTATTTTTGGTCTTTAAAAGTTTTTCTATGATGTTACTTGATACAGTTTTCATTGTGTCTTAGGACTCATTTCCTGCTTCTGAGGATTCATTTCTTTCAGAGATTCTGGAAAATTCTCAGCCTTTTTCTATGGTTATTTCCTTTACTCATTCTCTTAATATTCTTTTTCTGAAATTCCTATTAGTCATATGTTTACCTTCATTCTATCCTCCTTGTCTCTTAACCTTGTTTTTGTATTTTTATCTCATGTCTCTGTGTTGCATTTAGGCAGTTTTCTGAAATCTGCCAGTTCTTAAACTTTCACTTCAGCTATGTTTAATGCATGTCAATTGGTACACTTTTGTTTTTCTAAGTTCTATTTATTTTTCAAATTTGTTTTTTATAGTGTATTATTTTTTCCACTTTTCCTTTATATATCTTAAATTATTTTAAAAAATACTAATTTATACTCTCTCTCCAATTGCTTTATTTTTTGAATGAAGATTCTTGAAAGCCTACACCTATTGCTTTTTGTATCTGCTGATATTTGCAATAGTGGGATGTGAGACTAGACCTTCAGAGGTGAGAATTTATTGCATTGGTCATGAGAATCCTGAAGGACCTCCACTGAACTTGTCCTGCAAGGGCCATTTTGTCTGCACTTCTCCACGGGGTCCCAGCAGTATCATTCACCAAATATGACCTCTCATTTTTCTGTTGACTTGAGGATTCCAGGACAACTCAAGCAACGTAAATGAGGACCCCTGGTTAGTATGAAGGTGAGCATGTGGTTATGAGATTACAGTGGACACTTGTTTTTCTTCCACTCATAACCAACGCTCAACAGACAAGCTTACCTGGCATCTTCCTTTGTAGATGAACAGAGGATGTTTCCTTATAGATCTTTACCTAGCTTTATGTGGAAGCCTGAATTCCAACTTTTTAACTGGCTATAGACCCAAGATTTCATAGTCAATATATCTGCGAACCTAAAATGCCCAATCTAAATTAAAAAATATAAGATCCTAAAAGCCCCAAAATGAATCCTTCCTGTACCTGTCCCACAACCAGGTCACCTCACATCTGTTCACCTGCTGGTTGCATTCATTTTCAGGTTCTGCTTGTTTTCCCCAGGAGGATCTTTTTTATTTTCTTGTGAGCTCAGCTCTGTGCATAGAAAATGTTTTTCACATTTGTCCAGCATTTCTTAGGAGTTTAAGACAGGGGAGTTTTCAGGTCATCTAATCTAGAAATGGGGAACTTCTAGACATAACAGTCAAAAATACTAATTTAAATACTCCTTATTACATAGACACTAAAAAATAAGCTCTTCGGTATGACCTTTAAAGAACCAGTTTGGCTACTACATGCTTTTCCAGTTCTATTTGCGACATCTTTCTTCTGAGTGCCCTACATTCCAGCCACACAGGCAATTTGTGGTTCTACAAATTTCCACACATCTAGAACTCTCAGATATAGGTTATGCCGTTCCCCAGTCCCAAAAGGTTCTTCTTTCAGTTCAAAAACTTCTATTCTTTGGCCAAAGCAAACCTCAAACATTGGCTTCTCGGTAAATCCCACCCCAACTTCTCAAAACAATTAAACGAGCTCTCTCCTGTGTTCCCACTGCCCTTGCACATACTTTGTTTATAATCCTTATCACATTGAACAAAACATTTTTATGTCTTTAACTTGCTTAAGGTCTTTTAGAGGACCAGAGCAAGGTTTCAACCATCACACACAACACTTAGCACAATACCTGGCACATAATAGACACTCACACATATTATAGCAATTTTCTTGAGTTACGAGGCTACTCAATTCTTGCCCAGGGAAATGTAGCTTGAAATTATGATACTTTCCTATAAGCAGTCTTATTGTTGAAAATCTCCACATAGCTTCCAATTGTCAGTTGTACTAGGTTAGTCACAATACAAAGCAAACTGTCTCAATCCAGCTCCTGCCTATAGCTTTTATTAGAAGTTAGTCCTGATTTATGACTAAATTCCACTTCTATATCAGAGTGAGGAGTCACTTATAATCTAGGACAGACAGTACAGCCGCAGGACAAAGACAATAACATGAAAACACAACCAGACTATCTTACTCATAGTTGGAATCCCATAGCTTAGTGACTGGCATGGAACAAGTGCTCAATGAACACACAAATAAACATGAATGAGAAAGCAAGATGTTACATGATTTAAAAAAATAAGAACAAAGAAAGAAACTTTAGCCAAATGGTATGCAAACGATGTTAGAAGTCTTGTCTGATTCCACCTGTTGACTTACAGTTTAGATAGTGTCTTATTCACCTTTGTATGTGCCTAGCATATAAAGCAAACAAAGTGAGTGCTGACTAAACAAATGAATAGATAAATGATCAAAAAAACTTGAATAGGGAGAGACTAAATGAATGAGAAAATTTGAGATTTAGAGTTATAAAGAAAAGGAAACCAAAAGGTCAATACTTTGGATAAAAAGGAAAAATTAATTTTCACAAATCTTTTAGTTTTGCCTCATTTATGCATGCTAGCCTTACTTGCTTGATTCTGCTGTCCATCCAACCACCCATCCATCCAGCCACCCTTCCATCCATCCACTTATTCACTCACTTGAGAAATATTTCCCAGCATCTAGTGTGAGCCAAGCACTGTGCTTTGGGTTTAAAGATTTTACTTTGGTGTTGAGGAAAATGCTGATTCTCTAGCAATAAAATGGTAGCAGTGGTATTCTGGAAACTGCTATTTCTCAAAACTTTCATTTTGTGATTCATCCATTCATTTATTTAGCAAATATCTACGAGCACATACTCTGTCAGACACTGTGTGAGGCACCAGACATTCATTCCTTATTTTATGTATCCATTCATTCCATAAACAAGTTTTTTTAAGAATGTATATATTTATTTGTTTGTTTATTTATATACTTATTTATTTTAGAGAGAGGGGAAGGGAGGGAGAAAGAGGGAGGAAAGAATCAGTGTGTGGTTGCCTGTCACACACCCTCTGCCAGTGACCAGGGACCTGGCCTGCAACCCCGGCATGTACACTGACTGGGAATTAAACCAGTGACCCTTTGCTTTCAGGCTGGCACTCAATCCACTGAGCCACATCAGCCAGGGCCCATAAACAAGTCTTAAGCACCTGATAAGTGCCAGGCATAGATGAGGTCTTTGCTTTCAAAGAGCTTAATGAAAATAGTGGTGAGGTTCACACAATAAAGAAGTAAATAAATAAGTAAACTATTTTAGATAATAATAAGACAAAACCAAATTAAACTGAGATGTTACATAATCAGTGTGGTCTCTGCCCTCAGAAAGCCAAGATTTCTAAGAGAACAGAGCTATCACCAAATAATCTCAGTGCTGCCTACCTGGATGCTTTTGAACTGCAAAGCCCTGGGTGAGTACACGAGTGTGTGACCTGCCCTGGGGACAGAGAAGTAAGGTCTTGGAGAGAATGGAGCCAGAAAATCAAGTCCCACATGGGGGCCACTCTGGTCTGCACAGCATGTCACCAGAGGCAGAGCTCCGTGCCCTGTGGCCCAAGCTGACCTGCCTGAGTTGTCTTCTGAGAAAGCAAATGCCTGCCTTCACGCCACTCAAAGGAAACCCTACCAGGTCCCCCTTGGTCAGGAACTTTGACTCACTGTTGACCTGGTTTTGAACTAGTGACCTGGAGGTGAATGATTCCATATCTTATTACTAATTCCCCACAGCCACCCGTTTCCTCCTGCCAGCCACAAGCAGGGGGTTTTGGGAAGGATGGGGACAGAAGTCCAGCCAGGGGCACTGAACCCATCAGCCGCAGTGTCCATCCCGGTTTTAGCTCCTGCCATCTGCCCTCCTGCCATTTACCCCATCCTTTAGCTTGGTCTGACTGAACAGGTTTTGGAAGAGGCAAGGTCACCCTGGGGCCGACCTCCACAGATGGATTCAGTCTGAGATAGCAGCTGTGGTCCAGCTCAATCATGAATACTCAGGGCCAATGCACACTCCTGCCTCATGATGGACTTAAGCCAGATGAGTTCTGGGCCTCAACCAGATAGCACCTGACTAAACCCAGAAACTGTAAAATCACCTTCCTCAGCAGGACTCCCCTCTTTCTCTACTCCATTTCTTTATGGCCCTCTTGATCTTCAAGATACCATCATCACTTCTCTGAGGTTAATATTCAAGGGAGATAAAGTCCAACCAGGTACTTGGAAAAATACTGATGAAGACAAGTTATTGGGCAACATTCCAGGGGCTCAGTCAGGAAAGGTCAGCAGTTGTCAGTCCCCACGGTGTACTGGGCCAGGCCCATCACTCTCACGGAAACCCAAGCCACAGAGGAACCCTGGTGTTCTGGGCCACAAGCTAAGCAAGTCTCCAGAGGAGCCAGACTAGAGCTGTTGGGGGTTAGTGTGGTTGTGGTTAGGGTATCAGAAGCACTAAATTCTTGCTGTAATGGGCATAATTGCTCTGCACTTCATATTGCCGACATACAGGTTGGCATAAAATACATTCTTTTTGTAGGGGTTTATACGGGGAAGTGGAAGTGTGTCATCTTTTCTAAAAATTATGCACTTAACCATCGCACTTGGGGGTGTGCTTCTCTAAGAGCATCTATTGCATTGCACAGAAATATTCTCTTTATACACTTATTTCCTTCACCAGAACTTCTCAAAGATGAGGGCCATTTCTTATTCTTTTATTGTTCTCTCATTGGTGACTAAGTAAATAGTGATGATAGCTATGTAGATAGCCCAGCCAGAGTGGGTTCCCCTTTTATTCCATTTCTCTTTGGGTTTATCTTAGAGCTTATTTCAACTAGGGCCATATTCAACAGTTCAGACCTAAAAATAACCTGGTATAAAATAATTAAAATCAACATTTATTGAAAAGGTAAGTGAGGGCTTACCATTTTATATACCAATGTTTTGGTATATAAAATGGTGAGCTTCCAAATGGTGTGTGATTCCCTGCAGATCGAGTCAGCTGGTTCTCCGTCTTGAACTGGAATGTTCAGGTTACACATGAGGAGAAACGAGGGTCACACAAAAAAACAGTTAGCGGCGTGTTTCTTGCGATCACAAAGCACAAAGTCTTGGTTCTAATACACCATTGAATTGTGTGTCTCCTAGAAGATTACTGTCCAGCATCCTCACATCTATCCTTAAATTTGCCAAGTTTGGACAATCAGAAAACCATGCAAGGACATTTTGCTCTTTCTTACATGACCAATATTGAGCAAGGACTTTATAGGGGAACAACTTCCCTAAATTTTGTCCCAATATCATTCTCCTTGTTTTCATTCCCAGCTTTGGTTCATATTAGGAAAACCACACTTTACACTGGCTGCTCCTCTGAATATAGATACTCTTACTATTCCTGGAGAGAGAACAAAGAGCCACAGTGGGGCATGAAAAATCTGCTTGGGTCATTTGACATTGACCTCTCAGCCTATGACTTGTCGGCCTCCAAATAAGGTTCTCTTTCCTCTCTTCTCATCCTTTACTGGCCTCTTTGTCCCTTTCATTCACAAAAGTCAGCATAAATATACGAAATTAAACCTCACACATGAAAGCCTTTTTGTACCACTTCACTTTCTCTGTGACACTGAGCAAGTCACTTCGCTTTTCCCTTTTGGCCTCACTTTCTTCACCTTTATCTTTCTTCATCTTGTTGGAAAACAAGCAACTTGACGATTTCAGCATTTCCCTCTAGTTAGGAATGTGTTTTTCTGTTCATCTGAGTATTCCTGGTTCCTAGCACTGTCCTGGACAGGGAGGAAGCGCTTAATAAACATTGTTGCATCAGTGAATGAGTGCAATGATGTAATGAATCCATCAATCATAGGGTATTTAGCCTTAAAAGCGAATAGGGACTTAGCTTAAGTCTTGACAATGCCATTAGCTTGCTGGGTGAATGTGGTCCATTGCTTCCCCTCTCTAAAGCCAGAAAGAGAATGAGACTTACACAAGTTCATACAGCTAGTTGGAGAAGAGCCAGGGCTAGAATGCATGTCTTTTAATTCTCTTCTACTAAGTTGTACTCTTTACAAATCAGGTCATTTTTTAAATTGGGGGAAGGAGTCAAGGACTCTTTGATACCACTTTTTCTATAGACCCTAGATTTAGAGCAACAACTGTAAGCTCAAGAAACAAGACATGCCTTCAGGAAACAAAGTATCCAGGGGCCTCTAAACAACAATTCTTCCTTACCTGCCAAGCAGTGATAAGCAACCACCAAGTGGGCTGAGTGAAGTGAGCCAATCCCACAGCCCTGCTCAACCGCATTTGCAGGTGCCTCCTGGAGGCAGCTCATGTCTGAGCTGATGGCAAAAGCGTCTGCTTCTGCTACCTCCCAGTGTGGGAGCCAGAGTCTAACAGAGGACCCTGAGAGTCCCTAAAAGGGAACCCTAAAAGGGGAGCTTAGATCAGAACAGTTTCCTTTGACTTCAACCTTCTGTCAGGGTAGAGAGGGCCTCCATTCTTACCAACACGCTGTGGCCCTGGGAACCAGCTGTCTGCCTGAGGCCATCTGAATGGAGTGGGAGTGTCCCAGTGCCGGTAGGGTTCCTCCTGTTAGTTAGTCTCTGCCTTCAGCACCCCCGCTGCCCTGCGGGAGGGATCGTCTTCCCCTTCTCCTTACCTGACATGGTGGCTCAAGAGTAGGCTTGAACTGACCCCAGTTCACTGATTCCTAGGACACAGACTCACTGTCAAAAGGACCATGGAATTTGCTGTGAAAGGCATGGGCTTTCATAACAGCCAGACCTGGATTTCTATTCGTTTTGCCACTTACCAGCTGCATGACTTTGGGCTGGCTTTTTAATTTAAATTGGTTTACCACCTATAAAATGGGCATAATAAGAGCTACCCCGTGAGTTTGTTGTGAGGATTAAGTGTACAGTATTTCTAAAACATCTAACACAGTAAGTGCTAAATAAATACTAGCTAAATAATTCTTTGGTGCCACCTAGTTTTCTGGAGTTATGAGATCTTTCCCAGGCGTTTAAGTGTCCCTTGGGTTGAGAAAGGAACAGGGAGGAGAGGAAAAACAAGTTGGGATTTGGCTTTAGCTGAAGTAAATGCTCTGTTATCCGTTGTTTCTGCCCATTCCACTTCTGAGAAATGTCTGAATACCTCGACTCTAGTCCATATGGCAGATGAGGAAACAGGGGACCCTAGATCTTAGAAATGTCACATGGCTAGTCCAAGATGATGTTGTGGGTACAGGTTCTGCAGTTACGCTGTCTGGGCCACATAGCTGTTCCATCACTGTTTAGCTTTGTAATCTTAACCTTATTACTTAACCTCTTTGTACCTCAAGTACCTCATCTTTAAAATGAGGAGTAACAACAGTTCCAACTTCTAAGATGTTTTGTGAAGATTTTGTGAAGATTTATATTAAAAAATCAATTCTCACATCTGAAGTGCTTTGAATGGCATCAGCCATCGATGGTTTGTTAAGCATTAGTGATTTGTATTAGAACACTTGACCCTACTTCCCAGTCTAATGACATAAGTCTGAGTAGGTTACTGACTTTCAGTATATGCATATCCTTCTCAGCATCCTGATGCTTCATGACCTGAAAAGAGCTTCACCAGGCTGTGACCAACATGGAGACAAGAGAAGTGACATATGTCCTCCAGCCCCGAAGCTTCCCAGCTGGGTGGGGAGAGGAAGTAGATAGATTTAGCTGAATGAAAGGGGAAAGCCCATGGAGGGCAAAAAAGGAGATGCTGGAAGAAATGAAGCTTTATTCTAATCAATTTCTTCCTCAACAGGTATCACTGGGGATAGACATGGGTAACAAGGTTTGTGGGACCGTTTGGGTGCCATGCTGACCACTAGAGGTCAGTGGAACGTTTCCTATCCTCAGTGTGGGCTCCGGAGGAGAGGTGATGTCCACAGTAAGATTAACCATAGTGCCACCACCCTGCTCCCCTGGTAGACTTGGGTTGGGTTTGTTTGCCAGGAGTCCAAGTTACCTACATCCTTTCCCTGGTCCCTCTGTGACCAGGTAGCATTGGCAAGGCAAGGCCCTGGGCCAAGAATGGAGAGTGCAGCATGTGTCAAGGGACCTCTTTTTCCTTTGAAGTCAAGTGACCCAAATGTCCAAGACTGTCAGTGTTCCCCATTTTCTAACAAATACAGTCCAAATTCTTTAAGAGGCTCCTAAGGTTGTCTTCCCTGCCTTTTAAAAAAACTTTATTGATTGGTTTTAAAGAGAGAAGAGGGAGGGAGAGAGAGAAACAACAATTGGTTGTTCCTGCTTATTTATTGCATTCACTGGTTAATTCTTATTTGTGCCCCAACTGGGGATTGAACCCACAACCTTAGAGTATGGGGACAATGCTCTAACTAACTGACCTACTCAGCCAGGGTTGCCTTCTCTGACTTTTATCATTCCATTTCCAATAATATATCATTTTTAAAAATTTTATATTTGTTTCAAGTGCAGAGCATAGTAATTAGCATACACCACATCGTTTGATCCTCTTTTCCCACCTCTGCTCACTCTCTGCTCTCTGTTTCCTAACTCCATAACTGGAACGGTTTTCTCCATACCAGATATTCTATAAAACATACTGCTCCTATACCACTGACCATATACTGCTGTGAATGACAGTGGTTTTTGTAGTTGTCTTAGCTCATCTATTATATCGTGAGATCCTTGAAGTCACAGACTCGAAATTATTTGCTTTTTTTGTATTTTGTATTTTTATTTTGTTGTGGTGTGTATTTGTTTGGTTGGGTTTTTTTTGTAGATTAATAGTTTCTAATCCAAATGTGATGTTACTAACTACTTGTTAAATGATCAAATGAATGAATGCATGGGCATGGCCATTATTCACATATATCACATATTTTTCATGGGAGCTAATTGAGCCCACTGGACCAAATCAATATATGAAAACCTCTGTGCAGAAAGAAAGAGATCCAGCTAATTCCCAGAAGCTATCCACCCCAGCCTGTGCCCCAAGGCAGCTGGTACCTCATTACCCAACCCTGGGGTGCTCATCCACAGCCATGTTCTCTTCCTCTTCCTGAACACATATTTAGATGCACCTTCTAGCCTCCCTTGAAATGAGATGTCATGTTATGAAATTATGGCCAATATAATGGGAACAAATGGGTGTGTACTTCTTCCCAGCCTGGCCCACAGAAACCTGCTATGTACCATATTCAATTTCCTTCCCCTAGAGGACATAGAGAAGGTGGAACCATGAGTGGAAAGGTACATGCATCCTTGTATGACCGTAAGCGAGCACATCTGCTGACCACAAGCAAGAAATGAACTGTTAGATTATACCACAGCTGTCTGGTCTATAGGAAAGATGATGCCTTGTAGAAATTCAAAGGCCAGGTCTTCATCAAAGATCAGAACTTCATTTTTCCCTTCATATGTTGCAAGATATATGAATCACAGAACTCAGAGCAAGAATGAATGTACCTAGTCCCAAATTTTTATTTAACAGATAAATTGAGGATCAGAGAGATGAGTCAAGTCACCCAAGGTCACATAGGCTACTTGGTAACAAAAACAAGTTGGAAAGTAGGCCTTCTTCTCTTTCCATATACCAGGTTCTGAAGGATATCCCAGGTGAACTGGACCAATCCTGAGAGGCCAGACCATTTGGTATGGATTCCGTCTGTCTATTGTCTATTTCTCTCTTGCAGTGTAAAATAACCTAGGTGACTGTACAGTTACTGAGGAAATGCCAAATATAGACATTAAGTCTCAATAATGATAAGAAAAAAATAATGTTTTGTAGCCTTGGGGCATTAGGATTGAAAGCTAGACATTCAAGATCAAAACATTAAGTCAAGTTTAACAGGAATTATGGCTAGAATACAAAGGAAGTTTGAGAGAACAGAGGTAAGTTAGCTGAAGGAAAAGGAGTCCTAAAAATGTCCTTGGGGTCAGTTTTGACCAAACACCTGGGTCCTATCAGAATAATAACTATATTAGTCTGAGAGCTGTAAAGGAAGTTTCTGTCTTCTTAGAGGATACATAAATAATTATGAGCAGAATGTTGGTAGAAATATGATGGTAAAGGCATTCTGGTGAAGTCTCAGGTGGAAATGAAGAATGTGTTATTGGAAACTGGAGGAAAGGCAATCCTTGTTATGAAGTAACAAAGAACTCGACCAAATTATGTTCATGTTCTCGTGTTTTGTGTTCTAGTGCTCTTATGTTTCGTAGAACATGCAAGCAATGAAACTGGCTATTTAGTTGAGGAGATTTTTAAGCAAAATGTTGAAGGAATAGCTTGGTTCCTCTCGACTGTTTATAATAAAATGTGACAGGAAAGAGCTAAATTGAAGATAAAATCCTTAAGCAAAATGGACCAGAGTTTAGAGGTTAGGATAATTTTCAGCCTACCTATACGGCAAAAAATAAGTTTGTTCTAAAGAGAACACTAACATTGTTACTGAGCAACCACATGGTGGAGAAATCATGATTGCTACGTAAACTTCATCAGCCACTTGAGCGAGATGAGGAAATAGGGATGGCATTATACCATCATTAGTTTGAACTGGAGGGAACAGAGAAAGTGAGAGGTAATGAACAAAGGCTGCTGACTTCTTGGATTCTGCAGGATGGGACCATAGACCTATTTGGCTGCAAACGTGCGCGATCTGTCCAGAAAAGAGAAGAAAGATACAGAAGGCAATTCAGAGATCATCAGGGCTGCGACTCCCACAGCAGGCCCAGAGTACACAGATGAGGAGAAGAGGGGAAGAGGCAGGGCAAGGCTGTTTTAAAGGACAGGGCCATTTCCCCCCAAAGAAAACCACAACATGGGCTTTTCCCCCAAACTTGAGTGCTGCCGCATAGGACCCTGCAGAAAGCCAGATAGACGCTGCTCCTTACACAGCCTTGGGGATGACACTGCCACCCCAGCAGGCCTGGAGGGCAAAGCATTGAGCCATAGAAGATTCTTCTCAGGTCCTAAAATCTCATGCAATTTGTCTTGCTAGATCTTGGATTTGCTTGGGACTTGTCACCCCATTCTTCTTCCCTATTTCTCTCTTTTGGAATAAGAAAGTCTGTCCTTATCCCACCATTATATTTGAAAGCACATATCTTGTTTGGTTTTGCAGGTTCACAGTTAGGGAGGAATTTTGCCTTAGAATAAATAGTAGCTCAAATCATTTCATTCTTATCTGATTTCGATGAGACAGGACTTTAGACATTAGAGTTGATGCTGGAACGAGGTAAAACTTTGGGGACTTGTAAGGATGGAATATATATATTTATTTTGCATGCAAGAAGAACATGATTTGGGGGAGCAAGGCACAGAATGCTATGGACTAAATTGTGTCCCCCTAAATTTGTATGTTGAGGTCCTAATCCCTCATATGAGTGCATTTAGAGATGGGGCCTTTGGAAGGTAATTAGGTTTAGATGAGGTCTTGAGAGTGGAGCCCCCATGATGCGATTAGTGTCATTAGAAGAGACTAGAGCACGTGGTCTCCCAACCCTATCCCACAGCCTTGTGGAGACAAAGAAAGAAGACCCCTGTGGGTCAGCCAGAAAGAGGGCTGTCACCAGAATCCTCCAGAGCCTAGATCTTGGACTTCCAGCCTCCAGACTGTGAGAAATAAATGTGTATTGTTTAAGCCACCCAGTTGATAGCATTTGTTATAGAAACCCAGGCTGGCTATCACAATAACCATAAGGGTTTTTGCTGAATCGTCACAAAGAGAACCACTGGCTACACAGCTTACAGTAAACAAATCACCGAATAATATGGATAGGCCATATTATTCCATGTGCATGAAAGCACATGGATTTTTGGAGTAGAAATCAGAAAACACAGTCATGGTTTAGACTAGCATCTTTATCAAGGTCAGAGATAACTGAGCTATTTGGGTTTTAAAAAATGGGGTTAAGTGTAGAGATCTCAGGCATCTCAGGTGGTTTTCAAAATCACTTTCTGGATGTCTTCCTTGGCCTCCCACTGGTTTCTCCCTGAATGTTTACCAATTTAATCTACAGAAATATTTCCAGTGACAGTATCATCCACCAAGCCCTGCCAATGCAGGGCAGGAATGAATGCATATTCTTTTCCTGTCTCCAACCAAATGGCAGGGAGAGAAAAAGCAAAATATTCATCTTACTTCAGGCTACTCTGCAGGTAGCAATAACCCTTTACATTTTTTATGGCACTTGATATACTATGCTAATAATATGATCTTCATAGCAAACCCTGCGAAGTGGTTGGTATCATCATCCCATCTTGCAGATAGGAAAATTGAGGATCAGAAAGGTTAAATAACTTTCCCAAGATCCTTGCATTAATAAAGAGTGCAACTGGGACCCCAGTCCAAAACATCTGACTCCAGAGGTTATCCACTTATCTGTATACAGTATTGTCTCTCCAGGCATGTGTACCTGTGTGCATACACATGTGCTCATGTGACAGGCATGTGGTGGGAAGACAGGGGAGTGATTCTCTTTGAGTGAATGTTCTACACCTAGGGGTATATTGCTACTATTAATATAACAATTTTTATTAATATTTGTGTTTATAAATGCTTATTATTTTGAAAAATTCTTTTCAGAAATGAAGACTGGGGAAGGAATATGACACAGAGGCAATCGGGTTGGTCATTGTTATTCATTCTTTCATTCATTTATTCATTCATTCATTCAGCAAGTGTTCATTGGGTCCCTCTCTTGTGCTAAGCATGGTGCAGGTGCTACAGGCCTCCCTGGACATAGACTCAGTCTCTGCACTTGCCACTCAAGACCTTGCAATGGAGTCTATCTCTCCATGACGTGACTGGCAATCTGTCAGGGCAGCCCCGGGCCAGGACTCCCCAGTACCTGTGTAGACAATCTCCATGTCGGATGTAGCCTTTCCCTGGCATTCAGCAGCGGACATGAAAAGAATGCACTCTCATTCTTCCCAGGCTCTACCTGGGCGTGGTGGGTGCTGCTGACACTATGAGGCATCTGTAAATAAAGCCTGGCTAATCTCCTTAGCCGGATGGTGGTGTCAGCCGGCTTGGAGCCGGCAGGAAAGCAGCACCATGCTTTAGATTCCCCAGATTGTTAGAGGAGGTGGGTGAGCCACAGCAGATCCCACACAAACAGAAGGGCCTGAGCTGACTTGCCCAAGGGAGGGGGATTGAGTTCAGAGTTTTCTCTCAGTTTGCTCATCTGGGCATGCCCTGTGAGGCTTCTTTACCAAAACAGAGGGGCTGAGCAGAGTCCCTGGATGCCAGGCCACCAGTCAGGAGTGTGAACATGCCACTCCCACCCCAGTGGACAGCTCTCTGGGACTTACAGGCAAAATCTGAACCCCCAGCCTAGGTGGTACGTGAGGCTCTCCACGGGATGACATACCTGGGCCATGTTTCGGCAGTTCTCTAAAACTTATATAAATGGTGGGGCCTTCGTTAAGAAAAGAATACAAAATAGCTGGGGGCTTTCCCAGGATCTGGGAAGAGGCCAATGGCAGTAAGGGGGGTGAAGCTTAAGCGCTTCATTAGCATCATGAAAAGACCCACCCTTGCCCACACTTACTTTTTCTGTCCTTTTTCTCTTTACTCCTACGTGGATCCCTCTCTTACAGCCAACATTCTTCATCAGTGGGTACCTTCCAAACCCTGTCCTAATGCTCTGTGAGAAAAGTCTGCATGTAAGATGATCATAACCTCTTTGAGACACAATATTAACAATAATTATTATTAGAGCGACTATTTTACTGGGTGCCTCCTATGTATCAGCATTGTGCTAGACTCTTACATCTTGCAAGGTAGGGAAATAGTAAATACTATTATTTCTTTGTTGTATATTACATTACAGAGATGTTAGATAACTTGTCAGTGGCCCCATAGCTAGTAAGTAGCAAAAAAAGGTGTAATTTTAAAATGACATATTTCTAACTACAAAGCCTATGCCTGTTTCTCTCTGCCAAAATGTTTTTATTCTTTTTTTTAAAGATTTTATTTATTTACTTTTTTTTTTTTAATAGAGGGGAAGAGAGAGAGAAAGAAAGAGAGAGAAACATTAATGTGTGGTTGCCTCTCACATGCCCCCTACGGCAGACCTGGCCTGCAACCCAGTCACATGCCCTGATTGGGAATCTGGGAATCAAACCGGCAACCCTTTGGTTAGCAAACTGGCAATCAATCCACGGAGCCACACCAGCCAGGGCCAAAATGTCTTTATTCTTTTGTGTGTCCTCTGTAATGTCCCCCATAAAGCACAGTGTCAGACATTATGGCATAATGTTATCCATATTCCCCGAACCACTGATACCTGGATGAGAATGTCCCTTAGGGGTAAATGGAGTCAAATACTTGCAGCCAGGTTCCAGAAAAATTCAAGACAGTGTTATCATCATACTAGACCTTCTGAACATTTATTCTTTAATGCTTATGAATGGATTGTTTTATCAGGCCTTCCATTTCTTTTATTAGGGTTTCCACATGAACTGGCCTATCCTGCCTGTATCAGTTAGGTACACCACAATAATGCCGTGAAAAAATCACTCTGAAATGAAATGGCATTCAGCTATAAGCATTGGCTTCTTGTGCAGACATCTACGGATCAGCCAGAGCTCTGCTGACCTAGACTGAGCTCAGCTGGGCTTGCTTTGATTTCCAGTCAACTCCCTATGTCTCTCATCCTCCTTGGGTCAGTGGTTTCCCAGGGTAAATTCATCTCAGCGTAGACAGGTACCCAAGAGAGCCATACCAACCATCTAAGTATATTCAAGTCTTTGCTCATGTAATGTCTTCTAAAATATTGGCCAAAGAAAGACATGCGGCCAAGCTCCAAGTCCAAGGAAGGGAAGTATCCCCTGCCCACCATGAGGCCATGGCAAGGGCAGAGGTGCATGGCATCCCTGCCGGGGTGAAGCCCTGAGACCAGAGATCAGCTGTAAAATGGTAGGAGAAACCTGCCCTCAAGTCATTGTCCTGCTCTCAAAATAGGCTTCCAGTCAATTCAAAGGCTATCTATCATGAATTTTCAGGATTTTCCAAATCACTTTCATTTCAATTGCAGCTTGATATATTCTATATAATATTTTCAGAGGAGAGTAGAAAAGACATGGCAAGTATTGAAAAAAATAAAAAATTATTTCCAAGGAAAAGCAGGCCTTGTAAGATGAAAACCACCATCCAGTAGTATTAGAAAGACATCACTAAGAAGTGCCAGCTTATTTCCAAGTCTCCTGGTCTCAACTTGAGCAGGTCTAACCATAGATAGGGGAGAGACTCCCCCTCTACCTATAAAAGATTAAGGAACTTTTCGAGTCATTTGATATCAAGAAGTGACACAGTTTGCATTCTTTCCTTGCACTGGACTGTGATTAAAAGTTTGATGTCCTACCTTTTTTGAACCAGCAATCTGTCTGTTAAATTAGACTAACTATAGCCTGAGGGGATGTCAGGTAAACAGGAAAGCAACTGGAATGTACTCACAATAAAACAAAGGAACAAAAGATAAAAAGGCACATTGGAATTCTTGAGGAAGAACCCCATACTTAAGTTGTCAGGAAACGCATTCTCTTTTTAAGGCTGTTTTGTCATTGTCACTGGAAATTAATGTCAATGGTCATCGAAAAAAAATCTTTTGAGAAATGTGTGTAGAAACTATGCATTTTTTAAAAGTCTAGAAATGGATGCATCAGAACTAGTAAGGAGATTATTTCTATGTATTGGAATCATAAGCAGCTTTTGTTTCTCCTTTATTTTATGTTTACTTTCTGTTTCTTCTTTATTGACCATGTTTTAATGATATAATTTTTTAAAAGCTTAAAAGAAGAAAAGGAACAAAGAAAAATTTTTCGTTTCTGGAAATGGCCAGTCATCTTCTGCAGACATTGGTTCTCTGTGCTGATAATAGTTGTGTGGTGGCATGAATGGCTCCACAATAAATAAATTTAGGAAGAGCTGTCTTAAACAGAATTAAAACTTAAAAAAACAAACAAACAAACCCTGCAGTAGTTAATACCCAAAAAGAGGGTAGAGTAAGCGGTTTTCCCAACCTTACTAGACCAATAGTCCCTTCTTCAAGAAGCAGGCCTCTAGAATATCGTTCCTTGGAAACTGCTATTCTTGACCACTGGGGCCAAAGCATCAGTTCTGGTGCAGAGAACAATAAATCATTCAGGCAAGACAGGTGGACCGGACTGCTGCCAGCCAGGATGCCCGAGCAGGTCTGTGCTGCCCTCTCCTGGGTTTTGTGGACCCTCTGCCTCCTCCATCCCCTCCCCTGTTTTCTCTACCCTGTACACCCTCCCCGCTGCCCTCACAAAACTTCAGGGTCAGTACCAAGCTGACAGATTGACCATGTGAGAACTCCTCAGTCAAGGCTAGATGCTGCTCCTCTGTGTTTTATAGCAACCTGGGGTGTCCTTTCACATAATAAATCATTCATCCAATGAATCCATTTCTCATTCAAAAAATGTATGCCTCACATGAGCCAGGTGCTCTTCTAGGCATTAAGAATACAGTGGTAAGAAAAACAAGTACTCCCTTTGCCTTCTGGAGCTTAAATTCTATTCAAGAGAGTTAGTAGGCAATAAAAGAATTGGTAAGATGGGTCGTGAGTTGATCATTGTTAAACCTGGGTGGTAGATACATAGAGTTGTTTTTACAATTCTCTCTGCTTTTGCAAATGCTTGCAATTTTCCATAAAAAGGGTTTTTCAAAGTAAATAAAAGGATCGCACAACTAAATGCAAAATTACATCTAAGGCAAGTATTTGGAAAGAGAGATGGATGGTGCAATAAGAGCACCTGATGGGGATGAAGCAATGGACGAGCTGATTTTTAAAGAATGAGCAGTCACTACATAGCGTCCAGACAGTGGGAAGAGATTCCAACAGAGGGGACAGCAGGTGCCCATGGCTAACAGTGGAAGGAGAGCCACACAAAGGGCTAAAGGAAGCCAAAGTGACTGGGGCGGTGAGAGAACATGCTGGGAGAGGAGCCCAAGAAGTAGGAGGTACCAGACCAGGTCAGTCTCCCCTGCTGGACTCAGACCACCAATGGCAGCAGCAGGTACTGTCCACTTATATCTGGCCTTCTAGGATCTCTACAGAGTCTGTGGAGCAAATGTGTAAATAATAATTAAAGAATGAGGAAAGGAACAAGGTGAGGCAGACGAGCAGCCAGTGCCAGGTGCAGTCAGGTCGTCGATGTCCTAGATGTTCTCCTGTCTTTTAGTGACCGCTCCCTGGAGTGCCCATTCCTACCTGTGAAACTAGCAGTGGCCCCCGCCGAGAGGCAGTCTTCCCCACCTCGGATGGTCCTGCCATGTGAAAGCACCTCTACCTGGGACTGTCATGGGGCATCCATGACTCCAGGCCTCTCTGCATCCCCTCATGTACTTAATCCCAGGGGAGGTGGAATGGGGTATTTGTCAAGTTTGGAAGGAAAAACTTTTCTCTTTGGAGCCAGCTGCCCACACAAACCCGTTTTCCGCCCTGGTCCTCTGTGTCCTCAGTTTTATATGAGGCCCATCCCCCAGAGAAGGCACCATGGCCCAGCCCTGCTGTGACTAAGAGAGTAGTCTGCGCAGTACTGGTGTTTCATGTCAGTTAGCCCTCTGACCCATAGATATAAACCACATCTTCCGATTTATCAATAACAAAAGTGATAGTTAACCCTTATCCCTTCTCCTTGGTCTTATTTCTCTGATTTGGGATAGAAAAGAAGAGTGTTATTTATTGATCCCTCTCAAAGACCCCCTATCCCTCCTAAGGACGATCACCATCTACTGCTTTCAGCTTTGACTTGATTACCTGTTTATGATCTTCAGCTCACAGCCCTGTTTCCCCTAAAGCTCCCACTTATACATCCTATCTTTTTGCCTTTAGTTCTTACTAGACAATCCTATTTTATTCTTTTATTCATTTATTTAATAAGTAAGGTAGAGAAGGCTTTTTCTCCCATGAAGCTTACAGTCTAGTGAGAGTCAACCACAAGAAAGAAGCACCAAGATAGCCCTGGCTGGTGTGGCTCAGTGGATTGTGTGCCAGCCTTCGAACCAAAAGGTTGCTGGTTCAATTCCCAGTCAGGGCATATGCGTGGGTTGCTGGCCAGGTCCCCAGTGGGGGGCGCGCAAGAGGCAACCACACACTGATGTTTCTCTCTCCCTCTTTCTTCCCCCTTCCTCCTCTCTAAAAATAAATAAAATCTTAAAAAAAGAAGAAGATAATTTCAGAGAGTAATAACTACTATAAAAATGATACAAGACAATGTGATAGAGAGTATTTGTGACTGAATATCAGGAAATGGTGTTTAAAAGGAAACCTGAAAGATAAGAAGGAAGTAGTCATGCAAACATCTGGAGGAAGAACATTCTGGGCAGAGGGAACAACATTTGCAAAGGCCCTGAGGTGGGAATGAGGCTGATGTGTTTGAGAAAGAGAAATAAAGAGGTTATGGCTGAAGAACAATGAAGTAGGGTGTGATGCAGATTCAGATCAGGTTGGCAGGTACCAAATTATCTGGGGGAGTCTTTGTGGTCTGTGGTGAGGACTTCGGAGTTTTGGCCAAAGTGTGAAGGGAAGCCGTTTGTTGTTTTTTTGACTGAAAGCTCCTGGAACTTTGGTGTTCTTGACTTTAGACTAAGCTCCATCTACTTTGAACCCTCTTTTGTAACATATCAGGAAGAACCCCGGGCCTTTCCCATGATATTCATTGTTCTGTGACAGGTCACCACTCTTGTCAAGTTGAAAAGTGAGATTATAAATCATTAACAGGTCGAGCTTAAGCTCCACCCCTTCAGGCATATCCACGGTTGCTTGTTAGGTTTCTATTTGTTCGTTTTTGTTTTGATTTATAAGAATTACAGTAAAGGGTCAATGCTTAACATCCAAAAAGTGAGTCACTGATAGTAGAATATCAGGCAGTTCTGGGGAAAAACCTTTGAGATCTCTACAGGTCTCTAGAGTAGACAACACCCTATATTCTGTATGCATAATTCTAGAGTTGGGGACAAGCTCTAAAAAAAAAAATACAGTAAGAGTGGGAGGGGAAAGCAAAAAGGCGTGCCAATTATTTCAGTAAAAAAAAGCAAAGAAACTGGAAGTGCACCCCCCGAAGAGAAACACAGTGCAATATTGATGGGGAAATCCCCTCCTTAACCAGTTGAGCACTTTGAAAAGCATATCTAAACAGAGAAAAGGGGAAAAACGTATTCTCTAACCTGCCTTGTGGAGTTCATTATTCAGAGCACATGTTGTTGGGGAATAGGGGTGGGAGGAAGATTCTCATGCTCATCCTACCCAAATTTTATTTTACTCACTCTGCCCTGCCAAAACCCAGACTCCAGGGACTGGAAACACATGGAAGAGAGGCACCCACTGAAGACTCAACCCCTTATAACAGCCGGAAATCAGCTTTGTGCCTCGCCAACGTGATTGGCTATAGAGACTTCAGGCTCACCTGTCACTTCCTGGAAATGAGGATGAGGCTTTTATTTCTAGTAACTGAATTCCCCAACTGGGAGAAAGCTTCGGAGGTCATGGTCTGTCTGTAATAAGACAATTGGAATTTCCCCTGATTTTCAAAAGTCCCAGGATTCCGGGGGGTCTCTAATTCACACAGCTTCAGAGAACCTCAGTGAGGAGCCCTTTCCTCTCCTCTAAGCCACAAACCTTCCAGATTCACACATTTTACAAATAGCTGTTGTGCCACTGGAGGCAGAAGGTTTCGGTACTATTTGGAGCACTTCTACCTTTGATCTGAGTGCCATGCTATCAGAGCAGAAATCAGAAAGAAGCATTCTGCTTTGCTATGCGGCCAAATGAGGAGCCACTAGTAATCCCCTGGAAGGTCCCCCTTGCTTCCAGGGCTGGGGGTGGGGGGTGGGGGGTGGGGTGAGGGGGGAGCAGCTTGGCAGGGAGCCCTGCAGAGGAGGCTGTTAGCTTCTTCTCTCCTTCGAGATCTCTATCTACACATTGCAGTCCCAAACCTGCCATATAGAGATAATGAAAGAGATAGAGCTCCTGGGGGGACCTGGGTAAGCCAGGTACCAGCACAATCAAGGGTGAACAAAACTATTACGAAAAGCAAGGCAGGTATGCGGGAAAGCAAGAATGTCCCCTACTTGTTTGAGTTTAGTGCCTGTCTGAGCTTGAGACAGGATGGTGTTTCTCAAAATGCTCCCTTATTCTCCTTTCCAAGTTCAATTCATTTCAATCCAGCAAACTTCCATTGTGTGTAATGTGCCAAGCGGACTCTGATATGGGCTCTGTACTCGTGACAAGGTGGAAGAATCAGCTAACTAGGGCAGGGGTTGGCAGGGCCAAGCAGGCCAAATGTGGCCCACTGCCTGCTTTGTAAGCCTGCAAGGTAAGAATGATTTTCACCTTTTTACTTGGCTTTTTAAAAATCAAAAGAGGAATTATATATTGTGGAATGCAACAATTTTCTGAAATTCAAATTTCAGTGCCTAAAGTGTTGTAGGAACACAGCCCTGCACATCCATTTAGTTCACGGCTGCTTTTGCCCTGAAGTGGCTGAGCTGAGTAGTTGCAACAGAGACCACATGGCCAGCAAAGCCTAAAATATTTATTGTACTATCTGACCCTTGACAGAAAAAGTTTGCCGAGCCCTGAGATAAAGTTACACTCCCAGCAGCTTTTGCACAAAGGGCAATGATATAAGGTCATTTCCCAAGTTAAGAAAAATCTGATGCTATCTAAGTGTTGCTGTGTATTCTATTATTTGTTACAATGACTTAATAACTTGGTTTAATTGCCACTCTTCCATGTTTATGTGGGCTTTTTAATATACTTGAATGCAGGAAATTCTCAGGCTTCCCTAAGAAGGTTCTAAAGTGAGAGTTGAGTAAGTGCAGGGTGAGGCAGTAGGTACTAGAGGTGACAGAGCATCAGAGGCAAGCCTCAAAGTCAGACAAGATGACCTGGGTTCAAATCTGAGTCCCATCACTAACAGAAGATGACCCTGGACAAATTGCTTTACTTTCTCGTGCCTCAGTTTTATGGTCTATAACCTGGGTATAATAAAAATATTTACCTAATAGGTTTTTCCTAAAGATTAATTAAAAGATATAAAAGAGTGCCCATTCTTATTAGTTAACCATAATTATTGTGAGAAATGTCACAACTCGTACATTCTTTAAAGCTTATGTACTTGCACACTATCATTTAGTGACTAGTGATGAGTGATGCTGGCTAATGTTTACGATGCTCTTCTAATGAAGTCGGTTTGCTTATTTGTTTTAAAACAATATCTGGCAATAAGTTAAAGGGAACTTAACTGATTGTAAAGTAAAGCTGCAATCTCTCCAGAGAAAAACAATCACAAAGAGATGATGTAACTTCATTTTCTAGAATGCAGACACAGATGGCGCCAGGTGACAGCTAAGGCCAGCGAGGTAAGAAAGATGTGTTGTTGTGTAGAACATTAAAAGATGATTCTTATGGCAGCAAAATGCAGATCAGAGGGTGAAAGGAGTTAAAGACACATTAACTCTGACAAACAACCACAACAGAATAGAAAAACTAGTTAGTGGCTGTTAAAGATATATCTGGACACCGCCAGTCAGTGAAATTTTTATTCAGAGCTGCTTGATGAACATGAATTAAATCCAAGGTACTTAATGTTTCCCCATGCATTATGTTATTTTGAACTTTGATCTAATTTGCACAAGTTGAAATTAGAAAGTAATTTAAGTGGGTGTTAAGAGTTTAATGAAGAATTACATTTTTATAGAAAATTCACCAAATAGCCAATCCTACCTTTAATGTTATCTTCCCCTGTAGAGAAAACTGTCAGCCTCCACAACCCTACGCAGACATCAGCATTCTCTGAGGTGGCAAATCCCCTAAACTCACAGAAACTGCTGGGAAGAATTCATCAGCTTCTACAAGGCTTGCTTTGTAACCCCAGCCTTCTGAGTGATGGTCAATATCACAGTGTGACAAAGAGGGTGATGACTCCTGTTGACGAGTCACGAACACCAGCTCTTTCGCCAGCTCGCTTTGTGAACTTCATCAAGCCATGTATCTCTCTGACCTCAGTTTTCTCATCTGACAAAAGAGTGGAGGTGACTAGTTGAACTTTAGTTTTCCTCTGAATTATTAGATACCATGACCTTTAAATTGCAAACCAGCAGCACGACTTTTGTCATCTCTGCTACTATATTTGGTCAACTCTTGAGGGTCTATAGCAGGGACAGGTGCATGGGAAAGGAATGAGTAAAGTGACAATGGCAATTCAGAGCTATTCTACAACTTCATTCTCTCCTTCCATGAAAGAAACTCAAAGGAAACCAAGAGGACTGGTTTCAATTTGACCTCTCTACCTTCTACTTAACATCTGTTATGGACCAAGCTGAACATGACATGGTCGCTGATGGGGGAATTGCTTTCTGTATTGATTGCACAATGGCCAGGAAGGAATCTGGGAGAACCCCAAAACACATCCTTTTAATTATATAATCTATGGCATTTCTGATTCTTTTCAGTCCCAGTTTGGCATGCTCCATTTCTTTTCTCACCCTCATCTCTTCCTATTTGCTCACTTGCCCCTTAACCTCAGTGCAGCCAATGGGCGGCTCCCCTTTGCCTTTATGAAGGTCAGACTATTTTTTATCTGTTAGTACATGACACTAGCCCTGAGGGGAAGTGGGGTGACTGCAGCTGCCAGTTACAATCATAATACTTTAAAAAGACAGTGATAAAGAAGTGCCTTCAGGGGCACTTTCTCAGTCCTGTCAGCTGCATGTCTAAGGTTTGGGGAGCCTCTTACACCTCTGTTTTGAAACAAAAGAAAGAAAAGTAATAAATATCCTCAGAGAGAGAGGTACTTCTGGGATGAGGACTTTTACTTCTCAAATTGTGTACCGGGGGCAACAACTGGACAGCATGAGAGTAATGAAAATGCAGATCAGACTTTAAAAAGTGAGTTGTTATTTCATAAAAGCAATGAAACCAGAAAGTAGTACCTGCATCACTGAGGAGAAGGGTTCCCTCCAGAGGAGTGAGGATGGGCGGTTGAGGGCAGGGCCATCCCCTGTGAAGAAGTACTGTACTTCTCACCCCTGAAAGCACCTTTAAACCCCATCCTATTCCATACACTCCACAAAGGCATGATTTTTTTCTTTATTAGCTTTGTGTTCATTGCTATCGCCCGAGTACTCAGAACAAGGCCTATCTGATACATAGCAGGTGCTCAATAAATTTGTTGACTACATGACTGATGGTAATATTCAGAAAACCACCTGAGTTCATCTGAGGCTTGCCCAAACCCCAATCACGTGAAAGAGGGTCAGGTGCCCACAGAGACTGCTCCTTCTTGTGGATCAGTGCGCTGAGTGGGTCTGAGGTCAGTTCTTCAGGAGACACTCTGGGATGGAGGTTTATAGGAAGTTTATTGGGGAGTGATTGTGGAAAAAGTACTTATGGGGGAATAAGGATGGTAGAATAAGGATAGTAGAACAGTCCCAACAGCCTCGGATGATTCCATGGGGAGTTCGGGGACTGAGATGGCTTTGAGGATGTGTCCTGCCCTGAGGAAAGGGGACCAGGCCTGTACATACCCCCATCCACCTGTCATTGGATTTCGGCTGTCCCCTGTGGGAATATATGACCTTGGGTAATATGGATCTCTTCAGCAGAGGGCAATTCCAGTGGACCGGCCACCTATACTTGCAGCAGCTAGAGAATGCGTGTTTCATTCCGAAGGTGGGCTCTGGGCAGTCGTCCCAGCATCCACACAGTGGCCTTTCCCTGTGAGTTTGGAGGAGGAGGTTCATCATTCGAGTACCATACGCTGGAGGTGGCTATTTCACCTTGGATATCTTGGTAGCTGGCCACAGAAACCAATCCTCGTTCCCCGAACCAACTGATGTGATAAGAGGGAGGTCACAAATGGATAGGAAGCTACAAAACAGGCATAGGTACACAAGAGGGACTGGAACTGGCATCAGATCAGCTTCTGGACACCAATGCTGGCCACTGCCCTGGGAATTACTGTACTCCACTCTTTGTTGTTGTTGTTTTAAATCCTTCCAATACTCTGCTCAAGATCTTAGGAATTGGGAGAAAGACTCTGATTGGCTTGGTTTAGTTCATGTATCTATCACTTAGGTAGGGGCAGATAAAGAATAGTCTGCTCCTACCTAAGTGATACCCACCAAAACTGCATACAAGGTGGGTAAGGTGCCATGAAGAATGCGAAATATATATACACATACTCACACACATACACAAATATCCAAAAGAGTGGCCAATAATTAGCCAAGAGGATGTGTGCCTTTCCCCCACCTAATCCAAAAGATATGAACAGTGGACTCAGACACCACTCTGGGGCATAGAGGGTGGGAAACACCTGGTCAAGAGTTCCATCATGCCTCCAAGTCAGCAACGGATGTGGCAATTTTCAAGATGAAGTTCTACTAATCTAAAACCTAAAAACCTTTCCTAAAGAAGAGAAAAAAGGGCAATGTCTTCTAACTAGGAAGTTTCATATCATAGCTTTCTGGAGACTAAAACAACAAAATACTTTTCCAGGATAGTCAGCAAATTAATATTAGACTTTCCTTGCATTTTTTTCCCTTGCTGTCCTTTTCCTTTTGCTTTGTTAGTTGGAATATCCCATAGAAGTTAAGGCTAAGTAAGGTGATAAAAGGAAATGGAGTTTCTATTCATTGTTCATGGGTGGTAAGTGGGCCAAAGCTCATATCTGGGGCTTTCTGTTTCCCCAGAGAACAGGGAGACATCATCACTAAGTCTAGCACAATGTCAGGCACAGAAAGCCCTCAATGTGTGTTGGAGGTACAGAAAGGAGGGAAGGAGGAAGAGAGGGAAGAAAAAGGCAAGAAATGCTCTTGACACAGCAGCATTTAGATTACAGGTGGATCACACTTCTTTTTCACACATGACCTTTTCTGACTAGCGACCATGTGGAGAGATGTAGACAGAGACTTGGGGGAAGGGAGGCAGGAATTATTAATCAAATCTCCTTTTGATTAACAGAAGAGTATAGGGATAGGGCAGAGCATGTTTTGAGAGTCATCTACTGATTGATGACTTACTCAAAGAACTAATTATTGAACGGCTAACAGTTTGGAGGGGAAGATGTAGAATAATAGAAATTTATAAACCACTTCTAATCCAACAATCTTATTTTACAGATGAAGACATCAAAGACTGGAAAAATAATGTGTGACTTCCACTTCTGATCAAAATGGAGTAGCAGGGAACATACTCACCATCTTTCTTGAAACAGACACGATCCCTCTGTCTCAATATTTGCCCCTCCTCATTCTGAAAACCAACTCAGTACTTGAAGGCAGAGCTGGGACTAGTCACTTGGGTGACTCTGAGAGCAAGTGTCTTCTTTAATTTGTCACCTTGGGCACTTTGCTAGCCTCAAGGGGAGAATTTTGTATGCTTGAAGTGAAGTTCCAGGTGCAGAGGTAAAAGTTCTTAACTGACTGCATGGAGCTCTACTTCTCATATGCTTCTTTTTTTATGTGGTTTTGGTTTGGACTCTACCTTTGATAAAAACATTTGCTTACAACAGCTTCCCTGCCTCTTCCTAAGCCTCCCCCATATTCATCTACCTTCATTTAGCTGCCATTATGGGGACACCCCAGTATGGCTGCTGCCTTGAGCCAAGCTGTGGTTGAGGTCACCTCCCCCACATATTGTCCTGCTGAAGCTCACTTTTCTGTCTGCCTGGAGCATTAGCCACTTGACCTTTCCTAGAATCTGTCCTGCTTTTTTTCCTAGTGTTGCATGTTGTACTATGGTCTCAGTCACTCATGTCAAAACTCTGCCTTTCACCTCCTGTGGCAAGTACACTGAGTATAAAAAAATTCCAAGCAGATTAGACTGGACTAGTCTTGTCCCGTTTTCAGAGATGGTGATGTTGGGTGACGAGGTGGAATCTGGGAAACGTGTGAGTGGAGGGAGTATGCCAAAAGGCAAGCAAGATGCCACTGAGGTTAGAAGCCTCTGTTTTTTTTAGCAATCATGGGACAGTGGCACTGCCCCTCTCTCTAGAAATTGAAACAAAACTTAAGAAACTAAGAGCAAATAGCTTTTCTCTTCTATATTTTGCAAGGGTGCTCACTGCTTTGCGTGTAGCCCAAGTCTTTCACAGATTCTGGTTTCTAGCTGGCACTCCAGGTACTACACTGCCCAGATGGAGGGAGAGTAGATACTGTTCCCTTATCATGACCTATAATAATGGGATCTTGGGTTGGGAAGGCGCCCTTAAGGTTGATTTTATGCATTCCCCTGCCTGCAGCTCTGTACTCCTCTACAGACAGAGCATTAGCTGTCTGCCCTGTCATGAAGCAGCCCCTGCTCATTCACACTCATTCCAGTGGTGGGCAACTCCGTGAACATGGGACAAGAAGGGAAGATATTTTTGAGGTCTGGATTAGATGTCATACTCTCTCTCTCTCTCTCTCTCTCTCTCTCTATCTATCTCTATCTCTCTCTCTTCTTTTTTTAGACAGTATCTTATTTTGTTTTAAAAGATTTTATTTATTTATTTTTAGAGAGAGGGGGAGGAAAAGAAACATCAATGTGTGGTTGTCTCTCATGTGCCCCCTACTGGGGATCTGGCCCACAACCCAGGCATGTGCCCTGACTGGGAATTGAACCAGCAACCCTTTGGTTTGTAGGACTATGATCAATCAACTGAGACACACCAGCTAGGGGTAGATGTCATATGCTCTTATGCAAGACCAATTTCTCTTGTCTCATCCATTGTAGAGAAGGGAACAGAGAAGACAGCAGGCTGCAGGAGAAATAGAACTTGAAACCAAGACAATTGAGTTCAAGGTTGAGGGTACTTGACTCTGTTTAAACCCTTGCTACTCAAAGTGTGGCCCATGGACCAGCAGCATCAGCTTTCCCTTGGAGTTCAGTAAAAATGCATAATCTCAGGTCCTACCTTAGACCTACTGAATCAGCTTCTGTATTTTTATCAAAATCTCCAAGTGACTCTTTCATAGAGTAGCTCCCCATTCTCTATAGTTTTGCTTTCTGTGGTTTCAGTTACCCGCGGTCAAGCTCCATCTGACAATATTAAATCGAAAACTCCAGAAATAAACAATTTATAAAAGTTTTAAATCGCATGCTGTTCTGAGTAGTGTGAAGAAATCTCACGCCATCTTGCTCTTTCCAGCCCAGGATGTGAATCATCCCTTTGTCCAGCGTCTTCACACTATATAGGCTCCCCACACATTATTACTTTGTAGCTGACTCAGTTATCAGAACGTATTGTGGTGCTTGTGTTCAAATAACATTTACAGGAGCCTAACGCTACATCACAGTGCCTCCATCACTCACCTCACTTCACTTCATCACGTAGGCATTGTGTGATCGCACATCATCACAAGAAGAAGGGTCAGTACAGGACAATAAGATATTCTGAAAGAGAGAGACCACAATCACATAACTCTTATTACAGCATATTTTAATTGCTTTTTAATTTTTAAATCCTCACCTGAGGATATGTTTATTGATTTTTAGAGAGAAAGAAAGGTGGGGGGACATCAATGTGAGAGAGAAACATCCATCAGCTGCTTCCTGTGTACTCCTTGGCTGGGGATTGATCCTACATCCTAGGTGTGTGCCCTGACCAGGAATTGAACCCACAAACTTTTGTTGTACAGTATGATGCTCCAACCAACTGAGCCACACCAGTCAGGTCTTTACTACAGTGTATTTTTATAATTGTTTTATTTTATTATTAATTATTGTTGTTTATCTTTGACTATGCTTAATTTATAAATTAAACTTTATCATAGGTATGTATATATAGGAAAAAACATTACACAGTGTTCAGTCCTATCTGTAGTTTCAGGCACCCACTGGGAGTCTTGGAACATACCCCCCAAGGATAAAGGGGGACTACTGTACATTTGAGTTTGAAAAACACTGTTCTACAGTTTATTCTCCATTATTCATTGTGAGCTGTGGTACAAAAACATCAACCTAGAGCAAGACTGTATGTCAAAGTGTCTAAATCTGTCCCTATACCACACACATTCAGTTCCAGAATTATCCCAGTGATCCAACCAACCTTTTGACTTTGAAGGAGATGGGGAGTGTTCCTGAGGGTGGTTGATCCATCTGTTTTGCTCACACTAGAGGAGCCCTTCCTATCCACGTACCTTTGGCCCTGCCAGCTGCACCCCCAACACCACCCCACTTTGGAGCTCTTTTTGTACTTAGTACATGCAGAGAATTTCATTTTGTTGAGTTGCAGTGTTTTTTCTTTATGTGTGTGATTCATTTGGATTGCTTTTTTTGGTTTGTTTTTTAACAAGGGGTTGTTTTGGTGTCTCTGAATGACCCCCTTGTGGCCCCTGTTGCCCTAGCCACCTTTGATGTGAGGCCTCTGTTTTTAAGCATCAGGGTTCTGCCACCCAGACCTGGTGAGGCATATTTAAAGCTGTTTAAATTGACAGCCCAGGCAAACAGGATTAACTCTGTGGGCGCAGAAGGGGAGGTGGGGGCAGGGGCAGAGCTGCAGAATGGTTTACATGGATGAGCAGGAGGACAGCCGGCTGGGCTGGGAAGGGGCCTATCACTTGAGCCGGCCAAGAAATCTCGATCTGGGAGGTAGGCAGAGAGCTTGCAATCTGCTGGTGATTGGATTAGACATGGTGTGAAATTCGGAGCAGGGCTGCACGCTGCCGAGGCCCCGCTGAGGAGACCGTGCAGGGATGCCTGTCCCTGCCCCAGCAGGCCTTGGAGACGGCCCCAACGTCACAGCCCTCAGAGGCTCCCCCGCCGCTAGGCCCCCGAGTCTCCCTGCATTCTCAGGGAAAGCGGAGGCCGCCTGGGCCCCTGTTCGTGGGGCCCCTGTACCCTTGGCCTCTCAGCAGCGGCTGCGCAGCCTCAGAGGGAGAGGCCTCATCTTTCAAGTCTCTGGGTCCTGCACAGCTCTCTCTTGATATCTTTCCTCACCTTTTCTTTGTCTCTTTTTCTCAGCTTCCTCTTTTTCTTTCTCCCTCTTAAAGTCTGGTTCATTCAGCAGGATTCCACTCCATCTGGATTTGTTCAAGAGCCCAATTCAATTTGTGTTTTCCTCTTTTTCAGGGATTTGGAAGTTCTGACTCACAACTTTGAAGATTTTGAAACTTCTTCCTGAAGCCTAATCAGGCAACTGGGGCTGGGGGAACGAGTGAGTGGGTGGGATTCATCATTGCTGAGAAGTTGACAAGGTTTAAGGCCTGTCTGGCAAAGGCAGTAACACCAGGTTCAAGACTTAAAAAGGGGAGAGGAGGAAATAAGGAGAGGAAGAAGTTGAGGGGATGGAAATGGATTGTAAGGGGTATTCCCAAATGCCACGTAATAAAGAGACTCTGTCAGGAACCCAGCCTCCGGCTGGTGTTGGTGATACAAGCCAATGGCCATAGTGTGGACACCTGGGTCCCAGGCAGAGCGCTAAACCCAGTCATCTCTTGACCTCCCTCGGACTTTTATCATAAAGGCAATTTTTTAAAGTCTCTGAACCTTCATGCCCACCCAGAGAGGTCTTTGATTCTCAAAACTGCTTCCTCAGCTACTGCCCAAGTTCAACCGGTCAAGCATTCTTTCTTCTTGGTCTCTGTTTCACCGTGTATGAAGCAGGGACGTTAGGGTTCATATCCCCTTCACGTGTCTTCAAAAGTTACCAAGCTCTTGATATAGGAAAAACCTCCAAAATTCATCTAGTTCTAGCCATAACATTTTAGAGCTGACTAAAATCATAGAAACAAGCTCCCTGACATTACAGAAAATGAAACCGAGAACCCTTGGGCCCAGCATCACTTTTGTGTGTCCCATCACTGTACCAGCTTCCCCTATTAAATCACTAGTCCTCTTATTAGTTAAGGGGAAGCTTGAAGTATAACCAGGTCTCATGCTCTCTGTGCAGCATTCCTTCCCCTTCCGCCTGCTGCAACTATGGCTCTGCTTCCAAAGGTGCCTGAGCATGGTTCCCAACAAACCATAAAAAGGCTGTTCTCCCTGTGACACCCAGGAAAGCACCTGTGACGAGGGCACATTTCTCCCTCCCACTCTCCTGATTTTCTCTTGCTCTGAGTGCAGGTTCATGGCCTGACTTTGCCCGGTCCCAGATGCAGCTAAACTTTATCCCTCAGTAGGAGACTATGAGGCCTCCTGGATGTCTTTTAAAGTGGATAGCCTATACTCAACAATAGATTTCATTGTGCCAGTTTGGCACAATCTACATTGCCTACCCAGTTTCTCTCTGTCTTAATAAGATCTCAAAGTCCAAATCTGGGTTCACGAGGGAAGAGTATTGGCACTGGGTGAGATGTCTGCCATGGATGATGGAGAATGGAAACATTTAAGCTGCCATCTCTGACAGGGAAAGAGGCACACTGGTGTGCTCCGCAAAGAACGTATACCTTGCTCAAGCCTCACTCATATTTCCAAAGCCAGTCCCTTTTCTTTCTAAGGAGGCTTCTTCCTTCTCTTGCTGTGGCTGTAGCAAGTGTACTCAGGGTTTCCCTAGCCTCTGCATGGTTGAGAAGAGTGATTTTTCTGGTGAAAAGAAAAAGTTTTTTTAAGCACTCAGTTCCCACTATGCAAATATAGAAATGAACTAATAAATAAATAACCAAAAAATTATAAGCCCATGGGCCTTATTTAAAATGTTCCCAAATTCTGTGGACATCTTCTACCCACAATTCTCAGTTCACTGTTTATGCCACTGAGTCTCCAAAGTCGGCCCCCAACAATTTTTCCCTCTCTGTACTTGCATAAGTTTCTCCCATCAAGAGAGGGAGACAGAATCTCTTTTCTTTCCCCTCGATGTGGATTGTCCTTTGATTTGCTTTGAGACATAGAATTTGGCAAAAAGAACATTCTGGGACTCCTAAGCCCAGAGAAATCGTAGCTTCTGCTTCTTCCCTCTTTGGAAGCCAGTAGGGATATTAAAAGTGCAGCTAGCCTAGGTTCACACGCTAGGACCAAGGTAGCCACATGGAGAGGTAACAGGTACGTGACTCAGGTATTGTTGGACTTTCAGCCCAGCCCAGGCATGAGCAGAGTGCAGCCAAGTGAATGACTCCCTGTGACACCTCATGGTCAAAAGAACTGCCCGGCCAAGTCCTGCCCAAATTCCTGACCCATAGAGTTGTGAAAAATAATAAATTATTGTTGTTTTAAGCCACAAAGTTTTGGGATGGTTTGTTACACAGCAATAGATAAATTGAAACTTTGTCTTTTGTGATCATAAACATGGCCCAATACCAATGGAAGCCATCACTTCTTTGGTCATCTTGTTGAGCTCTTGTCTGGGTGACAGGCTGGGGACGGTCTACAAAAGAAATGAACAGTAATAAGCTGAGTCCATGAGTCATTGCAACTTATTTAAAAAGTCAGCCTATCATGGGCTCAAACCGCCAATATCATGGCTCCCTCATGGCTCCCATCCTCGGCACAGAGGGAACCACCGAGCTGTGCCGCGTGGTGGCGAGAGGATGAGAAGAGCGTGGGAATGTCATGGTACAGCTTTGGTAGGAAGGGCGGGGGTCTGTCACATTGCTTCTAAGCCCACTGCCTGATGCTGTTTCATTCAATCCTCGTTCCTTCCTTACTTGGGCTTGTGTGCCTATCTAAGCTCCACACAGCTTCAGTTACCTGCCCTTGATTTCTAGCTCATCACCAGAGGTGCCACCTTTATCCATCTTCTGAGTCTTATCATTCTTCTCAAAGGAATTCTGGAGGAAAAGCTGTCTTCACCTTGTCAGCTGCCAGAATCTGATCAGATCTTGTCCTAAGATGCAGTGGTTTGCCTATTGCCCTAGAGAGCTCAGTCCTGCATCTGCAACCCTGGGACATTCACAGAGCATTTAGTGTGCAGTTGGCAGTCAGGAGGGGTATGTTCAGGCAGGTAAATCTCCGATGGTTCAGTAACACTATTCTCTTTCATTTTTAAAAAATTAGGTATAATTGACATATAACATTATGTAAACAGTGTTCAGTATTTGAGAGAAGAAGGAAGCAAAGATATTTTACTAGTATGAGTTCAAGAGTATTTATTCTAAATAAGCCTATATTCCTTCAATAGGAGACTGGTTATATAAATCACAATAATATCAAAATATGGGATACTAACAGCTATAAAAAAGAATAAAGAAGTTTTTAAAATATATTGATATGGAAGGTTACCCAATAAACACTGTCATGTGTTTTTTTTTAAAGTTCAAAATCTGTACATAGTGTGCTTTCTTTTTATTAAAGGGCAAGCACAAAAATAATGTATAGTTACACATATTCACATTTGCATAAAGAATTACTGAGAGAATACACATGAAACGAATAACAACAGTTTCCCCAGGACAGAGAAGAGAGGAAAGAAGGGCAAAAGGGTAGATTGGTGGCATGTTGAATTAAAACTTACCATAAGCTTTTTTATTGTTTTGAATTTTGGACTGTGTGAATTGTAATACCTAATTCAAAAAAATGTTCTGGGGAAAGAGAATATGTACTTTGCCTAACTTGATTAAAGAATAACAGAAGAAGGAAAAACAGGGTCAGAAGCTTTGAATAGAATTATCCTATCTAAGTTGCCAGTCTGAACAAAGAGATTGAAAATCATAGGAAGGAAGGACGCTTTACCAAGGTGCCCAAGAACCCCAAGATGCAGGACGGTGCCCGAGTTGAGAGGTGGAGGAAACAGGCTTCCATAACCTGAAGGTTATGTTAGACTGTAAGAATGGTTAGAAGGGGTTTCCATTTGCCTTGGGAATCTCACATTGATTTATGTGAATTTTTGACTGAACTTTCAGTCAAGTGTTCTAGTCCAGGTGTTTCTGGACAGTGAGAAAAAGTTCCCTTCTCCACCTGTGTTTCTGAGTGTCCTCATTGAGGGTACACAGTGGTAGTTCTGAAGCCAAGCTCTGTGCATCGGGGGTTGTGACTTGGATACTCACACTGGAAAAGGTAAAATAAATTGTTCTCATTAAATTAATATTTCCCTCCAACTTTTAAAAATATGATATTATAACTTCCTTGAGAGCAGAGACATGCACATCCTACCCATTTCAGTTACTTCTTATTGAACAAGTGAATTGATTATTTAAAACCTATTAAATACATTTTATTTGAAGTTGTTTGAGAAATTATTTGTACTATGTATTCAAATTATTTTCTGAAGCAACACAAATTGCCAGTAGAGGGCAGTGGTGCCTTTATCAATCAGTAAGAGTGTGTGTGTGTGCACGTGCCTGTGCCACAGTGCAGAGACTTCTCTACTCCTCTCTTAAGTTAGCTTCTTCCTGCTGTTTCTGTCGGGACAGGATGACCTGCCTTCGGTCAATACATATACCTCAGTGATAGACAGTTGGGGTCATAGTCCCTGACCCGCAAAGTCCCCATGGCTCCACTTGGCAAACCCACTGTGCGCTGGAATGAACTTGAGTTCTACATTAATACCTTCTTAATAACATTCAGAAACTGTGGGGATTGTTTCCTGGGAAAAGAAGACACCGCCTCCTTCCCTCTTCCCCTCAGGGCCTCTGACCCCTCTTTATCTCCTGACAGGCACCATATCTAATCACGGAATGAGGGGTAGCCTCAGCAAGACCTGGGCTCTTTCCGGGTGGAGGGAGCAGGCAGCGACAAGCACTGGGCCATGATTGTAGGCTGCTCAAATATTTCAGGGTACAAAGAAGCAGCTGTCGAGCACTTGTGTGGGGTGGGAGAAGCAAGTCAGACTGATAATTAGTTGGCACAGTTCTTGCCATGAGGACTTCTCATTCCCCTGGGGGCCTTCATTCCCAACCTACTGCATTCAAATCAGCACTAGATGAGGTTGTTTCCCCTGCATTCCTTTCCTCAAAACTGAGGAATGAGGTTTTCTGCTCTAATAAATGTGTGCTCTACATACAAATCTTGAAACAGTCCTTCTATCCTGAGATTTTCTGGACCTCAGTTATTTTATCAGATAAATAGGAGAATTGGATTCACCAGTTTGCCACTTCCAAATCTGATAATGTGTGTGCAAGGCCGCATGTGCACACACAAGTGCCTGTATGGAGCGCCTCCATGTGCCTTAAGGGCGCAGATGAACAAACTGGCGAGTCATGTAGTACCTAGCAGAATGCAACTGGTGACCCATTAAGATAATGAATTCCAGAAAGTCTGGTGTAAGTGAAGTCCACTTAAGCCTCATGGTCTGAGTGTAGTGTGAAACGTAATGCCAGCATAAGAGAGGTGTCAGAAAAGAAAGGGAGAATTGTTGCACTATCTAAATAATACTCATCCTTTACATTTGTGTAACTACTTTCAAAATGCTTCCATGTCCAGCACCTCACTACAACCTCAGACTAGATTGCAATGTAGACTAGAGCAGGGGCAGCCCCATTTAAAAGATGAAATTGGTGCAAACACATGGTTAGTGACCTTCCCATGATTATACAATTTGGTTATTTCAGAGCCAGTTCTCCTGGAATAGGTGGGGAAGATGTGCTTGTAGAGACAAACAGGGTTCCCAGGTTTCACAAGAGGTGACAGGAAGCTCAGTTTGGAGGATTTGGGCAAGGCCTTCAGGGGTGGGAGGCCCCCAGAGGCACCTTACCACCCCCAAACACTGTGGGTGGGAGGGTGCTCGCTAGCTGTGAGCCTTTGCTGCTGCTGCAGAGCTGAACGGAAAAGCAGAAGGGGAAGAGGCCATCGGTCTTGCTTTTCAGGAGTACAGACAAAAGGCCCTTTGGTGTGGGGCTCATTTTACTCAAGCATTGCAAATAATTACAACCCTCTGTGCACTGAGCCTGAAAGATACTGCGTAAAGAGGGGACGGGGTGCAAAGCAAGTATCATCTACCATCCTCCTACCCCTCATAATGAAGAATGTCTGTCCTCTCCCTGGTGTTAGACTGTGTTCGCCAACAGTTACTGGGAGCTATAAGATTATTGCTGGAAGCATTGGCTTATAGTGCCTGGAAACTGGAAGGGGAGGCGTGGCAGGGGAAGGGAAGCCACTGCCTAGGTAGGTGGAGTCGATACACTTGTAGGTGATTGGTGCCAATCTCTGTCCTTAAGGTGTTTTAGAAACACTTAATTGACTGAGTATCCCAACTCTCAGGTAAGAAATTCCTGAAAAATGATAATAATCATATTATTATGCCTTGAGATCACACTTCGTAGCTAAGAGTTTTTTTACACATGTTCTCTTACTTTATCTCCCAAACCTTGAAACACATACAAGCCAAGAATCATTACTGTTCTCTTACAGAAGAGGAAACTGAGGTCCAGAGCATTGACATGATTTGGCCAAGATTATACAGCTGGCACATCACTGACCTGACACTGAAACATAGGACTCTTGACTCTGTTAGACGCCGCTTTCTCTTTCGGATGGGTAACGTTGGGATGGGGAAGAGCCAGGTCAGCAGCATAGGCCTCCCAGCCCCTTCTGAGGGCCTTGTTGGGTTCTGCTCTAGGAAAGTGCAGTGCAGAACTATCTGTATAAAGGCCCGGGAAACTGACAGAGGCTCGCCACGACTTCAGGAAGCTTGCTTGGCCTCTCTGCACTGGAATATGAGGGAGAAGGAAGGAATGGTTAGGGTGGGGGAGGCAGGAGAAGAATGCAGACAGAAATGAGAGAAAGAGTAGTGGGCTGGGAATCCATGGTCTTTCAGCTGTTACTTGGAGTAAGTCACTTTATCTCTCTGAGTCTCAGGTGTACCCTGTGTAGAATATGGTATAGCAGCAAATGATTTTAAAGTCCCTTCTAGCTCTAAAATGTTGGACTTAAATATTCATCTGTGTTCACAGGCATGCACACACATACAGAGCACTGTACCCAAATAATGAATGTTAACACTAATTACACCATTAAGTAGTTATTGAATGCCTGTTATATGCAAAGCAATGATAGTTCTCCATATTGGTTTAGAGGCAAATATAAACCAGATGCATATTTGACTTTCACTGTAAACCAAACCATGTACAGTGGTATATCAGCCAGTGTACACCAAAAAGAGGGTGAGACATTTAGGATAGGTTATCAGTGACTGGAGCTAGCAGGAAATGCTGAATTTTCCCCATTAATGCTAGCTCTTACTTCGTAAGCTAACAGAGTATACCTTGTACAATAGCTAAACCATATACCTAGGGGCACATAAAATACAGTGAAACCAAATTCATAGGCTCAATGAACTATCTCACATGTCAAGTTTCCCAGCAAGAGCTGAATCTGCCCTAAAGACACAGATCATACGAAAAGATATCATGTCATTGAACTTTCTCCTGCATTAGCGTAATAAAATGCCTGAAGAGGAGAAGGGGTTAGTACGTGGTGGTAGTTTGCTGATAGAGGTGGTTTTATGAGCCCTGGCAGGGTAAACATCTCTCCTGCCCACTTCGGCCCAGTGTCGCTGTGGAATGAAATGCTTCCTTCTACTTTCCAGTTGCAACTGCCCTCCTAATCCCACTAAGAGGTGGGGTCGAGAGTGGATGCCAGGGAAGAGAGAGCAAGTTCACCTAAGACACAGAAAGGTTAAGCCAATTGTCTCAGCCAAAACAAGAAATCAGATTCAGGGGCCCTGGCAGCTTTGGAATTCATGGGCTCCAGGCTTTGCTTCTAGACAGATGCTTGTGTTTCCTCCAATGTTTGTTTAATGGTAGAAACATTTCGGTAGAAATCAGAGACCTGGCTTCTCTGAGGCTCACCTGTTGCTTTGGAATGTATGTATTTGTGCATGGAGCCCATCTCAGCAGACTGTTCCCTTCCTACAGCCAGAAAGCTGATGTGTTCACGTCACAGTCTCCATGGCAACTGACTGATATTACCAACAGCAGATTGTGCCCCGAGGTAGATAGCAAGTGGCCCTAGCAGGTAAAGTGGGCCAAACAAACTTCCTGTTTCCAGGCAAAGGTCTAAAAGAAGAGCAATAAAATGTTCTCTCACTCCTCTGCCTTTCAGATATGCTCTTCTCTGGAGTAAAAAATACCTTACAAATTGAGATCTAGTTTTTTTCTTTCGGTATTCTTAGATGAGAGGCAAACGTATTTCTGTTTTCTTTACTGATTCCCCCCACCCCCTGCCACACACACACACACACACACACACACACACACACACACACACACACAATCTTTCTGCCTCTAATTTACTCATAAACTTAGAGAAGGAACTCCGGAGCGCCTTGGCATGATGATGACTGAGCACGGTTCCTAGTATTTAAGTGTGTGTTTTGGTCAGGGTGGTGATGAACCATCATGGGTCTATACTGATTCCATACGGAGTCCTCCTCAAAGGAAAAGAAAAGGAGAAAAACTAGAAAAATGGAAAGCCATGTCTCCACTAGTCAACACATTTGGTTGCCAAAAAGCCCAGAGCACCGGGGGCCCCTCATAGTTCGGCTCCAGTATCCCCAGCAGCCTAACCGTCAGCTTTCTATGAGCACCAGGCTGCCAGCTGATCAGGCCTCCTTATAGCCTATCCTCCAGACACTTTCATCGACTTTTGGTGTTTCCCATGTCATTAAGCTTACAGTCACCTCCTATACCATGACATTGTTCTAGAGCATTAGAAATGAAATAATGGAGTTCAAGGGAAATAGAGGTGATGAGAAGGTGTGGGCTTGTCCAAGCCCTCTCCTATCCCTTTACAATGATCTGCCTACGACTTCTTCTAAGTCCTGCTTCTAGCACATGGCCACAGCCGTCTGGGCTTCTAGGCAGTCAATCCTGAGGAGATCAAAGAACTGAGCTAAAATGCAAACCTCACTGTATCTAACTCAGAAACCAAGGGCTGACTTTGTCTTTCATTCTTTAGTTTTGGACCATAACAACAGTCCCCAAAACACATGCATTTCATACAGAATAAAGCCTTGCCTAGAGCAAACAACTATAGTATCCATATTCTTGGGAGGGGTTGGTTAGTCATCACACTGCAAGAAAGGTGGCACCCTAACAGTGATTTGGAAAAAGAGAAACCCAGGAGTATTCTCTGTCCCCATCAGTCTTGCATGTCCAAATCTTACCCATCCTGTAGGGCCACAGACAAAAGTCCCCTCCTTCACAAATATTCCCCGAAACACACCTAATAGGGACTTCTGCCTTTGTAGACCCACAACATCTTATCTGAAACTTTTTTCAGGTATGTATCACTTTATGTCACAGGTCGGCCATTTCTTGTCCACCCTACTGGATTTTACAAGCTACATGAGGACACAGTCTCTGTGTGATCGTTACATCCTCTTTTGCCTTGAACATAATAGTTGCTTAATAGAGTAAATGAATAAATGAGTAAAATGCAATGGGGTGAATGCAACTTCATTATCTGGACAATTTCCATCCACTTTCTCCTCCTACTTCTTAAAAGGCTCTCATCCCTGTCTGCCACACAAAGATGGTAGTTCATATCCAGTTGCTGATTAATGTGCTGTAAGTCTTCCCTCCCCTCCTTCCCAATCATAAGTGGCTGTGTGTGTTATGTACAGTTGAGTTGACTCGGATTCTGGGCGACTCTGTGAATGAGTGAGGTGGCCAATGTCCTGACCTCAATAGTCCTGCTCAGCCCCTCCAGACTCACTCCTATGGCTTCTTTTATGGAGTTAATGCATCTCATATTTGGTCTTCCTCTTTTCTCTCTGCCCTCTCAGTGGTGCCTGATGGTTAATGCTACCTAAGCAGCCCTTGGAGCAGTGAATTTCCCAAAAAGGCATTTCTTTTCTTTTTCAATCAGTAAAATTAGAGACCACTTTTTGAGAACTTTGCTTAAGGTTATAGAATCTATTCTTGAGCTTCAGGCAAGAGACATCCTCTTCCATGGTTACTTGATCCTTTCTTCTATACAAATTAAAGTTTATGCTAATCTAGCTCATCACTAGAACTGGCTATTCCTTCTAAATGCACGATATACAGTCTTCTTATAACAATTAGGCTTAGCTTTGGCTGAAAGTGACAGAAACCCAAATTCTATTGGCTTACCCAAGATGAAAATGTATTTCTCCACCTCACAGAAGTCTGGAAGAGATAGCGCATAGGCAATAGGAGAGCTTCCTCAAGTCATTAGGGACTCAGGATCCTTCTGTCTAGTCTGCTCTTCTCAGAACCTGGCTCCTACCTCATGGCTCAAGATGACTGTTAAGCTCCAGCAGTCATACCAGTAGTCCACCAGCAGAAACAAGAAAGTAGTGAGGGAGAACATACTTCTTCCCTTTAAAGACAGTTCCTGGAACTCTCCCAAGACCCTTTCCCTCAGTCTTGCTGACCACAAGTGAAGTTGATAAGTTTCACCTTTCTTCTGCTTAGGTTATAAACACTAAAGTTTAGGATTCTGTTCCTAATGAAGAAGGGGATAATAGCTACCAGGGACAACTAGTGGACTCAGCCTCACTTTTCGTCTTGAAAAATTAATTTTCCATCTTGGAGAAGCCACTTTTCTTATTTCTCAATGGTTAGAATTGGGAGAATCTCTAGGTCCACCTTTTTTCTTCATAAACCAGGAGCTTAAATTGGGCTGGGGGAGCTCAAGGTATAGCAGGCCAGGTGAATTTCTCAACACATACATCTAATTAAAGCGAAGACAGCAGGGACACACAATGGTCCTGGCCCTCCAGTTCCACAAGAATCACCTCTTTAGGAAGCTCAGCTGGGCCTGAGTCAGGAGCGGAGGCTGTCACTATGCAAGGCAATGAGTGTTGATGAATGCCAGGATCAGGAGAGGCGTGGGAGTCCTGGCCAAGAGCAACCTCAGGAAGCTGCAGATAAGAAATCTGTGCCCAGTGGCACTGGGTTCCAGTGAGCTCATTCCAGGCACAGCACATGGACTGCAGCAGGGCTCGTTGGTGCCATCTTGCCTGAGTGCACCACCTTCTTCTCAGGGCAAGACCTGCAGCACCTGGACCAGCCAATGTCCCTCAGGAGGGATGCAGTCTCCCACCACATGGTAGGTCGCTTGGGAACACAAGAGGCAAACCACATGGCTGCACCCGTTCATGGGGGCCCTGGGTTTCCAGGCAGGTGAATCCCTGTCTGGGCTGGTGGCTGCATGCAGACTTTCCTGTTATCGTCCTGAATCTGGCCCAGGCCCTCCAGCTCCGATGCTGCCTACCTGAGTGAGACCTGCCCTCCCACTGATGTTGTCTCCTCCACAGGGCCCCAGGAAAGGTATTTGGGCTGGCAGCGTGCCTGCCTCCTCTCCCCAGGTGCCGGGTCCTCTGAACATCCCACAGACAGGGGAGGGATGGCTCCAGCTCTGAAACAGCCTGTATACACAGGGTGTAGTATCCTGGGAAGACAGGGACATGTCAAGGATGGGACTGTCTGGGGCTAGAAGGCAGGGTGCCTGGGTTCTATTCCTTACAAGGGGAAGAAAGAAAGTGTCCTGACTGAGGTGCCTTTCTGGGGGAACCGGGTGGTACCTGTACAAATGGGGCAAATAGAAGCTTGTTATGTATCCATCCTTCAGAAATGCATTTTCCCCTCCATGGGTGGGGTGACCACCTCTTGTCTTTAGACAGTAAGATAGTTTCATATCCCTTTCACGGATGAGACCACTGAAGCCCAACCATTAGCATGCGGTATAATTTGCCATTCAATATATATATTCATGTACTGGTCCTGTATTCTCTCCAAAGGGGTGGCTAGGGTCACTGTCCAGTCCAGCCCTAGTGCTGGACCTGTACTGTTGGGTTTTCCTTCTTTTTTTCCCCCTTTCTTTCTTTCTTTTTTTGAAAGACCAAGGCTGGAGAATTAACACTTAAGGCCAGTTAAACTACGCCTTTTTGTTGTTGTTTTTAATGATCAAGCAAGGTTCTTGTTCTCCTCCTTCTCCTTCTTCTTCATGAAAACGTCCTTTCTTAAAAAGTAAAACTTCCCTTATAAGCTTCAAGTCTCCTCTGATCCCCTGCCCAAGTCCTGCTCCTCACTCTTCTCCCCAAGGGAAGCAGCACTGCCAGCAGGGGGCACGGCCTCCTGGCCCACAATGCACGTAGCACCCTCTTTTCCCTACAAAGTGACAGTCTTGGAGAAAGAGACAGGTTTGAGGGCACTCATTTTGCAACAGACACAGTTTTTTCTTCTCCCTTCTCTCCTCAAAGAATCTTCCAAGAATAAGTTCACTGCAGCCCTTACCCACTGCACTGTAACTGAGTTCTCTCTTACATGAACTTCACACCCCAATCCACGCAGACCAGGGAGAGGCCACCCCAACAAAGAGAGCAAGTGGGCGTTCACCAAGTGGCTCTAGAGGAGGCCTTTTCCAGAGAACGGTGGAGGACCGCAGAGGCCTGAGCTCCTGCAAAATAATATCCAGGAAGCCTGCAGCATAAGAGTGTTCCCAGTCTGCTTTGGAGACATTGTTGCAGGCTGGAAGATGACTGCATGACCCTTTTTCCAGACAGGCAAAGTCAAACACAGAGAAGGAGCTCTGCCCAAGGATATCCGGACTGCTGTAGCAGTCAGGACCATTCCAGAATTCCACAGAGAAATAAACCTGCTAGGGACCATGGTATTACTCTTTTGGTGTTAGGAAAGCAAGATACAATAGAAAAACCATTAATGGTAACATTAGGACCCCTTGGTCTTGCTCTCCTTACACAGTTAAAACTTCTTTAAGAACTTTCCAGGCAACAAAAGCAAAAATAAATAAATGAAACTACATCACAATAAAAAGTTTCTGCATAGAGAAGGAAGCCATCAATAAACAAACGAAAAGGTGGACTGAATGGGACAAGATGTTTGCAAATCAAATATCTAATAAGGGGTAAATATCCAAAATATATTTAAAAACTCATACAGCTCAACAAAAGAAAAATAACCCAATTAAAAAAAATGGCCACAACCCTGACTGGTGTGGCTCAGTTTGTTGGGCATCATCTTGCAAACTGAAAGGTCATGAGTTTGATTCCCAGTTAGGACACATGTCTGGGTTGCAGGTTCACTCCCTGGTTGAGGCATATATGGAAGGCAACCAACTGATGTTTCTCTCCCTCTTTTTCTCTGTCCCTTCCCCTTTCTCTAAAAAATAAAATAAAATAAAATGGCCAGAAGATCCGAATAGATGCTTTTCCAAAGAAGACGTACAGATGAGCAGCAGGCACATGGAAAGATGCTCAGTGTCACTAATCATCAGGGAAGTGCAAGTCAAAATCACAATGACATATCACCTCACACCTCTCAGAATGGCTATTCTCAAAAAGACAGGACATAACAAGTGTTAGCGAGGATGCGGGCAATAGGGAACCCTGATCACTCTTTCTGGGAATGTAAACTGGTGCAGCCACTGTGGAAAACAGTATGGAGGTTCCTCAAAAAATTAAATATAGAACTACCATATGATCCAGGAATTCCACTCTGGCTATCTATCCAAAGAAAACAAAAACACTATTCAAAAAGATGTATGCACCTCTATGTTTATCGCAGCATTATTTACAATAGCCAAAATATTGAAACAATCTAAGTGTCCATCAGTGGATAAGTGAATAGAGAAGACGTGGTATATATGTTCAAAGGAATATTACTTAGCTATTAAAAAAAAAATCTTGCCATTTGCAACAACATAGATGGACCTTAAGGGTATAATGCTAAGTGAAATAAGTCAGACAGAGACAGACAAATGTCATATGATTTCATTTATATGTGGAATCTAATAAACAAACAAACTAAATGAAACAAAATAAAAACAGACTCATAGATATAGAGAACAGATTGGTGACTATCAGAGGGAGGCGGATTGGGGAGGTGGTGATATGGATAAGTGGGATCAAGAGGTACAAACTTCCAGATATCAAAAAATAAGTCATGGGGATGTAATGCGTATCATGGGAAATATAGTTAATGATAGTGTATTAACTTTGTACGGTGACAGATGGTAACTAGATTTATTATGGTGATCATTTCACAATGTATACAAAGGTTACAACGCTATATTGTACACCTGAAATAAATATTGTTTGTCCATTATACTTCAATTAAATAAAACTTTTCATGTCTTGTGTTATCTCCAAATGAAAGATGAATGGGAAATATATCTTATTCTTCCCTGAGGTTTCTAAATTTAAAATATTCATATTTTGGGAAAAAGTCCTAGGAAGTAAAACAGCAACAAGCAATGGAAAGAGCCTGGTCTTCAAATCCTGGTTCTTCTACTTAACTAACTGTGGCCCTTCGCTAGGTTTTGTTCGTTTGTTTGATTGTTTGTTTGTTTGTTTGTTAGTGTCCTCAGATGCCAGTTCCTTACCTTTCTACTTTAAAGTAATTAAATTGATTTTACAAAGTGGTTCTGAAGATTAAATGAGATAACACATAAAAGGAGCTCGTTTGTTAGCTGGCACATGATGGGCGTTGGGTAATGGTTTCATAACCTGTTTCCTTGTCTTGGAGAGAGGTATTTTCTTACCCCAATTAGTATAATCCAGTGGACTTCATGCATTTAAAAGAAATTGGAATTCTTTCCACATTTCCAAGTCTGTGGACTGTCACAGTCCCCAATCGTAGTGGCAGGCTGGAGGGTTTTGAAAAATGTTTATAACAATGGCCCATTGAGCAAGCGCTGAAAATGAAATGGACAGCTGAGGCAATTTTCCAGATAATCCCCACCTCGAATCGGGTAATGCCTGGTCTGATTGACTGGGACAGTTGTCTCAGGTCTCTGCCTCATCTTGCCCACTGCCAGCCTAGTTGTTTCAGATTCTTTAGTTAATATCTTTTTTAAAAAAATAAAATGTTGATTCACTTTATATTGCAGGCTGTATGATGGTAGCTCAAAGATTCCTTGAAGAAAAGAGAATGATTGTATTTCTTAGTCACTACCTCAAGTGCTAGCTTTAAATAGAAGCAAAACCCGGAACAATAACAATCATTACCTCACTAGCAGTGGTCTTCGGAAAAGCCCTGTCTGGTGCTTCCTGCACTGCCTCATTTGCCTCATGTCTCCAAAATGGCCCAAGGCATCCAGGAGTACCATCAATTTGCTCAGCTCACTGGTCCATGGTCACACAGGGAAGTTTCAAATCTGAATCTCCTCCCATCCTTTGAGGAGGGTCCAGCCACATAAGACTGCTTCTGCCCCGACAGCCTGGTGCAATTTAAAGAATGCTGGAGGACCACCCTTTCTCCCTCTCTATCCCCTTCAGCCAAAAGAATTCCTCCCACTTAGATGCCTGCAGTGACTCATTCTTAGGTGGATTCCCAATCACCAGCCCAAAGATGATTTGGGGCTGACTGCACACCAAGTCACTATGTCTCGGGGCGGGGGCGGCGGGGTGGGGGGGCGGGAGCGGGGCGGAGATGGGGCGGATGACCCAGGGACTCATTTATGAAAAGCATCCCAGGTAATGTGCAGTTAGGTGTTACAACCTCTGCTTTGATTCGAGCTGCGCCATCCCAGCTGTTGTAATTTGAAAAAAAGAGACACCTAGGATGAAGAAGCCTCAGAATAGCTGAAATCTTGATGCAAAATTTTCCTAGTTGAGAGAGATGGCCCTCAGTAGGAGAATTTCCTGGTCGCATTTGCTCAGCAATGCTGCTCAGACCCTTTGCCTTCTTGCAGATTTACAGTTCATATTAGCATGGTAAAGGCTCTCAGAATTCTTAATAAAACTTGGTTAGCACAGCATTTCCTAAAAAGTATTTGATCCAAAAACTTCCCCCATTTTTCCCCCCTAACACCTGTTAATATTCCACAAGACACATTTTGGTAAATACTAATTTCATATAAACCATTTTAGCAGCATTTCCTCTGGGTAACTTGAAAAAGTAAAGGAAGATTAAGGGAGTTGATAAAGTTCCAAAAAGTTAACAAGTATTACCAAGTAAAAACATCTTCTATTTTGTTTCTGTGTTGGGACCAGCTCAATTTTAGTTTCATGAAATACTATGCAGAAAAATTCCAGACTTGGGTGCAAGCTTCCTATATTTTCCTCATGAAGCATATTTTTATACATCAAAATTGTTTCTCAATCAGAATTTGATATTATGTATTTGTAGGCAGTTTTAGAGTTTACAAAGTCCTCAATATGTTGATATAATATACTACTTGGAAGTCAATATTAATATTTCCCTTTATGAGCAGAATGCTTACTGCATTCAGTAAGCTTAAACAACTCATTTGAGAACTGCAAAGGGCTCAAAAATAATCTATTCCAGTGGTTCCTAAGCCTCATTCCACATCAGAAATACTAAGTGCCCCTGTTAAGATCATAGGTGTCTGGAAATTCTGCTTCAGTAGCTCTTGAGCAGAGCCCAGGAATCTAGCCTTTAATTAACCCAGGTAATTCTGATGCTGATTATCTATGGGCCCATATTTGGATCTAATCCACTCTTTTCCAACTGAGAAAACTAAGACACAGAAAGATAAATGGAATGACCCAAAACCACAGAGCCAGGACTCAAACATAAACTCTTCTCATTCTAAGCACATTGCCATTGTCCCTGAATTCTTCATGCCTCACACTGGAGCAAAGGACGTCATGGTGGGCCACGGTGGTTCGTGGAGGTCCACATCAGATGCTCAATTAGTACATCAGAAGGCAAGAGGTAAAAATACTTTGGACGGTGAGTTAATCTTTCTGAAATGCGTAGGAGCCGTATCTGTTCAACATTTTGTATCACAACACCAGAAGGTGGATCAACAGCACTTTCCTAAATGAATAAAGTAAGGTTTTCACATTTCAAATGTAATTTTTTTTCCTTTAAAGTGACTTCGCCTCTCGAAGTCGTTCTTCACACTTAGCTCTTTCAGAAATCCTCCCTAGAACCATTCAGCCCTACTTGTAACCCGTCCTTTGATCTCATTCCTCTTCAGCAGCTGTATATCCTGTTGCTGTTGGAGATGAGTTTTTGCTGATAATGTTGGCAATAAATGGTCTTAAGACCCTTTCAGGGCCTCTCCACAGGTAAAATCTATGTCTTCTCCTCACTCTGAGTCGCTATTGGATCTGCACCTAGTTAATGAACATTGTCAGAAAAAAATTCTGGCTGAGAGTCAGAAATACTGGGTTCTAATCTCAGCTCTGCCACTAACTGGCTGCCCTCAGGCAAGTCACTTCCTCACTTTGTGCTTCAATTTCCCATCAATAAGTGAATGCATCGGACTAGATTAATATTTCCCAAAGCATGTTCCAAAGAACAGTTCCTTAGGAAGTTAATGATTGTCACAGGAACAAAGGCACTCTGTAGTTAAATGCATTTCAGAAGCACTAGGTTAAATGGGTGTCTATTGCACAAGGTCTCAGAGCCTTTAATGTGCATCATGAGTCTCCACAAGGGGGTGGCTTGCACACAACCCTTTTTCAGAGGCATCTCGTGAGGTTAACGTTCTGCAAAACTCACTTGGCTGAGTCAGTATGGGCAAGATTGGCTCTAGGGTCTCTTCCAGAATGAACAGACATGAATAGTTGACTAAGCACTCAGCCAAAAGTCAGGAGGCTTGGGCTCACAACTCTTCTATTTACAATTGATGCGATGGTTGTAGGCACACTACCCCATCTGTTTGAGCCTCAGTTTCCTCAAATACACCTCATAGGGTTGTGGCGAAGATTATGCACAGCACATAACACATGCCTTAAATGAAAGAAATGCTTAAATTCTATTTGAACTTGGCTTTCTTCCTATCTGGCATTTGGCGTCTTGTTTCCCACACAGGTCTTCATCAATAGCTCCACTGGATTTCCTTTGGAAATAGTTCTGAGCATAGGCTCTTAAACTACGAACTTTTAAAGAAGAGTTTTTGATACAGTGCTGACCACTGACTCACCCTGCCCCAGGCTTTGAGCTCCCTTTGCTTCATGCGCTCTAGCAGGGAGATATTAGAACCAGACCTGGCATTTAACATGGCCAGGTAGGTGATTTAACTACAGGCATGAGAGTTTGCATACCAAGGCCCCTGAGGCTGTTGTAACCCAGGTAGGGGCCGTGGGAAGTTTGCTGGGATGACTCTGGTCGGCTGATGAATGGTTTTAGGCAGGGAGCAGAATGGATTGCTGCCAACACACAGTGTAGCCCACTCAAGCCTCAGGAATGTTATCGCCTTTCCTCACCGGAAGGCAGCTGTTTGTTTAGGTTGACCCAGGGTCAGGCATACCTGGGCTGAATACAGCCAGTCTTCTCCCCAGGCCAAGCCTGTACCTTTTGACCCAGTCAGGGTTAGGGGTCACTGGAGATAAAGGTCAGAGTTTGGTGATAGTGGAAGGGGTGGGTTTCCAGCGCATTTTGCATTCAGTGAGGAGCCAGAAAAAGTTACTCGATTAACAGGCATATCAGCACAGGCTGTTGGGAACCAGCACCTCAGCTACTTAGGATCATGAGATTGTAGTTCTGAACTTGAGGATTTAGATGCTTTCATCATGAACCAGTGAGCAACACTTAGGCACTATTCTGAGAGCCTTACTTTCATCCCCGCCCTGTGTAGCTTCTATTGTTTTCCTCATTTGGGTATGCACAGAGAGGTTAAATAACTTGCTTAAATTTCCATGTTTATTTAGTTGTGACTGGGCTAAATAGAAGGAATCTGGTTCTAGAACCTGTTATCCTATTCAAAGTTAATAAGGGTCTCATTCTTTAAAGCTCAAAATGGAGCTGTAAAAAGTAGGTTCATTCAAGTTAGCATTACATAGAGTAAGGCAGTGTGACCTTACAGACAGGACAGGCCACAGAACCAAGAACTGGGGCCCAAGGGGGAGCACCCACATATATTTCACTCAGCCAAATGGACCTCTGATTATTTTACATCCTGGACTTCATTCCAATAGGGCACTGCCCTCTCACCCTACCAGAGACTTCTCACACACATGGCCAAAACAGGTATTTGAGGTGCTTCAAACTTAATCTCCATTCTCCTTATGTCCTTTCTAACACAGAAGGTACAAAGCGGAGGAATATAAAGAAACAACTTGAAGAGGTGAGAAGGCCAGCACGGGGGCCGGGAGGGGGGGGTCATTAAGTATTTTATAAGTGCCTCCTGCAGGACTGGGCAACTAGGCACTCAACGGATCAAAGTAAATTAGATCAAGATCCCTCCCCTTAGCAGCTCCCAAACTAGTAAGGAAGGAAGCAACTATGCAGTACTGGGAATACAAAAGACAGAGTATTAAGTGTTCCAAAAGGAAGAAGAAAAATAACTCTGTAGGACTGAGGAAGGGATTTTCCAGCTGGGGTAATCTCAGAAGGCTTACTGGAGGAAGTAGAATTTGAGCTTCTGTCATGACCAAGCAGCTGTTCTGAGCTTCAGAGCCATCACTGAACCCTCCTGGACCTCCTTACAGGATCCGTCTCAAAGTTCCGACTCCCAGCTGTGTAACAACATCCTTGGGCTGAGCCAGCCCAGAGCCCTGCCAGTCAGAGTCCCTAGCCACAATTTCTGAGGGCCTGACAGAATTTCCTTAAGGAACAGCTGCTTCCAAGCAGGGCGGGGGTGGGGGGGGGGATAGAGGGAAGTGGGGAGGAAGAGGGGGATAGCTTTGCAAGTTAATCCACCCATATTCTGCCTGCCTCTTCTCTGTGTTGCCAGGCCCAGCCTCTGGGAGACAGCCTAGCTGTGTAGTAAAGGAGAATGGACACTGTCCTGGAGACAGGACAATAATGAAGTCAATGAAGCATAGCAGGAATGAAGATAAAGGCGCTTTCTTGGGCCTCACTGCCCTGAAGTGACTTGTCCAGTTAATTTTTCCCCTCCCTCCTCTCTCTTTCCCCTCCCTCAGCTCCGCTAGCTTTAAAAGTCCCAGAAAGATATATGATCATATTCTCATGAGACTGGCCTAGAAGGTTGCCTGAAGACCTGTGTCTCTAGCTGTATTTGCCTTCTAGCACTCCTGTAAGAAGATGCAGAGATTCGGGAACATATTGCCTTATGGCTGAGAGAGAGGGGATGGAGGCAGAGAAGGTAACAGGCATCGCAAAGACCACACAGCAAGCGGGTACTCAGATCCCTGAAAAGCATCCAAGCCCCCAACAACTCAGATGAGCATTGTTCTCATTGCTGATGGCTATTTTTTCTCAATCATTCATCCATTTCTTCATTCCACAGAAATTCATCAGACATTTAACATAACACAGATGTTACAATGAAATTAAGTTTTGTCGGTGGCTAGAGCTCTTTCCCAAAATACTAATTTCCCTGAAAACTAACCTTAAATAAAACAGGGAAGTTTTGATACTCTTCAGGCCCAATTCAATTGTCTTAGGGCATGGTTTGCATGTGCCTGGTCCAACTCCTCACCACACCGTGACATTCCAAAATCATTTAACTGATTTATTCTCAGAGAACAGATGCCCACATATATTTGCTGCCATTAGCAATGCATTTATTCATTTATTCATCCATTCATTTGGGAAACATTTTTCAAGTATTTCATGCTACTGAGTTCACTCTAGCAGGGCAAACAGTTCCTGAAGAGGGGGAGGACAGACTTGTGGCTCCAAAGCAGAGAATATTTGTCTTTTCATTATCTAGCACTTGACACCTGCCATTTCTGCCACATTCCCCTTTGAGGGGTGCCATAGGCACCTTTGTACAGTGTAGAAAAAACAGAGTTCTGGCAACTGTACCACGGTCCCATAGCTGCAAGCAAGTGATGGACACATTGGAAGGAATGCCCACAGAAAGCAGGCATGTGAAGATTATGCTGAGGAAGAGGAGGAGGAAGCAAAGGCCTCTAGGTGGAAAGCCCCGCCCAGAAAAAAACTCACGTCAGATGCTCAATTAGTACATCAGAAGGCATTCCCAAGAGCATAGAGATCTCCAGTTGGACAGACATTCAGGGCCCTTGTTTAGAAAGGAAATTATCTGACCCAAGGAAGGAAGATCAAGATGACATATACATTCAGAAAGGTGTGTTTCTAACCTCTTAATGGCTTTCTTTCACCTTCCCTGAAGGGGAATTTGTACAAATTCTCAGAGTTAGTAGAGGAAGGAGGTAACAAGGAAGAGTACAATCTGGTGGTTGAAATGGAAGCCAGAGTTGCACCATAGTTCTCTTTTTTGTAACCAAAGTAGAATGGAGGAAAGTCTTTGGAATGACTCTCATAAATAACCCAAACCAGGGCATTTAATGAAGGCAGTGTTGGGGGGACACAACTCTGACTCCACTGGAGGGTAGTAGCAGAGGTGACCAAGAGGAAACAGCCTCTTGGCTTTGGCCCAGACTCCAGGATGAATGAGGCCTCCCCCAGCAACACCAAGGTCACCCAAGTGCATGTCCCAGGATTGCGGCCCGACAAGGAACCCAATTACTCATTAGCCAGCCTGGGTGCTGGCCCCCATGTCCCTGTCCTTGGCCACAAACAGAGATGAAAGCTGAGCCGCCAGCTCTGGGAGAGGCAGGTCTGATAGTTCCGTAGCTATCTCAGCCTCTGGCGTTATCAAAGCCTGGGACAGCCAAGACAGTGGGGGAGGCCGGGCTTTCAAACACTTCTGGGCCCTTAGAATTCTTCCCACCTCCCTCCCCTCACCTAAACACAGACACACACACACACACACACATGCAAAAAAAATGTCATCATTAGTGAAGAGGCCATTTTAGCAGATGGCTCTCAGGGCAGAATCTTTGAACCAGCTTCGTTAAGGACACACCAAGAAGTGCTGATGAGAGGGAAGAATTCCTTTTGAAAGTCCTTTGACCAGCCCCGTGGAATGGCCTACTCTACCATTATGTCAAGGCTGAGGGAAAGGCACCTTGGATTCAGGTTCAAGGTGCAGCCAAGCCATCCTGAGCTTGTCTTGCCCAAACTCTGCCTTCCCACCTCTCACCTCTCTAAGGGACAATGGGTAGCTGCCCATGTGACCGTGCCTATGCTTGTTTCCCCAGGCGTCTCTCACCCATCCCTCACCAACTGAGATCATAGACATCTAGAAAACAGGGAGTCCTTCCCACAATGCTGTCTGAGAGGATGCAGTTAGCTGCCACAAGTCACCCACTGTCCCCACTGTCCCACTCTGAACCCAGCCCCGGAACCAATGACATCAATGGGCTACTGTCGTGGCCCCGGGTCTTTGTTCAAAGCACCTCAATGGAAATTGAGGTTGATATCCTACAGAGAAACTGAAGCAGAGAGAAGGAGAGGGCTGGTTTTTAGAATCTCTAAAAGTCCTTGTTCTTGACCTTCTAGCTCCTTCTTGACTAATAGCTAACAGTAATAAAATGCAAACAAGGGCTGATGGTCAGGGCAACAACAAAGAAAGCAGCAGAAGATGTTCCTCTGTTCCATTTCCCCAGCATTTAACAATCATTTAAAGAGTGACTATAATGTGGCAGATGTTATGCAGATAAGTGAAGTAAATACAAAGACCAGGTTTCCAATCTTGAGTTCCTAAACTTGGGAAAGAAAAATTTAAATAAATAATAGTTATAACATGGGAGCTACCACTTACTGAACACCTATGATGTGCTCTTTTCTCACAGCAATAGTGTAGGCTTATACTCTCATCACCTTTTTGCAAAAGAGGACATTGATGGTCCAAGAGTGTAAGGTGATGTGGCAGGGTTGGAAGTCACACCCCAATCAGCCAGGTGTGATGCAGGTGCAGAGAACATATATTTGACGCCATTAGCCCCCTGAGAATTTAATTTTCTCTTCACTTGGTGACCTAAGTTGCTTCTCTTCTTACCCTACTCCCACCACTGCTTCTTTTCTGTCTTTTTTGCTTTTTACCTTTCGCCCTCTGATTTTTGAGTCTAGACCTGATCCCTATCTCTCTTGTTTTCTGCTGCCCCAGTTGCTCAAATCCATTCGTGGAGTTTCAATCATCCCCTTTGACTTGCAGTTTCCAACCTTGTAGCTCCAGCTTACATTTCACATCATGCTCCAGATCCCTGTTCCACCTCCAACCCATTTCAGAGGCTTAATACCACCTTGCCATTCTCAGGCTACTCTTTGTCCCGTTTTTGGATTTCAGTGGCCTGAATTTCCTGGGTCATTTTATTCTCTTCCTATTCCAGGGCTCCTGACATATGTCTTCTTGAGGGTTTTTTGTTTGTGTTTGTTTGTTTGTTTGTTTTTGTTTGCTAAATATTTCTTTTCTCACATCACTCTCTTACTCAAAAATCTCCCGTGGTCCCCAAACACCTCTAGGGTTTGTCTAGATGTCCGCAGAGTTCTCTGTGTTCTGGTGCCAACCTATTTCCTGCCCCCTTCTTCTCAGACCCTATAACCCAGGACGATGAACTGTTTTCCTAATGCATCTTAGCACTTCCCCTCCCGGTCCCCTCCTGGACATCTCTCCATATAGACTCCTGCTGGGATAAGGTGTGTGGCAGAACAGCTGTCACTGATAAAAGCTACAGGAGCTGTCAAGAAGAAGGAAGACCAACCCCCAACGGATTTATGGCTTAAAACTAGCAGAGACCAGCTTGATCCAACATGATGACTAATTTCACCTCATGGTAACCCCTCGTCTCATTATACACTCAAGGTCATACATTTGCATTCTAAATGACACACCCATGATCAGAAATGAAAAGTCCATATAAGTACACAAAATGGCCTACAGAGCTCCTCTGATAAATCCCCATCCTTTTTTCCTGGGAATATCCTGAATATTTCTCCTCCTTATTAAATATTCTACCCTTCACCCTCAATTAAATAAAGCTTATAAAAGAAGCAAATTCCACCAAAGGGCGCTGTTCTTCTGTCAGTAACCCATTCTCTATGTCACGGCTTCACTAATAAACTCACTTTCAATTTAAATTCTATGCTGGTTTGAATTCGAATTCTTTCCTACACAAAGCCAAGAACCCACAGTAGGTTACGGACCTTCAGGTCCCCAGATCCCAAGAGCACTACCTCCCTTCAAGATACCGCTAAAGCAGGTGTCTTTTATGGAGTTGATTCTGATTTTCACAGATAAAGATAGACCCTCGCTTCCTGAATTCCCATAGCATTTGGTTTTTTCACATCCTTGGGTATTTGGGTTTGTCTTTGCCTTGCACTTAGGTACCAGGGAAGGAGTTTGGGCTATGAAGTTTGAATGAGTGTGCATTCTGGCTCAGCAACTTCCTGGCAGTGTTACCTTGGGCTCTTTAATATGAGCCTTCTTTCTCCCATCTGTAAAATGAGTGACAGAGTATAACCTTGCTGTGAAAGTTAGAAATAATACATGTAAAAACAGCCTACATAAATAAATGATCAGTAGGCAGTAATTAACATTATGATACATTTATTTGTTTCCCACTAGAACATACATCTCTTGAAATTTAGGCTAACCAACTTCTATGTGTTTGTGTATCAACCTCAGTCATAAGCACAGAGCCAGGAATGTAGAACTCCTTCCAGCAATGTTAGTTAACTAAATGGGAGGAATTAAGATTTCCCCTTGTCTCTTTTGCTGCTGCCCTGTCCGGCTGAGCTCCCTGCTACGCCGGAGTCAGAAGCCTCCAAGATGGCAACCCCGGCTCTTTCCGACTGTCTGCCTCTTTTTCCTGACCCCAGAGCGCCTCGCTATCCACCCTCTCACCATACACATGTTATCTAGGGCCCTTACATGGAAGTGCTCAGCTACAGGTAGAAATGAATGTTGAGAGACGCTCAATGGAATAGGAATCATAAATCATTCTGAAGTGGGGATAAAACCATAGGAAGCCATGCCATGCAAACCACAGTTCCCTAAACCTCTGTAAAAAGTTGCCCTGAAACCCCTGGAGACCTGGCAGGAGATTCCTTTCTCTGTTGCTTGGCACTTGGCTGTTCTAATTCTGGCTGAACCCCAGCAGCCCAGAGGCATATAAAAACTCACAGCCCCAACACTCAGCCTGTAGATGAGAGTACAGTCTGGGCCCCATGTCACTTTATCCCATCATTAAAACCCTATGGGTCTTCAGGTTACAAGAAGGGAAATACAGGGTAACCAGGTTATCTGGAGTGGCTTCGGTATCCCGTCCTCCTCGCTTACTTCTGAGGGCTTTTCCTAGAATCAAGGCTTGAGATTGTTCATATCTCAGGTGGTTGTCCCAGCTAGTGGTGACCACAGCAAACCCCAATTTCTGGCCTTTGCTGTTGTGCTAGGAAATGTCAAGGCCCTTGAGCCTGGGAGGGGAGACCGCTAGTTGCAGATGCAAGCTTTCAAGATGCTTTGATGTTCCGAGCAGGATTGGGAGGCGTGGGAAGTGAGACTTCTGTTCCCTCGAGCTCCCACAAGGCAAAGCCTTTCCGTTATCTTATAGGCCTCAGCATAGCCTAAAGGTGCTGGCTAAAGTCTGTCTTGGCTGGGAGTAAATCAGGCCAGAACCAAAGAATGCACTTGAATCAAAGTGGAAAATTAGACACTGTGCAGGGGAAAGCTCTCCTCTCCAAAATATATATGCATCAAAGTGCACCCCTGTCTAGCTGGGACAGGAGCCATCAAAATGCAAATGTGGGTTTTGAGAATGCTAATGTTGGAAGTGGAGAACAATACTGAGACAGACTTCTTGGGGCCAGGGAGAGGGCCCCAGGGCAGGATGTGGGAGCTGAGTGGGGGGCAGGGATGAAAGGGGTAAAGGAAGCAGTGTGAGAGCGCCTGGAGATGAGAAAACAGCAGGAGTCAATTGAGGCTGAAAGCCTGCTGGGGCAGGCCGGGAAAAGGGGAGTGCTGAAGAAGCCGGGTCAGAGGACCTGACCGCTGACCGCTGACCTGCGGCTGTGTGCCCAGGAAAGAGGAGGGTGAGTTCAGGGAAATTTCTCTGAGTGGCAGCCCAGGGGGGAGGAGCGTCAGGACGTGCCTGGAGTCTAAGCTTGGACTTGAGGTCAAGGCCTGGAGAAACAGACAGAAGGGTCCGTGTTTCCATAAGGGCGGTGAAGCCAGGAGACGTGCTCTGCTTGGGTGCAGATGCATGTGAAGCAGAATGAGAAGGCTTGAAAAGGAGGGGGTGACGGGCCCAAACCAGGCTTGGCTTGTGGAGGGGGGAGCTGTCGGGCGGTTACCCTCAGAGCCGCTTCCCTGAGTTTCAATTCTGCTCTTGCCACTGTAGACAAGTTGCTTTCTCTCTATGCCTCACTTTCTTATCTGTAAAATGGAGATCACGCGTGCTGGGAGGACCGAGCAGGTTAAAAAGCCTGGCACAGCATAAAAGACTTGTGGATGTTTGTGGTCATCTTTACAGATTAAGAAACTGAGGCCCAGCAATGCTTAATAACTTGTGCACCTTTAGACAGCAAGCAAGTGATGAAAACTGGGTTCCAGTTCGAACCTGTCAGCCTGTGCCAGTCTACTAAGCCACGCAACCTGCCTCTCCTCTGGTGCTGAAAACAGACACCCAGAGATGGGCCAGGGGATCCCAGAGATGTAGAAGAGGGGTCCAAGCTATGAAGCCAAGAGCTGGTACAAAGGAGGACAGAAGTGGTAGGGAAAAAAAAATTAATACTAGGAGTAGGGGTGTATCTTGGAGGGGTGGAGTCCTTATTTTTGGTTTGGGGGCCTGTTGCTTGTTTTTCAGCATACTCCAGCCCTGGCCCACAATTAAATTTCCATAAATCACTGTGGTACGACGGTCTCCCCATAGCGTGTAAGTTACTGGAAGGCAAGGATTTGTGTCCCATACCTGTTAGTATCCTCCAGGGCCTTGCACAGCACTCAGTGCACGGTCCTTGAATGGGTTCGTTCACTAAAGAGGCTCTGTGTAAGAGGTGGGAATACACTGATGAACACGATAGGATCCCTGCCCTTGCTTAACTCTTCTTAGTCTTGTGAATGAATAAAGAACAGAAAGAATGAAAGGAAACGGGAAAGGGCCAGGCCGTTCTGCTAATTGCTTTGTGAACTGGTAGATAGCCCGGAGACAGAGCCCTCAGAGAGCCTGCTTTCTCTCTGGCACCAGGCCCGAGCTCTGCCCACACTGAGTGTTGGTAAGGGGCTGCTGTTGGGTCGCAGAGCTCTGACCAAGTGCTGTCTTTTATGGAACAGATGACTCACCGTCCTGATACACACACTCCAGGAGGAGAGGTGCCCAGAGCAATGACTGGGTGCCCAGAGTTATTCATTCTCTCACCTAGACTCTCTTGGGACCAAAGACAGCCAGGAGTTGAGGAGACAGAAGGCTGGGGAACTCGGACATGCTAACTGGCCCCTGAGGCGGCCTCTGAGGAATCACTGAGATTCCTATGGAGAGAGCCAGCAAAAGAAGTTCCACAGCCCACAGCTACCCAAACAAAATTCTATCTTTTCAGGTGGAGACATCTCCCCTCAGAGGTCAGTGGAAGGGGTCAGTGAAAATGCCAGGTCTTGGAAAGCAGGGCACTTTGCAAAATATTCAAGAATGCACACATCTTCCCAGGTAGACAAGGCTCACTTCGTATGGGATTAACCACAGAGAGCAAGCAATGCATTCCTTCTTCAGTGGAAATACCGCAGCCTGAGGCAGTGTGTGTACCGGGAAAGCAAAAGTGAAACATACCAGGGGCATTTCTAGGGCTCACAGGAATAAGTAGGAGGTGGCAAGACTGGCCTGGGGCCTCCCAGCAGTGACTGGCAGGATTCATGTAAAATGGGTCTGTATGCGAAGGGCCCTTGTGTAGAAATGGAAAATGGCCTGTTCACCACATCCTTCCCCATCAGCTTTGCTATCAAGGAGTCCACACTGCAGGCTCTGAACCTCCAGAGTTCACAGGGAAGTCACAGGACCAGGAGCAGTCCCTGTCCTGCAAGGCAGTTCAATGGAATGGCCAAGACACCCTCCAAAATGTGAGGACCTATGATGACTGACACACTGAAAGGGAGGGACGGAGGGAGGGAGGGAGGGAGTGAGAGAAGATACAGATACATTTAGAAGACTTAGAGCCCTGGAATCCACATCCTATGTCCATCTTCCAGAATAAATGACAATGAGTACAAGCAAATACAGATCAAGTCTGGTGCAGGGTTAGTAGGTATGAAAAGGGCCGCTATTACAATCTGACACGCACTTTTTACTGGGATAAAATGGCGGGGGTGGGGAGTAAGAAAACTGGGCTTTGGAAATACATGATTGTTGATGAATTCTTTCCAGTCTACTTCTGCACCACCATCACGATAATCCAAGTTCTCATCATCCTTCACCTCCTAACATGGCTTCTTATTACCACTCCATTTCCCCTCCTCCCTACCTCAGTTAACTCATCACCCATGCCTCAGCAGGTAATATTTTACAAATAAAAACTGAAACATAGAGTCCTTACCTTAAAACCCTCCAGTAGCTTCCCATTGCTTTTAGGATCAAGACTGAAAACTCTAACTTGTTCTACAAGGTCCTGAAGGCTCTTGGCCCTTTACCCCTCCTATCTCTCTTCTCTAGCCATACTGGCTTTCTCTGGTTCCTTGAATGTACCATAATCTGCCCCAGGTTTTTTGCACACATATATGATCACCCTTTAGCACTTATATCAGTTTGTAATTGTATAGTGATTGTTTGATGGGTGATTGATTAGACAGTTTGATGGTTATATCAGACTTTCTCCCATCGGGCCCAAATCTCCTGAGGAAAGAGACCACAGATAATTTTGCTTCCTGTTGTGTCCCAGGGCTGGACAGAGTGGCTGGTGCCTAGCAGATAATTAATAAATATTTGCTCAGTAAGTGATGAAATAAAGTAATAGAATCAGTTCTGCATTTCATAGATGCTTTGTTGCTAGAAAGCCCTTTGGGCCAGATGAAGTCTTGGAGTTTGGAAGGGCAGGGATTTGCCAGAGATCACGTGGTTTAGCTATCAAGGGAGAGCTGGGGCTTGGTCCTGAGTCCCCTCCCCTTTATATCATTTTGACTCAGCCACCTGGTGGTGGTAGTGGTGGTTTGTATGTGGTGGAGCTGATGTCAGGGCCAGCTCCTGCATTAGAGAGAAGGAAATGGTACCCAGAGAAGTCTTTTGCCATGTGTTAACGCTTTTCTGTTTCAGCATCTTTTTCCTTTAGAAATACCATAGTTGGCTCCCAGACCTCATTGCTAATCCAAAAAAACAGCAGTCTAAATTAAAAAACAACAACAAAACAAAACAATAAGTTCTGCCAGGTGTGGGAATCCATTTTTTAGAACAATAAAAAATATAGGCTAAGCCTACAACTCATCAGAACAGAAGTCAACAAACTATCAGAATACAAGACCAAATTTTTTTATTAAACACAATGCTCGTTGGTAGACAAGGCTGTAGCTTGTGGTCTCTAGGTTCCTACTTACCAGTAAACTCCTGAAGGGAACTCTCCTGCTTGTCATTATGATTCTGGACTCATAAAAGTTGCTCCATAAATATCTGTTGACTGAAGAGTGAATGGAATTTTTCTTGGTCAGCAAACAGCCCTGGATGGCAGAAGCAAAACCACAGCGTCCGAAGCCATCTGGTCTAACATTCATTTGCTCCCTCTTGGAAGGCCTATTATTTTACACAATTGCATAACTGAAACAGAAGACCAGAGACAGGTTTGAACACCTTTATTTAGGCTATTTGAATGTAGGTAAGTTACCTAATCTGTCTGAGCTTCCACAGCCTCATCTGTTAAATGGGTACAATGATTGTTTACTCTCCTGAAGGTCATTTTAAAAACAAATCTTTGTCTGAGGATATGTTTACTGACTTTAGAAAGACAGGGAGAGAGAGAGAGGGAGAGAACATCGTTTGGTTGCCTCCCACGTGTGCCCAACCAGGGCTTGAACCTGCAGGCTTTTGGTGTACGGGACGATGCTCCAACAAACTGAGCCATCTAGCTAGGGTTCCTGAAGATCATTGCTGAATGAATCCCACCTAAGATTTATGAGTGTCCAGCACTGTTCTAGGCACTGTGAATGCACTAGGAAGCAAAACAGAAGTGATCTCTGTCTTTTCTAGTGGAGGAGATATTTAGCAAATAAATACAAGCTCATAAAATTCCAGTTTTGGATATGTGATATGATTGAAAACAATAGGGTGCCATAAGAGAAATTAGCAGTGGGACCTATTTCAGATCAGAGTGCAAGGAGGGCCTAAGAGAGTGCTATTTATGCTGAGGCCTGAAGGATGAATTAGGAGTTAGCTAAGGGAGAAGCTGAGGTTGCAGGTATAGGAATAGCACGTGCAAAGACCTGAGGTTGGAAATAGTTGGAGGAGGGGTGGGGATTGCTAGCAGTTAAGGAGAGATTGGCACGGTTGAGGCAGGGTGGAGAAGGAAGCAAATGCTACCATTTTTTTTTTAACTTAAAAAATATCCTCAAAGATAAGTTTTTATTGATTCGTGAGAGAAAGAAAGAAAAAGAAAAACATCGATTTGTTGTTTCACTTATTTATGCGTTCATTGGTTGATTCCTGGATGTGCCCTGAATGGGAATCCAACCCACAATTTTGGCGAATGGGGACAACTCTCTAACCAACTGAGCAACCCCGCCAGGGCCAGGGCCCACGTGCAAGGAGGTGAATGACATAATTCCATTCCCATGTTAGGAAAAGCACTGGGGGTGCTGGGTGGAAAATTGTTTAGGACTGTTGAACAAGAACAAATCTCAATGTTGCAGGACTCTTAGAATCAGGGCTCTGAAGACGATCGGGCCTAAACCTCTCATTTTAAACATGAGAAAAAAAAAACAATACAGTTGTGAAGAGACTTAGCCAGGGTCACGTTAACTTAGCTGTGAACAGGATGAGAACTCTGATCTTGATACCTCCTTCAACACCTCTTGTTCTATTTATGGTTCTGTGGCTCTTCTAGCCTTCTGCAATGGGGGGTACCTGAGAAATGACTTATGGGTACTGGAATTCTGAGGCAGCCTAAAAACCGACTGTCCTGGGGCTCACAGGAATGCGCCCCTGAGACGGGCCCAGCGAGAGCGGTCTGCGAGGCCGGGTGGGGAGCCTCTGTCGCAGCCAGCTAGCAGCAGCTCACATTCTGGAATGAAAACTTGGTGCTCCAAGGCCCCGAGGCAGCCTGCAGTGTAGGTGGCGGCTCAGTCCTTTCTTTTTACTTCCCTCCCAGGCCTTACCTGCCTAAACAAACAGCTCGAGCCTCCCACCCGTTTCACCCCCACCCCCAGGACAGGAAACAAGCAGTGACAGCTCCCTGCCCGCACCTCCTTTTCGGACCCCGGCGAGGCCAGGCTAGCAACGCGGCGCCGCGGCGCTCTGATTGGCTGCGCCTGGGCTCAGCGGCCCGGCGCTCATCCAATCGGGGGCCGGGCCGGCCGCCGCCCGGGAGTCCTCACCGCCGGGAGGCCGTGGGGAGCGAGGTTTTACATGCCTGTGGTATTTGCTCAGAGGGGCATGACCACTTTGGGCAAGTCTTTAAATGTGAGTCAGCTTTCGGCCGATCCCTGGGAAAAATTCCTCGGTGTTGTCAGGCAGGGTTCGCTGGCTGCAGCTTTTTTTTTTTTTTTTTTTTAAACAATTCAAAAGGGATAATCCTACTGAATGGGGGAAAGCATTCGGAACCTGTCCCTTGCTCCTCGGAGAAGGGGCCCTGGGCTGTGCATGGGGGGCCAGGCACCTCAACTCTGGGGCGGGTGCCCCGGAGGTGGCAGGCCCCTCCGAGCTGTTTTTCAGAAAGGGCATCTGCCCTTTCTTCCCTGCGCCCCCATCCCCACCTTTCATCAGGCCACACGCAAGTGCCAGGGACTGCATAGAGTGCAGCAGGAATAGTGCCCCCTGGAGTTGTGCAGCATCCATGCTTTGACATGGGAAATTCTTGCTGGGATGCTTCCCCTTCTTCCCTTCGCTGCCTCTCTGCCGTCTCACTGTGGTTCTAGTTTTGAACCCCGCACTTAGTAGCTGTGTAGTCTTAGAGAATCTCTCTTTAAGCTTTGGTTTTCTCATTGCCAAAGACAAAGGCAGACAGTAGAGGAAGTGAACTGGTCTGGGAGTGTGGAAACTTGGGGTGTTGTTCTAGCTTGGTTTCCCTAATTGCTGGAGCAAGTCTCCTTTGTACTCCCAGCCTCAGATTCCACATCTGTAAGATGAGGGAGTTGTTCCAGAGGAGTTCTTAAGAGTGTTGTTCCACCAGGCCATCTCTGTAACCCCTTCTTGCCAGCATACTGCAGCACAACTGTATAGGTGCTCCCTTATTTCGCCCAGCTTTCTCTCCCCACGTGTCATCTCAGAGACTCAGCAGACAGGATTGGGAGCATTGAGGGCAAATTAGACCAAAGAAGGCCAAGGGCTGAGGGAAACTAGCAGAGACTAGAGGGATTTACGTGCAATTTGATTTTAAATGAACATCTTGTGCAAAAGAAGAGGCAATTTGGCACCTGTTACTGATGAGTTAATAGCTTAGGCACTCTTGGTAATAGGGATAAGATTAGCTCATGTGGCAGCAAATTATAGGAAGGGTTGACCAGAGAGAGGCTGTAGAGTCTCTGCCTGGGAATCTTTAAAGATAAGGTAAGCACCACACTGCTTCATTTGAAGGGTTTTGAAAGCCACCTGCATCAAAGAGAGTGAGGGAGCTCTAGAAGCTTTTATGTATGAAAAACAGTTTGATAAAAAAAAAAAGGGGCACTGCATTCTGTTGCTAACTCAGGAGTGTCACCCTGGGCAAGTCACTTTCCTGTTCACAGCCTCCTTTTCATTTGCTGCAGGATGAGGGATTAAACTAATTGACCTCTTAAAGTCCCCTCCAGCTCTGACACTCCATAATTAAATGCAATAATATGTCCCCAATTGCTTTGAAAACTACAGAGCCCTGGGGGTCTTTTTGTTGTTATTTTTGTGTGGATAAAGGTGACCTGGGAGTTCATTAAGCTCTGACTGGTTGTAAATCAGGTCATCCACTGCCCACAGTCTGAGACGGCAGCAGGGCATTTGTTTGGCAACAGGGTTTCCCTGTGGCCTGTAAAGTAGTATTTTCTTCTATTCTGTTCCTATTGTCAGCTCCTGGTTTTGTGACCTGAGCCAGCCACAGATTCTCACTCTGCTTTGGTCTATCCATCTTATCTTGCATTTTTTAGCCTCCTGTGATTTAGATCAATTGTGTTTGCTCTGCCAAGCTTACATTCCTTGGAAACAGAACTTCCGGTCTAGGGGAAGAGAAACTAGAACCAGATTGGTCCAATCCCACTAATTTTGACGATGCCCCTTTTTCCTAATCTGACCTGCCCGTTCTCCTGGGGGTTCTGAGCTTTAAGAAGATGGAGGGGTGGAAGGTGTGGGTAGAAATTTGTTGAAGAAGGCCATGGCCAACCGTAAAGGAAAGAGAAGGATGAAAGTTTAATTTTTGTTCTCAAATTATTTCTGTCAATTCAAAAATAGAGAAGATCATCCAAGATATGATAAGGAGGATCTGATGATCATACATACTGTGCAAAAAGAGAATTCCTAAAGACTGTGGGGGCCTAGTGGAGAGTTTGGTTCTGCTTGGACATGTCAGGGTAGTCCTCAGAGGAGGTGATATCTGGGAAACTTCTGAAGGATGGAGAGAAATTTTTCCTACATTGAGAAGTGTGTCTAGACTGAGGATAGGGCATGAACAACACATTTGATGGGAGAGTACATAGTGGACTTAGGTCCCCTAGGAGGGTGAGGTGCTAGGGGTTTTGAGAGCGTAGGGTGCTTGGGTGGAAGTGGAAGATAAAGACTATTATAATTGCCATGTTAAGGAATTTGACTTCATTTGCCAGGAAATGGACAGCAATTGCAGACTTTTAAATAGCTAACAGAGATCAATGGTGAAGGACGTTGTTCAAGCTTCAGGTTATACAGTGAAATTCAAGTCATTAACAACATTTAAAAATGGAATGGATGAGTAAAAAACATAACAGAGACTATCAAAGTCCATGCATGCAGTAGGTTTTGTTTCATGAAACATATGTATTTGTGTGTGTGTTTTGGGTCGTGGAATAAAATGTACTTATTCCTGTGGGTGCTAGTTTGAAAAGTCTAGAGTTTATTGGATTTTCAGACACTTCTGGCTGCATCAGGGATGGTGGGCTAGGGGAGAGGGCGATACAGGATGTTCTTGCAAATAGGACAGGTGACCTGCATTCCTTCCTGCTTCAAATTCTTGAGGAAGAAATTGCTTAAGTTTTGAAGAGAGTTAACCGATGTGTTCCAAGGCCTCCTCCACAGAGGAAAGGTGATTATATTTGCCCTGCATAGTAATGGGGTTGGGGGGAAGGACTATTGTAGTGTTTGCTACCCTGTTCATTGGCAGGGCACTTTGCCTAACAGGACTAAGAGTTGGAATTAGGTTCCTTCCAATCTCTTCCACAGACATTCAGATCATGATCCTGTGACTTAAAAACCATGGTATTTTTCTATTCTTCCAGTGAAACATTGTACACTTAGTCTCACCAGCGTTTGGGGCCAGCAGTTGTGTACAGTTACCTGATATCATATGACCGGTATACAGGTTCAGTGAAGATGGGAGACATCATCCCCCACACATGAGTAATAGCCTTATATTTAAAGCACTTAAAAGACTTTCATTACATCCCATCATCAGTAATACCAGTGTCTTCAGGGAAGCCCTGTAGGGATAATGTACTTCTCAACTGATGCGCATTGATACACACCTCTCCTTCTGTTGGCCTCAGAGCTGCTGGCTACCATCTGCCCTATGACAGACCCGTTGCTTCAATATTCATTGTAAGAGTCTACGTTTGCCCATGTTGTCCCTACCTCAAGCAACATGACATGGAACAGTGGCCCATTTACTTTTCAGAGTCTTGCCAGGGGAGAATGTTGCTCCCTTGCTGAAATACAACATGGCCCAATCTGCCTCTTTTTGAGGTAACTGACATTCCCCTGCATATTGTGCACACCCATGGCCTCCTCTCCTTAACCAAACCAAACTCTGTGCAATGGTGCAGATACCAGTTCATTTATCTAACTCTGGACTCACCATCAGGGCAAACATACCCACACCTCTCTCTTCAGACTCCATAAATTCGCATGCCCTGCCTGTCTGAGGTGGAACTTTTCCAGTTCCTTTGTCCTTTGTTCCTGACTGATACCAGATCCATAGTAGCAAGAGTAACCTATCATGATCTAAACATCAACCACTGTGTACCAACCCCTATACTGGGCACTTTATATTTTCAGCAAAATTCCAAGAGTTACTATTATCTCCCTTTTATAGATAAATGAAGTGAGACCTGGGTATTGTTTAAACATTTTCACATCTAGTCATTGGTTAAGTTGTGATTCCAAACCATTTTTCTCTAGGTTGTAATCCCATGCTTTGACCCCTGGGATATACTACTTTCCTGGGTTGCCTTCAAACCCTCTTCCACAAGAGCTAGGAATACCTTCTCTCTCATCCTGTTCTATCTTAGAAACACCACGACAACCTACTTAATCCATTTAGCGAAAAGGTCTAAATGAAATTTAATTTTGCAATAGAACAAGTATAGAACAGTTTCCAAAAGTTGTATGTCCAGACTCCTGCCTCTTGACAGAGTTCCTTGGCTATAAGAGAAAAGGTTGTTCTGTGTCAGAGGAAGAGAGGGAAGAAAAGCACCCCAATTACACAGTGCTTGATCTAAAGAGCCTTGAACTATGATTTAACTGTGTTCCACTGTACCTACCCTACACCCTTGCTTCATCATTTATTCATTTCCTATTCCCAGCGTTGCCCTCCTCCCCTCCATTCTGTTGTCCACCATTGTGCCGTAAACAGCAATCAGTCATTCCACAAACAGTGGAGTGGATTTATGTCAGCCATTTTGATGTGAGCAACACTACTCTTGGAGTGAAGTAATTATCCAAGGTTTGGGAACTGGCCACTTTATGACCAGGGATAAGATCAGCGCTGGCCAGATGCGAAGGGAGCATAAAACATGGGGAAAGTGTGCATGTCCACAACTGCCAAGTTGGAACACAGACCATCCTTTTGACCAGCCTGACATAATTGTTCTTTCTTTCCCCTTTGCTTGGAACAAGGAATCACAATTCCCTGAGTTGGAAAGGCTCCTGTGGGTCACATAATCCAGCCCTTTCCACCTGTTGTGGGAATCTGCACTACAACTTCCTTTACATTGCTCATCCAGCTTCTCCTTGGACACCCCCCAGATATGAGCTAACCTGCTATTTTACATGGACTGCTCACTCCATTTTTGGAAGGCTTCAACATTAGGCAATTCATATTCTCTAACGATCTCCATCTGATTCCCCAATATGTGTCCTATTTCTATTCCTTGGAGTGACAAAATTTCTCCTCCTTCTTCGACTTGATAGTCCTTCCAGTACTTGAAGATAGGGATGTCATTCTAAGCCTTCTCTTCCTCAGACTGAGCATGCCCAGTTTGTGCCAGTTTTGCAATTGTGTTGGTACTCTTGGTGATGTCAGACTTGTGTAAATGAGTGTAAACTTCTGTAGGGCAGACTTGTGTAAATGAGTGAATAACGAGCTTTTACCATCGGCCAACTCTCTTCAAAGGCATTATCTCATTCAATTCTGTGTCCAGCCTCTGAGATAAGAACACTTTCCATTTTATAGAGGAGAAAAGCCATAGCTTATGAGGTTAAGTGTTTAGGCCAAAGTTATATAGTTAGAAATTGACAGAACTGGCCCATTAACCTGAGCTTTTTACCGAACACATGTGCATAATTTTTTCCCTTTGATTTTTGAGTTTCACCAGAGCAAGGAAGTACACGACACCCAAGATACAGGTTTTCTTATCCTTAACTAAATGTGAACATTGAGAAGAAGTGATCTGTATCTCTGCAATCTCAAGTCTGGCTTGTTAGGGCCCTTTCTTCCTCTGCTTCTCCCCGACCTGATTCTGACTTAGACTCTGTAGCAAGATAAGGGGCATTTTCCTCTCCATTTTTGCAGCTACAGAAGCAGAGCAGAGCGGTTGATGGTTTCTTTCCATATTGACTCAGGGATGCAGTGTCCAAACGAGAAATGAATCTCCGCCTCTCAAAGATGATTTTTTTGTACACATAAACAGAAATTACTAATTTCACAGGTGTATGCTTAGAGTGGAAAATACTGGAGAGATATTTGTCACTTTTCCATAATATTTTTGGAATAGAGGAGCCCTCTGGTGGCCAAAATAGCAGAAAGGTGTCCTTGGGAAAGGCAGTGTGAGACTTCCTGCCAGAACCTCCCTTAGTGGTCGTTGCTTCATTCTGAGGTTACTCCTCTGCCATTTATCCTCTTTCTTCCTATTTTCATGGAGGGTCACTTGCTTTTTGCACATCCTCCCTTTTTTTTTCCTCCTTGAGTTCCTCTCCGCACCTTCCCCTCCAACCCCAGCTGTCCTCCCCGATACCCCCGGAATCTCTCCTTTTTACAGCCTTTGGCCTCAGAGGACCCTTTCTGAAACCTGGCCAGTCCCCCTGTGGCAGGTGCTGAGTGACAGCTGCTGCCCCTGCTGCTGCTTCAGTAGTGCGGAATTCAAATCCCTTGCGGGTGTTTAGAGCCTGCAGATGGATTAACTAATGATGCCTGTGCATCAACGAGCATTTGCAGCATCCTGCTAAGCACGCAGGGGATACCGATCATCACCCAGAACCAAGCTTTCTTAGAAGAGCAGATGAGCGTCCCTCCCTTCGGCACAAGATGCTGACCACGCATTACTCCATCCTTGAGTTTGGCCAAGGGTCCAGAGCCATGCCGTTCTAAGTCCCTGTGTACAGCTCTCAATTGTGTAGAAGTCTGCTTTCCTCGTTGTAGTTTGTGTGGAATGGTTTGTCTTCTGTAAGCCCATGCTACACCACAGCCAAGAGCATATAAAGATCCATAAAATAGCTATTCCGCATGTGGATGGTTGAGACTTAACCATTGATCTAGAGGCTGAAGCTAAAATGGTGGCTTCAGTGGACTTCAGTGAACCTGATAAGGGGAAAGAAAGCTAAGATAAGACAAAGCAGAAACTTTGGCCAAGATTTTAGACACAATCACTCTGGCTTTTATTGCAGTAAGATGATGGGGCAATATAACTCTTAGAAAGCACATTGGACTCTTGAGAAATAGACCTCCTATAATATGAGCTGGTGACTTTATTATATTACCATGCTTAACAATTAGTGGCTTAATTGTAGGGCCATCGGTGAGACAGACCAATTCATTGCCCTCACTCCAGAGACAATGGGAAAAGCTCTCCACAGGATCCAGAGTATGCTGCAAGAGGGTGGCCAGGACTGAACTTAGAAACAGTGTTTCTGGGCTTGCTAAAGAAGGTGAAGCAAGAAAAGGATCATCAAGTTTGGAAAGCTGTGCTTCTATAATCTGCAGAAGAAATGGCTAGAGAGAGTTACAGAGGTCATAGACAATATAGTCCAACCCAATGGAGAGATTGTGCAGTCATGACAAAATGCAGCTAGGTTTCTACTTCCACTGCCTCCCCATCAAAAGGGAGTGGCCACTGGATGAAACATAATGAGTTTAGGCTCCAGGCTATGAGGATTAGGGCAGCATTGGAAAGCGTCACCTGGGAGGCTGCAGGATTCCCTTCTCGCGAGATTTTAACACTGTTCTTTTTGGAAGCCTACAGGTGCGTATGGGTGAAATCCTACTTCAAAGATGGATGAGCTGTCCTCTGGGGATGCCCTTCCCGGACCCATCTTTCTAGACTCCCCTTAGGTTTCTTGTTTCTCAGAATTTTAGGAATTGTTAAAGTACACCATTCTAGGCATTTGGAGAAAAAGGATGATGTTGGAGCGTGTGCTAAGTCTGTCACCTTACCCAGTTTTTCTCAATAAACTGTCCTGGCCCTTCATCTCCTCCAGCCAGTCCACAGAAACTCCTCCAGCTTTCAGTCTTTGACATAATGTACAGGATTCACTATCACTGTGTCATCCCACCCAGAACCCTTGCAATAAAGCCAGGCCATGGTTTCCTTAATTTTCCCCCTGGTTCAGTCTGGGTGCACTTCCCATGGTGTCCTTTTTAATAGAGCCGTCTTCATTGATGTGGTCAGTTCTCCGTTCTCACACTAAGCTTTGGGCAAAGAGCCTAGACCATGTCTAATAAATGTGTTTTACTTAGCAGCTCATTCCAAAGACAGGTGCTAAATAAATTATTTTTTTGTAGTGATCCCGATGACATAATGAAAAGCACACTAGATCAGAGGACAGAAGCTCTAGCCGAGTCCCTGCCTTCCATCAATAGCTCACTTTGCTTCTCCAGGCTTCAGTTTTCCCGTTTATTCCGGCAGGAATTTTGGACCAGATAACCCGGAAGGGTACCTCCTGCTCTGGAATTTTTTACTGTCACAACGGTATCTCCTTCACAAAGACTGTAAGCTCCTCAGGGGCAGGGGAGAGCCTAGTCTGTAGTGTTCCCAGAATGCTTTGCCAAACACTGGCCCTTGAAGGTGGAGGTAGAGGGTTGCGGAGTAAGGAGAACTCAAGTGTCTCTTGCTAGGTTCATCATAGCCAGTCACTTTCCAAGAGAAAGCTAATGGTACTTTAGGAGTAAAAGGCACTGAAAAGAGGCAGGAGGGGTTGGTTCTTCCAGTCCACCTCTTGCTTGCGTGCCTGCTGTGCCCTCCAATTTTCACTTCCCTTCACAAGGAATTGCCAAAAGCTGTCTTGTCCCCAGGCCTGGAAGAGGACTCAGCAGTGCATCAGTCTCAGGCTCCAAAACGGAGGCTGGAGTTGGGCCATCCAGAGCCATAGAAAAATGCTCCTTCCCTCACCCCAGTAGGAGCTGGGAAAACTCCTTTCTGACAACCAGGTAAGATTTATGCTTTTCTATGAAAATGTTCATGTAAATGGAAAGAATAGGCTAGAAAGTTCAGGCACAGAGCCGAGGCTTTTGCGGAGGGTGGGATTCCTCAGCTGTCATAAATATCAGTGGAAGGGGAAACAGGTGGTGAATCCCTGCCTTCCTTACACAAATATTTTCAGAGGATCATAAACCCCCTCTGTTCTCCTAACCAGTAAGTCCTCACAGTGTGTTAGTACTTACAGCTTAGAATGCCAGAAGCATTGCTCCAGACCAAGTGGGAGCATCGCTCTTCCAGTGACTGCTGGTGTTTTGGGGGAACAGACTTTGGTTCTAGGAGGCTGGCTTGGATCCTAATTCCCTTACACAGATAACTGGTGAAGAAGCTGACCCAATCTCCCAGGCTTGACTGACTTAGGGGTTGTCGATGGAAATGTGTCTCATTTTATTTCTGATAACGAGCCCTAGCATAAAGGAGTTACGTCTGCCAGACAGGCAAGGTGGGAAGTCTTGGCAGCAGCTCTGGGCGAAACCAGGAAGAACATGATGAGGCCAATTGAAAGAGGACGTCACTGGTTTCTACTGAGGGGGTGCATGTCAGATTAGGAGGGCCTTGTAGGGGAAGCCTTTTCATGATGGGGAAAGTGAGGGACAAAGCGGGGATATGTGCTGCTTGGAGAAGGGAAATGCTCTGACCAGTAGAAAGGAGTGTAAAGTGAGGAGACAGATTATCTGAAGGTCTTTCAAAGAAATTAGATATTGCAGAGAGAGAGAGATGGTAAAGCTCTTTGGGTGAGCATGGGATGATGCGGCTCACACCAGGACAGAGGATGTAACATAAAATCATGGAACTTAGAACTGCAAAGCATCGTAAAGCCCTCATGATCCAGTTCTTTCATTTTTCAGGTGAATGAACCAGGGTTTATTTATTCCAGGAGTAGGTGAGTAAGTAAGACTTTTTCATGAATGGGACATTCTTAGCACAGCATTATAGTCTGGGGGGAAAAGCATGGCGTTTGGAGTCAAACAGACTTGAGCTGGAATACCACTGCCCCAGTTACTAACTATGACTTTGAAGTATAAGAATACCTACCACTTGGGGCTCTTAAGAGAAGTAAATAATAAAATATATATAAAACCATGCACTGTGCCTAACATGTACTGATGAATAGTTGTATCTCTTCTATTACAATTATGATGTACTTGGCTAATAGAGTCTATAATTGTTGTGCAGGTAAATGAGCAAACACTAATCAAGTCACTGCTATATGCCAGGCACACTCCCGTTAAATATAGGCACTTAATTATTAAGATCATATTAGTCTAATGAATAATTATAAAAATATTAACTGTTATTGTAATAAATAAATAACAGTGGTGGTAATGGCAATGATTACAGTAACTACTCAAGACTCAATAGGTGAAATGAGCCCCAGCTGGCATGGCTCAGTGGATTGGGTGATGGTCTGTGAACCAAAAGGTCTCCTGTGTGATTCCCAGTCAGGGCACATGCCCGGGTTGTGGGCCAGGTCCCCAGTGGGGGGCACCTGAGAGGCAACCACACATTGATATATTTCTCCCTCTATTTCTCTCTCTTTCCCTCTCTCTAAAAGTAAATAAATAAAATCTTTTTTAAAAAATAGGTGAAATGAGACAAGGTAAAAGGAAAAGTTCTTCTGGGGCCTAGACTTTTAGTTGGCTTTGGCCTTGCTTTTTGATTGCAAGTGATCTGAGGAATAGGAACTCTCTGGCATCATTTATTCATTGGACAGTTATTGAGGGTCTACTGTGTGCCAGCCACTTTCCTAAGAACTAGAGATATATTGGTCAACAAAAGCAATGCTCTTTCCTTAAATGGAGATTACATTCCAGTGGAGACAATAAACAAACAAGGAAATAGATATATTGTTAGGTAATTAAAGGGCAAGAGAACAGAGAATAGTTGGAGGGATAACTATTTTAGGTGAAGGAATGTCTCTAAGGAGGTGACACTAGAGTAGAGATCTGAGTGGGGAAGGGAAGGTGGTCACATGAAACCATGGCGCGCGCGTGGATTCCAAGTGCAGGGAAAAGCAGTAAGGTGGATCCACAAGAAGGCTGTGTGTCTGGAATGTGGTATTGACCCCTAGCTGAACATATATGTTCTATTTCTACCTGAATACTAAAAATAAAAAGTACAGGATTCACTGTATAGAGTCACTTCTCTGGAGAACATTGAAACAGGCCTGATCCAGCTCTCTCAGGATAAGGTTAACAAGGAAGAAACAGTCTAGAGGGATCATGCATGTTAGAACCCTCAGAGAGATGGGAAGAGTCCCTGAAGACCATCTATAACTTGGCAATGAGAATATGAGAAATGGCACTTTAAATTAGATAGAATGTTGAGCCATGGCTCTAGACTGGTCCAGGACTCTATCACTGTCCAGGGCCCGATGCTTGTTTGATAGAGGGAATGACATATTTGGTGGGAACTGGGAAACTTGCCCCAACTCCTTACTCTTCCACACTAACCTATTTGAGATCATCAGATACAGATTTTCCCAGTTGCCTTTAAAGATATTTATTTTCTATTTCCCAATAGCATTATCTCTTAAAATAGACTGATAAGGGGAAGGAACCTGTCTAAGTCATACAATTCCCATGGGAAACAAGTACAGAGCTTGACATATAGACTGGATGAGTCCTGCTATTTGCTATTCAATAGACACCACAAGTTTACTATTCAGCTCATAAAAGGCCTGCCTTTTTATTTGTTCCACATTTTGTCTCATTCAGGCTTCCAGGGTTTCCCCAGATTACAGGTTTGTGGAGGCAGTGAGCAAGACCCTTTCACTGGTTCTGGTCCTTTGTGATATTTCCAAACTTTACTTGTCTTAAATTTGCAGCCTTCCCTTTAATGAATTCTACTTCTGATGAATTCTAATATATATGGCATAGGGAGAAGGGCCCTGGGCTGGGGGCAGTAATTGTCTTTCTCACATTACTAGCTCTGCAACCCTGTGACCTAACCTCTAGGAACTCAGGTTTCTTATCTGAAAGTGCCAGACAACATTCCTGCATTTTATAGGGTAGTGTTAAAGATGTTAGGAGGATGGAGTCTTGCACACACTTTGTAAACTCTGACGTGTACATTGAGGGTGCAACCATAGCAGCCACCTTCTCCCACAAGCCTCGTCCTGATCATTCACATTGTCTCCTGCTAAACTTTTCCAGCTGTGCAGTTTTGATTTTTTTTTTTAAATGGACCAGTGAGCATTAAATTTGTCCAAAGACTCAATATTTTTCCTGTTGGTTTCTCCATTTTATCTTTACTTGTCTCCTCCCTTGCCCTTTGGGGAACTCGAGAGCCCTTTCGGGTTGATGGCTTCAGGAAATAATCTATAGTAATCACCAGGTTTTCCTCAAGGTATTAATATTTGGAACCCACTTCCCTATTATTCAAATAATTTCAACTCACTACACATGGAATGATCTCCTGTGTGTGTCGTGTGCTATACGTAGAGACCACAGGGAATGAAAAGGTGAACAAGGAGTACCTCCGGGAATAATAGATGTGCACAGGATGGTGATATCATGTGACATTCCACTAGACCAAAATGCTGTGGCACACAGGGGTGAGCAATCAAAAGTGACCAAGAGGATTTAGGGTCACCTTCCATATGGCTACTTAGCACACTCAGAATTTGTTAGCACAAATTGTGGCTCTTCTGTCTTTGCCTGCAGCTTGGTAAACGTGAAAGAATGGGGCAAGAGAACTTTCTTACCCTATGGGGAGCAGGTCATGGGGGAAAGTGTACCCTACCCTGAGAGTAAGAGGCCTCTGGCCCAGTGGCTGGAAGACCAGGAGGGAAGAGAAGGAAGGTTGGATCAGAGCTTAGAAAAAGAAACGAGGTTGGCTTGGCAGGGATTTGTCTGGTACCAGGACCTCTTGGGGTTTTACTCCCAGGCCTGAACTCTGACACTCTGCTGAGCACAAGTCCTGGCAGGAGGCTTCAACGCACTGAGGCCGAAACAAGCCTGGACCCTGTCATTGAGACCTTCCAGCCAGGCTCTCTCTGTCCTTTGTCAGGGCCCAGGAAGCTCCATATCATTCCTCCAGAGCGTTCTGCTTCCCTCCAGCCTCATTACGTAGTGCATTAGCTGTGGGAACTAAACCCATTACAAAAAGGAGGGGGTGGAATTGGCACACACGGAAAGAAGCCTTCTCAGATCAAGTGAACAACTTGTGCCTATTAACTAAAAAAAAAAAATCGTTAGAAAATTCACATCTCCATGTCTCCTCTCCCCCTGCCTGGCCCCCATCCTCATCACTTGCCCTGTCAAATGTGAAGAGAGAGAGCAGGGCTCACACGTGAATTTGCCTGTTTCTTGTGCACACACCCAACCTTAAAGGGCCCTTGCTTAGGGCTCTGTAGAAGAATAAGCTTGGGCTGGCAGCGAGAAATTGCTTTGATGTTGAGTCAAACTTTAAAAGAACAGGACTTTTCCCCTTTCTCAAAGATAGTTCTTTTTGGCTCGGTTGGAGACAGCGACTGAAATAAATTGTCATACCTCATGACTAGTTTCTGTCATCCCATAACAAAATAGACAGAGGGGAATTATTTTATTTCTACTATTCAACAATATGAATGTTAGAGCTGGAAAGTCACTTTGAGATTAATCAATTTAGACCTGTTTTTACAGATGGAGATGTCAAAGCCCAGAGTGAGAAGGATGTGCCCCCCGCCCCCGCCCTGCCCCACCACCTACAAGAACGACTGGATCTTGTCTGCAAGCCTGGGGCTCTTTCTTTTCCAACAAGCTTTCTCCACATTGCTCATTTTTTCTTTCAGTTTTCCTCCCTCCTTAGCTATGTTCCCTAGCGAGGGGTTGCAGACCATCCCCTAAAGAACTCCAGTGAAGCATCTTCGATGATAGGCCACATGGGTTTGGGGTATCAGTGGTGGCCTTGCCACCTGTTCTTCCTATCTCCTATGCTAAAAAACAAAACCGAACAAAAACCAGCAACAACTAAAGAACCCTGTACAAGATATGGTTGCCTCTGGTCTCAGGGTAAATGACCGCTTTCTCTGTGTTGTCCTTGCTCTAACTGAAATACAAGAACCTCACTGCCCCATTCCTACATCTAGGGTCTCTTCCTCACACCCATTTCTTTACTTCTTTTCTTTTCTCTTCTTCTTTTTTTTTTTTTTTTTAGAGAGAAGTGAAGGTAGGGAGAAAGAGAGGGAGAGAAGTATCGATTGGTTGCCGCTTGCACACTCCCAGCTGGGGACCGGGCCCGCAGCCCAGGTGCAAGCCCTGACCAGAATCAAACTGGTGACCTTTCAGTTTGTGGGATGACGCTCCAACCCACTGAACCACACTGGTCAGTGTGCCCTCACACCCATTTCTATGTCCGGAGGCAATCTCTACCCAGACATTGACCTGGTAAATGTGTATTAAGTCTCTGCACTTTTCCCCCCAGAGTGTTTGAGCTCTGTCTAAAACTGCTCCCTTAAAGAGGGCAATGTGGAGAAGACAAGCCCTGTGCTCTCCCCTGGCCTCCTCAGACCACTGGAAGAAACATATTTGGGGGGGATTTCAGAAACTCAACCACCCTCGTAGTATGGAATACTGAGAAAAGTAATTTTTCTCCTTCAATCAGAGCCCTTATTTGTGTGTGAGTGCGTGTGTGTTTACTATACTCTTTAAAAAGGTCTTATTAGCATTTCCTTTTCAGTTGCTGCTTCTCTATCCCAGCTGCACCAATTGTGGTCAGTAAAACAGAATTGGTGCAATAGCAATTCAGGAAAACAGCTGAAAGAGAAAGAGTGAAGAAAAAACAAAGGGGTGAATTTTCTTAGAACTTGAAGAAACTAATTAAAAAGATAGAGAAGAGATGGAATGAGACATTTGGAGGAAGCAGATAAAAAGATTTCAAAGAACCTGAATTAAATGGTAAAAAGGGAAAGAGTTGACTTAAACTACCTGTATATACTGAGAAATGAATACCCCCTGCCCAAAAAAAATCACATGTGGAAAGATGCAAAAGAAAATTTTCAGAACAATGACTGGGACGGAATAGGCTGACATTTTTTTGATTGTTTTTTTGTAGAGATGGAAATTTCCTTTCCCTGGTTTTTCTTTTTATTAATGCTTCTTTTAATATATATTTTTTTAATAGAGGGAAATGAAATTGTCCAGTCAGCCACAGAAGGAATATGGCTTCTTGCCTTTGGGTAATAATATGCAATGGAATTAGGGTTGATCTAACCATCCTTGCTTTGGGACTGGATCTAGATTTTTTCCCAAGTTCCTCTCTTGACCTTAAGCATACTTCCTCCTGCTAAGTCACTCTCTCCTTCCCTTTAATGTTACGGATGTTGGAAGACTTCATAAGTTTATTTTGCACAACAGATTAAAGGCACCATAGAAAGGGTAAAACAGCATTCCTAATGATGATTCTCAGGATCCTTTATGAAGCTTGCATATAAAACATTGCTGTCACTCTTATTTTTATAGGCTTTTAACTTACCCCTCAAAATTACCTAATCAGAACTGACACATCTCCAGCTGGCTCTCAGTCCCAAGGAGGTTGTTCTGGGAAAATGTGACCTGCTATTGTCTATTTTCAAACTTGTAAGAGATGCAAAGGTATGTGGACTTTATTGGGAAGTGCCAGTACTGAAGTCTGCATTCGGAGTAAGCCTACAAGTTGTTAGGAAGCGACCTGGAGTGGTGAGCAGGACCATGCTCCTCTAGTCATTTTTCACAAGCCAAAGCAAATGAGGTGTGTTTGTCAGATCTCATAGTGGTCCTAAACTTTGTTCTTTTTTAGGGTTCACATCATCCCACAGAGTGTGTCGGTTGTAGAGTTTAAGACCTTGAGTCAAAAAGACCAGCGTTTGAATTTCAGCTCCACCACGGACTTACTAAGTAAACTTGAGCAAGCTACTGCCTTCTCTAAGTTGCTTTGTTTAAAAAATGGGTATATATTATTCTCTCTAGAGAATTTCTAGGGTGATCGTTAAAATGCATAGAAAGTACCTTTCACATAAGTTCTCAGTACATCCTAGAAATATTATGTAATAGGCCAGGAGACAGGAGATCTGGTGTTAAAATACATCGGAGTTCTAAAACTGGCTCTGTCACCTTCTATCAGCTGTGTGAGCCCGGACAAGTTAACTCATTTGTCAGTACCTCAGTCTCCTCATCCATAAAAAAATGGGTAAAATATCTACTTCATTCTGTGAACTAAATTAGGTAACTTGTATAAAATTGTGATCCCTATTAGTTAGATAATCCATGGTGATAACTCTTAGGTTTATTTCCTAGACTTCAATATTCTTCCTGCCATCAACTATGAATGTGACCTTGAATCGGTTACCTGTCAAAGACCTCAGTTTCTCTATCTATGAAATAGGGGTAAAAGGTAATCTCTATTGTTCATTCCAACCCTATGATTTTATAAACTATTTTTATGAGTTTTTTGTTTCAAAAATGCCTATTACATAGAAAATTGAGTTTCCAGAGCTGTTCCCAGGTTGCCTATAGAAACCCCTGCTACTTGGTTACCCTCTGCCCACCTCCTCTTAGCCCACAGACTCCTGAGCTGCCACTGGCTTAGACAAAGAGCAGACACTCCCAGGAAGAAGAAATCATTCCTGTACTTGTTGGGCCCTTGTGTACCTGAAGACAGAGGATATCTGGATATGCAAAGAAAAAGATTGAAGTGCAAAGCAAATCCCAATAAATTACCATTAATGTGATTATACAGAATTAGAGTCAGACCTGGCGATGGGTTCAAATTGTAGCTCCATCACTTAAAACAGTTTGACTTTGGGCAAATTCTTTTATGTTTGAGCCTTTGTTTTCCCTTTGACACAATAAAGCTTTAAAAAACAAAATAGTTCTTGTGAGGATTAAGAAAGATGATTCATGAAGGTGCTCAATACAGTGGCCGGCACATCACGAGCCCTTACACTGTTAGCAATTGCCACAACTAAATATTGCTGTTGTCACCATAGTTATCTCTTCTGTGAGGCTTTTTCAGTTATGTAAAGAAATGGGCTTTGGAGGTAGAGACGGGGAATCTGGCAATGGGGAGAGGTCAGCGATGGTCAGTGTCAAGCAGCACATCTATATGAATCTCCCATGGAGGAACCCAACAGCTGCAGATTTTGAAAAGTTTCTGGGTAATTCTGACACAAAGTCAAGGCTGGTCTGAGAATAAGACAGTCACAGGCAAGGTTTGTTAAATGTAGACCACAAGACATTGAGATTCCTGGCTTCTGCCTCTGCCTCTGCCCCTAAATAGCTACCTGGCCCTGGCAATTGCTTCATCTCATTGCATTTCATTTCCTTCTCTTGTAAAACGCTGAGGTATGATCTACCTCAAGTAATTACTAAGTCTCCTTGCAGCTCCAATGTTCAGGGATCTTAAACACCTTTTCTTGACTAAACGAGAATCCCTGTTCAGGCATCATTACTCACCTTTCCTTTCCATTTCATCTCTTGGATTATTTTCTCAAGCCCACAGGCTCTTGAGAGAGCCCTCGTGTCTTCCCACCACACCCCTCCTAGGTCACCGTGTGGATTCTATTAGTTCACTCCCCAGTCTGACTTGGCCTCTGTCTGGTACCATGGAAAGGGGCCATATGAAAAGGCAGTGTACAGGGGCTTGGGTTACTGAGCAACTTGGAACTTTGTGTAACTTGGGGCCCCTGGTAATAGTAATTGCTCACATTTCTTGAGCACTTACAACATGTCAAGCATAGTACTAAGAGCTTTTACCTATTTTCTGGTTTAATCCTCACAATTGCACTGTGACGTTGGCATGATTATTCCCATTTTATAGCTGTAGATATAGAATCTGAGGCTTAAAGAGATTAACTTGCCCAAGATCACACAACTGGTATGTGCTGTAGGTAGGGCCCACGCCCTAGTCTGCTGGGCTCCAACATCAAGGCTTTCCTCTATCCTACCAGCTACTGTTCATAAATCAGACATTTTTTTGTGCCAAGGAGTGGATCACACAAGAGGGGTACAGGCTTGCCCCATGTATGAGGCACTGCTTTGTTATGTTAGGTCAAAGGGGTCTCTAGAAACCATTTACTCCTTTACCTGCCCTTAGAAACCTCACCTGCACCCCCCGCCAGTTGACTTAACCAGTCTTGACACCCCAGACCATCAGTGGTCAATCATCTACTGTGGATGCAGCATTGCTGAGTGGTTAAAGGTACAGTCTATGGCCTGGCACTCCAATGGCTAATATGATATCCACTTACCATGTGTGAGCACTTGAGACATGGCTTGTCCTTACTGAGAATGTGCTATAAGTAAAGCATATACCAGATTTAATATAAAAAAAAGTCAAACGCCACATTAATATTCTTTATGATGAAATGATCATATTTAGGAAATATGGGTTAAATAAAATATTATTAAAATCAATTTCACCTCTCACTACTTTTTATTTTCAATGTGGCTACTAGAGCATTTAAAATGACATGTGGCTAACATTTGCAGCTCACATTATATATCAGCACTGGTCTAGAGTAAAACCTGCATTTGAATTTCAGCTCTGCCACATCCTATCTGTGCAAACTTGGGCAAGTTAATTAAATCTTCTATGCTTCTGCATTTCAGTTTCCACATCTGGAAAGTGGAGATAAGACCAACTTTGTATGGTTGTTTGCTGGGAGTATTTAATGAGTTAGGTTTCCCAAACAGTGCCTGGTCCATTTTGTGTGCTACTTATAAATACTCACTGATGCTAGAATGGGCCAGGTTCATTTCTTGCCTATGTTATGCTGTTTTCCTCTGTTGGAAGGTTCTCCACCTCTTGGGGTTCTGCGTCCTCCAAAACAGCATGGCTTCTTGGAGCTTCTGACACCTTCTTTATATTGTCATTGACTTTTATGCCTTGTTAGTTGTCATTTGAGTATGCATGCCTTAAGTATAGTTTGAAGTGACTGTGAGCTTCTTGAAATCGACCTGTATCCAATTGGGTTGGCCAAAAAGTCCTTTTGTTTTTTTCTGTAAGATGGCTCTCTAGGAGTGCTTAGTTTTCTTTAATGTCATTAGAAACAATTTTGTTAAATTGTATTGTGACAGCTGTCAGATCAGTGTGTGTTAAAAAAAAAACTTACCAAATTGGTGGATTTTTGTGTTGCCATTTTAATATCGAAGATGGAAGAAAACAAGCAATATTTTTGGTATATTATGCTTTATTATTTCAAGGTAAAAACAACTGAAATGGAAAAAAAGATTTGTGCAGTATATGGAGGAGTTGCTGTGATTGATCAAATGTGTTAAAAGTGGGTTGTGAAGTTTCATGCTAGAGATTTCTCACTAGATGATGCTCCATGGTTGGGCAGACAAGTTGAAGTTGATAGTAAGCAAATCAAGACATTAATTGAGAACCATCAACATTACACCACACAGGAGAGAGCTGACATGCTCAAAACGTCTAAATCAATAAAGTTATTGGAGAAAATGAAAAGTGCATCTTTTATTTTACAGAAAAAACGAAATGGACTTTTTGGCCAATCCAATGTTTACTTTTCTATTTCCCTTCCTCTCAAGTCCTGCATAGACCTAACATAGGGCCTGGTCAAAGTGGTGATGCTTGTTAATTGACAAACTGACTAATGTGCCTCCCCCGCCCCGCCCCTCTCCCCTCAACCCCCTGTTAGAAAGATGAGAATTTTCCACATTCTTTCAGACTCCTTTAAAGGAAGTGGTCACCATTCTTCTGGTCATTTTTGAGCCACTGTGATCTCTCCTGGTTATTCTCTTCAGCATAGAACAACCCTATCTCTTTCATTCCTATTGGCCCTCCACGTGTCTTGATTAATGGCTTCTCTCTCCCCGCACCCCCAGCATGTGAACCTTGAGGTCAGCTTTAATTCAAAACCTTAGAAGAAATGGCCTGGGTTCATTTAATTCTGATTGCACTGACGGTTTGGAAAGATAGTTGCTTTAATTAGGGACGCCCTCTCTTGGCTCACCCTGTGGTTATGGTGGTCATGGTGTCGGTGGGGTAGTAATGCTGTTATGCTGTAGTTGTTGTGGTCATGGTATGATTGTGCTGTAATGCTGTGGTGGTGGTGGTTGTGATGTGGGCATGGTGGCAATGCTGTGGTTGTCGTGGTCGTGGCGGAGGGAGATAGATGCTGCTGCTGCAGCAGAGAATGATTCTTTCCATGGTGTTGAAGAGAGTTTAGAAGCACCAGTGCACGCCCTCAAGCAGCTGAATCTTCATGTCTGCCAGACAGTTAAAGTCTGTCATTACCCTTTTTGGGAACTGACTCAGGAGGGGAAACTTTTACCAAGTTTGGACCCACTCACAGTTCAGGGAACATGTCTTCTGGGGAAATAAAATCCTCTCAAACTACATACCTTTGAGGGGAAAGATTCTGGTTTTGATTTCTCTTTAACAATCTGGATTTTAATAGTCCTGGTCAAAGACCTCTTGCAACACTGATAAGGAAACTGCACCACTAACAACTCTTTCTTACGAATTACGCATAGTATCCCTGAGAACCACCCTTAAAATACTCCTTGACGTTTAGGAGATGGTATGTAGTGAGTTCTGAATCCATAGTGCAGATTCATGCTGAAGTACTGAAGCTCTAGGATGCTCAAAGGAGAGGGGGTATAAAGGACACAGGGAAGAAATGTGAGGACCCCCATGGGAAAATTCTGCAACTTCACCAGTTTCCTCAAGGCCAGCCCTGAGAGTAGGATCCAGCTGAGCTCCGGAGTGTAGATCAGTAGGCGTTGTTGATGCTGTGTGGCACTGCCCAGATCTCCCTTCCAAATGAAAGGGTTTATTCCCCTTGTCTGCTGTGAGTGCCTCTGGCTCACAGCACTGAGCTGTCAGCCCTGCCTGGAATCTCCCTTGCTGAAGAGAGAGCACCTCGTCCATGGACATGCCCCCCTCCCAGAGGCAGCCTGTACCAATGGCTGGGCATGCAAAGATTTAAAGACTTGGCCCGTAACTTAGCCTGGGATGAATCTATAGGGTGAACTGAGATAGATGGGCTGGCTGAGGCCTTGTGACTGCATTGCATCCCAGGCTCCCCTTCAGCCCTTCTGTTTCCTTCCCTCAACCTGTAGACGTTGTTACTAAGAGCACTTTCCAATAAACTTCCTTCATACTAATCTGCACCTCAGAATCAGCTTCCTGGGAAATCTGACCTGCAACATTTGGTCCTCTGGGTCACTTACGGTGACTCTGTGTTGGCTTGTAACACCCTTGCTGCACAACCAGTGCCAGATGGTTTTCAGGATCAACTTCCCATCTCATCTACTCTTGCTCTTCAGTCACTGTGTGGGTCGCTCTGGCATGGTGTCTGCAGCTCCCCACACTAACAGTGAGTTCAGTTTGAATTTTAATAGATACATACATGCATACTGTTCGAATGCCAGTCAGGGCCTTTCTAGAGGAGAGGACTGTGTCTTATTTTCTCATTGTATCTTTCCAACATACTCCATTTTAGGCTTATTCTTCTTTGGGAGAATAATTAGTGCTTCCTGTCAAACCTGGCTTCCAGAATTCTCTTGGACTTAGTGATCCTCCGAGCCCTTCACCATAGAGAAAATATCATAGGCTCTGGGGAGCTCTGAAGTCATTGAATCCACTTCTCACTCTGACAGGAGTCCTCCTCGGCATCCCTGAAAGGGAGTTGCACTTCAGTTGACATTTTAATCAGGAGTGCTCAAGGAGTCATCTAGTCTCACTGCTAAGCACTGATCCTGAACCAGCAGCAAGCCCAGCACCTTAGCTATCTATTATTAATCCCAAACAAAGCAGTCTAGAGAAGTTAAGTCAGCTGACAACACTCAGGAAGCCAAATAGTAAAATGGAAGTATAACCTAAAGCTATCATAATGTATTTTGGTTTGCTTATCTAAAAACAAGCCAGGCAAGCTAAAAATGCACACCTGAGTCCTACGTAGCCTTGCAAATGTGGAATGATCCTCGAAAGGCCAGCTGCAGCATCTTTTGCTTAAACTTTTTAAGACCAGCAGCAGGTATGCTCATTCTTTAGACTTAAAAAACCAATTTCCTCAGATGCCCTGGCAATCCCTCTTAGTTCCTTACAACCCAGACAGGTAGGAAGTTCCTTTAGCTATCCAGTCAAAATCTTCCTCCTGGTTTCTGCAACACCTGTCCTCAGCGGAGGGCAGGGAAGAGCTTGCCCTTCATACCTCATGGACTTGCCTGCACTTGAACTCTCAGTCCTTCTTGGGAAAATGGCTTCTCTGGTGGGGTGCGTATGTGTCCACAGCACCATTCCCTGTGGCCAAGTGCCAAGTGACGAAAGTGTCGGGGCTTTTGAAATTGTCAGAGAAACTGATTTCCTTGTCAAGTCTCGTCCTGTACAGTTGGAGGGCCAAATTCTACTTTTGTGTTAGCTGCCATGCAGATCAAAGGCTGCTGACAAGGAGCTGAAGGGTTTGTGCCTGGTCTTCTTCAACCTTTCCTCAGTCCAGCCTGGGGAATGCTCCTGGCTTTCAGCTTTCTTGAACTCTCTTATCGATCCTTCTTTGTGGGACAACAGATGAAGGGCCTGGGAAATAATTTTGAGTGACATAACTCAGAGCATTCTTAAACTTGCAGCAAGGGGGAGGCCAGAGAAAAGAGGAGACAGGTGTAGGAATAGGAAGAGTCATCCATTGCCACCGAAAATGCAGGCATATTGAAAGTCCAGAACTGCAGGCCAAACTCCAGTGGCAGCATCAGAGGAAGGGATGGGATGAGCTTTCAGCCCCTGGTAGAGACTAGAGAATCTCTACCCACAGGATGTTACAGAAGGGCTAGCCTTTCTACTGATCAATTTTGAGTATTGTGTAAAGGTGGGCCACAAAGAGATGACTTTTGAAGCCCCTCCCTACCTCATGTTTATCTTAAGACCATGAGGTGAGTGAGTAATGGACTAGTTCAGTCTGTCAGTAAACCCTCAGATATATCTGAGGGTATATAAAAGTCAAGGGTATGACTGGGGGTGGGGTACAGCTGAAGAGTTGTGGAACTACCTAAGTGCCCCAGGAAGGAGACATGACAGTAAACGGAGAGCGTGGCGAGTGGCACCGGGGCAGCGTGCTTCTGGACTCATGACGGCCCATTGTGGGCTTTTCGAGTCAAGCTTTTTCTTTGCTTTTTTGAACAGTACCAAGCACCATTTCTTTGTTCCCCTCTCCTCCATACCTGTTTCTCCTCCCATACACCCCCAGTTTTTCTGATCAGAAGAAATGGCCCCCATGCATTCCTCTATTTACAGGCCACCTGCTCTCCTCAACTTGAACCAGACAAGGGAGATTCTCAGCCTTTTCTTTGCACCACTACTGGAGACACAGACGTCTCAAACATAGGAAAAGAAGACACCTCCAGCAGAGACTGAGCACTGGTGTATGGCCACACGTTTACTGCTTCCTTGCTGCAAGCTGTAAGAGCCCAAGGCCAGGGACACTTACCTCCTTAGATGGCCATTTCTTCCTCTTCATTCTCAGCTCATTCTCCTATACAGCGCTTACAATTGTGTGCCATCCCAGGCTATTTGGTTCTTGAGCTATAGCTAGAGGTTGGATGGTAAATTTGCATAGAAAGGAATCCCACATTATCTTGATCTATTTGGTTTCTGCATTTCAGGTAGCAAGTAGTGAGAACCCAGATAGCAAGGTATTATCGAAAAGTTTATCTGAATCACTTAAGTTCCTAAGTTGAGGTAGTAAGATTTACTTGCACTTTCATTTATTTCCATAAAAGTGTCTCTCTCACTTAACAGTGGGCTTCTTGAGGGTATGCACCATGTTTCTCTTTGTTTCTATCTGGCACATAATGAGCTGCCTAAATACTTGATAAATAAATCAAATTGTATAAAAAGGCAGACATTTGGAACTGGATCCAATGGGATTGAGTACTAGAGTATTAAGAGTTTTTAAAATACACCAGTGTTCAGACCGCATCCTGGACCAATTGAATCAGAATGAAGCATTTGAAAGCTCCCAAATGATTCCAGCAGGAATTCAAGGTTGAGAACTACTAATATAGCATAATTTGCTAATTATAGAAAGGCTCATGGTGTGTCTATGCTACTGGTACTAAGTTTGCCCTCTACCAGTTGATACATGTTAGTGAACTCTTCCCATCCACAGACACTTCTTTATTTGCATGGAGCCAGGTAGGCAACTCCCAGGTTTGGTGAACCATCTGGGCCATTGAGAATGTCAATATAACTTGATTACTGTCTTCATTTCATGAGGACTTACTAAGCCCTGCAGAATGCTGGATACAGGGAGGGTCATGAAAGGGCCTAGGCAACTTGCCTTGTTTCCAGGGAAGAAACAGGACTAAGGCAGCACATGAACGTTTATGATGCAGCACGTCGGTAATTGCATGCCCAAGTGCATGGTGGGGATCAAAATGGTTTCAGGAGTTCAGAGGAAGGATCGAGTTAACACAGGGAGGTCAGTCGTGAGCCGGGCCTCAAATGGTCAGTAGGATGTGAAGAGGTGGAAGGGAGGGAGAAGACACTTCCAAATTCCAGGCACTATTAGTGTAGGGCTTGACAGTGATGGAGTTCTCGGACCAGCATCCTCCCGCTCTTGCAACCAGCACCAGCCTTGATATACATTCAGTTCTCCCTGGTTCTAGGTAAAGTCTGAGAAGGGACGGCAACATTTTTTAGATTCCATTCATCTGTCCTCACATCAGCTTCCCACTGCTCTCATTTTATGGACCTTCACAACTTGGTTCAAAACTCAGCCCCAGCATCCATCCCAGTACCCACGACTCAGTGATAGATCGGGATTTCTTGGTCTTATGGTCAACTTGGCTCTGCACTTTTTTGGCCTCAGCATCTCTGAGAGCATTAAATGAGGGACAATCTCTACTATGTGTGGCTCCTGGACCTCTCCCTAGCTGGACTAGCCTATCCTCCTTTCTCCGCACTAGCCGTGCCCCCAAATTCTGAGGCATTGCTTCAGCCACAGCAATGAAGAAGGTAGCAGTTGATGTCCGATCCTACAAGAGAGCCTCCCAGCCTTCTTTACATTGTGGAACACAAAAGAAAAATGATAATATTCTCAGAGTTAATGGAGCTACCTGCTCTCTGCTGTCTTCCAGAGGTGACCAGCCCTGAGGGCCGAGGGGACTGGCAGCTGCACACCTGCGACTGAGCTGCTGCACACCAGACGGAGAGCGTGTTCTGTATGACTCTGCTGCCAGCGGATGCCCTTCATCTCTGCCAATTTCTGGACCAGCAGAACTGTTCTCAGTTAGGTTATTCCCATTTTAAAAAAAGAAAGAAAGAAAATTTAAAGGAGTTACAGATATTAAGGCTAAAAAAGAGACATTTTGGCTTCAAAACTAAGCTTTGATCACTTAGTAGGACACAGAAAACTGGTTCAGACATGAGCAAAAATGTGTCTCTTGTCTTAGATATTGGAAAAGATGAAACTCCTAAAGGTGCTGAGTGGCGTTGCTTCTCCCAGTTGGGACAGGGCCTTCCTCTTGCCAACGTGACAAGTTGTATAGCCATTTTCAGCTGGACTATCTGAGAAGCCATGCAGGAACTGTGATCTGGAAGTAGATTCCCACACCTTAGTGGGAACAAGATGGGATGGAGGCAAGATCCCAGCGCTGCCTGCTTGGTGGTCCCATCTGAAGGTCAAATGAGTGCTCAGGGATGCATACCAAAGTCTGCTGGGGTCCAGGCAGGAAGTTAGAGAAAGTACCTATGAAAATAGAGCATCTCAACACGTAGGTAGAATGAACCAATGGTTAGGAAGAAAGGCAGCAAGCAACCCTAGAAACTTGACACCGGGGCAGGAGGGTGGATAGTCAGCCTTGCTGGACTCCTGAATCTCCAAGGCTAAGAATTAGCAAGGGGCACGGAATACCACAACCACATCTTCTCCCCTGCACTGCCACCATGCACAGAGGGCTTGAAAGTAGGGATTCCAAAGCCCAAAGGGACAATCATATCACCTGCCAGGTAGTGTGGGTGGATAAGCCAGGGAGAGAGTGCCAAACCTGATGTTGGAGAAAGAGAGGAAAAGCCAGATTAGGATACCAGATGGGGTTTGAGCTAAAGCAAGTGAGCAGCCAAGAGTACTGTGTACTCTTCCAAGTTAGGGATTTTGTCTTATTTATCTCTGTGTTCTGTACCTAGCACAGAGCTACCATGTAGTTGAATTAATTTTTCTAAATGAATGGATGAATATAGGGCTGACCACAAAGTCCTGAGCTGCAGGGGCTGAGAAAACAAATCAGGCCAACTTGCTGTATATTAGATTTCTGTAAAGTTCACCTGGAAGCATGCTGGGCAAGTACAAGGAGAGCATTGCAGCCTCGAGGGAACAAAGGCATGGGGTGAATAACAGCGACAATAGCACCTTACAATTCTGTGGTGTTTTCAGGTTCACAAAGGGTACTCACCTTCCTTATCTAGCACATCCGTCTGCACAACCTCCTGAGATATCCAAGGGTGGATTAGATGTGCTCCCTGTCCTCAGACTATGCTTTTCTTCCTTGAGTGCCAATCAGATGGAATGGAAGCCAAAGGATTGTACACCTATAACACATGTGGAGTGGGAAGTCAGAAGGCCCATAGAGGAAACCTTGGCTCCATTCGAAAACCAGCTGTGTAAGGAGCCCTGGTGGATGATGGGCCAGGAAGCCAGAATAAATATTGAACTTTCTTTTTAAAACACTGTGCTGGTGTGACTGTTGCCATTGTGAGGGGCAAGCTGTGAAAACTAAATATTTACAATTTCTAATTGTTCCCACCAAACCGCTGGACACCCTCATCCTACTGTAAGTTATCTATTTGTTTGTTTGTTCACATGTAGTCATTCATTCATGTCATTTACTTTCCTATTTTTTTAATTTATTTATTAGTTTGGGAGAGAGGTTGGGGGAGGAGGAGGAGGCAAACAGAAATTGAGCAAAGATTCTCTTCCATCTCAGAGAGGAAGTAAAACCGCAGGTGGAAAGTAAAGGCAGAAAAAGTGCTGACTGGCTTCTAGATCTTTTACTCAGAGTTGTATTTTTTAAAACCCTTTTTATTTTGGAAAATTTTTAGATTTGCTAAAATGTTGCAAAGATAGAAAAGAGACTTCCTGTGTATCTTTCACCCATCTTCCTCTCATGTTAACATCTTCCTCAGCCATGCCATTTGTGAAAACGAAGACACTGGCACCGGCACAATCCTATTCACTGAGCTCCACAATGTATTCGGCGCCATCAGGTTCCCCACTACTGCCCTTTTTCTGTGCCAGGACTTACTCCAGGATACCACGGTGCCTTCAGTCAGCATGTCTGCTTAGTCTCCTTTGATCTGTGTCAGTTTCTCTTTTTCTTTTTTAATGACCTTGACAGTTTTAAAGGGTGATAGTCAGGTATTGTGTAGAATGTCTGTCAGTTTGGGTCTATCTGATGTGTTCTTATGATTAGACTGAGGTGATGGGTTTGGGGAAAAAAGACGGCGGAAGTGAAATGCCTTTCTTACTGCACCACATCGGGTGATACATGCTATCAGCATGGCCTGTTCCTGGTGACATTAACCTTGATTAAGGGGGGTGTCTTTCTATAGAGTTACTATTTTTCTGTACAGTTAGTATTTTTCCTCCTCCTGTATTCTATTCTTTGGAAGCAAATCACAAAGTCCAGTCCACACTTAAGGGGAGAGGAATTAAGCTCCACTTCTGAGAGAGGCGTTACCTACACACAGGATTTGAAATTATTCTATAACGGGGATTTGGCCCTTCTCTTCCTTTTATTTATTCTGTGATTTACTTATACTAGTGTATCAGTTTATCAAGGCTCCCATAACCAATGACCACAGACAAGTTGCTTAAAATAACAGACATGTTCTTTCACAATTCAGGAGAGCAGAAGTCTGAAATGAAGATGTTGCCAGGGTTGGCTCCTCCTGAAGGCTCTGAGGGAGAACCGTCCACTGTCCCTCTCCTGGTTTCCGGGGCCGTTGCTGGCAAGGCGGGGTGTTCCTTGGCATCATTTTTGTCTCTGCCTCCTTCTTCATATCACCACTTTCTTCCCTGTGTGTGTTTTTTTGTCCTTTTCCCTTCTTAAAAAAATACCAGTCATTTGATTTAGGTCCCACCTTATTCCAGGATGATTTAATCTCAAGGTTCTTAACTAAGTACATCTGCAAAGATCCTATTTCCAAATATGTCATATTGTAACATTCCAGTGGGCATGAATTTTGTGGGGACATAACTTGAACCAATATAATCAGTATGGACCCAGGGATATTTATTTTACTCTTTGGATTAGAATGTATTTGTTTGTTTGTTTGTTTATTCCTTCAAATTGTTCCAGCTTTGGCCACTGGGGGCTCTTTCAATTTAGCATCTGAATTCTTTTGACATGCCCCCATCTTTCCTTCTCTTTTCTTTTACTTCCTTTTCTCTGTATCTGTCTCCAGTTACAACACCATTTCCGAAAGTTACTTAGGTCAGTTCCTGTATGTGTGCTAAACCATGTTTATACACATATTCTGTATCTATAGATCTGTATCTGTAGATCTGTATAATTTTTTAAAAAGATTTTATTTACTTATTTTCAGAGAGGGGAAGAGAGGGAGAAAGAGAGGGAGAGAAACATCAATGTGTGGTTACATTTCTCACACCCCCTGCTGGGGACCTGGCCCGCAACCCAGACATGCGTCCTAGACTAGGAATCGAACCAGCATCCCTTTGGTTCACAGGCAAGTGCTCAATCCACTGAGCCACACCAGCCAGGGCTAGATCTGTATAATCTTAAAATAAATGAGTTCTTTTTGATATTTCCAACTCTAATGTAGCCGCTGGACTCTAGCCTTCTCTCCAGCTACATTCTAACTTTTTTCTCTGACAGTGAGAAATTTGGCTCCCATTATCCAAAATTTATTTACTTATTTGTTTAGCCCTAACATAAGCATAGTTTCAAATTGCTAACCTGTACCTCTCTGAGAAATTAAGTTTTCCAACAAGAAAGAATACAGTGTTTTCTGTACAATTCTTTTTGTCGTTAGACTTACAGTTTCCGGTTAAAACACCATTTCCCAAAGTTACTTAGGTCAGCCCCTTTTTTCTCCCACTCCCCTTCAGTGAGGTAATGTTACATACATTTGCAATGATTCATTTGCAAAGTCTGCGTTCCATTCTAGGATCCCCAAAATCCTGGTTGGTTTTTAAAAACTGACTATTTTTTAGAGCAGTTTTAGGTCCACAACAAAGTTGAGCAGAAGATACAGAGATTTCCCATATACTCCCTACCTCCACCCAGGCACAGCCTCCCTATTATTAACATCCCTCACCAGAATGGTACATTTGTTACAATTGATAAACCTACACTGACTCATCATGATGATCCAAAATTCATAGTTTTCCTTAGGGTTCATTTTTGGCGTTCTGCATTCTGTGGGTTTGGACAAATATAAATGGCGTGTATCCACCATTATAGTATCAGACAGAGTATTTTCACTGCCTTAAAAGCTGTTTTGCCTGTTCATCTTTTGCCACTCTGTCACCTGCCCCTGGAAACCACTGATCTTTTTACTGTCCCCATAGTTCTGCCTTCTCCAGAATGTAATATTTTTGGAATCATGTAGTATATAGCCTTTTCAGATTGGCTAAGTTTCCTTCATGTCTTTTCATGACTTCATTGCTTATTTCTCCTTAGTGCTGAATAATATTCCAGTGTTGGGATGGAACACAATTTATTCATTTATTCACCTACAAAAGGACATCTTGGTTGCTTCCCACTTTTCGCATTTGGGAATAAAGCTGCTGTAAACATTTGTGAGCAGAATTTTTTGTGAACATAAGTTTTCAACTCCTTTGGGAAGTGCCAAATAGTGTGATTGCTAGATTATATTGTAAAGTATGTTTGATTTTGTAAGAATGTCAAGCTGTCTTCCAATATTACCCCAATAACACATGCTGTGCATCTTTTCATGTGCTTATTTGTCATCTGAGTCCCTCTTTGGTGAGGTGTCTCTTAAGGTCTTTGGACGACTTTTAAATTTGCTTGTTTGTTTTCTTACTGTTGACTTTAAGAGTTCCTTGTATATTTTAAATAGTCCTTTATCACATATATCTTTTGTAAGTGTTTTCTTCCAGTCTGTGGCTTGACTTCATTCATTCTTTTGACAGCATGTCTTAGAGAACGGAATTTTTTTTAATGAAATCAGATTATCAATTATTTCTTTTGTGAATCATACCTGTGATGTATCTAAAAAGTAATCACTAGATCCACAGTCATTTTGATTCTCTCCTATATTATCTCCTAGGAGTTTTATACATTTATACATTTTTTTACATTTAGCTCTATGGTCCATTTCAAGTTAATTTTTGTGAAGAATATAAGGTCTGTACCCAGATTCCATTTTTTTTTTTTTACATGTGGGTGTCCACTTATTCCAGCATCATTTATTTAAAAGACTGTCTCCATTGTATTGGCTTTGTTTCTTTGTTGAACCACTCATTGGCTCTATTTATGTGAGTCTATTTCTATTTTCTCTGTTCTGTTCCATTGATCTGTTTGTCTCCTCTTTCGCCAATACCACACTGTCTGGATTCCCGCAGCTTAATAGTAAGACTTGAAATTGGATAGTCCATCCTTCAACTTTGTTCTTCTTCAATATTGGTGTTGGCTATTCCTGGGTCTTTTGCCCAGGAATAAGATGTTAGCTGTGTAGGTTTTTTTGTAGATATTCTTTATCAAGTTAAGGAGTTTCCTCACTATTTTTAGTTACTGAGAGTTTTCATTAAAATGAGTGTTAGATTCTGTCAAATGCATTTTCTGTATCTATTGATATGATCATGTGAATCTTCTTTTTTAGCCAGTTAATTTGATTGATTATATTACTGATTATTGAATGCTGAACCAGTTTTGCATATCTGGAATAAATCCCACTTGGCCAAAGTGTATAATTTCATACATTGTTAGAACTGATTTGCTGATATTTTGTTGAGAACTTTTATATCCCTGCTTATAAGAGATATTATTAGATACACCAAGATAAACTCAATATGAATAAAAGACTTAAATACAAGTCACGACACCATAAAAGTCCTAGAGGAAAACATAGGAAAATTTCAGATATCCTATGCAGCAATATTTTCATCAATATGTCCCCTAGGGCAAGGGATATAAAGGAAAGAATAAAGAAATGGGACTACATCAAATTAAAAAGCTTCTGCACAGCAAAAGGAAACATCAGCAAAATAAAAAGGGAACTAACCCTATGGGAAAACATATTTGCCAGTGATACATCAGACAAGGGCTTGATCTTCAAAATATATAAAGAACTCAAACAACTCCACACCAAGAAAACAAACAATCCAATGAAAAAATGGGCAAAGCACCTGAATGGACACTTCTGCAAGGAAGACATACAGAGGGCCTACAGGCATATGAAAGGATGTTCAACATTACTAGCCATCAGAGAGATGCAAATTAAAACCACAATGAGACCTTACACTAGTCAGAGTGGCTATCATGAACAAATCAACAAACAACAAGTTCTGGCAAGGATGTGGAGAAAAGGGAACCATAGTGCACTGTTGGTGGGAATGCAGACTATGCAGCCACTGTGGAAAGCAGTGAAGAATTTCCTCAAAAAACTAAAAATGGAACTGCCTTTTGATCCAGTGATTCCACTACTGTGATTATACCCCAATAATTCTGAAACACCAATTCAAAAGAACTTATGTATCCCTATGTTCGTAACAGCATTATTTACAATAGCCAAGTGCTGGAAACAGCCTAAGTGCCCATCAGTAAATGACTGGTACATTTGCACAATGGAATACTACACAGCAGAAAGAAGAAGGAACTCCCATTCTTTGCAACAGCATGGATGGAACTGGACAGCATTATGCTAAGTGAAATAATCCAGGCAGTGAAAGACAAATACCATATGATCTCACCTATAAGTGGAACCTAGTGAACAAAACAAACAAATGAGCAAAAAAGAACCAGAGCCTTGGAAATAAAGAACAAACTGAGACTTACCAGAGGGGGAGGGGGAAGGGGATAACAGGGGAAAGAAGGGGAAGGCTCTAGTCAAAGAACATGTACAAAGGATCCATGGACAAGGACAATGGGGTGAGGATTATCTTTGGGAGCAGGAGGTTGGAGAGGGCAGGGGAGAGCAACAGGGGGATAAATTGGGGCAACTAACTGGACAACAATAAAAAAAAATGTCTGTCTCTAGTTTTGTTTTGTTTTTTTTTTTTTCTTGTGAGATCTTTTGTCTGGATTTGATATTAGGGTAATGCTGTCCTCATAGAACAAGTTTGGAAGTATTCCATCTGCTTGTACCATCTGAAAGAGATTATAGAGAACTGGTGTAATTTATTTTTTAAATGTTTGATGCAACTCACCAGTGAATCCATCTAGGCTTAATACTTTCAATTTTAAAAGGTTATTAATTATTGATTCAATTTCTTTAATAGACATAAACCTATTCAGGTTGTTCCTTTCTTCTTGGTGTAAGTTTTGGTAGGTTGTGTCTTTTGAGGAATTGGTGCATTTTATCTAGGTCATCAAATTTGTGGACGCAGATTTTTATAATATTTGTTTGTACTTTTAATGTTCATGGGATCTGTAGTGATGTCTCCTTTTTCATTTCTGATATTAGTAATTTGAGTCCTCTTGCTATTTTTCTTAGTTAGCCAGGCTAGATGCTTATCATTTTATTGATTCTTTTCAAAGTAGTGGCTTTTTTGGTTTTGTTGATTTTCTCTACTGATACCTTGTTTTCAGTATCCATGATATCTGCTCTAATTGGTATTGTTTTCTTCTGCTTACTTTGGATTGAATTTTCTCCTCTTTTTCTAGTTTTCTAAGGTGGAAGCTTGGATTATTAATGTTATACCCTTCTTATTTTCTAATATATGCATTCAGTGGTATAAATTTCCCCCTAAGTACTGTCTTCTCTGCATCCCAGAAATTTTGATAAGTTGTGTTTTTATTTTTATTCATCACAAAAAATTTTAACTTTTTCTTGAGGTTTTTTTCTTTTACCCATGTGTTATTTTACAATGTATTGCTTAATCTCCATGTATTTGGGAATTTTCCACCCATCTTTCTGTTATCAATTTCTAATGTAATTCCATTTTGGCATGAGAATAGATATTGTATGACTTCTATACCCTTAAGCTTAAGGTGTGTTTTATAGCCAACAATGAGGTCTATCTTGGTGATGCTCCATGTGAGCTTGAGAAGAATGTATACTTAGTTTTTGTTAGATAAAATAGTCTATAGATGTTCATTACATCCAGTTCTTTGATGGTGTTGTTGAGGTCAACTATGTTCTTGCGGATTTCCTGTCTTCTAGATCTGTCCACTTCTGATAGAGGACTGCTGAAGTCTCCAACTCCAATGACTTGTTAATTATTTCTTTTTAATTATTTATTAATTTAATGTAACGATAAACAAATATTAATCATTACTTCTCATGCTAGTCAATTTGAGAAATACAGAAAACATACTGAGACTTCGCGAAGGCTTCCCTCTTGCATCTTTGGCTGCCAACATGCCATCCAGGCTGAGGAAGACCCAGAAACTTCGGGGCCATGTGAGCCACCGCCACGGCCGCATCGGCAAGCACAGGAAGCACCCGGGAGGCCGAGGCAATGCCGGTGGCTTGCATCACCACAGGATCAACCTCGACAAGTATCACCCAGGTTACTTTGGAAAAGTTGGTATGAGGCACTGTCACTTAAAGAGGAACCAGAGCTTCTGCCCCACTGTCAACCTTGATAAACTGTGGACCCTGGTCAGTGAGCAGACACGGGTAAATGCTGCCAAAAACAAGACCGGAGTCACTCCCGTCACTGATGTGGTGCGATCTGGCTACTACAAAGGTCTGGGGAAGGGAAGGCTCCCAGAACAGCCTGTCATTGTGAAAGCCAAATTCTTCAGCAGAAGAGCTGAGGAGAAGATTAAGAGTGTTGGTGGGGCTTGTGTGCTGGGAGCTTGAAGCCACACAGAGAGGAATCCATTAAATTCTCACAAGTGCTTAAAAAAAAAGAAAAGAAAAGAAAACATACTAAGATGTGAAGAGTGGAGTTGGTAGGAGTTGCTTTTCATTGAATGTGTTGGATTGAGCACATCAACATTTATGTTCATTCTCTTCCCGAACGCCACCAACATGACAGAACTGAATCAAAAGACACATACTACAAGGACAAAAAGAGGAGTCCATGCAGACAAAAGTCACCAACCAAATGCGATTGTCCCTCAATATATCCATATGGCTAACTCCCTCCCTGCTTCAGGTCTTTGCTCAAATGTCACCTTTTAAAAGCAGCCTGCTCTTTCACCGTATATAAAATTACAATCTGACATTCTCTTCCCATACCTGATTACCTTTTCCTGCAGTACTATCCAATATTACGCCTGCTGCTTGTTTTGTTCACTGATGTATTCCACGCACCTAGAAAAGAATTTATCACATATAAGTACTCAATAAATTACTTTTCAAATGAATAAATGATGATTGAGGTCCATGGAAAGCTGATGTGTGAATAGAAACTGACTTAGCAGAGCACAGAGATTCATAGATGCTTATGATAGAGAGACTAACAAAAAACCCGCCGCAGAACACCCAGGAGTTGGAGGCACCCAGCATCTTTGAAGGTGGGGCCATAAACCATGGGTTGTAAACAGATTATATGATAATCCTTTCCCTACCCGGGAAACAGGTAACTGCTCCCTTCCCACCCTTTTCCCTACTCTAGCAGAGCATCAGAGAGGAAGATCTCTCTCTTGGGAAATTAACTGGCCCAAGATAAAGACCCATAGACATTGACATTGGAGGATTAGTAAGCAATGTCTAAAAGTAAAGAATCAAGGAAGAGCAGGATAATTATTATAAGTTTTGTAGTAGTTTCTCATTTTTAAACCATGTACATGTATTACCTTGACTTAAAATAAAATTAGACTGAAAAAGAAACAAATTGGGGGTACCTATTTTATTTGGCATCATCAAACAATTAACTTGATTTCCCACATAACCGAAGTTTTTCTCTGAAAGCCATACTTTTTCCCTCACTTTTTATGATCTAAATATTTTAATGTACATAAAAGTAAAGAGAACAATGTAGAGAATCCCCATGTACCATCATCTAGTTTTGAGTTTTTTAAAAATTTCTAATATATTTTTGTTTTACTATAGAATTTTAAAACAAATTCCAGACATCATGCAATTTCACCCCAAGATACTTCTTATATCTTAACAAATAAAAAAATTGGATCACTTGTCTTTTAAAATTTCTATAACTTTATATTTGTCTGATTTTTTCTGAGCTGCTAGTCTTCCTTTTCCTTTTTATTTGCTGTAAATTCGTAGAGCTAGGATTCCAAATAGATTTGAGTTTATGTTGCATTGCACCAGGAGGTACTCGTATCTGGTTGTCCCATCTTTAGTGATGTGCAGTTTGATCCGTTATGACATTTCTCTTCAGCCTTTCACTAATGGTTTCCTCTATCCATTGATAGCCATTAGTTCATCAGACATTGTAAAATGCCATTCCTTCTACATGTATTAATTTAAATTCTTCTGTAAAATAGAACTTTATCTCAACTATTTGGATATTTTGGGAAAATCGATATAAATGCTTAATACTTTTTCTTTATAAATTTTTTAAAAGATTTTATTTATTTATTTTTAGAGAGAGAGGGGAAGAGATGGAGAAGGAGAGGGAAAGAGAAACATCAATGTGTGGTTGCCTCTCATGCACCCCAACCAGGGACCAGATCGACAACCCAGGCCTGTGCCCTGATTGGGAATCTGGAAATCAAACCGGCAACCCTTTGGTTAGCAGACTGGCAATCAATCCACTGAGCCACAGCAGCCAGGGCCAATTTTTACTATAATGAATTGGTACCCTAACAATTTCCAAAGGTATCTAATAGGGATTATTTGATACTTTATTTTGAAGAATCATTATAGAATGAGGTTTTGGAAACCAAATTTATTGAAACATAATTTACATAAACTCTACTGTACCCCTGTTGACAAACCTCTTACTGCATGCATTCTGACAAACTTCAAATTTATAACTTACTGTGTAACACCACTGCAATCAAGACAGGGAACATTTCTATTCCCACCCCACTCCACCCCCAAAGCTTGCTCATGCTGCTGTGTAGTCACCTATCCTCTGCATCTCCCTCTCGAGAGAACCGCAGATCTTCCTTTCAATATGAATTTGTTTTGCCTGTTCTAGGCTTCAATATAAATGGAATTACACTATACTCTTTGTTTCCAGGTTCTTTCACACAGCGTATAGTTCTTGAGATTCATCCATGTTGTTACTTGTATCAGTAGTTACTTTTTTATTGCTGAGTAGCATTCCAGTGCATGAACACATGGCAGTTTTTTAATCCATTGGTCTGTTCATGCAGTGTCTTCATTTTTTGGCTATTACAAACAGAGCTGTTATGAACATTTATATATGAATCTCTTTGTGGAAACATGCTTTCACTACTCTTGGGTAGATATGTAGAAGTAGAATTGCTGAGTTGTGTGGTTAGTGAATATTGAACTTTACAAGAAACTGCCAAACTGCTTTTCAAAGTGATTGTACTCTTGCATTCCTACAAGCAATGTATGAAAAGCTCCAGACATCCCACATCTTTGTCAACACTTGGTTTTGTCTGTCAAAGGGGTGCGAAATGATAACTCATTGAGATCTTTATCTTATCTCTTCCTGATGACAACCCTAGTATAGATTTATTGGCCATTTATACATCTGTTCAAATCTTTTGCTCATTTTTTATTACACTGTTTGTCTTATTATTCGTGTTCTATATTCTGGAATAAGTTCCTAGTCTGGTCTTTGGCTTACAAATATGTTCTCTGAACTCATAGGTTTTTATATATTTGATGTGTTTCAATCCATTGTAGTCATTACTCTTTTTAATGTTCAAATTGTGCTATCTTTAAGACAGAAAGAACACATATTTAAACAAGTTTGTATGGAAATCTGTCAGAAAGGCATCCCTGTGGTTTTAAACAAAATATATTGAGGACTCAGTTTAGGTTTGGGTTTTTTTGGATAAATTTTAAGTGTCATCTTATAAATATTCATGATTCTCTTTGGGTCTGATTAGGGAGAAAAAGCTGACTAACCCTTTCATAAATAATGCCACATCACTGCAGGATATGACTCTAAGGAAATAAAATTGGTTTTATAACAAACATGCCAGAACTTCTTAAACATAATGTGACTTGTTCTTCACACAGCTTAAGAGACTATCAACCTAGTCCAAAGAGGTAGACTGACGCAACTCAGCACATTTTTGAGCTCTTCTTTGGATGATGGCCTTCAGATTCCATTTAGGAGTCTAACAAGAAAATCAAGTTGTGTCCTTCAACCATTTTTAAAAGCTGTTTAAATGAGAGACTTGACTCTGGGCCAGGCACAGGACTAGACGCTTCACATCCATCATTACATTTAATCTTACACAAATCCTAGCAGATGGGCATAATTAGCTCTATGCTACAAATTATGAAACTGACATTAATAAAGATTAAGTTACATGTCTAAAGCCACATAGTCACCAAGTGGCAGAAAGTGCATTAAACCTGGTTCTGACTGCCCGCCCCCCTCCAGCTGTGCTCATCACAATATACCATAACACTTCTCATCGTTTTCAGTGGTTTCTGAAAAATGGAATCCGCTTTAGGTGGCAGAAGACATGCAAAGTGTAGTTTGTTATACATTGTGGATTCCAAGGTGTGTTTAGACAAGATTTTAAAACTTTTTAGCAATGGCAACTCCCATACAAGTGACCAGTTTCCCAGAGCGACTGCTTCAAAGAGGCCAAAAATGAGTGTTTCTCAGTGTCGCTGCCTTATTGCTTTCATACCCTCTTTTCCATCCAGATCCTTTCTATTGCTGCCAATTTTTGCTCCTATGAATGTTTCCTGATGTTTCCAATCTAATGTCTTTGTTGCCATGCTTGCAGGGAGAGGGCTCGCGCAGCTAGCTACCGCTATTTAGATCTCTGTAATTCCTGTTAATGCTAAAAGACCTGTGTAATCTCTGGCATGATTTTGAAAGTGCCGTGCTTTGGGACTTCTCAGTTTTTTTGAAGTTGAACTTTTTGAGAAAATTGTAGGTTCACATATAGTTGTAAGACATAATACAGAAAGATTCTATGTACCTTTTACCTATTTCCCCCTTGTGATAACATCTTTTCACATCATAGTACAGCAGGTCCTAAAATAATGGCATTTAGTTCAATGTTGTTTTATTATAACATTGAAGAGATGCCTTAAGAACTTAACTCTCATTCATATCAATTAGCTTATGGTAAAATTGGTTTCAATATATGTCATTTCACTTAAGGTTGCAGAACCTATGGACATTAACTGAGAACTTACTGTACCAGATCATAACCAGGATATTGACAGTAATACAGTAAAGACACATCATTTCCACTCTCATGAGGATTTGTCATGTCGCTCTTTTATAGCTGCATCCATTTCCCTCCCTCAACCACCTGATAATTCCTGACAACCACTAATACTTTCTCAATTCCTATAATTTTCTCATTTCAAAAGTGTTATAAGTAGAATTACACAATATGTTACCCTTTGGGACTGGCTTTTTTCCCCCCACTCAACATAATCTCTGAAAATTGATCCAGGAGTTGTTTCATGCACAGTAGTTCATTCCTTTTTATTGCTGAATGACGTTCCATGGTATGGATGTACCACAGTTTTTTAACCATTGACATGATAGAGGATATCTGGTTGTTTCCAGGTGGCGGTTATTACAAATAAAGCTGCTACATTCTCACGCAGGTTTTTGTGTGAACATAAGTTTTCGTGGCACTGGGATACATACCCAGAAATGCAGTTGTTGGGTCAATAGTTGCATAAATAATGTTTTTTAAAAACTGCCAAACTATCTTCCAAAGTGGCTGCACCATTTTACATTCTGTCCAGCAGTGTATGAGGCATCCAGTTTCTCTACACCTTCAGCAGCACTGGTGGAGTCATTTTTTTTTCATTTGGTTAGACACTTCAAATTTTAGAATAGGTTTAAATAGAAAAATTGCAAGAATAGTAGAGCTCCATGAAAGAAATCAAGAAATGACTCAGAAAGTGGGTTCCTCACTGTTTCCCCTGTTGTTAACATCTTACTGTTTGTCACACACTGAGAACCGACATTGACTCATTCCTTTTAGTTAAACTCCAGTGTATTCAGATTTCAATAGTTGGTCCCTGTCTGAGGATCTCATCCAGGGCACCGTGTTACTTTTATTTGCTTGTATCCTTGGCCTTTTCTGGTCTGCAACAGTTTCTCAGACTTTTCTTGTTTTGGATGACGTGAAGAGTTTTGCGGCCTGCTGGCCAGGTATTTTGTAGAACGGCCTTCAGTTTGGGTTTGCTTTGTGTTTCTCATGGTCAGACAGGGGGTGATGGGACTTGCGGGGGGGATCGCCACCCAGGGGAAGCGCCGTTCCCGTCACATCGTCTCACAGGCCCGTGCAGTCGACGTGCCCGACGGTGTTAACCTTGGTCACCAGGGGAGGGGAGTTTGCCAGGTTTCTCCACGGTCAAGTTCCCTTCCCCCTCCTCCTCCTCCGCCTCCTCCTCACTTCACTCTTCAGAAGCAAGTCCTTAGCACAGCCCACATCCACAGGGTTGGAAGTTAAACTCCATGTCTTTGAGGAGGAAGCATCTACGTAAATTATTTAAGGTTCTTCGGTTGTATTTTTTATTTTAGCCATTTTGATAGATATTAATGTTATCTCATTATGATTTTAATTTGACCTTTTCCTAATGGTTAATGATACTGCACATCTTTGCATGTGATGGATCACCATTGATAATCTTCTTCTGTAAAATGTCTCTTGCCCATTTTCTAATTGGATTTTATTTTTTACTGTTGACTTCAGGGAGGTTGTTTTTATACATTTTAGATACTAGTATATTTTCAGTATGAAGTTTGCAATTATTTCCTCCCACTCTGTAGCTTGTCTTCCTCCACTTAACAGGGTCTTTTGCAGAGCAAAAGGTTTTCAGTTTGATGAAGTCTAATTTATTAATCTTCAGTGTCGAGTCTAATAACCTGCCTAGTCCTGAGTTGTGAAGATTTCCTCTTCTGTTTTTATCTAAACATTTTATAAAACACTTTCATGTAAGTTTATGCTCCATTTTGAGTTAATCTTTTGTATAAGGTGTAAGACTTAAGTCAATGGATATTCAATTGCTTCAGCAACTTTTGTTAAAGGGACTATCTTTTCTTAAATTGCTTTTGCACCTTGATTAAAAACAAGTTGGACATACTTTCGTGGTTCTGTTTCTTGGTTCTCCATTCTGTTCCACTGATCTTTGTGTCTGTCTTTCTGCCTGCCAATAACATATAGTTTTGATTACTCTAGCTATATAATAAGTATTAAAATTGGATAGACTGATTACTCCCTCTTTATTCTCGTGTTTCAAATTGCTTTTCCTCTTCTCATTTCTTGGCCTTCTCATTTAAGTTTTAGAATAATATTGTATCTATCCACAAAAATCTTCCTGAAATTTTGAGAGGAATTCTGTTAAGTATGTATGTCAATTTGGGAAGAATTCACATCTTGGCTGTGTGGAGCCTTCCAATCCATATACATAGTAGATTTCTCCCTTTATTTACATCTTCTCTCATTTCTCTCCTCAGTTGTTTATAGTTTTTAGCACATAATTTTGTACATGTTTTGTCAGACTTATACCTAAGTAATTTTAAGTAAGTATAAATGGTATTATTAATTTTGGTGTCCACATCTTCATTGCTATTATGTAAAAATACAATTTCCATGTGTTCATCTTGTATCCTGCAACTTTGCTGAACTTGTTAGTTTAGAAAATTTTTTTGTAGATTACTTGGGATTCTCTCTAATAGAAAGGCAATCATGTCATCTGCAAATAGGGGCAGTTTTGTTTCTTTCTTTGTAATTTATATGCTCTTTATTTCCTTTTCTTGCTTCATCGCACTGCCTAGGACTTCCAACACAATGTTGAAAATAGTGCTGAGAGTGAACATCCTTGCTTTGCTCCTGATCTTAGGGGGAAATCATTTTATTTTCTATTGTTGATCATAATGCTAGCTGTAAATATGAAGATGCTTTTTATCAAGTTGAAGAAGTTTCATTCTTTTTTCTGAGAGTGTTTTTTTTTTTAACATGAATGTTTATTGAATTTTGTCAAATGCTTTTCTACTTTGGTTGATGTGATCATGTTATTTTTTTCTTTTGCCAGCTTATACGGTAGATCAATTGATTTTCAAATATTAAACCAGCATTGCATCCCTAGAATAAATCCCACATGGTCATGGTATATATCTTCTTTTACAAGTTGCTGAATCCTTTTTGCTAATATTTTAAGAATTACAAATTGGGATATTGGTCTCTGGTTGTGTGTGTCTGTGTGTGTTTGGTTTTCTGATCAGAGTAATACTAGCTTTATAAAATCAATGGGGAAGTGTTTTGCTTTCTCTTTTATTTTCTGGAAGAGATTGTGTAGAATTAGTGTTAATTCTTTTTTAAATGTTTTGTAGAATTCCCCAGTGAAACAATCTGCCTCTGGAAATTACTTTTTTGAGGATTTTAAAAATTATGAAATTAATTACCTTAGTTATAAGGCTATTTCAATTTTTAATTTTATACTGAGTTGTGGTGGTTTGTATTTTTAAGGAAGTTGTCCATTTCATCTACATTTTCAGATTTACATGTGTAGAGCTTTTTTCAGTTTTCCTTTGTTATCCTTTTGATGTTTCTAAGATCTGTAGTGGTACCCGTGTTTCATCTTTGATGCCTCCTCCCAGGCTGGCAAGAATGGAAGCCTTGGCTCCCCACATGGCCTTCGCCAGCTGGGTGGAGAGAGGGCCACAGCTTTCTTCCGTGGCTTTGGCTCGAGTAGAGAAGTTATTGACTTAGAGTTTTCTGTATTGTTAGACTGCCTTTTTCCTCCTGGTCCTCTGGCTAGAGAAAAATAGGTTTAGTTTTTAAGATTTTATGTATTTATTTTTGGAGAGAGGGGAAGAGAGGGAGAGAAAGAAAGAGAGAAACATCGATATAAACATTGACCACTTGCCTCTTGTGCACCCTGACAGGGGACCGGACCTGTAACCCAGGCATGTGCCCTGACCAGAGTCGAACCAGTGACCCTTCCCTTTGTGGGACAATGCCCAACCAACTGAGCCACACTGGTCAGGGCTAGAGAGAGTAGATTTTGTTGGGGCTCTGTCTGTGTCCGTTTGTGTTTCCAGGTTGCAGGCTTCTTTGGTTCCAAGTCTAGCATCTATGAGCCTAATAATCACAAAAACAACAACAACAATCCAGGGCACTCACCACTGCCGTGTTCTTTGGGGCTGAGGTCCCTAGCAGGTCTGGCTTCTACTCTCCACCTGTCAGAGTCTTCTTGTGCTTGTTTTATATATAGTGTCCAGGGGTTTTCCTCGTACTGCGTGGGAGAAATAAAGAAAAATACAAGTCTTCCATCTTTCTGGAGGTGCAAGTCAAGGCTTCTCACCTTTAAGTAACCTGATTGATGTTTCATACAATCTATGACATTTAGGAAATTTACATTTAAGTTGAGGGAACACAACACACATGCACTAGGGATCAATATAAGACAAATTTAATTAAGTGCTAACTTATGAAATGTCGGAACATCAGGACAGTAAGGATTCGGAAAAGAGGAAACAGAACAAAGACAGGACAAACACCTGAATGTTCATAGCGTAAAATGTTTTGTTTGGGTAGTCAAATGAGTACTTTTTCTTAAGAGTTGACTTATTTTATTTTTTAGAGAGGGGAAGGGAGGGAGAAAGAGAGGGAGAGAAACATCTATGTGTGGTTGCATCGTGCACACTCCCTACCTGGGTCCTGGCCCGCAACCCAGGTATGTGCTCTGACGCTATCAAACCAGGGATTGTTTGGTTCGCAGGCTGGTCAGTGCTCAATGCACTAAGCCACACTAGCCAAGGCCAAATGAGTACTCTTGCACAGCCCTTGGAAGCTTGAAAATTAACTGAGAATTATATGGCTTATTTAATTCTCCTTATTTGCATAGACAGGACTTTTTTTTCATGATAGCACCACCATACTCCGTTCTATCCATTTATTTGGTTGGTTTGTTCAGAGATGAGTATCGCCGTAAACAGCCCAATCTCCACATGGACCAAGGTTCTCGGGACATGATGCTGGATTCCAGATGTATAAAGACACCTATTTTAAGATAGAAAATTCACCAGTCACCCAGGTATTTTCAAAAGACATTTTGTTGTGCTCTGGATGTGCAGAGGTCCAGATTTTCCCGTTTTTATTGAGGTGTGCTGGCACTGTTTTACATGCAGCTTGATCTCACCTAACTTTGAGGGATAAAGGATGTATGCACTGTTGGCATAATGTGGGCTGTGGCTTTTGGCAGAGTGCATGAAAGGGTGTGGTCATGGCAGATGGACTCCTCTGGGGCCCCTTGGCTTCATTCTTCCCCTTCCTGCTACTTCCCCTTGTGGTCTTCCTCTCTCTACTTCTTCATGAAAAGGGCAGAAATTTGGAGGACCTTCAAATTTTTAGACCTCTCTCTGGACATGTTCTTCCTTGTAACAGCGGCACCACCTTAATCTGGAAATTTAGCCTCTCCAGTTCACTGTTGTAGGCTGTAAAATGGTCATTGTAATGCTTGTAGTCTTCCCCCAGTCAAAAAATAGTCTTAGCAAGATTTACAAAGATAGTCACTTTGATTGAGGAAGACACAGCTGACCTCAGAAATTAAAGCAGGTGCTTTCTCATGACTTTTCTTCAGCTAATACTACTCCTTAGGTCTTGGCTTCCCTATCTGTAAATCTTATGTTCTAGAAACTATCTTGCAGGAATAAGAGAGACATTATTGGTAAAGTGTATCTAGCTCCTAAGAGGATGATAATCATGTGAGCTTACCATATAAAGATAATAGTATAGGATAAGATTGTTACCCAATTAGGAATTGCATGCAATTTTAACAGAAACCCTGAAAGAAAACAGCTTAAATAAATAGGTTTATTTTTACTTACACAAAAGAGGTACAGAGGTAGACAGTGTAAGGCTGGAATGGCAGTTCACTAAGGCCATTAATACACCACACGCCTTTGTCATTCTCAAGATAGCTTCTGGCCACAAAATGGCTAGTGGATCTCCAGCCAACACTTCCACATTCCAGCTACTAAGAAAGTGAAGATAAGAGGCAAAAGGCATATACCAACTCAGTTAGTCCCTATTTTGGAGGAATTCTCCTTAAGCCTCACAAAGAACTTCTTACATGTCATTGGCCCAATGTTAGCCACATTGTTCCCCCTTTTCAGGGTTGGGTATGGGAAATGACATTTGCTTTGCCTGAGGACATTACCACCCCTACACTCACAGGGCTGTTAGTAAAAAAGAAGGGGAAAATAGATATTTGGTAGACAGGTATAGCCTCTGCAACAAAAAATGCTAGAGATCAACACATGTCTTTCTTTCTTTCTTTTTTTTTTTTTTTTTTTGCTGTAAGTAGGGATTTCAAATAGTCGCAAATTTGAAAGTAATTGTCCATATCCACGGTAAAATTATTTTATTCAAAGCAAGAATGTTCTCAAGTTGCCAGGCCACTGGGAAAGTGCAGGAATTCAAATGGCTGAATTAAAGGACAGAAAACGTTGATGCTTCTTCACAAGTTCCCAGGTGCCCTCTGAGCTGGTTCGGCCCTAACCCTAATTTGCAACAACATTAACCCCCATATTTTATAGAGCAGCCTACCATACGGTGTGCTCTCACGGCCGTGACCCCATTTACTCCTCTTCACATCCCAATGAGATGGGATGGATGGTGGTTTCTCCATTTTGCAGGCGAAGAAGAGAAGCCTCAGAGGAGTGAAACGACCGCCATGGCCACACTGTGGTGGGGCTGGGGCTCTAGGTTTACTGACTGCAGACCCACGCTCCTTCCTGTCCACTGTCTGTCTAACAGCACCTTATATCCCTGTGTGTTTCCTAATGTAACAAACACACACATATCTCTACAGTCTCATTTGATGCCATGTGAAGGAGACAGAAGGTTCTTATCATTGCCATTCTGTAGCTGTGGAAATTGAGAGATAACAGTTACAAAGAAGGGAACTAGGGCTGGAACCCCCATGGCAAACTCACAACAGAGCCCTTTATTTTGGGGTGACTCGCTCAGAAGGGTGGGTGTACCCCATGAGGAGACCTTTCTCACATGTTCACACTGGCACCATCTGGGAGGACGGGGGTGGGGTTGTCTCCCTCCCCTCCCCTCCTCCTCTCGGGAGGGACCCCGAGCCCCCTTCCACTCCTGGTGGCCCCGCAGGGTGCCCCAGCAGCCTCCGTGTAAATCACAGGGAGGAGGAGGAGATGTTCCCGAGGGATTGCCCTGATAAATGTTTTCTTTTCCCAGGAGATATATTTGACATCAGATAAAGGGGCCGTGTGGAAAACAAACTCTCCAGTGTTGCACTTGGTGTTACTGCTTGCTTTTCCCCTCTCTGCCCCCTTCTCTGTCTCACACACAAGCGTCTGAGGACAGCTTGCTGTAAAACTAACTCTGTTCCATGAGGATTTGCGTTCTAGAGAGCATTTCTCTCTGGGAACACCATCTTGGTTACCTTCTTGGTTTGGTATCCTCAGGCGCAGTTGTTCTTCCAAACACATAAAAGCCCCAAACTTGTTCACAATCATTTCCAAGGAAGGACGCTACCTTGAGATAAGCTTGCTTTGGAGACTTCTTGGTAATAGTGACCTAGATGTCTGAGAACTTGGTAACACCCTTAACTCCTGCCACTTCTGCCAGCAGCAGCCCACTTGGTTTGCTCAGCCCCCTCCTGCCCTGCTAGAACAAGCTCACCCTCAGGCTGCCCAGACCCCCAGATGCCAACAGAGTCTGAGCAGGGGCTCCACCTACCCTACAAGTGTCATAAGATAAACAACGGGTTTCTAGAAGACTTCAACCTTACACATGCTTAGTGGGGTCACTAAATAACCGGCTTGAGTTTTCTGGGGCAAATGAGACAAGGTAGTCCATTTCTGCTTCTTCCAAGAAGACCTTGTCTACTCAATTCATAGTGAGCTCTCTTCTTTGAATTTGGAAGGCTCATTGGCAATGTGGCTCGTACCCAAGCTGCTCTGTTTGGTTAATGAAGGTCTCCTGCTTGTATAGTGTTAGTCAGGTCTTCTCACACAGGCCACCCCTCATCCTTCCAACTCCACTGTGACCTCAGTGTCATCCACAGTGCCTGGCACAAGGTTTCACCAGCCTTGGAACATTCGTTTGTTGATATATATCATAATTCAATAAACCACCATTTGCCTGGCAATGTGCTGGGTATTTTGTAGATATGCTTTTATTTTAATATTCCCAACATTCCAAGAAGAAGATATTATCCCCACTTCAAAGGTGAGCGAAGTTGCCCTGGCTGGGCGGCTCTGTTGGTTGGAGCATTGCCTCATGTACCAAAAGGCTGCAGGTTCGATTCCTAGTCAGGGCACATATCTGGGTTGTGGATTCAATACCCAGTCAGGACACATGCGGGAGGCAACCAATCCATGTTTCTCTCTCACACTCTCACATCGACCTCTCTCTCTCCTTCTCTCTCTCTCTCTCTCCTCCCTGCCCTCCAAACCCAAATGAATGAACATACCCTCAGCTGAGGATTTAAAAAAAAACACCCAATGAGCAAAGTTAAGTTTCATGATAACTCTGTAATTTCCCAATGTCATCCAGAACCAAGATTTGAAGCCCCGTCATTGATGGAAGCTTTGTGGGAACCAGCCCTGCTCAAGCCGATGTACCTGGCGTCAGCACTGGCTCTATAGTGCTCCTAAAGGCCTGCTGCACCTTCAGTGACTCCTTTGTTATGCCTCAGTTTCCCAAACCTGGGGTGACCCATCTGCCAAATAGCTGACACAAGGATAGGAATGACTTCTTTGATCTATGAACCTTGCTTTAAGAATGCCCAGCCAGCAGAAGGAATTCGAAGAGCCCAACCCTAGCTCTGTAACAGAGCTCAGCCTTCTCTCCACCCCGTTTTCACTTTCTCCAGGCCTTCCCTTCCGCCGCTGGACTGGGGCAGCTGGTAAAATGTCACTTCCTTCAGTGAAGGAAAGGGGCCTCAGTTGATTCCTAATAGCAGAATGGTCATCCAAGAGTGCTTACAAAACACTCTTCTGGATCCCTCATGTGCTGAGAAATCCAGACCAGCTGGATGTCATTTCCCTCCCAAAGCTCATAAAGCTACAACAATTAAGAGGAAAGGGCTTGGCACCACAGGCTTGGGGTGGAGTTCAGCTCAGAGCTCTGGAGAAGCTGCCCAAGGCCCTGGGTGACCCTCCCTCTGCCCCCACGCCCCCGTGGCCCGGATGCCGGTGCCTCCCCTGCTTCCCCGTACAATGCCAAAATGCTGTGGGTCAGTGGTCAGATGTTGGCTGGTTTCAGTCTCTTTCCTGCAGTCTTACAGAGGAGGAAGCGGTGCTAGAAGGAAAAGGCTGGGGATAGTGAGACTGCAGATCGAAGCCCCGGGAAAGCGGATGGTTTCACTGGTCCCAGACTCTGTGACTGCCTCAATTTCCTTATCTGTCAAATAGGGAGAAAAGTCCAGCATCTCTGACCTCACAGCATGTTATAGGGCAAAGTGAATGATAGGGTAATAGCAATACTTCCTTGAATTTCCTGTGAACCCTGAAGTGTCGGCACATAAATCATTCATAGCAGCCCCAGTCCAACAGGCTCCCAGGCTTCTCTCCCACTCCATCAGTGGGAATGTGCTTAGAAGGTGGAATTACAAAGTTACCCTGAACGTAAACTGTAATCAGGAAAACAAATTTCTGTGAAGAAATACAATGAATTTCTGTGCTGAATGAAACCTTAAAGTTCATGTATTATAATAGTATGAAAAGTAATAGAAACCATGTTTAGGTCATCTATCGTTTGGGGTTTTCCTTTCCTGTAGCACAGGGAACTGGGAATTGTTTAAGTAGCAGCAGCATCCTCTCCCTGTAGACCACTGTTTACTTTCATAAGGATCCTAATGTTGTCCCACCAACACTCCTGTTGAATAGAAGGAAGGCAGGGATTGTTATCCTAAGTTTTGCAGACTTGGAAACTGGTACATGAACACGTTAGGCGGCTTTGCCAAAGTCACGCAGTAAAGTGAAAGTGGAACTGGAATACAGTTCAGGTCTCCTAACCAATTCAGGGCTGCATGCATGAATTACAGTGAGTTCAGAATTATAACAGTCCCCATCTCTAAATAAAACACAGGGGCTTCTTGTCACAAAGCCTAATTAGAACAGTGAAAGCACCACTAAAAATAAATCCTGGGATTTTATAGTTAATAATAACAAACATGAAAAATTATATTACAGATTATGAAAATATGCACTGAATAAAATGTGGGTTATAATTGCTGCAATATGTAAAAATCTTAGAATAAGTAATCAAAAATGAAATTATTGGGGCATAATTTTTCTTGCACAATTTTCTGATGGCACCAAAAGACATCTTTTCATTAATGTTTCCTTCATTAAAGCGCGGTTGTATAGAGAGTCCCTTCCTCATATATCTCAAGGGCTCTTCCTTAATCCTTTGATACTAAAACCTTTTTTTTCCAGAAGCCTTGCACCCTCTCCGTGGGTTCCGCCCTCAGTGCCCACCCACTGGCCGACTCCACCAGGGCCTCTCCAGTCGGTGGCTCTCCTTGTGACTTGAGTAGTCCCCCAACACCGCTCCCATCAACCTGGGCAGATTCGGTATCTTTTGCAAGATTTGCAATTTTATCTTGTGAAGAGACAAGTAAAAAGGAATATTTGAAGGTGAACTAACTTCAAAAGAGATCAGTTCATTAATGAGTATTTTTGTGTTGGGATGACTCTTTTCTTCTTGTTTATCTCATAACTCAAGGACGGGGACAAGGCATTTGTCAATAATAAGGGTGGTTCTGCACGTCCCTGCTGCTTCTTAGCCAGCTCCAATTAGGTTCAGTTAGGTTGGATTATTTATTAAGGGAGGCATCTATAGTCGTTGTCTATCCTTGGTCATCTTTGAGACCTGAATAGGAGTAAGTACAGGGGTAAGCAGTCTCAGAACCCCTACTTTTCTGTGCTTAGGGCATTATTTCCAGACTGAAAGTCTGTGTTTCCTTGATACCATTGTTATTTTTAATAGTCATCCCCCTTGGGCCATTAGGCCAGGACAGGACTAGTGATGCACAAGTAGAGAGAGGAAAGCCAGAGGCTTGTAACTCCAGGCCAGATGGTGATGCCTTCTCTCCACCACTTCATTCATTCATTCATTCATTCAGAATGTTGATTGAGTGACCTGAAAGAAAGCAGTTTCCCTCACAGATCAGGTAGCATGTAATCCATTCATTTATTCTAGTAGTTATCTACCCAAGAGACATTTATTGAATAGCTAATAGGCAGTGGGCATAATTCTAAGTGTTGTGAGTATAAAATTGGGTATAACATAGTTATTATCTACAAGGAAATTAAAACATAGTTGAAGAGAAAGTATATATACATGAGATGCTGATTAACAGTTACTATTAGTAGTTTCAAGTAGTTATATTTGGAACATGTTTTACTGTTTATAATTATGTCTGCTTGTATCTCCCAAGCATTCAACAAGGTGATTTGGGTTAGTATTATTAACACTTAATTTATAGATGAGAAAACTGAGATTCAGGATAATGACTCGTATTTGATAGAGCCAGGCTTCTCTTTACTGAGTCCAGTGCTCTTTCTAGAACACCCATTTGTTAACTTTTATAAAAATACCAAAGTTATTATTCAGCAATAAAAAGGAATGAAGTATTGATACATGCTACAACGTGTGTGAACCTCAAAAACATCATGGTAAGTGAAAGAAGCCAGACACAAAAGGTCACATATTGTGTGATTCCGTGTGCATGGAATATCCAGAATAGGCAATTGTATAGAAACAGAAAGCAGACGTGGTTGCCAGGAGTGGGGGCCAAGGAGGAATGGAGAGCTAGGACTGCTTGCTAGTATGGAGTTTTATTTCGAGGTGATGAAAATGTTTGGGAACTTCACACAAGTGGTGGTTGTACAATTTTATGAATGTACTAAATGTCACTGGATTGCTCCCTCTAAAATGATTACATCTGTATTATGTGAATTTTACTTCAATAAAAATATAATTTAAAAGATACCAGAGTTGAATAACAGTAGAAGAGATGACGGCAGCCCCGGTGCGATTAGGACCAAGGGCCAAATCCAAAATACTGGTTGTAAATGTCACACTGACTTTGCTTCAGTATCCAGCTTCTCCTGTGACTGAAGACCCTGGAAGGACGGGTGGGTCGCATTGCCTTTTCACATACTCATAGCCCCCTGTGCGTCTCCTCTGCAACACTTACTAGCTGTTGGATGTCTGTCTTCCCCGTTAGCCTCTAAGCTTCATGAGGGCTGGACCATCTTTTTCACCAGCTGCTACCACAGTGCCTAGCACAGAGCAGGCACTCAGTAAATTAGAATGGCTCTGGTTCTAGTCTCTTTCCATGCCTTAATTGTTGTGTTTTCTGAACCTCTCTGGGTCCCATGTTCTAGGCTTCAGCTCTTGACTCAGCTGACGACTTCAGCTCCCCAGACAACACAATGCAGCTAGTAACATGGTGTGGCTGTTGAGTTCTTTAAAAGTGTTGTTGCTGTCCTAATAGCAATGCCCCTGGGAATTTCATCACTGCCAGAGGACTCCCTTGGTTCTGGGCAAATGATACCAGTACACTATTTTTTGTGGAACCAGTGGGAATTTTTTTCTCTGAGGCAATATTGCCACCTCCCGTTGTATTTCATAAGCAAAGGGAGGACAGTGAGGATAAGCTACCCTTTGGATCAGCTCTAAGATTCTCTGAACCTCTTTAAGGGGCTGACGATGGAATGCTGTCAGGCCTTTTACAAACTGACCCCTTCCTGGTCATAAAGCTTTTTTCCATTTTGTATGGGATTTAATCTCAGAGCAACAAGACAGTACCAGCCATCCTCCCTCATTTTATAGGTCAGAAAACTGGAGTCTGAGGTGAACGACTCATTCAAGACCCACTGAGAGTTGTGACTGGCCGAGATTAGACCAGAAAGTCTGTGCACTCAGCCTCCTCTGGAATGAGCTGCTGAGTCAAGCTTCGAGGGTCTCTCCTGGTGGTCTTCAGCAGACAGGGACAATTGCCATCTGGAACGGGTTAGTTTCACTCCTGCCTGGAGGCTGGAGGATGGACTAAATGACCCCTGCAGGTCCCTTTCTTCCCTAGTCCTCTCCAATTACCTTCTCTAATTTCCAGCAAACATGCTTTCTCTAGGGAAAAATGAATCCGGGGCTCTCGCTTCCCTTGGGAGTCTGTAAACGATTTGACTTTCCAGTAGGGAATATGAGCTCCATGAGAGAAAATGCTCAGCGGCTGTCGGAAGGAAACGTTCCAACAACACACTATATATATTTAGATTCTCCCTAGCAACTAATGCTCCTAGTGGGTGCAGCACAGATTGGGAGGCAAACCTAAGTCCTCATCCTGGACCCTCGTCGCCCTGCCCCCAAGGCTCTTAATCAGTGCACTTACCCGCTGCATGCCTGGGCCCCCTCCCTACCTGCTGTGGCCACTGAAGCTAACGAGGCCTCTGCACAGTCATAGCTTTAACCTTGGGAGGTCAGAGTCTTGTACACCCTGAGAGTGTGGGCCACTTGTTCCCCATTTCCTCCTGATTCTTCTCTGAATTTCTACTTTCTGAACCCAACCTAGGACATGTGGGCTGACAAAGGATTTCTCTGATGCCTTTGAGTTTAAGAGTAACAATATTAACAGCATGTATTTAAACTATTTATTAAATATTTATTCTGCTGAGCACTTTACATGTATTATTTTGTTTACTCTCACAGCAACCACATTAAGAAATGAGATTTCAGGGGCTTCGAGTGAGGTACAATTACCAGCTGGTAAGTGGCAAAGCGAGGGTTTCGGTCTTGTCCTGCCTGACTCCACAGCTCACATTCTTCACCTTAATGCTAAACTCTTAGATGCAATGATGGGCTTCACAAGGAGTCAAATATCATTTGGACACCAAAACACTGGCATTTCCCAAATCTTTTTAGTTTTCAGTTTTTTTAAGATTGAAAATGTTTAATCATACAGAAAAAAAAATCACAGAATTGGAAATGGATTTCCATTCCCCAGGTTCAATAATTACAACATTTTGCCACACTTACTTCATCTGGACATTTCTTCTTTCTTTCTTTCTTTTTTTTTCTCTAGCACTTTAAAGAAAATTCCTGACATTGTGTCATTTGGCCCCTAAATACTTCCATATGTAGCTCTCTCTGAAAAGGGGGAAGGAGAGTAGAAGGAGGGATTTCCTACAGAATCACAGAACCAAATACCTAACATAGTAAAAGTGTCTTAATATCACCTAGTATCACTAGTTCAACTCAAATTCCTCCTCATGTCTCAAAAAATGCCTTTTATCCATTCAGCTTATTTAAATAAGGATCCAAACAGAATCCATATACTGCACGAGTCTCTTAATTTGGAATCTTCTCCTTTTCTTTTAGGAACTGTGTCCGTTGTCTTGCAGAGGGTGTCACATCTGGATTTGCTGGTTGATTTGCTGTGCAGTACTTAGCTCATTCTTCCATCCCCAGGAGCTTCTGTAAAGCTATAGGCTTACAAGCTTGATGAGGTTCACTTTTGAGCAAGAAGACCACATAAATGGTGCACAGTACTGTCTATTGCATCACTTCCAAAGGCACAGAGCATCTACTTGTCCCGATTTTAGTTCTGAGAAACACTAATGTGTTTAGATGGTTTCCAGGTATTTTGATGGTTTATAGAGATGAAAGGTAAAATATTTGAATTCCACCTTGTTTTAGATCATCTGGACTATCTGCTATGTTCCTTGACTGCCAAGTTTAAAAACTAGTCCTAGTTACCTGGGAAAACCGCAGGGGAGTGTGTGTGTGTGTGTGTGTGTGTGTGTGTGTGTGTGTGTGTGTTGCGGGGCTTCAAGGGGGTTGCAATCTCTGGGGTCCCAAAGCCTCCTTTGCATGGGAAAGAAGCATCATTGCTCAGGTGTGGTGGAGCAGTTCTTGCCCATTGCAGGTGTGGGTGTCTTTTCCCCCCAGATACTGTCTTATGGGTGTGGTCCATATTAATGAGCTGATGGTCCAAGAAGTAGAAGGTGCCAGGCTGACTCTGGCACCAGAATGGCATCTCTGACATGGGAAGCATGAACCAAGTCAAGAGTGAGCCAGACAGGGAGGAAGCTTCAGGAAGGAGCCAGAGGGAAGACAGAGAAGATAAAGAAGTACTGATACTCTCAAAGACAGTAAGCAGGAGATGGTAAGTTGGCAGAATTTGGTGTAAGAAAGAAGGGAACTAAAAAGACTGGGCAAGGAATTTAATTCAGAGTGAGGAACACTAGCACATCATGAGAAGAGTGCTTGGAACTTGGCATTATATGTGGAACCCAGCCAGGAGAGGCTTAGAGCCATAAAGTCCTTGGGTGAAAGGGCCCTTAGATCATCTAGCCCAACCCTCTTTGAAAGGAGGAGTCACTTATTCAGGGTGACAGAGGGTTATAGTTGGGATAAGAACCTGGTCCCCTGGTTCTCAGCAAGCCCTCCCCTCTCCACTGCATTGCACTACGTCTTTTTTCCTCAAGGAGCAGTTGTGGGAATGGGGAGGAGCCTGAGGTAGAGAAGGACTGAACTGTGAAGCCAAACTTCACTTGTGGTAAACCAACTCAGGCAGAACTTCTATGACTACGCCATATGCCTATAATTTGCTTAAGTCCTTGCAGCATGTGCCCTGTGGTTCCTCTGACCATGTGAGCACGGATGATGATGTGCTATGGATAAGAGTAACTATAGGAGGTAAAGGGTGGGGCTATGTCGTTCCACAGTCTAGGTTTAAAAAGTCTTATTCCTGCTTACCCTCATCCATGGCCCAATTTCAGCAACTAAGGCTGGAGGACGGAGAAACCCAGGCACACTAGTGCATGGTGGTGCTGCTGGTTGTTTCTCAATAAGTGATGTTCTACTTGAGGACTGGGACCTTGAATCAGTCACCTGTATCTTCCTAACACTTAACAGAGGAATAAGCACATAATAATAAATGATATTTAATAAACATGGCTAGCTGAATGAATGAGTAAGTACCCATCTTAAGAGGTACACCATATTAACCATATACTTATGTCTCAATCCATACCTCCTCACTGAACTCCACATTGTGTGCCAGAACACAGTGGTCTTCAGTGCTGCTTGCTTACTTGATCCCCTCCAACACACAAAATTTTACAAATTCTATGTTGCCTCTTTCATTTGTAATTTAACACCCAAAAGTTTAAATATATAGTTATAATGGATGTAATTTCCAGAATATTATCAATATTGGTATTTTGAAATAAAATTCTTAAATCACACTTTTACATGTATTCAATGGAAAATAATTACCATAATTATTTGATGCAAAAATTCATTCATTTAAAAATTTATGAACAAATTCTTCTTTATGGTTGGAGATTTATATTATTTCCTATATTATTTCATGTTATATTTCTACTTTACCTTTTGAAATTTTCTTCAACAAAAATATGTCCAGAAGCATAATTTTTCAAAGTTCCTATAACTGTGTTCTAATTTTCAAAATTATTATTCTGTATTAGGTTATCATTAGTGTCTAATAGATCAATACAATACAAAATATACATTTTGATTTAAAAAAAATTTTAATTAGCCCTAGCCCAATTAAGTATCAATATAAACCATATACTGGGCCATAAACCTCAACGAATTTAAAAGAACTGAAATAATAAAGATTGTGTTCTCCAACCATAGTGGAATCAAGCTAGAAATTAATAACAGATAACAGGAAATATCAAACACTTCTACATAACCCATGAGAAGAGAGGAAATCTCAAAGGAAATCCAAAAATACATTGAACTGATAGGAAAAAAATACAACATGTCAAAAGTATTGAGACCAGCTAAGTAGTACTGAAAGGAAAATAAGTAGCACTAAATGCTTACATTAAAAAAGAGGAAAGTCTTATATCAATAACCAAATCTCCTACCTCAAGGATCTAGAAACTGAAGAGCAAATAAACCTGAGGGCAAGTGGAAGGAAGGAAATAATAAAGATAAGAGCAGAAATCAATGAAATTTGAAAACCAAAACCAACAGAGAAATCTGAAATAAAGAGCTTGTTCTTTGGAAAGATCAATGAAATTGACAAACCTCCAGAAAGACTGACAAAGAGGGGGAAAAAGGAAAAAAGACACAAATGACCAACATGAGGAATAAAACTGGGACTATCACCATAGAGCCTAAAGACACCAAATGATGATAAAGGAATTCTACAACCTGCTCTCATAAATTTGACAGCTTAGATGAACTGGACCAATACCTCAAAAAAATGCAAACTTACAAAAAATTTCAGCTCCCCCAGCATGAAATGAATAACCTGAATAACCCTGTAACCATTCAAATATCGAATTTGTAATTTTATAACTCTCCCTTCAAAATCTCCAGATCCAGATAGTTTCACTGAAGAATTTTACCCAACATATAAAAAAAAGAATTAACATGAGTTCTCTACAACGTGTTCCAGAAAACAGAAGAGAAGGAAACACAATCCATTTTATTTTGTGAAACTAGTATTATGATACCAAAATTAGACAAAGACATTAGAAAAAAGAAAGAAAACTTAAACCAATATATCTCATAAGACAAAAATTCTTAATAAAATATTAGCAAACAGCTCACCAATATATAAGGATTATACATCATAACCAAGTGGTATTTATTCCAGAGATGCAATATGGTTAGATATTTTAAAATCCATCAATCAACCATATTAACAATTTAGAGAAGAAAATTATATGATCATATGAACTAGTGCAGGAGAAGCATTTGACAAGATTCAACACCCATTCATGATAAAAACTCCCAGAAAAAAAGCAAGGTATAGAAAGGAACTTCTCAACCTGATGAACACTACAAAAAAACCTACAACTAACATTATACCTAAAGATGAAAGATTAAACGCGTTCCTTTAAGACTGGGAACAAGATAACGCTCTCTGCTTGCACTGCACTTCTGGAAGTATTTGCCACAGCAACCAGGCAAGAAAAGGAAATCAAAATATATAGATTAGGAAAAAAGAAGTGTAGCTATCCCTGTGTGCAGATAACATGATTGTCTAGGAAGAAAATCCCAACAAATCTGCAATTGACTGCTAGAACTAAAAAGTGAGTGTGGTAAGGTCACAGATTATAGATAAATATACAAAAATCAGTCCGTTGTATTCCCATATACTGGCAATAAACAAGTAGGCACCAAAATTAACAATGCAATGCCATATTACAATTGCTCAAAAAACTGAAATACATATGAATCAAGCAAAACATGTATAGAACTTACACACCAAGTGGAAAGACATTGTGTTTTTATGTACTCAACATAGTAAATAGATCAATTCTCCCCAAATTGATATACATGTAAAATATACTTCTTATAAAAACTCCAGCGAGATTTTGGTAAATATTCTCAAAATTGTTCTAAAGTTTATATGGAAATGCAAAGGAACAAGACCAGCCAGAACAATTTTGAAAAAGGAAAATAAGGTGGGAAAAAATCATCCTAATTTTAAAGTTATTGCTACAGTAATCAGTAATCAAGACTATGTTATGGGTGAAAGAACAGGCATAGACCCAAACAAATCTGTCGAACTTCTTTTTGACAGAGATACACAAAGCAATAGAATGGAGGAATGAGAACTTTTCCTATAAATGTGTTGGAGCAATTGGATTGCCACAGATCAGTCTAACACCTTACACAAAACTTAATTCAAAATGGATCACAGACGTAAATATAAATTGTAAAACAATATTTTTTTAGAAAAAAAATCATCAGACTCTAGGACTAAGAATTCTTAGACTTGATACCAAAAATGTAATCTATAGAAGGAAAAACTGATAAATTAGACTTTATCACAATTCAAAACTTTTGCTCTGCAAAAGATCCTGTTAAGAGGATAAAACACAAGCTACACAGAGGAAGAAAATATTTGCAGACTGACAAAGTACTAGTAGCTAGAATGTATAAAGAACTCTCAAAACTTAACAGTAAAAAAGCAAACAACCCAATTAAAAATGGGGAAAAGACATTTCACCAAGAAGAACATACAGATAACAAATAAGTATATGAAAATATATTTCATATCAATAGCCACTAAGGAAATGCAAATAAAACCGTAAGATACCATTATACACTTATCAAAAGAGTAAAAATAAAATATACTTCAATCAGTAATCCAAAGATATCTTCTCTTACCATTCCAATTTAATATTTTACCGGGAGTCCTAGTTGATGAAATAAGGCAAAGAAAATAAAAGGTATGCATACGGAAAAGTAAGAAATAAAATTTGTTCACAGATGACATGATTGTATATGTGGAAAATCCCAAAGAATTAACAAAAAAGCAGTAACAACCACCAAAAACTGCTGAAACTAATGAATGATTATAACCAGGCTGCAAGATACAAGGTTAATATATAGAAGCAATGAATGAATGAAATTGAGAAAAATTTAAAAACCTACCACCATTTACATTAGCACCTCCAAAATCATACACTTATCTATAAATCTAACAAACTGTACAAGGTCAATATGAGGAAAACTATAAAGCTCTGATGAAAAATCCAAACATCTGAATAAGTGGAGAGACATTATATTCACAGATAAGAAGACTCAGTATTGTTCAGATGTGAAAGTTCTTCCCAAATAATCTATTTATTGTTTGTTTTATTTTTTTGAGAGAGGGGAAAAAAACATCAGTTTGTTGTTCCACCCATTCATTCACTCAGTAGTTGATTTTTATATGTGCCCTGAACACGGATCGAACCCACAACCGTGGCATATCAGGACCACGCTCTAACCAACTGAGCCACGAGGCCAGGGCCCCAAATAACGTATAGATCCAACACAATGCCAGTCCAAATCCCAGCAAGTTTTTGCAAATATCAACAAACTGATTCTAAAGTTTATAAGGAAAGACAAAAGACCCAGGAATAGCCGACACCACAGTGCAGGAGAACAAAGTCAGAAGACGGAAGCTGCTTGACTTTGAGACTCACTATCGACTAGAGACAGGAGTCAAGACAGTGTGGGAGGGGAACATTCGGACAAATGGACCAGCGGAGCAGAGCGGAGAGCTCAGAAATAGACCCACAAAAAAAGAGTCATCTGATCTCTGACTGAAGACCAACGGCAACACAATGGAGAAAGGTAGTGTTTTCCACGGATAGGGTTGAGAACAATTGGATATCCAAATGCAAAAACATTTTTTTAATCTAGAACAGACATACTCTTCACGATAATTAACTCAAAATAAATCATGAACCTAAATATAAGATGCAAAACTATAAAATTTCTAGAAGCTAACAGGAAATCTACATGACATTGCATTTGCCCGTGCCTTTTAAATATAACACCAAAAGCATTATCCATGAAAGAAAAATTTGGTAAGTTGGACTGCATTAAAGTAAAAAGCTTTTAACCCATGAAAGACACTTAAGAAAATAAAAAGACAAGTCAGAGACTGAGAGAAAATCTTTGCCAAACATTAGTTGATGAAGTTCTATTATCTACACCTGGCTGGTATTGCTCAACGGATTGAGTGCCAGCCTGTGAACCAAAAGGTTGCCAGTCCCACTCAGGGCACACGCCTGGGTTGTGGGCCAGGTCCCCAGTTGGGAGCATGTGAGAAGCGACCAAGCGATGTATTTCTCACACATCAATGTTTCCCTCTCTTTCTCCCTCCCTTCCTCTGTCTCTAAAAATTAATTAATAAAGCCTTTAAAAAAGGTCTATTATCTAAAATATACAAAGAACTCTTAAAAAGCTGTAAGAAAACAAATCCAGTTAAAAAGATGGCAAAATATCTGACAGATACCTGACCAAAGAAGATATACAAATAGTAAATAAGCATATGAAAAGATGCTCAACATCATACATCATTAGGGAATTGTAAATTTAAAAAAACAGGTACTACATACCTATTAGAATGGTTAAATTCTCACACATTGATACCACCAAATGCTGGGGAAGAAAGAGGAACAAAAAAAATCATTGCTGGTAGAAATACAAAATGGTACAACTGCTTTGTAAGACAGCCTGGCAAATTCTTCCAGAGCTAAACATAGTCTTACTGTATAACCCAGCAATTGCTCTCTGATATTTAGCCCAATGAATGTGAAACATATGCCCAAATAAAACTACATGAATGTTTATAGCAGCTTGATTCATAATTGCCAAATAATGAGTAAAATTACCCACAGTGGGTAAATGAGTAAACTGTGGTACATCCAGACAATGGAATATCATTCAACACTAAAAAGAAATAAGCTATGAAAGAACTTGAAGGAACCATAAAAGATTAGTGCTATGTGAAAGAAGCTAATCTGAAAAGGCTACATACTGTATGATTCTAACAATATCGCCCCTATGAAAAGGCAAAACTATGGAGACAGTTAAAAGACCAGTGGTTGCCAGGGGTCTGGAGGGACAGAGGGATGAATAGGGGGAGCAGAGAAGATTGTTAAAGCAGTGAAACTATTCTAACTATATGGAAAGGGCAAAACTATAGGAACAGTAAAAAGATCTGTGGTGCCAGGGATTTATGGGGAGGAATGGATCGTGCACAGGGATTTTTATGGCAATGGAATTTTGGATGCTGTATTTTGATACTGTAATACATGTATCAAATGGGGATGCCTGACATGCATTTGTCAAAACCCATAGGACTGTACAATAGAAAGTGTAAATCCTAATGTGAACTATGGACTTTGATTAGTAATAATGTATCAATATTTGTTCATCAATTGCAACAAGTGTATCACATTAAGGCAAGTTGTTAACAATGGGGGAATCTGTGCTGGGATGGGAGGAGGAGAGGGAGAGATGGAATATATGGAAACTTTCCATACTCAATTTTCCAGAAACCCTAAAACTGCTTTAAAAAATAATGGTCATTAATTTTGGAGAAAAAAACAGTTAAATCTGCCATTAAAGAAGAATTCAAAAAATGTTTGTAGGTACTCCTCCCTCAAAGAGGTCGAGCTTGAGGGTGGTCTGCCCTTGGTAACTTGCTTCTGAAGAGTGAAGTGAGGAGGAGGCAGAGGAGGAGGAGGGGGAAGGGAACTTGACCGCGGAGAAACCTGGCAAACTCCCCTCCCCTGGTGACCAAGGTTAACACCGTCGGGCACGTCGACTGCACGGGCCGGTGAGACGATGTGACGGGAACGGCGCTTCACCTGGGTGGCGATCCCCCCCGCAAGTCCCATCACCCCCGTCTGACCATGAGAAACACAAAGCAAACCCAAACTGAAGGCCGTTCTACAAAATACCTGGCCAGCAGGCCGCAAAACTCTTCACGCCATCCAAAACAAGAAAAGTCTGAGAAACTGTTGCAGACCAGAAAAGGCCAAGGAGACAAGCAAATAAAAGTAACGCGGTGCCCTGGATGAGATCCTCAGACAGGGACCAACTATTGAAATCTGAATACACTGGAGTTTAACTAAAAGGAATGAGTCAATGTCGGTTCTCAGTGTGTGACAAACAGTAGATGTTAACAACAGGGGAAACAGTGAGGAACCCACTTTCTGAGTCATTTCTTGATTTCTTTCATGGAACTCTACTATTCTTGCAATTTTTCTATTTAAACCTATTCTAAAATTTGAAGTGTCTAACCAAATGAAAAAAAAATGACTCCACCAGTGCTGCTGAAGGTGTAGAGAAACTGGATCCCTCATACACTGCTGGACAGAATGTAAAATGGTGCAGCCACTTTGGAAGATAGTTTGGCAATTTAGTTTTTAAATTAAATATACAACTACTACAGGGCCCAGAAATTGCACTCCTGGACATTTATCCCAGAGACATGAAAATTTGTGTTCATGCAAAAACCTGCATGAGAATGTAGTCGCTTAATTAATAAATCAGTTAATTAATTTTATTGTTCAATACAGTTGTTCCAACTTTTCCCCCATTGTCCTCCATCCCACCCACCCATCACTCCCACAGTCAATCCCCACCCTGTTGTCCATGTCCATGGGCCCTTTATACACATTCCTTGACCAGACCCTTTCGCTTCTTTCTGTGGCTTCATTTGTAATAGCCCTCAACTGGAAACAACCCAGATGTCCCCATCGTGTGAATGGTTAAAAAACCATGGTACATCCATTCTGTGGATTATTGCTCAGTAATAAAAAGGAGCTAACTATTGATACATACAACAGCCTGACTGAACCGCCACAGAATATTGCTGAGTGAAAAAAAGCCAACCCCAGAGGATTATATAGTGTAAGGTTCTATTCTATAACATTCTTAAAATGACAAAATTATAGAAATGGGGAAGAGATTGGTGGTTAAGGAGGGACAGGGCAGAAGGGAAGTAGGTGTGGTCGTGTAAGGGCAACACGGGGGGTCCTCACGGGGATCGGGATGTCCCGCGTCTTGACTGTGGCAGTGCTCATGTCCTGGCTATGCCATGGTACTACTCAGAGCCGCACGTTGTCACCACTGGGTAAAGGGTGCACAGGATATCTGTGTGTTGTTTCTTACAACTGCATGTGAATTTATATTCTCAAAAGGAGTTCAGTTTTTTAATTAAAAAATTATCTTTTAATGTAATGGATAAAGATTTTATTTTTAATTGCCTTTTGTACCCATGCGTGATATCACTTGTTATTAGAATTAGAAAGGGAGCAGTATTCATTCTCATCTTACTTTTCATTTTTATAGAAGTAATGCTGGGAAACTTTGTTCACATAAATAAGTTTGGAAGGAGTTTTATTATAGCAATATGATTTAACTCTCTGAACTCTTTCCAAGATCTATGCCAAAAATAACATACTGCTCTATCATCAAGAATTATTTTTAATAATCTATCAGCTGACAGCTCGATTAGGTCCTCCTCTGATATCATTGAAAGCAAAGAATTGGAAAACATCTGACTTACAAATATCTATTATCCAGTCATTAACTTTCTTTGTTTCTGACAATTCACCTAAAATGCTTTGCCAAGACTCATCAAATGATAATTAATTATCTTTGTTATTCATTTTCTTAGATGTACCTTTTAATTTGATATACTTAGAATGAGTTAGATAAATTGAAATATTGTTCATTTCAATACACATTTACCAAAACTTGTTTATAAATTATTTTATGTTATCATATGCTTTATTTTTATTTTTGTCAAACTTTTTAAACCTACAGATTTAACATGTTTAATTTTTTAATGACATCTACAATTTAACTTAATCATTGAAGGCAGTCATAATTGTAAAATGAATCATGCAGAGTAGATTTATTCTCTGTCCTAAAAACAAAAACCCACATAGTTCTTATTTTTTAATCCAAATCAATGTATGCTAATATGTCCCAATTACATTCTACATTTTAATTCTAAGGTGCTAGATAGATGTGTGTGTGTGAGAGAGAGAGAGAGAAGGAGGAGGAGGAGGAGGAAATTGAAAAATAAAAGGTGCAGGAGGGAGGAAGCAAAGAAGGAAGACAACCAATTTGTCATCTCTTTGCAATTTCAGTTCAGTTGCTCACTGGTGGCAATCAGATGGGTTAATTTATACTAAAGTGTTAATGGCTTACAACAGCTATACTCTCCAAAGATCCCTTCCAGCTCTAGGGCTCTGTAAAATGTTGTGAACATTAAAGAATCAAAGCAAAAATGTAATAATAATGAAGGAAGATTAGAGAAAAGGAGTCAGGGAGACAACTGGTTCTCCTTACACAGGCAATCCAATCAGAAAACTCCATGCAGTAGCAATGACTTATTGAGCACACCAATAGGGCTGATAGATACCATTTGCCAGTAGATGGCGGTCTTCATAGCAACTCACTTGTCAGAACAGCCTCCTTTCTACCAGATATTATTTGTAGAGTTGGTTGCCTTAATACATTGGTGGAATAGGAAGCAACCTGTGCAGTGTGAATTGAAGAGCCTTAGGTGAGATCTCCACCTGCTCAAGTTAACGCCCTCACAGATTCTTCCATTTACATCTAAAATTCAAATTGATTTAATTTTTTGTGTGTGGTGGTGGTGGTGGTGATGGGGGTATTGCGGATAGCAAGCAGCAAGAGGAATGGAGGTTAGTCATTGACACTTTAGCAGGAACTAATTTGGTATATTAATTCAGAAGAGAAAGGAACTTGAAAAATGTACAAAAGACGGCTAAGTTATAAAAAGAGGATATATCTACACAGCTTTCGTGCTTGTTTAGGTAGGACAGTCTATGTGTAAGCTGGAGTGGCATGTAGGTACTGGGCACCGGAGTTACAGCCGTTAGAAAAAAAGGTACCGTATTTTGCCATATATAATGTGCACCCACGTTTTTGACCCAAACTTTCAGGGGGAAAAAAAGTTTTCATTTTAATTTTTAAATTCAATTATTTATTTATTTATTTATATTTAGAAACAAAACCAATTATTTTTATCCCACGGTATTATTTTGCATACAGATGTCGTTATTGCTTTCTAGAGTTCCACTTTTAATGCATAAGCATAAATAAAAGAATTAAAAACACTTATATAGATATAGAATTAGTACTACCCATGTACAATGCACATCCCTATTTTTCCCTCAAAAATTTGGGGGAAAAAAGTGTGCATTATACACAGCAAAATAAGATAAAAGAAAAGAAGTGGTAGAAGGAACAGGTGGAATTTGCCCGAGGTCAGACCCGCCCACCCACACTGTCTCCTTCAACTCCTGTGTCAAGTGGAGGACTTTCCTGAAGGTTTGCTCAATGGCCCAGAAAGCTCCTTACTCCTTTGACTGGGTCCAACGTACTAGATCATTCCTTGTCATTCTCATGACCCTAGGTCTGTTTGAACCAGCACATTCTTCGTCTCTCGGATGGCCTGAAAAGTGAGGGGCATGGAAAAAGGAGTCATTCAGGGAGGGGCCTAGGTTCAGAGAAGCTTGGAACCGCGAAGGGATCCGATGGTAAACTGGAGATGAGGACATATTCAACATGATCCTGTCTTCAGACTCCCATGGCTGCTGCCTGTACCGTGCCAGACATTCTGTGCAAACCTGAAAGTAGACTTTTGGAGAAATCAACCATGATGCGATGCAGGGAACATTTCACCTTCTGTGAGAATGGTTATGATACAAACAGCTCACACTTATTGAAGCATCACATGCTGTCAGGCACCAGCTCTCACAGGCCTGATCTCATTTAATAAATACAGCGGTCCTGTGAAGGGGACATTATGCTTACCATTCCCAGGCGAAGAGGCCGAGGTTTAGAAGAGTTACATACCATGCTCAGGGTGAGCCTGAGCATTTCACCACTGGCGAGGCTGCTGCCTTGGACTGAAAGGGCTGCCCTGAGTCGCCAAGTCTGCCTGCACAGCGGCACTGAAACCAAGGCGGGGACATGGGGCAGGAATACTGTGAACTAATGAAGACTCGCAGGATTCAGTGATCTGAAATGTCCTCCCAACCCTCGGGGCATGAGGGTGGTTTTAATTGTTCAACAAATTTGCATGGAGTGCTGAACAGAGTTCTAAGGACTAACAATCATGTTACCCAAAGGAGGAGGGAAAGATGGGGTGAAGAATTACTGAACAATTAAACAGTTAGTTTTTCTTTTAAAGCAGAACTGTGGTAGGTACTATCTTAAAGAAGTGAAAAAGTGCTATGAAAAATATATACAAGGGGGCGACAATCTAGTTTGAGGAACCAAGAATGAAAGAAGAGTTAGAGGTACTCAAGCAAAGCAGTAGGGGAAAGGAGGGGAATGTTCCAGGCCAGAGAACCACACATACAAACCCCCGCGGCAGCCGAGGTGGCTGGAGTCGGAATGGGGAAGAGGTGCTAATCTGAAGTGATGCTGGCCAGCTAAGCAGGAGGAGCCACATCACACGGTCATAAACCATGTTGAGACTTCATCCTCAGATAAGGAAGGGGGTTCGAAGAGTTTCAAGCAGAGGAGCTCTGTTTTTTCAGGCTACTGTGATTGCTGGATGGACATTGGCATGACATGGATCGAGAGTACAGTGTGAGCAAGGGAGCATCTCAGAAAGGAGTTGCTCATACACATGTGTCTTTCCACAGTGCCAGGCTTATTAGGGGAGACAATCCCAATGAGCCAATGCAGATTACATGCAGATTACACACAGAGGAGAGACCTTATACAATAGAAGCAAGCAGAGCAAGGGCTCAGCTCACAGTCCCATTTCGATGTCCACAGGTAGAAAGGTGGGCATCCATCTCAGGCCAAGAGGCTGCAGAGTCGGCTCACATCTGGTAGAATGGAGGCCTGCTGGGCTCCGAGCGTGACCCAGGGTGCAGCCAACCCCGAGTATCAAAGGGTTTGAACCCACAGAGGGCGTCAGCAGCCCCGCTCATATCACTGTCCAGGTGGAGCCCTTATCCAAGTGTCCAGACTTGCGGTTTTCAGCATTCTGGGCTCCTCCCACAGGTGTTCCTGTTACACCCCATTTTCTCCTTTCAGGGCTTTATGTTCCTTCACATAGCTGTCATGGCAGACAGCGACTCCACATTGGATTGTCAAAAGGTTTCCAGAGAGTCCACTCTGCTTTTGCAGAGGAGATACAGAGGAGATAAGCTAGGAGACCAATGAGGAGGTTGGTAGATGAATGGGAAATTGTCCTCTTTCCAAAAGGTTCACAAGGCAACACCCACCCACACTTGCTGGTGTGCACCTTGCTGAAGGGAAGGAAACTCAGGAGGGGAAGACAGAAGACAGGCTTGGGATCTGGTGTAGGTCTCCAGCAGCCTGGCCCACCAGTGGCTGTCCTCTCCGGTTGGCACTTGCTGAGGTTTTCAAATCCATATGCAGCAGTTCAGAAACAGTGTCAAGCAGGGTGTGCTTGGGGGTTCTTGCGCATCATTCCATAGCTAAGGACAGCTGTGCTGAGCATAGCCCTAAGTGTCTGCTTTCCACACAGCCAGTGGCTCCTGGATCCTTCCCCACCACCCAAGAGGGAGGTATGGGAAGCTAGAGCGGAAGACAAGGAATGCTAGGCAGTGGCTAGGCAGTCAGAGAAGGTAAGTTCATTCTTGGAAGGAAAATCCCCAGTCAGATAATCATTCTAAATGCACAGAAGAGTTAAGAATGGATGCATATTTCATGTGGTTCTAGAGAATTATGGTACTGATGAACCATGTGGTGGAAAGAACAGAGGACTGAAGGAGGAGAGCTGGCCTGTTCCTAGTTTCTCCCCCAGCTTGCTGGGGGGCCTTGGATAAGACTTTTGACCTTTTTCCCTCTGTTTCCTCACTCTCAGAGATAATCATATCTGTCACTTTTATCTTGCGAGGATGCTGTAAACTTCAAACTCAAAAGAAAGGTGTTCTGGCTTACAGTTAAAGCTTGACATAGGAGTGGCGCCATGGTGTTGTTTGGATTGATTATCATAAGGCAGGGTTGGGAAGAGCCAGGCTTGGCCTCCAGCGGGTCTATAACGTCACCTAGTGCTTTTCACTGGAAATCAGCCTTCACATTCTAGTACTTTAAAAAAAAAATTATTTATTTACTTTTTAGAGAGAGGAGAAGGAAGGGAGAAAGAGAGAGAGAGAAATACTGATGTGTGGGAGAAACATCAATTGGTTGCTTCTCACATGCCCCCAACCGGAGACCTGGCCTGTACCCCAGGCATGTGCCCTGACTGGGAATTGAACGAGCCACCTTTCGGTTCACAGGCTGGCGCTCAACCCACAGAGCCACACCAGCCAGGGCTCTAGTCCACCTTCATAGTGTCATCCTGCAGGGCCCCTGCCAAAGATCTTTTCCACTGCTCACCCCTCACCTGCCCCTGCTCCCACAACCCCCAGATTCTTAAGGCCTTTGTTATGGGAATGTTGCAGAAGCATCTTCACTCAAGTTTAAGAGCAGCTTTCCCCATTCTCTGCTAATGTCAGTTAACAAATCCCTCAAATACAGGAGGTGGCTACTATATGTAAACCAGCCTTTGAGCCATGTTTAAACAGGAGAGATTGTTACCAAAACAAAGTAGGAAAACGAGTAAGAAGGACAACGAGTGCAGACATTTTTTTGTGATTTGTATTCTCTAGAAATCATTGAAACCTGGCCTCTTTGGTTAGAACAGCACCCTCTCCAGCTCCCCTTAACCATGAGCACATGCCCATTTCATTTGCTTCAGTTACCACCTCTGAACTTTTTTACCCATTTGCTCATTGTCTCTCCACTAAAAGGAGAGCTCTTTAAGCTGAGAAACTGTTTGTCTTTTTCAACAGTGTTATCTCCAGTACCTAAAACTGTATGGCACATAGTAGGTATAATTTGTAAACTGTCTATAATCCATTTCTACCCACCAGACTACAAAATCTCTAAGGGCATAGACCTTGACTGTTTTGCACCTTGATATCCTTAACACCCAAGCCCTGGGAATTTGCTGAATGAATGAATGAATGAATGAATGAATGAATATAGGCTGAGGAGTCCAGGAAGAATTCCTGGAGGAAAAGGAATCTGAGCTAGTCTTGGAAGGATTAGCAGAGTTTGAATATCATCATTAGTTTAATCCTCTTATTCCTTGAGACCTGATATTAATAATAATGAGCTATCACTTACTGAGTACTTGCTAGTGTGAGGCATTATCTTGGGCACTTTATGACCATGTTTTATATTGAAGATAACATATTTGGACTAGTTTACAAGTCAACCTAAAATAATTTTCTGCATTAAAAAAAAATCACTTTTGACACATACTTGTCATGAAAATCTACCATTGTTCCAGCAATGCTCAGAAGAGCTGCCATCCAGAGGAAGCCAGAGGAAGCTCCTCCTGCCTGCTGTGTACGCAGCGGGCGGGTTCACAGCGACCACCCCCGGCCCTGCAGCCATCAGCAGCTGCTCGAACGGAGGGAAAGTCTGCTGCTCATAGAGTCCAGCCGATGAGACGGGAGGGACTGAACATGGCCACCGGTGCGACCTGTGTGTGTCAGCCCTACCATGGAGGAAGTTTTTTAATTCCTAAAGTTCCACCAGTTAGATGGGAAGTCCTTAAGTGTTGTAGAAAGCACCTCCCTGTACTGTCCCTGTAGCCCCCACGGGGCCACTCCAACTGCCAGGCCAGGGCAGGTCTACAAGAGGGGACCCCAAAAAACCATAATTATCTTCTGGAGGGCAGGCCCCTTGTAACACAGGCTTCCCACACCAGGTGAGTGTTCTAGGAACCTATTTGCATCAGTGTACCAGCTGGCGTTGTTGTGAGAAGCTGTGTTCAGCTTTAGTGAATTTTTTTTTAAGACTTTTAACACGTTTGCCCATTTCATGATGGGCGGTGTATGCATGAGCGCACCTGCCCACACTGTGCTGAGGGTTCAGCCGTTTTTGACCGAAAACGGCATGACCCCCATGCCCCACCCTCCCTATTCATCTGATCTCTTTCCGAGCGACTTTTTTTTTTTTGTTTTCCTGATGAAAAAAGTCCTCAAAGAGAAACATTTTGCCAATGTGGAAGAGGTGAAACAAAAAATAGCAGAAGCACTAAAGGGCATCAAAATTGACAGGTTCAAAACTTGTTTTGAGCAATGGAACAACATCTCAATAGGTGTGTTGCATCAAATGGAGAGTACTTTGAAAGTGACTGAAGTTTAAACATGTAAGAATAAATATGCATTTTTTATAAATACATTCCAGGGTTTTTTTGGGTCCCCCCTTATATTAGCATGGCTACACTAGAGCCCTTACTTTCCACAGTTTCTTTAGCCCCTTTAGAGGATACAATGCCCAATTCCTAAATTTGTAGATGTTGGAGATGGAATGAGCCATAGAGGTTAATTAGACCAAGCCCCCATTCGAGGGATGAGCCCTTCATTTGATGGAGCCCAGAGGGACCCTGTCTTGCCCAGCTGCAGAGCTAGCTGGTGCTGGCTAGAGTTTAGTCTCTTAACTTGATGGCTGGTATTCTTGGGTTAGTTTTGTTCTAAACAGGTTTTTCCAGCATTATTACTAGCATCTTTTTTTAATAAAGATTTTTATTTATTTATTTTAGTGGGAAAGGAAGGAGAAAGAGAGGGAGAGGAATATAGATCGGTTGCTTCTCACATGCCCCCAGCTGAGGACCTGGCCCGCAACCCAGACATGTGCCCCGATTGGGAATTGAACCAGTGACCTTTCAGTCTGCAGGCCAGCACTCAATCCACTGAGCCACACCAGCCAGGGCCGTTTTCATCTTTTTGAAAACAGCAGTAAATAGTATGTTATTAATTAACAAAACTAGTATTAATAATATTATTAGTCAAACAATTCTATGTCAAACTTGTTGCTAAAGGTTTTATTTAACTTTAACGCTCTTATGATAACATGTTTTTATTCAGAATGATGGAAGTTTCAGGTTGAAAGGAATATCTACTGAGAATAGAAATTATAATTTTTCTATGATTTAAAGTGTAATGCATTACTCTCAAACACACACACACACACACACAACCACACACAGTTAAATTTGGGAAGGGGGTATCACATTTAGTAGAAAATCCTCAGGCTTTGGAAACAGATGATTTGTGTTCTAATCTAGATCCTAGATTACACTGTCTTCTAAGTGTGTGATCTCAGGCAAATTGCTTAACCTCTCTGAGCTCCTGGTTCTTCATCTTGAAGTCAGGGTTAGCAAAACTGAACCTGTCTGCTTTGCATCATGTTGCCCTGCCACCCTGGCCACAATAACTTGGACCCGAGATGGCGCCTACAATCCTCTCTAGAACTCCAGCCTCCTGAAAGTTAGGCTAGAGAGACTGGCCAAGGGGAATCTCCTGATAAAGTAGTGACTAACCCATCAGAGCCTTCAGTGGGGTGTTTGAATTCGAGATAATGTGAGAAGACAGAGAGTGCAGGGTTCTGGGGCTTTGAGGCACAGAGAGAAGGAGTCACCTTCATAACCAAAAACATCATGGTACAGGAGAGAAGAGGGAAAAGAATCAGTCATCTGGTAGCAGCACTAAAGATAAATACTTAAGGGGTACAGAGGCCCTCACAGAGGGAAAGCAGTAATCAAGGCCACGAGGCAGGAAAAACAATGGATAAGGAGACCATGGACAATGGGAAAGGAACGAAGAGAAGCAGTGAGTAGCAGTGAGACAAGTGCGTCCACAGACCTGGAAGAGGGGCCTCCACAGCAGGGACACGTTCCAGAGTGACTCTAGGGCCCCTGCAGCAGCTGTGGCCCCACCATCTCAGCATTCTGGCAGCTCCTTATTAAAATGAGTTGCAGGTATATTATAGAGATAAATACAGAAAAAATAAAGCATGGCTTTTCCCTCAGGGGGAGCGTCATCTCTCATTCTCATAAAAGTTGAGCTAGTAAAGAACACATGAAATAGAGCCTAGTAACCAAAGCCACATGCTTTGTAAATGAGCAGAATGGGCTTAATTTCTAGCTCATCCATCTGCTATGTAATCTGGGAAGAATTTCTTAATCTCACAAGGGCTCGTCGTCGCATCAGTAAAAAGGGCAGGATGATAGCACCTGTGTGGGGCACAGGCATGAGGCTCAATGAGAGGGAGCAGCCTTTCTTAATCTCGGCTCAGTGGCGTCTCCTCTATCTCAGTCACACCTCCTGTGTTGCCCTCAGCTGGGATTCTGCCCTCCTTTGCTGTGAGAGGTGGGCGAGCACAGGAGGGGGAGAAGACCAAGGAAAAGGGGTAGAGAGAGCAGTTTTCTGTTGTCACAGGGGAGGAGGACTCAGGGTCCAACTTCATGCAAAGAGAATCACACTGATCCCTCCCGGGGTCCCCTGGCCTGGTCACCTGACTCTGCCCTTTTTCTTCTTCAGCACCAGGCCTCTGCTCAGCAGCCTCTCTAGGCTGGAGAGGGGACCTAGGACCCAGATGCTCCAGCTGCAAGAGAGTTCCTAGAAAGTCCAGTGAAATGGATGTCATTCCTTTTCTGTGAGTAATCGGCCCCAACAAAGCCCACTGGTATTTCCGAGTCCATTCCCAGTGCCCAGAGCCGGGTCCAGCAGCCCAGCAGCTGCACGGAGTGGAACGCAGCTCGCCAGCACTGCCCGGGATTTAGCCTTCGGGGAAGACTCTGGGCCCCAAAGTGGGGAGCCACTCTGACGGTCATCTCATCCTTGCCCCTGCCTCTGGACCCGAAGATTCTAAGACAGGGGTGTTTGGGGGCCCTTTATGACCCACCCAAGTATGGGGCCCATGGGAGCCACCGTGGGGACTGGAAGGTGATGTCCCTTTCTCTATCTTCCCAATATTCCTCTAAAAGGGACTGCGGGGGAGGGAAGAAATAGAGAAAGAACAGCTCAGCCCCCCAGGGTGATGTCTCCCCATCCCACTGTACCCCACGTTCCTTCTTCAGTGTCCAGGCCAGGCCATCCTGTATCTCCCTCCTTCCAGGCTGCTAGTCAGAGTCTGTCGCAGCCACCATTCCTGGAACCTCAGAGCTTCAGAGCCGTTCCTTCTTCCCTCCATATCACAGCGGCAGGGTGTCACTGAGAGCGCCCCTAGGCCCGGGTCTACCGCCCGGGGGGCCGTGTCTTTTGCCTGAGCTCATTTAGTCATCACAGCCCCCCTGCTGAGAGGTGTTACTACCCCAAGAGGAAACTGAAGCACTGCAAAATTAAGTGACTTTCTCGAGACCCCGCAACCAGTCTTTCCACTGTCTGGACAAACCCTCTGGAACCTCCAAGCTGATTTTCGAGGGGCGGCAGCCTCCTCCACCGACTAATATCTAAAATGAAACAATGGAAGCTTCAGGGGCCACAGCTAACTGCCCCAGAGCCCCCACAGGAAGAGCTCTAAGCCTCCTCTCCAAAACGGTGACGCTCACCTCCCGCGTTAAAGCAGGCATTGGCTTCCCAGAGTGCAGCTCCTCGGTGGGAGGATTTCCTTTGCTCGCACTGCCTGCATAATTTCTGAGCCTCCCCCCAGCCACCTTCCACCAAGCAATATCCCTGGGAAGATCCATGGGGTTAGTGCCCCCAAACCTGGTATCCTGTAAACACCCTGATTATTTTGGATTTACCAGCTCAGAAAAGGAGATTCTTGTAAGCACACTGTTGCCTGTGGTCAGGGGGATGATCTCAAACTGCTAGTTCCTGGGCCAGCAGCCAGCTGCCTTGGATGGTCAGAAGGTGAAATTTGAATGCTGGTGAATGGGGAGCGGAAGTTCAGCAAGGCTGAGTTAAGCCCATTCATGAAAAAGATCTGTCTCACTTCCTTATTGCCAGGAGTGCTGTGTGGAGGGTGTGTGCGTGTGTTGCTTTCTGTCTCACTTCTTCCCTCACCCCTACTGGTTTTTTTTTACTGTTCTTTCCCCCCTCTCCACAAAGTCTAAAGTCAGAAAATGGTAAAAGAATGTGTAGCTTAGTCTGTGGTTTGCTGAAAAAAGAAAAAAATAAAGAGATTCATACAAAGGCAATAGTCTACCTCCATGAAAACCTCTCTCCTTCCCTCTCTCTCTCTCTCTCTCACACACACACACACACACACAGAGCATTCAATATTTCGATCACGAAAGGATAAAAGTATGACTCCCAGTCTTCCTGTGGTTCCCAGATCAGGCTGCACCCCCTCCCCCTCCCCTAACCATCTCCCCCACCCCGTCCCTCTGGCGTGAGATGGCCAGGTCAGCCTGAATGGGAGATGAGCTCCTTCAGTCTTCGGTGGAGGGGAAGTGCAGCCGAGGCTGAACCAAGGGGAGCTCTCCGGGGTTTAACTCAAGGCTTTCCCTTTGAGGAAAAATTCTCTGCTGTCCAGTCAGGCCTCACCTCAGGGAGCCACGTGGTACCTCTTGCAGGCCATGCCTGTCACTAGCCACCCCCGACTTCTAAGCTTTTAGAAGGCTGCTATTTAGCTATGAAACCTGAAACCACTTAACCTCCCATAGCTTCAATCTCCTTATCTGTAGAGTAGGAACAATAATACAGTAATAGTCCCCTCCTCACAGGGTTGTTGCAAAGAGTAAGATAATATACACAAAGGCTTACTTAAATCAGTGTAGTGTTGTTGAACACCTCTGACAGGGAGCTCACTCACTACATCTGGCGGCAATCTGTTCCTTTTCAGCAGCTCTGAGAAGACACCACCCAGTTTGCTGGGCTTTTTGAGTCTTGGGAGGGATGAAGCCACCTCCTTTGCCTTCAGAATTAGAAACTAGGATGATTACCAAGAAAAAAAATGCATACCCAAAGCAGCTTGACCCAGTCTCTGCCTTGCTGGGGCCTCACAGCCACTTGCGTGAGAAAAAAGATGTATCTCAGGGAAGGAGATTAAACCAAAGTCTCCGAAATGATTAATTGGTGCAGGAGATTTTAAGCCCAAAGCAGCTTTCAGTTGTTTCTCTCAGACTGTAGCCAAGAAGTGCTTACTGGGCACCCACAATGATTTCAGAATAATCTGGGAGGAGGTGCACCTGTCCCCACAGCTGAGGCCCCTGCTGTGGGTACAGCAGGTGGAAGGGCACTTAGGTACTTTCCCCGCCTGTAAACGACAACCCCAGTCCTGCCAACACCCATGAAATCTCATTCACGCTGATCCTGCACATTTGTAAAGCGCCATCATGACAATTACTATTTATGAAGTCTTCCCAATGAGGGAGTAAAATCACCTGGGCAGGTATTAGTATTCTCCCCACTTTACAGAAAACAAAACTGACGCCCAGAGAGACGCTGGTGGTGGAGTGGGAAGCTGTTGGAGTTCTCCAAGCTGCCATCTCTGCCTCTTAGGTTGTTTCTACAAGCAGAACAGATGATACAAAAAGCTATTCTTGTCCTCTCCTCCCCGAGTTGTTCTTCACTGAGTTAAGCAGATGGCTCCTAACCACCCTCCAAGTTCCCTCCCAAGGGGCTCCTCCAGGAAATGGGCCATCACACCCCCTGCCCTGGGTTCGATTTGACCTTCGGTTTGGCCATGCAATTGACGTTCTTTGGGTGCTACCCAGGACTTCAGGGAGCACACATTCCAAGCCTGCAGTCTCCAGGTGAAGAAGGGTGGGGGTTCCGATTAAGACATTTCTCCTAATGCCTTCATGACTTCCTCCTCTCGCCTACCCCCGCCGTGTCCCCAAGGCAAGCATTGATAGTGAAAGAGAGGAAACATCTGGTCTGGGTTTAGCTCCTCTGCCCTCATGTCAGGGGGGCTTATGGGAAGAGATGGCTGGAGGTCTTGCGAGCTTGAAATAAACCAACGGTTTAGTTGCAGCGCTCCAGCACCCACTGTCCTTTCCTCCCCGGACTTGAACATTATCCGTCCTCCCAGAAAGAACCCCACCAGCACCAAGCCCCACCCCTGCCACCACCCAGCAGACAGCTGTTGCTGCCACTTCCACAAACCAGAGTGACCCATGACCAAAGTGGGGGCTCCAGGATGCCCCTGCCAAGACAGTGAAGACACTGATTGTCACAGGGCCAGGAGGGGATGGCACTAGACACATTTCCAAACTCCCTAAGTGCGGTCTTCCTCTGAACCTTGTCTTCCTTCCCCTCTCCCTCTCTAATCATAATAAAGTATCTTTTCTGGGACATTCACTCTACCAGGCACTTACAGAAATTGTCTTATCTAATCATCATAATGTCCCTTTAAGGTAGGTATTCACCCCCTTCTTACAGATAACAGAGTAAACGCTCAGAGACCATAAGTATCTGAGCCAAGGTCACGCAGCTGTGAAGGGGCAGAGTTCCTCTTCAAACCCGATCCAAACCCGATCAAACTCCAAAAGTTGTTGCTAGCATCTTCACCGAACTCTCTCTGACTACCCCTTGAATCCTCTTCATTCTCCCACTAGACCCGTATTCAGGTACGAAGCACCATTTTATAACAACTGGTAAGAGTCAGATGTCCTCTTCTCCATTTGTCAGGAATTCTTTGTTTATTCATTTCAATCATTCATTCATATTCTGAGACTCAATATCTACCATGTGGTCAGCATGTGCTACATATTGAGGAAGAATAAAATACTTTAGACACCATTCCAGACATCTGCTAGGTCAGTAGGAAGCGTGATGGACGGAGCGACACAGAGAGGCAGTGCCCCGAGACCTTAGAGGAGGGGAGATCGCCTGCTTTGCTCAGGCTTATTCTCACCTTTCTGCCACCCAGCTCCTTGCCTGTGGCTTTGAAAAATAAGCAAATGGTAAGAGCCAAGAGTGAGCAGTGTGGCGCGGTGGCTGTCCAGAGAAAGGCCCTGTCCTGGGGGCCACTTGCTGAGGCGTGGCCTTGTAGTGTGGGACTCTGGCAGGCCCTGGAATGGTGCGTGGTGACCATTTTGAGCCAAAAGAAGAATAGGAGAAAATGTTTGGTGCCAGGTAAGGGGGCGGTAAATCCGAGGGACACTGAGGAAGACAGACTGCGTGCAGCAGCCGCTGTGGTCTAGAGGCAGAGAGGAGATTACGGAGGTTTGTGGGGGCCTCACTGGGGAGGGCCCTGAGTGACTGGTCGTGGAGAGCCTCGATGCCGTAGGCCATGAGAGGTCACGATTCACACCAGGTGTCAAGAAGTCATATGTGGAAAAGCAGAAGGGGGTGTGGGTCTGGGGGCTGTCTTGTGTCTGCAGCCTTCCTAAGGCTGCTGGTGCCACTGTTTCTGGGTGGGGTGGAGAGCAGAGATGACCATCTTTGGTGTTGGGCAGACCTGAGTTTGAACCCCAGATTCACTCCTACTAACAGTGTGAGCCTAAGCAAATTTTCTTTAGCCCATCTGAGTCTTGGTTGTTACCTATGAAGTAGACATAGTAATACCTACTCCACAGTGTTGTTGTAAGTCAATCAAATATGTGCATGAAAAATTTGACACAGTGCCTGGTATAAGCAAACACCCTCAGATTGGCAAACATTTTTCCCCTTCTGCCCTGGTATCTGGGTGATTGTCCCAGTCTGTTTGGTTGGGAAGTATGAAAATGTGATTGTGTTCTTAAAGACTCTCTCCATTTTTAAGAGAACTCCTGGGGAAATGTCTCCATGTTCAACAACACTGTGCTGGGGATAAAGTGGTCTCCTCTCCGCCAACAGAAAACCTTACAGCAGCATAATTGAAAACCAGCATTGCTCTAGAACCTGCACAGTGCTGGACACACTTGCGCGTGCGTGCACACACACAAATACACACAATCGCACACACAAAAAGAGCCACAATAGATAGGTGAGGAATGAGTGAATCCTTCACATATGTGGAAAGAGACCACTTATCAAGAATATACTATGAGCCCTGACCAGTGTAGCTGGGTTGGTTGTGCATGTCCCATAAAGCAAAATGTTGCCAGTTCAATTCCCAGTCAGGGCACATGCCTGAGCCCCCAGGTGGGGCGCGTATCAGTGATAACTGATCGATGTTTCTCTTTCACATTGGTGTTTCTCTCTTTCTCCCTCCCTTTTTCTCTCTCTCAACATCAAGAAATAAAATGTTAAAATTACTTTAAAAAAGAACATACTATGGGTATATAATACATACATTGCACATCGAGTTGAATCCTTACTCCATCTGTTCTGCCCCTCCCCACAGAAATTTGGAAATGAGAGGCATAAAACTGCTCTTAGAGAGTAAAATCCATAAAATAAACCCACAATGCTTCAGAGCAGAACTTGTAATTACCTTAAAAAGAGAATGATTTTGTAGGCATCCAGCCTCCATCAGAACTTATTTAAAGGGCTATCCACAGAACAGATGATCAGTCATAAGAAGAGATAGGTCAGATACAGAAACACAGAATAAGCAGAACCAGAGAAAACCTAGAGCCCTGGCTTGGAGAGACTGCATCCTAAAGGCAGCCGTCCTTCTTGTGGAGATGGACACATCAACTTATCATCACATGATACCACTATATATTTTCATTTTGTAAGTATTGATATCTTCTGGCTTTTCATTGTATTCTCATCAAGCAGCTACATGACTGTAACCTGATTTCCCTCTCTCCAAGAGAGTGGTTATTAACCCCCAAGCAGTTCCATTCGCATTCCACAGCTGCCTGTTATGGTGAGTCAGCCTCATCCACCCTGGGACCCCACTGAGACCCTGTGCTGGAGCAGCAGGATGGAGGGCCAGATGCTGACCCACGCCACAGCACCATTAGCTGGTCTTCCGAGGAAGCCCCCGCCTTCCCTGCCCCTTACCTCTGGGTTTTCAGACTACTTCTATATTTCCAAACACATCGGAATACATCAATACCCTGCCAGTTAGGTAGGTATGATTGATTATATGCCCATTCTTATAAGCAAGGAAAGAGAGACGCCAAATGGCTCATTAACTTGCCCAAGGGCACTCATTTAGTAAATCATCCTGGACTCAAAACTTGCTCTAACTCCAAAGTTCATGTTCTTTCCATTACTTCATGTCATTTCTCCCTTCAAGGACCTTCTTTCCTAGAGTGTATTTAGGTAAGAAATTATGTTTGGTGGGCAAGATGGGGGAGAGATCAGAGTGGTCACCAGCCTGAGGCCCCCTCTGTGACTAGTTGCCTTCATCAATTCCAAAGGTGGGATAGGGAAGGCGCTACGGGGAGTGTAGTATCCAGCTGCCTCTGCAACTGCTCGGCAAGGAAGACTGGAGACTTACACTGGGGAGACAATGAACAAAGTCAGCTCCTTCTTTTTTATGCTCATGATTTCACATCTTCAGTCACCACCAATTCTTTAGTTCCTCCGAGCTGGATGAATGACTCCCAGCCAAGAGATCAGGGTAGATATTTCATCCTTTTCTCCCAAATAATATAAGCTTGTTTTAAAAATTCATTTCCATTCTATTTCCACCTTAAGACACAGAATCCCATCCACCCTTTGCAGTTACCTCTGCATGCCCCTCTCCCAAATCCTGCTGAACTTGCTCACTCTGTAAAGTTACTGCTTTTAAAAATAGCTTTGCTGTTCATGGATGTGTCCCTAAGTATTTTATCCTTTTTTTTCTTTAAAAATCAGGATGGATGAAGTATAACTTATATGCAGTAAAATTTTTGTTTAGTTTCTATGAATTTTGACAAATCCTATTGTGTATCCACCAGCACAATCCAGGTGCAGGACATTTTCCCCATCTCTAAAGCTCCCTGTGCTCCGTTGGGGGTAGTTCCCTTCCCACCACCTAGGTCTTAGAAAACACTGGTTTGTTTCCCAGCCCTATAGCTTTGCCTTTCCCAGAACATCATAGAATTAGAATCATGCAGGATGTGGCCTTGGAGCCTGGCTTCTTTTGTTTGGCATAAATTAATGCTTTTGAAATTCATTCCAGTTGTGATACCTATCAATAGTTCATTCCTTGTTTCTCAGTTGTATTCCAATGTCACAGTTTGTTTCTTACTCACTAGTGATCATTGGGTTGTTCCCAGTTTTTGACAATTATAAATAAAGCTACTATAACACTTGTGCACAAGTTTTTATGTAAACATGTCTTTTCATTTCTCTTGGGTGGGATGGGTGGGTGACATGACAAATCTATGTTTAATTTTGTAAGAAACAGTCAAACCATTTCCTAAAGTTGCTGTACCCACTTTGTAGTCCTATCAACAATGTGTAAGAGTTCCAGTTGCTCTGTGCCCTTATCAACATTTTCTATTATCAGTTTTTATTTTAACCACTCTAATAGGTATGTATGGCATCTTGTGGTTGGATTTGCATATTCCTAATGACTAATGATCTGGAACATCTTTTCTTGTGTGTGTTTTTGTGTGTGTGTGGCAATTTCTATCTCTTCCTTGGGGAAGTGTTTGTTGGAATCTTTGGTGCTTTTTGTTGGTTCATTTTTTTATTATTGTATTGTGAGCAATTTTTTTCTATATTTTACATACCAATACCTTATCGAGTATATATTTTGTAAATATTTCTCTCAGTCTGTGATTTATCTTTTTATTCTCCTAACAGTATCTCTCACAGAAGAGAAGATTTTAGTTTGGATGAAGTCTATTTTGTCTGTTTTTTTTTTTTATTTTATGGTTAATGCTTTTTATGTCCTAAAAAACAAAATCCTTGCATTACCTAAAGTCATAAAGGTTTTTTTTCTTGTTTTCTTCTATAAGTTTTGGGTTTTATGTATAGCTCTATGACCTATTTCAAGGTAGTTTTTATTTATGGTGTAGGGTATGAATCAAGGTCTATTCTTTTTCTTCATATACATGCCCAAAAGTTCCTACACCATTTATTAAAAAGTCTATACTTTCTCACTGAATTGCCTTGGTACTTTTGTCAAAATGAGTTCACTACATTACATAAGAGTTGATTTCTGGACTTACTATTCTACTTCATTGATCTACATCTCTATTCTATACTAGGCCAAAACCACAATGTCTTGATTTTGTAACTTTATAGTAAGCCTTGAAATCAAAATATTGGTTTTTTTCTTATTTAAATAAATGAGTTCATAGTGTATGTATTTTTGTTTACTTTTTCCACAACAAGAATTTTGGTTCCATTGATGCTGATGTAACCCTCTGGTCCCTTCATTTTTACACCTGTATAGTATTCCTTTGTATTTCTATGCCACAGCTTTTTTTCATTCTACTCTTGACTAACATACAGATTTTTTTTAGGTTTCAGCTACCTCAAAAGTATGTTTCTAAGAACATTCTTGCATGTGTTTAATAGTGTACTTGTGCAACCATTTCCAGGATTTGAACCTATGCATGGAAATGCTTAGTCCCTGGGCCTATGAAGATTCATTTCCACTAAATAAGATCCAGAGTAATTGGACCAGCTGTCAGCCTCAGCAGCAGTGCACCAGAGTACTCAGTGTTTCATATTACCTACAACACATGAGGTTGTCAGACTTTTTAACTTAAAATTGTACCTGCTGTGGGTTTGTTGTGCACATCCCTGGGTATTAGAGGACTTGGACATTCTTACGCTCTTTGGCTATTTAGCTTTTCTTTCTTAGAAAATGTTTGTTTGTGTCTTCTGCTCATTTTTCTATTAAATTGTGTTTTTTCTTAATAATTTGATAAATTCTTTATATATTCCCAGTACTAATCCTTTTTGGTTGCATGGGTATTATTTTTCATAGTGTGTATGTACCATTTTCTCTTAACAGTGATTTCTGATGGCCAGAAATTCTTCTTTTTTGCCATATCCAAAATTACCAGTCCATTCCCTTTTGTCATTTTGCTTATTGTTTTTAAACTCCTCCCAAGTCCTGAATTCATTAAGACACTTGCTAATGCTTTCTTAAAATATTTAACATTTTGACTTTCATATTTAAAATTTTCATTCATTAGAAATGCATGTGTGTGTGGTGTCGGGTGCAGATACAATTTCATGTGGATAACCAGTGACCCCAATATCATTAATTGGGTCATCTCTCCTTTCCCTGCTGATGTTCAATGGCAAGTCTGTCATGTATCAAGTTTCTAAAAATGTATGACATGGTTTCTAGACTTTATCTTGTTCCACTGATTTACTTGTCTATCCCTTCATCAGTACCAATTATCTTAAGTGGCATTGATTTTTAAAAGTCTTGATATCTAACAGGATAAGTTTCTCACTTTGACTTCTTCAGGAGTTTCTCAACTATTTTTGGTCTTTCGTGCTTCAAGTAAATTTTTTAATCAGTTTGCCATAACTCACCAAAAAAAAAAAACTTCCATTACTTTTATTTCCAATTACTTTTATTGTAATTTCATTTCATCTAAAATAAACCAAAATGAGGAGAATCTATACAGTTATACTATTATGTCTTTCTACCCAGGATCACGGCTTGTCTCTTCATTCCATTGATGTATTCCACATGAAGTTTTTATAATATTTTATATTTTTCGTCATAAAAGCCTTGTACATCTATTAAATATATTCCTCGGCATCTTAGTTTTTGTTACCCTTGTGTTATCTTTTTAAAATTATATTATATGGGCTTTGATGTTGCATAATATCAACTTTTGTATAGTGGTATTTGATTTGACAACTTTGATAAACTTTGTTATTTATCTTAGTAAATTGTCTGAAAAACAGCTTATGTTATCTATGTAATCATATAAACTGCAAATAGGATAGCTTTATTTCTTTCCTTCTTATTCTTTATAACTTTCTTTTTTCTCTTGCATATTGTACAGGCATACCTTGGAGGTATTGAAGGTTTGGCTCCAGACCACTGCAATAAATCGAACTTGGCAATAAAGTGAGTCACACAAACTTTTTGGTCTCCTGGCGCATATAAAAGTCATGTTTACACTACTAAATAAGATTACACTACCTTGTAATCTATTAAGTGTGAAACAGCATTATGTCTAATAAAAACAATACCCACATTAAAAATACTTTATCGCTAAAAAAATGCCTTCAGTGAGTTGTAATCTTTTTGGTGGTAGAAGGTCTTGCCTCATGTCGATGGCTGCTGACTGATTGGGGCTGGCGTTGCTAAAGTTGGGGTGGCTGTGGTAATTTCTTAAAATAAAACAACAATGAAATTTGCCCCACCAATTTATCTTCCTTTCACTTGAACACTTAGAGGCCATTATAGGGTTATTAACTGGCCTAACGTCAATATTGTGTCTCAGGGAATAGGAAGTGGGGCCTGAGGAGAAGGAGAGAGACCAGGAACAGCCAGTCAGTGAAGCAAGAAGAACACACACATTTATTGGTTTTGTTCACCATCTTAAATGGGAGCAGTGCACATGTCCCAAAACAATTACTATAGTGACATCACAGATCACCATAAAAAATGTAACAATGAAAAAGTTTGAAATGGCTTTGACTGATGTGGCTCATTGGGCTGAGCGTTGTCCCACTGACCAAAAGGTCACTGGCTTGGAAATTGGGCAGGGCACATGCCTGGGTTTCAGGACAGGTCCCCAGTTGGGGGCATGTGGGAAGCAACCAATTGATGTTTCTCTCCCTCTATTTCTCCCTCCCTTCCCCTCTCTCTAAAAATAAATAAATAAAATCTTTTTAAAAAAAGTTTGAAATATTGCAAGAGTTACCAAAATGTGACACAGGGACACAATGTGAGCATATGCTGTTGGAAAATTGGCACCAATAGACTTCCTGGATACAGGATTGCCACAGGCTTTTGATTTGTAACAAAAGCACAGTATCTGTGAGGCACAACTGAGTGAAGCACCCCAGAACGAGGGATGTACGTGCTGGCTAGAACTTCAAACAACACTGAATAGAAACAATGAGAGCAGCCCTGGCCAGGTAGCTCAGTTGGTTAGAGCTTCATCCCGAAATGCCAAGGTTGTGGGTTCACTAAATCAATTAATAAATAAAATTCAAAGATTCAAAAAATATGTTGAGAGCAAATAGCCTTAGCTTGTTACTGATTCCAAAGAAAAGTTTTTACTACAGTATAATGGGATATGTGGTTTCTGTGACTGCGCTCGTGTGTACAAGCACCGATCTCACACAATTCACGAGTGTGTGCAAAAAACCCTCATCAGGTTAAGGAAGTCACCTTTCATTCCTAATAGGGCAAGGACTAGGGCTTTTTATCATTAAACAAATATTGAATGTTATCAAACGTTTTCTGTCTCTGTTGAGATGATCACATGGTTTTTCTTCTTTTAATGAACTGTTATGTAGTGAACTACATTTAGAAATTTTCTAATGCCGAACCAGCTTTGCATTTATGGAATGAGTCCAGCTTGGTCATAATTTATTATCTTCTTTTTATGTGGCTAGTGTGAAGATGTTAATGTTGTATTCAGGCTTTTTGCATCTATGTTCATTAGTGGAATGGTTCTGTGATTATTTTTTCTCTGACAAGTATGTCTGATATTGGTATCAAGGTTATACTGTCCTCATGGAATGTCTTAAGAAATGTTCTCTTTTCTTCTATTCTATAGAAGAATTAAAATGATATTGAAAGTATCTTTTCCTTTAATGTTTGGCATACTCACCTCTAAAATCATCTGGGATTGATATTTTCTATGTAGGAAGATTGTTAACTGCTCATCACCCAAATTTAATGGTTTTCCATTTCCTCTTGAGTTCATTTTGTCAATTAATATTTTGCTGGCAATTTGTCCTTTCTATTTAAGTTTTCAAATTTATTGGCAATGGATGACATAATATTCTCTCATATTTTCATTCCTGCTGCAAGGGCTTCTATAACAAAATACCAGAAACCGAGTGCCTTAGAACAACAGAAATTTATTGTCTCACAGTTCTGGAGGGTAGAAATCTAAAACCAGGCTGTCAAGAGAGACGGTACCTTCTGAAGACCCTCAGGGAGACTCTCTCCCAGGCCTCTGTCCTGGCTTCTGCTGATGATTGTCAGTCTTTGGGGTCTCTTGACTTGCAGCACATTACTCCAGTCTCTGCCTTCTTGTGTCATGATGTTCTCCTTGTGTCTATGTCTGGGTCTCGTCCCTGCTAAAAGGACAGCAGGCACAGTGGCTCAGAGCCCACGGTCATGGCCTATCTTCAGGTGATTACAGCTGCGAAGATCCTATTTCCTAATAAAGTTACATTCACAGGTGACAGAGGTTGAACGTGTCTTTTGGGGAAGACACAATTCAATCCATAACAAGTAGTGAGATCATCTTTCTTATTTCTAATATTGCTTGTGTGCCTTTTCTCTTTATTCCTTAATCATTATTGCTGGCAGTTCTCAATTTCATCAACCTTTTTAAGGTAACAACTTTCAGTCTTATTAATCCTTTCTATTTTATCTCATATTCTTGTTCTATTAATTGTGCTCGTTATTAATACATCCCTTCTACTTTTTAAAAGGTTATCCTTTTCTTCTGATTTCTTAATTTGGACATTTACCTTGTTACTATTTGGACTTTCTCCTTTCCTAATATATAGGTATATAAGTTATATATTTTCTTTTAACTATCTCTAACTAATGTTTTAACACATTCCTTACATTTTAATATGCAATATTAGACTTATCAGTCAATACTAAGTATTTTCTAATTTCCATTATGATTTCTTCTTTGATCCTGGCATTGTTTAGAAGCGTATCTTTAAATCTCTAAACATAAGATTATTTTTTTTAGTCACCTTTTCTTTTCTTTATAGACATAGAATGTAATCCATAGATACTGAAACTTCTTGAGACTTGGTTTATGGCATAGCATGTAGACAGTTTTCTTAAATGTTCCAACTTTGCTTGGAAAAAACCTCTTTTCCACTTCTTAAGAATAGAACTCTATAGCCATTAGATCAAGCTTGTTAATTGCTTTGCTCAAATCTTCATGTTCTTTTGTTTTCCTGTTTCTTGAGCTATCAAACATTTGAGAGAAAATACTAAAGCCTCCCACTATGATGTAAGTTAGTTAATTTTTCTTTGTGGTTCTTTTATTTATATTGTTTTATATATTTTGAAGCTATGATATTCTGTGTGGTTTCCTTGTGGTTCTTTTATGTATATTGTTTTATATATTTTGTATGTAAATTGGTTACATACAAATTTAAGATTATTTTATCTTTCTTGTGAATTGAACTTTTTATCATCATGTCCCTCTTTACTATAAAGCTTTTTGCTTAATAGTAATTTTTTTCTGATATGAATGTAACTACCAGCTTCTTCATTCAATACTCTGTCAGATATATCTTTTCCCATGCTTTACTTTCACCATTTTAGTATCTTTATGTTTGAATTGTGTCTTGTGAGGACAGCATAAAATTAGATTTTTAAATGCAGTCTAACTACACTTTCCCTTCTACAGAAGAGTTTAGTCTAATAATTATTTAATCCCTTTAAATGGGAGAGTTAAATACATTCACATTTACAGTGATTACTGATATAGTTGGATTTATTTCTACCATATTGTTGCTTCTTCCTCTCTTTTTTGCTTAAAACAATTTTTATTCTATTTTTCCTTCCCCTAGCTTTAAAGTTACACTCTTCAATTTCTATGCTTTAAGTGGTTATTTAGTTTAATATCAAAGTTAATATTTTTACCCATCTCCTGATCAACACAAGGACCTTAGCATGTTTAACTCTAGCTATACTTCATTCTGACTTTTGTGCTTACCCATTATTATTATTGCTTTGTATAAGGTTTAGATGTACCCATGTTTTCATCCTTTTCTTCAATTGCACCTGCTTCTTGCATCTCAATTCTTTCTTCTGGAATGATCCCTTCTTCCTGAAACATTTCCTAGCTTAGAAATTCATTTAGTGAACATCTGTGTAAACTCAGATAGTTTTTGTTTGTTTAAAATATCTTTATTTTATCCCCATTTCTGAAAGGTTGTTTGCTGGGTATGTGTATAAAAAAAATGGATAGACAGATGGCTAGATAGATGGAGAGCAATTTTCTCTTAGCACACAGAAGCTTTCTTAGCTTCCTTTGTTCCTCTAAAAACTCATCCTTTGTAAATAAACAGTCCTTTTCTCTAGCCATTATGATCTTCTCTTTGTCTTTGGTGTTTTGAAGTTTCACTATGAATATGCCAGAACTTAACCCTGCTTGAGATTTATGGGGCTTCCTGATACTGAAGAGCCACGTCATCCAGCAGTTTAGAAAAATTCTCTTTTAATTATCTCTTCTGATATTCCTTTACCCCTTGTTCTCTTTCTTTTCTTTCTACCCATAACTCTAATTAAACTATATTAAAACTTGTCAGTCTGCCTCCATGTGTCTTTACCTTTTTCATATTTTCCATCTTTGTCTCTCTTTCTGCTACTCTATGTGGTTTCTTTAGATATATCTTCCAAGTTACTAACTCTGTCTTTAGTTAGGCTTAACCTACTGTTAAGTCAATCCACTGAATTTTCATTTCAATAATTTTTCCATTTGTCTACAAATTCTTTCAAATGTGTCTGGTTAATGCCAATAGAAACTTATTTCTCAGTCATATTTTAAATACACTCTTAATTTTTGTAAGCATACAAAGTAACATATTACATATATATCTGATCATGAAAATATTTGTAATCTTTATGTATCTGAATCTTCAATGTTTTTAGCTCATGGATTTATGATTTCCTTGTTTTGTTAAAAATACATTTTTAATTGTAAATTCATATTCAATCTTTCTAGGGAATTCTTTGAGGCTAGATTTTAAAGTATATTTCTTTAGAGAGTGTCTCTATTGTCTCTTGTCAAATGCTAAGGGGAGCTAGCATTCTGGAGCCACTTTCAACAAAAATTTTAGCTGAAAGATTTTGAATGTCAAGTCAAAACCCATGTGAGAATGAGCATGCAATTACAGATTACCAGGGGAGGCTTTTCCTTCATTCTGTTTTACCCAGTACTAGGGCAAGCATCCCACTATTTTCTTCTAGAGAGGTGTTTTTCCTTGGTTTGTCCTTGGAAAGTGAGCCTTTAAGAATGTCCTAGTTTTCTGACTTCATCTCCAGTTTAGACCTCTCATCTTGGGAGGACCCTAGACTTTGTCTTTGACCCTCAGTACATGGCCTATTAAAGCTCTCCTAGGTCACCAGCAATGGCAAATGCAAGTACTAACACTTGCTTATTCTTCTGGATTCTAGGTTAATTTCATTTCTGGTTTCTGAGATCTTACCTTGTTGTGCCACCTGTTAGGTAGTACATTTTAAAAGTATTTTAAAACTATTGTCTCTGAAATTGGTAGACAAAAGCATTATGAGAAACATGATATTTGCATAGTCTCAGAGAATCTCACCTCAAGATATTCATTACAAAGAAAAAAATAGTAACTTTACAGAGGTAACTCTTAGAAGACACCACCTTAATCACATGATCAAAGCCAACGTCACCACTGATAGAACATAGTGACATTATGGGTTTCTTACTATAATGTACTGAGAAAGGTACAAGGTCACTGCTATGGTCTTCTCTGTCCCCCGTCAATTCTATTAATATGTGGAAACATCAGTCAAATATAAAGTGAAGATCTTTCTACAAAAAAAATTAGCTAGTACTTTTCCAAGTGTCAGGGTCATAAAATACAAAGAAAGACTGAGGGACAAACCTACATTTAAGGATAATAGAAAAGCCAAAATGCATCATGTCATTCAGGATTGGCTCCTGGTCCAGAAGCGGGTATTGGTACACAACTGATAAAATGTAAATAAGATCTACAGATTAATTAATAGTATTAGTTAATAGTATAATTGTATATGGTGTTAATTTCCTGGCTTTGATCATTGATCTGTGTCTATTTAACATGTAAGGAAGCTGAGTTGAAGAATAAATGGAAATTCATTGTATTATTTTTGCATGTCTGAAATTATTTGCGAACTATAAAGGATCTGAGATTTTACGCTGTTGTGAGCTAACATCTCAACCTACCACAGTTTCATGGATTCTGGCAGAAGACACGAGTTTTCTGGGGCTAAGACAAAGGACTTTATTACTCATGGCACACCAAGCAGCATGAGCTTCCTGGTCACACTGGCCTCATGTGTCCCCCCAAGTCCTGTGAAGATGACACAGGTGGGCCAGGTAAATGATACACGGCCCATGAGTTTGTATCACATGGCTTAAGAAACTCCAATATCTTGTAAGAGGCTGTGAGTAAACTTACCCAAACTCTGCCCTGGACAGAGACATTATGTTCATTATATTGCAGAACAAACAAACCCTTTTTTTCAAAGTTAGACATTCTCTCTATGATCCAAATCTGTTCTTACACAAATATTCTTAAAAGGATAGTATGGTACAAAAGGCTGTCCATGCCTCTCTTCATAAAATGTGCAAAAACATAAGCAACTAATGGAAAATTATCTCCTAGCAACTTCAGAACAAATACCTTTTTAAAAATCTAAAGAAAACAAAATGGAAGTCCTAGGAAAGGTGTTTTTACCTTTATGTTAACAATGATAAACTGAATCACAGAAAAATTAAGGATTTGTTCACATATTACTATTAGCAAGAAGAATCTAGACTAAAACATCCAATGCACCTAAACACCCAGCTCCATACTTAGACTCCAAAGAGGTCCATCACCTAATTGTCTATACTTCCATAGCATACACGTCATCAGACCAGATAGGATCTCCCTGGTGCATCTTCCCTAGTTTTTCAAGATATATTCCCTCTATAATGCATTAATTTGTCTTCTAACCATACAGTAATAACTTTCCTAATAATCAAGTTAAAAGTTTTTTTTAGTGTCATCTCACCAGTTCATCTGTGCTGTGAAAATTTTAGAGTGGTGTGTTTAAAATTGAGACTCTTCAAAAAAAAAAAAAAATCCAGATCAATACCTCCATGGACCTCGACGGTACGGAACTGACTATCTAACTTAAATCTCTCCTGCTATATTTCCTATTATTCTGTCTTATAGAAACTTTCTTTCCTGTGATATACCTTCCTAGACTCGAAATCCTTGAAGCTTCTACGTCTGAAAAATTTCATCCAAAGAAAAGCTTAAAATCATTAAAGGAAAGAAGTAAAATGAGCTGTAGCTGACCATTCTCCTCAAAACGCCAGGCAAAAGGTCAAAAGGGCTGAGGCCACTGCATCTAAAAATGGGAGTTACACCCAGGCCTGCTGTGGATAAATACTTAACTTCCTTCTGTGGTCAAATCATTGAAAGGGGAACCTTGAAGCTGACAAATTAACCTCAAGTGTTTCTGTGGCCCAGACTCTATCCTCAGGAAAAGGAAGACCTGGTGAGACCGTTGTCCAGGGCAGAGCTTCTTGAATGTTACTGAGCATGAGCCTTCAATGTCCGGGGGGAACGGGGCCAACAGATCTCTGGGCAGGTTCCCAGAGTTGCTGATTTAGCGGTTCTGGGTGGCACCTGACAACCTGCATTTCTAAGAAGTTCCTAAGTAATGCTCCGCTGCCGCTGCTGGTCAGAGGACCACATTCAGCGCAAGAGTCCAGGCTGCAGCTTAGAGTGGGGCATGAAGGTCCCTAGCTTTGCAGTTCCAGAGCCCTTGCGTGCAGCAGGTGCTCTGTGAAAGTTTGGCCAGTGCCTGCGTTGAGAGCTGCTTATTTTACTTCTCTTAATTTCAATTTCTTTATCTGGATAAGCGTGTAAAGGAGGTTTTAAGGAAAGACTTAAGGGAACCACTTATTTCAAGTGCCAAGAAATGTGCCCAGAGGGCTGATGCCCTGTTTTCAGGCCACCGGTCAATTGTCCTCCTGCCTTTTTGAATAAAAGGAGGACTGAGTGAAGAAGAAATGGGAGGGCCACCGCAAGGGGTGGGAAACTGGCATTAGAAGCCTCAGAGGGAGAACAGAGAACCAGGCCCGGAAGCCGAGCAGAGGTCACAACCCCAGTGCCAGGCGGAATTGCCGAGCTGGGTGAAGCCTGCGAAGGAAGGAAGGGATAGGAGAGCTGGGACCCAGGTTTCTAGACCAAGAGGGAAATCTGAGGCGGGCCAGCTCTGAGCTTGCCCTCCAGAGCCCAGTGAACCTGCAGCACCCAGTCTGCCTCTCCTCGTGCATCCCCGCAGCTGGCAGCTCCGTTGTCATCGCGCCCTTCCCAGCTTGCAGCTGCCCCTTGACTCCTTCTCATGGGGAAACAGCTGCTGCCTTTCCCTTCCTGAATCAAGCGACTTGTACTTCCCCACTACCCTGCCACTTGCTCAGTCCCATAGGGAGGCCATGAGGGGATGAAACACACACGCACACTTCTATAGCGCACATATTGAGGAATTCTCTTCCTGCCCTCACCCCCCACAATGGCTCCGGCTGGTCAGCCACCTCCACCTGAGCCAGCTTTTCTGCACCCCCAGCACCTACATTCCCACCACCTGGGACTATGTGTTACCATGGGGTTCTCCCCAGGATGGGGACCGAGGTCGATTTAACAAACACATGCCCCCTTCTACCACCAATAGGACAGCGGGTGGAAGATGGGGGGAGGGGATGACAACTCTGTAGACTGCAGTTGATTTGCTGTTCCTTAGAGGACCCAAAACTTTTTCTTAAAGAAAAAATGCAGAAAGGCCCCAACTCCTGATTGGCTAGCAGCTGGACTCTGGAATGCCTTGGTTACCGTATATGCTCACATAGAAGATTCTGCTGCAAAACAAATGTGTCCTATTTGCCAAGCCATGGTGGGGGCGGGGGTAAAAATGGCAACAACAGCACATTTATTTCCCCCTTAAGGTCCTATCTCTCTTTCCAGTCTCCACTCCCATGCTTACTGCCCTAGCAATCCCAGTTTTGCAGGGGCCCCATCTTGGCTGGAAAGGCTAAAGTACATAGTTGACAAGAAGGGGAACAAGGACTTCTCTGATTATTTTCCTTGAGACTCATCATTTAAACTCACACCACTGTTTTTCCCAGAGCTTCCCCAAGGCAAGTAAGTATATACGGTATTTCACGTGAGGAATGTTTTATTCACAATCTTCCACCTTTCTGGACAGGGGAAGGGATTCGAATGACCTTATAGCTGATCAATTCTCCAGTGCCTGGAGCACTCCTCCCCCACCACCTCCCCTTCCCAACCAGAAACCTTCCTCTCCTACATCCTGCCCCCTCCACCCCTGCCTGCCGCACATTCTCCACCCCCATCCCGGCCAGGAGGGCGAGACAGAGGAGCAAAGAGAGGGGGCAGGGACAGAGAGGAAGTTTGTGTCTGAATGTGTGCTCCAGTTGCATTCCAGAGGCAAACAGAAAGTAAAATAAAAAAAAAAATTAAAGTCAGCTCACCACTGTTTTGTATTATCCATGCCTCTGCAACTCTTCATTCAAACAAATGACCACCATTGGACAAGATTCCCACTGTGGGTCGGAACCAGAGAGCCTTACAGCCAGCCTGCCCTGTTTAGTTTTCAGTAGATTGCTATAAGGATCAGAGAGGGTCAGTGACCTGACCTCAGTCACACAGTCAGTCACTATAGATCATGACTAGAACTCAAGTCTCCTAAAACTTGGATCAGGGCTCATGTCATCCTTATACTTGGTTTTTATTCACAGGTGTGTAAGCACGGATTACCTGTCTCTCTCTTCAGACAGCTCTAGGGTTAAACCTGAGGTTAGCATGGTAGAACGGGGACTTTTGATGGGCAGGTGGTCTTTTACCATAGGAAAAAGGAGCTGCTATTTGCTCTGGGCTAGGTGCAGACCCTGAGCCACGTGCAGGCCCCCTTGAGGATGGAAGCAGTCTCACAATGACAGTCTCACAATGACAGTTGGTTGCACAAACCCAGGGCAATTGAGGGGAACTGAAATTTGATCTTTTCTTTCTTTTTTCTTCCTCCAACAGGGTGTGAAAGAGCTAGTGAAAACCCCAGTCAGACATACTGAGCAGCCTCTGAATCACTGAGAAACACTGACAAGGGCGGTGATTTGGGGAACTGGAGAGCAAGTCCTCCCTTTGTCAGCTTTGCCTCCTCGCTGTCACTGTCACAGCATCCGAGGCAAGCAAGTCTCTGCGTGTGCCTCCCTGTGTTCACACACATATGTGAGTGTGCGTGTGCACGTGTCCACAGACATGGGAGCTCTGGCTTCTTTCTGTGTGTTCTTTCCCACACACCCGCTTCCTCCTCTGCCGCTCATGCCGTAGTCCTTGGAGAGGCCAGCACAAGGTTTCCATTAGTGAAGCACATTTTTGTGCTATGGATATTGAACTGGGGAGGAAAGAAAGCAGACTGTTGTCCATGATGGATGGGTTTTCTAGAGGACTTCCCAGGGTGGTCCTTAAGGGGGCCAGGATGGAGCCATGAGGGGCTCACAGCTTCACAACATTCCCTTGTTTCCAAGGACGACTGTGTCGGGGGTGTGTCTACTCTGCCGCCACCCTCTTCCCACCTCCATTCATCCCACACTTGCCCCTCCTCTTTCGTCCTCCCCTTCCCGCCCCCCCAACAACCCCAGCCTCCAGTTTACCTGAGTGCAAAAATACTGTCTAAGTTCTCCTTTGAGAATAAAAAGTAATGTGTCCTGTGTGCTTGGTCTTTATTATGGATTATGGCTGCCCCTAAGAAGAAGGGATGGTTTGTGGAACAGAGCTCTTGAAATATCACCCGTTATTCCTGCGTTTCAGAAAGCTCAGGTTTTCTTAAGCTTTGCAGGCCTGAATTTTCACGATCATCATACTTATCCACATACAGCCTGAATTAGATGAGCTGGACTAGCCAAAGGCTCCTCACTGATTCTTATCATCTTGCACAGCACCTCGAACACAGCATGAGTTGGATAAATGATCAATAAACGTAACCAGGAGTCTGTGAAGACTTAGTGTATAAAACAATTTCCCTCAGTTTAATCTATTTTTTTTTTAACAGAAGAAGGAAATGAGCTTCTGGGAGCAACTGGCAGAATAGGATAGCAAATCTTGTCCCCTGACTTGAGGTCTCGTGCTATACCATATTGCCGCACTGTTGGGGGAACCTAGAACTTCTAACAGAAGAAGGGCCTCTGCCTTCAGTGAGCTTTCAACCTGTCTGGGGAGTCAGAGCCTATGGAGGAAATAATACAGAAGAGTTCAGGGAAGTAGATGCTAATAATCCAACACAGAAGTGATTGGGGGCAGATAGCCCCTGCAATGATTTGAGGCCTATTATCCCAATTCAATGAAGGGAAAGTGGAAGGGCCATAAAGAATTGGAGCAGTTCACACAAGGTCAGATCACTGAGAACAAAGGCAAGTTAATCAAATCTTTAATCCAGTTGAAGGGTTTTCAAAGAGCTTTTGGGGACAGGTGGAATGGCAGAACAGAGGCCCAGACCTCCCAGGAGGGCCCTAAAGATCAGTGCCCCCATCCCTAGCCTTTCTTTCCCACTTCAAAATAGGAAAGTTCTTAACACCACTGGAGCGGAACTCAAAGTTAAGTCACAGGATATACTGCAGCCTCAAGAAGTTCAGTGTTCAAGTCTTGGAAATTTACATATTAAAGGCTCTCGGAGATCCTACAGGCAAAATGAAAATCAAACAAACAAAACACACCAAATAAGACAAAACCTCTCCAAAAAATGGTGGGGGTAGGGGCGGGGGTGGGGAGACTTTTCTTTAACTCAGTGTTATTTAAGGTTCCGTGTCTGGCCTGTGGAGCCAGGATCTGGTCTCTCTTTCTATTCCTGAGATAAGGGAGAGTACTGCTCTTCTAGGGACCTGGTAGCATAAAAGGAATCCTTTGTTGGGGGGGGTGGGCGTTTAGGGGCTGATTTTCCAAGGGTCTTCCCAGTTCTCAGATCCCTAACTCCCACGTAGAAATGAATGCATACTTTCCTCTCCGGGAAGGAAGCACCTCCAGCCCACCACACACATGCACTTACACCTGCTTACCAAACACACTGCAGGTCTCCCCAGAGTGTTGCCAGAGGTTGCATCTCATCTACTCCTCTTACGCCTAGTGCCTCAACAGGGAGCTTGGACTATAAAATGTAGGCACCTAAAAAGTGTGAGCTGAACTGAATGCAGTGCACTTGTGAATTATTCTAACACTTTTTGCTCTTTTCCCAACCCCTCAGCCTCCTCCATAGAGGCTGTGTCTAGTCTTCCCAAGAGCTGAGGTGTCTGAGGTGCTGAGATTTTACTGTGAGAGTCAAACGTGCCAAAGCCTAGCTCACTGCCGTCTTCCTCCCCACGCCTACCCCTGCCCCAGCCTTTCAATCTCCCAGGCCCAAGGTCAAACCTCTACCCTGAAATCTCTTTGTTTCTTCAGGCTGATATGGTGGCAACGCACACCCCTTTCTCCGGTTCACCTTTGTTCTATTCTGTCCTTCCACTCTCTTTCCTTTCCTCTGCTTTATCCTCTCCTCTCCACACTCCTTTCCTCTTTTCTCACTCCCTTCTTTGCCTCCTCCACTTCTCTCTCTCCCCTTTCCCCCAAATAGGCTTTCTTTCCATCTATCGAGCTGTTAGCCAAAAAGCTGGCTCCAAAGCACCTCTGTGAGCCTGGGCCCTGGGCTGATCCCTTCCCTCCAGTTCCCTGATTCAGAATGATCTACGTAAGAAACGCGCATGTTGGCTAGTCTTCAGGGCATGCCCTTCACTGTTCTTCTGGGTTAAAAAGCACACTCAGAGATTGACCTGCATTTGGCTGGGGCAGCAAATCTGGCCAGTTTGGACACATCTGTCCACAGCCTCCGCCACCATGGCCACTGGTTCTGCTGCCCAGAGAGTGTAGTTTGCAAGGGTAGCTTTGAGAGAGGGCACCCTGCGTCATGTCAATGAAGAAGTGCGGTTCCGGGAAAGACCCGGGCTGGGCTTGGAAAATCAAGGTGTGTGTTGGAGATGAAGTCCAGAGGAAGGAGGAGGACCCATGTCCTGCACTCACGCCCCGGGGTGAGCACAAGGGAGATCTGGGAAAAGTAAGGGCTAGGGGCCTCCTGGTGAAGGGTAGTGAAGGCTAGAGAGGAGGCCAGAGGCCCAGGGAAAAGGGCATGACCTACGAAACACACAGCAAAGGGGCCCTGCAGCCCGGGGTCCCTGGTGGAGGAGCAGGAAACAAGAATGTCTCCGGGTCCTGACATGTGGTTGTAATGATCACAGACCCTTTAGTGTCCCAGGGACCTTAGAGGTCATCTCCTCTATCCTCCTGCTTCCGGGTAGGACTGTATCTAAACTAGTCAGGATGTGCGGGCAGCTCTGTTCTTAAAGATCCCAGGAGAAGGAAAAATGAGCTCCTTTTCATCAAATATTAGGCATAGGATCTTGGTGTCAACTTTTCCCACCTCTTCCAGAAAGGTCACGATTTACAAAGACTGCATGAGAAATTTTGCGACTAAGCTGGACATCTGGACTCCTGGGTCCATGGTCAGTAGTGCACTGCCATCCCAGTCTCCCAAGCGTGAAAGTTCTTGCTGCCCAGCCTAACCTCCCTGCTTGCTCTTCAGCCTGCACTATCCTCTAAGTGATTATAACAGTGTTGGGTACGTTATGTAAGTGTTATTTGTTATTACAATCACTCCTGCCGCTTCAGCTTTCAGTGCAGATGGAAATCAGCTGTTCATCAATTTCCTTCTTTAGAATATCGATTGTCTACATTGCTGTGCAAAAGACAGAAGGGATTTGGGTTTCACAGCTGGGACGTCTCCCCTGACTTGCATCCCGCTCTACCTGCACTCTGCCTCCCTGGCCTGGTCATTCCCCCTTCCGTGTTCTGTGTGTTCCTGTAACCATATTAGCTGTTACGCCCTTTCTGAAAGGGCAGTAGCATGATGCAGAGCAATGGGCTCCCAATAGGGTAGCCGTATAATTTATTATCCAATCCAGGGTGCTTTTGAGAGTGAAAGGGGTTGCTGTTAATTATGTGGGACAACAAGCATAAACCAGAATTTTCCCAGGCAAAGTGATACACCAATCAACCTGACTCTGGGTTTGAATCTGCCAACTCTAAGAAAGAAGAGACCTACCAAAAAGGGCTCCTGTGGCTAACCAGGCTCAAATTTAAAATGGCCTCGCAGCTGTATCTAAACAGGGACTCATGCAAGCTGTGCTTCAGGGAGAAGCCTGCACTAAACTGCCTGCCTCCACACTGAACTGCCTGCCTGCGTTATGTTCCTGCCAGCTGAGCCAACCCTTATTAAGATGTTCCTGGGATTGTATTTCAACCAATAGGACTGAGACTTTCCCTATTCAATTGGAGCCGTGCAGCCATAGCCTCATTAGCATCTTCACCAAACAAAAATGCTCAATTCTGACCAATCAGGATAGTGTTTTTGGACCAATGAAGCTGTGAGGATTTGAAGTCCTCATTTGTAAGAGGACAGACCAATCAAGGATTGGGGGTCGGACTTCTCTCTGTTTAAGTCAACTTCCCCTCTGGCTTGAGGTGCGCACTTTCCCTTTCCACCCAATATAGAGGACTGTTTCTCCAGCTGAAGGTAAAACACTACAGATGCCAGTCTGAGCGGGACAGATAGAAGCAGAGTGAAGCTGAGCAGATCCGTCTAGCCTGAGCGGGTCCATGCCTCATGGCCACCTCTCAGCTGTGCGGTGCCAAGGCCCATGCTGTTTCGTAATTGAACGGTAATGCAATTGAGCTGTTCCACAGCCATGCTGTATCACAACCGTGCTGTGTGTAATGAATGAAGTTTCCCTCCTCACTGCATCCCAAATCGGGGGTTCCTGTTGGCTTTAAATTGGTCTCAATGACCATCAGTTTACAAATCAAATCTCTACACTTGTACCTTGGCTGACCCTAAGCAATTTAATTGTTTTGAGCTTTGGTTTCTTATTGGTAAAACCTGGTAAAATAGCTGCACCTTAAGGGTAGGGGATTTCGGTCTTTGAAGTACATGAGAATTATTCATGAAGTTTGTCAAAAGTGAAGATGCTCAACTGAACTCTTGTCGAGTTTGATCTAGTGGCAAGTGTGTGACCTAGTAATCATTCTTTTACTTTTCTTAAAAAAAAAATTTTAATCCTCACTCAAGGATATGTTCACCAATAGAGAGAGACAACAATGTGAGAGAAACCTTAATTGGCTGCCTGTTGAATGTACCCTGACTGGAGATCAAACCTGCAACACAGGTATATGCCCTGACTGGAGACCAAACCCTCAACCATTTGGTGTATGCGATGATGCTCCCACCAACTGAGCAACCCAGCCAGGGTCACGGCTCTGCTTTTAAGAAGCAGTACCTTTGCGTCATAGTTGGAACTATGCAAGCAACGTGAGTAAGGAACATGGCATGGAGCAGGCCACCAGGAATGGCGGCTCTCATCGTTCTGTACCTTTATCTTTCCTTCTTCCGCTCCTTCTACCCTGTGAGCTCCCTGGGGGCAACGTTCTGTCTATTTGTCTTTGAAGACATGGTGACAGCCTGGTACACACTAGGTGCTAAATGAGGGTCTAGAGATCTTTTCTAGACCCTCATTTGAGGAGGAGAGTGGCTGAATGACCTGCCGCCAGTACCAAGGGCCCCAGCCATGAGAACTTGCCAGTGTTCAGAGGCACTGGCTTCTCCAAGTCCGGGCACCGCCCTGCAGGAAGCCGTACACCTGCTGCTCACCTGCCCAGCCCACCCTCAGGCTCGAGTTAAACAACCTGGGCTCGGGTGGAGCACAGGTTTGCTGAGAAATCTGTCTAAGAGATCTGACCGTTAAATAGGCTTCATCCTGAAATGACTTTGAGTGAAAACTGAAAGTAAAACTCAAACCACCCACTTCCCCCAGCAAGTGCTGAGTGCAGCGAAGCCACTCCTGTCCTCAAGGCCTGGCTCCTGGCTCTTTCCTGGACCAAACCCTGACACCACTGAACGCTGTGACTCCACCATGACACTCCCACCCCACACTGCCCCCCGGGCTTTGTTCCTCCCTTCCCCCACTGCCCGTGTGGAAGTCAGGGGCAGGAGTGTGGCAGAGAAGACACCCACTTCATGCAGGGTGACACGCAGTCTTTTTATGAACCATTACTTCTTTTTATACTTTGACTCCATTTACTGAATAAGGAGTAATTCTTCCATTTAATAAGTTCATCAGACATACTTCTAAACTGCATGCTATGCTGTTTCAACACTGAGTTGGTACCACTTAAGCCAAAATTACAGAAAACATAACATTTAAAAACATAAAAAGAAATATGCATGCTAATGCACATGTTAGCATGTATACAAAGGCAATATACTTTCTCATAGCAAAAATTCAAACAGCACAGAAATAAAGACACAGTTCCTATAACATCACCTTCCAAAAACCACCTCCTTTAAGAGTTCAGGTTTGTGTTTATTTGTTTGTTTGTTTGTTTGTTTGTTTCTAATGCTATTGTGTGCACACTATTACCTCCCAGAGGCTGAGTAAATTTGTCTAAGATCATTTAGCTAGAAGGCATGGCAGAGTCATTTGTTCATTTGGCAGCATGAGGAGAGAGAAAGCGAGAGAGAGGGCGCAAGCCTGCTGAGGGCGCGGCTGGGTTCCAGCTCACTCAGGAGTGAGGGGACTGCCCAGCCTACCTAATGCTTCTCTAGGAGACACGAGTGGCATCAGCAAGTGCACAGCCTGACCTGACGGTTGAAATTATGGTTTAAACTGGAATGTAACTTAGGGACCACTGAGTCACACCTCTTAATTGTATATATAGATATGGAAAACTGAGATCCAGAAGACCAGTGTGAAATGGACCAGTGACGTTCTAACGGGCATATAGCGAGGCTTCCCAAGAGCCACTCGGGCCTGGGCCGTGTAAAGGAATCGATGACCTGATCCCCAGTTCTACGGTGTTGACGGCCATCTGGATCTGTCCGCCATCTCATTTCACAGTTGCCCTTCTCCCACTTTACAAACGAAGGGTGCGCCTATCCCCCATCCTGCATCTAAGTAAGTCCCAGGCACCAAAAAAGAAACTAAACAAAACCTTGGCATTGGAGAAGCTGTCTTACTCAAGTCTCTTGTCTGACACATTTGTTTTAATATTGAAGTTCCATGTTAAAAATGGGGTGCTTTGGTCTGTCATGGGATGTAATAAATTCAGGTATATTCTAGAGGAGGGGCAGGGATGATAACATTTATTTAGCAACCTCACCTGTTCTTTCCCTGCTGGGGGTGTGTGGCTTAGGAGTATCCATATAAACAATTAAAGAGATTGTCATCTACCACCCAGGAGTTAAACTCATAGCAACTTCATGCCTCTCCTAACAATCTCTTAAAATCAGAATTCAGAAAGAGGTGCTTTGTCCCAGGAACATGTATTAACACCTGCCAGTCCGAACGGTTCATGCTGCATCATTTCTCCATGATTTTAGCTCCTAGCTCAGCGTCACTCTCTCCAGTCCTTATTCCTATCTCTTAACTCTTGGAGATTTAATATACCATAAACACAGTTCCTTGAATACCTCTTTCCAATGATTTTGTCCCTCCCCTAGCCACCTACTCCTGTGCTCATACACTAGACTCCGTTATTACCAATGATTTCAGTCCCACGATAGTCTCGATTTCTTGCATTCCATTCTAGAATCCTGCTTCCTATCTTTCCAGTTTACTCCCTCTGGAATCTTAGTTCCAATAATTCTGGGCCCCATCAGATCCTCCCACCATTGATCTTATCTTACCAATGTTAAATTCCATGGCCAATCAGCCCTGACTGGTGCGGCTCCATTGGCTGGAGTGTCATCCAGTAACCAAAAGGTTGTGGGTTTTATTTCTGGACAGAGCACCTACTTACATTGTGGGTTCGATCCCCAGTCTGGGCACATGCGATCCCTGGTCCAGACGTATGTGGGAGGCGACCCATTGATGTTTCTCTCTTGAATCAATGTTTCCCTTTCTCCCTTCCTCCTTCTCTAAAAGCAATGGAAAAAATGTCCTTGTGTGATGATAAAAAAAAGTTGTATGGCCAATCATTATGCTCACTCCCTTGTATACATCTTTCTCACAGCAAGATGTGAGCTGCGAAGCATAAGGCAGCTGGCTGAGGTATCAAGGGATCACCCTGGTGGTTGTCTGGAATGCGTAAGAGTTCCCTGATGCTTCTCAAAAACACTGGGACTCCCTACAGCCACAGGGAACGGGGAGTGTGTGATTCAAACAGCCAAACCAGTCAGTGTGATTCAAATGCAAAAGCAAAGAGTATTCCTTGAAGGCTGAAGAATGTAATGAGTCTTGGGTTCTGTGAGAACTTATGAGGAAGATGAAGAATCCTGGGAGAAATCCAGCAACTGTGCAGAGAGGTTCCTTTGGGCCATAATTGGCTGATCAGGCCTCCTGGCAACCCGCAGCATGGTTCATCATTGCTTAGGACACAGCTCACAGCTACTCACTTCTCACTTCTTGTACTCACACTTTCCAAGATAAAGGATCAAATTGGGTCGCCATTCCACACAGGAGACCCTAGGGGTCAGAGTCTTTGGCCAAGCTACCTCCAAGGAGCCAAACCTCTAGCTTAGGCACCAGTCCACTGGCCAGTCTTCTGCATCCAGAAGATCAGAAATCACAGTGCAGAGCTGCCTGTGACAAGTGTGTCCTCAGAGCATCATACAATAGATCACAATGGCTCACATTCAATTCTGAGAACTAGTTCTTTGTTTCCCCTTTCACCAATCCAGGAACCCCAGACAGCCACATCCTTACTAATGTGAGACCCTGGGAAGCTGACGTAAGCTCTCTGAACCTTTTTTCCTCATCTGTACAATGGGAATAGTGGTGTTTGCCTCTACGAATCTTAGTGACATTTAATGACTTGTACTTAGCACCCTACCTGGCAAGTTAGTACGAGCACATGTTTATTCATCCCAACCCCATTGTGCCCATGCAGAGACACAAATGAGTCCTCATAAAACATTCTGGTGCTGTTTCCTGCCTCTTGTCCTAGAGTCAGAAGATCAGGCTTACAGTCTCAGCATTGTACTAAGTGGTGTGTGGCCCCGATAACATCCCTCTCATTCCTCTCCAGGGATGTCCAACCTTTTGGCGTCTCAGGGCCATACTGGAAGAAGAAGAGTTGTCTTGGGCCACACATTAAATATATTGTGACGCACGATCACAAAAAAAATACCCTCATAGTATTTTAAGTAACTTTATGATTTTGTGTTGGGCCACATTCATAGCCATCCTGAGCTGCATGAGGCCTGCAGGCTGCAGGTTGGACACCCCTGCTGCACTTGCATTTTCTTTTCTGTAACATTAGGGACCAATGGTCAGATTACCTTTCATATCCTTGCAGCCTAGCATCCTAGGATTTAAATATTCTGACTAGGCCAGCACTCTTGCTTTAAAGTTGAGAAAACTACCTATGTAGCTGCCAGGGTTGGTTCTACCCAGAGTAAAAGTAGGAAGTAGGAAGGGCTGCAGGAAGAAATTGCAAATGATGATGGTGGGCCAGAAGTTAAAGAGGGTATCCATCCCTGAGCTGTTTTCAAGCAATGAGTAGCACAGAGCTGCTCCTCTACCCATACTGGGCTTCTGTCCAGCCTTCAATCAGACACCTGCCAACAAGTCCTGCTGGGTGTCAGCGACAGGACACGGGGATCAGAGCACGCCAGGCCTCCCTCCTAACCTGACCACACAAACCAATACAGAATGGCCTTCCCTCAAGGGACACATGACCCAAAGAAGTCAGGAAAGGAGGTTGTAAGACCCGAGTTCTAGATCCTGCCCTGCCATCCCAAGATGTGACCCTCTGGTCAGCTCTCATTTCCAGTGCCACCCTGGCCCCTCTACTGGGGTCAAGGGACTGCAGCAAGAAGGAGGGCACCCCTGAAACTCTCACACCATGCACAGAGGTTAATTGTTCCTGCAGAGACTGTCTTCTCAACTTAAATCCTACAAGTGTGATGAATAATTGGTTACTACTTAGTCAAGCCTTGTTTCATGCTTCTTATCATTTTTTCATTTAATTCTCACTCATAGCATTATGGGGTAATTATCTTCATTTTCTAGATGAGGAACTAAAACTGGAAGTTAGGTCACATGCCACAAGACCAGTAGTTGGTAATAGAGTCAGGATGTTCCTGTAAGTTCATTAGTTCATTGGTTCATTTTGATTAGTTCAAAATTCATGTAACACATGTTTCTGTAATGAAAAGTCTCCCTCTGGCTCTGTCCCTTTCCCTTGGCACTGTGCATAGGAGCTGCATTGTAAGCTCAGAAACACTGGCTCCCTGGGCCTTAGCTCCAGCCTCTCCCTCTACCCTGGACTTTAATCTGTGCAGGCAAAGACATCATAATGCAATCCCTGGAGAGGAGAAGAGAGTCCCAGGGGGCCACCCCTTGGGTGATCAAGGAGAACTGTGGGCAACTAAGGAGTTCACGTCACACTCTGGCTCCATCCTTCAAATTTCCCTCATTTACATCATGGGAAATAAGAATTATGCATGAAGGGAACTTCCACAGTACAGCATTCAAACAAGATTTAAAGTAACTCTTCTTCCTGGAGTAGAACAAACTGCATTTAGGAGGACCCCATTACATGCATTTTATCCTGGGACTAGAAGGTTGATGAGCAAGATCTCCCTTTGGAACCCTGAAAGGAGTCTAGGGTTTGAGGAATAGACTAGCTGAAACCATTTCTGGAGGAATAGTCTGGGAACCATTTAACATGAAGGTCAGGGATGGCTGAGATTTCAATGGTTTCCAGACTTTTGCACTTCAAAGATGAACAAAACTTTACCAAAATCATCGAGGACCAATAAAAAGCTTATGACTTTGTATTTCCAAATGAGAATATGGAGATAGATACACATGTAGAAATACCATTTGCTGTATTACTGTTTCACAAAGAAAGGACATTTTAATAACAAAAAGTAAGACATTCAGAATACACGCCTTCAAAGAATATTTTCTATTCACATATATAGACTTTATTTTCTCTCAGACCAAAAGAAAAAAAATTTTTCTTCCAGGACCTTCAGAGGGCCAATCATGGACCCTTACTTAGGAGTTAATGAGCCTGATGCTGTTAAGAGGACACTCTGATTTCTTAACTCCTTGCCCAAGGATATGTTTATTGATTTTAGACAGAGAAGAAGTGGGAAAGAGTGAAAGAGAGAGAAACATCAATTGTTTGCCTCCTGTACACGCCCTGCCTGGGGATCAAACTTGCAACCTAGGTATATGCTCTGACCAGGGATCAAATCTGCAACCTTTTGGTGTATGGGGCGACGCTCTAAACAACTGAACCACTTGGCCAGAGTTAAGTAGACACTCTTAACCAAAGGTATTTATTGTCTGTTTCCTTAAATTATTCTTCAGTTTTTCCTTTCTTCCCTCTTCCTCCCTTCTTCGCTTCCTTCCCTTCCTCTCATTCTTTACAAAATTATTGAGCATAGACTACATTCTAGTCACCTTTCGGCCATCTTTTCTTCTACAGCACATGTTTTTATAATGCCAAAGAGTTCATCTGCAACTGATAAATAGGGCAATTAATGTGGTTATAAAGTGAAAGTTGGCTTCATTCATATAAATTTCTTTCCTAGCAAAGAGAGCTGGAATATCAGGAGCAGAATGATAACCTTCACCAAGAGAGGGAAAAGCCCTCAAGTTGGCTTCTGCGGAGGCAAGGGCCCTTACCACTCTATTTTAAGAAAAATTCAAAAGTGGGTCTGCACCTGGGGTGTGGTCCCCAGGGAGACTGATCCCAGGAAGCCGGTTGCACTTCCTCCTATACCCACCTGGCTTGGAGTCTGCTTCCATCTGCACCATCTTGTCACCTGCACGCAACAGAAGCACACTGTAGTTTTGCGCAGCTTTTAACATCCCCAGAGGCCACCTCGAAATGTAGAGGTTTGTGCCTGAACTATCCAGGTTTTCTCCTGAGCCATCACTTTCTGCTTTTGGTAGGGTTCTATTACCAAGTTGCATACATTTTGAAGATCTACCTGGACCGACTGTTTTTAGCTTGTTATTTCTAGTGTATTATTTTTCAGAACGCAAGGTTTTTCAGGAATGCCCATGTTGTTTTATAGCACAAAAACCTATGCTAAGCAAATACTACTTATTTTCAACTAAACAATGGCAATAGCATAACCATACCCAACAGGATACTACATGGCAGTTAAAATAAAAAATGTAGAGCTATGTGGAAAATCTTACTGCAGAGTAAGTGAAAAAGAGCAAGTTGCCAAACAATATATACAGTGTGGTATTATTCATGGAGGGTGGGGGGAATAACCTTCAAAACAACACCTTTTATTTCCTATGACCACATATCCCCCACATGCTGATGAGTTAAAGGGGAATCTGGTAGCCACGTCTGTCTCAGGGGGGTGGGGAGGAGGACGTTGGCAACACTGCCCTTACATCTAGGCCAGTGGACCCCCGCGTGGGCCCCCCTCAGGCCCTTCCCTCCAGCCAAGGAGTCCTCAGTTTTATCACCTCCCCTTCTAGAGCACAGTCAGGAACATGGGAGCCCAGAATAGTCCTCCTAAGAATCCCGAACCCACTTCCAAACCCATGTGGATCCTTTTGGGAATCCATTCTCCCTATACCTGCTGCCTTCCTGTCCACCGTCGGGCTGGGAAGGGAAGGCAAGAGGCCTCCACGGGCCCTCCTGTCCTGCCCACAAACGGCAGAGGCGGGCCTGAGCACCGGGAAAGGGAATAGGTTCTGTCTGGTTCTTAGAAGTTTATCTATGACACTCAATGTTTACAGGGAGGATGATTTTTGCATTGCTTGTGTACCTAACAGTAAATTAAAACATCATAAAAATAATTTAAGGCCTCCTTATTCATCCAGAGATTGAAACTAACAGAATCTTTAATGATAAATCTTGATTATAGCTCCTGGGGTCTCGGAGGGGAGAATAAGGGGGACCATGAAGACATAAGAGGAACAGAGCTCTGATTACTCTGAGAGGCAGGTGCCAATTACTTCCTAATTTTAAAGATTTTGATGGCTGCAAGGGGCCATGGGGGCGAGGGTGGAATTCCCCAAAAGCAAATGCCATTGGCAATTAGTGGACCCTTCACCCCACTCCCACCCGCTGCCTGAACACAGCACATGGCCTCATTGAGAGAGGGACCCAGGAGGTAGCCCTGAGCAGGCCCTGGATCGCAGCATCTGCGCAGATGGCCAAACACACCTTTCTTTCAGAAGGCCGCATCTGGGGATTTCCTGGGCGTGGAGTCCTGGGCAAGGCCCCAGGGCTATTCTAAGGGGTCCCCTAGCTGATTCCCGGAAACCTGCCTGGGATTATCAGAAAATCGCTGTCTTGTCTTCAGCTGCATTCAACATAACAAGGGGTCAGGGGAGCGGAAGGGAGGCCATCTGGTAAAGAGTTGAAAGGTACCAGGACCAGGAAGCAGGAGGCCGGCCACCTAGGAGTATGTGTGTGACTGTGGGCCAGTCACTTAACTCTGGGTACCGCTGAGTAAAACTGGGATATTAGCCTGTTATTTTTAGTGTATAATTTTTGGGTCCTCCCACAGTAAAACTGGGATATTATTTTATCTCTGGGCGACTTCAAAAGGTTGTGGAGAAAACTGCACAAGATAATGACTGTGAAAGGAATTTGTAAACCATAAAGTACCATGAAAACATAAGGGCTAATTCCAGTGTATCATTTTCTTCCAGATGTAGCTCAGATGTCACCTCCTCCAGGAAGCCTACCAGGCTCCCTGGTTTGAATTAGGTGTTTCTGTTCCTGGCCCTCTATAGCTCACTGTGAGAACTTCTATCTTAATACTTCCTGCGTACTATTATATTGATGTCCTTGGAGGACAAAGTCGTGTTTGTTTTTCCATCCCCAGTTTCCAGCACCATGTTGGACATGTAGCAGGCCCTCCATAATTACCTGGAAAGAAATGTGTAAGTGAATAAATGATTTTGACCCTCTGCCTTCTCCAGTCCTTCACTCTAATTAATGTGGAGCACCCACGGACTCACCTTCCCCATGAGCTCAAGGGTGCTCTGACAACTATACAATGCTTACTCTGGACTTATGCTTTTCTTCCTATCTCCCATGCATGTTATTCGTGTACCCCCAAGATCTAGACTTAACCTCCTAGATGTCAGGAGCCTTGTCCAGTGATAAATAGTTAAAAAAAAAAAGAGACAGAGAAAGAATGTTAATTCAACTGTAATTAAAAAACCAAAGCACTTAGTAGGGGAAAGTCAATCTTGAACTTAACTACACACACATACATGTGCATACACACACACTTACACATATATACACAAACACACAAACACATATACATGCACTCACTCAGGCACACATACACACACACACTCATACACACATGTACACTCAGAGCTAGCCAGGGCCCTGTGAAATCTGAGGGCACAGGATTTGATCCTCCAGGCTCAAAGTCCAGGCTGAACTCTTCTGTAACACACCCCAGCAGACTTGTCCTTCTGGTGAGTCTCTGCAAGAGACGGGAGCATTTCAAGACTTTGGGGGAAAAGGTCAGCCACAGGGTGCGGGTGCCCCATCAAACCCAAGGTGGAAGACTCCCAGCTCCTCCCTGGGCAAAGCTGCCAGTCCTTAGGGTCAATTAAGAAGCAGAGGGTCGCTGAAGACAGAGGAGGGGTGGTTTGGGATAGCAGAGAGACACTGGGGTGACACGAGCTTACTGAGGAAAAGGGGCACACAAGTGACCAAAGGCTAGACAGGCAGAACAGGGCAGGAGAAGCTCAGAGCACTGGCACGGTGCTCATCTTTCCAAAGAGCTTCTGGGGGTCAGGAGCAGGGCATTTGCAGACCGAAGGTAAAGTTGCAGGTGAGGAGTCTTGGGAGAGCGAACGGATTGGATTCTTGGAGGAGAGACATTAGAGAATATGCTGAGAGTAACTCCTGCTACATCCCTGTCAGGGAGTCCATTAAACATTAAGAGAGATTTGAGGATAGATGCTGCTACATCTGCCTCGTGGACCCTGCCAGCTGTGAGCAGTTTCTTTGCGAGTCCCTTCACTGGGACACCCTTGTTCACAGCGGGGCTTAGGGATCATTTTTCCTGTATCACTCTGTGCTTTAACAGACAACTATTAGATGCACAGTCGACCGGACAAGGTGGTGCAGGAACTGTGTTTCTATGCGGGTGCTTTAAGATTGCTTGGTTACTTCCCTGCGAAACAGGGAGAAGACAATTTCGCAGGACTATTTTGAAAATTAAATGGAGATGATGAGTTTTGGCTCAAGGAGGCTAAGGTCTGGGCAGTGTGGGTCGCCTGCAGCCGCCCTGGCTTGGTGCCACTGGCATTGGGGCCTCTCTTCCCTCCCATAACCCTCTGATCTGGGCCAGAGAGGGGTGCTCCAGCACCCCTGATTCCCTCACCAACCCTGCCCTCAATCTCCCTCAGCTTTCTGCTGTCAAGAAAACGACTGAAGTTTGCAGAAGGAATTTTATGGAGGAAACATGGTGGAGTGAACAGAAATTTGGAGTCTGCGATACCTGCATTCAAACCCTGGCTCTCCTACTTACTGGCTCTGTGATGGGGACAAATTACTCTATTGCTCCGTGCCTCAGTTTTCTCAACATAAAATGGAAAGAAATAGTGCCGGGTTCCTAAAGTTGAAGAAAGAATTGAAATAGCTAATGTACATCAAGTCCCTGATACATAGCAGGTACTCAACTCAGTAGTTACTTGTTTTCCTCACTAAGCTCTCAGGTCTCCTCTGTGCATCTCAGCCACCATTAGAGTCACAGGTTCCTCCCAGGGGAGCTCTACCCCGGCTCAGATGAAGACGGATGAGATGAGCCACCTCAGGACCTACAGACCAAAGACCCTGGGACCCAGAAACAAATTCTTGAGCAAGTGAAGTCAGATACAAAAGGCAATATGTTGTGTACGATTCAATTTTTGCAGAGCTCAAAATAGGCAAAATGAATCTGTGTCAGAAGTTGGCATCGTTGCCACTAGCGCCTCCAACAGCAATTGGAAGGGGGCCAAGAGGTGAATTTAGCAGGAGTGCTGGTTTCCTGGAGGTGTGCACTTTATAAAAATTAAGTACAGTTATACACTGTATACTTATTATGCACTTATATTAATTACATAGGAGGTCTGTCTGGAAAACCTCCAGCCATTGTTAACATAATGAGAATGGTTTGCATGACATTGATGTATCCCGGCAGCCAAGAAAACTAGACTGGAATGTGCATGTGTGAACAATGACAACTTCACTGTACTAGTCAGTGGGGACGGTAGATGCCATTGAGTGAGCAGGTGTACTGTGTGGCCGTCACATTCAAAATGACTGAATGAGTAGAGCAATGAATCTGGTTCAAACTTTGCATTAAGCTTGAACATTCCTCCACGGAAACCATTTGGATGATTCAGAAGGCCTCAGCTATGGGCAACTGGTGATTAGCAGCTTTACTGAGACAACATGCCTGCTCATGCATTAAATCTTTGCAGAGTTTTTTTGTGAAACATCAAATCATCCAAGTAATTCAGCCCTGCTACAGCCCAGATTTGGTGCCCTGTGACTTCTGGCTTTTCCCAAAACTAAATCACATTTGAAAGTGAAGAGATTTCAGACTGTCAGTGAGATACAAGAAAATATGACAGAGCAGTTGATGGCAATTGGGAGAACTGTGTGAGGTCCCAAGGTGCCTACTTTGAAGGGGACTGAGGTGTCACTGCCTGTGTACAATGTTTCTTGTATCTTTTATCTTCTTCAGTAAATGCCTCTATTTTTCATAGTGCATGGCTGGATACTTCCTGGATAGTATGTATTAAGTAAATATATAAGGACAGTTACATTTAGAGTTCTGTGCTTATGATTTGGACACTATTCTGTATACATTATACATCCATGAAAAGTAGGTATATTAAGAGACTGAAAGACAAGCCACAGTTGGAGAAAATCTTTGCAAAACATGTAGGGCAAAAGATGTGAACAGACACTTCACCAAAGAAGATATACAAACCTGTGTATCTTCTTTGTACAGATTTGAAGATATACAAATAAGCATGTGAAAAGATGCTTGAATCATATGTCACTAGGGAATCACATACTAAAACAACAAATGAGGTACCATTGCTCACCTCTTGGACTGGCCAAAATCTAAAGCACTGACAACATCAAATACTGGCGAGGATGTGGTGCAGCAGGAACTCTCATTTATTGCTTCTGGGAATGCAACATGGTACAGCCCCTCTGGAAAACAGTTGGGCAGTATCTTATAAACTTAATACTCATGCCTTGTGATCCAGCAATCCCACTCCTTGATATTTACCCAAATAAGCTGAAAAATTTATTTCCACGCACCAAAAACACCTGCACACAAATGTGTATAGAAGCTTTATTCATAATTGCCAAAACCTGGAAGCAACCAAGAAAGATATCCTTTGATGGGCAAATGTATTTAAAAACTCTGACCCATCCAAACAATAGAATATTATTCACTGCTAAAGAGAGATGAGTTATTAAACCATGAAAAGACAGAGGGAAATCTTAAAGGCGTAGTGCTAAGTATAAGAAGCCAATCTGTATGATTCTAATTATATAACAATTTGGAAAAGGCAAACCTATGGAAACAGTTATAGAATCAGTGGTTGCCAGTGATTAAGGGGAGAGAGAGGGGGGTGAACAGGTGGAGCACAGGGGACCTGAGGGCAGGGAAACTATCTGTGTGATACTGTGATGCTTGATACGTGCCATTCCCCATTTGTCGACACCCACAGAACAAGCCACACAAAGAGTGAACCCTGAGGTAAACTATGAATTTATTCAACAATGTATCCATATTGGATTATCAGTTACACGAAATACACCACAAGATGTTAATCATAGGGGTCGTGGAGGCCGGGGTGAGGGGTATGTGGGGACTTGATATGCTTCCCTCTCAATTTTTCTGTAAACCTAAAATTGCTCAAAAAAGTCTATTGCTTAAAAAAGAAGAGTAACTGTGTTACCTTGAGTGCTGCTTATGCTTTCTAGAGCTTAATTTCAGTTTTCTAATCTATGAAATGAAAGTTTAAGAAGGCAACTCTAAAAGTAGGTAGCTTCTCTAGGGGAGGGAAGCTGAAAAGGCAAATGAACCTATTTCTGCTCCTTCCCCAGCACTGTCCTCTTCCCCAAAGGGATTAGTATCACAAGGCAGAGCTGTAACCACACACACACTCAGCTGGTTATTTGAATGGCTCCTGTGAGCCCAGCGCTGCAGTGGGGCCTGAGGGAGAGTGCCTGGGCCCACAGGCTTCCCAGGGCCAGGGGTGTTCAGTGCCAGGACAGCAGGCCCAGGCAACTGGCTTGGTTGGAGATAAACAAGTCACAGTCACTCCACACATCCGGGGGCAAGACATAATATAAATGCTATAATCTAAATTCATAGACAATGCCGAGGAGTTTTGGTGAAGGAGAGTAGTTTCAAAGAGGAGAAGGCATCTGAACTAAGTCCAGAAAAGCAAGCAGGAGCACTCTCTCACCCACAGGAGAGAAGGAAGAGGGAGAAAGATATTTCCCACAAAGGGGACAGCTCTCGTGAATGTCATAATTCATAGGAGCTGCAGAGGCGGGGAAGCCTCTTGGGTGGTCCGTTGATAGGCCAGTTGCACCCACACCCACCCAGTTAACTCATTCCAGAACCAACCCACCACCAGCCTTCTCCGTGCCTTTGCCCAGGCGGCTGAGTGAAGCTGAAGCAAACCAACAGTACAGAAACAGGTGCTATTTCAGATTCGCAATCTCCAACCTCAGCGTGGTCCTCAGGGGTTGCTCGTAAGTCATTTTTCATTTCTCAGTTTCCCTTGCCCCTTTCTCCCCAACAGCTCTTTCCAATTTTTGCAAAACCTCTTCTAACCCATCTCACGACCTCCTCACATGTTCTCAGCAGATGGCAACCTCCCCCCACCACCTGCAGCCTCACCAACCCCTTCCTTCCATCCAGTCACATTGGAAGCTGTGACCAACTCCTGTCCCACGAGTCCTCTGTCCCTGCCCTTGTTCCATTGCCCCCAGTGTCATCAGCACCATTGCCGCCTCCCCTTTTCTTAAAACACCCTCCTCTCTGGCAGGCTGAAACAGCATTCCCTCCCTTTTCCACGCCCTCTTTGGCCCCTCTTCCCAGTTACCTTTGCTGCTTCCCATCCACAAATGCTTCCATTCCTGGGGATCCTCTCCTGCTCCATTACCTCTCTCCCTACACTCTGTGCTAGGTGACGTCAGCAGCTTCCCTGGCGTCACTTATCTACTTGCTGAAGGTTTCTGAATATAAATATCTAGAGTGCACATCACTCCTCTGAGCATCACATAAGACATCTTGACTCCTTCCTGGATGTCCTTACTGAGATGTCTCACAGAAAACTGTTGAGCATCCATTCCCATGGAGGGGAAATATCCAGGTAGCCTTATTTGTACTACAGAACCCTGACTGTAATCCCATTTGCCTCTAACCCCAGCCCAGGCACAGTAATGAAATATTGAGTTTAGAGACATAGTGACTAAAATCATAAGGTGAGAGACACTTGCTCTTAGCGTAGTTGCTGACATGGTATAAAGACTGGACTGCCAGCCATTGCCGTTTCATCTCTTCCCCCTTTGAAAATATATTCCTTCTCTAGCTGCCTGAGCCAGAATTTTGGAATTAGTTTCCATTCTTTCCCGCTCACTATGCATATCCAGTCCTTTGAACAGGCTCCCAACCCGTCCGTCGCCTCCACGCTGCGCCCAGGTTTCCACACGCAGCCAGAGCATTCCTTCTCCAGCAGGAACCTCGCAGGGTCACCCTCTGCCAGTGCAAAGCTCCATCCTATGCACAGCAGCCTTTGTGACTCAGCCCTGAGGCCTGTCCACCTTCATTTCTTTCCATCTCTCTCCTTACCCTGTACCCTGCAGCCAGGTGTGCAGTTTCCCAAATTCTCTGTTCTCTCTCATCTGTGGATTTTTGCAGTTGCTTATTCTTTTCTGCCTGGATGTCCTTTCCTCACCCCTTTTTCGATATACATTTCTTGACCACCCTTTGGTTCTGTCCTTAACTGTCGCTTTCTTGGGGAACCTCTCCCTCAGAGGGACCCACACAGCATCCTTCCTTCACTCCATCACATCGCCTGCCGCACTTCTTCAGTGCTCCCTCCGAACGGTCCGACTCCAGCCTAGGCACAGCCAAACCAAGACGTGCAGGCCCGGCCCGATAACGCAGAGTCCCCTGGAACCATCGTTTTTAAAATATTTGGTCAATACTCTTTGACCCAGCAGGGAAGCTTCAAGGAATTTAAACTACAAATGTACTCACACAAATAAAGATTAATATTTGCATAATCCATTGCAGCGTTGTTAGTAAGAGCCAAAAGTTAGAAACTGAATGTCCACTCATAGGGAACTAGTTAAATAAATTGTGATATACCCACTTAATAAAATATAGCACAATTGGCGAAAAGTTTGTGGAGGCCCTGTGTGTATCCCAGTTATAACTATTGATCTGACCCATTTCATAGCATTCCTGGGGACAAAAAGTTTACACACAGATACACACAATTTATACACAGGATACCTCCAAAAGATGTTTGTAAATACTGCCTTAGAAAGGAATCGAGGAACCCTAATAAATGATAGCCACTCATCCCTAGTTCAGTACCAACTGAAAGACAGGCAGAAGATCAAAATACCTAGCAAAACCATTGAAGAGCTGCCTTTAGATGCTTTGTACCAGTGAGCTTGCTAATATCCACCCCCCTAATTCAGCTGAATTTTCCACGCACACAATCACTGAATGTTTCAGCCTTCCCCCACCCCCTGCGGGGTCTGCTCAGGCGAAGCAGGAGGAGCAGAACAAGCAAAGACAGAAGAGAAGGAAGAATAGGGCACCATGCTCAGTTGCTTCTCTAATTTCTGTGTTGGGTGAAGGACAAGGGTATTACCCTACTGAAAGTCCTTCCAAATGGAAATACAAAGAGTTGGGAAAATGTGTTTCCCCGATAACATTCCTAATTCTTTACTTCCTGAACTCACTGAACTTACCCATTGAAAGTACAGCTGTTACAGATATGCTTGTCCCCTTGGGTCTGGGAAGTCTTGCTCCCACCATCAGGGGGAATGGGTCCCCATACCAGCTACTCCTCTTTTGGGTATCCTCCTGGAACCACAGTTGGACAAAGTAGGTATGGTTGTCAGGAGGTCAGAAACAAAACAAAACAAGACCATTACATTTCCTCTAAGGCCACCCAGTATCCAAGCTGAAAAATTACTCCCTATTCCATTTGCCATATCAAATTATGAACTATCCATTCAGTACAACATAGGTCATCATAATTACTATGAGAGTAAATGACAATATAAAAGTACTCCAACACTTGCCCTGGCCGGTGTGGCTCAGTGGATTGAGCACGGCCTGTGAAGCAAAGGGTCACTGGCTCAATTCCCAGTCAGGGCGTATGCCTGGGTTACAGCCGGGTTCCCCGGGAGGAGCGTGCAAGAAGCAACCACACATTGATATTTTTCTCCCTCTCTTTCTTCCTCCCTTACCCTCCATCTAAAAAGAAGTAAATAAAATCTTTTAAAAAATACTCCAACATTAAAATGTCCATGCAGAGATGCCTCAAACTTAATTCTCAGTGTGAATTTCTCTGGGACACATTAAACTCTAACATTCAAATCCTTTTTCAAGGGAAGTTCTAAAACACTAAAATCTAAAGCTAAATAAAGTCAAAAATCTGAAATTTTAAAGTTAAATTGAAGTTCAAATAAATTGAAGTCTCTCCAAATTTCTGATTCTGCTCGGTCTCGGCCGGAGGAGTTCTGAGTGTCTGGGTGGAGCTGGGGTTCCTTCAGCGGCCACGAAGTCTCTCAGAAGCCTCATCTTAAAAGCATCCAAAGAGCTAACATGTTAAACGCCATAGATTAATACCATGCAAGCTGCACCCAATAAAGCCCTAGCTCTAGCAGTTACCACAAGAAAAGCATATCCCATGGGCCCTGCAGGGGGTGCTGCAAAGACCAGGGGAGAGACCCAGAGGGTGTGAGGAAAGGAAGCCATGGACTAAGGACATTTTTTTCCATTCTGCTAGGATGATAGTCAGGTAATGCAGACTGAAGTCTGGAGTCCACTTAAACTCAGTAAAGTCAACTGTCCCTTTGAGAGGTTCCTTTTGTTCCTTCTATTTAAGTACCATGTGGGCTGGGGGACAGATGCACACTGTCTCTTCTCTAAGGGAGCAGCATTTGAGACTTCACTGCCATCATGCAAAGTTTAGCAGTTTGCAATAATGGCAGCTCCAGTCACCAGATCCTCTCACTTGAAGTGCCTCCCTTCCCTACTAGAATAGTCCCAACCTCTGAATGTCCATTTCTCTTTGGACTCCAGTGCCTCCTAGAGCAAAAGGATGCCCACTGCCTCTGGTGGCAGTGTCCATGGTCTCCTGGTGGGGGTTGCTGACGTCTGGGAAACCTGTCTTCCTTAGGAGGGTTTTCTTCGCATCCCTCATTTGTTCCAACTGGAGGGTCACTTTGGCAGAATCGCTGACACATCTGCTCTGCCTGTGCTTCTGGAAAACACTCTTCATAGGTGTTCTGAAATGTTTAGCCCTTCAATATCATTTCTGTCTACCATCTAAAGCTAGGCAGTGGTGAGATGCTTGCCTTAGTGTCTCCTTGCTCTTCCCTGTCCCATTTCTTTCAGGAATGCTTACTTTGTAACCATTTAACTTGGTTTTTTTTAAATTGGATCCTTTCTTTATACTAGTCCTTTCTTTTGTTTCTCAATACGTGTTCTCTGAACATAATTTTCCAATTTTTTCTTTTGGGATTTCTCATAATGAGAGATATACAATGATTAATTCTGGTTCTCTTAGAAGCAATCACTGTTGAGATAAATCTTGCCCACCTTCATCTCCCTGAGTTGGAAAATCTCACCCAGAGGTCTTCTCCCACCAGTCAGCCTAGCTTCTACTCCAGCCTGGACTTCTGCATTTGTCCCGCTTGGCTGCACTTGAATATAGCTCACCATTCCCGAGCTTTCTTTAAAGACCAAATTCCATGAATTTCTCAGGTATTTCCTTAGGCACCGGCACTTCCTGGGTCGCAGTAAAGTTCATGTAATGATTTTTGAGTATTTTACGTGGCTTTTTCTGGTGTCTGTCTGGCTACCCATCCCTTTCTCCATGGGGCTGTTGGCCAATTGTCCTTTCTACGCACTCCCACTCCGCAGCCCTGCTCTAGGCAGGTCTGAGGACAGACACTTCTCAAATTTTCCTGGATCCTGGCTGCCCCTGCAAATGTCATTCCAGTCTGCTTTTTGTAAAATTATGCTTTACTTCTTCTGTTGGACTTCACTGGAATCCAAATACTATTACTATTATAAAGTATGTCCATCATTTTGATCTCCCCCTTTAAGAACAACTAACCTTTGGTTTCCAATAACATCTATTTCTCTATGATAAACTTGGAAGATTGCATTCTCTTTATGATAAGGATTTCCTTCCCTTTAATGTTTTTCTTAATAAAATGTATCCGTGTAGGGGAAGCCCCAGTATGAGGTTCTGACATTTAGAGCCATAGTCAGGGCTTATATAAATAACAAATCCAAAACCATTTTGAAATCATAGGATTGGGGTTTCTCTTAAACTTGTGGGCAAGCTACAGAAATTAAAAGTCAGTTCTTCTGTAGCTCCCGCTCTTGGTCCTGAAGACAAGTTAAAGCAACGCAAATTTCAGAAAGAACAGAATTTTAGGGCAGTTTATCTTATCCTGCCTAAAGATACTTGCCACAAACAGTCTAAAACTCAAAACTCTTACTATTACTCTACAAAATATGCAGAATCTCAATGTGAAGTCCCGACCTTCTGAGGAACACAGTAAAATTGCCCTGGCCCTAACACCTAAAAGCCCTCATAAAATACTCTCATTTCCCTTTAATCAAATTCTTGCCTCCTTCTTAATCCTCCTTAATACCTCCTCTTAATTGAATCCTTGCTTCTTCTGCCTCCTAAGTGCATCTGAAAGCCATCCCACTTGCTAGGGTCTAGCCTGCCTTTATACTTGTGTAAGAGAGCCACTTGCTTATGGACAAAATAGCCTTTAACTAGTGTCCCACTGGCATAAAGGCCCACCTGGTTCATGCCTACTAAAGCATAATGCCACCTGCCCAGGCCCCACACCTCTGACAAGCCAATTGTGTTATAAAGTAATGAAAATGAATAATATGCAACAATAAATGATAATATGGATGGTCTCATAAATATAATGTTGAGTGAAAAAAGACAAATACAGAGAATTTCATACTGTATGATTGTATTTATGTAAATTACAAACATAAATGGAACCAATCTTCTTATGCTGTTGGAAGCTGGGAGTTGGCAGGTAGAGACTGGCATGCAGATAGGGCTGGTAATGTTCTATTTCTTGATTCAGGCTCTGGTTACACAGAAGTGCTCAGTTCATAAAAGTTAATTGAACTGTCCACCTATGAGATGTGTACTTTAATAAAAAGTTAATTTTTTAAAAGAAACAACTGCGCAGCCATCAAAACCAGCTACACGACATCACGGTTCAGGTAAGCACCACTACCAACTGCCAAAGTCAAAGCCCTGAGGGTCCCAATTGCAAAAAGACTCAGATAACACCCTGCCTCCCGAGCCAGGCAATGCCCAAGCTTCCAACTACGCATCATGTGCTTCACAAATGACAGTCATTATCCATTTGTTTTTAATGTTCTCTGCTGCTTAATGAGACATTCGGTTCGGGGGAGCACAGCGCGTTAAATGGTGTCCCCTAATTGACATGTCCAGATCTTAACCCCCAATATTCATAAATGTGATCTTACTTGGAAACAGGGTCATTGTAGATGTAATTAAGTTAAGGATCTCAAGATGAGATCATCCTAGATTTACAGTATGCCCTAAATCTGATGACTGGTATCCTCCTAAGAAGAAGGAGAGGGAGGCTTGAGACACAGACACAGAGGAAGAGACACAGAGAGAGGCCACGTGAAGAGGCAGGCAGAGGGTGGAGCGATGCTTCCACAAACCAAAGAACACCAGGAGCCGCGGGAGCAATGCAAGAAGCAAAGGAGGATTCTTTCCGGAGCCTCCAGAGGGAGTGTCGCCCTGCCCGCACTAGGATCTCAGACGGCCGACCTCCACCCAGAACTGCAGAAAACGCTTCTCCTGTTTTAAGTCAATCAGGTTTTGGTGATTTGTTATGGTAGCCCTGAAGCTAATACAGGAGGCCAAATATATAACACCCCCTTTTCCTGCCCTCATTCTGAACTAAAAGATAAATATCAGACTCTGGATATCAAACCTCTACCTTAATTGCTGATAAAGCCCTATCAGATGACATGATGAAAATCATGCCTAATTAGCCTACTAATAACTGCCTGAGAGTTGTATTTATTCCTATAGACCCCCCTAGCAGGGGCTACCATCTGCTCTAAAATGCTTACTGCTTGGCCAAGAGCAGGTAAGAGTGCGTTTTATCCAAAAGATGTCCAACATTTGTTTAAAGATGCTAAGTGTTTCTGGGGAAATGCAGAAAAGATACTGTCTGAGAAAGACAAATACGTTATGATATCACTAATATGTGGAATCTGAAAAAGCAAAGCTCATAGAAATAGAGAGTAGAGTGGGAGTTACCAGGAACTGGTGGGTGGGGACATGGGAAGATGTTGGTCAAAGGATACAAACTTCCAGCTATAAGATGAATAAATAGGTTCTGAGAATCTAACATACAGCATGGTGTTAATAGGATATACTGTATTACATATTTGAAAGTTGCTAAGAGAGTAATCTTAAGTGTTCTCACTACAAAAAAGAAATAATAATTATGAGACATGATAGACGTGTTAGCTAATGCTACGGTGGTAATTATTTAGCAATAAATAAATGTAATAGATCAACATGATTTATACCTTGCATGTACACAATTTATATGTCAATTATATCTCAGGAAAGCCAGGGCGGGGAGGAGATGATATACATCACCCTGAGCAATTCTACTCTGGTCCCACACTTGCACACCCCCAGTCAGGGAGAGATGAATTGTTCAAAACAGCTACCTTCCCTGAAGGCAGATTTGGCTCTATTAGTTGTTACTTGAGTATGTCTCATGGGGTTTCACCTGTACAAATATTCACCAAGTGGCTTATCAAAGTATTTCAACCACATAGATCACTATCCCTAAGAGGTGCTGTTGCTAAAAAGAGAAAATTCTGTTTTGTTATATGTCATTGATGTTTTAATATCCTTAACAGAATGTTGTCCCTCCCACCTGCTTGCCTGCCCTGCCCTCAGTCTTGTTGTGCTGTGGAAACCAGTAGAGAGAGATGCTCTTCAGGGTTATACAAGCTAATTGTCAATCTGTAGGATAGAGAACAGGCTGGAAATAACTTTCTGTCTGGAAGGCTTATTTGTGACAAGTCCAACTTCTAATATTATCGAAGTAAGCAGACCCAGAAAACAAATGCAGCAAACAGCAGGGAAAGGTCACCTTTGGCTAAGCCCCTCTTGGGAGTCAATGATGTTCTTGCTGCCAGCTGTGTCTCCTTGCCACTGGCCATCCATCCCAGACAGCATCCCAGACCACCTATGCTAGACAGCATCCTGGACCACCCATCCTAGACAGCATGCCATGGTTGAAAATTGTTTTTTCCTCTATGTACTGCATCCCACTTCTTCTTTAAGCTAATGGTCTAAGCAAAATATGTCTGAGCAACAGTTCAACTAATCCCCTTCGAGGTACAAATGTCCATGACAATGCATATTATCCTTCTCAGGGATGGGACGTTTATAAGAAGGCAGCTGATGATAGCAAGGCCTGACCTCAAAGGAATAAAAGTTTGATGTTGAAATTTTAGCCAACTAGAGTGAGCAGAAAGATCTATCCCTCAAATAACAAGTGGATGAATACAGCTCTGTCATGCCTAAAAGTGGGGCTACCCAGTGCGTCCGTTGCTGTAAGGTGTGAAGGTCACTTTTGCAAGTTCCACTTTCCACCACAGGGACACATGGAAAAAAGCAGAAAGACAGGCAGAGTCCCAGCACACCAGGATAAGACATTTGCACCGTTTTCTCTGCATGATATGGAGCCATGAAGGGCTTTACCCAAGAACAACCTGGTCAGATATTTATTTTAGCCAAACCACTGCACAGCAGTGTGGAGGATAAGTAGGGTGGGGCCAGCGAGCTCAGTCGGAAAGTTGTGATGCGGTCCATGTGAGCGGCACTGAGGCTCTGGGCTATGGCAAAGGTAGGAGAGATGGAGAGGGGAGGATGTGAGAAACCAGGGAGATTAAACAAGCAGCCTCCGTGACTAACAGGGTGGGATACGGAGAGTGGAGCACAGTTTGCTGCCTCCCACACACCACTTCTTATAAAGAGGAACACCAGTCACAGAAAGAAAAGGGCGTAGCAAGGTCTCAGGGCAAAGGCAGTGAGTAGTCAGTGTGGAATTCAACCGTTCTAGCACTTCGGTCCTTTAAGGTACTCATAGACTTTCCTCAGGGTATGTGAACAAGGATAATTTGAAAGGATTCGTCTCTAGATCCTCACCTTCCTCTTATGAGCTTTGCTAAAACGGATCCATCGGGGATGCTGGTGTCGGCCATCCATCAAAATGTCAAGCTGGATCTCTTTTCCCACCTCTCTTTCCTCCATCACCCTTCTCCCATTTCACAAACAATCTCATGTTGATGTGCCTTGAAACCGTAGGGGTATCAGAAAAGGAAGCCAGTTTGAAAATTAATGGCAGTGAAGTCTTTAATCAGGCACCAGGATGGGTGTCCCCCTTTCTGTTTTACACATATTTCAGTGATGTACAAAACTTGGCCTTCAAGATGTGGTATTTCAGCCAACGATGGGATGTTCTCAATTCAGACATATTGTAGAATGGAACTGGAATGATAACAATTTTCAATGAATAACCTCTTTCATCCCACTGTTGCCAAAGCCCACATAGCTGCTGAGGGACGGTCGTGTGAGAGAGAGGCTGAGAGACTTAGGAGGGGGTCTGGAAGATGCTGCGCTGTCTCCCTGCCTCCATGTTTCTTCCTGGTGACAAACTCATGGCAAGTCTCCTTGTCATTTTGTTTCCTATCTCTTTATCTAAAGTCAAAAGTGACAAAGTTGTTAAAAGCACGTCTATTAACCCACTTTTTTGAACTGAGAAATGAAGGCAGGCTCTTTCTGACACAAGCTGCCCAATTTGCCTGGTTGATTATCGACTAAATATTTCCCACAAATTGAATCAGATAAATCTGCATCACCAAGATTCCAATGAAAATAGGTTTAAAGCAAGTGGCAAAACAAAAACACTTTAGTACAAAGATTTTTTGGTAAAGATATATCAAAATTAACAAATATTTCTATTTCCTGAAGCTTTCTAAGGTGATCTGGTTTAACAAAACGCCTTTAAGTGAAAGGATAATAGATATAATTAATAGTCATTTAATGCATTTGAGTAAAGCCTTCTCAGTTGAATTCTCAGAGCCTTGGTTGAGGTATTCAGTTGGTTGGAGCATCGTCCCACACAACAAAAGGACGTGGGTTCCATCCCTAGTCAGGATCAATGTCCTTCTGTCCGGCCCCTACTTCCTTTCTCTCTCTGAAATCAATAAACACATCTTTGGGTAAGGATTTTTTAAAAAAAGGAACTCCCAGAAATTAAAAGGAATGACACTGTTATCTGAGTAACAAATCCATTTGTAAGTCAAATGGTTTTAATTCTTTGTTTTCAGCAAATTGAAGGACGTAAGTTATCAATTGATGAATCATCAGCTGACAAACAACAGTTTTGATGATACATTATTCCGTGGATGTAGTTCAAAGAATTGAGTGATAGCGCCATAACAGAACTTCTTCCCTTGTCATCTACTTTTTATGTGAACAAAACGTCCATAAAAATGAAAAATCAGAATGGACTTGACGGTACATCATGTAAGTAATGTTCATCCATAGATACATGAGCTAATAGGTGATGCATTTCCAATAAAATGTTACCCTTTATTTAATAATTGTGAAAATATATATATTGGGTAAAGTCAGAAGAAAAATTCAATTCATTTAACATACATTTCATACTTTTGTGGCAGAGAAACAATGGAGTGATCAATACAACATTTTCACTCATAGAAATAATTATGACCAGATAAAATTCTGTGGGGTTCAAGGAGAAAAAGAACCATGTAAAACTTCCAACTGTTAAGAGTTTCTTAATGTATTTTTTAAAAATGAGTAATAATCTGGATCTAGCAGCTAGATTCTATTTGATACATTTTAAAGTGACATAACTGGCCCTGGTTGGTGTGTAGCTCAGTGGTTTGAGTGCCAGCTTCAGAACCAAAGGATCGCTGGTTCAATTCCCAGTCGGGGCACATGCCTGGGTTGCAGGCCAGGTCCCAGGGGACAGGGTGCATGGGAGGCAACCACACATAGGGGCTTCTCTCATGGAATTCTGCCTCCCTTCCCCTCCCTCTGAAAATAAATAAATAAGACCTTTAAAAAAAATAAAGTGCCGTAACGGGGTATATTTGTAAGTGTCAACAAAATGTCGAAATGGCAAAAGTTACACTATTTACAACTATTTAAACTCGTGATGAGAAATTCAAGATGCTTAATGGGTTATTTCCAAAACTATGTTCCAAATTGTAGGGGGATGCAAAGGCCACGCTGGGTCTGCAGGCAGGCCTCCGGGGGCTTTGCTCTGTGTGTCTGAACCGAGCACCTCCTGACCCCAGGCTGTGGTCTGCCACAGAACAGAACAGTGTCTGCCATTGGCCTCCCTTTCCCTCTCTTCCCCTTCTCTTCACTTTCACACACTTTTCAGGAGAATGCTTTCAATCAGCCACGTCATAGCCATCTCTTTTGTCATCATTTCCTCGGCTTTTTTGCAGGGCATGCACCTGAACAGGGAGTCGGGTCCTTGCTCCTCGGCACCCTTCCCGACCTCCCTGGATTCCCCATCCTCCTCCCCACCCACCCCCACCCCGCCCCCCGCCCCCAGCGCGCGAACCGTGCCCGGTGCACGGCTCCCGAGCAGACAATTGTTCTCTGCCTCGGGAAAGCTGACGGTGGCCTGGGCCGCACGTTACTACACTGTCACTCCAGCCCTGGCCAGGCCTGCCTGGCCCTTCCTGCTCCGCATACATTTCAGTCTCTAGTCTTTCAGCCCACAGAGGAGCAGGGAGGGAGAGGATGTGACCTCATCTGCCAGGCATCTGAGCCCAGGGGTGTCCCAGGGCTCCCCGCAGGCCGGCTTCCCGCCCAGAGCCCCGTGCCCCTCTGCCCACCCAGGAGAGGTGCAGTGGACAAGCAGAGGTCTGGCTGTGAAGGGCTGGACACAGCATTTCTGAGAAAGGGGCAGACGGGAGAGGAAATGGACTTGGCTAGACATCACTTTATATGAAACATTCCCCAAACTGGAATCACACACAGAGCTACGCACATGCACTCACACCCCTCCCCCACACACCCCTAACTCACTCCAGTTCCAATATAATCAGTAGGAACAAATGAAGGCCAAAACCGGTTCCTCCTCCGTTTCCTCCTTACCCTGCCCCCTGAGGGAACAGCAGAGACCTGAAGCCAGGAACTGCAGAGAGGACGGAACCCCATCTTCAGAGCTCCCAGTCTCTCTGAGGCTGGCAGCATGGAGGTTCATTGCTGTACCCCTCTCCTTTTTCTCTAGCTCCCAAAGAAAGCATGGCCGCCACTTCAAAGGGCGCCTAATTTCTTATATTGGAATTTAATTCCTTGGCGGTTTTCTGGATTTCCAATATTCCAGGAATCTCGGTTCAAATGAAGTACCTCGCGGAAAAGTGACACCCACACATACAGTGCCGGGGAACAGACAAGGAGCAGACAAGGATGGAGGAAGGAAGGAATGAGGCTCAGGAAGGGCAGAAGGGTAATGGTCCTTTCCCTTCCCAGAAGCATTCCTCCGTCCACAAGGTGTCAGCGCCTGAGCCCGGTGGCTGGATGTACTGCTCGCTCCCTGCTTCCCTCGGAACTGGAAGTTTGGGCTCCCATCTGGACCCCCGGCCAGGATGCCCTGCCCTCGGCGCTCTCCCCTCTACAAAATGTGCAGAGGCTGCTGTCCTCTGTCCTAGTTGTGCTTTCTGCGAGTAAGTCACCCAACCACCAATTCAGAGACAATAACAAATACAACCAAACTTGCGGTTTCCCCATGTCAAACGTTCTCCACCGCTCTTCTCTGGGCAAACGTGCCGACCGCCATTCCCCTGTGAACAGCTCACATTTCAGGTCTCCATCAAAAAGGCCTCCCCCAGCCACATGTCCTAGGGGCTACCAAATTACCCTGTTTTTCCCTTTCAAGCCCTTTTCATTGTCTAACTGGATCTTGTTTACTTATTTGTTTACTTGTTTACTATCTGAGCACTACCCTCGTCTCTTCCCACTCTGTCCCCAAGCATGTGAGCCCCACGGCGGCAGAGACCTGGGGAGTCTCCCTCCCCGTGCAGCCCTGGAATGGGCCTGGCTCCCAGGAGGCACAGCTTTGTTGAGTAAGTGAGTGAAGGAAGAAACGCTAAGGGTCGGTGATGCCTGATGCCCTCTGTACCTTTTTATGTAAAAGCTTTTCAAACTAAATTATCCCTTATAATGTATGAACATATATATTAATATATGCCATATATTATGTGTAATTATATATAATATATACATTTATAACATATAATTACCAGTATTTGCCTTCTCTACAGACTGTGAGCTACTCGAGGGTGTTACTGTTGCCTGTGCTCTCTCTAGAACTCAGCATCTAACTTAGTGCCTGACAGAAAGTAAATACTCAAGAATTCATTAGCTTGCTTGTTTGCTATATGGTGATGAACAAAACGTTTTATTTCAAATAGGAGGAAAGTGATATATCTTATATTTGTACAGTTCTTAAAAGGCTGCTAAGTTCTTCCACATCCATTTCATTTCCACAGCTCTGAAAGCCAGCATAGAATAGCATTATCCCTGCTTTACAGATGAGCAAACTAAGCCCACAGAATGGTTGCGTGATTTCTCCAGGGCAGGAATCAGTAAGAAGGGAGCACAGAAATCTCCAGCAATAACTAGGGAACTACCTAGTTCTTTTTTTCAATTCTGTCAGATTTTGATGTATGTATTTAGAAATTATGTTACTGTAGGTCCTTTTAACCTATAGAATTAGGATAGACTCATGCTACCTCCTCTCATGGCTTTTTCCCAAGCTGGATTTGCCTAGCCCATAAAATTCAGTTCATATGTCATTTTCTCTTAATAGCTTCTTCTGATTCCTTGAACAGAAATCGTCACTTCTACAACTCTATTCCCTGTACACTGTATACACACCTTTTTTACAGCTCCTAACACTTTTACTCTAGTTATTCACATTCATGCATGCCTTCCCCACTGGATCAATACTCTTCTCAAAATAAAAACCATGTATGATTTATTTACCCATCTCCTGTTCCTAGAAGGGCACCTTTACCCTTGTACCTTTTAGGCACACGGCAACTGCTAGGTGACTCGGTTCCCCAACCAAAAATACAGGACAAGCCATTTTCCACATGAGCTAGGAAAGCACACGCCATTGTGAGTGTGGGATGCCAACCTTCCGCTCAAGGACATGGTATGTTCATAAATACCGATGGATAGTTTCAAGCTCTACTTTGCATCTCCCTTTTAGTGCCTCAGGGTCCGTCTCTGTTCCTTTTCTGGACAATACTAGGTCCCTAGCGTGGGAAAGAGTTTTTGCTTTTTATGTTATGGAAGTACATAAATAGGACCATAGGGCTCAAGGAAGATCTCTGTGGGGAAGTGACGGTTAAAATGAGACCCAAGGAAAAGCAGGAGCTGGCCCAGCAAACAGAAGTGAGTGGGAGTATTGCAGACAGAGAAAACGGTATAAACATGATAGCAATGTTAACTTAATACTCAGCCTTAATATCATGCAGGCAATAGGAGAGGAAGGCTGTGAAAACTAGAGAGCTCTTGCCCCATCTAAAGGGACAGCCAGTATTCAGCTCCAACATATTGTGGCCATGCAAGAATGATGGGAGGAGGGGTGTGAATATCTAATTTTTCAAAAGAATCTGGAAACCTGGATTTTTATGAGAAATTCTCTGATTTTAAATGTTGGCTAAACTTTTAAAAAATACTGTATGTGCCAAATAAAACACACCTGTGGGTTTTAATGGGCCAATGGGTAGCCAATTTGGGAGCACTGGGTTAGAATGTCTATAAAGGGGCTAGCAATGAGCAAAGGCAGAGGTTGGAGCGTGAGCAAAGCTGCAAGGCTTCTTAAGGAGACAGAATGGCAATGGGAGGCAACTGAAGGATTTTAAATATGATCAGGTTTATATTTTAGGAGTACCAGTCTGGTTGCAACATGGAGAATCGATGGGAAGGAATCAGCAGTATACAGAGGAAGACGAGGTAAACTAAATTATTGTGAAGGTGCAGGTGAGAAATGTAGTGGCTTGCTCTCAGGCGGCGGCACTGCAGAAGGATGTAGTTGAGGGATATTCTGGGTTTAGAATCACAGGACTTTCTGTTGACTATGAAAGGTGGGGAAAAAGGAACAGTCAAGAATGATGTCCAGGTCTCTGCTTAGACAACTGGGTGGGCTTTCCTGTCATTTAGCAAGACAAGAAAATGGCCAAGTGACTTTTTTCATTCAGAAAAGATATCCTCTCTGAGCAGATTTGCACTTACATCTCATTGGTTAGAAATATTGTGGTCCAGCTAGTCTTAGCTGCAAAGGATGCTGGGGTAGTTAGAATATTAGCTTTCCAACTTCTGTTAGAGAAGGAAAGAGGAAACAGGATAGCAAATGGATTGGAGCAAGCCAACCCATACTCTCTGCTCAGCTTTATTCATATTTTATTGACTCCAGACCTTACTCTCCCCAAATGAACAATGAAGAAATAAGGGCAACTAAAGTTCTCACCTCCTCTCCCCTTTCCATTTCAGGATTTTTATTACTTATTATTTCTAAATTGTCAAATCAATAGCATTAACATTCTGTTCTGAAAACATAATTCACACATAATTTACAATGTCATTCTATATTTAAGTCTTTTTAACATAGCTTTCCCATTTGTCCTTTTGTCATCATATTAGTTTAAACCATATGAAATTGTCAATAATTGATCATTTTTATCATAGAAAAAAATGCCAATTTGCTATGCTCAATCTAATAGATATTCAGGAGGATTTCCTATACCATGAAGACACTCTGTCTTTGGAGGAGGGGTGCTGGGGACGAAGGCATACATCATTATTTAAGTGTAATCCTTTATATCACAGGTATCTTCCTGGAACTAAAGTAGCAGTTGTTAACTTTAATTTCTCATGGTAAACTAGAAGAAAAATTCTGAAGCAGTCTAATACAAAAACTGTGCAACTCTTTTAGAAATAAATTTATAAAGTGCTAGTGCTTTTAAGTGTTTATTAAGTTAAATGGTTAATGCATATAATTTAATTTTGTGATCATTTTTATTTCAGAAAATGTTTTTTAAAAAGATTAAAAATAATTTTTTAGTTTGTGATCAATGTAAAATTATGCAAATAAAAATAATTTAGTTCCAAAAATTTAATTGCAAAAACGAAATAGTTTCAAAATTTTTATGTGCTTAACAATATCTGTTAGTACCTCTACATAAAATGACAACTTTGGGAGTACACATTCTTGTTGGCACATTTCACTGAGGTTTTGTAGACCTTGCTTCACTTACTTCTAACAGTAGAATGTTGTGTTGAAGTCTCAAAATATCTTGATAATAGTCTCCTCTTCAATGTCTATAACTTTTGTTTGGATGCCCACTACATATTAATTGCATCGTTTTTATTTAATTTTTTTCAATTTTATGATTCTAGTAACTTTAGTGAGATACATATAAGCTTGACAGTTTATTATCAAACATTTTTATGGAACACAATTACAAGCAGCACATTTCATGTTTTTAAAGAAATGTTTCATCTATAGTCTATTTGGTACTTTTCTTTTTAACTTCCCACATTCTTTTACTTAAAGATACTATGCATTGTGGGACTGTCCATGTCTTCCATATCTGCCATTTTATCTCACATTCTTAAACTCTTTCTTTTCTAATTAATTTTTAAAACTCATCCTTCATGTCACTGTTTTCAGCACTGTTTTATTTTCTTCTATAATTCTTCTCCTATGATGGAATTAACTTACATATTAGGTATAGAGTGTTCCAAGGCACTCATAATTATATAGGAAGAGGATAAAAATATAAACTTAACTCAAACTTTTATAAGTATAAATACTCAAATCTCTAGGTTAATCATTTAGAATATAGATATGAAACTTCCTAAATAACTGAGAAGGAAACACAATAAGAAAGTATCAATAGAATCAATAGAAATGAAAGTAAATAAAGAAAAATAAATGTATAACAGGTAGGCAAAGTAAAAAACACAAAAAAATGGTTGAAAAATATTTTAAAATATTGATATTTACAATTAATGTAAATAGCAACACTGATTGTCATAGTCGGTGAAAACTGACCTGAGAAACCCAGAAATATACTTATTTCTAGAACCAAAAATATACAAATAAAAGATTAAAAATAAAGAGGTGGAAATAAAATGATATAACAATAACATTTGATAAATAAATCAAAATCAAAGTAGGAGAGGAGAAACAAAAAACAAATGTGACAAAGAACAAAGGGCAATGTCATATTTCACAGAACTAGAACAAATATTTCAAAAATATATATACGGTACTACAAAGGGCCCTGCATAGCAACAGTGATCCTGAGGAAGAAGAACAAAGTTGGAGGAATCACGCTACCCAACATAAATCTGTATAATAAGGCCATAGTAATCAAAACAGCCTTAGTACTGGCTTCAAAACAGACACATATCACTGGAACAGAATAGAGAGCCCAGAAATAAACCCACACTTTTATTTGTCAAAAGTCAACAGAGGAAGCAAGCACATACAATGGGCTAAAGATAGTTTATTCAATAAATGATATTGGGAAAATTGGACAGTTACATGCAGAAAAATGAAACTTAGATCACCTTCCTACACCACACACAAGAATAAACTCAAAATGGATTAAAGACTCAGATATTAGACCCCAAACCATAAAAAACCTAGAAGAAAACACAGGTAGTAAAATCTCAGATATTGCTTTTAGTGATATTTTACCCTCATTTCCCCATGCAAGAGAAACAAAAGAAAAAATAAACAAATGGAAGCACCTCAAACTAAAAAGTTTTTGCACAACAAAGAAAAACATCAACAAAATAATAAGACAACCCACAGAATGAGAGAACATATTTACCAATAAATCTGATAAGGGGTTAATATCCAAAATGTATAAAGTACTTACAAAACTCAACACCAAAAAAACAAACCCAATTTAAAAATGGGCAAAGGACCTAAATAGACACTTCTCCAAAGGGTACATAGAGATGGTCAATAGACATATAAAAAGATGCTCAACATCACTAATCATCAGAGAAATGCAAATTAAAACCAAAATGAGATCCCCTCACACCTATCAGAATGGCTATCATCAATAAATCAATAAACAACAAGTGCTGGGGAGGATGTGGAGAAAGGGGGACCCTTTTGCACTGTTGGTGGGAATGCAGACAAGTACAATCATTGTAGAAAGGAGTAGGGAGATACCTCAAAAAATTACAAATGGGTAGACCCAAGATGGTGAAGGAGTAGGTGGAAGCTACACTAACCTCCTCCCAGTACCAAACTGTATTACAACTAAATTATAGAAAAATCATCCTGAATAACCAACTGAACACTAGCTGGAGAGAAGCCTTATAACCAAAGACAGGCAGAAGAAACCACTTCACCACAGTGAGACTGGTAGGGTAGGGAGTGTGGAGGAGATACAAGAGGGTTGGCTGGGCTCCCACAGGCAGAAGCTGAGAATTCAGAGGGATATTTCAGTTGCCAGGGGGTTTCCCTTGAGAAGGATGGGGTCTAAACCCCAAGCTGGACTCCCCAGCCTACAGCATCAGAACCAGGAAAAGAAGCCCCAAAACATATGGCTATGAAAAACAGCAGGGTTTCTGTACCCCAGGGAGAGGCATCTGGAGACACAAAGAGCCTCTTAAAAGGGCCAATGCACAAAATTCTGTTTGTAACCACCTACCTTGGGCTCCAGCAGAAGGAGGGCAGAGTGGACTAGAGATGCTTGAGGAGAGTCTGGGGCTGGTGGCTCTGGGGAAAGAATTGAAGGAACAGTCACCAGGATCCCTGTGCTGAGTCATTCCCCATACTGCAGAAACCATCTTTCTCAGGCACAGCACTTCCCTCCAAGTGGCATCAGCTTGAGGGGAAGCAATAGCCCTACCCCCTGGTGCTTAAGCCCTGCTGCTGAGGAATACAGCAGGAAGACCATCACTGATTAACCCTAAAGAAAGCCTACAGGCAGAGGCAGATTCCCCTATCCTGGTACTGATAAAAGCTGGCCTTGTTGAGCAGCCCAGTTCTTTCTGCACAAACCCAGGCCCAGCAGAGGTAGCCACACAGTGAGGATCACTGATAGCTCCAAACAGGTTGCTCCGGGCCAGTCACAGACAGGGTTGACTTAGGCCTGCACCAGAGTATTGCAGATCTACCTATTACATAGAAACAAACACAAGGAGACAGCCAAAAAGGAAAAACAAAGAAACGGGTCCCAAATGAAAGAACAAGAGAATTCCCCAGAAGAACTAGATGAAATGGAAGGAATTTATCAGATAGAGAGCTTAGACTAATGATTATAAGAATACTCAACAGCATGAGAAAAAGATATAGAAACCATAAAAAAGGAAAGACCACCCAGAAATAAAGAATGCAATACCTGAACTAAATGATACACTGGAAGGAAAAAACAGTAGGTTAGATGAAGCAGAGGATCAAATCAGTGATTTGGAAGGCAAGGTATAAAAAACACCCAAGCAGAAAATCAAAAAGAAAAATAATTTTTAAAAAATGAAGAGAGCTTAAGAAATCTTTGACACAACATGGAGTGTAACAACACCCACATCTTGGGAATACCAGAAGAAGAGAGTGACCAAGAGATTGAGAAGCTATTTGAAGAAATAACAAGTGAAAACCTCCCCAAACTGGTGAAGGAAAAAGACACATAAGTCCAGGAAGCTCAGAGAATCCCAAACAAGTTGAACCCAAAGAGGATTACATCAAGACACAGCATAATTCAAATGACAAGGCTTAAAGACAAGGAAAGGATCCTAAAAGCTACGAGAGAAAAGCAGGTAGTTACCTATAAGAAAGCACCAATTAGACTGTCATCTGATTTCTCAACAGAAACATTTCAGGCCTGAAGGGACTGGCATGAAATATTCAAGGTGATGAAAAGCACAGACCTATAACCAAGGCTACTTTATCCAGCAAGGCTATCATTTTAAATCAAAGGAAAAATAAGGAGCCTCCCATACCAGAAAAAGTGAAAGGAGTTGTTAATACCAAACCAATATTGCAAAGGGCTTGCTTTAAGAAGGGGAAGAAGAAGAGGAAGAGGAAGAAGAAGGAGGAGGAGGAAGGGAGGAGGAGGAAGAAGGGAGGAGGAGGAGGAGGAGGAGAAGGAAAAGGAGAAAAGAAGGAGGAGGAGAAGGGGAAAGAGAGAAAGAAAGAAAGAAAGAAAGAAAGAAAGAAAGAAAGAAAGAAAGAGAAAGAAAGAAAGAAAGAAAGAAAGAAAGAAAGAAAGAAAGAAAGAAAGAAAGAAAGAAAGAAAAGAAAAGAAAGAAGGGAGGGAGGGAGGGAAGAAGGAAGGAAGAAGAGAAAGGAGGAGGAGGCTGAGGGGAAGGAGAAGGAAGAAGAAGGAGGAGGAGGAGGAGGGGGAAAGGAAGGAAGGAATGAAGGAAGGAAGGAGAAAGAAGAAGGAGGAGGAAGAGAAGAGGAAAGAATAAGAACAAGAAGAAGGGTAAGAAAAAAACAGAGAAAAATGGTCTAACAATAAAATGGCTATAAATACATATCTATCAATAATCACCTTAAATGTAAATGGCTTAAATGCTCCAACCAAAAGACAGAGGGTAGCTGAATGGATAAGAAAACAAGACCCATGTATATGCTGCCTCCAAGAGACCCACATTGGATCAAGAGATACACACAGACTAAAATGGATGGAAAAAGATATTTCATGCAAATGGAAAGGGAAAAAAGCTGGGGTAGCAGTACTTATATCTGACAAAATAGACTTTAAAACCAATGCTATAGTAAGAGACAAAGGAGGACATTGCATAACGATAAAAAGAACAATCCAACAAGATTGGGGACATAAACCTAGTAAACTATTACACACCAACATAGGACTACCTCAATATGTAAATCAAGTCTTGATGAACATAAAAGGAGATATTGACAGAAATATAGCCATAGTTGGGGACCTTACTTCAATAGGTAGGTCTTCCAGACAGAAAATCAACATGGAGACAGTGGCCTTAAACGACACACTAAATCAAATTGATTTAATAGATATCTTCAGAGCATTTCATCTCTGAAGCAGCAGAATATACATACTTTTCAAATGCACATGGAACGTTTTCTAGAATAGACCACATGTTAGGACACAAAACAAGTCTCAAAATTTAAGAAGATTGAAATCATATCAAGTATCTTCTCTGACCTTAATGTTATGAAACTAGAAATCAATCACAAGAAGAATACTGGAAAAAACACAAAGACATGGAAACTAAATAGTATATTATTAAACAATGAATGGGTTAACAAAGAGATCAAGGAAGAAATCAAAAGATACTTTGAAACAAATGAAAATGAAAACACGATAATCTAAAATGTGTGGGACACTGGGAAAGCAATCCTAAGAGGGAAATTCATAGTATTACAGGCCTGTCTCAAAAAACAAGAAACAGCTCAAATAAACAAGCTAACTTTAAACTTAAAGGAACTCGAAAAAGAACCACAAACAAAGCCCAAAGTGAGTGGAAAGAAAGAAATAATAAAGATCAGAGAGAAATAAAGAAATAGAGTCTAAAAAAAATGATACGAAATATCAATGAATCCAAGAGCTGTTTGTTTGACAAATCTTTAACCAGACTCATCAAGAAAAAAAGAGAGAGGAAACAAATAAATAAAATCAGAAATGAAAAAGGATAAATAACAACTGATACCAAAGAAATACAAATAATTGTAAGAAAATATTATGAACAACTTGGATGAAATGGATAAACTCCTAGAAATATACAATCTTCCAAAACTAAATCAAGAAGAATCAGAGAATCTGAATAGGCATACTACACCTAATGAAATTGAAGCAGTAATTAAAAAAACTCCCAATAAAAAAAAGCCCTGGACCAGATGGCTTCACAGGTGAATTATATCAAACATTCTAAGAACTAACACCTCTCCTTCTCAAACTATTTCAAAAAGTTCAAGAGGGGAGGCTCCAAGCTCATTTTATGAGGCCAGCATTATCCTAATTCCAAAACCAGATAAAGACACTACAAAAAAAAAAAGAAAGAAAGACAGAAAGAAGGAAAGACAGAAAGAAAGAAAGAAAGAAAGAAAGAAAGAAAGAAAGAAAGAAAGAAAGAAAGAAAGAAAGAAAGAAAGAAAGAAAAGAAAATTATAGACCAATAGCCCTGATGAACATAGATGCTAAAATCTTCAACAAAATATTAGCAAACCTAATACAGCAATGCATCAAAAAGATCATACATCATGATCAAGTGGGATTTATTCTGGAAATGCAAGGTTGGTACTACATTCGCAAGTCAATAAATGTGATTCACCACATAAACAAAATGAAGGATAAACACCACATGATCATATCAATAAATGCAGAAAAACCATTTGATCAATCCAGCACTGCTTTATGATAAAAACTCTCAGCAAAGTAGGAATGGAGGGAACACACCTAAACATAATAAAAGCTATAATGACAAACCCACTGCCAGCATCATACTCAATAGGCAAAAACTACAAGCATTCCCCTTAAGATCAAGAATAAAACGGAGATGTCCATTTTCACCTTTCTTATTCAACATGGTACTGCAAGTCCTAATCTTAGCTAGGACTTCCTGGAAGAAGAAATAAAAGGCATCCAAATTGGAAAGAAAGAAGTAAAACTGTTTTTATTTGCAGATGACAAGATACCATCCATAGAGAACCCCAAAGATTCTACCAGGAGACTACTAGAACTGATACATGAATTCAGCAAAATAGCAGGGTACAAAATTAACATCCAGAAATCAGTTGCATTGTTATATGCCAATCACAAACTAACAAGGAAATTAAGAAAACAATCCTTCACAATTGCTTCAAAAAGAATAAAATACCTAGGAATAAACCTAGCCAAGGACAGCATGGATGAACCTGAAGAAAATTATGGTAAGTGAAATAAGCCAGTCAGGGAAAGACAAATACCATATAATTTCACTCATATATTGAATCTAATGAACAAATAGAACTAATAAGCCAAATAGAGACAGACTCATAGATACGGAGACAGTTAAGGTAGGGGGAGAGGGTAGGGGTGGAGGGATTGAGCAAAAAGGAAAAAGGACTCATGGACACAGACAACAGTGTGGTGATTATGGGGGAGCAAAATACGGAGATGAAATGGTAATGGGAAAAGTACAATAAGAATAAATACATTAATTTTTTTAAAAATTAAAAATGGATCTGCCTTTTGACCCAGTGATCCCACTCCTGGGACTATATCTTAAGAACCCAAAACACTAATTCAAAATAACTTAAGTACTCCTGTGTTCATCGAAGCATTATTTACAATCACCGAGATTTGGAAGCAGCCCAAGCGTCCATCAGTAGATGAGTGGATAAAACAATTATGGGACATTGACACAATGGAATGCTACTCAGCTGTAAAAAAAGAAGAAAGTTTAACTCTTTGTAACAGCATGGATGGACCTCGAGAACATTATGCTAAATGAAATAAGCCAGTCAGGGAAGGAAAAATACCATATGATTTCACTCATATGTGGAATCTAATGAACAAACTGAACTAACAAGAAAAATGGGGACAGGCTTATAGATAGAGAGCAGGATGACAGCTATTGGTGAAGGGGGAGTGTAGGAGGTGGGAGGGTAGAGCAAAATGGAAAAAGGACTCATGGACATGAACAACAGTGTGGGGATTGTAGGGGGGAGGCAGCATAAGGGGGTTAAACGGTAATGTAAAAAATATGGTTAAAATTTTTTTAAAAAGAACAAACAGCAACATGGCAGACGTAAATGCAATCATCTCTGTGGTTGTAAGTATAACTGGACTGAATATACCAATTAAAATTCAGAGATTTTCAAACTGGATAAAAAAACATAACCCATCTATGGGCTGTTTAAAAAAGACATACTTAAAAGTATGAACAAAGATAGGTTGAAAGTAAATATATGAAGAAAGGTACACCACACAAAACCTAATCATAAGAGCCTTGATGTGGTTATGTTAACACCAGACAAACTAGACTGCAAGACAAGGATTATACCCAGAGATAAAGAGGGTACTTAAAAATTATTTTAAAAGATCAACTAATTGAAAAGACTTAATCCAAAATATATATGCATCTGATAATAGAGGTCCAAATACATGAAGTAAAAATAAACAGAACGAAAGGGGAGGAGGAATAATTCATAGAATAAACAAAAGAAATCAGTAAGGCTATATAGCAGGTTTGAACAAGAGTATTGTTCAACTTGACCTAACTGATATTTCTAGAGCAATACCCTCAATGTCAGAATAATCATTTTTCCAAGTGCACATGGAGCAGTCACTAAAACAGACTATATGCTGAGCTATAGAGCAAGTTTAATAAAATCCAGTTAACTGATATCATATGGAGTACAATCTTAGACCACAATAGGATTAAACTAAAATTAAACAACAAAGATAAATACTAACTAGAAAATCCTTAAATGTTTGGGAATAAAGTAATACACTTCTAAATAATTCGTGAGCCAAAGAAAAAATCATAACGGAATTTTAGAAAATATTTTAATTTGAATGATAGTGTACATATTACACAAAAAATTGGGATGCAACTAAACTAATACTTACAGAGAAATGTGTTACTTTAAATGCATGCATTTCAAAAAACTAGAAAAAGGAATATAAACCAAAGACAATGGGAAGAAGGAAATAATATGCTTATGAATATAAATTAATAAATCAGAAAATAGATATGTAAAAGATATAAACCAAACATAAATAAAATTGAGAAAACCACAGCAAGACTGACCAAGAAGAGAAGAAAGAAAAAACAATTTCCCAGCATCGCAAATGAAAAGGGGCATTATTATAAACTACAGATATTGAATAAAAATAGAAGGATATTATGCTGATAAACTTATGCCAATAAATTAGACAACTCAGATGAGTGGACTTTTTTTTTTTGAGAAATACAATTTACTGAAACTAATACAAGAAAAAATGGAAAAAAATAAGTTTCGATCTGTTTAGGATATATCTGTAAAGGAAAATCTTCTTATAAAGAAATTTCCAGGTCCAGATAATTTGAGTGAATTCTGCCAAACATATAAAAAAATTATATTAATCTTATTTAATTTTTTTTGGTAAAAAAAGGAAATGCTTCTGAACTAATTTTATAAAAGCAAAATAATCCTGATACTAAAACCAAACTAGGATATTAAAAAATAAAATAAAATTCAAATCAATATCCTTCATGAACACAGTCACAAAAAAAAAAAAACCTTCATAAAAGTATGAGGAAATCAAATTCAAAAAAATATGGAAAAAAACTATATCATGGCTGAGTAGGATTTATCCCAGGCAAGGTTGGATTAACATTTGAAAAGTAGCATAACTTACCACATGAACACAATAAAGGAGAAAGCAATATGATCATCTTAACAGAGTAAAAAATGAAAAACATTTGATAAAATTCAATATACGCTCACGTTCTCAGAAAATTGGGAATAAAAAGAAACTACCCCCAGCCCAGAGCTTATTAAACTGAGAAACAGGATATGGGTGTCTTCTATCATCAGGCACCAGATCACATGATTAAAGAAGAAATAGAAATCAGACATATAAAAATTGGAAAGGTAAAGATCAATTATCATTAAATGCAAATAATATTAGTGCATACTTCAAAGGTCAGTAAACTTTTACATTAAGGGCTAGAGAGTAAATGATCTCTGTTGCATTCTTCTTCCTTTTTTTAAAAACAATTCTTTTAAAATGTCCAAAACTGTTCCTAGTTCAGAGCTGTACAGAAACAGTCCAAGGACACAATTTGCAGATTTATACTATACCTCAAAAAAGAGAATTAAGTCAAAATATTACAAACTCAAACAGAATCCAATAAATTCCATTTATATACAGGATTGGGCAAAAGTAGGATTACAGTTGTTTGTATGGAAAAATACATAATGCAAGAATAAACTCTGTGTTGCACATACTCACGACTGCAAACCTACTTTTGTCTATCCCTGTATATGGAAATCAGACAGCATTCACATCTACAAAAATAACAGATTAGAAAATATGAAGAAAGAAAAAGACTCTATAAAGAATAGCAACAACAACAAGAAATAATAAAACTCCTAAGAATACATTTAAGAAATACACAGGACCTATCACTTAAATTTTTAATGCTACCAGAGAACACAAAAGAACATTCAATAATGCGAAGGCACACCATATCTTTGATTCTCAGCATCATAAATTTGTCAAAGATAGTTCATCAGCAACTCTAATGTCATCCCAACAAAAATACCAAAAGGGTATTTTTGGGGAGCTGGACTAGCTAGTTCTAAATTTCACATGGAAAAATTACCAAGAATAGCTAGGAAACATTTGGAAAAATTAGAGTAACAAAGGAGATTAAAACTACCATCTACAAAAACCTATTCTAAGTCTGCAAACAATGTGAATAGAAACAGAGATCACTAACACCAAAAACAAATTTCGGAAATCGATTACAGATCTATGAGAATTTTGCATATTAAATAAACAGTGTTGGTTCAACTGGTTATCCATCTGAAGAAAAAGCAAAGGTGATCCCTGCCTCACAACTGACACTGAAAGAGATACCAGAAGATGAAAACTTTATACAAAATTATAAATTACTAGAAGGAAACAGGGAAAGTATTTGACAACCTCATGTACAGGAAAATAGAACACAATATCCAGAAGTATAAAAGAAGAGAGTGAGGAGCCCTGGCTGGTATGGCTCAGTGGCCAGGGTGTCATCTTGTAAACCGAAATGTCACTGGTTTTATTCCCGATTAGAGCACATGCCTGGGTTGCAGGCCAAATCCCTGGTTGGGGGCATGTGAGATGCACCTGATCGATATTTCTCTCCCTCTCTTTCTCCCTCCTTTCCTTTCTCTCTAAAAATAAATAAATAAAATCTTTTTTTAAAAAGACTGATGAATTTTAATCTGTAAAAACTTTTTACAACTCTTTGAAACACAATGAAAATTTTTTAAAAAATCATAAAACAAAAAGACAAACAACCACGTGGGGAAAATATTTGTAACTCATATAATACACAAATGCCATGTTCCTTAACATATAAGGAACTAAAAGAAAATAAGAGAAAACCCAACAATCTAATGAAAAATTGACAAAAAAAAATAGGAACACATTATTCACAGGAGAAAAGAAATTAGGTCTTGAACATTTGAAAAGATGTTCAACCTCACTTATAATAATAGAAATGTACATTTAAGCCAGAAAAAAATACCTTTTTTTCACCTGTAAGGTTAGTAAAGATTTTCTTTTAAAGTTTGATAACATACTGTATGAACGAGAATGTAGGAAAATAGGCATTCACATATTGTTGATGGGAGTGCAAACTGAGATATCACCTGTGCAGTGACATTTGCCAATTTCTATCAAAATTACAAATTCACATACCCTTTAAATGAACAGTTTCATCTCTATGCATCTATGTTACAAATATTCCTGCACATATGAAAAATTACTAATAAGGCCATTCATTGTAACAACATAGCAATGACTTTAGTTGGAAACAACATAAATGCTTTATCATCAGTATAAATTTTTATCTATATAATGGAATACTATGCATCAGCTATTAATAAGTGTTCAGCAGTTATTGGTGCTGATGCAGAAAAGTTGCTAGGATACAATGTCAAGTGAAAAAAGCAAGGTATAGAACTATATATGTATACTATACTATCATGTGTGTGTATGCGTATCAAGAAGCTAGTAGCTGTGGTGCCTCTAAAGAAGGAAAACAGGTAGATAAGAAATGGGAATGGAAGGGGGGCTCTTCCTTTCCACTAAATATATATTTTGTGTGTACAATAGAAATGTAGAACCCGTTTATAAAATAAATAAGGTGACATGTTCAATTATAGAAAACAAAAATATTAAGGAAGAAAAATTATAATCTCACTATCAAAGATAACAACATTTTGGTGGTTACTTTCCTTTTTTCCCCTGAGCTTATAATTTTTTAGTGGTGGATGTGCTAAGCCTCCACCATGTATGATTTTGATCATTTTCTTTAATATTATATAATGAACATTTTTATTTCAAAATGTTTTCATCTAATGCAAATTTCTAATTTTTTACTGGTTCAGAAGTGGGATTATATTGATACTTTCATTTCATGGTACATTACATATACAGTATCTTCTCAGGAAGAAAAACTTCTGCATGTAACACAAGTTAGTGGCACTCAGCACCTGGCCCAAGTTTATCAAAGAAAGGAGCTGGATAATATGGGCAATCTCTTCATAAGGTATAATATCTGGGAGGAAGAGAGAAATGGAAGCGACTATGTATCTCTTAATAGAAGCCCCTTCGTGGTAAAGCAGAAGGAGGACATTACCAATCACCCAGCAGGGCAAACCTCCCAGGACCCTGCCAGAGGAAGGCTCAGGGAACCAGAGCCAGGGCCACCAAGAATGCGGCCCAAGTCCTTCACTGTGCCACGGGGTCGTATTTGCGATCAGCGGGGACCCTTATGATACAGAATTCGCTATCAGTGAGGGCCCAAGGAATATATTTCACATACATTTTTGAGTACCCACTAAGAGATGGTAATTGACTAGGCACTAGGAATCAAAGATAAATAAGATAAAAACTCTTGCCTCAGTGGGCTTCTACTCTGGTAGAAAAGCTCTCTGTGGGAGCAATTACAGAGCAGTGTAATGAGCGCTACACAAAAGTGTGCAGAAGGAGGGGCGGGGGGCAGGTGGAGTTGGAGGGGAGGAAGACCTAAGTACTTGGCGCATGAGAGCTGGAGCTGACCTTGCCTCTTCGGTGTCAGAACGCACGTGCTGAGTACTGGGGATGCGGCAATGGTGCGAGATGATTTCTGTTTCTGGATATTTGACTTGCCCCCTGAAGAGTCTTTGTACCCTGCTTCTTGGTGTTTCTCAAAAGCAGAGTCTCCAACAAATGTTTATCTGTAAATGTGATCTTAGGGATCGAGGAAGTGAAAACAGAGGAAGAGGGAGAAGCTGATACAAGAATGCTTTATCCAGTTGGCCACCCTGAAGCCTACTGATGCTCATTCGAGAATCCTCTGAGGAGCTTGTGAAAAGCCACAACTCAGAACCACAACCGTGGAGAACCAAAGGAGGAAATGTTTACCTCCAACTCATCAACCCATCACTCAAGGGTGGCCCCACAATTGGGCTTGTGTGACTCCGAAGGGAATAAGAAATAGGAGGTGCAGGCCAGTTGAGTGAGGTGCTGCCAGGGCACCTGGACAATGCTGGGCAAAGCCTGTGTAGAGCTGGCTGCTGCACAGAAGCTAGCACGTGAAGCGAGCGCGACAAAGGCCCTGGGAGGGAGAGCACCGTGCACGCTTGTTTTGCTCCAGCACCATTGGGGGACAGGGTGCATTTAGAGGCTCAAATAGACTGAGTGGAGAAAAAAACTGAGAAAAGTCCTGAATCCAGATTAGATACTAGGGACATACCTTGAGTTGAAATGAGGGTACAATAGGCTTTACCTCATAGGGTTGCCATGTGAGGTACCAGACCCGAGAGGAAACATTGGTAAATGCTGACTTTCCCTCACAATAAACTGGGGAGAGGATTTCACTATCCCTAAGGAGAATTCAGGGTGAGACACCCAGTTCAAATTTACCTGGCTTTTACCCAACTGTAGTTCTTTTACTATTATTTTTTTTATCCTCACATGAGGATATGCTTATTGATTTCAGAGAGAGGGGATGGGAGAGGAAGACAGAGAGAGAGAGAGAGAAATATCAATGTGAGACAGAAACTTTGATCAGTTGCCTCCTATACAAGCCTTGACTACGACCTAGCCCACAACCCAGGGGATTGAACACACAACCTTTTGGCGCATGGGACAATGCTCCAACCAACTGAGCCACCTGGCCAGGGTCCAACTGTAGTTCTTTTAAAGGTGGAGATAGTGGTCTTTTAAATTTTATAACACATAAAATACAAGCACAAAACTCAGGGCTTAGATATAGTAAATGCTTAAGGGGAAACTAACATTTTGCTCAGCGTCTTTTATGTACCAAAGACTGTGCTCAGTAATATATATATAAAATTTCATTTGATAGTATCGATGATCCTGTGACACAGGTGCCATTGTAATCTGTCTCTATAGATAAAGACATGAAGATTTAGACATGTTAAAAAATGTATCTGAAATCACACAAGTAGTACAATGGACACAGAATTTAAACCCAGATCTGATTCCCAAACTCAGAGATGTTTTTTCACCTCCCACATTGTTTGCTATACTAATTTCCTAAGACTGACCCAACTAAGTGACACTAACTGGGAAGCCTAAGAAAACAGAAATTTATTATCCAACAGCTCTGGAGGCCAGAAGTCCAAAATCAAGGTTGTCAGCTCAGCCGTGTTCCCGCTAAGGCCTGTGGGAGAGGACCCTCCCTGGCCTCATCCAGTCTTCTTGTGGCGGAAGTTGATCCTCGATGTCCTTGGTTTGCAGCGTGCACTTCAGTCTCTCTCTGTCCTCACATGGCGCTCTCTTCCTGTGTGTCTGTCCTCTTCTTCTCTTCCTATAAGGACATCAGTGATGGACTAAGGGCCCACCCTATTCCATGACCCTAATTTCCATGTAAAGTCACTTCCTAAGGTACTGGAGTTTAGGTACAATTCAACTCATAACACTTGCTTGATTTACATTTGGTGAAAAAATTAATAGATGAATGAACAAATGAATGGGAATAGATTGGCTTGACTGAAAATGAGAGGTATAGCTGATTAATAATCCCCCACTGGTACACAGCTTTTTACTTTATATACAATTTCATATTGGTCATTTTCATTTGTTCCCAATGAGAATTTCTGAAAAAGAAATCATTTCAACTTTTGTCTGGTGGAGGAAGGCAATCTTGTCCGCCCCTGTTCCCATATGTGTTTTTATTCATATTCAAGGTTGTGTATTTTAATTCATTTAATCTTTACTATAATCCTGTGGAGTACAAAATCACATAATTCTCATTTCATGGATGGGGAAACTGAGGTGCAGAGGGGTTATGTGGCAAGCCAGCCCTGTTAATTAGCAACAAAACCATGACTGCAGCCCGGAACTTTGGCCCCGCAGCTATTTTTCTTCTTATAAAAAATGATCTTGTTTCATCACACATGTAATATATAAACGTCTGTTCACTGTAATTTTTTTCACATAATACAGAATTGCATAAACCAAAATAGTAAAGCCCCTTCCCATCCCCAGTCCATTCCCAGGCCCTGTCTCCTCCCAGGAGGTGACTATACTTGCAGCCTTACATTTTTTCTCTACATTTAGTCTCCAATATGTATATTTATGCCTAATTTTAGGGCTTGCTTTTTATTTACATAAACTCTTCATGCTGTTCTGGTACTGGTGTTTTCCACTTAACAACACCCTGGAGATTTCTTTTTCACGCATCAGCAAAGCTGCTTCTCACCCAGGGTGTATCGGTCCGGCGCCGGGGCCAGCTTCCGGCTGCACAGGGCAGGCATCTTCTCCTCCTGCTCAGCTCCCACGCTCAAGCAGGGGCTGCATATTTGGAACACTGCCCTGTGTCTACAGGTTTGTTTTATTCATTTGAACTGCTGTATAGTGCTCCAGAATACAAAGCTGACATTTTATGAAATTCTGTACTATTCGTCCACATTTCGGTTTTTCAGTTTTCTTATTTCAGACCACATTGCCCCTGCATCCTGTACCCAGCTTTTGTGAACATTGTGTTCCTGCCCCACAGTGGAGCAGCCCTGAGAATCTGGAGTACCTAGGACATGGTCCCATGCTCCTGCACATGAGGTCGCCCGGGGAGACTCTGAACCAATACCTATACCTGAGCTTCCCTTCCAGGTCGGTCCCAGAGACCAGGAATTTTTTTTTTTCCGAGATTCCATAAGTGATTCGAATACACAGTTGAGGTTAATAACCATCGACAAAAGACCTCTAAGCCTATCTTTTATAAAGGACCTAACAAAAGATTTGGAACCTGAAAACAAAAAATATTAACAAAAGACAGGCAGGGAGGAAAGAAAAAGGAAGGGGAGGGAAGTGAAGACAGTTGATCCCATCCCTGAGATGCTGAGCTGAGCCTACCCATCTGCAGCCTAGGAGGTGCCCCCACAGGTAAGATTTACCTTTTTCCAGGGGCCCCATCTTCTCCTATGCCTCTCCCTACATATTCACTCTCACCAAACCAGGCCCAACTTTAAAATGGTGCTTCCCAACCTTTGTTAAGGTAAGAACCCCTAACATCAGGGACTTCGAGAGTGGTGATGCTGCAAAAGGTGGACATTATGCATCAAGCAAAACCCGCACATTGTACAACACAAGTGAACCTGAATGTAAACGATGGGCTTTAGTAATACTGTATCAGCATTGGTTTATTGATCATAACAAATATATCACACCAGCACAAGACGTTAATAGTGTGTGTGGGGGGGGGTGACTCAGAGGGAGAGTGGGAATATAAGGGAAATCTCTCACTTTCTGCTCAATTTTTCTGTAAACCTAGAACCGCTCTACAACATAGAATCTATTAAGAAAAAAAAGAAAAGATTCTCCTTCCTGGCTCCCTGCCTCCATCTCCCCCAATCTCCCCAGGAGAATAATTGAACCTTTAAGATCTTTTGATTGAGAAATTACAGAATGACCAAGGCACCGTGAATTCCTTAAGCCTTGTAAATAAATGACTAGTTGATCCTCCCATCAGCCTGGGCATGTACTGAAGAGAACGCAGCCGCTTCCCTTGCAGGCCTTCCCATGCCCTCAGCTCCTGCACAGCTCCAGCTTCGCAGCCTCCTCACAGTCACTCCTGTAAGTCCTCCAAGTCCACTCAAGGGTTAAGGACCTCTGGGTGGTGCGACCCCCTCTACAAGACTTTTCCCCTTCCACATTTCCTGGCCCAAGACTCCTTTTTCAGCTAAGGTTAATCAGATTAGAGTTAAGGTGCTAATAACTTGAATGAATGCCATTAAACAGTACCAGATAAAATCTGCATTTAAACAGGGTCTCCCAAAGGGCCGGAGGCTGGAATGTCAAGCATGTGGGTAGGGCCTGAGGAGTGAGGCTTGGGGAGAGGTCCTTCCCCTGGCCTTTGGGTAGCTTCCCACTATAGTTTGTAAAGAAATTTAATAACGTTTTCCCAGTGCTGCTAAGTGTCAGTACGGTTCTAAGTGCTGTATTTACAGTATCTCGTTTTATTTTCATAGCAACCTAATGAGGCCAGGATCCTGGTTTCCTTTTTTGTAGAGGAAGGACTTGAGGTTGGGTGAGCTAAGAAACTGTCAGTATGTGACAGAAGGAAAATTCAAACCGAGTTTGAATCCTATTTTAATCCCTTCTAATCTGCTTCTCCGTAGCTATGAGTGGAAATTGTAGGTAGTAGAATTTCTGTCACTCCTACGTGACAGCAATGGATGGGACATGGCGTGCATGCAGCCTTCCCTCTGCCAAAGCAGACTTTCTTTCCCTTCTCAACTTTCTGCAAGCTCCCCCTCTCCTCCTGGGAGACGCAGCTAGCCAATATCATCAACCCTGGCTGGAGAAATCTTCCCTGACCTGACTGCCTGCAATCCCACTTTGATATGGGCAGCTTTGGTCCTCAAGATCTATAGATGGAACCATAGTGGGCCTGGTGATTGGATCATCAGGATAAAGAGACCAAGATGAGGGTGAAATTCACTAGCTCTGGCCCACTCATTGCATCTAGGAAAGCATTGGATCTGAGACACCAGATATGACTCAGATGAGTCCCCTGCCCTCAGAAAGTTCCCAGTCCATTGGAGGAGTAGGAAGAAAGCATGGGAGAGAAAGGGGAGAATAGGGATTAGGGGATAGTGGAATGGGCAATTTATTTGGCTAAACCCACAAGGAACTGTGATATTGCCTCCCTTCCATTTGAATTACTTTCATAGATCTTCACACTTCCACAGTGACTATCCAGGGTTCCTCTAACCCAGCCAAGTGTTTCATAGATGTGGTCATTTAACTGAAACAGGATAAAGTAACATACATGAGCCATTTCAAACCCAGTCCTCCCCCTATTCATTCACTTATTTGATGAGTGTATATTGAGGGCTCACTCTGTGCCTGGCACACCTCCAAACCCTCGGCAGTACAGAGGGAAACAAAGCAGGTGAAAATTCTGCCTTCAAGGAGCTTGCCTTCCGTCTGGGCCACCAGATTTTAAATTGATAGTGAAGTAGACTTTGGAAGGAAAAGGAGACAGTGTAAAGTAAAAGTAAGAAAGTATTGCATTAGAATAACAATTTGATACAGAGAGCATGTGTGTCACAGGTATGTCAGCATCATCAATTTTATCTGAAAAGCACAGCCCTGTCATTTGAAAATAAGTTAAATTATCAATACTCATCATACAGTAAATGAAGGTGTTACACATAGAGAGACAAGATATCCTATCAGAAACAGGTCCTGCGATGCGCACATGCTACCGGCTAACTTAACAGGGTCACCGTCAGACAAGCCTTGATTCAAATCCTGTTTCTGTCATTTGCTAACTGTGACTTTGGGAAACTGACTTTATCTTTAAATTTTCAGTTTCTTCCCTTGAAAATTGGGGGGAATAATATCAGTCTTAAAGGTTGTGGTGATGTTTAAAAATAAATATCTGTAAAGTACTTGGCACAATGTCTGGCACTTAATAAGCACACTAAGTGGTAACTATGATGATTAATTTTTGTTACCAAGAGCTGAGATGTTCCAAATATTTCTTACTTTAACCATGAGGGTAGAAAGCATAAATACTTATATCTAAGACATTTTATGTTTATATATAAAGCATTTTACATATGTAATCTTGCTGAATCCTCATAGCAAATCTAAGAGTTGGGTATTATTTTGGGACATTTTCCTGGGAACATTATCTATTTTTCATACTGGCACAGGCCTGGGTTGCGGGCCAGGTCTCCAATTGGGAGTGTCAGGGAGGCAACAAGTGAATGTACCTCTCTCACCTTAATCTTTCTCTCCTTCTCTTTCTCCCTCCCTTCCCTTCTCTCTAAAAAATAAATAAATAAAATCTTAAAAAAATAAAGAAAGAAAATTGAAACTAAGTGATATATTAAAGGCCATACATGGTAAGAACATAACCAAGAAACCTGAGCCCAAATTCTAAATTCTTTTCACTCTTAAAATAAAGTGAGGATGGTGTTTGATAGGAGCTATTCGAAGCCCATCCTACCCTTGGAATTCACTGGCCAGACCCAGAGCCCAGGCTCGGCCTTCTCTGCTGGGAAACTGAGCAGCCAGCACCCACAGCGCCCATCATGACAAGCAGGTTCTAGTAATTCCAATAAGGAAGAAGGAAGAAAAAAGATTTTGTCTGGGCAGGAATGGCATCCACAACTTGGTTAGATAAGTCAATGTTTTATGAAAAAACAGAAGCTTACAAATGGTCCTTTAAACTCCCCTCTTTTACTCCATTTTCTGTTGACTTCCAAATGCCATTCATCTTGCCTTCTCAATGCCTCCCCGGTGTTCGCTTTCCTACCACCCTCATCCAGGCTGTTAGCACGTCTCCCCTGCTGGGCTGGAACTCTGAGACTAGCTACCAGGGCATCCACTCCCCTCTCCATGCTGCTGCCGCTACCAGAATGACCTCTGCTTTTAACTCTTCAGTGGCTTTCTCTTGCTCCCAGGAAAATGTCCAAAGGCTCCATCATGACTTGGCCAAGGCTTGTGTGGCCAAGTCATTGCACACCACTCTTCTCCCCTTCATGGTCTGTGTCCCACCTGCTCAGGCCTTCTTCCCATCCCTGTAACTCACCCTGCTTCCTCCCGTGATGCGGACTCTGCCCAGGCTGATCTCTCCTCCAAACACGGCTACTTCCTTCTCCAGCACGTCTCCCAGTTAGCTCCCACTCATCCTTGGTACATGCTTCTCTCTCCCCACAGGCCCTCCTTACCTATGTCAAGTTTCCATGGGAAATGCCTATTCAATTAGGAATGACATTCATCTCTAAGCAATAAAGAGCCACCTCCCCCCAAGATAGAGGTTTAAACTATATGGGTTGGGGGTACCAGATTGGGGGAAGGATTTTTTCCATGAAACTAGCTGCCCAGAGGTGGGCAGTCAAGGGTCCTGGTGCAGAGCCCTCTTCCTCAGGTTTACGAGAGGGCTTCCTGGGGTCCAGTCACCAAAACACCCATCCTTGTCAAAAAGAATTCCCAGAAGTCACACCCAAGAACTTTTACTCTATCTTATTGCCCCCAAATTGGCTAAAGTCATCCTTATCTTCAGAAGAGGCTGGGAAAAGCAACACTCTAGCTGTGCCCACTATTCCCTCTAACCAAAGAGGGATTCAGTGAGCAAAGAAGAAGAGAGACTGGATATTGAGGAGACAATCAGCTGGCTCTGCTACATACACTTTCATAAACGAGTTCCCTGTCCTTCATAATGCTTTCCCAAATTCAAAGTTCCATGTTCATTAGCTGGAGTGTTTGGGTATTGTACTAATATCTGCCTCCCGACTCATAACAAACTTTGTAAGAACAGAGACTGTGGTTGGGTCATGATTGCACTACCAATGCTTAGCATGGCACCTGGCACATGGTAGTTGCTCTCTAGATAATTGTGAAGTGAATGAATGAATAAATGAATGAATGAATGAATTAAGAGCAAGCACTAAACCTGGGGGGGGGGCATTTTCTTCCTCAAGGCATTTCTGGCATATGCAATTCCCAATGACTTTGTAGGGATGAGGACAAGGTAACAACTTAATTTCTACATAGTTAGGAATTTGCACACAAAAGGAAAGAACCTGGGATGGGCAGAGAACTCTGGCCTCCCCAGAAGCTGCCTTCAGAGGTGGAACATCACCCCTAATGTAGGAGGAGACAAGCAGGAGACTAATTCCTCCTCCCCGCCGGGCTCCTTCGCTGTCGGCCCTCTGTGTACCATTGAACAGTGCAACCTAAGAGGCCAGAGGCCCATCAATTCCTGACCTTGTTACATCATTAATATCCAAGGCTTTACTTCAAAGTGGTTGATTAATTCTCCTGAGAGGCACACATTGTTCAGAAGCCTCTGGCATGCTGGAATCTATATTAGAAAGGGTCAATCAGTAACTCTCCAAAACCACATTTTTCCTAAGCAGGAACCATGGGAGGAAGTAAGTCACAGAATGTTTGTCCTGTAACAAACTTCAGCCATGACCTCGTCAGCCCCTTGTCTTACATACCAGGACACTGAGGCTCAGGAAGACGAGGTGCTTGTCCCAGAGCACCTGGCAAATTAGAGGCAGAATGAAGCCTAGAACTTGGGACCCCTCTTCACACGATGCACCGGGGATCGGCAGAGGGCCAGAATGCAGAGGGCCCCCGGGGTGATCAGGGATGCCTTCCACACGTCTCTGCCCTCTTCTCTCTGAAGATGTTAAAAACAAACAAACTGGGAGACAAAAGTGTCCATCTTCCCTTGGGCAGCTCCCTTGCAACCCTCAATTTTCATTCCCCCAAATTCTCTGACGAAGGATCTGACTTGATCGTCATACCCAAATACAGCTGTGTCTGGGGCTCTGGGCTTGTTGCGTCAACTGTACCAATAGACAAAGGAGTTTCTCCAGGCTGTCAGTGGCTACTGAATTGTAAGCAGTGGCCCCACCTTTCCTGGTCTTAAGACACTTAGATTCTATTGGAGTGCACAGGATGCGTGTCTGAAACCAACGACTGGCAACTGGAGGTACTGACCTGCCCTTCACCCAGAGAGGAAGCCAGTGCCTCCGCTGCGCCTCACTCTACCCTCACTTTCCAGCAGGATGCAGTGCAGACCCTGAGGGAGGATTCCAATGATGTCTGTTTAGCTTATGTCTGGTTTAGTGTTTCCATCTGAAAATCTAAGTTCAGGAGTTCTGGCATAATACTTTATTAATTAATTCATTATTGTTCAATAACTATTCTTTTATAAGTCAATATATGTTGATTGACTGACTAAATAAATGACTTAATAGTACATTGTTGAAGAATGTGTTGAAGATGACTTTAAACAAGATTGCTAAAATGATCATTTATTTAATATATACTATATTATATGCACACTGCTTATCTCGTCTTTAATTCTCACAACAAACAAGCAAGGAAGGTATTTAAAGAGGAAATCATTTGTCCAAAGGCACACAGCTTTTTAAGTGGTGGGGATAGGACCTGAACTCAGTTCTGGCCGACTCCAGAGTCTTCGTTCTCCACTACCTTTCAACTCTGTGGAAGGTGTTTGTCCATGCATACGTGGGTCAGCCCTGTCCTTTTTCTTTTGGGAGTCAAATGAAGTGTGCATTTTTGTTTTCTAGCTTATGTTGTTCCATTTTCTGGACCAGTGGACCAGTAGGCCATCAACTATTTGCAAGAGTGAACACTCAGTATGGGTCAGGTGAGGTGTGGGAAGGACCCTCCCTTCTACAAATAGATAGGAAGCAAGCAGTGGGTATTTGGAATATTTCCACCGGGGAGGTATCCTTAGAGTGGTGGAGCTGCTTAAAAGAAACAGGCCAAGATAAAAGGGGTTTCTCATGCCTTTCACAGATGCTGTTCTGTTAGCACTCCCTAGCACAGAGACCAGGGGCCTAGCTCTCATGTGACAGATTGTTTAGACAATGCTTCATCCCTCTGGTGAAAAGGGTCTTGGGGTTAAATCTCTTGTAAGGACTCTCCCACCATCTCATACCCCTTGAATCACTGGAGGGAGACATGCAGGCTGGTGGCAGTGCGGAGCCAGGATGCACAGAAGGAGAGGAGGGGCAGGCACTGGGCTTGGGGGGGGGGGGCGGCGGGCAGGGGGGAAGGGTGAAGATTCCACTGCGAACCTAATGCATAGTTATCCATCACCCTCTGTCGCTTCTGACTCTGGGTTGTTTACAAAACCTTCACCCTAGTATGCACTGGGCTGACTTAAATAGTCTTTGCTCCTTCCTTTAGAAGGAAGCATTGCTTTTGTTATAGCAAAATCATAAACCTCAATTTAGCCCCCAGGCGGGACACACCCAAAAACTGGTCTGGAAGGGATGGGGCTGTTTCCCCTGTGAATTCAACACCCAGGAAGTGTGGATGTTTTCTCCCAACAGCCTCAAAGACATTCTCCCCAACCCCTCCCACCAGCTATTTATGTGAGTTTATCTATTAGAATCACGGGATGGGGGAATGGGAGAGCAACCTGCTGGGGTGAGCACCACTGATTCAAAACAGGAAGCAGTCAAGACTAAGGTAGGCTAAAAAGGTATATTCAATGTCATTTCACTAAGATCAGTACATTCCGGTAAAGCCTAGGGCCTGATTAGAGAACTTCTTAGGGAAAAATGTTCTTCTCTCATCGCATTTGCTCATTCATTAGTGAGGGAAGGGCGGGGAGAGGCACTGGGTAGAGACCAGTTCTGAGGGCCAAGCAATGCTTATGCCAAGAGCGCACAGCACCAGTAAGCCAATGGCCAACCCCAAGTCATAAGATGGGCAGTTCACCCAGTCAGAGGGTAAACACTTGCCTCTGCCTTCAGCACTAGCCTCTAGTCCACAAACCATCCTCATCCCACCCCTTCCAAAATAAATGTGTGCTCAGCAAATGCAAACTCATTTTACTATGACCTTAAAGAAAGTGCTAGAAGATAGGTGCACTGCCTACCTCCACCAGAAAAAAAAACAAAACACTCTTAAATATTTTAAGCTTTAATATCCTGTATCCCTTAATCAGGGCCACAAGTGCTTCTCCACTGACCAGTGAACTTTGGAAACTAGAGCATTTGGCATGTGCAGACATAAAGAAACTAAGTCGTAAAGTCTTCTGTGCAATATAACCCGTCCCCCTAGCACATCTTGCCTCTGGGCAGCTGTGGGTGTGAGTGACTGAGGGCTGGGGGTACAAGCAGTCCTGGGCTCTCCGATGCTCCCCTGCCTCCGGCTGGCCAGCCGGGCTCCAGGTTCAGTGAGCAACCCTCTTGCATTTATTTCTGTCAGCCTGAGCTGGCAGAAGGCAAAAACTATTTTGCCACTAGCATGTTTTCCTTTATTTTCATACTTTCCTGGATTTCAAGAGTAATGTAATTTGAGGGTGTCTGATTCATTGCAAATAGCTCAGCAAAGTTTGGTGTATGAGAATGATTTGATGGCTAGGATGCTGAGATTCCTCTCTCTTCTTCCTGGTGTTCTGGGCCCCTCTACTCCAAACCCCAACCCTGACTGGAAGCTGGAGAGGATGGACTCAAAAGAGAGCAGAGCCCAAGCATGATGTGAAGTGTATTTAACCCTCAAAAATACCCCATTTCACAGATGAGAACACTGAGGCTGAGGAGGGGCCTTACAGTCTGTAAGTGGGAGTAGAGCCTCGCGTGGCACCGCACCACATCCTTGGGAAACAGGCTGCCCAGCCCTCCCACCCCCCACCCCTGGTACCAGCCACCTGCTTTGCGCCTCATGGCCTCTTCCCTCTGTTTCTTTATCCTGAAGTCCCTCACTAGCCGGAATCTAGAAGGCTCATCTCACAGTTCCCCAACAAAACAGTTCTGATTTATCTTATACTTATGGCATTAAAAGCTTGTCATGTCCTTAGTCCTTGATCCTGGTGGCTTGAGGATCAATTTTGTGTATAGCACTGCCACGAATATTCGATCAGCCCCCTAACTGTGAGTCTGCCACTCTGGGGCCACGTCCTGCCAGGCCTCAGGCTCCCCGTATGTAAAACAAAAGGATGGCACTGCTGATCTCCAAGACTCGTTCTCACTGCAAGGGTGAGTGGATACAACTGTCTGGGTGCCAGGAAATGATGCTGCTCCGGGGAGCATCTGAAGACAAAACTGGAGGACAGGTATACATTATGGCCAGCAGGGCTTAGATGAGAGACAAGGGCTTCCTGACAAGTTGCTAAACAAAACAACGATTACGGACAGTTTACAGATTCTCTTTTTGAGAGACATACAGCTATCACCGTAGCCAAGAAGAGTCCCCCTAAGAAGACAAATCAGGACTTTTTGGCTTGGACAGACACCGCAGAGAATGGACATGAGTCTCATGAAGAAAGTGGGGTAGACGCTGAGTTCTAGCTGGGACATCAAACCTGACCTGCCTCCTTTACAAGTTGCCAGCATCAAATAAGACAACAACTCTAAAGCATGTTCTCTGCTGCTTGGTGCCAAGGCAAGGCCGAGGGGGTTTATTGTACACTGGAGCTGGGGGTTTCTCTCTTGCGGCTTTAGGATAAAGGCAGCACTACTTCACATGGAGGGAGCAAACCACCCAACTGACAAGAGTGCAGGCTGAGAGGTACAAAAGCCTCCAAACAAAACTCATGAATATCAAAGACCTTGACATTAAATTAAGGCATGCAACTTTGGCTTAACACAACAGAAAACTCATCATCATCATTCATCAGTTTTTATATTTGCATTTTTCATATTTCTCACTTGATCCTCACCACAGTGTTTGGGGGCAGTTGGGGGAGATATTATCCCACTCTACAAATGAAGATATTAAGATTCCAAAGGATTTCACAGAATTTACCCAAGATCACTCAGCCACCAAGTGACACAGCTGCCTCTTCTAATTCTAGCTCAAGGTCAATGTCCTTTCTACTATAACCTTGCTCATGCCTGTGATTCACTCCTTCATTCATTCATTTATGTGTTTATTCATGCAACAGATATTTTGTGGAAACAGTAAACTGGATTATATTCTCTACGCAATTTCATGGCAAGATTAGGACATTTTCAATGAAATAGCAATACCATGTCCTTCCTCTGCTCTAAAACCACCCCAAATCATCTCATCTTTAACATCTTTTTCCATGGCCGACAAGGTCTTAATATTTGGCCCATCTCTCTGACCTCATCTCTTGCTTCTTTCCATCTCCGTCTCTATGTTCTAAGTACACTGACCTTTGAGTCCTCAGGACACCAACCAAACTAAGCTTTTTCCTGTTTCAGAGCCTTTCTACGTGCTATTTCCCTAGTACATACACATCTGCACCATTTTTCATAATTCGGGTCTGAGCTCAAATGTGACATCCTCAGAAAGGGTTTTCCTGACCATCGTAGCCCACGCCCTCAACACAGAGGTAATCTCTCAAACAGTACTCTTTATTTCCTTTATAGTATGTATCATTAGCTAGAATTTTCTTATTTGTTTTTAATTGTTTGCTCTGTCTCCCCTGACCCACCCTCAGGAATGTAAACTCCGAGAGAGTGGGGGCCTTGTCTGTCTTGTTTACCGAACGAGCTTCCTGTCCTATGTTTAACACATAGCAAGCACTCAGTAAATACTTACTGAATAAAGCCATTAATTACTGGTCAAAGTGTTTACTGCATTGCATTCAGTTGCACCGTGTATTCCATGCAGTAATTGTTATAAGCTATAGATGAAAAAAGAAAAACCTCCTTTAGGTTCCACTGAAATCTAATTGCCTACAAGGAAAAAGTTTCAGCAGCAGTTGTCAGATCCACACACAGCCAAACCTAGATCAGAAAGAATACTCCCTCCATCTTTTGTTTTATTTGTATGTTTGTTTACATATGGTATCAATTTATGAACACAGTTTCTTCAGCTTCCAAGCTTACCTTGGAGCCTCCAGTCACTGATGAATGCCGACTATGTGAGAGTATCTGTACGTTGTGGGCAGTGGACAGCAACCTCTTCTGAGCAACCATGAAATTAAAAATATTGATACGTCACAGCGGGGACAGTATGCTCAGCCAGAGCTAAGACTTCTACCCTTAGTCTCAGAACAAGACCTATATGAAACAGCGCTGGCTTGCTTTTAGCTCAAGAGTTCCTCTTTCAACAGTCTTTTTCTTCGTGGTCAGCATCTTTTCCTGTCACTTCTCAATCTTTATTTGTCCCTCTTCTCTCATCTCACTTGCTCTTATGAAAGGAGCTAAAAGATTCATTCACATTAAGGTATGAATGACTGATAATTTCCCAAGCATCCCTGCAGACTAAGAGAAAAAGTCACAGGAAGAGAGCTACAGAGGAATGTTAGGCATCCAGCTTTAGTTGGGGAAACTGTAGCAGCCAACGAGAAGAGTTTTGTCCTGTTCCATCTTGCTCTAACTCTAAAGTTTCTTGGGAGAAACACCTCACAGGCCATCTGATCATGGAGTCGAAGAGTTTCATTGCAAGGTTGAGAACAGTAAATTGTGACATGGCCAGAAGATAAATCTAGAGGAAACCTTCAAGAAATATGTCTGGGTCTTCTTAACATCCATTTCTGTGGGGAATTTCCATTGGCAGTGTATCTTAAAGGCATTTGGCTGTAGAACTTTTAACTCTTATCTTGGCCCAGTGATATGGACTATAATTACAGAGAATGAGTGTGGGTTTAAGGAACTTTAAGAAACATAATTATTCATCTACAATGCACCTCTTTACAGCTGCAGGCATGGGGCAAGACTAGCACTGACTTCCTTGCTAAGGGTTGAACAATGTAATGTTAATGTGACTCTGAGAACAAGGAAATAAAGGCGGCTTCTATTTGTTGAACATTGCTTTGCATAATGCTGGTAAGCATCCTATGAAATAGACATTGTTATTCCCATTTTTCAGAAAACAGTAAACTATCTCACCCAAGTTTGTGTAGCCAGGAGATGCCAGAGCCCCAGTTCCTTCTGATTTTGAAGATTCTTTAGTTTTCTTCCTCACATTTGTTAAATCATAGTGACCTATTGAAGAATGAACTTGTAATTCCCAATAAAACTTATACAATTATATCTTTAACTTCCTGGAATAGAAATGAATGTTTCAACTAAGTTTTGAGGCATTTATTTGAGTTTTGGGGGTTTGCTCGACTGATTTCCTTTCTAACAACAAATATTTGCTGAGCAGATACATGCCCAATCCTACTGTTGGAGGAGAAAGACACAGCAGTAAACAGAACAGTGCGACAACCTTGTCTTCAGGGAGCTTGCAGTGAAGTGGTGGTGGGATAGAAGAGACAGGAATAAGGAAAATATAGACTATGTCAGATAGTGGGAGGTGCTGCGGAGTAAAGTCAAACGGAGAGAATGCCAGGGTGGGGTTGTAATTTTAAATAGTCTACTCGCCTCACTGAGAAGAGGTGCGGGGGTAAAGACCCAATGAGAATGAAGTTGGGAGAGCAGAGCAGGTGGCTCCCTGGGGAAAGCTCATTCAGGAGTGAGTGGGCACAAGGACAAAGTTTTGGAGGTGGAGTATGTCGCTTCCTCGGTTAATTATAAAAATACATTAATTTATAAAAAACATCAGTCTGAGAAGTTTTATAGTATAGTAAATGGCATAAAAAGAGGGGACAAATTTTTAAATTTAATCCCTTGAGATAAAATCAGGATCAGTGGTTACCCCTGGGAGCACGGGTGCTGCTGAGAGGGGGTGAGGAAAATCGCTGGGCAGCAGAAAATGTTTCACCTGTGGAAATGAGGGTGGGGCTTTCAATGCTGGTTGTCGCCTGCTCCACACTTAGGAGTTGTGCCCTGCACTCTATGAAGTTACATGTCAATTTTTAAAAATTAAATAAAATAGGCCTTAGTTTTTCACTTCTGGCATCTGAAGTTAGTTACATATTTACAAGCTGCGTAGTATCAGAATGTTTAGTGCATATTTTATGGTTTCTTCTTTGCCTGCCCTGCTCAAGCCCGCAAGTCACTCAGAAAAATGAAAACTTAGAAAGAACAGGGTTGAAGCCTTTGCTCTATGATCTCGGAAGTGTCCGTCATTCTTCTGGGTGAGTTTCTCAGCTATGAAATAGGACTGATGGTAATGGTATTTACCTTCTGGAGCTATTGGGGGGACCAAAAGGAGATAAAGTCTCTGAAAGTTCTCACTTAAGGGTAAGATCACAGAAATCTCACTTAATATTATTAATTATGTATGTAGCCAGTGCTTCACTGGGGAGGACTGTAGGAACACCGCTGTGCGGGTTCTGCAGCTATTTGCTCTTGAGCTTGTCACTCTGCTGAGTATAGAAGGTCCTCCCCACCGCCCCCACCATAGCCACATGGCATTCTACAGGCTGCTGTTACTTTTGAGTAACACTCTATTGGAAAGGGCTCCACAGAGTCAGTTAGTCGTACACTAAAATCTTAGAGGGTTTAATCCATAGCCTTTTCCATTACCACCATCTCAACCCCACAGGGTTCAGATGAGAGTCCCTGGGCAGAGAGACCAAGGTGAGAGGCACAGACCCTGCTGTGCGGAGAAGTCCATCTTTCCCTCTGTGGGCAAGACCTGAGACTAAATCAGGCTCCCTGGCTCCTTTAGGATGCTTTTTCCAAGGGTTCCACTGTTTGCAGGAGCAGTTGGCAGCAGTGGGAGGGGGCGTGTGTGGACATTTTCTGTAGCGAATTTAAAAACATCAATAAAACTGAAGTCGATCAACCTTCTATTATCGTCATGCACCCACAGTTCTAAACAAAATCAGTAACAACCTGCTCCGACACACCAAACCTTATTTTGGCCTAAGTCCTAATAGTTGCTGTAATTACTGTTGAGTTTAACTACACACGCGCGTGCGCGTGCGCGCGCGCGCACACACGCACACACAAGCACATCCCCCACACATATGGACTTCAAGTCAGCACTTTTTCATTCCTTATTCTTCTTACACATTGGATTCTATATGGCAATTCCTTTGAAGAGCTCCAGTTATGTAGTTCTATCCCCTTGCCCCAAGGACTCAGGGAAAGGCCTCTTTCCAGAGTGGAATGGTATGGAACCGTTAAAGCTCTCTTCCAGACACAGTCCACGTCTTTCCCCTCGTGCTAGTATATCTTCTTGCACTTCAGTAATTGATTTAAAGTAAATGGTGTGATATTGTGATTTATAATAAATATATACATTTTGGTCTTCATCCAGGTTTCCTGGCTCACAGCTCCCCAAACTCTTGGAATTTCCTGAGCAATCAGAGCAATGGTAACATCTTTTGTTATAATATTAGGTCTTTTGTTCCTGAAATAGCTTCAGAGCCATAAAGGCGAAATTAGTGTCCTGTTATCCATGTAACAATTTCCTTTCAACAACAATTGAGTTTATGTTAATGAGGTGACTTAGAAAACCCCTAAGGGTGAGGGCTGGTTGCCAGGGGGTCAACCAGGATTGGAGGATTGGAACTTTTTGTCCCCCCACCCTAATTTCTGGGGAGGGGAGAGGGGTTGGAGGTTGAATCAATCGCAATGGCCAGTGATTTAATCAAGCATGGCTGTGTAATGGAGTTCCACAAAACCCCAAAAGGACAGGGTTTGGAGAGCTTCCAAATTGGGGAACTAGAACACATCCGTGTGCCAGGGGGTTGGTGAACAGTGTCTCTCTTTAATATCCTTTGTAATAAACTGGTGATGTAGCAAGTAAAGAGGTTTCCTGAGTTCTGTGAGCCAGCCTAGCGAATTAATTGAACCCAAGGAGGCAGGTCGTGGGAACTTCTGATTTACAGTCAATGGGTCAGAAGCACAGGTAACAATCTGGACTTTGGACTGATGTCAGAAGTAGAGGCATTTTTTGGGGGACTGAGCCCGTGACCTGAAGAACATGATGCTCTCTCCAGGTCCAGAGCATCAGCACTGAGCTAAATTGGTAGGACACAGAGCCAGAGTCCACTGAGAACTGCAGAACGGTTCGGTAGTGCTGAAAAGACATAGGCTGGAAACGGTGACAGCACACTGAGTGTTAAAGTGGAGAAACAGAATTTGAGTGTCTTCAATCCTGCTGTTTTATGTGAGGAGCTAGTATCTTTATGTGTTTAAAATCTAAAACAGTGAAACAGAGCTTCAACTGCAAGGTATAATGTTTTGCTTGGCAATAGTTCATTTTGATTTGTGCATAAAAAGTTTCCTAAATTTGGATGCTATCTTTAATATTATTGTTTATCTTTTTGTTTTCTTAAAATCAAAGACTGAAAACCAAAGAATTGATTAATAAAATGATTATTACATGATTATTTTTTAATGTTTTAAAATATTGTATTTATTATTTATTCTTATAGAGGGAGGAGGGAAGAGAAAGAGAGTGAAAGAAACATTGATCGGTTGCCTCTCGCATGCGCCTCTTCCAGGGACCAGGCCTGCAACCCAGCATGTGCCCTGACTGGGAATTGAACTGGTAACCTTTTGTTTTGCAGGACAACGCCCAACCAACTAAGCCACACTGGTCAGGGCCTATTATGTGATTATTATGGAAAATAATTTTGAGGCATTGTGGGATGAGGTGTAAAAAAAATTATCCCAAGTGTGAAATACAGTAGGCACACCAACGACTCTGTGTATCATTCAACCAAACACACTAAATTCCAAAGGTGGATGTATTTTGCTCTCCCGCTATACATCTTCCTACATTACCATTGCTACCCATCTAGGATGGTGGGATACAGCCTTATTAGGGGGCAACGGGGTGATGGAAATGACCTATGAAATATCTGTTATGATTTCCTTCATTCAAAAAGCACTCATTGGGCATCTGCACTGTGCGTTGGTATACTCAAAGCATTGCACTTGAACCTGGAGAAGGTTATAGTACAACGGGAGCTAAGATTTTCCTATTAATTTCAAAATTGAGAAAAATAGCAGCAGAAGACAGTTAAATATCTTGGTCTTTAAGTGGCTCCAATTATGATATCATTTCCAAAATGCACCTATTAAAAAGGGAGTTTTATAGGAGGAAAACACACAGTTACAATGTAGTAGTTGATAAACAGAAAGTCCATTTATGTTATTATATATTTATAAGATGAGTCCTGACCTGCTGTCAGGAGACCAGTAATTGTAGAGAAACTCCCTCATAATGGAGAACACATGCCCCAACACTGTCTAAGCATTTAGAGAGCTCTTGACGTGCCTCTGGAACATGTGGTAAGGTGCTATTTTCTGATTTATTTAATAGAAGCAATTCCTGCTCATTATTCATCTTATTATCATTGGTAATAATAATAACAGGGTGTTTGAACATGTTACTTTAGCTCTGGAATTAAGCAGAAGGGCAGGCTTATATCCTACTGTTCATTACTCATCTAATGGAGCATGGGATGGAGACACTGAGGGTGGCATGGGGGATGGCCAGGGCTACAGGTGTGTTTTGGGGGCAAGGGGTCCTCCCGCTTGTGTCATTCCTCAGTATGAGGCTGAGAAGATGCTGGTACAGTCAGTTCCTCAGACAGCATCTGTAGGATGTCAAACATCATAGGTAGGATATGCTGCAAAATTGACTGCTGTCTTTGTTCTTGTTTTTTAAGATTTTATTTATTTATTGTTAGACAAAGGGGAAGGGAGGGAGAATGAGAGGGAGAGAAACATCAATGTGTGGTTGTCTCTTGTGTACCCCCAACTGGGGACCTGGCCTGTAACCCAAGCATGTGCTTTGACTGGGAATTGAACCAGCAACCCTTTGGTTCTCAAGCTGGTGCTCAGTCCACTGAGCCACACCAGCCAGGGCATGATTGTTTTCTTTGCTCTTGAACAAGCCCCTGAATTATAGAGATTTCAGTCCAGTTTTGTTCTTCGACATGCAAGCACCATCATGGCCTCTTGCACTAGACCTTCGAAGAGAAAATTAACAGAACAGCCATGACACATAAGCAAGATGGAGCCTCTTATTTGGGACCATCAGACATTAAAGCCAACTTTCTCTCTGTAAGAGCATGGGTGAAAACTTTCTCTCTGTCTTTATTGTCTATAAAGACAATAACTAGAAATTTCACTTCAGTGAGCTGAAGTCTACGAGAGCCTTATCCACATGCAATCTCACCTGTAACAGGTCTTTTGACTTGCTGTAGAACATAGGTTCAGTCCTCATCTGGGACACAAAGGAGCTGACAATCAGTCAGGGATACCAGGAAAAACAGAATCCAGCACTGACCAGAGTTTGACGTTCAGCTCCTCCGTTGCTACAGGTGGGAACTATGAGAAGTGAGTCAAGTATTCAGAGCCACATTTTCCTCACCTGTATAGCATAAACCATAATACCATGAGTTCAGGTCCATTATGAGACTGATGAAAAACTATGTGTTAAATAGCCGGTATACAGAGCATGAAGTAAAAGGCAACTACCGCTCCAAGGCTGCCCCCCAGCTTCTCACCTATTACCGCCGTCCTCACTATGGCCCAGCCCACTTGGGGCCTGGCTCTCAGAGTTCTTCCTGTCCCTCAAAGTCTTGAAAAATTCTCCTTTCCATATTTTAGTAAAGGTCAGACTAAGGAGAGGGAATTGGAGTATTTCTTTATTTCCTCCCAAGGAACTAAGAGATCATTCCCATCAAAACATTACTTCGCTAGTGTTTGAAAACTGAATTGAAGGAAAGTGTAATTACTCCCATGCTTTACATGGGGAAATTGAGGCTTGAAGAGTTTAGAAAGGTACTCAATTGCAGGTAATAAGCCACAGTGTTACTAGAGAGTGATGGGTAGTTTCCCCCTCTCCCAAAGGGTGCTTTCCACTATTAATCATGTTGGTGAACAAGAAAATCCTTTCTGCAGTAGTGCAATGAATTGGAATCAGTATTAATAGAGCTCTTTACAGTTTACAAAGCACTTTCACAAATATATCTCCCTAATTGCATGCAATATTATTTGTGAGATACATCTTAATATTATCATCATTTTACAAAGGAAACTGAAATTCTCAAAGGCCACTTGACCTGTCCAAAGTCATCGTGCTCAAATAAGTCGAGCCCAGGTCAGTGTGGCTCCTGATGCCATTCCCATGTTATACAGAACACATTATCCATGAACATGTAAAGCGACAATGTATGAGTGTTTTGCCTAACGTGTACTTCTTCATCTGCACATCCCTACCTGCCCAGTCCCTGCATTTTTCTCTCTCTGTGCAGCTTCCAGTTTTCAAATCCTTGCTCCACTGTTAAGCTTCCTCAATTCAAACCTTCCTTTCAGATATCAAGGTACCTTGATCCTTCACTTCACCTTTGTACTCCTGACACCAAGAGGGTGAGATGTGAGACTTGCACTTGCATTTTTCTATTTTTCACCTGATTTTATAACCCAGTCCTTCATGAATGATAAACCCAGTTTGGTGGACCTCGAAGCTTATGTCCTTTGGGAAGTCCTCTATTGAAAAGAAAAACAAAATTCAGTACAGAGCCTTGAAAGAAACTTATCTAAGTGAGGGGCCCTTATTGCTCTTGCTTCATAACTTCATAGCTTCATAGGAGATTGACAGAATCCACCTCTGTCCCCTGGTAGGGTACAGCGCCAGGGTGGCTACCCTTTGGTGTCTCTACCCTGGGCCAAATGCTAAGTTTGCAGGCTTAGCCCACTTAACTCTCACAACACAGCCAAAAAGGTATGATGGTTCCCATTTTATAATTCAAGTCCTCTCCAGTTTATTGTTTTCAACTCACATTTGAGTTTCCTCAGCTCAAGGATCCTGCCTTCTATTTCTTGGTGGGATCCCCATTGAACCCAGCACAGTTCTGAGCTCATAAGTGTTTTATGGATGAATGGATGTTTGAACAAATGAATGAATAAAGAGTACATGTTCAATAGCTACTTGTTAAATTCATAGAAGAAAAGTTAATGTTTATAATAATTATCATTTATTGAGTGTCTATTATGATCCAATTCTACCTCATACATTATCACTAATCTTAGCAATCTTGCAGGGTGGGAATTACTCTCTCTAATTTATAGCCAAGGAAGTTGTGGCTCTTAGTGGTTAAGTCACTTGCCCAAGGTCAGACCGTAAGTGGCAGAGCCAGATTCGATGAACCCTAAAGCCTAAGTCCTTCCCACTTCACACTACGTCTCAGAAGCAAGGACCAGGATACTTCCATCAGGGGAACTGCGTCTGGTCTGGCTGGGCAGCTGATCACGATGCCTGCTCATCTCTAATGAGGAGGAGGTAAAAGAGAGGTCTCTTCCTGCTTTATCTTCTTCTGCCTCTCCTGTTCCCTCAGAATCTTGGACATGCTCTGCCCATGCCCTCATGACATATGAGTCTCATGAATTTGAAAAGTGGGCAGGCCCCGGCTGGGTGGCTCAGATGGCTGGAATGGCGTCTATACACTAAAAGTTTGCGGGTTCAATTCCCTCTCAGGGCACATACCTAGGTTGTGGATTGAATCCCTGGTCAGGGCAGGTATGGGAGGCAACCGATCAATATTTCTCTCTCACATCAATGTATCTCTCTCTCTCTCTTTCTCGCTCCCCCCCCCCACCCTTTCTCTCTCTCCCTCCTTTCTTCTCTAAAATCAACTTTTAGAAATACATATCCTCAGGTGAGGATTTTTAAAAAAGTGGGCAAAATTCTCTTAGTGGGTCCACAGTAGGAAATAGAATGAAATAAAAGCTATCTTAGCAAACAGAGTAATCATGCCAAGGAGACCAGGTGCTGAGGACCACACCTGTGAGCCACTGCCTGGGCCCCAGCAGAGGGGATGAGGCAAGCAAGAGACTCTGGTGCTTTGCCTTCTGCCCCAGACTGCTCTGCAGATAAATCAGCAGAATGGTGCCATTTGTGGTCTCTTTGGACCAAGAAGACTCTGTGATCATAGGGGAATGTGAAGATGAATGCCAGATTCCCACCAAGTGCTGGTAATGAGATTTTTCTTGGGCAATTTTTATATGATAAAAATGTGATGGTGCTTTTAAGAGGTTTCAAGAGCCTTAGGCAAAAGATGCTCTGATAACTTTGGAATGAGGCGCTCAAAGGCTTTCACCTCCATTATCTCACTGAAGTCTCTGTAGCCTTCTAGGGCTAGAAGGGAGGCAGTCGTAGTAATTCCCATTTTATGGAGAGGAAATTAGAAGCCAGGATTGTAGAGCCCAAGAGGACACTGTATTTATTCTATAGTTGACTTGACCTGCAACTACCCCAATATTAGAAGTTTCTAGAATCTGCCTTTTCATTGTAGTATAATCTAGCACCACAGAGAATTTGTTATTTCAAGAATGCTGTTTGATGTTTGAGGGGATGGTTATGTTGAAGACGATAATGATGATATGATGACAATAGTGACTATGACCATCACTAAAGACCTAAATTCATTCAGTAATAACAGTACGAAGAACACTAGAGTGTCCTGTGTACTGAGGCCCAAAGACTTTGCAAAGTCCTCCCAGACTGGTGTCAAACCACCTCTGATGTGAGCTGCAAAAAAGAGGGGCAGGGAGTGCAAAATCAACCTGCTCTCTAGCTTATACTGAGGCCTATAGCTTATGGTTCTGGAATTCCAGGTCATTCCCTGAGCTAGCCAGTCAATAATGGATTCCTATAAGGAGGTCTGGCTTTGCCTGGGGCCTTGGCAGTTGAGGAAAGGTGCTGCTCAGATCCCCAAAGGAAAGGACTTGAAGAGTGTGACTAGCTGTTAGGTTCTAGCTTTTAGCTCCCTCAGGATCCACTTTGATTTTCCTTGGACGGGCAGGTAGTACAGAGACCTGGCAGTTTCTCCACTCCTCGGGACCCCTCAGTAGGGCAGCCTTGGCTCTACAGCTTCCTGTTGGTCCGGTAGACCTTGCTAGGTGTGCACTGTGGTCTTATGGGTCCTCCTGTCTGATTTTGCTTCCTCCCTTTTTCTCTCAGAAGTCTTACTCCCCGCAAAATCTTTGGCACCTCAGCACGTGCTTCCTGGAGAACCCAACAGACACACCTGCCTGAACCTCCAAAACAATAGAGGTAACTAGGGCCTGAACAAAACTAGAAGCATCAAAACCTCGCATTTGATAGGAAGAAAAGGGAGAACCCAGGTCACCACAGGTCACCCGACAACTAAGTGGCCAGAGGCATGGAAAACAGCGGCTGGCGGCACCAGGGCTGCCCCTGGGCTATCAGGACCAAGCCAACTGCATTCAGGCAGTAAGGCCACGGCGCCAAGCTTTCACTCCGCCTTCCAAGAAGATGGTGACTGGGGAGGTAGAGCTTCCCCCTCGTCAAAGTGACTTTGAGGCTCGGGTAACCTGTTGCACTGCTCTAAGCCTCGGGTGCCCCATGTGTGAAGTGGGACAAGTGACATGTGTTGGTAAGGTTTACCTTTCACTTGACCCAGAGATGATTCTCTTTTCAAGCCCATGTCTGGATCAAGTACATTGATCTTGACCTGGACTCTGTGCCTGGATGCAGAGACGAAGATTCAAGGGGCTCAGCAATGTCCTGTGCCACATGTGATCTTACAATAGCTACTGGTGGGTATGTAAAATGGTACAGCCACTTTGGAAAACAAGCTTGTCAGTTCCTCAAAGTGTTAAACATAGATTGATCATATAGCTCAGCAATTCTACTTCTATGTGTTTACCCAAAGGAAAAGGAAACATGTCTATACAAAAACTGTACATAAATACTTATAGTAACATTATTCATAATAACCATAAAATGGAAACAACCCAAATGTTAATCAACTAATGAATAAATAAACAAAAGTGCTATATCTATACAATGGAATATTATTTGGCTATTAATAAAAGGATGAAGTACTATACATGCCACAACATGGATGGAGCCTTTAAAATATTATGCTTAAGTGAAAGAAGTCAGTCACAAAAGATCACGTATTACATGATTCCATTTCTACAAATTGTCTAGGATAGGCAAATCTATAGACACAGAAAGTAGATTAGTGTCTGATTAGGGCTGGGGAGAATGGGGCTATAGGACCAGGAGAGCTAAAAAGTACACTTTCTTTCTGAGGTGATGAAAAGGTTCTGAATGTAGCTGTGGTGATGATTGTACATTTATATCTCTGACTAGACTAAAAACCATTGAATTATACTCTTTATATGGGTGAATTGTATGATGTAGAAATTGTATCTCAATAAAGATTATAAAGTGATCTCAAAAAGTTTTAAATGTTCAGCTCAATAAATTATTAAAAAATGAATAACTAATGTAACCATCACCTAGGTCAAGAAATAAACATTCCGAAATTCTGGAGGCCTGCTTACTCCCTGTGAGAATATATATTTTCATTTGTTTGTATCTCCAGTCATCTTACTGCACTTCTCTGGAATAGGCCATTTGGTATGATTGGTATTAACTTCCATCAGGTCTAAAATCAAACTTGGTGACTTTTCCGTTGATCTTTTTCATTAAGCACAGAATTAAGCTCTTTGTGTGTTTTTTAAAATATTTAATTTACTTATTTCTAGAGAGAAGGGAAGGAAGAAGAAAGAGGGAGAGAAATATTGATGTGGGAGAGAAACATTAATTTGTTGCCTCTCAGACATGTCCCATCTGAACATTGAAGCTGGTAATCGAACCTGTGACTTTTTGCTTTGTGGGATGATGCCCAACAAACTGAGCCACACCAGCCAGGGGAAGCTCTTTGTGTTTTATTTTAAAAGAGATTCTGACAAACTTGGACTTATCCCAAAGGAGTATGGACAGCATTAGAGAGGACTAGATCAAAGAAGGAGCACTGAGGACCCAGATCACTTAGTCACTTAGCCAAGAGACATCTTTGGGGGACCTAACTGTTTTCCATATTAAAGAGTTGCTATGTGGCAAATTGGTAGTTATATAGACTAGTCACAGGGATGTACAAAAGAAGAGCACAAGGAATATTGTAAGTTATATTGTAATAACTATGTATGGTGCCAGGTGGGAACTAGAATTATCAGGGAAATTTCACAAATTATATAAATTATATGATATAAAAAAGCCCTTAGTTCTTGATCCGTGATACTCACAACAGTTGCTCAGCCCTCAAAGTACACACACCAGAACTTCTGGAGCTGGAGATTCTGCACCTTCCAGGTCGGAGTCACCTCTGGCGTTCACCAAGACTTCTTGATTCCAACATAGAGTGGAGCTGCCCTCCTTCCCAGCCAGGCATTTCCCCTGAATCAAACCCTGAAGGATGCTGAATGGACCTGTGTGTGGGTGTATATTTTTATCCACACACTTAGGGTAAACTCAGATTGTGGACTGAAGAGCAAGGATATTGTTCAAACTTGGGTCAGCGATCCGTAAGATCACATGTGGCACAGGACATTGCTGAGCCCCTTGAATCTTCGTCTCTGCATCCAGGCACAGAGTCCAGGTCAAGATCAATGTACTTGATCCAGACATGGGCTTGAAAAGAGAATCATCTCTGGGTCAAGTGAAAGGTAAACCTTACCAACACATGTCACTTGTCCCACTTCACACATGGGGCACCCGAGGCTTAGAGCAGTGCAACAGGTTACCCGAGCCTCAAAGTCACTTTGACGAGGGGAAGCTCTACCTCCCCAGTCACCATCTTCTTGGAAGGCGGAGTGAAAGCTTGGCGCCGTGGCCTTACTGCCTGAATGCAGTTGGCTTGGTCCTGATAGCCCAGGGGCAGCCCTGGTGTCGCCAGCCGCTGTTTTCCATGCCTCTGGCCACTTAGTTGTCGGGTAACCTGTGGTGACCTGGGTTCTCCCTTTTCTTCCTATCAAATGCAAGGTTTTGATGCTTCTAGTTTTGTTCAGGCCCTAGTTACCTCTATTGTTTTGGAGGTTCAGGCAGGTGTGTCGGTTGGGTTCTCCAGGAAGCACGTGCTGAGGTGCCAAAGATTTTGCGGGGAGTAAGACTTCTGAGAGAAAAAGGGAGGAAGCAAAATCAGACAGGAGGACCCATAAGACCACAGTGCACACCTAGCAAGGTCTACCGGACCAACAGGAAGCTGTAGAGCCAAGGCTGCCCTACTGAGGGGTCCCGAGGAGTGGAGAAACTGCCAGGTCTCTGTACTACCTGCCTGTCCAAGGAAAATCAAAGTGGATCCTGAGGGAGCTAAAAGCTAGAATCTATCAGCTAGTCATATCCTCCAATTCTTTTCTTTAATAGCTAACCACTCAGCTATACACCTGAAACTAATACAAAATAATATTGAATGTAAACTATAGTTGAAAAACAAAAATTTTACAGAAATAGAAAATAAAAATAGTTATGGCAATGTAAAGTACAGCATAGAGATTATAGTCAACAATACTTTAATAACTGTGTATGGTGTCAGGTGATTACTAGATTTATAAAGGGTGATAATATATACATTGTAATATATACAGGGTCCAGCACAAATAACATCCCTTTTTTATTACAAAATCTTTTATTACAAAATCATAAGCATGTAATTCTGTAACGTAACAATATCACACTCAAGCACACCATATGATGTTTTAGGTGAAATATTCAAATTAAAACTATAAATTATTACACCCATATTATTACCCTACCAACCACACTCAAGCAGGCGTTACTTCTGCTGGACCCTGTATAAATATCAAATCACTATGTTGTATATTCGAAACTAATATAATATTGTACATCAACTATAATTAAAAATAAAGTTTTAAGAAAAGACATCATATGGAAGCCAGGTCATCTGAGCTGTATCACCAATAGGGAGATCTAAGAAGCGAGGAGATAGCATCGGTCCCAATATGTATAGTGTCCAATACCACATATGGTGCCTGACACACAAGCATCAGAATCAGTTACAGAGAGCCTAGTATGTGCTGGGCACTATGCGTTATCTCAAGTCCTCACAGAGACCTTGTCGGATGGGTATAATTACCCGTATTTTGCAGATGAGGAGTTCATTGAGAGCAGAAGAGTTACTGATGGGGCTACATGGCACTAGGTGGCCATAAGAGGCTGTCTAGAAGGGGAAGAAAGGGAAATGCAGATGGAGCTGGTTGCAGGCATTGCCTTTAGGGCCACAGAGCCCCCTTCGCCTGTCCTTCAACACTCCCAAACCCTGACATTGGAGCCCTAACGTCACTTCGAGCTCAAGGCAGAGGTTTTCTTCCTTTGATCCCAAAACCCATTCCAAAGGACCAGGAAACATCTCCCCCAAAGCATAAAGCAGAATGTCCATGTCATGGAGAGGGGGAGACACAAGGAGACTTCGGGCTGCAGGGAGGACTGAGTCGGGGAGGAAGGAACCGGGAGGGCGTGAACACAGAGCCTGAGCTGTGGCCCTGGGGCTGACACTGTCCCGGTGGGTGGTCCTGCCCCTGCCTGGAAATTCGGATTTCAGATTCTATTTGTCTTGAAAGCTTATTGCCAGGCCCTAGGCTCTGTGCTGGATACTTTCTTCTGCGGTGACCTCCTTGGATCCCCACAGCATCTCCGAAATGAGCAACATGTTGTAGCTTATACTTTGGGATGTACTTTTGCACTGTATGAGATACCACTGAGCTTTCTCCATATTGTGTGTCACTGAGATTCATTAAATTTGAACACTGTCATATTCCATTGTGTGAAATATTCATCTTTTAACTTAGTCTCTTACTATTGCTATTGTGAGCAATGCTGCCATGACATGTCTTTTGGTATGTGTGAAAAGTTTATGTAGCTGGGAGTAGAATTGTTGCGTTGTAGAGTATGCAAAGGTTTTCCAATGTGATTTTAACAATTTACACATCCATAAGCAATGAGAGATGTGTGGACCTACATCCTCTCCAACATTTCGTTTGGTCAGACTTTTTAATTTTCCAACTAAAGGAATGCATTTCTCTGATCACTAATGAGCTTGAATATCTGTTTATTAGCTGTTTATTTATTTGTTGCCTCTTCTATGAATGTTTGTCCATATCTCTTGTCATTTTTTTTTTACTGGGTTCTTTATGCTTTTCTTATTGACTTGTAGGAGTTCTTTGTATAGTTTTTAACCTCATCTGTTTGTAACATGCCTTTTCAATTTTTTTAAAGGTATCATTTGATGTTCTTTGCTTTAATACCTCCAAGATTAACACTTTCTGTGTTTGGTTTGAGAAACCTTTCCCTGCTGCAAGGTCTAAAAGATACTTATCTATGTTTTTCATTAAATTTAGAATTTGAAACTTGAGCTTAAAATTTTTTAACTTTTCTTTTTGACAGTTAATTCTATCTGGAGTTGTTTATTTTTTATATGGTGTGAGGTAAGGAACAAATTTCCTCTTTTCCCATATGTGTAACCATTTTTTCAGCTTTATTTGTTGAAGGGTCCTCTTTTCTCTTCAACCAGCCATAGTGCCTCTGTCACATTTCAAAGCTCCACATTACACACGTCTGTCTCTGCATCCTCTATTCTATTCCATTAGGCACTGTGTCCTTCTGTGGCACCACCACAGTGTCTTAATTATTCAATAGGTGTGAGATTGGCCTCTCCTGGCTCTACATCTTCCAACATTAGCAAAGACATCATCTTCTAATCCAGGTGAATTTCCTTTTCCCCCTTATCTGTTCTGTCACAGTCTGAGACCTCCCACACCCAAAGAGCATCCACACACAGGAGCTGGCAGGTCAACTCCTCCCCAGGCACTACCACAGGGCCCTCTTGCCTGGCTCACCCTCCAGTGACCAGGGCCCAGAATTCTATACCTGCTTGTCTCAAGCACCAAGCGACTCTGTCTAGGTAACCCCAACACCTCCGGTCACCTGTGGGATCTCTTACAGTATCCCAGCTGGGCAGAGGCCCCATCTCCAGTTCTGTTAAAACCTGTGAGGGGAACAGGTGAGGAAACCTGTGAGAGGAAAAGAAAAACTCCATAGGCTTTGGAATTGGCTCTGTCTTATGGATAAGTAAGTCTTGCCTTCCTAAGATTTGATCTAGCCCAAATTTTAAAAACTGTAATTTCAGAGTTTCTCTTTTGGTGGGGGCAGTGTGTGTGTGTGCGTGTGTGTGTGTGTGTACATGTTTACAGCCAATGGTAGAATAAATGGGGTTTCAGGAAACTGCTAAAAGGGATTTTTAGATGTGCAAAGGGAAATCTCAGAGCTTAGCATGATGTGGAGTTTAAAAGCAAAATTGATTTGTGAGCTGCTTAACAGACATTTTGAAGTTACACTAAGTTGTGATCCCTTCAGAAAAGGGAACCCAGCAACCTAGGGAACATGGAACTAAATGTGGGCATGGCAAGTGAAAAATGTTTAGTGTCAAGGAAAAGCCAACAAGTGTCTAGGAAGAGTGCTGTCTGACCTTCAATATGTAGTTTTTTTTCCCCTGCCCTGAGCCATGCAGCCAGCCCTACCTGACCCTTGGGAAAGTCTGTTAACACCATAGCTTTGTGTTAGTGTCACTCTGGGGAAAGAGAATAGGCTGTAGTCTGAACTCTAGACAAGAGAAAGATGAAAAAGAACAGCTGCCCCAGGGTGAGGGTAAGGAGTAGGGAGCAAAATTTAAGTGAGAATCAAGAATTTCATCAGGGCAGGAATTAGAAGACAAACATGACCATGACAATATAAACCCCCAAGCAGAATCCTAGGAAATATTGGAGAGGGCTCTGGGTAAGGCTCTGGGCTTCCCATGGTACTGGAATTGATGCCCAATTCATATTATTTGGATTTTAAGGCAAAGGTATCAACAGAAGACCAGAGGATGTGAATTCACTTAGTGATGCAGGGACAGAGGGGTTGCCAGGGATGTGATGGTTGGGAAAACTAATGGGGTGTCTTGATGTCTGGCCTGAGCCCCTTGTCTCACAGTTGCTTTGTAGAAGGAGCAGAGGTGGCTAAATGGGAAACCCCAGAAGCTGAGGGATTAACTTAACAAGGTTGAAAGACAAAAATCCATCCTTCACAGGGCTCCTCTGACCTAACACCTTCTCTGAGCAGGGTCCAGCCAGAGTCAAATGTTGGCTGAAATTTTTCTTTCCCCCTCTTTCTTCCTTCTTGCCCACAGGTGTGACCAGAAAGCATCTGTCAAGTGTCAAGTCATCTGGGGTAGGATTACCAAGCAAGCTTGAGTGAAGGAAAAAGTGGCACTGAGTCATATGGTAACTTTATGTTTGGTTTTCTGAGGAACCATTAAGGCACTGGTCTTTTGAGATTCCATGTGAATTTTAGAATGGCTGTTTTTCTATTTTTACAATGGCCTTCTAGCCATTTTCCACTGATAACTGACTCTCTCAGTCTCTCTGTTTTTCTGTTGTAGTAAAATATACAGTTTAGCCATTTTCAGGCATACAGTTCAGTGGCACTAACTGCATTCACAGTGTTGGGCAATCTATTTCCAAAACTGTTTAATTACCCCAAACAGGAACTGTATACCCAATTAAACAATAAAGCTCCATAATAAATTAACAAATACATAAACAATAAATCTTCCTCCTCCTCAGCCCATGGCAACCTCTAATCTACTTTCTATTTCTATGAGTTTGGCTACTCCAGGTTCCTCATATAAGTGAAGTCATTTCACTTCGTATAATGCCTTCAAGTTTCATCCATGTTGCAACATATATCAGAAGTTCATTACTTTTTAGGGCTAAATAATAGTCCCTTGTACATATATACCATACTTTGTTTATTCATTCCCTGTTAATGTAGACTTGCATTGTTTCCACCTTTTAGCTATTGTGAACAATGCTGCTAAGAAGAACACTGATGTACCAGTATATGTTAGAGTCCCTGCTCTTAGTTCCTTTGGGTACATAGCTAGGAGTGGAACTACTTTGTCATATGGTAACTTTATGCTTAGATTTTTGAGGAACCACCAAATTGTTTTCCATAGCAGCTATGCGTGTTTCAGTATCTTTGTATCCTCTCCATCATTTGTTGTTTTCCATATTTTAAAATAGTAACTATTCTAATGAATATGTGGTGCTATCTTATTGTGTTTTTGATTTGTATTTACCTAATGACAAGTGGTGTTGAGATCTTTTGATGTGTTTATTGGCCATTTAAATATCTTCTTTAGAGAAATGTCTGTTCAAGTCCTTTGCACTTTTTTAATTGGGTTGTTTTTGTTGTTATTGTTGTTGAATTTTAGAAGTTCTTTATGTATTTTGGACATTAATCCCTTATCAGATATATGACTGGCAAATATTTCCCCCCATTCTGTGGGTTGTTTTTCCACTCTCGTTAGTATCCTTTGACACACACAAGTTTTTAATTTTAGTGAAGTTCCATTTATCTATTTTTTTCTTTTATTGCCTGTGCTTTTGCTGTCAAAGCCAAGAAACCATTGCCAAACTCAATGTCATGAAGCTTTTCCCTTTTGTTTTCTTCTAACAATCTTATAGTTTTAGCTCTGATATTTAGTTCTTTGATCCTTTTATTTATTTTTTTTAATGTGGAACAAGATAAGGTTCTAACTTCATTCCTTTGCATGTGAACATTCAGTTTTCCCAGCATCATTTATTGGAAAACCTGTCCCTTCCCCATTGAATGGTCTTGGCTCCCTTGCCAAAAATCATTTCAGCACCCATTTGAAGGTTTATTTCTGGGCTCTCTATTCTGTTCCATTTGTCTATATGTCTGCCTTTATGCCAGTACCACACTGTTTTGATTACTATAGTTTTGTAGTATGTTTTGAAGTTAGGACGTACAAGTCTTTCAACTTTGTTCTTTTTCAAAATTGTTTTGGTTATTCAGGGTCTCTTGAGAGTCCATAAAAATTTTAGACTGTTTCTATCTATACAAAAAAAAAATTGGGATTTTGACAGGAATGACATTGAATCCTACAACTTTGCTGCATTTTTTTTTGTTGTTGTTGTTGTTTGGGGTTTTTTTGTTTGTTTTTTGGGGGGGGTGGTTTTTTTGCTTTAACAATTTTTTTGTGTGGAATGTTTAGGATTTTCTACAGATAATATCATGTCACCTGCAAACAGAGATTATTTTACTTCCTTTCCAATATGGGTGCTTTTTATTCTTTTTTCTTGCCTAATTGCTCTGGCTAAACTTCCAATAATATGTTAAATAGAAATGGTGAAAATGGGCAACTTTGTCTTGTTCTTAATCTTAAGAATTAATCTTTTTTTTTTCCACCAGAAATGGGATGCTTTTACTCTGCTGTCAGAAATGAAGTGTTAAACACATCTGGGAAGAAACAGGGAGGCCAAATTCATAGCAACAAATAAATAATTACTATTAAATCCTCCTTTTGGAACAATTCTTAGATGATTAGAACTTATGAGAACCTTGGAGAACATTGCAGCTGAAGGCACAGAAAGGTAAAGTGACTTGCCTGAGCCCATGAAGTAAATATGATACCAAGCCAGGACTAGAAGTCTGGACTTCAGACCCTCATCAAGAGCTATTTACTTTACTGCACACAGAAAAAACACAAAAGAGAGGCCCTTGCAACTTTGAATTTAAGAGAAGGATCCCAACAAAAGTAGGAGAGGCACAGAAGAGGGTGAAGCTTTGGGGAGCTAGACTGGTTTTAAAGAAAAGTCCTCACTACTTCACAATTCAGCTAGGATGTACCTAAAAACAAATTAAGTTATACAATTCCTACTTGTTGGAGGCTTAGGTTAATACATTCATTCATTCATTCAAAAAAATATATTGAGGCCTACTATGTGCCAGGTGCTAGGAATACAGCACTAAACAAAATACATAAGGTTCCGGCCCTCAAGGTGCTGACATTCTAGTGCTACTCACTCCTGATTTTCTCTTTGAAAATTTCCTTTTAAACTCTAATTCTCCTTGGAGTGAGCCATGGCATACAAAGCAGGAAAATTTAACTGAGGTCAGAGATCCTATTAAAGGTTGGAACACAAAAATAACAGCAACAGGGGTAATAGCACCTTTGAGGATTCTTTGGGGACAAAAAGACTATCTGGGGCCTCTGTCTGTCCTGAGGACAATAAAGAGTTGATGGTAAACCCACCCCTAGTGCTGAGCAGTGGCTGATACAGTGGCAGGAGTCCTTCATCTCTCTTCTTAGGAGATCGTTGGAGCTCACTCTCACTCCTTAGTTTGAAAATTCCATACCAAGCCCCAGCCAGAGCTGGGATACTGGCTCTCTTTCTGAGAAAGATGTGGCATAGATATGAATGCCAGAAAATCCTGCTGTAGAGTTCAATCCTGGAAGCCACAAGAAAACAATCACAGGAATGTGGCTGGTGGCAGCCTGACCTACATCATCAACATACTTAGGGTGGCTCCTTCTTACAGCCAGGTCTCTCCACTCTGCCTGTCTCCTTCCTGCTGTCCCACTCTCTGCCCATGCCTGAGCCCTAGAAGGCAAAGGGGAAAGTGCAAAAGCCTTCAGAGGCCAGGAGGTAAGTCCCCAATGAGGTCGGAGATGAATGACAGCAAATGCCGGAAGTCTCGGATTCTAGTCCCTTCCCCTTTTTTTAGCTAGTTTATATTCCTAGAAAAACCACTGTCCTGTTTGTGACTTCAGCTCCCTCATCTGAAAAGTGGGGAAATGTGTTAGATAAGATAACACCAGCTACTATACCAGCAAGGGCCCCAAATCTCAGTACCTTAAGACGAGAAGTTTATCTATCATCCATTTAAAGGCCACCTCGCATTGGGGTAGGGAGCTATGTCACAACATCCTTCAGGGACCCAGGCTGGCAGAGGCTCTGCCGTCTTCAATGTGGCTTCCAGGGATGTCTGGTTGTTGACATGCAGTGGCCAGAAAGGGTAACAGAGGAGTGGAGTGAGGATTTCATGGGAGGTGTCTATCGACCAGGTCTGTAAATGGCACATGTCCCTCTGTGTGCACTCAATGAAGTCATCTCACTGCAAGGGAGACAGGGAAATACACATGAGCCATGTTCCCAGGAGGTAAGGGAAGCAGACAAACTCCCTGCACTGATGGGGCTCACCTTCTGGGGCCTCACAGCTCCATGTGTGGTCCATGGACCATGAGCATCAGCTTTTCTTTGGAATGTATTTGAAATGCAGAATCTCAGACTCCACCCAAGATGTACTCAATCAGAATCTGCATTTTAACAAGAGCCATAGGTGGTTTGTATGCGATTTCAAATTTGAGAGGAATATACTAGTGAGGGGAAATGCAGATGCTGGTCCCGACCTGCGTTAAATTACTCAGCAATGACTGTAGAGTGCAATGAGCCAGACGGAACCCTGCCTCTTCCACTTGCTGGCTGCGTAATCTTGGGCAAGTTACTTAAGTCTCCGTTACTCCAGTGGAAATCTTCCCTTTGCCCACCTAGATTTGGCTCTGTAAGGAGACATTGCCTGAAGCTACTGACCAGCGGGGACCAAGCTGAGGTCAAAATGCCACAGGCTGAGGAGGGCAGAGCAGACAGATGGAAAGAAACTGGGTCCCTGATGACATCATAGAGCTATCAAACGACACACCCTCAGAAGGAACCCCAAGACTCCTTGCTATGCCTGGCAATGCCTGTCCTCCTTACTTGAGCATTTGAGTCAAGGTCTGTTGCTCGCTGCCAAAAATATATCAACCAATACCCCATCTATGCAGATAAATATCTACATGACAGAGTGACGACTAAAGCCCCATGAATGCCTGTGAAAATCAACGGGGTGTCCAGGGAGGAAAAATGCAATGAGGGAGGCCAGTGGTATGGAGTCAGAGAAGAAAAGGGCGGAGCAAAGGAGACGGAGAAAGAGCTCCGGCAGGGGCAGGGAGAGAAGGAGTGCACCTTATGTTCATGGAATGAGAGGTTCAAGGAAAAAAGTACATGGTAAGTGAAATGAAATTGTGTATAGAAACCAAGCTGCTTTAGTTCAGTAACAACAGAATGGTACAGAAGCCAGTGGGAGGAAGGGAGAGGAAATAATTATTTGTTGGTTGACCACCTGGATGATGGATTGCTTGTTTGACAGCTCTGCTACTCCACGATGGTAGGCATGACCCCGCTGTCCAGGACTAGGGAAGCTTTGGCCCTTTGGGTGAGAAAGAAGCATCCCTCTGCAGATATGGAAGCCACACGCCCAGGGTTTCCGGGACAGTGGGGTTTGCAGAATCCTGCCCATTGTCAGACCATGAGTGCTGACACCTGGTCCTGGAGCTATCTTCTGCAGACAGAACATGAAACACAGAGTTTTGTTTATCTCTTGTAACTTGAGGGAAGTCACTTTGTTGCATTCTTGTTACCAGTACAGGGATCAGCCCCAGCTTCCTGCTACTGTCCTCCCTCCTTCTTCCTTCCTCCTTGCCCCTTCAGTATGCTCTGTGCTTCCTGCCTTTGATCACAGGGTCCCCCTTGCCATGGATGCCCTTCCTCCTCCTCCTATTTCTAGTTGTTAAAATCTCTCTTCCTGTCCTTCACCACCGGTACCTCCTTGTGATGCCCTCCCCAGTCTCTGGGGAGAAATCTTCCTTGGTACGTGAGGGCTCCTGTTCTACTTGGTTTGAAGTTCTGTCCTCCTAAGCATCAGGAGGGAAGGATTGGGGGCATCTGTGGTCCCCTGGAAGACAAGAACGTACACCCAGAGAGAAAGTCACCTATACAGATAAAGTGCAAGGCCTGCACAAAGTCTGTCCCGTGTGTGTGCAGAGGGTAGGCACAGGGGAAGTGGCGAAGGGACTTTCTCCTCCCACCTACAAAAGAGCCCTTCCTCTCTTCCCTTCTCAGATGACCTCTAGAGCAGAGTGACCTTGGCAAAGCAGGCTGGGAAAGTCCCCAGATATCACCTAGGAGCAGCTCCCAGGCCAGCCGTGCACTGCTCACTCTCCCCACCTGCAGAGGGTAAAGTGACATCACAGGCCCCCAGACGCATGTCCACTTCCTCTAGAGCCAGGCTCGCTCTGTGAGGCTCCCCTCTGCTTGGCCCTTTTCCACCTCTGCAGCCTTCTCTCCTGGGCTCCTGGCCCAATGTCTAGCCCTTCTCTGCTTATCTTTCTCCTTCTTTATCTGGCATTGTTTCTTTCTCTGTCTGCCCATCTCTGTCAGACGCCGTCCTTGTCCTTCCTCACCCCTCTTCCTCATTCCCTTGTCCTCCCTGACTGAAATGAAGATCCTCCAAGGAAAACAGACAAGCTTCTTGCATTCAAAGAGAGGTGGACAGATCCAGGAGAACTAGGAAACAGATCTTAGAGAGAGGAGGTTTTAGGGGGTCTCGTATGGAGCAGCAGCAGAGGAACTTACGCATGTTCATTACACATGGTTGGACCTTGGAATAAAATCGCTGGTCAGGGTTCAGGAAACCTGAGCCCCTTGCTAGTGTCTTAAACTGGTAGCCTAAACTTATTTTGATTGTGTGCCCCTGTCATTTTTAAAAACTGAGCAGTACCCTCAATATATGCATAGCTACCTATTTCAATGTCATGAATAAATAAAATTGTCAATTTTGGCAAAGAATGCTAGCTGCCTCCTGTTGTCCCTTTTCCACTCTCCTGAAGTATGAAAATCCCTGTGTTCACTGCAGCATTATTTACAATGGCCAAGATAAGGAAGCAGCCCAAGTGTCTATCAGTAGATGAGCGGATAAAACAATTACGGGACATTTACACAATGGAATTCTACTTGGCCGTAAAAAGGAAGAAAATTCTACCCTTTGTGATAGTATGGCTGGACCCGGAGAACATTATGCTAAGTGAAATAAGCCAGTCAGAGAAGGACAAATACCATATGATTTCTCTCATAAGTGGAACCTGATGAATAAACTGAGAAAACAAGTAAAATAGACACAGACTCATAGATAGAGAGCAGGCTGACAGCTATGGCGGCGAGGAGGGTAGGAGGTGGAGGGACTGAGCAAAAAAGAAAAGGACTCATGGACGTGGACCACAGTGGGGTGGTTACAGTGGGGGCGAGGGCAGTATAAAGGAGTTAAATGGTAATGGAAAAAATACGATAAAAAAATAAAAGCTTAGAAAAATGAAGATTATATTTTCCATGATTGAACATCTAGGCAAAGCTGTTCACACTAAGTTCTGGCCAGGAGGATTTGGGCGGAAGTGATGTGTAAATTCTGGAACCTGCTCCCTCTCCCTCACTTCCCCCACGCTGCGCCTTGGGGCATGGACTTGGTAGCAATCCATCTCGGACTCCATGGAGTAGAATCTAAGACCTAGCTTTGGCGAGGCAACCAGAGAGGAGGAGTCTGGGCCTCCGGCTAGTCCGATGGAGCCGAGACTTTGTGCCATCCCGAGCTACCGGCCTGTAGACACCTCTGTCTAGTTTGAGTCCTGTTGTCATGCAGCTGAACCTATATTTTAACTATGTTGTTCTTTTATGATAACATGTACATCATAAAACGTACATAAAATAGAGACTATAAAAAGGGTGATATTTTTTAAATAAACTTTTTATTTTAGAAAAACTTTGGATTTACAGAGAATTTGTAAAGAGAGTTTAGAGAGCTTGCACACCCAGTTTCCTCTATTATTAACATCTTAATTGACTATGGTGCATTAGTCACCAAATACTGATACATAATTATTAAAAAGCCCCTGGTTCACAGTGGTAGTTTTAAATAAATAGAAGTTTACCAGTTTCGTCCTAATCTCATAGGTCTCGCATGCCCTGTGTGTGTGCCTAGGGGACCATTGCTTTAGACTGTTCCCGGTCAGTTCTCTTGCTAGTCCCATCGCCCACGAGTGAGGCACTGAGAAGGGGGTACCAGGAGAAGGGAGATCAAAAGGGCTAAGTACTGAGAAATAGAGGTACTGGTATCACCAAGGGTGAGTCCAGAAACCTTCTTGGAAATCCGATTTTGCCAAGAGAAATTGGGACTGGTGGCAAGAAGGGCCTGGCATTTCCAAGGTGAAGACCACCGTGTGCAGATTCTAGGTGTAGGCCGGAGCAAAGGTGAGGTGGGAGCGGGTGGGACAGTGAGGTGTGATCTGGTTTGCATCAGACATGTGCCCTGGGCAGTAGCACAGAGCAAGGCTGAGTCAGGGCCGACTTCTGCCTTGGCTTTAGGTACTTTCCTTTTTGCAGAGCTTTTTTTTTTGGTCTGTTCTGCTAGGCTCTGTATGTCCTGACCCCTCACTGAAACAGTGGGATTTTCCTTGACCCTGGGGAGCCCATGTATCTGGAAGGCAGACACAATCTTGGAGGAAATCACAGCATGACTCCCCCTTTCAGAACAGGCCAGCAGATAAGAGCTGTCCGGCGAATGAAGGCCTTTTCTGTGTATATATGGAATACACCCGCTGAGTGCACTGCACACCCCTTATTGACCTGTTCAAATTCTGATTCCCGGGGAGGGGCGAGAACCAGGCAGGGAAGATGCCTGTGGATTGAAGAAGTTCAGGAAGAAGGACGCCTGGGATCACCTGCATCTTTTCTCATTTGGAGGGAAGTGAGCCCAGGGAGTTGTGCCCAATGTCGCAGCACCCTGGTCGTAACGTAGGTCTGGCTTAGAGAAACAGAGGCACAGAACAAGGAGGTCACAGGCAGTCATGGGTGGAAAGAATGTAAGGACACTTATGACGTGGTATTGAAGCACCCTGTTCAGTTGTTTAACCTGTGAGCATCCCTGAGGATGGGAGAGGGCTTCCTTCCTTTTGGATTTGCATGTCTTGCTCAGTGCCTGGCCTGCAGTATGTGCTTAATAAACGTTTGTTGAATGAGTTGTCCATCTAAACATACTTACCTCATTTGTGACAGGACCAATGGGATCCCGGGTATCCTGAACCCTGGGGCCTACCCTTCTTTTCACTACGCCACGTTACCAAATTGCTTTGGGACCTTGGTCTGGCATAGCAGAAGTTCTGCCTGACAACTTACTCCTCCACCTCAAGTGTGTCCACTCCTGTTCAACTGAGCTAATTAGAGCATTAGGCTAATGAAGACACATGTAGTCATAAGGTCGTCGCTTTCCTGGGCTGGTTAGCTTTGACCAGGCTGAGCTCCTGGGTCCTAGCCATCTGTTTTATAGATGGGAAGGTACAAACAAATGCAGAGAGTTTTGTTCAAACCTGTAACATAGTGCCTATAAAATAAAATCCAAAATCTTTAGGGCAGAACCGGGGCCCTCCATGCTTGGGCTGGAACCTCCTCTATCTCCAACAATGTCTTTTACACTCTTACTCAAACCCTAACTCTAAACACCCATTTCCACCATTAAATGTGATGGTTCAGTCACATTTAACCTATGACTAGTCGTGCCACCCCCATCTCTCCCTACCCAAATCTTACTGCCTTCCAAATTCTGAATTAAAATCCCACCTCCACTAAGCTTCCTGTTCCCTTGGCTGCCTGTCAGCAGGTGATGAAAATCTCACATCCTCTATGTTCTCAGAGCCACACTCACTTCCCAGGATTATGGTTAGTTTTATATACTTCTGTGTCTGGCCATGCAGAGCATGGATGCTGGCCCCTTGTTTCCTGTCTCTCTTACTCCCATCTCCAGCATTGGATCCAGGAGAGAGTCCTGGTGTACCCCACCCTGAGGGTGGGGGGACAGTGGTCAGTGGCATTTCTTCTGGTTGGAGGAGCAGAGCTTTCTTATTTCTCCACACTCTGAAACAGACCTTCCCAAATGGACCATCCCTCCTTAAGCTACATGAGGCCATTACTGTGTGAGGAGGTGATGTTGGATCTTGGGAACCATGAGATGAAGCAGGGATCATGTGAATTAGCCTGTCCACTGGCAGGAGGAGGAGCTAGGCTGGGAGAACTGGCTGGCCCAGTCCTTGGGAAAGGTCACCCAGATCCTCAAATGGGCAGGAGGATTGGGTTATGTGTTCCCAGGAGGCTCGGTGGGCCCGGAGAGGAGAGAGAGCAAGCGCAGTCATGGCCATGAACCCCGAGCCCCTCATCCTGTTCTCTCTCCTCCTCCCATATCCCATTGCTGTGCCTTCCCTGCCTTTAGGGAGAAGAGACAGGCAGGAGCGACAGCATATGGAAGAGCTCATGGCATGAGGGTCTTCTCTTTTTGGAATCTTCTTCAATACCCTTGTCAAGAGGGGTTCCAAATTTACAATGTGAAATTTTTATTTTTAATCCAGAACAAAACATATAAAGTTCGTAGTCTCTGTAAACCATCTCCCACCTGGCACAAATGAATGATGTGTTAAAACCAAAGTTGGAAACTGTTTCCTCTGTGTGGGTCTCCCATTGCAGGCTGTGAGGATGCTTGTTAGGTCGGCCATCCTACTGGGCGGCGTTCAGGGACACGGTCGATGGGTATGACCTGCCTACCTCTTCCCTCCTCCAAAGGTCTCCAGAGAAACACCCAGTAGCCCCAGGAACTCACTAGCCCAGAGCTTCCGTGGAGCTAATTCCCATCAGCAGCCCTTCCCCAACATCCTCCATGTACCCCATCCCCCTTCCTGTGCCTCTTCCCCCCCAACGCCACTGGGACCTTTGGATGGAAGGCGCTTGGCAGCTCCAGGGGTTTCCCAGGCAGCTGCTACTCCCCTTGACTCTGAGTGCTGCTAACCTTCGCCCTGACGCAGCCATGACCCTTGGGCTTGGAACCAGAAGCATTAAATTCACCTCCCTCTTACTTTCCAAAAAGTATGGGGCTGGCTTCTGGGAAGCAACTGGACTCCCCACTCCCCTGAGCTTTTCTCAACTTCTGACTCTGGGAAAGAACACAAAAAGAGCCTGGGTTCAGCATTCCATGCTTCCTTCAGGAGGGCCCGCTCACCTGCCTGTGAACACAGCCAGCTTTTCCTCTAGGACCGGTCGGGCCTCCCGCACCCCCAGATGAAAGCACAGGGTCTCCACACTATGGTGAGGGAGAACTGGCCCAGATAGTACAAAATCAAACCAATTCCGTTTGGCTTTGGAGAACTTTATGATTTTTTTTTTTTTTCTTTTCCTGAAGGCGACTTTTCTGACTCTATCTGGACAGGAATGGGGAGAGCTGATTCCTGAGGAGACTTGGCCATCGGCATGTCTCAAAAGGGACAATCCACATGGAAATGTCTGAGAGGCTTTTGTCTGAGAACTTTGAAAAAGTCACAGGAATTGAAAAAGTCACAGGAATCAAAAAGTGTCTAAGTGTCTAAGCTGTATATGTTCAATATTTTCTCTGCTTTGAAAACAAAGTCAGAGTCGTAAAATGGGAATGCTGAAGAGGACTTTGAGACCATTGAATCTAACCCCCATTTCATGTAGGTGGGGAAACTGGAACCCACATGGTAGCGAGGCTGCAGCTTAATACAGCCGCCCGTCTCCTCCTCTTCTTCAAAACTCATATTCCCTTTTACCCAGAAACCAACCTACTTAACTGGCCCCTCTCGCCCAGCAGCTTCTTAGCTCCAGAGATTTCTGTCCAATTGCTGGATGTGTCCTTTTTGTGTGGGTCATTATGTACATTTTAATGACTTATTTCCCCTATTAATCTATAAAGTAAAAAGAAATCGAGTCCTTTGGGTTTTTTCTTGTAAACTCCCCCTTAATGACTCATTACCTAATGACTGCTAAGTAGCTGCCTCCTGGCCGCCGTCTCAGGGCTTCTCCCGCAAGTGCGCAGGGTTCCAGGCTTGGCTCTGCTGCTGCCCAACCATGTGATGCTGGGCAAATGGCTTCATTTCCCTCTAGAAGTGGCACCAAGGGAGGGTTCCGGTCCTCACAATCGCCATAGCCACCCCCAAAACACACAGTGGGAAAAGTAAATACAATGCACAGCAAAGCCCAGCTTTAGGAACAAATCTCCTGGTACCCTCACATCTGACTATAACCCACAAGTTAACTTGATGAGCATTCTGGAGCTTCCACTGCTCCCTCCCTCTCAAAGTCCTCATGTGCGGAAGGGGCGAAATAATACCTTACAGAGTTATTGGGGAAGTTAAATAAGATAGCCTGTGTAAAGTACCTGCCACTTTGAAAAACTGTTCAGTACATGTTAGGCGCAGGCACTGTCACTGGAGTTAGGGAATCGATGACAAGTAAAACCTGGTCCCTGCACTGAAATGCTCACAAATCTACAGAGGAGACAGACAGGTCCTTCAGTGATGACTCTATGCAACACCTGATGGAATAACAGCAGGATGAAAAAGACGGTGTGCACCGCAGGAGGGAATAACTATAACTATCTCAAGCGATTTAGGGAGGGAGGTCTGGGAAGATTTCACAAAGGATAAAATGCTTGAACAAGACTCTAGAACATGAGTAGGAGTATCCTGGGCAGGCATGTGAATATAACACTAGCCAGAAGGAACACCTCATTAAAAAAAGCAAGGAAAAAAAACAAAAAACCCCAAAACAGAGGCTTTAAATGCCATAGCACCTTCAAGGTCTGCAAGAAATTAAGAAAAGTGAGAAAGAGTAGCCAATGAGGCCAGAGAAAGAGAATGTGGAATAGAAGAAAGGGCACAAGCTTTGGAGTCAACAAGCCTTGGGTTCCAGTCATGGCTCCATGGCTGACCAGCTGTATGGGTGAGTTCCTTTATCTTTCTGAGCCTCAGTTTTCTCTTCTGCAAAAAGGGCAGGATACCAGAACAGCTACAGCAGTCCTCCTTATCCATGGGGGGTACATCCCAAGACCCACAGGGGATGTCAAAAACCATCGATTGTGCTGAACCATATACAGTATATACTATGTTTTCCAATACAGACCTATAATAAAGTTTAATTTATCAATTAGGCACAGTTAGAGATAAACAACAATAACTAATAATAAAATAGAACAATTGTAACAAAATACTGAATAAAAGTTATGTGAATGTGGTCTTTCTCTCAAAATATCTTATTGTCCTGTACTCACCCTTCTTCCTGTGACAACGTGAGAGGCTTCGATGCCAAGGTACTGAGATGAGTGAGGCGAGTGACAGCGGCACTGGGACATGGCGTCAGGCCACTTCCGACATGTGTCAGTGCGTATGAGAAGGAGGGTCACCAAGACAAGACCGTGTCATGTCTTCCACCAATAAATTTAATGCTCTTTTCATCTTAACTAAGCACGTATCATGCTCTGTGCTTGTAATTGTTTGCATTTTGAGGTGTAACAGCAAAACTAGCACCCATGTCTTTTTCCTTCTTCACAATTTCATGGAGAGAAGATTCCTTCTTACTGTGATCTTAGCAAACTTAGCACCCATTTTTTCTCTTTCCTTATTCAGTTGAAAACTTTCACCTTTTCTCTTAAAGGAAGTGCTCTACCACTCCTACTTGGAATATCCGAATTGCCAGCCTCACTACTCTTGCACTTTGGGGCCATCGTCAAGTGAAATAGGGGCCTCTTGAACACAGGCACTGAGACACTACAGCCACCGATCCGATAACCGAGAGTGATGGCTACTCAGCGACCAACGGGACGTTCTTCAGCGTGGATACGCTGGACAAAGGGACGATTCACGTCCTGGGTGGGATGGAGCAGGGCAGTGCGAGGTCTCATCCAACTACTCAGAAGGGTGCACAATTTAAAACTTATGTATTGTTAATTTCTGGAATCTCCGTTTTAATATTTTTGGACCAAGGTCGACCACAGGTAAGTGAAACCTCAGAAAGCGAAACCACGGAGAAGGCGGGCTGCTGGACTACCAATAATAAACAGCTGTTAGTTAGCGGGCCGCACACACATGGTGGCCTCTGTGTAACTTCTCCTGCTGGGACTCCCAGGCTTCCCTGAGCAGCCTGGCCTTTGTCTGGAAGGCTGTGGGGTTTCAGCCTGGGAGAACACGCTCCTCAGAAAGAGCCACTGGGGTGGAGATCGCCACAGGGGAGGAGGCACCCTTTGTCTGCTTCAGTATTCCAGAGGAACACTGCAGAGGGGCCGGAGCGGGGGTGGGATGCCAATAAAAGGAGAGGGTCATACATTCGGTGGGCTTGAAGGCAAAACTGACAGTTTGGAGAAACTTAGATACAGTGAGTGATAAGAGAAATGGAGAGTGAAGCCCTTACCCGCTGGAATACATGAGTTTCTGTGTGTGTGTGTGTGTGTGTATATGAGGATTCAAGGGTGGCGGGGGGGATGGAGGGTATACAGTCAACACACAATCAAAGTTAGCATAATTATTCCTCTTCTTATTATTGAGTTTTCTTTCTGTGGGGAAACTTGGCCATCCCCCTCCTTTCCAAGATGGAAAAGCCGAGGCCCAGAGAGGCAAAGTCGCTCCCCAAGACTGCGGGGGGGCCTGGGGCCGGGGGTGGGAATCACCAGCAGTGGGGCTGAAAGAAGTATAGGGGACTCCTTGGGCCAGGAAACCAGTGACATTGGTTCAATAGCCTCATGTAGAAATAAGTGTACATTTTAATGTTTGAAACAATGGTATGTGCTATTTAAATTAGTCTTAAAATGTGCCCTGCTACAGGGGCAGGGACCCTTTTATGAGAGGACAGTTGATATCAGGGGCCAGACACCCACTGTCTCCGAGGATGCAATGCCTTGAAAGCCCATGGCATTGAGTAGCAGCGGTCCCACCTCAGGCGGACTTTTCTGTCAACTCCATGTCACTGTTCCTGCAAGGAACATCCTGCTCAGCTAGGTGGCCAGATGGGAGAATGGAGTGAGAGCGGGCACGCACATGTGCAAACAGGAGCAAACTGGAAAGCGCTCTCCCTTTGGGTGCCCCCCAGAGGCTGGGACTGTAAGTGTATGGGGGCGAGGGCTGTCTTTTGGGGAGGGAGGAGTGAGAGTGAGGGAAAGGGATACAGGCGCTCTTTGCACACCAGGAGCAGCAGGTGAGTCCATGGTCTTTCATGTGATTCTAGCCAAGCAAGAAGCCTCCTTTCTTGGAGGAAGAGCCAGCCAGGGACTGCCAGGCCGGACCCAATCCCCCTTCTCATCTCAGTAGGCAGCGTGCACCTTATGTCCTGCCTGCTGGCCCCCTACCTCTCCAGCATCCCACACACAGGCTCCCCAAGCCTCACCCTGCCAGAGCCACCCACACTTGGCCTACGCTGACTGCAGGCGGCGGTCCCCGGGCCTAGCCCAGGCTGGCAGGAAAAGGGCTCCGACTCCCTCCAGCTCAATACCTGCCAGCTGTCGCTTCCCTCCATGCCTACCATGTGGCAGTGTGCAGCCCCACCCCCACCCAGTCTGGTCCAGCAGGCACAGCTTAAGTTTCCACAGAAACTCCGACTTTCCTGGGGTTTGGAGGGCCAGGCAGGGAGGGAGGTCGGGCGGTTTGGGCCGGCCACAGCCCCACTGCTGCTGGCTCCTGGAGCCCCTCTCCTGCCACAGCTTCTGGAAGGGTACCGTCACGGCCACCAGACAGGCTTGGCAGATTCTGGGAAAAGAGGGCGGGGTACGCTATAGTTGGTTCCTATCCCTCCACTTTCTGAAATCCAGAATAACAATTACACCTAAATGTCATTTTTAACCTTTCAAAGACCTTTCCAAATTTTATTTCACAACCCAACCCTTATGATTTCCCTATAAGGAAACCAGGATAATTAGGATTAACACCTTTTGGCCAAAAGAGAAATAGAGCCCAGAGGGAGTGAAATGACTTGCCCGCCCTGTGGCCAGCTAGCTTCATGGCCAGGGAACCTTCCTCATGCCATATTGCCACCACCATTCCTTACAACGTACTCCCAGTGCTTACTGCACAATTGTCTTTACCGCCCAGGCTGGGTAGCTGGGTAGTTGGTTACAGAGAATCGCCCTGATGTGCCAAGCTTGCGGGTTCGATCCCCGGTCAGGACACATACAAGAAGCGACCAATGAGTGCATGAATGAGTGGAGCAGCAAATCAGTGTTTCTCCCCCCCCTCCACTTCCTCTCTCTCTTTTAAAAGAAATAATATATATATTTTTAAATGTCTTTACATTCTTCATAGCCTCCCTTTGCTTACTAGAACCTGGGGGTACCCCATTCAGGGAGCATACAGGGCAGCCCCACCATGTCTGGGCATCAGAACCTGCCCTCCCTTCTCCCCCAATGCAGCCCCTCCCAGACTTGCTGGAAACATGTGCTTTCTGATCAACGGCGTCCTGGGCAAGTCTTTTTTCTTTATCAACACAAAAACTCCTGAAGGAAAAGTACTTTGAGCTTTTCTCGAGGGGTAACAGGAAGCTTCAAAGCGTAAAGGAAATTAGAAAAGACTGGGAAGTATGAGGGCAGAAGAGGACAAGGTGCGCAACACGTGTGCGGCTGGAGGCCGGAGTTTCTGGAGCTCGTTCCTACATGCCGGCCTCTTCCAGTTTCTTGCGTGGACACTGACTTGACCCCAGTCTGGCTTGAGAAGACAATGCCTCCAAGGGTGACCCGTGACCGCTCATTCTAAATCCACAGGACCAAAGGCACGGCGTCCATGCTTCTGCCTCTGCGCTGGCCCCGTGCTGAGTCTGAATCCTAGTCTTAAGCATTTCCAGACAAGGAGATGCCTTGATGATCTCCTCCTGGGTCTCTAGGCTCTAGTAGTTTTGATGTGCTTCCTTCAGTCTAGCCTCAATCATTCCTGCTGCATTTTAAAAAGACCTCTTTTTCTGTTGTCTGCGAAGGAGAGCGGGCATGGTGCCAACAGGCAGGAAATGAAATCACACTGCCGGTCATTTCCCCCTCTTCTTCCCTCTCCTCTCCTCTCCTCCCTCCTCCTCCCATCACCCGGCTGCACCCCCTTTGGGGCTGCTTGTCAGATGTTTTCGCTGTGATGAGCAAAGCCTGTGTGTACAGGGCCTTTATGTGTTGAAGATTTTTGCCGTAAGCCTTCAGGCTTCTCCTTGCAGCTCTGACAAGGGAAATCCCATAATGAAGGATTTCACGGAGCTCCACAGGCTGGGAGAGGCTTTTCTCTCCATCTGTCATTTTACTTCAAGCCTTGACCTTTCCGTTCCCATGTAATGCAGGATGAGGAAAAAGCTTGGGCTGGGGAGCAAATGTCTGGTAGGGACCGTGGACTGGGCAGGGAATGGACTAAAGCCACAGGTCTGAATGTTTTTAAAATGGAGAATTAAGGATGACGGTGCACCCCTCAGGGGGTGAGGGTGAAAGGCAGGATGGGGGGGGGGGCAGTGAGGAGAAGAGTTTAAAGAAAGGAGAGCCGCTGGGGGTAGCAGTAGGTCCTGCGTGCACACCGGCTGCAGAACAGCCTAGGGGCTCCCCAAAGAGCCATCCCTTCCCAGACACTCAGGGGTACAATTTTTGCCAAAGAAAATGAAGACTTCGGATTCCCCAAAATCTAGGTTTAAATACTGGCTCCACCCCCTTGCTTGCTATGACCTTGGGCCAGTCCCTTACCTGCCTTAAGTGTCAGGTTCCTCATTTGGAAGTTAGGGATGGTAATGCAGACTTCACAGGATGACTCTGCAGATGGGATAGGTTACTGTTTGGGGCTCAGCATCACACCTGCCGACAGGTAGCACAGAATCAAGGGAGGCTGCCGGCACTCTCAGGTGAGCAGAGAACCTCAACACCACCTGGAAGATAACAGGAACCAGAAAGCCCTGGTTGGCCTCTCCTGCTGAAACTCTCCGAAGGGGCCTCGCCCCAGGACAAACAGCTGGTGGGAAAGCAAGCTCGGGGCTTTGATGCCAGTGAAGGGCCATCTTCTCACCAACTTTCCCATGTCAGGTCGATAGGGAGACTAAAAAAAAAAAAAAAATCCCAGTCTCCAAGGCTCCACGACCAAATACCCGCCCAGCTCAGCTCTGAAAGGGCAAAGCCTCTGAGATGCACAAGGATTGTAATTGTTTGAAATGTTGGTAACATTTCATCTTCCCAGAGACCTTGTTCATTTATCAGGGTTCTTAAAACCCTTTTGTTCATAAGCTTGTGGTGAGCACAGAAAACATTCTATCTAATATCAGAGCACAGCTGTTCCGCGACAGAGAGACTTAGGGAGACAGCCCCTAAAACAAGGAAGGGGGGAAATTTCACCAGGGATACAAACATGGGAAAAGCAACCAGGGCAGGGCTTGGGGGTGGGGGTGTGGTCGGAGGGGGGCCGGGGGTGCAGAAAGAGAGCCCCTGGAGCAACAGCTGCCTAACAAGAATATGCTGTTCGGAGAAGTGTGAGAAACAGCATTGCCACACTGACAGTGGGCCTCCAAGCTCTCAGTAAACACTGTGACCAAGGCAAGCCCCAGAGCCGGGCTCCTCCTCTCTGTAGGGTTCCTGGCAATCACGCAGGAGGCCCTACCAGGGCCCCTAAAAATGTTTGAAGTAGGTGTGGAGCTCTGAGTAATATCTTCTTAAGGGCCAGTGTGGCTGGAAAAAAAAAAAAAAAGCCTAGTGGAAAACTCTGCCCATCCAAGGCCACAGAAGACCAGGAAATATTTTCTAAAAGGGCTTTGATTGCTCCTGAAAGCACAAGACAGAGGGAGCAGGGCCAGGCCGAGGCGGGTACTGCGTGACGCTAGCCACTGGCTGTGGGAGGTTGGGGCAGACAGGTCCAGAGGGGAGGGTTTATTGGCAGCTCTCGATGATTTAGTCAGTAGCTTCACAAATACAGATGAAGGATAATCATGTCAATGTTGAGGAGATGTGAGGATAGAGGAAAACCATGTCCACATTTATGAAATGTCTGAAGAGTAGAAATTTTTTAAATGTAATTCCATTTCATATTTAAAGCCAAAGGCTAGAAGGGGAAAATAGGTAAGTCAATAGAGGTAAATTTTCAACCCCCAAAATTACCGTTGCCTTGTAATACAACACTAGTATATTCCAGAGGTTATGAACCTGAGCTCTGGAATCAGAAAGACCTGAATTTAAATACCGGTGCTGGTGACCTTGAGAGAATATTTCAACCCCCTCTCCCGTTGCCTGGGTTTCCTCATCAGTGAGATGAGAATAAAGGCACCTACTTCATAGGGTCGATCTGAAGGTTCCTTGAGTTACTACATGAAAGCATTTAGAAGAGGGGGGAACCTATTGAGCCCTGCCTCAAAGTAAAAGCTATGATTGTGATGACATGGGGGTTGTATGACATTTTGTTGCAGTAATAAGAAGGGAACTATTTGGATCTTGTAACACCTCCAGGCTTCAATTTCTTCTGTCTGAGGCATATAATACCTGGGCACTCTCTCTGACATGAACGTAGTGGGTCAAAGAAGCATAGGAGCCCTGACTGGTGTGGCTCAGTGGTTTGGGCATAGTTCTGCAGACCAAAAAGTCGCTGGTTCACTCCGTCAGGACACATGCCTGGGCTGAGGGCCAGGCCTCCAGTTGGGGGCCTGCGAGAGGCAGCTGATCCAGGTTTCTCTCCATCTCTTTCTCCGTCCCTTCCCTTCCTTTCTCTTTTTAAATTAATTAATTAATTAATTAACTAATTAAATATTTTAAAAAGCATAGGAAATGCAAAGGCATGTACAAATGTGATCTATGATTACTATAAAGGATCCTCATTATGCAATTATTTCCGTGTTCAGCACGCATTCTAATTAATGCAAGAACTTTGAATGATCAGCGAATTATCCCACCTGACACCAGAGACCTTATCTCCAGCTTTGTTTGGATCCTGATTTTAACAAATCATTTGCAAAAGAGAGACAGATAAGACAGACAATTAGGGAAATTTGATGATCTCAAGAAATTATCAATTTTTGTTAGTTGTGATATTGTGTTATGTGTATATATGTATATCTATGTGTGTGTGTGTGTGTGTGTGTGTGTGAATGAAGGTTCTTGCATAGTTACACATGGGGTATTTATAGATGAAATTACATGATATTTGGATTTGCTTTAAAATCATCTGTGCAGGAGGGGGGATTAGGGATAGGTGTGGATAAAAGAAGATGGCCATATGTTAATAATTGTCGAAGCTGAGTGAGGAGCACATGGGAGTTATTTAGATTATATGCTCTACCTTTATGTTTGAAAAATTTCCATAATAAAAGGAAAAATAATACTAAAAATATCCAAAAGGAGATCGATGATTAACCATCCGTGATGGCAGCTGAGGACTTAGTAGAGGGTCTTAAGGAGGGACAATCAGGTGGGTGGGACCTAAGGTGGGACATAAGGAAGCAGCACGGTGTGGGAGAGAGCTGGCCAGTGGACAGCTCGCCACGGCCAGAGCCTGGTGATGTGACCGACGGGCTTCATCTCTGCAGGCTTCCGTCTCCTGCTTTCTAAAGTGAGGGGGTGAGACTCAAATGCCTCTTTCAGGCTTAACGTATGAATTTTAAGGATTTCAAAATCAAGTGTGCTTCATGTATTTTCTGAATGGAATATATAAAGCTCACTTTGAAGTGAATGAAACCATTTAAAACACAGCAGACATGCTCTCAGTTTGAAGAGGCACGGTGGGGGAGCGTCTGGCTCAAGCAACAAATCTTTTGGTGAAGTCTATACCTTCTTCCCCAATTTCTTTGTGGCTTCTTATTTGCTTATTATAGTATAAGATGAATTGACCAAAACACACAGAGTTTAAAGAAGTTTTTCCAAAGTCCATATTTATGAGCTGCATGTTAACTTAAAAAAAATTAAAACATTGTTGTTTCAGTTCTTGTTACAAAGAAATCTCTCAGAAACAGGAGTCTATTCTCCTATCTTAGCAAGCACAGAGAAGAAGAGGCAACCTTCTTGGTGATCTGAGTTAGGGGCTTCTTCTGGCTTGAGGTCACCACTGGGCACCAAATTTCACTGTGCCCAGGACTGGAGATGTAGACTGGGGGTTAGAGGCCGAGTCGAGTCTATACTGATGCCTTGGCATCTTCTGGAAGGTACATGGTCAACATTAATCCTTGTAAGAGTCAGTTTTATCTTATATTTTCCTACAAGTGGAAGACAGAAGAAAGAGAGCAGTTAATGTAGTGGTTTTTTGTTTTGTTTCATTTTTAATTGGCTGAGTCAATCAAGGTTTTACCGAAATGGTTGTCTCCCTGAAGCCCTCATTCCCAACTCCTTCTTATGTTTCCCTTTGTTTCTATGAACTCTATCTACTCACAGCACTTCTGACACCAAATGTGTGGGCTGTTTCTCCACAACAACCAATTCTCCAGTTCTCTGGACACCAACTGGGTGTCCTACAGTTCAATTAAATTCTGACACTAACTACCTGGACTTCGCACAGACCCCACAGATTAAGGACTTGGTCTCCAAGGCTGTCCTCACTCAGGACACAGTCACAAGCCCCATGTTGCCAGTTGTAGTCCTGACTGACCAACTATAAATTCAGTGGTTCCCACACACCCTCCTCAAGGTTGATAGTTTGCTAGAGGGTCTCGCAGAACTCAGGAACATTTTACTTACTGTTACCTGTTTATTTTAAAGGATATTATAAAGGATACAAATAAACAGATGAAGTACACAGGGTGAGACCTGGAAGGACGGCAAGCACAGGCCTGTGTGGCCCTGTGGGGTTAGCATGCTCCGCTCTCCCAGGCACGATTGATTAAATCATTGGCCATTGGTGATTAACTCCATCTCGAGTGCCTCTCCCCTCCCAGAGGCTGAGGGGAGCAGTGGAAACCTCAAAGTTCCCACCCTCTAGTCATGCCTGGTCTTTTTTGGCGACCAGCCCGTATCCTGAAGCTCCCTAGGGGCCCACTAAGAGTTGCTCCATTAGAACAAAAGACCCCCCATCACTTCTATCACCTAGGAACTTCCAAGGGATTTAGGAGCTCTGTGTCAAGAACTGCGGACAAAAACCTAATACATATATTTTTATTATATCACAGCTACCCTAAAAACTTGGAATAAAAATTTTTAACAAACACTGCCTACAAATCTCACTCTTCCAAAAAGTACATGATTTTGTCTAGCAAGGATTCAACACTATTTTGTCCTCTCAAAAGCACCCTAACTCACTGATCACTGAAAAAACAGACCATAGATGTCTTTGGACAGCCTGTGAGCCAGCACTTACTGAACAACTACTATGTACAGGCGCTTGCTAGGAGCTCTAGGAGATACAAAGGAGGCAGATGGTCCCTGGCTTCTTTATGCTGAGGACAAGTCAGAGACAAACTCCAAAATCCGATGCCTGGGGCTTCACCATCATGAGCAAGCTCTAGCTTTCTCCTTAGCTGCTGAGGACTTCAGCCTCTTTCCTTCTATGTAATGTGGTGATAATAGTAACATTGGCTCAGGATTGTTGGGAGAGTAAGATGAGATAATCCCAGAACTGCAGTTACAATAGTGGTATATGGTGAGTGCTCAGTAAGTGTTACCTGAGAATCTGAGAAATGTATTCACACAAGGAGACATCACACCAGAGAGCAAATGAACACCCAAGACCAAATGAAGAAGAGAAAAGGGTTTCTGGGGGAAGAGGACCTGGCACTGACTGGGCTGGCTCCCACTGTCTGAGCCTTCTGTCGACTGAGTGACTGGTCTGAACCTCAGTCTACTGGGGGCTCCTGCCCTGAATGAATGTAGGCTGGCCTGGACCTCAGACAGCCTATGCTTTCCGTCCCCTGAGTGGGACTGTGAGTTCTATGGGTGTGTGTGGAGTTGGGGGAGGGGGAAGTAGGTCAGGAAAGGTTTCACGGAAGAGGTGGCATTAGAGCCAAGGCTTCAGAGATGGATAGGGTTTTAGAAGGTTAAGGGGTAGAGATATTGAAGAGGTCGCCTTAAGGATGCCCATTTCCTGTCTCTAAGGGGCACAGGCCTGTGGCCACCTCTCCCTGGGCTGAGCATTGCACACAATGTGTCCTTCCTTCTCCTTGAAATTCCCCTGTTGCTGCCCAAACAGAAACTTACTTTTTCTTGCCTGGCTCTTGGGAGAGCCGCTACCTACAGCCCCTATTCCACAGAACAGCCCTTCTCAGATCTGAAGGCTTAGGTCGTGCCAGCCCTTCCCTCTGGTTTTCTCCCCTCGCAAGGACCAGGTTCTGCTGGTCTCCAGAAGCCACGGCTCGTTGCCCTGTGCTGCCCAGCAGAGGGGGCCAGTCCACGAGTGGGCTCTGAGGCCCCCACTGGCGAGGCCCCAGGCTGTGGCTGCCTCTCATCACCCTCCCCACTGCCCCTCCTTCTCCAGAGTTGCAGGGACGTGGTCACGGGCAGCCCTTTCAAGTTCAGCTCAGAGACTATCTTCTCAGTACCCTGGCCTCACCCACTCCAGGCCATCCCAGGAGATACCAGGTGAAAAAGGAGACAAAAACTGAGAATGTCTTCCTATTTTATCACTAAACATAAGCAGTAAAAGAAAATCCCAGCTCTGCCACTTACCAGCTGGGCAAGCTTGGGCAAGTTATACAATCTTTCTGTGCCTCCGTTTCTCCCTCTGTTAAACAGGGATAATGGTAGTTCCTATCATAGTGTTGTTGTAAGGACTGAATGAGTTACTATAAAAGGAGGATTTGAAACAGGGCCTTGTACAGAGTGGGGCACTGTTTGCATCACGTTGCTGCTGATGTTATTGTGGGTAAGAGGGCAGGGCGCTGAACCAGCAGGCACAATCAACCTCTTTGACCTTCAGTTTCTTCATCTTCTTAAAATGGACATAACACTACCTACTTCATTCAATTGTTGGACAACCAAAGAGATGCTACATGTTCATAGTGGTAATGATTTATTTTAGCACAATGCTCAACACATTAAGTCAGAAAAAAGTTTACACTAAAAATAAAAAAGTCTTGAAATACATACATACATACATACATACATACATACATGCCCTGGCTAGAATAGTAAGGAGCAAACTCGTTAGAGATCTCAGACCTGCGCCCCGCCTCCCCGGGCACGAAGCTGCAGCCTCACCTCTGGTGCCCAGCCCCTCCGGAGAGCCCCGCCTCCGGGGTATCCTCGCTGCGCCTCACTGTGCCTCGCCAGGAGTCTTGCGCAGCACAATCACTGAAGTAAACAGTATGTTTAAACATGCCTACCTGACCCCCAGGAAACCAGGAGAGTAAAAAGAACCCCTTTTAGAATGTTTCTCTACTTAACTCTTAAGAGTTCCGCCACCTGGGAGGGGGGCTGCTGCGGGCGGCACAGTTCGCATGATCAGCCACCTGACTTTGAGTACACTGGTCAGGGGCCTAGGCTTCAGCTTTTCTTGAAAGACGGTGGTTCAAGTCTTGATTCTGCCACTTACTGGCCATGGGATTCAGGTAAATTCCTTGCTCCTTCTTAGCCTCAATTTCCTCCTTCATAAAATGGGAATTATAAAAATTACCTCACCACGGAGTTGTGAACATTAAATAAATTTTTTGTAAGATGCCTAACACAGTGTCTGGGAGATCTAAGTGCTTAATTAATTTCGGCCACTATTATCAACTCTGGATTTCTCAAACCCCTGAGGCTAGCAGGGCATTCTGTTCAAGAAGGTGTTTTAAAGAAAAATCTGGTATCTGATGAATTTTTATGTTGGGGGTCAGGAAAAGAAGGGTGTGGCCAATGGCTTGAGCCCCTGGAATGCTTCTGCCCAGTGGCCCAGCATCTCTGAGACGTGTCCACCCTGCTCTGGAGTCAGCGTCCTACTCTGACTGCAATCGTCATTCCCTTCACCGTTAACACCCCTCCTTCTGCAGAGACGTGAACGCGCTCACATTGTTTCTTCAGGCCAATGGCTTCTCTGGCCTGTGATTGGTACCCCCGAGATTCCATCGCAATCCAGGCATGCCAGCTATGTCAGCGTGACTCAAGTTGTGTGTGGCTGACATCCACACGGCCCCGGAGAAGGCAGGCTCCAGCAAAAGGTTATTTGGAATGCTGCTGAATGTTTGATGTCTGTCAAGTTATCTTTTCGGGGTTAGGCCATTAAAGTTGCAACTAATGTTTTGTGGGACAAACAAGATAAAATCCATGTTGAGTTTCATGGGGCATGGAAAGAATTTTTATGGATGTAGGTTGGAGTTTCTTTCCCCCTAAAACTCTGTAGTGTTTCTTCTACATGGCTATTTCACTTGAATTCAAAGCGGAAACAGCCTCCAAAAGTGAAGCATACAGACTGCTATAGTAACATTCAGTAAAACCGGGGGCGACTAGGTCATCTATAAAGAGCATGGATCCATCTATCTGGCTCATATCATACCAATCAGAGAGCTGTTTGCTCTGACCTTAAATTTTCTACCCAACCTTGATCACACACTCTGAAGAAAAGTTCTTTTTCAGTCAAATCTAAATCCTCCTGGGTTCTATTTAAGTCTATGTCCCTGACATCTCTCCCCCAACCACTCTCCTCCCTCCTGTTCCCCTGAGGTGACCGATGCACCAGATGCTCCAGCCAACACCAGTCAGTTCCTGGACCTCTGAGCATACTGTGCACTTTCCACTTTTGTTCCTGAGTTTTGTCTCCATTACCCAGAACATCCTTCCTTTCCATCTCCGCCACTATTCATCCAACCAAATGATCTAACAGGGTCCAACCAAATAATAGGCGTGTTTCCAGGCAATGGTAGAATAATGAGCAGACAAAGCATCAGAGTCACCTTGGACTCAAGTACCACCTCCTCCATGCAGCCTTCTCCATCATCCACTCAGCTGAATCCCTGCTGCCACCATCCGCCACTCCTATAACATTGAGGTGACCCCTATCCCCCCTCTCTTATATTAAAGTGAAAGCTATCTGTTCTCCTACACACTATAAGGTTGTTGAAGGGAGGGGCCTCAAGACATTCATTTTTTATCTTAGCCCACTTAATTTACAGAGTCAAGACCTCAATGTTTTTCCCCCCATGGACCCTAGAATGCACAAAGAGGCAAAATACAATGATGCTTGAGGGACCATATTTATAAAAGCAAAAAATTGGTGAGAGAGGGCACCCAAATGCCTATTAAATATAGGAAGTGGTTCCATTATGATACCTCCTTACTACTGAAAAACATTCTGTGCTTATAATGAATGAAATACACCTATATGTATTGACACAGGAAAACTCCAAGGAATTATTGTTAATTGAAAAAAATCAAGTCACAGAACAGTATGTTTGGCATGATCCTGTTCAAGTTTTTAAACTCATTTTAAAAAAATGTAAAGATCTCTCTGATGTGATTAGGAAGGTGATGGATTATCTGAAAAAAACTGGAAAAGAGAGAAATCATTTAAAAAAAATCATGTATAGCTTAAACATTTCTTTAAAGTTAACATACATTCATTTACCAATTTTTGATGTCAGTCCAAAAGCCATTTTTTAGCACAGGTCTGATGATTAGAGTTCTACACCATCTTTTATGTGTAAGCCACACCCATAATGCACTGTTTAAGAGTTTAATTTCCTGTAAAGTAGTATGAGAACTTAAGGACAGGGATACAGTCATTGGAGTCCAGGATTCTAAATTAATGACACGTAGAAGCTGTATGACCTGAGCAACTTAAATAACTTTGCTGAGCATCAGTTTCTCATCTGTGACACACAGGATAATAATCATAGCCACAGGTAACTGAAAGGAAAAAAGATGATTCTGTGTGTACAATGAAAAATGCTTAGTGCTCAGTAAGGCTTAGCTAATCTAGGAATATTTTATTTCTCATTATTATACCACAGTAAGAAGATGAAGAAACAGCAGAGGACCACCCGTCATGGCACTCTGGCCACCTTCTCTTTCTGCCTCCGAGATGCTCAAGGTCCATAGATGGCAGGGAGAAATGAAGTTTAGGTGAATGAGAACACGCTGTGTGATAAAACTGGATCAGGTCGAATGGCAACATAGAGTTCATTAAGTTAGTTTTTGTTTTGAAGGGCATTACGATTTAATGACAAAAGGTTGAACATACATGGGAAGGTAATAGTAATAAAATAGAGTATGATATTTTTTGGTTGCAAATGAAAAGAAGCTTAAATACTGAACTTTTAAAAAAAGATTTTATTTATTTTTTTAAGAGAGGGGAAGGGAGGGAGAGGAACATCAACATGTAGTTGCCTCTCATGCGCCCCCTACTGGGGACCTAACCTACAACCCAGGCATGTGCCCTGACTGGGAATCGAATAAGCGACCCTTGGGTCACAGGCTGGCACTCAATCCACTGAGCCACACCAGCTGGGGCTAAATATATTTTTAAAACTTTTAAAAAACTTTTTAAAAACCTTTTTAATTGACTCAAACCATGGAAAACTTCAGCGGTTGGGGAGACTTCAGGAAGACACTTCATCAGCCCTCCTGTTCTAGTTCTCTTTGATTCTCAGCTCTGCCTTACTACCTGTTCTCAGGCTTTGTACTCAGGCTGGCTTCCTGCTAGTAAAAAACAAAAACAAAAACAAAAACAAAAACATGGCTCTACCTACTCCAGGCTTCACATCTGAGACCACATCGTCAAACTGCAGTCCTGAAAGTAACTCTGGACTAGTCAAATTCACATACCTATTTCTAACTCAATCACTCTGGCAAGATGCATGGAGTTATACTGAGCAGGTTGGGCCAGACAGGGCTCACCTCTAGATCTGGTGATGGAGTCAATTTATTGAAGGCTTCTTTTGTGTGTCAGGCACTGCGTTACTTGGCTTTACATGCGTATCCTCACAACAACCTTATGAGGTAAGAGCTACTAGCATCTGTAGTTTGAAATAGAGGCAACTGAGACCCATAGAGGTTAGTAAGCTTCCCAAGGTCGCACAGTTAATAAGAATCATAGTCAGATTATTACTTTGGCCCTCTGACTCCAGACCCCACATTCATAACCACTAAACCATAGAAACAGCCAAGGTATCAGTCCCAAGGGGGTGCTGGATATGTACAGCAGATGATACTTGCTGGGTAAATTGAAAGGGAAGAGAACTTAGCCAGGCTGTGGTGATGAGAAGGCAAGGCTTGTGACAGGTCTTGAGCAAGTATGGGAAAATTAGATCAAGTGAACTTTCAGACACAGGCATCACATTATAGCAGAAATAACAAATATGGAGGTGTAGGTAGATACACTTTGCATCCTTGCACAACCAAAATAAGGATAACAACAAATTTAAAAACAACAAGAACTGTCAGAAAATCTAATTGTATGGAAGTCCAAGAACCAAAAAGTTAAAGAAGAAACATATTCAGACTGGTAGGAGGGGTGGAGATGGGGACCCGGGGCAGAGAGGACGTGCAGCAAGATGGTGGCTTGAAGACCAGGTGGCCAAGGCAGCGGCTGGAGGACTGAGTGGTCCTACATTTGTGTGCGGATAAACCAGGAGGAACAACAGGGAAGCAAGAAAGACCATGTAATCCAGGGTTCCAGCACACGGAAAAAAAGCCTCAAAACCTCTGGTTGTACAAACCTGTAAGGGTTGCAGTCGCAGGAGAAACTCCCAGCCTCACAGGAGACTTCATTGGAGAAACTCACAGGGTCCCAAAACATACACCAACCCACCTACTCAGGAATCAGCACCAGAAGGGCCCAATTCACTTGTGAGCAGTGGAGGAAGTGACTGAAAGCCTTTGAGAGCTGAGCAAGTGGCATAGTTCCCTCTCTGACCGCTCCCCCACATATAGCACTACAATGCAACAAAGTGGGTTGCCCACGTTGGTGAACACCTACGGCTCTGCCCCTTACAAACTCCAAAAATCAAAACTCCAGAAATAGAACTAAGCAACAAAGTTGATAGCTAACCTATCAGATGAAGAGTTCAAAACACTGTAAATCAGGATGCTCACAGAAATGGCTGAATATGGTCACAATATAGAGGAAAAAGCGAAGGCTCTGCAAAGTGAAATAAAGAAAAATATACAGGGAACCAACAGTGGAGAAGATGAAGCTAAGAATCAAACCAACAATTTGGACACAAGGAAGGACAAAGCATTCAGTCAGAACATCAGGATGAAGAAATAATTTTTAAAAAACAAGGAGAATGCTTACGAACCTCTGGGCCAACTCAAAACGTTCCATTCATCTAAATCCTAGGGGTGCCAGAAAGAAAAAAAGAAGAGCAAGAAATTGAAAACTGGAGACTTCAAGATGGCACAGGAGTGAGTGGAAGTCACACTGACCTCCTCCCAGAACCAGTCTGGAATTACAACTAAATTGTGGACAAATCACCTGGAACAAACAACTGAACAATAGCGAGAGAGGAGCCTTAAAACCTGAGACAGACAGAGGAATCGGCTTTAGCACAACCTAACTAGTAAGGAGTGTGGTAGAGACTTAGAAAGGTGGAATAGGCACCTACAGGTGGCAGCACCAGAGGGATATTGAAATAGCCAGTTGGATCCCCCTGAGAAGAGCAAGGTCTAAACCATAAGCAGGGATCTCCAGCCTACAGCACCAGAGCCCAAAAAGCACACAGATAAGAGCCAGATGCAAAAAGTGGCAGGGTTGCTCTCTGCCAGAGACGGGCGGCTGGAAACGCAAAGAGCCGTTTAAAGGGCCAATGCATAACTTTTTATTTGCAGCCACTTACCCTGGTCTCCAGCAAAGGTGGGGGCAGAGTAGGCTGGAGATACCTGAAGAGAGACTAGGGAGCGAGGCTTTGGGGAGAAAACTGAGAAACTAGATGGTGGAATCCCAGTGCTGACTCACCCCCTCATTCCGCAGCTGCCATCTTGCTCAGGCAGACCACCCCCCTGAGTGGAAGCAGCATGAGAGGACCCAATAACCGTGCCCAAAGGAGGGATTCTGCCCAGCCCTGACTGCTGAGGGCAGAGTGACTAGATTAACAACTGGAGGAGACAGACACAGAGAGTAGATTCCTGGAAGTCTCTTAAAGACTGCCTAAGGTAACACGGGGTCAACAGCTGACATCGTAAGAGGCAGATGCAGAAAGAAAGGAAAAAAAAAACCAGTGGTCTCCTACCATAGAAGTTCATACCTCAAAGTCAGGAAGTCAATACAGATCAATTTAAGAAGATGACGCAAAATTTAAAAAAAGAGTCTCACAAATAATAGGAAGACAAAGAAATACCCTCCAATCAAAGGGAAAGGAGGAATCCCCAGAAAGAGAACTAAATGAAATAGAGGCAAGTAAACGATCAGATATTGAGTTCCAAACAATGGTTCAAAGGAAGCTCAGTGAGCTCAGTGAACTCACCGAGAATTACAAAAAAAACAGGGAAAAATATGAGGAACTTATAGCAAACTATATCAGCATGAAAAAAGATATAGAAACTATCGATAAGAAGCAAGAGGAAATGAAGAATACAATTTCTGAATTGAAGAACAGGGTAGAAGGAATCAAAAGCAGGCTAGATGAAGCAGAGGATCGAATCAGTGCGCTGGAGGAAGAGGTAGAAAAAAGCTCCCAGAAAGAGCAAAAAAAGGAAAAAAGACTCAAAAAGAATGAAGAAGCATTTAGGAAAATGCAGGACAACCTGAAATCTAATAATATCCATATAATAGGAATAATATAAGGAGAAGAGGAGGAAGGGATAGAGAACTTGTTTGAAAAAGTAATGATGTAAAACTTCCCTAATTGGAGGAGAGAAGAAGTTGGACAACTCCAGGAAGCACAGAGGGTCTCATTCACGAGGTACTCAATGAGGCCCACTCTAAGACACATCATAATTAAAATGGCAAATATCAAAGACAAAGAGAGAATCCCGAAAACAGCAAGGGAGAAACCTGTAGTAACATACAGGGGAGCCCCAGAATGGCTACTGGCTGACTTCTCAACAGAAACACTACAAGCCAGAAGGGAATGGAAAGAAATATTCCAAGTATGAAAAAGAAGGGCCTGCGCTAAGACTACTCTACCCAGCAAGGCTCACAATTAAAATGGAAGGTGAAGTAAGGTTTTTCCCAGACAAAAGAAGGCTAAAAGAATACACCTTCACCAAACCAGCACTACAAGATATGCTAAAAGGGACTGCTTTAAGAAAATGAAGAAAAAGAGTGAGAAAGAGAGGATCACAGGTACAAAGGGAAAAAATGAATAAGTACCTATCAATAATAATTTTAAATGTAAATGGATTGAATGCCCCAATCAAAAGACATAGGATAGCTGAATGGATAAGAAAACATGACCCGCACATATGCTGCCTACAAGAGACCCACCTCAGAACAAAAGACCTACGCAGACTGAAAGTAAAGGGACAGAAAAAAATATTCTAAGCAAATGGACAGGGAAAAAAAAAAGCAGGAATAGCAATACTTATATCAGACAGAATAGATTTCAAAACCAAGGCCATAAAAAGAGACCCAGAAGGACACTTTATAATACTCAAAGGAAGAATCCATCAAGAAGACATAAACATTGTAAACTTACATGCACCCAACACAGGAGCACCCAAATATGCAAGGAAATCTTGGAGGACTTCAAGAAAGATATAGACAGCAACACACTGATATTAGGGGATTTTGTCACTCCTCTGTCAAAAATGGATAGATCTTCCAAACAAAACATCAACAAGGATATTGTGGAATTGAACGATGCATTAGATCAAATGAACTTAACTGACATATGTAGAACCTTTCATCCCAAAGAAGCAAAATATACATTCTTTTCAAATGCACAGGGAACCTTTTCAAAGATACACTACATGATAGGACACAAAACAACCTTCAACAAATTCAGGAAAATTGAAATCATAAAAAGCATTTTCTCAGACCACAAGGGCTTAAAACTAGAAACCAGCCTCAAGGGAAAAACTCAAAAACATTCAAACTCATGGAGACTGAATAGTACACTATTAAACAATGAATGGGTCAATAACGAGATAAGAGAAGAAATCGAAAAAGTTTCTGGAAACAAATGAAAATGAACAAACAACAGTTCAAAACCTATGGGACACAACAAAAGCAGTCCTGAGAGGGAAGTTCATAGCAATACCTTAGGTCTACCTAAAAAAGACAGAAACATTTCAAATACAACCTCATCCTACATCTTCAAGAACTGGAGAAACAAGAACAAATAAAGCCCAGAGAGAGTAGAAGGAAGGAAATAATCAAGATCAGAGCAGAATTGAATGACATAGAGACTAAAAGAACAATTCAAAAGATCAACCAATACAGGAATGGGTTCTTGGGAAAGATAAACAAAATCGACAAGCCATTAAGCAGATTCATCAAGAAAAAAAGGGAGAGGACCCAAATAAATAATTATCAGAAATGAAAGAGGAGAAATAACAACTGATACCACAGAAATACAAAGGATTATAAGAAATTACTATGAACAATTATATGTCAAGAAATTTGAAAACCTCGATGAAATGGACAAATCTCTAGAAAAATATAACCTTCAAACACTGAATGAAGGGGAAGCAGAAAGCCTGAGCAGACTGATAACAGCTGGTGAAACTGAAGCAGTAATCAAAAAACTCTCAGCACACAAAAGCCCTGGTCTGGGCAGTTTTACAGGAGAATTTTACAAAAACATTTAAGGAAGAGCTAACCCCTCTCCTTCTCAGACTATTCCAAAAAATTCCAAGAAAAGAGACTCCCAAACTCTTTTCATGAGGCCAGCGTCATCCTAATCCCAAAACCAGATAATGACACAACAAAGAAAGAAAACTAGGCCAATATCGTTATGTTTAGTGAACACAGACACTAAAATCCTCAGCAAAGTATTGGCAAATCGCATCCAGCAATACATTAAAAGGGTCATTCATCATGATCAAGTGGGATTCATCCCAGGGATGCAAGGATGGTTCAATATACACAAATCAATAAACATAATACAGCACATAAACAAAAGGAAAGGCAAAAACCACATGATCATCTCAATAGATGCAGAAAAAGCATTTGATAAGGTAGAGCACCCATTTATGATAAAAACATTCAGCAAAATGGGGAAAAAAGGGGGGCATACCTCAGCATAATAAAGGCCATATGGGAAAAACCTACAGCCAACCTCATACTAAATGGGAAAAATCTAAAAGCTTTCCCACTAAGATCGGGAACAAGACAAGGATGTCTGCTTTCACCACTTCTATTCAACATAGTATTGGAAGTCCTAGCCACAGTGGTCAGACAAGAAAAAGAAATAAAAGGCATCCAAGTTGGAAAGGAGGAAGTAAAACTATCATTGTTTGCAGATGACATGATAGTGTACATAGAAAACCCTATAGACTCCACCAAAAAACTACTTGATCTAATTAGTAAATTTGGCAAAACAACAGGATACAAAGTAAATATTCAGAAATTGAAGGCATATTTGTATACCAACAATGAAATATCCGAAGCAGAAATCAGAAAAAAATCCCATTTGATAGAGCAACAAGAAAAAAGAAGTACCTCAGAATAAACTTAACCAAGGAGGTAAAAGACCGGTGCTCAGAAAACTACACAACACTGAAGAAAGACACAAATAAATGGTAGCATATACCATGTTCATGGATTGGAAGAATTAACATCATCAAAATGTCCATACTACCCAAAGCAATCTATAGATACAATGCAATCCCTATTAAAATACCAATGACATATTTCACAGATACCGAACAAACATTTCAAAAATTTATATGGAACCATAAATGACCACGAATAGCTGCAGCAATTCTGAGAAAGAAGAACAAAGTAGGAGGGATCACAATACCTGACATCAAACTATATTACAAGGCCACTGTAATCAAAACAGTCTGGTACTGGCATAAGAACAGATGCATAGATCAATGGAACAGAATAGAGAGCCCAGAAATAAACCCATGTCTCTATGGTCAATATTTGACAAAGAGGGCAGAAGCATAAAATGGAGTAAAAATAGCCTCTTCAACAAATGGTGTTGGGAGAGCTGGACCGCTACGTGCAAAAAATTGAAATGTAACCACCAACTTATACCATACACAAAAATAAATTCAAGATGGATAAAAGACTTAAACAAAAGTCACGACACCATAAAAGTACTAGAGGGGAATATAGTCAGGAAACTCTCAGATATCCCATGCAGCAATATTTTCACTGATATGTCCCCTAGAGCAAGGGACATAAAGGAAAAGATAAACAAATGGGACTTCATCAAAATAAGAAGCTTCTGCAGAGATAAAGAAAACATCAGCAAAATGAAAAGAAAGTGAACTGTATGGGAAAATATATTTGCCAATGATACCTCAGACAGGGGTTTGATCTCCGAAATATATAAAGAACTCACATGACTCCACTCCAGGAAGACAAACAATCCAATTAAAAAATGGGCAAAGAACCTGAACAGACACTTCTCCAAGGAGGACATACCCAGGGCCCAGAGACATGTGAAAAGATGCTCAGCATCACTATTCATCACAGACGTGCAAATTAAAACCACAATGAGATACCACTTCGCATTGGTCAGAATGGCCATCATAAATAAATCAACAAACAATGGGTGCTGGCGAGGTTGTGGAGAAAAGGGAACCCTAGTACACTGTTGGTGGGAATGCAGACTGTGGTGCAGCCATTATGGAAAACAGTTTGGAATTTCATCAAGAAGCTAAAAATGGAACTGCCTTTTGACACAGTGATTCCACTGCTGGGACTATACCCTAAGAACCCCAAAATGCCAATTCAAAAGAACCTATGCACCTCAATGTTCATAGCAGCACAATTTACCATAGCCAAGTGCTGGAAGCAACCTAAGTGCCCATCAGTAAATGAGAGGATAAAAAACTATGGTACATTTACACAATGGAATACTACACAGCAGAAAGAAAGAGCTACTACCCTTCACAACAGCATGGATGGAACTGGAGAGCATTATGCTAAGTGAAATAAGCCAGAGGGTGAAAGACAAATACCATATGATCTCACCTATAAGTGGAACCTAATCACCAAAGCAAGCAGGCAAGGAAAATATGACCAGCAACATTGAAAGAAAGAAGAAACTGACAGGGACAGGAGGGAGGAAGGGCGGGATGGGAGTAGCGGGGAGGGGAAGGGGAAGGGTCAGATCAAGGAACAGGTATAAAGGAAACATAGAAGAAGCCAAGGATTGAAGGGGGGAGCTGGGGGTGGGTGGGACAGGGGAAAGTGGTGGTGGGTAAATGGAGACAAAGAAAAATTTTTAAAAAAGAAATAAAAAAAGAAATTGAAAACTTATTTGAAAAATGAAGGAGAACCCCCCCACCCACCCAACTTGGCAAAGGAAATAGACTTCCAGGAAGTCTAGGAAGCTCAGATAATCCCAAAGAAATTGGACCCAAGAAAGCACACACCAAGGCACATCATAATTACATTACCTGAGATTAAAGATAAGGAGAGAATCTTAAAAGCAGCAAAAGCAAAGGAGACAGTTCCCTAAACAGGAGTTCCCATAAGACTATCAGCTGATTTCTTAAAAGAAACTTTATAGGCAAGAAGGGGCTGGAAAGGAGTATTCAAAGTCATGAAAGGCAAGGACCTACAACCAAGATTATTCTATCTAGAAAAGCTATCATTGAGAATGGACGGGCAGATAAAGTGCTTCCCAGATAAGGTCAAGTTAAAGGAGTTCATCATCACCAAGCTCTTATTTTATGAAATGTTAAAGGGACTTGTCTATGAAAAAGAAGATGAAAACTATAAATAGTAAAGTGACAGCAAACTCACATCAGAACCAAACTCACAACTGAACCTAAAAACAAACTAAGCATCAACTAAAACAGGAACATAATCACAGAAATGGAGACCATATGGAGGGTTATCAGAGGGGAGGGTGAGGGGGAGAATAGGGGAAAAGGTACAGGGAATAAGCAGCATAAATAGTAGGTACAAAATAGATAGGGGGAGGTTAAGATAGTATAGGAGATGGAGAAACCAAAAAAATTATACTTCTGACTCATGGACATGAACTAAAGGCGGGGGAAATGCTGGAGGTTGGGGCGGTACAGGGAGGAGGGGAATAAAGGGGAGAAAAAATGGAACAGCTGTAATAGCATAATCAATAAAATATACTTAAAAAAAGAAATAACAAATGCAGTGGGTTCAGACAGCTGCCAAATCTGCCATTTACATATAAGCTGGCTGATTTCCCCCAAGCTATTTGACTTCTCTGAGCCCAACGGTGAAATAAGAAGCCATCAGAATGAATCAAAGGTCCATGGGAGGACTCTAAAGAGAGAAGAGGGCAAAGAATATGATCTTGGAAACCCTAAAAGGGAACAGTAAGAGTCAGCCAAATCCTATGAAAATGGAAAGGCCTTTGAGAAGGTAGAGAGTAGGAAGCCACAACACATGGCCTCACTACAGTGACATGTCTAGAGTAATTCTACAGTAACCTTACCACTGCCAGCTAGGAAATAGGAAAGAAGGGGATAAACATGAATCCTTGGGAACTATAAGAATATTCCAAGAAAAATAACTCCTTACAGTCACCCAATTGTAGAGCTGGATGGGGCAATGGACAATATGTAGCACAACCTGTTTATTTTACAGATAAGAAAGGACACATTTGATAGAAAGACAGATTCGACATGCTATATATATAGGCTTGTAACGAAGTGCCCAGTGCGGTGCCTGGCAATCAGTAGGTGCTCAGTAGATAGTAATTCTTATGATTTTTTTTGAAGTAACTTATCCAACTTCCCAGAAGTTGGTTAGTCACCAAACAAGATGAGCATCCATGACTTTTAATGCCCAGCATCGTTTATTTTTCTTTTAATTTTTTCTTCTACGACACATTCAGGATGAAGAATGCCAGATACCACTGAAAGAAGGAAGAAAGAAAAGTTATTTAGTTTCTCTCTCACCCAAAGCCAGCAACCATCCTTAATACCCAAAGTAGGGGAAACTATGATAGAAGAAAAATGTTGGAATAAGCACTGGACAAGGCTTTTGGAAACCAAGATTTGGGATATTGGTCTGCCATTAACCAACTCAATCATCTAATTAGCGTGAGTGCCAGCTTACTCATCTATACAATTAGAGATTTGAAAAAAATGATCTCAGTTTCCTTCCAACTCTGAAATTCTATGAAAGTAGTCTCTGCTCTTAACACCATAGTAACTTTCTTTATAAGAGAACAATTGAATTCTAGGAAAAATTTTATATGGCAAAAGTCATATGAAAACTGAGAGCAAGAAAAGACATGAGAGTTGGCTTCAAATATTTGAAAAACTCTCTAGTCACAGAACAGTTAGACTTACGTTGTGTGTGGCTGTAGAGGATAGAAATAAGATCAAGGAGCAAAAGTAACATGGGCAGGTATCTATCAATACAAAACAGATATTTTTCTTGTATTTTGGGGACTCTTTTATTATGTGCATATATGTTTATAACTGTTAGGTCTTCCAGATAAATTGACTTTTTTTATCATGATAAATTGTTCTTTTTCTCCCTAGTAACTTTTCTTTGTCTTACAGTCTATTTTATCTTGTATTAGTATAGCCACTTCAGCTCTCTTTGGGTTAGTGTTTGCATGGCATATACTTACTCATCTTTTTACTTTAAACTTATTTGTAACTTTGAACTGAAAGCTTGTCTCTTGTAGACAGATACAATTGAATCACTGTTTTAAAAAATCTATTAGGCCAATCGCTTCCCTTTGATTGGGACGTTTAGTCCATTCATATTTAATGTAATTACTGATAAGGTAGGATTTAGGTCTGCCACTTTGCTATTTGCTTTCTATATGTATTATGTCTTTTTTTTCTTTTTTCCATTAACATCTGTTTTTGTATTAGTCTGCCATTTTTAAATTATTATTATTTTTTAATCCTCACCCAAATATATTGATTTGAGAGAGAGGAAGCAGAGGTAGGGGAAGAGAGAAAAAGAGAGAGGGGAGAGAGAGAGAGAGAGAAAGAGACATTGATCTGAGAAATAAACACTGATTGGTTGCCTCCTGTATATACCCCACCTGAAGGCAGAACCCATGAACTATGTTTGTGCCTTGACTGGGAATCAAGCCTGCAACCCTTCTGGTGTACAGGACAACCAACTGAGCCCACTGGCCAAGGCTAGTGTGTCATTTAAATTTTCTTGCTTCATTTCTTTAAAAAAAAAAAATACCTTCTTAACGGGTGTCATGGAAACTACAAGTAATATCTTAAAACAATGTAGTTTGAATATCAACTTAATTTCAATAATATATACAAAATTTTTCTCCAGTAGAGCTCTGTTCTCCTAACTCTTTTGTGCTATTATTGCTATACAAATTACATTTATACATTATAAGCCTATCAAAACAGTTATATAATTATTGATTTATGTAATTGGCTTTTAAATTAGATAGGGAAAGAAGGTTGTTACCAAAAAAGGGGCAAAAAAAACTACATCTATAATGTCTTTTATATTTATCTATGTAGTTACATTTATCAGTGTCTTTTTATTTATTTGTGTGGGTTTCAGTTGCTCTCTAGTCCATTCATTTAAACCACAAGAACTTCTTTTAGTATTTCTTATAGAGAAGTTCTGCTAGCAATAAACTCTAACTTTCTGTTTATTTGAAAATATCCTAATTGTGCCTTCATTATTTTTTAATCCTCAACTGAAGATATGTTTTTACTGACTTTTAGAAAGAGGAAGGGAGAGAGAGAGAGAGAAACATCAATGTAAGGGAGAAAAACATTGATCAATTGCCTCCCAAATTCACTCCAACCAGGGACTGAACCCCCAATTCAGGTATGTGCCCTGACCAGGAATTGAACCCACAACCTTTTGGTGTACTGGATGATGCTCTAAACTACTGAGCAAACTGGCCAGGGCACGCCTTCATTTTTTGAAGGATAATCTAGCAGATGTAGAAGTCTTGGTTGACAGTCTTTTTCTTTCAGCACTGTAAAGATGTTATCCCACTGCCTTCTGGCATCCATCGTTTCTGATTAAGTCAGCTAATAGAGTTATTGAGGTCCACTTGTATATGATAAGTCGCTTTTTTCCATGTTGTTTTTAGGATTTTCTCTTTTGAAAGTTTGACTATGATGTGTGTATTAGTGACTGTCCTTCAGTTTATTCTACTTAGAGTTTGCTGAGATTTTTTAATATGTAGATTAATGTTCTAAAATAAAGGATTGGGAAGTTCTCAGCCATTATTTCTTCAAATATTCTTTCTTCCTTTTGCTCTCTCTTCTCCTTCTGTGACTCCCATCATTTGTATATTGGTAAGCTTGGTGATGCCCACAGTTCTCTGATACTGCTCATTTTTCATCATTCTTTTTTGTTTTTGTTCCTCAATTAAATAATCATAATTGATTTTTCTTCATGTTAGCTGATTCTTTCTTCTGCTAGTCCAAATCTTCTATTGAGACCCCCTTGTGAATTTTGCCTTTTACTTAAATTATACTTTTCTACTCCAGAATTTATATTTGGTTCTTTTTAATAATTTGTCTCTTGGTTGGTATTTTCTATTTTTATACTTTAATTTTGTAGAGATGGTTTCCTCTAGTGCTTTGAACATCTTTATATCTGAAATAATGAATTTAAAGTCTTTGTTTAGGAAGGGCAATATCTGGGCTGTCTCAGGGACTGTTTCTATTGATTGCTTTTTCCCTATATAGAGGGCATTCTTTCCTATTTCTCTCTGTGTCTCATAATGTTTCATTGAACACTAAACATCTTAAATTATATAAGGTACTAACTCTGCAGATCAGATCCTCCACACATTGCTGGGTTTATTGTTCCTGTAGTTGTTGTTGATGCTGCTGTTTGTTTACTTAGTGACTTTACTGGACTAATTCCATAAAGTCTGTATCCTTCGTCATGTGCAAACACTGAAGTCTCTGTGAAGTTCGTTTGGTAGCCAGCTAGTGATTAAACAGAGATTTCCTTAAATTCTTTAACCAGTACATCTCCTAGCCTTTGCCAAGGGACTGTGTGTGTGCATATGCCTTCAGCAATCTGACAGGGAGTTTACAACTCTGCCTTAACTATCACTTTCTCCTTGCACAGAAGCTCAAGGTCAGCTGGTGGTGAGTAATTAGAGCTTTCTCATGTCTTCTATGGGCACGTGCATATGCATGTGGCCCTCTCTACTTCCCAAGAACATATCAGAGCTTTTTTGTGGGTGTATAAGTGTCTATCTCCTAGTTTTTTAAGGGGAAATTGGAGCTTATTTCACAATTTTTAATATTTATACGATTTTTAGAAACTATATCTACCTAGCACTTCTTCAACTTACTTTTTAAAAAATCGGTGCCTTTTTAAAACTTTAAGACCAGTATAATATTTGTAAAATTGTAAGTTTGATACGTTGCATTTTGTTCTAATACTCATTAAAATAAACCTCAAACTATTAAGATACAAAATAGTCCTCCGTGTGCCAAATACCCTACTTTGGTAAAAAATGGATTCAATGTGTAAGGTGTCTTCTATTTCTGGGATTATGTGAATGGGTTTTCCCGTGCCCCTTCTACTCAGATTACCTCTTATTACATGTCTCTTTGGGGACAAGGTAATCTGGAGTTTAGAATGAACTGGTATGAGATTAAACCATGTTGGCAGCAGTCACTGAGTGATGGCCCCGTGGTGGTGGTAAAGAGGAGGAGACATCCCAGAGGTGAGATCTGGTACAAAAATGTTGACACTTTCATAGAGTATATGAAATGCAATAATAATTCCATGAACTGCTAGAGCTGAGAGAACACAACAAATAGAATTTAATGATAACGATAAACCCCACTTAGCTTTCTTTAAGGGCCTTCTGTATGCTAGGACAGTGTGCTAAGCACACTACAAACCTTTATTCTTTACAACCACTCTGCTAGGTAGATATTATTCGCATCTCACAGAAGAGGAAACCAAGAGTCAAAGAAAAATATTGACTCATCAATCCCGTCACAACATCCCTAGTGAGTTACCTGGTGTTTTATTTGATGACTGAAGGTAACTTTTGCCATGTTGGGATTGATTGCAGAGAAAGCTCATGACATGAGCTGAAATATGCCTCCTTCTGAGATTTTATCAGAGACACTGGTTTTGTTCCTCAGGGCCAAAGAACACAGATAAGGTAAGAAAGATCATCCACAGTTTAATTTACCCAATGCATAGATGAGAAAATGGAGTGCATTTTGGGATTTTATTAATAAAAGCAGCCTCCAAAAGATGGGATACCCATTTCATATTTCCTGTCTAGACAGGTAAGTCCCCCATGGTACTGGAAGATGCTTGCTTCAGGAAAATGGGGCAAGGGAAGGTTCATGGGGCCAGCGTGTCTTGCTGTAACCACCTTGATTGTTCAAAGATTTCTTAAGTTGCTCCAAGTTGCTTTTTCATTAGCCCCACATTAAGAAGGACTACACTTTAAGGTGGATCAGTGAACTATTTGGGATCCAGAAGAGGGTGGCCTGCCAGTGAAGGGCTAGTGTCTGACTGAATGGCTGATGAGAAAGGGTAGTATAGCCTTGGGAAGAATGGGTGAGGGGATGGCATCCTTAAATATCTGACCAACTGGCATCATCAGTGAGGGAGATGGCTAACTCTGCCTTGTTTCAGTAGCCAGAGACAATGATTCTGAGCAGAAATTGCCAAGAAACAGAAAGTTTGGAGCTATTAATTAGCTGAGTGACCTTTAGTAAGTTATTTAACCTTCCTGTCCTCCAGGATCCTAATGACACATGGTTCTTGGGAAGATCTTCTAAGGCAAAGGACATAGCTCAAGACCCACCAATAGTAAGCAGACACCAGTGTTGCTAAGTTTAGATGCAGATAAAGCATCCTGTTCAACCTAAGAAAGTAACATATAAACGTAGAATTGATAGACCATGAGGTTACCTCATAAGACACAAGCTCTTTATCAGCAGAAAGATTTGAACAAAGACATCACCTTTGTGGATGTTCTAAAGGGGTTCCTCTGTGATATACAGGGCCATGGACTGGGACACCCATGGGATTCCTTTACAAGCCTAAAATGTTGTACTCTCATCCAGATCTTGCCCCCAGTTACATAGCTTGTGGCATAGCAGGCACTAGAACCTACTTACCCTGATCCTAAGTCCAGTGTTCTCTCCACGACACCATATGCCATACTTCTCAAAACATTATATAGGACACTATCCAGAACATATCCCAAATGTAATTGTTTATTAATTACTACAACTTTCTCTTTTTCCATAGTCATACTTTAAGAAGGAAACACGTCTATAAACACAAATTTGTAAATAATTTATATGTAAGTGGATTTTATTGGTATACAAAAAAACCTGATGCATGAAGTTTCTCACACATTCAAAGTAGGAAAGTGAGGAAGAAAAGTGGGCACAGCAGAAAGCTTTACTGTCCCTGGTGCCTAGAACATGCCAGAAAGCAAGCAGGGACATCTCATCTAGAGTTGCAACTCTAGGAAATTTGCTTTACTTTGTTTTCGCCAAAAGAGCCACCTGATGCTCCATGAGTTCCATGTAGCTCTGAATGTGTTCATAAATGAGTCCCACAATGCTCTCAGCTGTCACTTAGTCACCTAAAGAAGGATCTGCAAATTAGGGGCCATTCAAAACTGAATGTCTGCATGTGCTCTAATGGGGGCTGTGTTTGCGTTGTAGGAAAAGGCATTAGGTTAGTTTGACTTCTGTGCTGGGATTAACTTAGGCATCCTGAAACAGTGATATATTCCATATGTTTTTACATTCCATGTAATTTTGAAAACTGCCACCCTATTCTATTCACTTAGGGTAAGGAAAACAGCATTCTCCTTCATCTGACAACATGCATCGTGTCTACTTACTGAAGAAACTAAATTTAAAAGGTTGCAACCTATGATGAGTTAGTATCTCCCAGATATCTATGGAGTGAGAATATACCTAAATCCACAATTTAAGGACTGATATGTAAAACATAGAGTATATCAAAGATGCTATAAGACATGATTTCTATTTTTATGATTATATTGATAAAGCCATTTGGAATTTTAGAAATCTAGAGCTGAAAGGGAAGTTAATGTCTTTTACTACAGCTAGCCAAACTTTGTAGATGAGGAACTTCAGAAATAAAAACATTTAAGCTATCCTCTGGTCACAGTGCTGGTTGGTGGTAGGGTAGGAACTAGAATGCAAGAATTCTGACTTCTAGCCTATTACAATTTATTTCACCAATGTGGTGCCAATGACAAGGACAGTAATTTTAAGAGACATCCAGACTAATAATCAGTGGTAGAGTCTGCTCTGCCAATGCCTGGGTGACCCAGGACAAGTAAATGAGTTACTCTGACATCAGCTGCCCTTACCAAAGGAGTGAAACACTAATCAATACCCTGTCAGATTCCGGGTGGGCTCGTTCAGACAAGAAACAGATGCTCTGGGAAATTCGGCTACTCAAAGAAAGGAATGCTCTCAGAATGGTGGACTAAGAAAGCTGCTCTATCTTTGGCTACTTTAAAAGGACTAATAACAAACCCCAAACATGTGACCCAGACGTTCAGCCAACTGGTAGTTCCAATAGATTATAAACAAATTAAGGACATAATTTAAGAACATAATAAAAACACTATGTAAACCAAGCAATAATTACTTGGTCAGACTACTTTTAAAGAGAAGGTAAATTTTCATGTCCCTGATGTAAGGTAGACTGTGAAACATGGGTAAAACATGGCATTTCATTCTATGCCCTTTGTTCTCTGGTTTGTTTTTTTTTTAAGCATTTGCTTATGGGATATTAATACCTTCCCATATTTAATCACTAAACAATGTGCCTCTGAGGGACAGGGACTGTAGCATTCAACTCTTTTCCTTCCTGCCTGCTTTTTAAAACATTCTTTGAGTATCTAACTATGTGTCCACTACATACCCAATGCCTAGCACACTGTTTGGCACATATGAAAGCACTCAGTTTTTATCAAATAAATCAATGAATAAATAACAAAAACCAAAGGCATTTCCAAAGCACAGAAATATCGGTGTACAGTATTTGACTCCTCCATTAAAGCCATTTAAATTCCACCTTACAAATCTGAAGCATGCCCCTGGTGTGCTCTGATGTATCTATGTACAGACCTGTGATGTTATCAGTTTAACACATATGCGATTGCTCAGCATGAATAACCTTGATGAATGCTATATAGAATTTCAACCTCAGACTCCCAGACACAGAAGGCATATTCTGTGACTGGCCAAAATGTCATGAGGTTCTACAGTCTATTCTCCTGTTTCCAAACATGACTGTATCTAATCTATGGTAGAGAATAAGGCTTTCCTAAATCTAAAGAATTCCCACTCAGCAAAACTTACAGGTAGCCTAGGTAAAGTCTTACACATCTAAAGGAAAAGTCAGACTTTGATTTCTCAAGGTAAGTATGGTTTTCATCCCAAGTGGAGCAAATTTCACTGGAGTACCATTACCGACTGACTTAAATCGTTTGCTAGATGACATAAAATTGCTGGTAATTACAGTATAAGGAGTAATTTTATGAACTTTTCTTGTACAAAGGCAAGTAAATTTAAGCCTTATTCAGTATTCTGTTAGGGAAATTTTACATTAGATATACCATTTTATTTAAAAAGAGAAACATTAGAAGAATACATCTTCAGAAGTAGGGGGTAGAAAAACTTGCTATTTACCAGTTAATTGGAATCATACCAAAGAGGTCTCTCTTGCTGCTCCTTGATACAACTAAATTTCCTGAGTTTAAGTAATTTTAGAGAGACCCTCACACAAAACAGCCTGTATACATCTAACCTATGATCTAGACAGCTCTCTCAAAATATTTTTTTTAAATAATGTTTCATGATCCTGCAAACACTGGTGTCCGTGGGATGCCAGATGTAAGACATTTCACCTGAAACCTTGTGTAAACTAACCCAAACCATTTGCTTTAGACACTTCCCTTGACACCAGGAGAGAGCTTGGGTCCTGGGTTTGCATTTGCTTGATGAACTAGCTGCCCTCAAAAACGGAAACATATGTGGGCATGATGAAGGAAAGGATTTGGAAGTTGAGCGAAGAAAGTCTTTCGTTCTTTTTTAATCCTGTGTGTTTTTCCTTCACCTAAGCAATACATATGTTAATTTTTGGTGACTTTTTATTTTCAAAAGTATAAAATTGAGTGCTTTTGGTATTATTTTCCAGGACAAAAACCTGACTTTAGAATCCATAATTTCATGGATTCTATAAAACAATTTTATGACAATTTTTAAAGAAAAATAAAGTGAAGGTTCACATACACACTCACTGAAAAAGGAAAAGAAAGAGGAATTATCATCATCATCATCATCAACATCATCATCATTAAATAGGGCTTGAAGGAACTTACCTCTATACATCACAAAGGAAGAATTATTTGGTTTATAGCTGATGGGACCAGAATGAAACTGAGATATGAGATGGCTAACAGCAGAAATAAATTAGAATTTCTTGCTCTAATTTCATCTTTCACACAAACCCCTCAGCTCTGGATTTGTGCTTTTTAACGTTATTTACCTAATGCATAGGAACACACTTTATTTCAAGTTCATGTAAAAGCAGATGCCCTTACTTTAGACTGAACAAAGAGGAAATGCACTCTTCGTAAGAGTCTGCATCCAACCTAGTTTGGATGGTCTTGCATACTTATACAAACTGCCTGCTTTCAGGTTAATCCTAAAATAGAAAGAAATATCTTTCCATAGGTGAATATTTTGAAGATTATAAAACTTTAAAAACAACCTGTTTCACATTTCAAAACTCTTCCCTTCTAATGCCAACAAAAGACCACCAAAAAATAATTTTAGAAAATTTTTCAATCTGCTTCCTGATATTTGCCACCAGGGGAAAAAAAAAAAAACCTCAACAAGAAAACTAGTTCTCCAGTTTTTGTTAATTAGTTTTTAAATGTTTGGAGAATATGGATTCAGCATGTTGTAGAATTGTGCTACAGACTGTACTAACAGATGCTGGCAATGCTTGTGTTTAGAGATAGAAAAATACAATATGAAATCAGGAATATTTATTATAAATATTTTATATTGCTTCAAGTTGGCTGTAACTGATATAGAGCTGAATAAAACCATGAAATTGAAAGAAGATTCTATCATACTAAGAAAGTGGACATTTTAAAAGAAAATGAATGTTTGAGCTTTGACAAAATTAAAGTTTTTAAAAACAAATAAAAATGACTATTGCTCAAAAAAAATTCTGATGGGGGGGTAGTCTTGACATTTTATTTAGAGTTTAGATCTACAAAGTCCTAGCTTGATCTCCCACAACTTAAATGTCTGAAATTAGTCAGGAGCAAAATTTAAAGGACACTTGCGTGTGCGTGTGTGTATGTGTGTGTGTGTGTGTGTGTTTAAATACTCCCTTTGGTTCCAGCTTTTTTTCTTCGATAATTTATCCAATTTTTCTACCTTTGTACACATGAACCAAGTGTCCATCAAATCAGGCACCAAAAAGCAAGCACACAGATACAGTTCATTCACACCGAGCTTCCACAGCAAGTATTGACATTTTTATTAATTTTAACTTTCCTTTTCAGAAAAAAACAAAACAAAGTCACTTGAGTTAGATCAGCAACCATTAAACGAAAAAGAAATAAATAATAGGTTAAAAATAGAGTGACTGTGTTAAAATGAAGGAAGAAAGTACTGCTCATAACCAAACTCTGTCATCGTAAAAAAGAAGTATTTCCACACTTGAAATCTGATTCTAACAGAAAGCTTCTCCTTAACATTCGAAACAAACAATTCCAACTCAAATCCACATTTTCAAAGAAGCCTTTAGCTTTCTGTGTCTGATTTCTTGCCACAATTTCTTTACCTCATAAGGTAAAAGCCACTTCGCGTTCACTATTTTTCTCCCAAACATTCCCACTGAAGCCCCTCGTAAATTTCAGTATAATCTTAGAATTGCCTCTGTGGGTTTAAAAATGACATAGTTCAGATATTACCCTCTAGATTGAAAGATTAAAAAATTTTGCCCAAGTTCAAGGGAAATGAAGGCGCGTGGGCTCACTCGTCAGTTGCAATTTTCAGCCCTCGCCGCCTAGAACGTTCTCCAGGGGCGCGGGCACCAGCCACAGGGCTTATCCAGCGGGCGGAAGGGGCGCCCCCCGCCCCCCGCCCTTCTGCCCGTCTATCTGTGGGACTCTTTGGACAAGTACGTTTGCAGACGAATTTGCTCCTTACACAGCAAAACTGGTCCACTTTTGCTCGCATCCATCCTCGGAAGATAGATCTTTCACGTAATTATCATAGGACCAAGCAACTCAGCTGGTATTTAAATAGTGAATGGGGCGGGGATCAGGGAGGAATTGGTCTCGCGTGAAACACTCCTGATGTAAAAGTAAATGCAGAACCCGTAACCCGAGGGACAGAAAGATACATTCACGCCCCGCTCACAGGCGAGAAGGTAGAAAGCGAAGTGCCGGGGTGTCGGGACCAGCAATCGCGATATTGAGGCTGCGGTCGCTGTCGAGCGGAACCGGACCACAAACCAAAGACAGAAGCCTTTTTCGGAGTCAAGAGCTGCTCCCGATTTCAAAGTAAATTAAACAAACCAACAAACTCTTTGGGGGGCGGAGGGGGACGGGGAGGGTGTGGGGGAGGGGGGCCCTGCGGCCGGCGGCCAAACGAGCCCAGCCTGCCGCTGCCCGCGAGTCGGCGGGGCCGGCAGCTCCGCGGGGCCCGCGGCTTGGGCGCCCACCGCGGACCCGGACACGCAGCCGCCGCCCAGCGCCGCTCCCCGCCCGCCCGCCCCCTCCCCCGCCGCTTCCTCTCGCTCTCCCAGCCCCTTCCCCCACGTGTGGATGACGTCAAAATTCCGCGAAAAAGCCGCGTGGTGGCTCCCCGAGCGGAGGCGCGATTCCGCCGCCCAGAGGCCCCCTCCCGGGGCGCCTGAGGGAGGGCAAGGGACCGGGAAGGCCCAGTCCTTTCCCTCCCCGGAGGCAGGGCCCCGCCGACGCCGCGAGCCAGACGCCCCCCGCCCCAGATCGTACTGGGAAATTAACTTTTCTAAAGCTAATGCATTTCCAGAGCTATTTTCGGCCGCGTGAGGCGTGTCCTACATCTGAATCAGACAGGAAGAGGGGGAAGTTCGGGTCTTTTTACTTTTTATTTTTTTTCCAAGGGAGGGAAGAAAGATGCTAGGTGGGCGAACAGACGGCAGGCGCAATTCTTCCCAACCCACGCCTATCGCATCTGCCGCCCCAGGCACGCAGCCCCGGTCCGAGCGGCAGCGCGCCCAAGGGCGCAGGCCCGGCGGGCTGTGCCCCCCACTGGATCCCACGTGCCCCGGGGACGTGGCGGGCGGGGGGCGGCGGCGAGAGGGCCGCCAGAAGCCCAGGCACACCTGGAATCGCGTAGCCCAGGCTGCGGGGGGACTCCCGACAGCTCCTTCCGATCCACCCAACTTCCCCTGGGCTCTCCAATTGCCGACCTTTCCCTCTTTTCCTTTGGCACATTTTTCCAGTTTGCTCATAGTCCCTCCTTATGTGCCTGCCCCCCCTCCACCCCCCATCCTCTTTCTGTCCTTCCTCCTGTTCCTTCCCGGTATTCCGGGACCCTGGAGCCGGGACCGGTCTACATCGCCACGCACTTTTATGTAACCGTCGGGTGTTCGATTTTGGTTGCCTGACCATCGATCCGTCAAAGGAGAAACACAGACACAGTTCTACTTTTCGGGGTACGTAGGGGAGCGCGACGGCCCCCATTTCTGAGCCTGAACTCACCCCCCTCCCCCATCTTGGCCTGAGAGGCCGGACGCGGAGGCGGCGGGGCTCGAACTCCCGCAACTCTGAAGCTTGGAGGCGACGGCGGGATCACCTGGCTGGCCGGCATCCGCCAGGTGAGGTTGGGAGTCTATGTGCATAACGTTGCAAGTTCCTGCAGAAATGTGCCCATAAACACCCAACACCGGCTGCACCCTGCACCTACAGGGTTTTGTACACTTTCCAACTGAAACTCCAAAACGCAAAGAGTGGGGAGTCGGCAAGGGAGAGAATAAAAATCTAATAAAACTTGCGTTCACTCAAGTTGATCATTGATCCTACAAAGGACAGGATATTTTTTCCCCTTGAGGGGTGAAAAAGGGATGAGGAAGGACCAACAGTCTTTTTTTCTTCTTTTTCTTCCTTATCCCTCCCCCCCCCCCCCCCGCCGTCATTACCCAGTTTTTTTACTTCAAAGCCACAGCACAGAAGCTTGGTTTTTCTCTAAACGTAAGGCTACCTACACTCAAGGAAAACGCGCACTTTTGCCCAGGAGGCAACGTGCGTTTCCCCCGCGTGCTTGGTGCAGTGCTTTTTACGCAGTAAAATTAAGGTTTTTAGCATGCGGTCGGAGTGGCGACCCACGGGGAATACTCGGTTTTCAGCCCAAGCCTCCCGGAGACATTCCTGCCAGCCTCCGCACCCTCTCGCGCCCCACCCCACGTGCTGGAGGCTGAAACGCGACTAGGGGACAGCTTCGTTGCGAAGTTGATGCTCAGGAGCAGTGCGTCCTAGGAAGGGGAAGTGAATGGGGGAACTTGCAAAGGCGAGCCTGCCACGCGGGAAGCGTCGGAACTCGCGGGTCTCGGAGAATTGAGTCCGCCTGCGCCCCTCCCCTGCGCAGCCACCTCTGCCCCCACCCCGCGCCCCAACGGAATTTTCTCTACAAAGCCAGACGGGGGTAGGGGTGGGGGCGGCGGGAAGGGGCGAGAGGGCCCGAGGCTTGAGGGTTCGCCACCCAGGCTTTCTCCCCAGGGCGGGCGAGGCCCAGAGGGCGACCACCCGCCTCTTCCCCGCCCCCCTCCAGGAGACCCTGGTCTGGGGATGCTCTCCCTGCGGGGAGGTGGAGAGAGGACCGCGCGGGTTAGTTATCACGAGGCTGGAAACTTATGTCCTTGCCTGTCGGGGTAGATTTATACTTTAAAAATACCTCTCTCATGCCCCCACCCCCCAGCAGCTTTCTTTGATCCGTGCAAAGGTGGCTGAGGTTAAGTTTGAGTATTTCCTTTATGGGGGTCTTAAAAGGTAAGTTAATGTATTTACCCGGAGTGGCTCAAAAACTTGAGTCGGGAAGTCCAAGTTGAGTAAAATCAATAGGTGATTGTTAGGGACAGACTCTATTCCGAGGAACACTGTACTCAACCCGAGTGTCATCACTTTTGAGTTTGTCATCGCCGAGTGTTTCATTTTGAGTTTGCAATTTGGGTTTTTCATTGAGCTTTTTTGCTTCCCGAAAGCTAATGGCTTCCAAAGCAATTAGACATTTTCCTCGCCAGCCTCTTCCCTCCCCTTTCTTTCTATACAGTAGATTGGACACTAATTCCCGCGGCTATTGATAAGGTCGGAGGCGCCCGGCTTCTCCCCAGCCTCGCCCGCCTGTCCCCGCTCTCCCTCCGCCCTGCCTTGGCTTCCTTTTGATGTAGCGGGGAACTCGTCCTACTAAAAAAAAAAAAAAAAAAAAAAAAAAAAAGAAAAGAAAAGAAAAGAAAAAAAAAGTAAAAAAAAAGAAAAAGAAAAAAAAAGAAAAGAAAAAAAAGTAATCTGCCCGGTAACAATCAGCGCGCAGTAGCAGGAGCCCCAGAGCCATTGGCTATGCAAATAGAGGGAGGGGAGACGGCGCCCCAAACTCTTACTCACCCTTTTAAAGCGATATCCCCACCCCCCCCACCTCTTCCGCCCCACCCTCTTTTAGGGGCTGGCCCCCGGGCCTGAGTTAATCGCTAGCACCTCTGGTTTATTCACTCCCCGCCTTCTCTATTCCACCACCCCCTCCTTTCAGGGAACCTAGTCAGCGGCTCACCCAGCAGCCCGCCCCTGCCCCCCCCCCGCCCCCGCCGGCACTTGCTCTCCACACCCCAGTTCGGGCCCCCGTTCTCGGTGAAGGAGGCGCTCCGCGAACCTCAGCGTGTCCGGAGCCCCGACCCACGTCATGCTCGCTGCACGTGCCAGCTCGGCCGACACACGGGGGTGCGGGGCTTGCTCCCCTTCCTCCCGAAGGGAAATAACACTGAAAGGCAGGGTGAGGGGTGGCGAGAGGAAGGAGGTGAGGAAACGCCACAATGTCCCTTGTGAAAGCAGCCTTGACCCGAGGATGCCTGTGAGCACGTGTCCTAGCCGACTCCGCGGCCAGCGTCTCCACCGCGGTCCGGCTCCCGGGGAGAAAGCCCGGTTGGCAGGCGAAGCCTGAACCCAAGGGGTCATGGAGGATGCAGACGAGGGACTGGGGGTGGAAGTCGGGGGCCTCAGAGAAAAGGAGCGGGTGGTGTTTGCGCAGGGAGAGGGGGAGCCAAACCTAATCCCTCCCTCGCCACCCCTCCCCTCCCCCTCCCGGGCTATTTCCTAGAAAGCTGTATCAGTGTGGCCACGCTCTGCGCAGACACCTCGGGCGGCTTGTCAGCAGATGCAGGGGCGAGGAAGCGGGTTTTTCCTGCGTGGCCACTGGCCGCGGAGGAACCGCTGACAGCCCTGCCCCCGGCCTGCGGCAGCTCTGGGTGCCTCGCCGGGTCTCCCAATGGCGCCCGTGGCGCCCCCGAGAACTGGACGGTTTCTGCCCGCCCAGGGACACATTCTACCACGTCGGAGAAGCCGCCTCCTCCCTCCTATCACCCTCCCCTTCCTCGCCGCACACTCCGTGTGTGGGGCGGGGGGGGGGGGTTGCTGGGAGGACATTTTCTGGCCCCTTTAACTGGGCTTTTGAAACAGCTTCGACATAGTCAGAAACATAAATTTCAGGACATAACCTTTATCTCTGGGTATGCGAGGTTGCAATTTTCTAAAATCGCACTCCTTATTTTTCACTTAAGAGATCTATTTCTAAATTGAGTCCACCCCATCTTCAAGTAAAATACCCGTCATTCCTGGATCTGCCATACAGGAGCAGGGGTAAAAGGGTGCGTTTTGAAGAAGCCAATGTTGGAGGGTCGCATTTTGGTATGATGCATCTCCACACGGTGCGAAATTAAAGGGAATAAATAGGAATCGGTGTTTTTTGTGGGTTTCCCTATCCGGGGCCCCTGGCATGCGGGGCTGGATGGAGGGAGAGGGCCTCGGAGAGCTAAGGAGAGGGATGGGGGTGGGGAGCGGGGGACCGCGTTTGAAGTTAGGTCGGGCCAGCTGCTGTTCTCCTTAATAACAAGAGGGGAAAAGAGGGAGGGAGGGAGAGATTGAAAGGAGGAGGGGAGGGACATGGGAGGAGGGAAGGGGAGGAGGAACCAGAGAGGGGAGCGCAGCTAGAGGGAGGAGAACTGCCCAGCCAGTTTGCGTCACTGCCTCTCAGAGCAGAAGAGGAGAGCGAGCTGGGGAGAGCCAGACTATTTGGAGGGGAGGGCAGGCAGAGTCGGCAGACCCCGCGGCTCTCCTCTCCCACCGCCCGTCCCTTTCCTCACTGCTCCCCTCTCTGCCCTTAACTTTGCCCCCAAAACCCCCATTAGCCAAAGGAAGGAGGTAAGGGGAACCCTTTCCCCTCCCCCCTCCAAAAAACTTTTCCAGTCCGAAGAAAGCAGGGGACCGAGTGGGCACCCGCCGGCCATGGAGCTGCTGTGCTGCGAGATGGACAGGGTCCGCAGGGCCGTGCCCGACGGCAACCTGCTCCACGATGACCGCGTTTTGCAGAACTTGCTCACCATCGAGGAGCGCTACCTTCCCCAGTGCTCCTACTTCAAATGCGTGCAGAAGGACATCCAGCCCTACATGCGCAGGATGGTGGCCACCTGGATGCTGGAGGTAGGTCTGCAGACAGACGCTCTGTCTGTTCCCACCCGCATTCTCGCTCCCGCCCCCACGTAGGGACCCTACAACTGGGAGAGTAAGAGCCACCGCGCCCGCCTCCCTTTTCCTGTGTGCAAGGTTACCCCGCGCCCTTTGGCGAGACGCGTGGCTTTACTTCGGCTCCTTGCAGGGCGCAAGATTAACTGGGGGAGGGGGAGGGGAGGAAGGAGGAAAATCTGGGAGAAACGAGGCTGTCCCGGGGCGGGGGCGGGGGAGCATCCCGCGCGCGTGTGCCTGCATGTGGCCGCTTCTTCCTCCCACCCCCATTCCGACCTGTCCTTTGCGGAGCTTTGGCTGCTTTCGGTGCGGTAAAGAAGGGAGTAGGACCGTGAAATCGGGACCCAGAAAAAATAAAAAAGCGGCCCCCCTCAAGGCCAGAGCAAATTCGTCCTAGCCTCAGGTCCCCGCATGTGGTCTCGACTCCGCGCTGGCACTGAAGGGGGGAGGGGGAGGGAGTAGGGCGAAGGAGAGGAACGGGGAATTTAGGGGCCCCGGAAGTCACATTGAAGGAAACGTGTGTTTTAGGGGAACCCAAAAGAAGCAATTCTTTACCCTTGCTCCAGATCTTTGCCGAGAGTAAGCCGCGTGCCCACGTATACACAGCTCTGGACCTGCCGTGTTTTCGCCATGTTGCTTTGCAAAACTCTGGTTGGAAAGGCGAGAAAGCATCGCCGTTGCCCCCCCACCCCTCACCCCCCGCACCCCGTTATCGCGGCCACGCCGCTCCTCCTCGCGCCCTCTCCCCCAACCCCCACTTCACGGTGGCTACTTACAGTTTGGCTTTCCAGTTCCCTTGGTGCGCAGATTTGGGTGGGGTAGGAAGGGGCGGAGGAGGTGTGTGCAGGGGGGATATCGGGGCGCCCCTACAGGAGAGCTCGGGGTCGCCAGCCTGTCCGCAGCAGCTCGCGGGTCCTCATCCCCCCGCAGCTCGCCACCGAGGCCCCCAGTTCCTGCCCTTGTGGGCCGCAGCCGGACACTCCCGCCGCGCCTCTCGCCCCTTCAAGTTTCCCCTCGGGATCCAAAGCCCCAGGGGTCAAGAAACAGACCTTTCCGGCACCCGAAACCTCCGTTCTGAGAAGCCTGGGTCCTCTTGGGGGTTTTCACGCCAAAAGGGCTTTTCTAGGATATTTCCTCGATTTTTAATTATTTTTTGAAACCGTCCCCCCCTCGCTCCGACTGCGGCCGCCGCAGCCGCGGCGCTCTTCCTCCTCTGCGCCCTCCCCCTCCCTTCCCACCGCTCCCCACCCAGCCCCCAGATAGCGGCGCCTGGACCCCGGGGACCCCCCGGGACATTTTTTCCAATTGTCGGGAATGATAGAGCAGGGTCTGGGGGTCCGGACGGGACCAAGAAGAAGACCCCCGGAGCCTCCAGAATATTTTTATTGATTTTTTGAAAAGATGACGAAATCCAAAAAAGAGAGTGAGTGAGTTAGAGTGAGCGAAGAAGTGAGGAGCCAAAGGGAGCGGCGGCGTGGAGCTGCGGGCGCCCGCCGCGCATGGCTTTGCCTCTCTGTCTCGAATCTTTAATTCACCTTTTTCTTTCTTTTCTTTTTTAGGCTTCTGGGGATACCCCAGCACGGATGGGCTATTTAGATTTACCCCAGTTTCCTCATCTTTATTCTTATCACATAGCCTACTCCCCTCCCCCATCCACAAGAAATTATTTTTTGCAATTTCTATACATTGTGCTTTTTCACTTTTTTCTCTTTTCTTGATATTATTTTCTCCCCCATCCCTCCCTCTCTTTCCCACATTGTAGGTCTGCGAGGAACAGAAGTGTGAGGAGGAGGTCTTCCCTTTGGCCATGAATTACCTGGACCGCTTCTTGGCTGGGGTTCCGACTCCTAAGACCCACCTTCAGCTCCTGGGTGCTGTCTGCATGTTCCTGGCCTCCAAGCTCAAAGAGACCATCCCCCTGACAGCAGAAAAGTTATGCATTTACACCGACAACTCCATCAAGCCTCAGGAACTGCTGGTAACCACTGTCCCCTTTCTCCCTCCTCTCTCCTCGCCTCTTATGCTTCTACCCACAGTTCTCCAAACAAATTTAGGATGAAGAATAATTACCCACCGCTGGAATGTTTACACTTATGGGAGATATTTCTCTTAATAAGAGATTCTGTGTGTGTGTGTGTGTGTGTGTGTGTGTGTTCCCACTATGTGGGGGACACTGTGCTAAATACCAAGGCTGCATCCACAAGTAAGATCCTCAGGGAGATTTCTACTGGTGAGATTCATTTGCAGTTTGTGTGTGTGTGTGTGTGTGTGTGTGTGTGTGTGTGTCTTGTGTAGGGGAGGCATGGAACACCATGATAATATTTTAATAAAATTCCAAATTTTCAATTACTATATTTTCAATACAAGAAAATAGTTTGACTTCTCACATGAGGGAATGTGTTCACATCATAGCAGTGTATTGTGTTGTGTCCCCTAAGAACTTGGAGTTCAAAGGTAGAGCCTTATATAAGTAGCTATAAAGTCTCAAAATACCTGCACATAGTAGCTGTTCACTAAATATCAGCTCACTGACTTTTGGGCAGCCAAAATGTGGCCCTCATTGGAGGAACCTGAGACATGAGTTCCTTCCTCCAGTGGGGCTGTGACCTGTACCACCACAGGGGTCCTGTCTTGACTCATTTTTTGCCAGCATGCCTTTCCCCCCACCCAATCTAATTCTTTTTCCCTACAGCTTCACACTTAAGACATCCATGTTGCAGCAGTGGAATGGTAAAGCGACCCACCTTCAGTGGTCTGCACACCTTTTTCTACACTGCTTAGAAAAAGGGCCCCCTCCTAACTCCTTCCCCCTCCCTGCTGGCAAGGCCTGCACAAAGTCCACAGAGCTGACTGTCTGCTAGCACTGAGGTCTTTGTGAGAGGCCTTCCTTCCTGGGGCTGTGCTGCCATCTAGTGGCAGACATGTGCAAGGGTGGGGGAGGAATTGCCGAGAATGTAGAGGGGCCTGAATGACTTCACCTTTGAACCGCTGCCAGATTTCAGCTGCTTCTGGTTTGGTCCGAGAGGCCCAGAAAGGTGCTTTCTTCTGGGAGATCTGCTTCCTTTAATAATGGTACAAGATGAGTGGTTTATACTCACATCCTCCAGTGAGAAAGGAAGGGCTGAAATTTCAAGACATCTCAGAAGACACGGGTTGTATGGTAATCTACCAGGTATTTTGCCTCACCCCAACACTCTACATAGCCAAAGCAGACTTTAAAGTGTGTGAAGAAAATTGTTAAAATTGGCATCCAGTTTGTTTTTCTCTTGGAAGACAGAAAACAAATCCTCCATGTGGTTCATTTCTTCCCACGTGACGGTGGACTGAGTTGTTCTTTAGGAGAGCCAAATATTTCCAGGACCAGCCAGGCTAATTTATATTGCTCCAAACAAATATGCTTTTTCATCCCCTGTTTCTTCATCCCAGAAGTTGGGGTCTTGAGCAGTCCTCGTATTGTACAGCTGAAAGAGCTGAGCCCGAGGAAAGGAAACAGCCCAGACTCACAGTCAGTCGCTGGTGCTGAGGAACAGGCCTGAGGCTCTGGCCACTGGCCTAGCAAAGGGAAGAGAATCGGTTTTCTTGGGGGATGGAGGAGGCAAAGTTCACAGCAAACTGGGTCCTCCGCCTGTCGTGCTTCTGAAGATGATCAATTGATAGGCCCATTTTCCCTTCAGTTACACATTTTTAAGGTGTTCTTTTTGGCTTGTTTCCCTTTGGACACAATTCTCCAGAAGTGTCTCCATAAAGGAGAAAAGCAAGGCGTTTTACTAGGTAGGCTACTGGCAAAAGGCCCCCGACAGACAGGGTTGTGTTGTTCCCCCTCCGCATTTGCACTAAGAGACTCGATAACGCAGGACAAGCACCTTCACCTTACCCTGAGTCATCTCCAGGTGCACAATGGGGTTGCTAATGACCAACCTTGTCCTTCAGTCACAGTGGCAAAGGCCTTTGAAACATTTAGGTGAAAGGGTGCTCCGTGGCTGAGGATCATTGCCCCAAGATTTCTGTATTATGTGTCGAGGGGAAAGCTTTAACAGCAGAGAGAAAAATGGCACTTCTTTGGCACCAACTACAAGCAAGCTAATTGGTTGCCAAGGATTTGGGCCAAGGAACCTTATTTCGAGCTTTATCTGTGTGCATCATTTTTCCATGAGGATTAAAAAGACTTAATCCAGTGATGGAGACATATACAATAAATTACTCCCGAAGGACCACAGCGACCTTGGCAGCATCTTATTGCAGGTTCAACTTGCTGGGCGGGCGGGCAACAGTGCATGGGAGTCAGGGTTGGGTGGGGGTGGGGCCGCTGGAGAGGAAAAGAAATAGAAGAAAGTAGAATCTTGGCAGCCGCTACCTGGGCTCTCATTATTTTCAGTGGAGCCTGACATTTGAAGCATAAGAAAAGCCATCAGCAACTTCAAAGCTTTAGGGGCACTTTGACAAGTGGGCGGCCTTGCAATCTAGCAGTGTCCTAATGAGCATCATTAAAACTGTCTGGATCCCAACCCTCCAGTTGCCGCAACACCAGGTCAGCCAGTGAGTTTCATACTCTTCTTTCTTCCCCACCAGGAGTGGGAGCTGGTGGTGCTGGGGAAATTGAAGTGGAACCTGGCGGCGGTTACTCCTCATGACTTCATCGAGCCCATCTTGCGCCGGCTGCCCCAGCCCAGTGAGAAGCTGCCTCTGATCCGCAAGCACGCGCAGACCTTCATTGCTCTGTGTGCCACTGGTAGGAGCAGGCTGGGGAAGGGGTGGCCTGAAGAGTCCTGTTAGCCCTTTGCGGGGGCGGGGGGGGGGGGGGAGTGTTGGGGAGGGTGTGGTCAAGGGGAGGCCCACTGGGCTTGGGGATCAGTAGAGGGCGGTGGTCCTGCATAGTCTATATAGAGTCCAAGGTTTCATTCTCGGGCTGTTTTTTCTTCATGTGAGCTGGCATACTTTCATTCTCTCCTAAACTCATAAATGGTTTATGAGGACAGGTGTGGTAAGGAAAAAAAAAGTGCTTGTTAAAATATTCTTTATGATGTCTAAAGTGCTCTTTGAAGATTATATATACTGTTCTCTGCTTGTGTTTAAATCTTTAATCTTTTGAGGAAAAGGATGGCTTGGAGATAAGCCCAAGAGGAAATTTGGGGGTGGGGGCAAATTCAGGTGAAAGGAACACTGTCAAGATAAATACATTGCCTACCCTGATAAGTGGTAAGGGAGGCCAAAGGAATTCTCTCGACTACAGGGCATTTGTTGCCTCCTGGCTGTTCCCTCTGCTGGGAGGGGGCGTGAACCTGGTTGGCTTTCAGCAAGGACTCCTGTCTGAGCGCTGGGTGTTGATGCCTCCAGGCTGGGACCCCCCCTGCTGTTTTGACTTCAATATAGCAATGGCAACTGGCTTTTTCATGTGAAAACCTTTCCACCCACCACGTGGAGTCCACAGTTGATACATTGTTCTTATTGGCTCATTTACTTTGCATTTTCCTAATAAACTAAAAGCAGTATGGTTTGATACTGTCTCAGACTTGACTTTGGCCAGTTTCTGCCATTTTCCTTTTGGTAGTGGCCATGGGAGGGAACCTGGGACCTTACTCGTCCAGGGGAGAGATGTCAGGAATTAATACTTTCACAGGCAGAAATCTTAGGTAAAGATCTGACAGATATTTTGCCAGGAGGGGCGTTCAGCTCAAGTTTGTCAAGAGTAGTATGAATTGCATAGGTGAAGATACCAGGGGGGTTAACTTTTTCAATACATTGTTACATATTATTCCTGAGTGTGTACATTTGGTCTTATAATTGCAATAGTGTATGTGCTTGGTGCTCACAGTCAAAAGGTCAGTCTTTGCTACTTACCATCCGATGACCTTGGACAGGCTGTTTAATCCCTCCGAACCTCAACTTCTTCATGCTAGTAGATTGACGATTCTACAGCCTTCTCAGAGTGCTTAGGAAAATGAAAATCAGAAGATATGCAAGAAGTACTTTGTAAACCAAGGAACGTGTAGGGCAATGTGCTGAGGTACTAATTGTAAAAACTCCAGCATCTCCAATGTTCACTGTTCCAACTGAGATGGATGTGATTATTTTTCCAGCTGCCCTCATCCAATTCCAGTGGGAATTCTGTGCTCTGTCTTCGCTGGCTTTAACAGAGGATTCCATGCCACCCACGTTTGATTCCAGGGCGCAGGATTCCTTTCACTGGCTTTCTTTGGCCCTTCCTTTCCAGGTCCAGACCAGGCCTCGCACGCTTGTGTGTGTGTGTGCGCGCGCGCCCCCCTTTGTGGGAGAGTCAGCTTCCCTTCCTGCAGCCGTGGGGACCATTTTCAGAGCCTCCCTGGTTTCTTGTGGCTTTTAGACAGTAGCCATTCTTTTGCTTCCTCTCTTCTACTGTCTGGCCTAGGCCCTAGAGGTCAGTTCTCATTGACTTGTCATTTTGACTCCCAGGCCCGGTTGTTCCTTTCCTCTCCAGTGTCATGATTCACTGTGGGGCGGGGGAGGGGTCAACCAGTCCTTTTTTTCTTTGGCCCTAGGACAGCTGACCCTGACCCTCAGTTCCCCCATTGCCCAGCTGTTGATAGCCAGAGCTCTGCTTTGACCTTGTCTCTTGACTGACAGATCTTTTGGGTTCTGTCTACCCATCCCATTTTCCTCTCTCCTCTCTGAGCCCTGACTGGGATAGGGTTGGTGGGTGGAATAATGCAGGCATGGGCAGCTGCCCAGATTTTGTAAAGGCCCATTCTCTAAAATTGGGGATCCCATCCCCCACTCCTGGCCTTCTAACCCAGATCTTTGGGGTGACTGCCAACTTTGGGGCCAGAGTAGGGAGCCTGGGATTCAGGGACTGAGGATAGAGGTCTGAGGGGAGGCAGAGGAAGTTGTGAAGATTGCCTTTCAAGAGCCTTGAGCTGGCTTTGGGGGGGGGGGGACAGATAGGAGACAGAACACCTCTCACCAAGTGAAAAACCATGGGCCAAGTATTAAGCCCCAGGTATGGAGTGGTCAGAGCAGAGGGAGGTTCTCAGAAGTATCCAGGGTCTAGAAAGCGTGTTCCTATCTCTTCCCCGATCTGTCTTCAGGTTGGTATGAATAAGTGAGTCACATGGAATCCCCACTGTGTGGAGGTTTACCCAGTCAGAGGGACAGTATCAAATCCAAGGGCTGCTTTTCTTGGAGGAAACATCCTCTAGTTAGATGAGATTCCACATTCTGGGGTCAGAGTGTGATGAATGGGGCAGTGCCTAGGACCGCCTGGTAAGTAGCAGACACGAGGTCACTGAGAACCACAGGTAGGTGATACCAAGCCTCTCCGGCCTGTTGCTTATACATCACATCTCTTTCCCCCCAACCCTGGGACTTCTGTCATGGAGCTGAAGAGGCACCTGCTTCTCCTGGAGGCCCATGGGGGTCTGGAGGAGATGGCAGCCTCACTCGGGGTGCGTGGCTCGTTTATGGGCAAAGCTGGTTGTGAAAGAGCTGGCAGTGGTTGTGCAGTGTGTGGAGAGCGTATGTGTGTGTGAAAGGGGAAGAGAGAGCCGAGCCTGAGAGCACGGAGGGCGGGGGGGCCCTCGGAAAGGGTAGCCGAAAGCCAGCCTTCCTTTTTGGGGCCAAAGGGTGAGGTGGTGGCAAGACAGAGAGGTGCCCTCCTTCCCTTCCCTCCTCAGCCCCGCATGCCTTCTGGAGGAGAGATCGCCTCAAGCTGCCTGGTAGTTTCCTCTGAGCTGTCCTGGGCAGTGGAGGCAGAGGGGTGAGGCCAAGGCCTTCGTAGCTACTAGCTTCTGGTGTTCCGTTTCCTACGGCTTTGATTCTGGGGAAGCAGAACTGGGCCTCCACATCCCCCTGCTTGTAGCTTTCATGGTAGAGCCCCCAGGTCTGTGAACAAGAAAAGTTTGCACTCCCACGTTGGGAGATTTCTCTCTCTCTTTAAATATCCTTCCTGAAGGACATGTTTATTGATTTTAGAGAGAGGGGAAGGTAGAGACAGCGAGAGAAACATCAGCGTGAGAGAATAACAACCATCACTTGCTTCCCGCACGTGCCCCAGCTGAGGATCCAGCCTGCAGACTTTCTGGCATATAGGACAGTGCTCCCACCAACTGTGTCACCTGGCTGGGGCGGAAGATACCCTTAGGCTTGAAATCATGCTCAACAGATGATTCCAGTTAGTTTAGAAGAGTCAATGGCATTGAGTTAGAAGTTGGTGTTGGGGTGAGGGAGGAGATGCTTAACCTCTGTACCCATGATACCCCACATCTCCTCAAGATGTGCCACTAGGCTGTTTGTGCCACACCCAGGAGAGCCCCTCCCCAGGTTCCCGCCTCAAGGTCCCCGCCCCCATGACCGTGATAACAATGTGCCCTCCCGGCCCTCCTGATTTTACCAAAAGGTGTGATGTGACTTTCCATCATCAGGTACAATTACAGCGAGACAGTGGAGGCCCAGGGAGTGTTGGTGACTTGGCCTCTGATCCAGAAAGAGAGGTTTGCCTTCCTGGTTTCCAGGAAGGGAGAATTGAAACCACCTTTCCAGCTGTGAGTCTCTCGCTGTCTCCGCAGCTGAAAGGCCATGGGGCTGAGGGGAAGTGGCCAGTGGAACTGGGGAGAACCCAGAGTCTCGGTTCTGTGAGTGCTCCCAGTGGGGGCAGGCGGTGTGATGTGGGCTATCTCACTTTCCATCCGGCTATCAGATGAATGACTGAGCAGGCTGCTTGCCATTCTCCAGCCTCTCCCTCCCCTCTTCCTCTCACCAAGGCCTTCGAGTTACATTGGCATTAGCTCGTTAAATTGGCATTAGCTTGTCATGGCAGCCCTGCCCCACAAGGACAGGGTGTGCTGAACCTATTCTGGGGATGGCAGGTGAGGTGTGTGCTCATTCGTGGGCCAGTGGGCACCCTAGGTTCTGGCCTTTTAAACTTCCACCTGACTGCAGGTTGGAGGAGGGGGAGGAAACGCAAATGCCTGAATGGGTTGATCCTAACCCTTCAGCCTCTCGCCCTCTAGTGGTGAGCAAAAGCAAAGCAGTCGTTCTTGTACTTCAAGGAGTTGGCTACCAGAGCCAAAACGGTCTGCGCTAAATTTACCCATAAGGCCATGGAATCCATGGTTTTAAACCTGTTTAGCTCATAACTCTTTCTTTAGTGAAATCTTACCAGGAAGTACAAATGCCATGCTGACAAATAGGAGCACATCTCACTGCATTTTCCCAGAGGAAGGATCCCAGTGGGCCCGAGGAGGTCCTGTGGTATCCTTGGGTGGTTAGAGAGCTTGTGTGGGTCGCTCAGCTTGCTGGTGCTGCGGCTGGGACTAGCACACATCTCTTTGACCCTTGAGCCAGGGCTCTTTTTGGGATTTTCTTCCACTTCTGATAGGAAAGAGGACCCTGTATTCCCTAGTGGGATGTGGGAGATGACCTTGAGGAGTATTTGCCTTCTGGTAAGTTATAAAGAGCACTGGATCCAGAGTCCAAAAGTCTTGATCTTTACCCCAGACTCAGCATTAGACATTATACAAGTCACCTAACCTCTCAAGATTTCACTGATGCACTGGTATCAATGGAGGAAATGTTTCAAAATAGATGAGTTTTATATTGTTATTAATACTTCACTATCCCGACCACGTGGACGACCAAGCAGACGGCAGCAGAGCCGCCCGTGTTCACTGCAGAGCTGGGCTCCCCTCGGGTGAGCCCCGGCCCCCACCGCCCCACCAGGAGGAGGGAGGCTGTGCCAGAGGTGAGAGGCTTCTAGCGTGTGGGCCTTACTCTTTGGCTTTGGATGAACCACACCTCAATGAACATGGACGGTACTGGGAGGAGAGCTGCCACCTTTTGTCTTTCACTTGTTGTAAGCTTGTGGCCTCTTTCTGTTTCCCAGTGGGGCCTCAGTTCTTCCACTCCTAACAAGCCTGCAGGCAGGAGTCTTTTGGGACTTGATGAGGTCATTTCTGGGATTCCTCCACGAGCGATAGCGATAGATTCCCCAGGCAGCGCAGGGCCTCATGCTTCCCCACCTCGACGTGCGTGGCCCCTCCTCACGCAGCATCTGCCTCCAGCCCAGGGGTGCCAGACACCCTTCTCCTCACTCCTGCTAAATTGGCTCTCCAACAGTCAGAACTGCCCATCCCAATCCCACAGGAGGTTCCAGTGGTGGAAATGACAATGCTGGGGTGGTGGCGGCTGACAGGTTGCTCACTGTGAGCCAGGCACTGTGCTTTTTACATGAGTTATTTCAGTTAATCCTCAGAACAACCCTGTGAGGTGGATATAATTATTGTCCTTATTTGCAGGTTGGAACACAGAGGCTCGGAGAGGTCAGGTAGTGTGCTGGTGTAGACACCAGCCTCCGTGCGTTCCACCTGCCGGTTCTTGGAGCGCCTTGGCTCTACTGTCAAATCCTACCCATCTCCTTGGAGATTCCTCCTAAGTGTCTCCAATGCTTCTATCCCTTAAGTACCTCCTTTCTTTGAGAAGTTTCTTTAGAAGTACGCATGTGTACATCTAGACATCCATGTTACTGTGTTTTAACATCCTGGGGGAACCATCCCTGTTGCCTGGAACAGGGAGGAACAGCTTGTAATAACTCAGTCGGAATGGATGGATCGCTGGCCAGGTCATTGCTTTCCACTCTGCTTCAGGAGGAGGGGTCTCGGGGTCCCAGATATCTCACCTTTCCAGGTGGTCAGCTAAGGGTGGAGACAGCCTCTCTCTGAGTGTGCCTTCTACACTAAGATACAGCTTCTTGGAATTTTTGACCAAGAGACTTATGGATTTTTACTTGTTAAAAAGTAAAATAATACTAAAAGAAAATTCACAAAATTCTATTTCCCCAACCTAATGGTAGCAAAATTTATATATATTTTCTGTGTATGCTCCTAGTTCATCTCTATGCATGTGTGCGAGTGCACTTATTTATTTACGAAAGGTTGATACTAGCACCCATGCGTGTTCTTCTATCCCCCTTCCTTAAGTGGATATCCTGAGCATTTCTCAATCCAGTTATACAGACAAAGTTTTAAGGTTTCCAGGAAAGGCTGAATGGTTTAGGTAAAACCTTTCAGGGGTGAGCGTGGGGGTTGGCTCTCTACAGCTAGTGCAAGGACATGACCCTTCAGATGTTTCAGTCTTGTGTTTGTCTCTCTGCTGCTTCCCCTACCCGCAGAGGGGAGTGTTCCTGAGGTGGTCCTGGGGCAGCCTCTGATGCCATGCCAAACGAGATGCCTTGCGACTGCCGGCTGGTGGAGGCCTGCCGGCTGGTGGAAGCCGTCTTGTAGTCCATTGTCTCTTCCCTGCTTTTCTCCTTGGGAGTCGTTCTTTCTCCAGATACTTGATGAGAGCTGGAGGACGCCTCGGAGAGATTAACTGGCCTAAGGTCTTTAAACTTTTTGACCTAGACAATAAAGGAAGACAGACATTTTAGAACAGGAGTCAGGAGACACATAAATACATCAAACCGATACAAAAGTTTCTCAAAATGGTATTTACTCTCACTATATGCACTACTCCCTGATACTTTCTATCCTATTCTGTTCCATTAAACAACCACCAAAAATGCTGGTGGGGCCTCGCTAATGAATTTCACCACCCATTAATGAGTAGCAACTGGAGGTTAGAAAAAAGGCTGACCTTAACCTCACCCTGTATTAGACACGTGGGATTCCAGGGGCTGAGTGAGGAAGTGGCTGGTTCAGGGTCCCACAGTCTGCACCTGGCTTCTTTGCGCTCATGTCACCTCCTTTCTCATGAAGCAGGCAAGCCGGGCAGCTGCTCCGGGCCCTGGAGGACACAGGTCTGCTGCCATGAAGGGTGGCAGTGGAGCAGCGGCCAGCCTGGCTGCTGGCAGCTCCTCTTGGCCCGGGAGGACCCCGCCCAGTCTGTGCTACCCCGAGCTGGCGACCGGCAGCCGTCTTCATGCACTCAGTGCTCCCCGACTCTGGGAGATAGAGGACAGGATCACTGGGTCTCCCTCTCAGTGTTTTCCTAGCAAAACAAGAAGATACAGTCCTGAGCAACTCCAGTGTCTGCCGCTCCCCAGGGCCACCTATATATACTTCCTGGCTCCCAGAAGTTAGTTAGTTTGCCAAAAATAGGAACTGGTTTTGCGTGCAGAGGGACAAGAGAGATAGGCACGTGTGAGGCGTACCTCTTGGTCTGAGGCCTGAGTGGAGGGAAGGGAGGCCAGGGATACCCTCCTGCCCTTCCCAGCCAGATGCTCCCACCCAGGCCTCTGTGGGCCCAGAGCCATGGGCTGGCTTCCTCCTCTGCATTATGAATGTCACAGGGGGAAGCTAATGAGGTTATTGGGCAGAGAAACACTCCTGTGACCCCATGTGGAAGAGACCTACAGCAGAGCCGGAGGCAGGGAGCTTGGCTCTGTTGGCGTCTGTGGGGATGGAGAAGGCACAGGAGAAATTGGTGGACAGCAGGCTTTGGGCAGAGCATCATAAATGTCTCTCGAGCAGTAGAAACCGTGGGTGAGCTAAGGAAAGAAAGACAAGGAGAAAGACGGACAGTCAGATGGCCAAGACTGCTGCATCATGGGATTCGGCTGAGTCGGGAAGGAGGCATATGCATGGGTCAGTGATCCGGCGTATTTCTGAGAACACCATTGACTTATGCTGGGCAGCGGGGTCACTGGTAAAAGTGCTTCCATGGACTGTGTTATAATCAGGCATTGTATACGAAAAAAGGGGAAATACTACTTTCAACTCTTCAAAGGTTCAACCTAATATTTATGCTCTAAGTTGAAGCGCAACCCATGTCTTCTGCCTGTACCCCCAACCCCACTTCTACATACAGCAAATTCACTGGAGTGATGCTAACACTAGAGATAGGACACTGGGCGATATTTGCTCCACTCCAGGACTGTAGATGAGTGAGCAGACTCTAACTTCTCTAATATATCAACACAAGGCAGGCATAGGGGCAGTTAAGATGCTCAGAAGTCTCAGGTTTCTCCACAACATTAGGGTAATAATTGTGTGCACCTTATATGGCTGATGGGTGGATTGCCTCCCCTCTATGGACAGAGCAGGCACCCAGCTCCTTTGGAGGAGTGCTCAGAGGACACGGCTGTATCCAGGCTCCCTGGCAGAGCCCTCTGCACAGGAGGATCATCTTTATTTGCTTTTGGAGAAATGGAAGTGGAAGGGGTTGGGGCCCTGCAGATTTACTCTGATTTTGCACTTCTCAAACAAACTGCTTTTTTTTTTTTCCAGCAGGAAAATGGGATTTTTCAGGTCATAAAATCTAAACCAATTTACCTATCTGATTAGGGCACGGTGGTTGATCTCGGGTGCTAGGACATACATTCCTGTGCACTCTCCTAATGTCCTGAGGGTCGGCAAATCAAGGAAGGGTGTCCTGTGAAGGGAAGTCTCAGCAGAGGTTGGGTCTGTGGGGCTGGGTCACTTGTGCAGCTGACCCACCGCACTCTGTTTCTGAGCATCTCCTTCAGGCTGGGGGGCTCCTGGATCCCAGCTCTCCCTGTGTGTGCCCTGACCTTCTGCTTATCGTTGTGCAGACTTCAAGTTCGCCATGTACCCGCCGTCGATGATTGCAACTGGAAGCGTGGGAGCTGCCATCTGTGGGCTGCAGCAGGATGAGGAAGTGAGCTCGCTCACTGGCGATGCCCTGGTGGAACTGCTGGCCAAGATCACCAACACCGACGTGGTAGGTGGCGGCCACCTTCTCGGTTATGACCAATCTCCTTTTTCAGCCCAGGGAAGGAGACAGTTGGTTTGATGATGATGTGCCAGAGGTATCTTTGTTGTTGTTGGTTTCTTTTTTCTAAGCTCATCATCCAAGGGGGTACAAAATCCAACAGGGAGGCCTCCTCTTAATGTTTCAAAAGCCTGTGTGCCATACATAAGAGAACAGAACTTAGCAAATAAATACAAGGGCGAGAGCAGGCTGGATACTAATTTTTCTTCATAATGCCCACAGCATGGGCTTCCCAGTAGATCTGAACTGTCGCTTCCTTTCCATGTATGTACACATCAGGCTGCCTCCTCCACAGTGTGGAGCCCTCCTGTCAGCCCACGCTAGGGCTGGAGGGCACAGAGAGAAGGGACAGCCAGAGCAGAGACCTGCTGTCCTGGAGGTAGTGGATATGCAGGAGGCCCCAGTTGTGAGAATGGGCTCAGCCTTGACAAACCTCTCAGCCCTGCCTGCCCCTCACCTCCCTTCTGTTCAGCGTGGTAATGGATGAAAAAGCACTGTGGAAAGAATAAAGTGCTGTACAAATTGAAGAAATTATTATTAGATAATAGATTTTTTCCATGCTGATGCCCTGTGGAAGGCCCAGAGGCTGTACTTCTGGTGACAAGATTACAAGATCCTTACCAGAAAAAAATGTTTTGAGATAGACCATGGTGAAGTGAAGCTCTTTTTCAGCCTCAGGAAATTGCAGTTCTTAGAAGGCCCAAGCCAGGGTAGTTCTGAGAGGTCAGGGAGGTGGGAGGGCTGAGGCAGACAGCCTGGGAGGGGGAAGGAGGAAGAGGGTGGGAGGGCCTGTGGCAGAGCTGGGACTAGAACCTGAAAGCTCTGATGGGGGTCTGGGAACTTTGCACTGCACCCCTGCTGCAGCTCTGGCATCTTTTTGTCTGAAAAAGGCCTTTGGTTTAAAGGCAACTCAAGAGCGGGGTGTCAGCTCTGAGGCCCTTGTGAGTCACCATGGTGAGGCTCAGGAATGCAGGGGAACTTTGTGATGGCCCCTCTGGGTGTTCCAGGGGGATTCTGAATGTCATGCCATGGGAATATATCGAGTTAAGGGATAATGTAGTTGACAGGCCTGTGGCCTGTGCCTCCACCAGGGACACCGAGCAGAAGGTTTACTCAGAGAGCCTAAGGCTGCCGCTTGCTGGCTTTCTCACCCACCCACCTTGGCGTTTATGACCGTCTCCAGGAAGTGACGTGGCGAGGTGTTGAGGGGGTGATAGAGCAAATCCGGGTCCTCCTCTGAAACAGTCCTAAGATAGGCTTTTAAAATGCTGGCTCCAAAACACAGGCTTTGAACCATGGTTTCCAAACTACAGGCGGAAACGACTCCTCCAGGGCAGCTTCAGGTGAAGAGCGCTTCATGAACCCTCTAGAGACAAATCTTGGACAGAACTTAACGTTTATATAAATGATGTGCTTCCTTGCTTTTCTGAGTATGTGCTCTTATGGCTGCCTTGAAACAAGGACTCCCAGCCAGCTTAGGACAAGCCCTTCCTGGGCACTGCTGCCTCCTCCCACCGCCCCCCAACCCCAGACAAAAATGTCAGGAACAAGAGCTTGGTCCCCAGGCATTACAGCCTCTTTCAGGTACTGACAGCCCTGCTGCCCCACCCGGCGGGTGTCCAGCCATCTCCTGTCTCTCTTTGTCACCCCTTACTGATTCAAGTGGACAGAGGTCACTCTTGGAATGCCACCAAGGCTCTCAGGCTATGCCTTGCTTTTAAAGACTACCAACCAGGCTCGCATTTCATAGGGGTGAAACTGCCTTGCCCCTTTCAGGTACAATGTAGCCAGTCCGTCCACATCAGCTGTCAGACTGGGTTAAGTGCATACAAACCCACTCAGAGTTCTATAAATCCCAGCTATTAACTGGAGATGCATGGACATGCCTCCTTCTCACTGGTGTGGGACTGGGGTTAAACATTTTAATATTCAAAAATAAGCATGAACATAGTAGAGTCTTAAAATTTATACCATTTTTACCAGAGAACAGTTCGAGCCCTCAGTAAGTTCCAAGCTTACCTCTGCCCACTCTCTCGCTAGGAATGTTCTTAGTGGAAAGTCTTGAGCAGCCTTGGGCCAGGCAGTCTGTGTGTGCCTCACTTCCCCTGCTGTGTCTCCTCCCACCCATCAGCCTGTGTTCTCTGAAGTGCTGGAGCTCAGTGAAGGCGTATGTAAGGACTAGAATCTAGAATGCATTAGCTTTTGGAGGGAGGTGAGTTTTGCTTCCTGAGCTCTGCTTACCATTTTGCAAGTGAGGAAGTGGTGTATTTCATTCATGCACTTACTCCCCACTCACTTCTGGAAGTATTTATTGAAGGCCCACTTGTTGCAGACCATTGCCTTATGAGCAAGGCATGGAACCAGTGCACCATGGTAGAAGTTGGAGGGGGTTGGATAATACTTGAAAAATAAAAGATGAGGTTTCTGCCTTCAAGGAACTTAGCAACAGTATAGAGAACCAAGAGTAAAGTATATAAAATCCTTGTAAATGCAGATCACAAATGAATGGCTGGTAAATAATGTGTTAGAAACTACAAATGTAGTAGGAAATTCAGAAGGTGCTCACCAGGCCTACTGTAAAATGCAGTAGGCCTCCCAGAATGCTAAACCCGATAGAAAATATCCTGGGAATGGAGAAACAACATACAGTATGTACATGCAGTAATATCATTCAGCCTTAAAAAGAAATGAAGTTCTGACACATGCTACACCATGGATGAGCGTGGAAAACAGGCTCAGTGACATCAGCCAGACACAAAGAATCAGGTATTTTATAATTTCACTTAATACGAGGTTCCTAGTCAAACTCAGAGAGAGAGAAAGCAGACTGTAGGTGGCCAGGGCCTTGGGAGTGGTGGGGATGGGGAGGTGCTGTTGGTGGGTGTGGGGGTTCCATTTGGAAGGGTGACAAGCGTTCTGAAGAAGGACCGTGGTCATGGTGCCACGGCAGGTTGAAGGCCGTCAGTGCCACTGCATACGTAAAAACGATTAAGACGGTAAATTTTTATGTTATCCACATTTTGTCACATAAAACATACATGTCCAAGTACACATACACGTACATACCACGTCCTGGGGCCACACGGTGAAGTGCTGTCCCACAGGGAGGTCAAGCACACAGGGCTGCATTCTGTCCCCCTGGCTCTAGGCGCTGAGTGGGAATTGGGAGGAGCCAGCGTCTCACCCTGGAGTCCCGCAGCTCCGCGCCTGCCCCAGGCACCTTGTTATTTGTGGTCTCTTCAAGCTTACAGTGTGCGCTATGCAGGGATTGTCAGGGATCAAACTGTTGAAAAAGGGGTCCCCTTGATTGGTGTGAGACAGCCGGATGAGCTTCTCTGGCTCCCTGGCCCGCTGCGGAAAGCTTTGATAGGAGGGACCCATGCGGCTCTGAGAAAGTTGGTCTTTGTTGCTCCCTCTGGTTGCCAAAATAAACCGGAACGCTTCATTCCAAACAGAAAGCTGAGTGAGAAGCCTGACAGTTTTACAGGGAATAAAAGTCTCAGAGGGTGGTATATTTTAAGTACTTTTTCCTTCCACTCATAAGTGTTGCTAAAAACAGACACCAGCCAGAGACGCAGTTCTGGCTTTTAGGGGAACCTCTACCGGGCTTCCGTTGCCAAGGGTAAGTTTGGGAGGAGGGATCAGCTGCCCTGGTTCCCCAGGAACCTTTGCCTGCTTCCCCCGGCAGAGTCAGGGTTCCTCTTCCGTCCCCTGGGCACTCTGCTCACGCCTTGTGCCAGCGTTTATCTCACTCTCCACTTGTCTGTGGAACCTCTTGAACAAGACCCAGCTTTTACTCAGCTCTCTCTCTCTCCAGAGCCCCTGGCAGAGTCACTGGGGATGATGCTGAAGACAGGGAGGAAAGGAGGAAGGAGAAGACAGAGGGCAGTCACGGGGGTTTCAAGTGTGTTTCTAATCCTCTGGTCTCTCCAGGTCTTTTCGAAAGCTGTATGCTTCTTAACATTAATTGTAAGTCAGGGTCTTCAGAAAGATTTATCTGCTTTAACCTTAGAGCAAGTCATTTCATTTTCATATGACATAATTTCACTAATTCACTAATGAAAAAGTAGAATTGAGTCTGACAGGCCATAGCGATGTAGTGAAGTTACTGGAAGATATTTAACAGAAAGACATAGACTTTAGTCACCTGGTCATTACATTTATCCTCTTCCACAGGTTACATCAAAGCTCCCTGTGTTTTATTCTGAGTATCATCCAGAGCAGGTTCCGAGCTGTCCCTTCCTCAGGGTCATCCTGGCAAGTTACGACGACCCCAGTTGTCGTAGGCTATTGCAGCAGTTCACGGTGAAGTGAAAGTGTCTCTTTTGACGACATTATTCCTAAGGTCCCTCTGGCATTGTGCTTTGTGGTCCCCCTTACCTGGAAGCACCAACACCTCACAGCACAGCTTACCCTCAAGGCCAGTCTTACTGAGACTGTCCCCTGTGGACGTTACAGGGCCTGTGGTCAAGACCCTTGTGAAGAGTGGCTGGAAAGGAAGCTGGAGTTGGAGGGTGGGAATAGAACTGGAGGCTGATGCTTCCCTCGCTTGCCTTATTTTTTCTGTGGGCCTCATTTGGTATGCAAGGAAATAAGCCAAATAGCCTGTGAAGAAAGGAAGAATGAGATAGTTTCCTAAGTTGTCTCTGCCTGAGTTGGCTGCGGGTCTGGGGCTCATTCAGCTCTTTGTCCCCCTGTTGAGTGCAGTGCGTGTGTAGTGACAATGGAGTGATGCAGTTACACTGAGGGCTAATGGTAGGAGTTCCGTCGGCCCATTCATGGAGGCAGAGGAGGGTGCAGGGCGCGGAGCTGGAGCCAGCAAGCAGAGGAAGTCAGGGGCCCGTGTAACGAGCTGGAGATCACAAACACGGCTGTCAGGGCCCCGGGGCTGGGGGCGCGGGCAAGGAGGGGCCTATCGTCACTGAAGCTGGAGGCTTGCCCGACCTCCAGTGCTGTGGAGTGCCACCTGTCCAGGCTGACAGACGAGCATTATGGCTCTCCTTTTAATCAGCTTAATTTGGGGCATCGTAACACAATGGCTGGTGCTTTTGGAGGCTGATGGAAAGCAGAGGTCTCAGGGCCGCTACACTTTACATGCACGTAGCATCTTTTCATTGGGGGTGCTGTCTGTTTTTTCCAGCCACTTGGGCTCGGTGTCCTCCTCCCTTGGAGACTCTTGAGCCTACGTGTCTTTACTTGGAGCTGGGGAGAAAAAGAGGTACATAGGAAAAAGAGTTCTGAAACTGGAGGCCGGTCTTAGCTTTTAACTAGTAACTGGGGGACAAGCCAGGCTTCAGTTTTTAGCTAACTAAGGGTATTTTGCTGTTTAATTGCTAAAAGCCCTCTGGACTCCCACATTCTCAGATGCTATCATTACCTGTGTATGCTGTCTTATAATTTTGCCCTTGGAAATACTTTATCCTATGCTTCTCAGCTTTGCCTCCTTTCCCCTTCTCTTCAACTGGCCTCCCCTTCTATTTCCTCCTCCCAGCTTGACCTCCTAGAGCAAGCAGCTCTGCTGGATGGGAGGCAGGGCTTCTCTGTCCTCCAGGTCCCTGCTTGCCCCACCCCAGGCCAGGCACTGTCCTGCACTGCGATTGGGAATTGGGGAGCTCCTCGGGCGGGAAGGAAGACTGTGTGCAGTTGGCAGGCTGGTTGCAGGTAGCAGCACCACCACTGCTCCTTCCACCTGCTCACAGAATATTCACGCGCTCCTTGCAAGTCCAGGGAGGGAGGGAGGGGTCGCTGTCTCAAGGAAAGGGATGCTGATGATGCTGATGTCTCCCCCCACCATCAGAGAGTAAGACGTTCAGCATTGGTCATACAAGACAAGCTTTTGCCCTTAAGCTCTCCATCTGGCTAAGAGCAAGAGATTCGTGCAGTTGAAGCTTGAGCTGATAATGGCCAAGCCATTGTGAAGACTTGGAACCTACAGTTGAGGCAGAGACCCCTGAGACCTTTCTGGGAAGGGGGACCTGATTGACCCCAGAGGTGAGCTTCCTGATCTGTCATGGATGAGTCTAGAAGAGACCAGGGAATGGCATTTCTGGGGTAACTGCTTTAGTCATCATTTTTCCCTTAAAATAAGAGGATCAAAGAAGAAGAGTTGGCCAAAGTCCGTAATGATTTAGATTGAGACGAAAAAGGGACTGAAGAAAGCAGAGAGTGTATGTTTTCTATGAAATCTATTCATTTTATTCAGAAAGTCCTGTGCCTGTGTTCATGGCTGTAACGTACACACTTGATGCATGTATTATACTGAAGTCCCATGGCTCTGAATGTCCATTAGAAGTGACTGCAAATATCCCAGCCCTCCTTGTAGGATTTTCTCAGGAATGTTCCCTTAAGGTCTCAGGCTGCTAGAAGGCCAATACTAGGAAAAGTAAGAACATTGGTGACTCAAAAGGGAAGACTACAAGGCTCCAGGTCAAGTTCTTTGGCTTTCTGGAGCCCTGTCTCCCCATTTGGAAGACCATCGACCTGAAGGATGCCGGTGTGGCAAACACCATGGTCATATTATTGGTGTAAGGGGTATGCTGACTGGATTCCCTCTCCAAGGGCGCAAGATGGAGCCTCTGAGGCAGGAAAACTAGACAGGATTGGCTGGAAGGCACAAGGTTCCTTGTGGGGAGTCAAGGTCTTCCACAGCAACTTCATAGCAGGAAGTCTTCACCAGGTGGCTGTGCTGAGTGAAGCCCTCCGAAGAGATCTCATTGCTGACCCTAACAGACATTCCTTTTTTAATTTAATGGTTCAGAGCTGTTCTCTGTCCATATACGCAACATATATACATGTACATATACATATACATGCATGCACACACGATCCCTCCATCAGCTGAGAATCCTGCCATCCTTTTTAGATAACAAAAACTCTTTCATGCTGTGCGCTTTGGATGAGATTTGTCTTCCATAGAGGCCACAATTACTATTTCTGGGTTGGAAGGGTTCTGATTCATTTCCCCCGCCTCCTAGAAACAAAATTTGAAACAACCTCAGTGGCTCCTGATGTACCTCTGCAGCAGAAGGGGCATCACATACTAACTGCCAGGATTCAGTTCATTATTCTCTGCAAGAAGAGAGAGGGAGAGAAAAATGATGTTAACTTCAGTTCTGTGTCGGGGCATTTCTCCGTGAGGCACGCAGGAGAAGGATGGAGGGCGCAGCTGTTGATCTCTGCTCCTCTCAATTCTGGGGGAGCGTCTTGACACACCATCAGAATTCAGGATTCTGGCGTTTGAAGACGGATGTTATGCCTGCCACATGGCCTCTTAAGAATGAGTCGGCTCCTTCAGACAGTTTTCAAGTAGAGCACGAGCTGTCCATCCCAGCTTAAGAAGGAAAACCAACAGAGTTGGACCCACTTCTGTCCTGCAGGACCTTCCTAAGGGACAGTCTAGACTAGTTTTGACTCATCATGTCCTGTTTTGCCTTACATGTTAACCCCCACATTAACTTTCACTTTTAGGTTACTTTAAAAAAAATTAGAAGACTTAATGTTTTCAAATGTCTCCTACTAAAACGCCAGTGCCTTTAGAAACATGATGTCCTTAGCCTTCACCACCCAGACCTTTTGACAAGTGGTGAGTGGCTTAGCAGCCCCATTGCTGCCGTGTGGCCTTGGAGGGGGAGCAGGGGAAGGTCCGAGCAGGGAGGCAGAAGAGGATTACACAGGATGGAAGGCCAGGAGAAGCCACAGGAAAGTTGGCAGATGTCAGTAGGTCGCTTGCTTGCCAGTCCCTGGCCCCTCCGCTTGCTCACAGGGGCCTCTGCAGCTGGGCCATGTCTGTCTGGTTTGGCATCCAGTCCCCAGGGCCAGTCACAGTGCCTTCTCCACCAGTCTTGAGCAAATGCTAATGCACAGCTCATTTTAAAGAAATGTAAACAATCTTTCAGATTCCTGGACTGATTCGTAATTAAGAACGATCGTTTATTGAACTGCCACTTAGCACTTCATATACACTATCTCAGTTGATCTTTACTGAGCATTTTGTTACCATTATTTTACAAGTGGGGAAAATTAGAGAAGTTAAATAACTTAGCTGCTGTCCACAAGGATGGTGGGAGCCCAGCAAAAAAACCGCCATGTCTCTTTTCATTCTTCTTTCTGGGTGATATTTCATCTCTGCCCTTAGCACTCTTGCTCCAGTTCCTAATCTTAATTCTCACAAAAGGCTGTGGTTTGAAATGTGGAATGGACAGGAGATAGGAAAGGAAAACGTGGGTGAATTTGGAACCTTTGTTCCTGAGGAGTTAACTCCAACTTTATTTTAGATCTTTGGGATAAAAAGATAATCCTTTTGTGCTAGGCAAAGAGTCACCTCTGTTCAGTGAAACCTGCACAGGGAAAACTGACAGGTGGGAAGTGAAAAGGGCCAGGCAGAGTCCATTGAACTATTTTCCACATGTATATGCTGCTGACAAGAGTGCAGAAAAGCAGCCTTGCAGAGGACAGAGGTCAGACACAACCACTAGCAAGTCCTTCAGCTGTCCCAGTGCTTGCTGGTAGGAGATGTGGTCTCCCCACCACGTCGTGACGCCCGTGACTTGCCGTTGCATTCTGCGTCAGCCAGCTAACAGAAGCCTCTGCGTGGGGCAGGCACACTAGGAATTTTCCCTACCAAATATAGACTAATATCAGAGCAATCCTGCAAATTCTTGCTTATACCCAAACTGGACAGTACAAGTGTCCAGAATGTTGTAAACATTCTGCATTGTATTTTCATGAGCATTCAGGGAATGATAAATAAGCAGAAAAATAGAATTTTTGTTTTTCAGCACTTGCACAGTGTATGTGAGGGTCAGCACAGTTCAGCCCATTCTCTTCTTGCCCTTAGGTGCTGTTTGCCTAGTACTAGAGCACTAGTGCTGGCCTCCCCCTTTCCTCTGCCCCCTCCCAACTTCCCCAAGCAGAAAGCATCCTGTGGCCCTTAGATCACTGGGTACTGTGTGCCCATCTGTGGCTCATCATCCAGGACAGTGCTTCTCAGATTGTCCTGTGCATACGAATCACCTGAAATTCTGCGTTTCTAACAAGCTCTCAGGTGACACTGAAACATGGGCTTGGCGTAATGAAGTTCCACTGACCCTTCAAGAACACATACATCTCCTTTACTTCGCATTAATTTCTACTGGGTAACTAGCATGAAATTATGGGAGGTTGGAAGTGTGTGTGTGTGTGTGTGTTCATCAAATGTTCCATGCCCTGTTAGTGTTGCTAACAAGCTCTCTGGTCTGGACCATTTTCCTTGCAGGATTGCCTCAAAGCCTGCCAGGAGCAGATTGAGGTGGTGCTGCTCAGCAACCTGCAGCAGTTTCGCCAGGAGCAGGGGGATGGATCCAAGTCGGAGGATGAACTGGACCAAGCCAGCACCCCTACAGACGTGCGGGATATTGACCTGTGAGGATGTCAGTCGGGCCTCATGGGAGAGACGTGTTCCAATCTGTTCTCTCCTTCTCTCTGGTTGTTTTGTTCTTTATGTTTTAGGATGAAACTTAAAAAAAAAAAAAATTCTACCCCCACCTAGATTGTGTTGAAAGGTCTTTTAGAAGTGAGAGAAAAAGGTCCTATAAAAATGGAATAATTAAAAGCATTTGGTGCCTATTTGAAGTACAACAGAAAGGAATCCCTTGTGTATGCGAACAGTTATTGTTTGATTATGTTTAAAGTAATAGTAAAATGCTTACAGGAAAACTGCAGAGTAGCTAGAGAAAATGTATGCCTGCAATATGGGAACTAATTAGAGGAGACTTTTTCTTCATGTTGTAAACTAGCACATATACACCCCTTTTAGGATAACTTTAAGGAACCGCGTATGCCATTGATGGCATGACTAGATTGCAAAGCCATGAACTTGAGAAGGAATTAGAAAGAGGAGGGATACGGTGAGGAGGGAGGACAAAGCAGTCTCTCAGCGTGACTGAACCATTTTTGGATGTAGAAGCACCTGTGGTCTCGGCCACCTATTGCTAAGTCAGGAGCATTGCTGGATCTCTCGTTAGGAACTCTTGCTGTCTACAGTAGCTGCTACCTAAAAAAGATGTTTATTTTCCAGTTGGACACAGGTGATTGGATCCTGGGTTTTATGTTTTTTGACATCTTGCTGCTTCTTCCAAACATGGTTCATTGCACACACCACCATATTTTGTCTGAAGGGGTCAATGTAGCTCTGGGCCACTACCAAAACTCATGAAACCGAGGCAGATGGAGACCAAGGGTGGGATCTGGAAAGGAATCTTCTAACGAATTAAAGAGAGTAATGTGACCTTGGCATCCCTTATTAGGAGAAAACTAATTTTTGGTGCTGATTGGCATGTCTGGTCCACAGTTTAGCATTGTTATAAACCATTCCATTCGAAAAGCACTTTGAAAAATTGTTCCCGAGGGATAGATGGGATGGTTTATGCAAATCATGCTGAATAGACTCCTCCCTTCTCTGGTGCCCCGTCCCCTCTCACCCCCAAGTCCTGGTACTATTCACTTCTGGTATCTGACGTTCTCTGGTACATGTTTCTGGTCTCCCTGCTAGGACTGAAGAGACAGCCCTTTCTGCTGACATTCCCATCACAACATTCCTCAGTAAAGCCTAAAAACAAAGATCTGTTATCATTTTGATGGCATATAAAGATCTTAATTCCCACCTATATACTTCTCCTTTGGACATGGAAAGAAAAGTTGTTGCTGGTGCAAAGACAGAAAGATGAACATCAGTGTGGCATTTTGTTCCCTTTTCCGTTTTTTGTTGATTTCATTGCAAAGGTGTATTCAGTGTACTTGAATTTTTTTTCCTCTCCACTTCTTAAACGTGTTCAGTTAGCAAAGAGGTTGGAGCAACAACTTTTTTTTTTTTTTTGCACAATTATAATTGACAGGTGATGAAGCTATTTGTTAAAATATTTGCCTTTAAGTAAACAAGAAAAATCAGAACAGGGCTGCTTTGAACAATTATTTTATACACAGATTCTGCCTTGTTTCATAGTATGAGGGTTGAAGATGGAGAAAAATCGAAGCGTCTCTTATTTTTCATTTTATTGTGTTCAGTTTTTTTATTACTTTTTTTTTTGCGCTGCTAAGAAGCTAAGATCATTCATCCTTATTCACATTAACAGTACCTAGCTGTAATGTTTTTCACAAAGTGTGCTGCTATTTTATAAACATTTTTATAATATATTATTTTACTGCTTAAATTCCAAGTCCCGAAGTAGACGGTTGAGATATGAGTTCTTTGTACTGGAAAAGCCCTTCCATAAGTTTATCTTCTGGTAGCGTATTCACAGTTGGGTTTTTTTTTTTTCCTTTTGGGTTTTTGGTTTTGTTTTTCTTCTCCTCTGATCACATTCTTCAAAGACAGAGTATTCTTTACCTCAGGTTTACTGGACAAAATCAATAGCTACAAAAGAAAATGATTCACATTTTTGTTTTCATAATACCTCACAACCGTACAGTTTCTGCTCGGGAGCCCATGAGTGTGGGGGAAGAAGGAGGCAGGAGGAGGCCGCATGCCCTCTCAGGTAGGGGGCAGGGTGGGTTTGGGCCAGATTCTCAAACCCAGGGACCTTTTCAGTAGTGAGAGTCATCAGGCTTCCATTTTGACTGGTGTCCTCATCATGATGGAAAAAATACAATTGAACTAAGGGATTTCCCCTCCCCACACAGCAGACATTGAGCACAGATGTTTATGCAGTGGACGAGGAAGTCATTCATAATTTGCACTTAGGTATCAGGTATAAGGAGACAGGCCACTCACTTGGACACCCTCATCATACAGCTCTTTCTAAATAAAGCAGGGCTTTCCTCACCAGGGTCCTCTCATCTTGCAAGGACCGTTCCCTCCCTTTCTCCTTCCCTGACAAGGGGCATCCCCAGTTTACAATAATCACAGGTTCTTCTAGGTCTGAATCTGTAGCATGCAGTGCTATGGGGAATTCCTTCTCCCATCTGTGTCAGACAGAGACAGGAAGTGCTGTGCAAGGCCAGGCCCTCTGCTGAGTGCACTAAATGTTTTCTAGGTTTAAATCCCATTTAATTGGCATGATTGGAAAAACAGGTCAGATGAATACTGGATGGTAGTTGAAGGGAGGCGGTGAGGCTACTTCTTTACAGAGGTGCAAGTCCAGGTGAATGAGACTCTTGCGGGGTGTTTAGAAGGGTTCAGGACTTGGTGAGTTAGCATAACCCTAAATTCTAGGGAGTGGCTGGTAGGGTAGTGAGTGGTGAATTCTGAAGTTTTGGAGAAGAAAGGAGAGTGAGGATGTGGTCTTTTATCAAGAGCCTGCTTTGCACAGGACACCCTTCTGGGCCCTGAGGAGTTCCACAGAATGGAGCAACACGTGGTCCCTAGAGTTCTCGGGTGTCTTGGAACCTAAAGACAAACTGAGCTACAAACTTACTCCAAAGTGACAAACTTACTCCATAGTGACTTAGGCTCAGGTGGAAGAAGTATCAAGTGAGAAAACCTGGCAAGGAAGGAAACAGGCCAACAGACTCTCCTGCATCTGTAACTTTCTACTTTTCCTGAAGCCCCGGATGCCACGGGGGCCTTCTGGCCTTTTCTACTTCCTGTCCTTGGCCTAGCATCATAGAAGGTGTGGGGTTGCTGAGGGGGAAGGTGCTAGGATGTCTGCCTTTTCCTGCCTGTTCCCTCCTTTAAACAAAAGAAGGAACTCTGATGTGTCAGTGGTTGACACCCTCTCCTTTGATCTTGGTTTCCTTGGTAGGAGATTTTGTCCCAGAGGAGCTCAGTTCTGTGGTTTTTATTTTTCTCTTTCACCTCCTGTTCAAGGGGTTCCCAACCTGTTCCGATCTTTTTCTATCTTTAAAAAATATATATCTCTACTCCTCCTTGCTGTGTTTTTGTTTTTCTCCATCAGCGGGGGCTGACTTGTTCCCCTAGCCTGCCAAATTTTGTTCCTTCCCCTATTTTGGCCAAATCCTAGGGGGGGATCCTAGTATGCCAAAAATATATGCTAAGCATAATTTAATTCCATGCGGGTTCATAACAGCCAAGAAGCCTGTAGGTGAAAACAGGGGACAGATCCCACAGCAGAATGTGTCCCATGTGCTGAGAGGACAGCTCCTCAGAGACAGGCTGCTCTTGGAGGAGCCTTCATGCTGGAGCTGCCCCAGGACCCCGCTGAAGAGCTTCCCACGTCTCACAGCCGGGTCTGCCTCGGACTGCATGCTTTGTACAAGGGGCTCTTCTGCCTCTTATCATCCTGGTCTGGGGCACGCATGGCTCAGAGACCACAGGTGCTTAAGTGACAAGGCTGGGGGAGGAAGCAACCATGACTGCATCACCCTGTACCCCGTCGCTAGCAGCGTGGGCTTCCCTCAGAGGGAGCTGTAGCTTCCCTACAGTCTGACCCCTTTAGGGCCTCCACACTGCCCTGGGAGCTTGGACTGACAGGTGGAGAACATTCGGTAGGATGGGATGACGTTTCTCAAAGAGGGCAGGGGAATTTTCTCTCCATGGGCCAAAGGGAGTAGGGCTGGGAGAAGAAATAGACTTGCACCTTATATCCTGTAAATAATGATTTTCTAGTTCAAGAAGATGATATTGGTAGTGTGGGAATGGGAGGTAGGGATGGGGAGGAAGTCTGAGTAAGCCGGTTGGCTTCTAAGCCAAAAGGATTCCTCTTTGTTTATCTTTGAGACAGTCCAACCCTGAGAATAGCTTTAAAAGGGAAATTAATGCTGAGACAGTAAAGTCCCCTTAAGCCAACAAACTAGCTATAGAATGAGTACAGGCTTCTACCTGTGTGGGCTTGGAGTGGTTTTCAAGAGCTGCTCATGCCTTGTCCATTTGAACGAAGTGGGGCAGGAAGACTCAAGAGGATGTTTATGACTTCCTCATGCCATGTGGCTTTTCATGATTTGAGATTCTAAAGCCAAACATCATTCAGCTGCATTTCTCAGAACTCTTCTCCTACATTTGTGTGTCTCTGCCTTAGACTTGGCTGGGCTATCAGACCCGATTCTTGGCTCAGGTTTCACAAAGCCATTGGCAAATGTACCCATGCATGCTGTGGCTGCATCATTTATTCCTTTGCCTGCAGCCTACTTTGGGGGAAAAAAGTGCCTTACTGACTGTAGCCATTACAGTATCCAATGTATTTTGACAGGTGCCTGTCCTTAAAAATTTTTTAATGGGTTTCAGTTATGATTGCTGGCCAACTCTTAAATCCCCAGCAAACCACCAGGCCATTGGATTTTTTCCATTATGTTCGTTACCCTTGTGCCATGTACCTCAGATCTCTCTTTCAGTTACAGTTTCTTGTCTTGGACTTCTTTTATTATTATTATAATTTTTTTTTTTTGCTTTAAATGAGTGTGATGCCATATCGAGTCAATGTAATTCTCTCACAATGTACTCTACAAGAGGTGTGGGTGTTTATTTGGTCGGGATGCTAGCAAGTGCTAAAGTAGCATGATCAGTATAAACAAAAGGTTTTTAGGAAGTTTGGAAAAATGTTTTATTGGTTATGATGGCGACATGGTATAGTCAGCTGCCTTTTAAGAGGTCCTATCTGTTCAGTGTTAAGCGATTTTAAGAAATAATAACATGTTATTCTGACTAGCTTAAAAGATGGATTTGAAAATGGTTTTGGATGCAATTAGGTAATGCTATTTGGACAATAAACTCACCTTGACTTAAATTCTGTGGCCGTTTTGACTTATTTGTAGAACAGAAGTCGCCAGAATGGAATACATCTTTCTCATGTCAGAACTCTGTTGGCAACAATTGATAGCGATGTAAAATACCAACTCTAACCTGGGAGGTAACCAACATGTGCGTCCTGTTACGGCAATGCAAGTGACTGATGGCACTTTTTTCCCCTTTTGGGTCACCCATGCTAACGTCTTATAAACTAGACGCCTCGGCCCTCTTTCATAAGGTGGGTTAAGTCACTGCTATCGTGACAAGGACTCAGATGCTGGCCCTGGTTATTGCCAGCTAGTCCCTCCTGGCTGTGAGTGAGCATCTCCTGGCTTGGGAGGCGCCTGGGGGCTTCGGTGCCATCTTCACATTCTGGGGCATCTCTGAGAGCCCTGCCCCTGCAGCATTCCTGGCTCCCATCTGACTCCTGGCCTTATGTGTGTCCTTCCCCTGAGGCCTGGGCCACAGCTGCAGGGGTGGAGAGGTGGTGAGGCAGAGTCTGGGAAAGGGGTGGGAGGGTCCACACACAACTAAATTGCCAGGTCCCGGTCCCAGCAGTTCCTGGACCGCAGTTCCTCAGACCAACTTCCTTCCCAGGAGCGATGGGTAACACAAAAGGCAGTGGCTTAATAGCCATCTCGATGTTACTGTAAAAACTTTTCTCTGTAGCTGTTTTCCAACTTAATTACGAGTTGTCGGCATTAAGATTAATTCTGCCCATTGGAAACACCCAGGGTCAGACAGTTCCTGTTCATCTCAAGTAGCAACACCTAATAGGATTTTTAATCCTACAAGGACTCTAGAAATTCCCCTCTGTCTCCATCATCTGTTCTGGCTGACAAGCAAACAGGGATAACTTTTCCTTGAGTTTCTGCCTAGTGGAGTCTGCTGGGCCTCCAGGGAGTTGCCCAGGTTATCACCCCTCCCCATTGTCACAATTTCATCTGCAAGATCCCTCTCTCTTCTCCCCACCCCTATTTGCTTGCCCTGCAGTATTGGGGCTGTATTTGTAAATAACACTGCAACGCCTCCCCTTCCATGCCGTCCCTCAACACCAGGGGTGCCTCCCATCCCGGGCTGAGGGGGATTGGGGTGGGGAGAGCAGGCAGCAGGTGCTCCACTCTCCGCACTGGGCTAGTGACACATCGAATGGCCCCTTTACACTCTGTCATCCTACCACTGGAAAAGCTCAAATTTGAGGTAAAACTGCCCCTTCTAAAAGCAGAAATCAGTGATGGAGCCAAGATCCAGAAACCCGAGGTCTTTTGTTTGTGCTCTAGTGAGTGTGTTTGTATTTCTAACAATTTTCCAGAGGTCTGGAACTTTCGTTCAGTACACAGAGGTAACACCAAAATAAATGTTTCATTTGGCTTAGTAATAGTCTGAACATACTGTCACGAAGCAAGTATTTGAAGCTAAGTATCACACCAGATTGTTGCTCCCCTGCTCTTACAGCAATAACAATGATAGCAGAATTGCTGGTGACTGGGCGCCGAGGAGCCAGGGTGTCAAGAAAAGGAAAGCTGAGCAGCCGCCACAGCCCAAGCATGTGTGCAGGGCTTACGTGGGGCCTTCAAGGGAAAATGGAAAACAAAGCCCATGCCCCATGGCTTCAGAAACTTGCCATGGGGAGACCAGACACACAGGGCCACAAGACTGCCTAGAGGCGTAACAGCAAGTGCTAAAGCCTGGGGAGTAGAGTGATGCCCAAATGTGGGAGGGGTGCTTTCTGAGGAGCTGGGACAGGTTCCCTCAAGCAAGTGAGTTTTAGGAAAACACTTTTGGTAAGATGCAGCATAGTTTGTAAACAGTCGAAACAAAGTTTGACCTTTTCCAAAAATAAAGGGATGAGAAGTGATCTAAAAATTGAAGGAAAAATATTCAAATAGCTTGATGAGCACACGCAATGTAGTTAGTGGATTTTAACATGATAAACACAGATGTTATCCTCATGAAACAGGATGAACTCAGCCATAAACTTCATTTGGGATTCCCACCTGCCTAATTCCTCCTGAGGCTTACAGAAGAAGGCTGGTGCCTCTGAGATGACAACTTCAATCATGGCTTCTATGTTTCTCACTCCAAGCTCTGGCCTCTGGGCTCTAGGAGCCTTCTCAAAGTGGAGGGGCAGAAGCAGCTCTGATCACAGGATTAGTCAAGCAGGACAGGTCAGCCTAAGAAGACAAGAAGACAAGAATACAGAGCTCCACCGATTTCCCTCTGACCCTACCTTGGGATCCCACTGCAGCTTTGAGTCGATGCTTATCCGAAACACACTTGCACTTCCTTTGTAATTTGCTTTGGCTCTGGCTTTCACTTGTCACCCTGGTCCCCCATCACCCTCTGGCCTCTAGGATTCAACATGGATTTGCAAATGTAGGGTGCTTCTTACAAAGTCCACTAGGTGGCACCAGTGCCACAGATGGGAGCAACATGGACCCAAGCATGCATGTGTGCAGGGCCTACAGCGGGCCTTCATCCTACAGTCAGATGTAGGATGCCCAGAACCGAACACCCCTCTTCAGCAGACCAGTAGGACCAGCAGGTCCCTCACCTTGCTTCTGTCAGCATTACCACTGTCTGACGGGCCTAATTACCATAGTCTGACTAGGTACGATCCACGCCTGCTTCTGATTCTTTTCAGTGTCTAATTCAGAGATGGCATGCTGGCAGCCTGCAGATCGGCTCCAGCCTGCAGATGTATTTAGTTTGACTCCCACCGTGATTTAAATTGCCTTGGGCTGTTTACTAACATAAGATGAGAGCTTTCATATACAAGTCAGGATTTTAACTGCTAGGGAAACCCACCTTCTGGCAGCCACAGGCCTGAGAGGCAGGGGGGCTGCACCTGAGGACTCTGCTCCCTGCTGGTCCCCAGCACCCCAGCACCCCACCAAACATGCTTCGTTCATTGATGTCACCTTCCTGTCCCCTAATGCGGTGCTGCCCAGCCTTTTTGGCACCAGGAACCAGTTTCGTGGAAGACAACTTTTCTACCGACTGGGGGCAGGGTGGGGGGTGGTTTGGGGATAATTCAAGTGCATTACCTTTAAGCTCACCTCCCATTGTGTGGCCCCGTTCCTACAAGCCACGGACCAGGAGCGGTCCACAGCCCAATGGTTGGAGACCCCTGCCCGAATGAATTTGCAGCTCTGCCGTCTAAAATGTATCTGTTTCACCTCTCTGGCTGTGAAGTAGGACTCCTGCAAGCCTCAGGTGGAGCAAAAAGGTTTGAAACCCTCTCTCCACTTTATTACCCCCAATAAAAAAGACCTGCACTCCCTATTAGGCTTTGTAATCTCTTTTATCTCTTTGAGGGTTTTCAGTTGGGGCTGGGCCAGAATTTTGAAATTCCTTTGAGAATTGGGGGAGATGTCAGCTCATACTAAGGTCACCAGGTGGGCTGGGTTAAAGATTAGTTTTTTTCTGTATTTGTTTGTGTTTGCAGTCACTTGCTTTTAGTCCTCATGGCATCATAATGAGCCCATGAGAAGACAAAGCTGTGAGATTCTTGAATCTGTTGAAAAATGCAACGGCTACACTTCCATTATTCCATCCATCAATAACAGTGATTTTTCATCATTTCCCTTCCCACATGGGGCTGCTGGGCTCTGCTTTTCATTCAACAGAGGGCTGGTGGTATGCCAGGCACTCTGCACCAAACATCTCATTCAACAAATGGTTTCTCAGCACCTGCTTTTCCAGGCACTCCTTGATCTCAATGATTAACAGGCAAATAACAGACAAGAAGTCACAGACAACTGCTACTTAACGGGGTGGTAAAGAATACAAGGGTTCCAGTGGACTGAATGCTCTGGAATCCTATGTACATTATTAGCCCCTCAGTGGCTCGTTTTCTTCATCTGTGAAGTGGGTGACATAGTAACAGTACCTCCTGGGTTCATTCATTTCAGCACTTCGACAGTACCAGACACATAGCCAGAGCTTTCTAAATGTTTTCTGTCCTCAAGGCTAAAGCAGACTGCCAGAGAGTCACCTGGTTTGGTCTTTTTAAAGTTAATTTTACAGACAGGTACCAATCTTTGAGCTACTGAGTACTGCCAAAACTTAGCACGGAGATAAGGGAGATTTTAGATAATGAGCAGCTAAATTCACTTTGTAGTGTTAAAGGAGCTTTCTACAACCCCCTAGCAAATTGGATGCCTCATGCTGCAGCTGAGTCAATTAAGGGTCACACAGTTTCCAGTAAGGAGTCAGGCTGGGACTGGAACTCAAATGTGGCTGACTTCAGATATTACATGTCTTCCACCACACAGGGCTGCTTGATTTATTTCTATCTTGCTTAATGAGAATTGAGCTGGAAGAGTAAGATGTTTAGCTGAGGTGGAGTGAATTGGATGATTAAATTATCAGAAAACGGACTGTCACCTTCAATGTAGACAAAGTCCAAGAAGAAAGAAAAGGGCCTTACAATCGAAGGAGAAGTGTGTCGGGGAGTTTAGAGCCTGGAAGTAGAATTTACTTTCCTGACATTTTGCCTTGCTTCTTGGTTAGTCACAGTAATTCTGTTCAGGTTCTTCCAGGATATTTGGCTTATAAATGCGTAGCCACTCTGCTTCTCAGATCAGAACTCACAAGTGCAAGGATGTATCTGTCTTCCCCTAAAGCTCGTTTTGGCAGGAAGAACCTGACTCTCAGGCCACCCCTAGCTGGTTCTCCCTCCAGCCCAGGTTTGCATTCTAGTTTGGGTCCCCTGGTCACCACGCTCAGGATGGGATGGAGGGGCCGGGAGAGCCTCTTCAGGATCAACTTTTGCATACTGACAAAAATAAATTCTTAAGTTCTTTTGATTGATGTATGCTGTTACTAAAAAATTTTCAATGGGTAAGTGTAGGCCACTCCCTCACAACTTTGCTATCAAATTACAGGGACGAGGGGCAAAAGTAGGTTTACAGTTGTTTGTGTGGAAAATAATACAATAATTAATAAATAATAATACGAGAATAATTCTGTTTTTATACTCACAGCTGTAAACCTACTTTTGTCCCACCCTGTATGATGAAAGCAAAGCTGAGACTAAATTTTGTAGAATGTCCTAATTTTAGCAGACCAACCTACAGGGCCTAAACAGTTCATGTCTTCTGTCCCCTAGTGCTGTGATATCCCCAGGCCTCTGTCTCAACCATCACCTTCCATGAAAGAATCACTCCTCCAGGCAAACATTTTAAAGGTAGGATTCTCTTACCTTTGGAGTCAGCAACAAGCAAGCAGAAGGCCTCCTAATCAGTGTGATTGGAGCAAAGGCTGTTAAAGAAACAGGCGCAGCAAGGCCCTGAGGCAGCAGGCGAGTCTCCCTAGATTCTTCATCCTGTTGACTCAGGGTGAGGAGGGTCTCTGTAGGGTCTAAGCAGGTCAATACACCTGCCTTGATTTCAGTGAGGCTCATTTCTATCTTGCATTGTGATAGTAGACAGGCTGCTGTTTTCACCAATAAAATCGCATTTATGAGATTCAGGAGATTAATTAGTAAAGCATGCATTATCAAGCAAGATTCAGAAGTTCTCGTGGACTATGGATTTCCTGATTTAGGACACAAATGGACCATCCTTAGATTGTACAATCTCGATTAGACTATGTCACGGACTCTTTGTTTCCCCCCAAATTCATACATTGAAGCCGAATCTGGATGAAATGGTATTTGGAGATGGGGCCTTGAGGAGGTGATTAGGTCATGAGGATAAGGCCATGATGAATGGGACTAGTGCACTTATAAGAAGCCGGAGTGCTAGCTGGCTCTTTCTGCAGCCTGGAAGAGGGCTGTCCCCAGAACGCGACCATGTTGGCAGCCTGATCTCAACTTCCAGCCTCCAGAACTGTGAGAAATAAATGTCTGTTGTTTAAGCCACCCCCCCCGCCGCCCCGACTATGGTATTTTGTTTTAGCAGCCTGAGCTGACTAAGGCAGTGCTTGTTGCATCTGGGGTGTAGCTTACCTAAATCACCCACAGAGGCTGTGTCGTTGGAAATATTTTAAAGAAAATCACAAACATTGTAACTGTGGCTTTCTTGATGTTTTTTTACTCTTGGATATAAAAGACCTATTGTGCTGCTCCTACATCATGCTGGGGCTCGGAGCCAAGAGGTTGTCTAAGGTCCTGTCCCGTATGCTGTGCAGCCGCTTTTTCTCTGGGACCTCACGCCTCCAGGGGAACTCCACGTGGGAGAGGGGCATGGGTTCTGATTTCCTCTCAAAAGCCCACATAGGCCATTTTTTTAAAAAATCACATTTCTAGTTTGTTCCTATTGCTCAGGGACTCCACCAACATCTACGCTGGTACCCTCCTTTAACACTCCCTCCCCTACTCAGCCCAGAGCATCTTTCTAGTGCAGGGGACAGGGAAGCCCTGCTCTTCTCATCCCATTCTCTCAAGCCTTTGCTTACATCAAGATTCTTTTCATTAACTTCCAGAGAGAGATTCTTTTCCTTGGCTCTTTGTTTGTTACCTTCCCTTCCCGTCCCTTCCCTGAAAAAGGGGACACAGGATAAAGGGGCGGGGAGAAAAGGCAGGGGGAAATACTGGAGAAAAACACACATTACTATTTCAAAAAAATATTATTCTATGGCAGATACAATATCCTGAGGCCCTGCAAGGGCTCATGCCATCCGTGGTTTAGGCTCGCCCAGCCACGGAGGCATTGGAGTGGTGAGAGAACTCTTAGCTTCTGCAGGTTTCCGTTCAAGGCTCAGTTCAACGAGCCTCTGGGCATCTTGGCTAATACTTTCCTGGAAAGTCTTGATGCCTCACATGTCTTAAAAGCAATCACTTATATTTTCCATATGTCTCTGTAGAAATCAAAATGAAGGGACAATGGAAAATTTACTTTGATAGGGCACTTCCTATCACCTTACTTGCTTTACACACTAAATCTTTTCAGGAACTAAGATGAGGATTTCAGGGCTGTACAGGGCTTCCCTTTTTCTTAGCATTCTGTTATAACTGTGGCAAAAAGCAAGAGCCTTGGCCTTCCCAGGTTACTTCCCACGGAGTAATACCCCGTGGTGCCTCCTGTCTACCTGAAGTAGTGCTGACTCTATCACATATTTATATAGTACATACCAATGGCCATGAATATTGTGACAGGGAGGGTCAGGATGCTGTGGTGGAGAGTTTCAGTTAAGCAAGAAGATCTGGGTTTGAATCCCAGAGCCACCACTTACTGGCTGTAAAAACTCTGAGCCTCTGTTTGTTCTTATACACAACGTGAAACCTCACTGGATTATTAAGAGCATTCATTAAATGAGGTAGTCTATGTAAATGCCTAATACACAGGAAGCTTCAACAAGAATATATGCAAACACATCAAGTACCTTGTTAATTATTTTTAAAGGAGTTCTATATGCAAATGTTATATATGCAAATGGAGGGGGCTATCGTTTTTTCTGTGGATCCTGAAGGAGGAGGCTACTCTTGATCAAACAGGAGTAAAACCATACACATTTACAACTTTCCTAGTATCCACTTAGTGCTTCGGCCATTATTCCAAAGATCAATGAACTTGGGCTTGGAGAGAAATCTTTTTCTCACTAACTGACAAGCTAAAAGGCAAGGCGTGAAAAGGGATTAGTGGATGTATGTATTCAAATAAAGGGGAGTTCCCCAGAAGCACATCAGGCCTAGAAGGCATCCTTCAACTGTCCATCAGTAGAAAAGCTGTTTGACTGGCAGATATGATTTTTTGGAACCAGCAATAATGGGGAACTATGGGTGACAGATGTCAGATGTCGGCAGGGCAGCTGCCAAAACAAATCTCCCTCCACCTTCAGACATCAAGCTGATTGAAGACTGGGCACAGTTGGCCTGGCAGCCCCTTCTCTCTTGGATCATTGGTCACATTATTATTTTTCAGATGCTGGATAAAGCAGATGGTTTACCATGTATTGGTGATTTTCTGTTGGCTGAGAAATTCTGTTCTTCCATCAGGGTACAGCATGTAATCAATTATGACAGTGGGTAGTGCAAGAAAATCCCTGCCAGTAAAAGTCCAAGACTCTCTCTGTTATTAAATTTGCATAAACCACTACAATTTCCAAGTTAAAAGCAAGAGAAGGAAAAAGCAAAGTAGTTGTGTTAGAAATAACTTGGGTAATTGCAAAACCACAATTCTGAGTTGGTTCCAAAGACTCTCAGTTTATACTAATATATGATGTCAGTTTTGTCTGTACATTTTGTCTGAAACTTAAAATATTTTTGTCTGTATTCTTGTGAGTCTTAAAGAACTTTATCTCAGAATCATAAAGTGACATAATCAGAAGTAACCTGAAAAAATACCAAGAATACACATACCCATCAACAAAGATTCTTTTAATATTCAGAGTTGTACTTTATTAAATAGTAATAAGAATAAGTTGGCTTGCTTAGTAGGTATGAGTGATCACATACATGGAACAATACATTACATTCTCCCCTATCCACCCTCCGGATAACTTTTTTCATGAAAGACATCTTGCTTAATTATACACACATATCACTAGAAAAACATCCTTTGATAATAAAATAGCACAAACATTTTTAACATTGTAAATATTACCTAGAGAAACGTGACAAAAAATTATGTTTATTCCTTTCTTTTTTTAATGTCTATGTTTTTTTTCTTATAAAATCAGGCTTATAGTGAATAGTTTTCTATCCTACCTTTATTTCTCCATTTAATCACACATCAGGGGAATGTTATCAGATCACTAAATGTCATTTAGAAACACGATTTCTAATAATGACAAATATTGAGTGTGCTTTTACAATGAGTCTGGCATTATTCTAGGCACTGAAGACATAGAAGAGAACAAGAAAGTCCTCACCCTTAAGGAACTTACAGTCCTACAGAGAGAAAGAGGCAACAAAGCTGTAAAAAACAGTAAATAAATGATGTAATTTGAAATCTAGTTACTATAAAATAAGGTGGTCATGACCTCTAGGCTACCTTGCTTAAGGGCAGGCCTCTTGAGGAGGTGACTTGAATTAAGCTCTAAAGCCTGGGATAGAACCCTGTAAACAAAAACAATAGAAAATGCAAATTGAGATAAGAATGATCAGGACAAGCCTATGAACAGAGAAGAAAGCATTATGGCTGGAGCTTGGTGGAGAGGGGACTGAAGGGACAGGAGACCTAGAGAGGGGCTAAGTCACCTAGGCATTGCAGGAGTTGTGTAAGGAGTTGCAATGAGAATCCATTAGAGAATTTTCTAACAAGTAAATGACACGATTTTAGAGATATCACTTTGATCGCTGAGCAGGGGAATGATTTATAGCAGTGATTTTCAATCTTTTTCATCTGTGGCACACATCAACTAATTACTAAAATCTTATGGCACACCAAAAAATATATATTTTGCTGATCTAACAAAAAGATAGGTATAATTTTGATTTATTCACCTTGGATGGCTATTGTTGTGTTGGCTGTTGTCATTTTTTTATTTGACAATCTAAGGGGAAAGAGGTCACTGCCCTGGACTAAATAGTCAAGTGTCACAGGTGGGCACAGGTAATCAGGTTCTTGGTGATCATGGATAAAAAACTGAACTGAACACACAGTTTATAGCAGAAAGTGAAAGAGAACAGATTTATTAAGCCACACAGAACAGGGGAGCAGGCCAACCCTGAGTAGAGCAGAGCAAAGCTGAGCAGAGCCTAACAGGCCTGACTTCAGGGGCTAGAGAGTTTTTATTCTTTTAGGGCAGGTCTCTCCCGGCTAGTTTTGGCGGGCTCTTATTGCACATGTACAAGTAGTTATATTACTTTAAAATTACTGTGCACATGGTCTCCCATGATTTCCTTGATTGGCCACCAGGAAGGGGGGTGCCACAACGCTAATTTATTATAATGAAGCAGGAGTCAGGTAGCATCTTCTGCGCAGGTGCATTCCTAATTCCCTAGGATTCAGTGTTTTTCCAGAAAGCAGGAACTACCAGTCTTAGAAGAGGGTCTCTGTCCTTTATTGATGTTCTTCATCTTAGCCCTGGGGCACCTCTGGAGTTTCCTCCTTCCAGACTATCTCCTGCCTCACAGGTAGTGCATGTTTTAAAAACTCTGGCAGTACACCAGTTGAAAATCACTGGTTTATAGGGTACAAATGTCTGGATAGTGGAGCTGCATTGAAAGGCTGTCACAGTCATCCAGACGAGAGATGAGGGAGCCAAAGTGTACGATGTGGTAAGGAGTAGTGGACTCAAGACAAAATTTGGTAATAGAGACCACAGAAACTTTCTTTTTAGCTTGCTTATTTATTTATGAAGATTTGCATACCACAATAAATAAGCTTGATTCAGACATATATGGACTCTGCACCCAATAATGAGTGAATCACATTCTTCCCAAGCAAACATGGAACATTTATACAAAATAACCATGGACTAGTTCACAAAAGAAGTTTCCGCAAATTTCAAAGATGTATATCTTCAAAGATCTTTGAAATTCTGGAGCTTTATTCAAGTCTTTAACTCTTTTAGTCTTACTATCAGAATAAGAAGAGATCCTTCAGTTAAAAAAACTATAGTCCTGGCTGGGTGGCTCAGCTGGTTGGAAAGTTGCCCGGTGCACAAAAGGAATGCTGGTTCAATTCCTGGTTGGGGAGCATATGGGAGGCAACCAATGGATGTTTCTCTCTCACATCGATATTTTTCTTTCTCTCTCCCTTCCTCTCTCTCTAAAAATCAATAAACATATTCTCCGGAGAGCATAAAAAAATTATGAACAAGAATAGAAATTTCACTTACTCTGATTAACCAACAGGCCAGGAGTTGGTCACAATGTAATTAATTTAACACTTACCACTATTGTTGAAAGTATTTAAATGCCCAAGGAACTGATGCCAACCCACACTCTCTCCTCCCAGATCCCACATTCCAAGTAGATCAAGTATTTTCACACTTGGCTCATCTTCAGTGAAGACTATAATTAAATCTTTATTTAACTGAGTAAAATCCCAGCACTCACTGCATTATTGAACCTACAGAAATTTATGATGAATTTGAAGGGAAATAATAAATTAAGTTGAAGAATCAAGGAGTACATAAGCAAATAGATAGATGGCTTTGCCATGTACTGAAATGAAAAGGACCTGAAGAGGAGTGAGCAGTCTTTGGAGGTAAAAATCAAAGTTTCCATGCAGACAAAGCTAGGTGGAAACATCTACTAGAGATCCAAGTGAAGATCCTGAGCAGGTAACTGAATAAATGGGTGAGGAGATTGGGGGAAATGTGCAGGCTGGAGATATAAATAATATCTATATGCTGGATGAGATCAGTCAAGAGACTGAGTAACTGAGGAGAGAAGAGGGCCAAAGGCAAAATCTTGGGACATTCTAACACATGCAGCGTTTTCTGTTTCCCCACACTGCTCACCACCTTTACACTTAGAAAGGGACATATGAATAGCTGTGGACAATGAACACAGGAAGTATCTAAGAACTGCTTCAAGATGCCCAGTCATTCTTCTCTCCTTCTTCAGTAATTATGAATCCACGTGTTGACATCAATGTGTCTGTTAAACCTAGTCCCAGGGTGACTATATAGAGCACAGCCCGTTTTTGATATATGTCATGCACGTAGTAGGAAAGAACAAAATTTTGTGTGTTAAACCACAAAAATTTCAGGGTTAATTTGTTATCTCAGCGTAGCTGAGCCTATCCTGACTAATTCAGAATGCCATCGTATGAGGTACACAACAAAGCACATTTTCCACTTTTTAAAAAAGCGCATATGTGATTTGATAGCTTTTCAACAAAAGTGTATCAGTGGTTATTTGTAGCTTCTATGTAAATGAAGTTTAAATGAACTCTCTGTTTATTTTATAAGCTAAAGGACAATCCCTGAACCATTGTAAACAGTGCAGGATAATGTCAAATCTTTCGAAGATCTGCATTTCTCAATCCACCCCCTCACCAATTTTTAAAATTTATGAAGACATTGTTTTGTACCTATTTTCTTGGATAATTTTTTAAAATGAATATTGGTGCTTTATAATTTCCTAAATTTCTCCTAAAGCAATCCTCTCCCATTTTATCTGCTACTTTTAGGTGTATGATTTATTTGACAAATTGATCATAACAGATATTCTTAATTCATTCATTTAACAAATTTTAACTGAGTCCTTACTATGTTTCAAATATTTTGATAGGGGCCAGGGAAATAATGAAACAGAGCCAGTACTTACCCTTACACTTATAGTTTTGGTACTTACCTAGGGTCAAACTCAGATCTTGAGAATTTCTGTATCTGTAAAATGGAAATAATTGATACCTTGCAGAGTTATTTTATTAAATAAGACAAACTGGAAAGCTCTTTTTAGTTAGGCTTTAGAAATGCACTCAGGCCACCTTAAATAGAAAGGGATTTTATTGTAAAACCCAGAACCTACTATCCAGTACTATGGCATCTTGAGGGACCAGGGACAGGAGATCTCGCCATCACTCACTATATCTGCTTCTGTTTGTGTGTCTACTTGGTTCCTCCATTATCTTTGCTGGTCCTTACCTTCTACAAATCTGTTGTCAAGGTTGTGTTATTTGTGGTTTCTCTTTCTTCATTGCTTCAGTCTACCTGCTCCTCATAGCTCTAACTCTGTCCTGTGGTTTCTTTCCATGCTTTCTTTCTGCTTCAGTCCTCACAGATAACTCCTCAATTAATTTCATTTTTGTAGGTTAAATTTCCAGGGAAATCCCTTTGGTTCTCTCATTCAGACATTCAGGACATACATATGTAATATGTACTATGTACAGGCAGTGCACCCTCATGGTAACCTGGGTCCCACTGTTAGGGCTCTCTGAATGATCCTTCCACCCTCATCCTGAAAATGCCTCCTGTTTCCCTGTGAGCTTATTAGAGATGCTGAATTTGGCTCCCACTCTGGACCTACTAAATCTGAATAAACATTTTAACAAGATCCCTAGGTGATTTGTGGGCACCTTGAAGTTTGAGAACCACTGCTTTAAACTTCTAGATCTGAAAACTAGCCACACATTGGAAAAAGCTGAGGATTTAAAAAATTGCTAATGCCTGGATCCCTCCCACAGAGGTTTAGATTTATTTTTTTCCTAGGATGTAGCTAGGAATTCAAAAGATCCTAGACAATTCAAATGTGCAGGTAGATGTGAGAATCTCTGAAGTAGTCCTGTGTCACCACTGACCAGCTGTGAGCTTAGACAAATTGATTTATTTCTCTCGGTTAGATTTCTCACCTTTTAAATGAAGATAATATAGCCTATCCTGTCAGAGTTGTTCAGAGGGCCAAATGGGACTATAAATGTGAAATTATTTTGAAACATGTGCCGTACTTCACTTAAGTTCTCCAAACCCATCTCGTATTTCACTGGGGATTCAGTGAACCAAATGCATTATTAAATATGAGAATTTAGGTAAAGTAATGCATGAAGACAATGTAAAGTTCACACTGTAAAGCTTTACCAATGTAAAGTGAACACTGTCAAACTTTACCTGTGTCATGGCTACTCTTATTCCATTTTATCTATCATGCAGTTGAGGGTTCAAGAGGTTAAGGAACTCTCTCAAGGCCGTGACGACTGTTAAAGAAAACTTATTCACTAGATGCCTTTTAAAAAACAGGGAGAGCGGGAAGACCCTAGTCAAGACCACCGCGGTAGAGGTCAAGACTACTGCTATCGGGGAAAGAGTTCGTAGTCAACTCCCGATACAACAGGGTCCAGTGCAGATTTATAGCCAGGGGCCAGGGTGAGGGATAGAATGGAAAATTACTAAGAGGAACTTGGTTAGATAGCAAGGGTCAAAGGAAGAAGAGCTTGATTTGAAATCAAGAGTGGAAGAAGAGGAGTGGTTAGATACCAAGGGGTAAGGGGATTCTTGGTAAGCTGGCTTCGCAGGATTCTTTGGGAAAACTGCGCTCATCAGGCCAGGGATGAGGGCTCGCCTAGACGAGGCTCAAAAGAGCCTGACTGCAGTTTGCTCCAGAAGCATGCCTGTCAAGGAGGAGTTCGGGGCTGAAACTGGATGGTCTGTGTCCACAGACCTCGCTGACCCTGCGTCTCTCGTGTTAGGGTTCGACAGCTAAACCTCATACGACCCAATTTGTCTGGAGCTGTATACCCACGAAGTCAGATTACTTGGCTGCATTCCAGTCTCAAATCAGATCAACCCCAAATCCGTGAGTTGGTCCCCTTATCTGCACTGCGCCTGCAAGATACCAGCTTGCCCGGGCAAGAATCGCTCCCACCGCGGACTGCAAGGCGGGTCCCGCACGCACCTGCCGCGCGCCAATCACAGGCCCGCGCGCAGGGGCGCAAGCGCCACGGCCCTGGGCGGGGCCTCAGCTCTCACCAGTCTCCTCCGACCTGCCGGCCTCCCCCCACTCTGATTGGTCTTCCGGAGAGGACGTACTCGGCCGCCTCGGCCTGTGGCAGCGAAGCCGGCGGGCCGGCTGGGTTTGGCGGAAGTGGTGTGGGCGAGGTGAACCCGCAGTGCAGAGAAGCGGAGCAGCGCGGCGGAGGAGACGCCAGCAATGACGCGCTTCGCTCTGATGATTGTCCGACAGTGAGTATTGCTGTCGCAGGGTGCCTTTCCCTTTTCGTCACTGAGTGTGTTTTGGAGTGGCTCAAGGGACCGTTGATCTGTCATCCCTTCTCCCTGCTTGCTCACCCCTCGGGGGATTGGCTTTGACGGGCGATTTTCTAGATGTTTTCGTACGTGCCGTTTCATTTCGACTCCGCTTTCTCCGCCGTCCTCTCCCTCCCTCCCATCAGCCACGCTAAGCCAGGGAGGCAGGTGTTAGTGTCATCAGCCCCATGTTGCAAATGAGGAGAGCGGGGTCTGGATAAGTGGTCGAGGTTCCCAGCCAGTTGGTGACAGAGCTGCAGCTGAGGAAAGACAACCTTGTCTCCAGATTTCTTTGTGCACCGTTTTGGTTCCCAGCATATTGTGAAGACTGTAGAATAGCTAGTCCGAGGCTGATATTTTCGATGCTGGCTGCCTTCCCCTATCCTCCTTTCTCCGTCTCTACAGTTCTTCCTTGTTTCCCGCTCGTTTGCCAGGGCAGTCAGCCCCACAGACATGTATCTATGATTTATTTCTTCCCTCCAGAGGCTCCATTACTGGAAGAGGAAAAAGCAGGTTCCACCCTCATCTCAGCCGACCGCATCACCCCAAACTAATGTTTTTACCATAACGTTACACGGAGCTAAAGGCTGACATATCTTTATGTCTCATCTTTTTCCTTCTCACCAGTTATTTGCCTACTGTTAATAGGAAGTGAAATTCAGGGTGGTTAAGAGCACAGATTTTTTCAAGCAAGATAGACCTCGGTAAGAATCAGGGCTCCAGCTACAAGCCTTGCAGCCTGGTGTTCTGCTAACTGACAGTCTTTCGGATCTCAGTTTCCTGATATATAGAACGAGGATAATAATAGTACCTACCTCATTGGGTTAGTGTGAGAATTAAATGCGAGCAAGGTAAAGTGTATAGCACAATGGTGGGGAAGAAATATATCTGAGAATTAAATAACTTCTCTTTCTATAAAGATAGCTCTAATAAAAATGCAATTAAACCTCAAATCTGTATGTGTAGTTTATTAGAGCAGCATTTTGAGTAGGTCTATGTGCCAGTGGACTGGGTTTCATAGAGAAATAAGATATCATTTTTGACTTAATGGAATTCACAAGGAGCACGAGTATGATTTAACCTTGTCAAGCCGACTTTAACTGCTATCTGTTCTGTCCTGTTCTTCTTTTACAGGAAGATATCTTGGGAATCATCTGAAAGTGTCCCTTTAGGATTCACAGGATTCTAACGACTAAACTAGAAGTCGAATTCTTCTCTATCTCTTCTTCTCTACCCTCTTCATTGGTAGAATGCTTTACCACCATTTTATAACCTACTTAAGCTCATAAGCTAATCAGTAGCAGAACAGGAACTAGAGGACTGATTCTTCCAATGGTAGAGCACTTTCTGGTTACTCTGACCCAGCCAGTACAGTGTCTGGCATGTCGTTGAAGCTCAGAAGTTGTAGGAAATTTGAGTTAAAACACATCTTGAAAAATCAGGTGATCCCTATTTAGATCCTTAATAAACAATAGTTATGCCAATGGGGATTTTATCCCCTCTCTGATTCTTAAAAAAAAAAAAAAAAGGCTTAGTTTTTTTAATTAACTGCTCACAGGATTTCTATAGAAACCAATTAAAAAATGTGTTAATAAATTATGTTAGGCACCGTTGTAATTAAGTTCTGACAACAGTCCAGTGAGGTAAGGATCGCTTCTCAATTTGCAGATAAGGAACTGAGACTCAAGAACTCATGTAACTTGCTTAAATTCACATGGCTTTGGTGGGATTTGAACCAAAGCAATGTGAGGCTGTAGTATAGCCCATACTCTTAACCACTGTACTCTTCTGCATCCTATTTTATTGAGGTAAAGACTAGTATTTGTAGATTTCTTGAATATCACCAGACATTTTAGAAGCTACTTTTTATTTCTCTTAATATAATTGTGAATAATTATAAGAATAGTTTGTTTTGTTCCATTTTATTTGTGGGAATGTGGAATGAAAGTTGTAACAATTGGCAGGATTATGGTAAGCTGCTTTCCTTTCTGAAACCTCTCTCTTTTTCCCTTCAGAATTTTCAAAGCTAAAAAGTGATGATTCTTTCAGGAAAAGAAATGATTTCAAACTTGATTGATAATCACCATAGTTAAATGTAATAACTTGTTGGAATCAGCAGGATTGGATCATTTAGCATAATATTGGGAATGGGCACTTGAGTTTCCTATTACCTAATTCCGTATAACTCTCTAAGATAGATAAACACCTTGAAACTGATGGCATGATCAATATTTTTTGAGTTGGACAATTTTATTGAACACTGCCTCTTCAGGTAACGCAAAAAAACTTTAAAAGCAATTTCTTTAAGTTAACCAAATCCTTTATGAATCTTATGCTGTTACTGTATGTGTGTTTACCTTTCTTCATCATATACTTGGTAGTGAAAGTACCTTGTGTATCATTTTTCGAATAGAATGCCCAGGACTTCAAACTTTAAGTCTACTAATATTATTAAACTGTAACTTCTCATGATTTCATAGCATGGCATTGTTGAAAACACCAGTATGTGTTGGCATTTCCATCACCTATGCAATAGACTGAAGGTCCTAGTTCCCTTGAAACATTATTTGTAGGTGTTTGCAGTCAATTCCTTGCAGACAATCCATTTCACTTCTATTTTTAACTAGCTTTTAAAACTTAACAATTTTTTTACAAACTAAATTTAATTCACTTTAATGAGTTAAAATGATGGATTAATAAAGTTACTGATAGCAAAACTGATGCTTTTCTCACTCTGTATCATCATTTAACTTACTTTTTGTTGAGTGCTAATTGTTGTTCTCGTCTTTAAAAAACAAGTAAAATATTAAATCTTCTGTAAACTTTTCTAAAGGTAACATATAATTGTTATGTTATTGTGATATTTGTTTCCTAGGAGTGGTGTTGATTCTAGCCTTTGCACCTAGGATTAATCTATATATAAGCAAAAATATACCATGAATTGGGTAGTACATTCTTTTCCCCCCCAAATATCTAAGGAAAATCTTCGAATTACTAACCCTTGAAATCATCTATATTTTCAAGGGGATTAATTGGTGTAGAGCAATTAGGATAAAGCTGTATTCATGATTAAAAATCAGGTGAGCCTTTACATTTCCACGTATGCTAAAGCATACCTATTTTGAAAACTTGCCTCAAATATATACGCATTTCCCATCATTTATCTCTCTCGTGGCACACTGCATGCTTGACTGTTGAATTTGGATTCTTTAAAAGGATATGCTTGGGAAATTAAGCTTTCTATAGGATTTCTGAAGAAATGCTATAGCCTATAAACCAGAAACAGCAAGGTCAAATACCTTTTTAAGTGAAGAACAGTGTAATAATCTACAAAACAAATGATGCCTATTTGTAGGGCCTATAACTGTCTGGTCATAAGACTTCACTTCTTGGCAGAAGCATTTGGATTCCTGCAGAGTCGAGTGTTGTGTTTTGGAAATGGATCACACTGCAGATTTTGAAAATGAGCGGTGTTATTCCTGACTCCTTCAAAATATACTCCTCTGACCTTTCAGCTCCCTTCACCTTTTTTGCCTCTGTCACAAGCCATGCTTTCGTTAAAGGAAGTAGATTAATAGCAAAACTGTTTTAGCCACCTACGTTCCCCCTCTCCAAACTAAATATAGACCTCTTGATAAAGCTGATAAAAACTGTAAAACTAAATAATTACGAATGTTTTTTAGAAAGAAATTATATTTTTAGATTCCTACTCTGCTATATTTACAAAGTGATTTGAAGGCAGAAATGATCCATAGAACGCCAGTGATTGTTATGTCTGCAGTAGTTTCTTACTGACTTACAGCTAAATGAAATCCTTCATTATATCAGAGCTATTTTTTCCCCTTCCACTAAAGATGTTAGATGGTGGGCCAGCTCCATTACAAAACTGTCAAAGTACTTGAGATTCCATTGTTTTGGTAGGATGACATTTTGATTATATAATCCTTTATCAAATCACCTGTTGAGATTAAATTAAAATCTTGAGCTGTCTTTTCAGCAGGCACACAGAAAATTATCATCTCTGCTGAATTTGTATAATTTTGTAGAGACCTGGATTGGCAATATTTAAAAATTTTCCTCACCTTTAATTTAAAATTTATGAAATGAATGAGAGTTTGTGATCCACATAGAGTCAGCAGAACCTTTTAAGGTTCCTGTATAAAAGTAAATATGAGATGGGGGTACCTCTTTCAATTCTGCTGGAAATTGAATTTGGCTACAAAGCCACTATCTAAAGAGAATGTAACTTGTGTTTAAATAGCAGTTCTTTCATTCTTGGTCTTAGCAAGATTATGAGGCTGAGACAGGAAGTGAATCCAATGTTTAAGAACCATTTTCTGTATTAGAAATGACAGTTTGCCTATCATTCCCCTGGATGCTTTATTCATCTGAGTGGTTACTCTTTCACATCCATTTCAAAAGATTCTGAGTGTATTTTGGAGTATAAGAAATCTATCATTAATATTAACAATGATGATAATGGTAAATCAGCAGTAAATAGTTCTGTGTAATTTCATTTACTTGTCATACACTTTTTTAAAAAAACGAATAAATTGACATGTTTAGACACAAAACAATTCTTCCTAGTCTTCCTGTTCTCCTTACCCCCATAGGTGACCACATTTATTAGTACTTGGTATATTCTTCCAGTGTTTCTTTGTACATATCCAAATGTTTATTCTTATTTCCCTCCTTTCTAAAATGGTAGATTTTAAAAATCTACACCTTGCTTTTTCTACGTAATGATATATGTTGGTGATATTTCCCTATCTTTATATTCAGTCTCTCTTTTTAGGGGACACTGTTACATAGTATTGCATTATGTAGATGTAACAGTTTCTTTGTTAATGTAACAAGTTCTCTGTTAATAAACCTGTAGTTTATTTAGCATCTTTTGCTATTAGAAATAATACTATAACAAGTATTCTTTTAAATATGGATGAATGCAGGCTCAGTAATAGGGTTGCTGGACCAAAGGGCAAACGGATTGGTTATTTTGATGAATAGTTCCAGGTGACTCTCCATAGGCAGAGTACATTCACTGAGGTTCTGTTATTTCCCAGGATTTTCTCCGTATTCGGATGATACAGTGTCTGGCTGTGCCTTTAAGGAACTGGAGCCAGGTAGATACACAGACAAAAAGTTACTTAGCATGCAGATGATAAATTAATTGTGCTGGGTAAAATGGTAGCATGGAGTTGGGGCATTTAAATGAAATGGTAGGTGGGGAATGGGAAGGCAACCTAAAGAGTTGGCTGCCTGTGTTGGGTATGGAAGAAAGAGCACATATTTGCCATATCTAGCAGTCAGTGTTTTAATAAGCCTGCCAGGGGGTTCTGATACACACTCTACTTCGAGAACCACTGCTCCCGGCAGAGGTTGGTAACTATTTTTTCTGAATAACACAAAGGGGTCCAGACAGACCTGAGTTTGTGATTCTGTCTTTAAGATCTGTTGGAGTTTCTTTCCAGATCTGAGCAGCTCAGTCCCATGAGAGATTTCCTTTCTTTTCCCTTTCCTTTTTTCTTTTCTTTTCTTTTTTTAAAAGCAGTGCTTCATTTAAAACAAAGGGGGAGTTACCAGACTTCATAGTAACAGGGAAATATAAATTAAAATCATGATGAGATAAACCATTTTATGTGTCAGATTGGCACAAATTGAGAGCTCATATTACTAAGTGGTGGTGAGGATGGGGAACACTGCAGAGTGCTATAAAGGGGTATAACCACTTTGTGAAGCTGAATATTTGCATACCCTGTGGCCCAGCAATTCTAGTGCTAGGTATATATCTCTAGGCGTAGATGAGCAAACTTTTATTAAAGGGCCAGATAGTAAATAGTTTAGGCTCTTGGGGCCATACAGTTTGCCTGAACTACTGAGCTCCATTGTTAGAGTGTGAAAGTAGCCATAACAATATACAAACAAGTGGGTTTGGCTGTATGCCATTAAAACTTGGTTTACAGTCCTGGCTGTTGTGGCTCAGTGGGTTGAGTGCCGGCCTTTGAACCAAAGTGTTGCTGGTTGGATTCCCAGTCAGGGCACATGTCTGGGTCCTGGGCCAGGTCCCCAGTAGGGGGCGCATGAGCAGCAACTACACTTTGATGTTTCCCTCCCTTCCTTCCCCTCTAAAAATAAATAAAGTCTTTTAAAAAAAACTTAAAAAAAAAAAAGAGGTGTTTGCTTATTCTTGAGCGGTTCTGGATCATAACTGTCCGTCAGAATCACTTGGTGGGTTTATTAAAACAGATTTCTGGGTCCCAACCTCTGAGACAGGGTGTTGCAGTGGGCCCCGAGACTTTGCATCTTCCGCAGGTTTTTCAGGCAATGCCAGTGATGCTGGTCCAGGGACCACGCTTTGAGAACCAGTACCCAAGAGAACCTGATGCTCTGTTTATAAGCTTGTTCATAGCAACATAACCCCAAACTGGAAACACTCTAAATATCTATCACCAACAGACCATATAAATAGTCTGGTAAATCCATACAGTGGAGTATTACACAGTAATGAGAATACATGACTCATTCCACAACATTGATGTTGTGGAATACAGCCACATTCCACAACCTTAACGTATCTAACAGAATGTTGAACACAAGCAACACGCAGAAGACTACATATAGTAAGAAGCAATTCATAATAAAGTTCAACAACAGCTAAACTAATCTTTCCTAAATGGGTGGGAAGCTATGAAGATAGGCACATAAATGAACATTCAAATGCCCAGGTAATGGATCCCCGGGAGGCGGGAGGACGCTGTGATTGGAAAAGGGTCCAGGAGAGTGGCAGTATCTATTAACATGGGGGGAGGGGTTATGGGTGTGGCTTTATTTGTTTGTAATGTTTACTTCACAGTTTTTAAAAGATTAGAGGTGCATTAAGTTAAATCTTTGTTTTCTACAAAGCTCTGTCCAAGCGAATAAACCTCTTGTAATTCTTGCGTGCTTACTAAAAGCTAAGCAGCATTCTAAACACTTTACCTGTATTGAGTGATCACAAGAGTCATCTGAGATAGAGACTTACTATCCTCATCTGAGAGAGGAAGAACTGAAGCACTTGAGCTAAACCCAGATTGTAGAGCCAAAGTAGTTTTGTTCCTGAGCATGACATATGGCAATGAAGTTTACTTCAAAGATTTTCACCTCTCATTGACCTGGAAGGATATAAATACGGGCCGTAGACATTTGACTCCAAATGAGAACATTTGTTCTGAAGAAACCTGTTTATATTTCTGTCTCCCCTGCCCAATTCTGTGTCCCGTGTCCGCACATAACAAGCCAGTTCCTTTCGCAAGGGCAGCCACTGAGCATCTGTGTCTCCAATGCCTCGCACTATAGTATGTAGAAAGAGCTCAAGGAAGTTTCAGCTAAATTCCCCTTGATACCTTTTTGTGTATTTGACAATGGCTTTAACTGTAGCTCTACACTGTCATTCAGTCTTGTCCTAGTAACCCTGCCTTCTTCCCCCTCCAGCCTCAATTGACTGTTACTTTGTGACAAAGTTTCCAGTCCTTTCACCATTCTGGTTGCTTCAAAATTGGTTTGGTTTGGTTTTTTAATTCTTAAAAATGTATTACCCAAACCTCAGTTCTTCAGCATGGTCTGCAAGATAGTTGTCAGCACTACAAAATGGAACAGCTTGAGAAGACCTAGGACCTAGGAGAAGGCTGGGGTCTGAAGGTTTGTGTGCTTCTTTCCCACTCCATTCACTTGCTCATTCCGTTCAGCAATGGACAGACTGACTTTCCTGTTTAGGTCCTGCTGCCTGTGAAAATCATTTTGGTCAACACACTTCCTTTAACAAGAATATTTAAAAAGAAATATATACATATACATTTATTTCCCACCTGCAATTCCCTTAAAATTGATTTGTGATCTATACATTTTAATTTGGGTAGTGTGAAATTACTAGCTTACCAATTAAGTACATTAAATGATTGCAAATATTGATTTAGAATAAATTTTACAGGTTAGATTATGAAGTATGTTACATAAGTTCATATGCTATCTTTATGGATGTCATTACCTTTCATTGCTGATTTTTTTCTCATCTTAAATATAACCCAATTTGGTAATGAAGGTTTTTTTTCCCACCCTCTCTACTTTAGTGGACAAACAAGATTAAACAAGGAGAAAATAATTCAAGGTTGGTATATTATTTTTCCCTCTCTCCTTTAGTGTTCATTGTAATCTGTGAGTTAATCAGGTCTGGTGGTGCAGGGTGGACTAGGGGCAGGCCTCTGTTGTGAGTTTGGATTACAGAATGAAGGATCTTAGTCACAGAAAGAGGATCAGAGCAGATGGTGACCCAAGAGAACTCTTAAGTGAAGATGGATGTAAAGGATGGTATTCCACGTTGCCTCTGGGTAGCTTTAAAGTGGCCCAGGCAGCTGATTACACCGTCTTAAAATATGATTGCTGGGATTTAAGAGCATTTTATATTTGGAACCATAAAGTTTACTGGCTGATGTTACTGGTATTTTTCTGCTATGATATTTTATTTTTAGTTGTAACAAAGAGGATTAAAAAAGAGAACTGTTCCCACATAGGATGCTTACTTCATTCTGAACAGATTCCCCTCCCTTGTTGTGTTAATTTGGGCTCAGATCTTTTCATCTCCCTATGATCTGGCTAGTCTGACTTTAAAAGAATATTTTGGTGAACTTTCAGCTAGACGTGCTATTTCTGTGCTGTGATTATAAAAGCATTTTATTTTTTTAGTTAGGGACATTGGGGTTGGCCGAAACTGATTGTCACTCCCCATGTGCCTGGCTCCCTCTACTGGCTTCTCGTCCGATAATGGGCCTTCGCTTTCCAATTCCCGCACCCGCCCTGAGTTGTTCCTCAGACCCCTGCCCCTGACCACCCTGTCCTTTAGGGCTGTTCATTGGCCTATTATTATTACAACTCGACAATCCACAGACCACGAATAAAAGATTTCGTGTTCATACTTGTTTTTTTAGGTTTCTTTTGTGTTCTTTTTCTAATTTGGTAAGTTAGATGTTTAATTCTTGAAATTATAGCCTCCTTTTTTCTTTCCTTTTTTTAAGCATTCCAGGCTTATATATATTGAAGTACTGTTTTGGGTGCATACCTACAATTTTGATGTGTATTCAGCAGCAAGTATCTTAAATTTTCATTTTGATTTCTTCCTTGACCTCTGAGTTATTTAAAACTGTTTACTAAATTTCCCAGTGACTGGGCTTGCTTTGTGGTTGTTGTGCTTCATCTTTTATGATTGACTTCCAGTATAATGGCTTGTGTTCTGACAGTATGGTTTACTTGGTAATACTTCTTTGAAATTTTACATGGTCTGTTTTTATAAACCTACCATTGTATGTTTGAGAAATATCTGTTTCCTAATTGTTGGGTTTGGAGTTACATATCAAATAATCAACCTTGATTTTTTTTTTGTTCAAATATTCTATACTCCACTAATTTTGTAAATTTACTAATTTGCCTGCATGACCTAAATATCAATTTATGAAAGAGATATGATAAATTTCTGAATGTGATGGCCAATTTATTCTTTAATACCTGAAATTGAGTAATGTGTGCTTTGTATGTTCTACTTTTATATAGTTAGAGGCTATTTTACTATACAACTTTACATACAGCTTTACAACTTCACATACATACAACTTTAAAAATTGTTATGTATTCCTAGTGAATTGGATCATTGATTACTTATAGTGATCCTCGCAATCCTTACTAAGACTTTTTTTAATAAAGTCCTTCGTGCATTTCTGAGAGTTATATAGTTACTCCAGCCATTTTGGGGTTGTACTTTGGTGTATATTTTTCCATCCCTTTTAACCTTTCTGTGTACTGATGTCTTAAGTGTTATTACCTCATAAATACTAAGTAACTGATTTTGATTCTTTTAAAAAATACAATCTTCCTTTTAATTGTCAAGAGTAATCTATTTACTTTTATTCTGATTACTGATTTTTTTTGGCCTTTTTCTTTTGGTGTTCTGTTCTCCCTTTTTCTTGTTTTCCTTTTTGTTGTTGTTTTTATCTTTATTTTTTTACTTTTACTTCTTAAGTGCTTGCTTTTCTTTTCCTTATACAACCCTTTCTTACCTTCCCTATTGGCTTTATAATGATAAACCATTTCTATTCTTTTAGTGGTGAAAATTGTTTTTTAAATTTTTACTGTTCATACCTAATAAAGTATAAGATTAATATCCCATCTCCTGAAAAATACAAAGAACTTTTGATACTTTTGTTTAGTATCTTAATCTTATCCTTTTAAACCACAGGAAGCAGCTATTACTATTTAATTTGTTATTTAGGCAATGTTTATATAGATTTACATATATATATTTACCAGTTCCTCTTAACATTTCTGTTGTATCCCAGACCTTCATTCCTGAAGTATCATTTTTAATTTTTTTATTGTATTTTTTCCATTACCATTTAACCACCGTGTACCCACCTCCCACCCCGCCCCCCGCAGTCACCACACTGTAGTCCATGTCCATGAGTCCTTTTTTTCTTTTTTGCTCGATATCTCCAACGCCTAACTCCCCCACCCTCTGCCCCATATTTGAAAGTTCCCCTAGTGCAGATTGGTTGATGGTTAAGATAGTTTCAATTGTTTCTATTCTAGACAGTTCTATTTTATACTATTTAATTGCTTTTAGTCTAGATAATTGTAGACTGACAGTGCCTCTTAGCACTTGGAAGATATTATTCTATTGCTTTTTGGCTTTTATTGGTTCTGTAAGAAGTCTTCTCTCAGCCAAATGGTGTTCTTTGGTAGGTAATTTGTCTTTCTCTAAAACTGCTTTTGGTATTCTGCAATTTATCTTAATATATCTATGAGGGATTTTTAAACATATTTATCCTGCTTGATGTGCATTGTGTTTCCTTTATTTGTAGATTTCTAGAAAATTCTCAATCATTATCTCTTCATATTTCCTCTCCTTTATGTTTTCTTCTCTTTCTGGAGTTCCAATTAGATGCAAGTTGGGAATTCTCATTCTTTCTGTTATATCTCTAGTATATCAGAGATATGTTCCATCTGTATCCATGCTGCATTCTGGGTAATGACTTCAGGCCAGTCTTTGAGTTTATTAAGCCTCCCTGCAACTGGACCTTGCTTTACCCATTGAGGAAATTATTTTCTCCTTTAGCAATTCTATTTTTCATTATTAAAAGTTCTATTTGGTTCTTTTAGAAAGCTGTCTGGTAGTTTTTGATGAGTTCGTGTTATTTGCTTATTATTGTGATTCTGTCTTTATGTTATTTTATAGTCTATTTTATGATTTCAGTGTCAGAAGTTACTGGCTCTAAATCTGTTACATATTGTTTCTATGATTTTCATTCATGATGAATTAATTTCTTGTGTGTTAAGTCTTTGACTAAACTATTTGCTCTAAATTAGTAGAAAACTTGTTATCCTTTATTAAGAATGATTTGCTTTGAAGAGGATTTGCCTTTGATTTTACCACTGACCTGAAACTACAATACATTAGACCCCTTACAGGATTGCTGTAATATTTGGGTTTCAGCTTAAGGTTTTTGTTTGCTTTGCTTTGTCTCTTGGAGAATTTCCTTATATCCGGTGAGACCAGGAATGTATCTCTCTCTCTCTCTCTCCCCCTCCCTCCCTCCCTCCCTCCCTCTCTTGTTTTGTAGCAAGATAAGCCTTTCAAGTATCTAATCAACCTTTCTTCTGTAGATAGAAGTTCCAAAGTATTTTTTTAAGTGAAAAGGAAGGAAGGAAGGAAGGAAGGAAGAAAAGAAGGGAAGGAGGGAAGGTGGAAGGAAGGAAGGATTTCATACAGAACATTTGGGCAATGGAGATAGAAGGATAAACTTTCTTAGATGATGATTCTACCACCCAGACATAATACCTGAGTTGAGAATGTAAGATCAGAGCCAGCATTAATAAAATATAGCTAATAAAGAGATGGGAAAAGGTGAAAGAATAGAAAGCTTGAGACCGTTGAATTTTCATTATCTAATTCCCAGTAGGCAAACATTCTTTTGGGAAAATTTGAATACTTGAGCCTTTTATACCGGATTATAGCTTAATTTTACTTGTCAGTCCTCTGAAAAGTTATGTGGAAAAGTACCCAAGGAAATATTTAAATAAAATATAAATAAATGCATTTATAGTCTCTTACATGTGATTTAATTTGCATACCTTATGTATATTTTTTGAATGGTATTGTTCCTTCTCTTAATATCGTAGGACAAGGAATAGATGAGCCTCTTTCAGAAACTGGATTTAAACAAGCAGCTGCTGCTGGTGTTTTTCTAAATAATGTGAAGTTTACTCATGTTTTTTCCAGTGATCTCATAAGAACAAAGCAGGTAAGTTTACAGTCAAGGTTTAGAGTGATGAGTCCAAAGTTTCACCAGTTGTAACCTTGAACAATCTACCAGAATCTGTAGGGAATTAAAAAACACACACACATACACACACACACTACCCCCAATCTTCACTTTTCCTCAATAGAACTTTTCCTTTTTTTTTCTTTATTTCATTTTGGTAACTTTTAAATTAGAGTAGCTTGGAAAGAAAAATCTAACAAAATGTGTAAAATAAAAACAAAAGACAAAGAAAGTGTCATGAGAGAGCCAGAAGAAACAATTGACAGGAGAATCTAACTCACAAAGACATCAAATATTGGAATTACTAGATACAGTTAAATAAAACAAACAGTGTTATGGCAAAGAAATAAAAGACACATTTGAAATATCTTAAATATCTTTAGGGAATAGATTAACTATAAAAATAACCCCGGAGATTTAAAAAAGAATCAAAGCAACTACTAAAAGCTCAATGGAAGGAGAATTTTTGTGACAGGTATGAGGGAATAAGAGGGTTGGAATTTAGCCTCTCCCAATAAACAACTAGAAAACAGGACAAAATTTGTCAAACACCCTTCACATATTGGATCTCAGGCAATGTGGGTGTATGATCCCCAAATGAAATGAAACAAATGAGGTGAGCCCCAGGGTTGTCCTGAATTTTCTGGTCAAACAATATCCAGACTTCGGTAGGAAAACCCAAATAGAGCCCAATGGTCTTAGTAAATTCAGAAGATATAGCTTAGCATTTGGGAAGGTTAAATAACTAAAATGTGTGAGTCAGAGTACTAGAAGGGAGAGCTGCACAGAAAAAGAACTCCAGACATACATATAAGGATCCCCTTAAATCTTTGTCTGCTAGTAGACTATTAGTTTGCACATATGCAGGGTGAAACCGCATGAAGCCAGACAAAACACAACTTCATGGGAGAGAGCAATTACTGGGGAGTTGTAAGCTGAACAATTCTAGGATGGGGTTTGGGAATCAATTTGAGTTCCCATCAGCTGCAGTAAAGATTTCCTTGAATACCTAGAGCTTACAGTAGAGTTGTCATAGGATCATCCCTTAATAAGTGAGGCTAAACTATCCTTAGAGGAACATAATGAAGAGAGAAATAGAAGATATAATTTAAAAAAAAAACAAATTTACCTTTTAGAGATACAAAATACGATATTCTGAAATGAATATTTCACAGGATGAAATTAATAGCAGAATAGATACTGTAGAAGAAGAGCTAAGTGAACATGAAGACATAGAAACAATATTCTAAAATTATAAAAAGAAAAAAGACTAAAAAAGAAAAGTGAAGTCTCAGTGAAATACAGTACACTATCAAGCAATTTAATTTACATATAGTTGAAGTTCCAAAAGGGAAGTAAAGATGAGAGATGAGTATGAGGAGTAAAAACAAATATTTTGAGCAAATAATGACTAAAAAAATTTTCAAATTTATACCCAGTGCAAGCTCTTTGAAAAATGAGGTGAAATAATGACTTTCCCTCAAGCAGAAGTTGAGGGACCTAAAAAAATAGAACTACACTTATCTGGTCAATTGAGTTTTGACAGCGGCACCAGGGTAATCCAGTGATTGAAAGGGTAGTCTTTTCTATAAAAGACATTGAAACATTGGGTTATCTATGTGGAAAAATGTGAATTTTGACTCTTACCTCACACAACACAAAAATTAACTTGTAATTGATCATGGAACTAATCTAAAAGCTAAAATTATAAAACTTCTATAAGAAGACACAGGTGGAAAATCTTTATAAAGGTTTCATAATTCCACAGAATTGTTGAAACATAATAAATTATCAGACCCAGAAAGTGTAACAAGTCCCAGTCAGGATAAAGAAAAACGCACTTCTACATTTATCATAACAAAATTGCAAAACTCCAGAGAATAAGAAGGAAAAGCATCATTTACTAAAGACCAACATTAACACTGGCTGGTGTGGCTCAGTGGATTGAGCTTCAGACTGTGAAGCAAAGGGTCGCTGGTTAAATTCCCAGTCAGGGCACATGCCTGGGTTTCGGGCCAGGTCTCCAGTGGGGGTTGTGTAAGAAGCATCCACACATTGATGTTTCTCCCTCTCTTTCTCCCTCCCTTCCCCTCTCTCTAAAAAGAAATAAATCATTTTTTTTAAAAAAAAGACCAATATTAGACTATCAACATATTTGTCAGTATCAATTTCTTTGAAGTGCTGAGAGACAATAGGATTAACCTAGACTTTTATATCCAGCAGAACATTTTCTAGAGTGTATGTGAAATGAGGGTATTTCAGACAAATAGCCTATAATGAACTTTCAAAGGATAACTGAAGAAGGTCAGTAATTCCAGAAGGAAAACCTGAGTCTCAGAAAAGAATGATGAACAAAGAAATTGGTGAAGGTTTAGGTAAATATAAACAAGTATTGCCAATATAAAACAGTAATGATGATAATGTCTAATTTGTGGGGGGAGTGTTAAAAAACAAAGCAGGTTATGGACTTCATTTCTACCGTTTTGCAAATACAGTGTCTCTTGGCAATTAAAAATAACCAGGCACACAATAAGAAGGAAATGTGTATAAAAATAAATAAAAAACAAAAGGTAGCAGAAACAGTCATGGGAGTTATCTGGTAATGGGAGTTATCAGACATAGGCTTTAAAATAATTATTTAATGCACAAGTAAAAGACGTGGAGACTATTAAGAGAAAACTGGAAGCTAAAAAAAAAATCAAATTCAAATTTTAGAGCTGAAAATAAAACTAAAATCAAGACTTGATGGATGTGACATCAATTTAAACACACCTGAATGGGGAATTAATGAATTAGACCCTTTTCTATAAAGAATCAGATAGTAAATATTTTTTTAGTGGGTCATATGGTCACAGTTGTTCAACTCTGCTATTGTACTTTGAAAGCAGCCATAAACAATACATAAATGGCTGTGTTCTAATAAAACTTTATTTATAAAACAAGTGATGGCCTTGTTTTGGCCTGTAGGCTGTTGTTTGCTGACTTCTGAACTGAAAGTTAGGTTAGAAGGAAATAGGAAAATCTGGCATGAAGAGATAAAGGATGAGTCATGCAAAAAGAGGCAAATTTTGCAAAGAAAAGTTCTAGTTCTTTTTTATTCACTAAGAAGGCATATATTATTTTGGCTAGAATGATAATTTTTATGAGAAGAGAAACAGTTGTTTTGATTTTCCAGACTATGCATGGGATTTTGGAGAAGAGCAAATTTTGTCAAGATATGACAGTGAAGTATGATTCAAGACTTCGAGAAAGAGTAAGTAACTTATGTATTATTTTGTCATAAATTATCAATAACCACTTCAAGCTATCACATGGCTAAAAATTCATTCCTGCTAGGGATATGGAAAGAGTTAACATTTGTTAAGAATCTGTGATATAACAGTTATTGTTACAAACTCTCATAAACGGTATCTTTTTTAATTATTAAAATCATGTAATACACATCTTAAATTATAAAAGCAAAGTATACTTGTGAGAATTTAACACAGTACATAAGAGTTTAAAATTAAATTGAAAAGCTCTCCCTTTCGTGTTCCAAATTCTGTTCCCTGACTTTAAGCATAAATAGCCCACTTTATATGCCAGAAATGAAGCTTTCTGGAACTGTGATTTAGCTAAAACCATAGAATAATTTCACATCTGAGATTTCATTTCAGGTTTTCTGGAAGACTTTTTTATTATGGTCTATAATACTGACCTATAAGCTGGTTACTGTCCCTGCCAGCCCTGTGATTTCTTCTGTATTGGGGCAGAAATGTAACAGAATATCTAAGGCATTAAAAAATATATATATATTTATTGACTTTAGAGAAAGAAGAAGGGAGAAAGAGAGAGAAACATCAACTGGTTGTCTTTCATACTCCTACTGGGGGTTGAACCCTTGAGCTTAGGTGTGTGCCCTGACTGGGAATCAAACCCCAACCTTTTGGTGTACGGGATGACGCTCTAACCGAGCCACACCAGCCAGGGCTGGCTAGTGCATCTTTAAAGAATTTCTTTTCATAACTTGCATGTGTTCTCTGTTATAGCGGGGGAGGGCGGGTGGGGGGTCGGGGGGTGTGTGTGTGTGCACTCGCGCACACGCTCCAGTATGCTGCTTGGAAAGGCTCATTCTGTGCCTGAGAACCAGTGCTCAAATGTTAAACAGAAGCGTTTCGAGTTCAGTGAACACTGAACAGTACCTATTACCATGTAGTAGTAGCAAGCATTATTTTTCATCAGGCTGGGACATCTCTTCTCTCTCTGAGCTCTCTCTCTGAGTAACTTCATCCTTTCTTATGATTTCAGTTGATGAGCTGATGATTTCCATTTAGGTACTTTTAGCTTAGATCTCTAACCTGAGCTGCACACTCATACATATCAAACTGCCTACTGTTCATTTCTGTTTGAATGCCCCGCAGCTGCTTTAGCTCAGTGGACTGCAGTCTCCTTTCTCCATCTGGCTCTTGCTTTGCCCATTGCTCAAACCATTCATTCCTGATTCTTCACTGTCTCTCATGCTGCACATCTGTCATCACCTTGTCAATACTGCCTCTAAATAGTTCTTGAATTCATTGCTTTATGAACCCACTGCTGCCATCCTATTGCAGTTCGCCGTCATCTGTCACCTAGATTTTCCTGTTTTCACTGCGCTTTATTATCCAATGTAATGTCCACAGTGCAAGCCAGAGTAATCTTTGGAAAATTTGCTTGCTACACCGTTCTCTACTTCTCTTCTCTTTTACCTTCAAAGGTTGTCCGTGTTCTTACCTGGCTAGCTCTCAGTGTGCTGTGGATCGGATGTGTTGCCTCCACCTGCCTCTGTCCTCTTCCCTTGTGCTTGGTGGCAGTTTAATAATAATACTACTGAGCATTTCCACGTTGCTCACCACTTTCTGGCCCTGTTCCAAGCACTGCACATTTACTAATTTTCACAACCACCACATATTGTGAAGATTTAAAAACATCATGTTTTAGCCCCCATTTTACAGGTGCAGAAACGAAGGCACACAAGTCAAGTCCACACTCAGGGTCACAGAGCTAGTTTGTGGCAGAGCTCAGACTGAAATTGAGGCCGCCTGGTTCTGGAGTCCCTTGTTCTGGACCACTGAGCCGCTCAAGGATCTTGGAGTTGCCCAGATAACCTCTGCTCTTTCCTCACTGAGCTTCTGAATCTGTCTCCACTCTGCCTGGAATACTTGTTCCCCAAACCTGGCCCGCCCCCACTTACCCTGAGGCTTTAGCCTTCTTTGATCCTCAAGTCCGGATTGGAAGTCTCTGCTGTATGTGTCCCTGTCCGGTATTTCCCTCCATCACAGCACTTTCCCATTACCATTCCTAGGTCCGTGTCCCCACCACACTGCGATGTCCACAGGGACAGGGAGCCACATCTCACCCACCCTCCTTCACTGCTCTGCCCTTACTGCTTAATGTGCTTCAGCTTAGTGTTTGGAGTATTTAACCAATGGTTGTTTCCATTCTTGAACAAATAAATAGAGCAAGTGGTGATTATTGATGTTCCTCTTTATAACAGAGGTTGCTGCAGATATAACTGAGGATGTCAGAGTTGGACTTGAGGATTGTAAAAGCACCTGGCAAGAAAATGTGCATATACTTATGTAAAAAATATTTTACTATTGGACTCTGTTTGATGGTATTGTTAGACTCTTCTGGTGTCATCAATGCAAACCTAAATAATGATTTACCTCTTTGAATATTTTATTATGCAAGTAATCCATTATCATTGTGGGGAATTATGAGTCCTGAGGAGATATAATAAGATGCGTAGAAGGAAACCATACTTTGTGGGGTGATTGTACTTAATTGTTGTATTGCAAATTCATTGGAGACACTTTTGTTTTTTGGACCATTGCAGAAATACGGGGTTGCAGAAGGCAGGGGGCTGAGTGAGCTAAGGGCGATGGCCAAAGCAGCTGGCGAAGAAATCCCTGGGTACACACCACCTGGAGGAGAGACCTTAGACCAGGTACGTAACCCCGGGGCACACTGATGAACTGGCCAATGGCCCAGAAGCTGAAATTGGACTTTTTTTTTTTTTTTTTTTTTTGTAAATTAGATGTTCCTGAATTTTAGAAAAGCAGATTGAAAGTTGTTTGGTTTATAAAACAACTCTGCATGACATTATTTTTTTTTTTTAAGCTACCCTCACTTTCTCATCGACTGTTAAGTTGGCAGTCATAGCAGATCGTGGATTTAAAGGATGTGTGCTATTGGAGGTTACTGTTAAGGAAACTTGTTGACTATGAATCAGTAACCTCAGCAGTGGTAGTGGAAGTCAGTAAAGTGAGTGGTGATGTTCAAAGAGAATGACAGGGAGAATGATTCAAGCCATGAAATCCGCAGGCCCCTGCCGTCCCTCTGTGACGGCATCGCCGTGCTTGCATTTCTTTGGATCATTCTGCTTTGGAATTGTATTATTGGTGATTTTCCCCCCGTTCATTATTTTCATAATTTTTTTTGTAAAGATTTTCTATTAATTTAGTAAAGGGAAGGTGGTGTTTTTGTTTTGGGGTTTTTTTTTTGTGTCGTTGTTCTAAGTAAACAGAAGTGTTATATGTAGTTTCCTAGTTAATACTACTTTATGGGTTTCTGTTTACTTGCACACTTCTCGAACTAGATTCTGAAAGCTTTGAGTCAGAAATCTGGAATTGTACCTTAGTCATCTTTGTCCCCAGTGTGCTTCCATAATTGCAGAAATATGGTGGGCCATCACTAATGTCCATAGAAATACTGATTGAATGAATAAAAATATAGCATTTCATCTGCTCATATAGTGCTTACATTGACATATTAGAAAAGTCCAATCAGGTTTTATGTTTCTGTTTTAAGATGGTCATTAATGTCACTTACTTCACCTTTTCTTTCCTTTATAGGTGAAGATGCGTGGAATAGACTTTTTTGAATTTCTTTGTCAACTGATTTTGAAGGAAGCAGGTCAAAAAGAACCGTTTTCCTCAGGATCTTCAAGCAACTGTCTGGAAACTTCTTTGGCAGAGATATTCCCTTTAGGAAAAGACTGTGCCTCCAAATTTAATTCAGACAGCAGCGCTCCGGAATTAGTAGCCAGTGTCTTAGTTGTGAGTCATGGTGCCTACATGAGAAGCCTGTTTAATTATTTTCTGACTGACCTTAAGTGTTCCTTACCAGCAACTGTGAGCAAATCCGAATTTACATCAGTCAGTCCCAATACAGGGATTAGTCTCTTTATCATAAACTTTGAGAAAGGAAGAGAAGTTAAACCAATAATTCAGTGTATTTGTATGAACCTACAGGATCATCTAAATGGAGTGACTGAAACTTGCTAAAATCTAACAATTTTGAGCCTCTGAGGGAGGGAGTGCCTTTGACTTTATTTTCATCCTCTGCTATAGCTGAATTGGAAACAGTTAAAAAGCTCTCTACTGTAGCAATTTTAAAGCTCGAATGGAATCATAGCCACATAAAACACTAATGGAAAACTGTTTAAAATTGACTTTTGTCCGAGTACAGTTGGCATTTTCCAGAGTATTTGTACCACTCTGTTTAGTAATATCTCTGGATTGTAAATGGACGAAGGAACTCAGTATTGCAAATTGGGGGATTAATAACCTGATTATTGTTTTTTTCTTTTATGTTGATATTTTTCTTTAATGTCTGAAAAGTCTAGCTTATTTTATTGGCTCTTGATAAGATACTGTACGTTTTTTGCTATCTTCATCCAGTGCTTGGATGAAGGAACTGTTTATAATTCCCACTGCATATTTATAGTGCCAATATGGTATATTTTTAAAGTCCTTTAAATATAAAGTGCTTACCAGTATAAGTTTATATAAAGCAAAATGACACTAATTTTTAATATAGAAATCAGCTGTTGGAATTGTTTGCTCAAAGGTTTGAAATGTGAATAAATGGAAATTAGAATTGCAGAATGGTATGGTGAGGAAGAAGTTAAAGCATCACTTGATTTAAAAATATTGAAGAAGGAATCTAAGCAGGAAAAGATAAAGTTCTTTCCTGTCTAATCTGTAGGCTGAAGGATTTAATTTGAGGAGGGCTCTAATGAAAGTAAATAGGTACTAGTGTCCTGCACAGAAACCTCAGAATAAAAGTGGGTGCTTCGTTGAAAAAAGAAATGGTACTCTGATAACTGCAGAGGTTTTTGTGAAAGGTACAGATGAGGTTGCCTCTTTTCCCCACCAGATGGCACTGGAGAAAAGGGATTTTGCTTAACTTAATTTTGTACATATGAGTAGGCCCTCAAAAATCCTTATCTAAATGAAGACGTGTTTTATATGTAGTTTGTTTTTCAGTTCGCATGTTGATGAATGCTCTGAGTCTCAACGTTTACAAGAATTAACATTAAAGTGTGTCAGTTAAGGCTAAAATCATGTCTAGTCAACATTTACTTTAAACGACATTTAAGTCGCACCTGAAGTCTGGCATTCTGCTGTTCTCCATGTGTCTAGCAACGGCCGTTTTCCTGCCAGTATTGGAGCAAAGCGTGTGGTGAGCACCAGGGGAGGACACTGCAAATGAAAATTTGACAAAATAACTGAAAGGGACAAATAATACGAATATCTACATTCCCATCATCCACAAGTAATATCCCCCTTTTTTAAGACCTGATTGTGATATAAGTCACAGTCCTTATTTCACCAGTTCTCGCAGTCCTGTGCCCTCTTGTTCTCTACAAAGGCAGCCATCACAAGGAATCGGTGTTCACGATCATCCACTCTTTATGTTCCCACCTGGAATCATAAGGAAGCAGTATTATTTTGGTGTTTTAAAAATGTACATAACTATCTTTAGGCTGTCTGTATCTTTTATTTTTACTTATGTCTTGGGGCTCTGTGCTGATTTGTATATGTCTATTATCTTATAGCCACTGTATTTTGTTGAATAAATATGGCACTTTTGTGTATTTATTCCCCTCTATTAGTGGAAATACTCAACATTTTCCCATAGAAACTGCTCAGGGAAAAACCTTTTGCATCTTTTCTCACGCTATGCAATAAAATACATGCATCTCCCATTCGACAAGAGCTAAATCATTTTCAGAATGGCTGTTTTGTTTTTTAGCTTTGCTAGCAGTATTCAAAAGTTCCTATTTTCCACATCTTTCTCAACACTCAACTGTCTTGACAAAATTTTGTTGATCTGATGAGTGAAAAATAAGTTACTATTTTCATGAGCTTTTCTGTGATTGCTAGTGGGTCTGGGCATTTTTTTTTTTTCTTTCCCAGTGTGTGTATTGACAATTAGGACTTCCTCACTGTTAAAGCACCAGTATATATTCTTTCCCTGATTACCTCCTTGGCTGTTTGTTTTTTTTTTAGTGAGTTGCAGGAGTAACATCACAAATACTTTCCAGTTTATTTGCCTTTTAGGTGTGTTTATCACGCACTTTTTAATGTTTTGTTTTCTTTAAATTTATTTTTTAATTACAGTTGATAGACAATATTACATTAGTTTCAGGGTACAACATAGTGGTTAGACATTTATATAACTTACAAAGTGATTACCCCACTAAGTCTAGTGCCCACCTGGCACCATACATTGTATGGCATCATATTATTGACTGTATTCCCTACGCTGTACTTTACATCCCTGTGACTTTATATATAACTGGTAATTTGTACTTCTCAATTGCTTTCACCTTTTTTACCCATCTCCCACCCCTCCCATCTGGCTACCATCAATTTGTTCTCTGAGTTTTGCTTCCTGTTCTGTTTTGTTTTTTAGGGTTCACATACAAACTAAATCATATTATTTGTCTTCCTTTGTCGGACTTATTTTACTTAATATAAATACCTTCTTGGTCCATCCATGTTGCAAATGGTAAGATTCCATCTTTTGTAATGACTAATATTCCATTGTATATATTGACCACATCTTTATTTGTCTATCAATATTGATCTATTATTATTACCTGAAGTCCAGAGTTTATTCAGATTTCCTTAGTTTTCACTTAATGCCCGTGACGCCCAACCCCATTCCACACCGCAGGACATTTAGTTGTTACCGCTCCATAGGCTCCCCTTAGCAGTGGCAGTTTCCCAGACTTTCCTTATTTTTGTGATGATTTTGGCAGTTTTGAGGAATACTGGTCAGGTGTTCTGTAGGATGCCTCTCTTGGAATTTGATGTTTTTGTCATGATTAGAGTGGGGTTATGGTTTTTACGAGGAAGAGATCATAGAGGCAAACATTTTTATCATATCACATCAAGTATATGTACTATCAGTATGGCTATTTCTTTTGCTGTATTTATGTTGGTTTTGGTGTTGACCTTAATCATCTGGCCAAGGTAATGTTTGTCAGAATTTTCCACTGTACAGATACTCTTTTCCCCCTATTTCCATGTGGTAGGTACCCTTTGAAAGGAAGTCCCTGTGTACAGTGGAGGCCAGTGCTACCCTCCTTGAGAACAGAGTATCAACGTAAATTATTTGGAATTCTGCCTGAGAGATTGGACTCTAATTTATTTATTCAATTATTTATGTTCTCTGTAAGACTTTGAATTTTGAGTTAATTGACACTTGTTTGTTGGCCTAGTATATGGTCCGTATGGATGGACATTTCATTTGTACTTGTAAAGAGTATATTCTGTAGTTCTTGGGTTTAGTGTTCCATTAATGTAAATTATATGCAGTTCATCACGAGTGTTGCTCAGGTTACGAGTGTAAAAAAGGGTGGGTATCTCCACTCTTAATTTTTTGTCCATGTGTTTAATCAGTTACGGAGAGAGGGTTGTGCACATTTCCAGCTAAGATTTGTACTTGTCTGTTTCTCCTTTCAGTTTTGTTTTGCTTCATTTGTTTTATTGCTCTGTTTTTAGAAACACGATTTTTGTGTCTTCCTTATGGATGGGCCCTTTTATCATTACAAAATGTTACCCTTTCTTATGATAATGTTCCTGAATTTGAAGCATATTTTGTATGATATTAACAGAGTAAGCCCCTATTGCTTACCATTTTCACTGTATGTATCTGTTATAAACTGAATTGTGCCCCCAACCCCCATTCATTGAAAGACCACCACCCACTTGAGGCCCTGGCCCTTGATAACACAGAATTTGACTGTTTTGGGAGATAGGGCCTTTAAAGAGGCAATTAAGATAAAATGAGGCCAATAGGGTGGCCTCTAATTCTGTCTGACTGGTGTCCTTATAAGAAGAGGAAATTTGGAGATATCAGAGATACATGTGCACAGAAAGAAAGTCTGTGAGAACACATAAAGAAGTCAGCCATCTGCAAGCCAAGGAAAGGGGCTTAAGAAGAAACAAAACCTGCTGACATCTTGGTTTTGGACTTCTGGCCTCCAGAATCCTGAGAAAATTTCTGTTGTGTGAGCCACCCAATCTGTGGTATTTTATTATGGCAGCCTGAGCAAAACTATTACAACATCTTTCCATACCTTTCTTCCCAGTGAATCTTTTATAGACACCATATAGTTGGGTATTTTTATTTAATGCAATCTGACCATTCCTGTCTTTAGTTGTAGTGTTTTATTTATATATAATGTGATTATTGATATGATCAGATTTTGTCTTTTTTTATTTGTCCCATCTGATATTCTACTATTCTTCCTTTTCTGCCTTCTTTGGAGATAGCAGAATATTTTTCAGTATTCTCTATTAATACTTATATTGGCTATTACCCATAACTATTTGTATTTTTTAATTATTATTATAATATTATTGTTTTGGTGGTTACTTTAGGAATTACAATATTCAATATCCTTTACTTGTCACAGTCTACTTAGAGTTAATATTGTAGGAATTGCACATACGGTGTTACAGTCTTGTAACCATGTTGTTTCATTATCCTTCCCATCCTGTGTGGTAATTTTTTTATGTGTATGACACAAACGTGTTATTAATCCCACAGTGCAGTGTTGTAATTTTTGCTGTAAGCAATATTTTAAAGAAATCAAGGAAATTATTTATGTATTTTATATGTATATTATATATTTTAATGATTGTTTAAATTTACCTTTTTAATTTTTTTCTCTTTCTGATATTCTTATATCTTTCCCATAGTTTTTGCATATGGTGTTACTTCTTTTCAGACTGGTAACAAGTTTTCTCAGTTATTTCACTTTTATTTTTTTCCACCTTCATTTCACTCATGTGTTTCTGGCTCTATAATTCTGGGTAGGTAGCTTTTATTTCCTTTGGAATGTTCCAATGTGCCATCCTGTTTTCAGAAGATAAAACTGTGGCACTGGCTTTTGAGAGGAGTAAAAAAAACTTTTATCGTGGTGCCTATCAGTAAGGGGACAAGAGACAAGGCTCAAATTTGCCTTCCTGACCCAGGGTTTGGCACAAGATTTAAGGGGTCTCAGCACTGGATCTTCCTGGATAATGGATCCTTTGCTTCTGAAAGGACCCCAGTCCTTTATTTCAGATGTGTGTGTATGGGGGGGGTGGGGGGAGGGGCAGAGTGGTTAAGGGTTCTCAAGTGTTAAATCTCCAGTGCTGTATCCAAGATCTAAACTTTGGTTCAGGTCTTGTTAGAAACAAGATAGTACCAGTCGGAGCTGGTTCTTAAGTTACAATGAGAAATCAGCCATAATTCTTAGAGTTGTTCACCTATGTGTAAAGTGTCATTTCTCTGCAGCAGCTTTCAAGACTTTATCTTTGTTTGCAGCAGTTTGTAATATACCAAAGTGTGGTTTTCTTTGTGTTTATTTTGTTTTTTGTTTGCTGAGATTCTTGTAATAGAACATTAGTTTTTCACCAGTTTGAGGAAAATTTCAGCCATTTCATCTTCAAATATTTCTTATTCCTAAACCTTTCCTGCTCCTATGTTTCTGGGACTCCACTTACACACAGTTTGGACAGTTTGATATTACCCCACAGATCACCTGTACTCTGGTTATTAGTTTTTAAACTTTTTTCTCTCCAGATAGCTTATTTTAATTTTTTAAATATTAAATAGCTACACATTTCTTTCCTCTCTAACCTTAAGCCCACTTAATATCTTTTTAATTTCAGATATTGCATTTATTTATTTTTAAAGATTTAATTTATTTTTTTAGAGAGGGGAAGCGGGGGAGAAAGAGGAGAGAAACATCAATGTGCGGTTGCCTCTCATATGCCCCCTACTGGGGACCTAGCCCACCACCTAGGCCTTTGCTCTGACTGGGAATTGAACCAGTGACCCTTTGGTTTGCAGTCTGGCACTCAGTCCACTGAGCCATACCCACCAGGGCAAGATACTGTATTTATTAATTCCAGATTGCTATTTGGTTCTTTTTTTATTACTTGCTTTCTCTCCTGAGATTCCTAATCTGTTTGATCATTATGATCAATAAGTCCTTAAATTTAGTTACAAAAGCTGCTTTAAAGTTCTTGCCTGCTAATTCCAACATCTGGGTCATCATATGGTTGGTTTCTAATGATTGCATTTTCTCTTGACTGTGGGCCATTTCCCCTTATTCTCATAACGTGTGGATGATACCATGTATTGAGGCTGGATTATGTCACCTTCCTTTACAGTTTAAAGGGTGTTCAGTTTTGTCCTTGCAGACAGTTAAACTAGTGACAGGCTTCCTTATAATTAATTCTCTGCTAGAGAAGGTCAACTTCAGTTTTAAATTTAGTTTTAGGGTGTATCCCTTTTTCTGGAGCTTAGTCTTTCCTTCTAAGGTGTGGCCTTTCTGTGGACTCAGTCAAATGCTGATGCATTCAGTGAATCTCTACCCTGGCTTTCTTGGGTTTCTAGTGTTAGCATTTTATGGCCTCTGGTATCACTCCCTGTTCATCTCCCAATTCTGGAGCAGATGGTCTTTGTTACGTTTTGCTCAATGTTTCTCCCTGTGCATGTGCAGCCCAGTCCTTTGCCAGAGGCCTGCAGTGAATGCTCGTGAAGTCTTCTGAAATCTCCCCGTGGCACAGCTCCCTCCTCTCAGCTACTCAGTCCAGCCGCTTTCCCAGCTAAGGGAGATGGCCACTCTGCCTGGGTTCCATCTCACTGTCCAGTGTTTCTAAGTCAGAAGTGGGATGGTCATGGGGATCGACACATAGGTTTCCCTTCTCATAGTCTTTTGCTCCTCCATTCCTGAAGACGGCAGTCTTGTACATTTTGTTTTATAGCTGTTTAGGCAGGACAGCAAGTCTAGTAGCAGTTACTCTTTGATGACGGAAGTGGAGGCTATGTGATTGTAAGTGTTAACTTAGTTAAGATGCACAAGAGTTCTGTATAAACATTAAGTTATCCATACAAATATGTGTGATGGCTGAGATAATATCTTTATTCAGCAATGATTTATAATTCTATAGCCAAGATAAAGATTGGGCTTTGATTACTGGAAACCCTACCTATGATAAGGTCTGTGAAGCTTCTAGCAGCCATATGTATATAATGTAATAAATTTATATATACATATGTATATCACACACACACACACACACACACACTCTCGTTCCCCCACCCTCACCCTACTAATTGTGTTGTGTTAAAACGTTTAAAATTTCCTTTCTTCAGGGAGAAATTTTATGGGCAGAGAAAGAAACTCTTTCAAGCCTGTGAAAGGAAAATACCCACAGGATATCTCCTCCCCTCCCCGTACAGTGTTTAATTCTCCTTCAATACTGGAATGAAGGCCTGTTTATTCCCAAGTGATATTTTTGGTATTGCTCCATTCCTATGGGTTATCAGATTTTAAAGTCCTTTGGGCCAGAAACAAAACTAAAATACTGTGGAGGGATGAACCTTATAAGCAGAGGCCAAGTTATCTGTTCCAAAAAAAAAAAAAACAAAAACAAAAACCCAACAAAAAACTAGAGAGAATTTTAAAAAGAATAACATGCCCTTGATAAGTCTATTTTATGTGATCAAAGAAATAGAGCATTTGACTTGTACTCCTGTATCTATTGTGGTGACTCTCCATCCCTGTTCTCCATAGTAAGGAGGATTTTGGTACTCAGACTCTTACAGGTACATAATCAGAGGACAATCTCCGTAGTAGAATTTGTCAGAAGGTCATTTGAACACCAGTTAAAATAGTGAGTCCTATACTAAGTTATTTTACATTAACTGTTAAAAGGGAAAAGTTCTTAGCTAAAGTCAGATAATGAAAAACTGTAGGCTTGAGCTGATGTAAATTTGAATGCAGAGAAATGTAAATGTGCAGTAGGCATTGTTTGCTTCCTGTGTTTTGGTAGCTGGTCAGAGATCAAAGAAGGAATTCTGAGGACACCAGTATCAGACAGAGAAGACATGGATTCATTATCTTGTCCTGCTATAAAGTCTCATAGGGCACTAACACTGTGTGTGTGTGAAGTACAGAGCATCTAGTTTACTGGGATATAGATGTAGCTGTGTTGGTGTGTGTTTTTCAAATAAAGTAATTCCTCTCTTTAAAGAAAACATTTTAGAGCTACAGTTGTCAGAAATCCAATATTGGTAAAATTTTTCTTATTTTCAGTAATTCCACTTGAATTAATCAAAATTGCCAAGTCTATTTATGAACTGAAGAAACACGAAATACTGATTCAAAAGAATATATGCACCCCTAAGTTCATCACAGCATTCTTTACAATAGCCAAGATTTGGAAGCAGCTCAAATGCTCAACAGTAGAGGAGTGGATAAAAAAGCTGTGGTACATTTACACAATGGAATACTACTTGGCTATATAAGAGAAAAGGAACTCACCTTTTGCAACAGCATGGATGGACCTGGAGAGTATTATGCTGAGTGAAATAAGCCAGAGACAGACAAATACCATATGATTTAATTTATATGTGAAATATAATAAGCAAAATAAACAAAATAGAAACAGACTTATAGATACAGAGAACAGACTGACAGTCTCAGAGGGGAGGGAGGTTGGGGGTGGGGTGAAAAAGGTAAAGGGATTAAGCAAAAAAAAAAAAAAAAAAAAGAAAGGAAAAAAACCCTTATGGATTCAGACAAGAGTATGGTGATTGCCAGAGAGGAAGGTGGGGGGAGGTAGAATACAGTATAGGGGGGATAAATGGTGAGGGAAGGAGACTTGGAGTGATGAACACACAATACAACCTATAGATGTGTTATAGAATTGTACACCTGAGACATATAATTTTATTAACCAATGTCACCCCAAGAGATTCGACAAAATTTTTGAAATGATGATATTCTTTTTTAACTTTGCTTTCCCTAGATTTTCCCAATGCTCTCCTCCCATTATCACTTTTATCCTCATTCTGATGTGCTTTTATGTAGTAATACATAGAGAAAAATCAATCATAAATTGAGATGAATTTTATTTTTCTTTTAAACAGAAGAAAGGGCAAAGGTGGGGTTACATTTTTATAAATACCTATAAATATAGAGCAATAGGCAAAGTCTTCCAAATAAATAAATAAATATTACCACAGGCTAACAGATGTAGGAAATTGTGGGGACAACCTTGGCTCTGCCAAGGAGACAAACCCCCGATAGCTGGTATTGAGTTTGTAAGAACCAGTTTTCTACTAAAAGTGCTTTTGCAACTTCTCATCTCATTGTCAGTACTGTGGTGCTTCCAATAGCTTTTTTTATCTCCAACAGGAAATGAAAACTATAGAAAGGAAATATTTGCCATGCACTGCTATATAGTAGTATAGTTTTGGTGCTTCATAGAGGAACTAGTCCTTCAAGTTCAGCTTAAAACCATTAGGCAAAAACAGTTGTCCAATGTTTCTCTTGTAAGCAAGAGGAATGGACGTTTCTAAGGTTGGGTTCATGATAGCAGTGGGGGAAAAGGGCGACTGGGAAGAAGCTGTTGTTTAAATCTACTTTGCTTGTTGATATTCTGCTCTTTGGATAGCCATTTAAATAGAGGTAGGAAAACGGAGCCCCACTGTAGGAACACCCTAAGGCACCGGGAAGGCTAGGGTGAGGACTGAGCGGCAGTCCCGCCTGTCTGGTGCTCCTCTGCTGTTTGGCAAATCAGTTTGGTTTCCTTCAGGGTAGTATTGGGGCCCTTGGGCCTGAAGGCTGTCTTCATTTCATGTCCCCGGAATACCCAAGTGGATTAAGATTTGTCAGCCAAAGAGAGTTTTAATTAGGCCCCTCGCCACTGCTGCAGGGCAGTGAAGACACCATAGTGAAGAGCTGGCAGCATAGTTTTTCCCTAACTCCTACACTGTGGTGACCTGGCTGCTGGACGTATCTACTTCCCCAGACCTTGACGTCACTTCACTCAAAGGGGCAGAACTTGCCAGTCTACGGAGAACTGAGCCCAGAGCAGCCCCATTGTCTCAAGGCTCCCTGCGCTGTAAACTTTTTGAAATCCATCCAGGATGGATTACCACTCCACGTGGAAGTAGAGACTTTATGAAATGCCCCTTTAGGAGAGGTTGAATTTATTACCATTTTGAAAAACAAATCGTAGCGGTCTAGATTTTCAGGAACCAATTCGAAGGCTCTTCGTCAGGCCCAACTCGCTAGACAGGGCCAGAGGCAGGGCTGCGTCGCGGCCGCGTGGGGGCAGACCAGGGTCATTCTTGGCCTTCTGCCTCTGGCGGCCTTGAGAGCGCGGCATGGGGTGCCCAGCCCGTGGGGAGCTTGAGTTTTCTAGCTTGATTCCTGCCATAGTTCTCTGAACATTCCACTTAAGTTCTGACCAGCTACCACCAACCTTTTTGACAGCTCTTCTCCGGAGGTGCTCAAGGAAGAACCAAGGCTTGAGATTAGGATTCCCATCAGTGTGCCCGGTTCGGCGGTGACTGCCCTAGGTCAAGGTTGCAAATTCAAATGCCAGCAGGGCCAAGGCAACTTAATGCAGGGGCAGCGGAGAAGCAGCTGGCATCGGCTGTCCCCACTCACCTCCAAAGTGGTGAGCTCACTACGCCCTGTATTCAGTGCTAAACTGATTAAGAAGAGAGGCGCAAGGAAGGGGGAAAGCTCTCTTCTCTCCTCAGCGAAGGGAAACTTCCTAATTTACCTAGGGGGCTTCTTAACTCAGAAAGGCGGTCTAAGTGGGGTGAGGAAGGCAGTGAAACTCCCTTTTCTCAGGCCTCAAAGGCAGATTCTCAGGGGCTTTCCTGGGGAAGGAAATGGAGAGAAGCAGCTAATTTCACGCAAAACCCCACCTTCCCTTCCTGTAAACGGAGCCTGTCCCTTTAAAGTTAGTTTGCTTTTCTGAAAGGTGGCAGCAAAGGATTCCTTTCTGGAGTGCCTAGGTAAACTTAGGGAAAGGGCGGCACCTCTCCACGCCCAGTCCCCCAGCATGCGCGTTGCCCCTGTTGTCCCTGAGCACCCCGAACGGGTCGCTGACCGCCGTGCCGCGGTCCTCGGCGCTCCGCAGCTCTTGGGAGCAGGAGGCCAGGCCGGGGCTCATGCGGGGTCGGGGCTTCAGCACGTTCATTGGATCGGGGTCCGCGTCGTCGTCCTCCGCGCTGCGCGTATGCCGGCGCAGCGGCCGTGGGGTGTGGAAGTGAAAGAGGGGGATCTCGTTCCTCCGCGACAGGAACTGGGAGTAGGGCGGGGGGTTCGTGCCCGGCAGGAAGGCCCTCTTAGCCCGGCCCAGGCTGACGAGAAAGCGGTGCTGGGGCGAGTGGTACACGTCGTAGCCGTTCTCCAGCGTCCGGTGTTGGAACCTGCAGCTCTCGGGGCTGAAGTGGTGCTGAAAGAGCAAAGCCACCCAAATGAGGGCCCGGTGAGGGCGGCGAGCGCAGATCCAACCCTGCGCCCAGCCCTGGAGGCCCGGAGGGGCGTCTGTGATGGGAGGAGCTCCGTCCCTCCCTGCAACTCTATTGGGCAGACTTACTTAACCCCTGCTGGAGAAACGTGATTTTGACAGGTGTTTTACTCCTGTCCACTCCGCTCCCACAGCCAGTGAATGACAACCACAGGCCTTCACAGCCCTGCCTGGGGCTGGGCTGGCTTAGCACACGGCTGGCTGTGGCTAGGGTGGACAGACCCGGCAGCACTCTCGTGCCTGGTTCCCGGAGGGAGGGCTGACTTAAATGCGACCTTGTCCTTCCTGCTCTCTACCTCTTTGAACCCTCTTTTGGCTGAAAGGTGGCTTGGGTCTGCCTCCTTCTTTATCTGGAGGAAGGAGGTGGGATGTAGTTTGCAGTGTCAAACATAAGTGAAGGTCCTGACATCAGAGAGATAATGTAGTTTGGGAGTTAGGGACATGAACTTTGGTAACAGATGACCTGGATTCGAGCCCTCACTCTGTCACTACCTAGTAACAACTTTTATTGAGTGCCTACTAGGACCTTTACGTATCATTTAATTTAATCCTTAAACGCAATGAAGTAATATTTTACAAATGAAAACTCTGTATATGCCTGTATGTGGACAACAGCTATTTATTTATTTATTCGTTTAATTTTCTGTATTTCTTCAACAGATACTTATCCGCTCTGGGTCAGACGCCATTATGGATGCCGGGACACAACAGTAAGCAAAACAAAAGTCATTGCTCTCATGGAATTTCGACTGGGTCTGTCTGGTAGTAAGAGGCTCCTGAAACAAGCAGTCCCACAACTGTATGATTTAAAAATCCTTTGGAATGTGCCTGCAACCTAAAGTTTGAGAAATCCTTTGCTTATCAGTCTGAAGGACCAGCCAGCACAGTTGGGGCAAAGATGATTCGTTAGAGATCTTTAACTAGAGGGAGCCTCACAGGGCCTGTGGTCCATCACACTTTGGCTTTTCCATTTGAGGAAACTGAAGTTTAGAAAAGTGAGGGGGCCTGCCCAAGGTCAAAGGGGTCTTGTAACAGAATCAAAAAGACACCTGTGGTTTCTTGCCCTTTCTAATGCACTTTACAACATGGATTTACATGACTAAAGGACCTATGGCTACATGCAAGGTGCTGTATTAGATACAAAAATGGACACTAAAAGGCAGTTCAGGGCAAGAGTCTGGGCTCCAGAACCAGACTGCCTGGGTTCAAAGCCTAGGTGCATAAACCTGGGCATTTACTACTATGACTGAAAAAGGTACTCAGTGAAAGTAAATCATCAAGGTATTTGCAAATGGAATCTTTAAGATATAAACATCTATATTCTGTCAAAGAAATTAGATAATTATTTGCAAACAGTGACCAGCATGAAAAGAAACTTACTGATCCAAAAATGTTGCCTCTAAAGTCCATGCAGAGGCATCTCCTGCTCATCACACCTGTTATCACGACAAAGCCAGCTTCCTCTGATCTGATCATCAGGGCACCTGTGGAGAAAATCGTTCTGGTCAAACCATGCTGTGCATCCAACTTCTACCTTTGAGCAGTTCCCAAAAACCTACCTTCATGAATCCTTCCTTGATTGATTTTACTGGTGGTGATGATTTCACAGAACCCTCCCCTTATACCTACTTGTTCAGCCTCATTTCTTCAGACCCCTGTGCCCTCCACCTCTGCCCCTCCCCGTGTTCTCTCCCCCCAGCCCTATACATGATTTTCTCTCTACCTGCACTGTCTTATTGTCTCCTTGCCCGGCTAATACTGCTTCATGTTTGTGGCGGTGGTCATGTTTTCCCAAAGGTTCTTGCCTTTGTGATTTTAAAGTCTGCACCAAGATGTCTTTCAAGGATCCAGCTTGCATATAGAGCCGGATTCTCTACCCAGGTAGCTGTGCAAATGTAACTGGTGCATCAGTCAACACCCATCATGTGTCAAGAACTATATTAGAATTGATCTTCCCCTCCCTTCTCTGCTTATTGAAGTCACTCATCCTTCAAGTCCAGACTCAGATGTCGTTATTTCTATGAAAACTTTCCTAAACTCCCTCATCATTCATTGCTTTCTTCTCACCTCCCTCAATACAATGCCTACACCTCTGTTACAGCATGCATTTCATTCAGGTCTCAAAGGCAGACGCTTGGGGTTTTTCCTTGCTTTAACTAAGCTTATGTGCCTAGTGCATCCCCTACAGGGAGCTACTTAGAAGCAGAGGGTTTATCCTTCAATGTTGAATATTGGATAGATATCAGGGATGGATGGAATTTCTTCTTGGATCTTTTTTGCTGTTCTTTGTCTTTTCCTCACTTGGTGATGTTCCCTCCAGGTTCAGGCCCTCATGGTCCTTCAATGCCCCTCACAAAAACTAGTCTCCAACAAGGGCCAGAAACCCATTCATATTATTCACGCCTTAAATAATTGATAATAGCTTTAAGTGTGACCTCCTTTCCCGTCCCTGTGGAAACTTGCAATTTCAACAAGTACCAATGCCTAGTTAAATAAAGTCTAAAGCTTTCTGTTTTGTGGCACGGGTACAGTTCAGCGAATGCTGTTTTGCTCAATCGGGGTGTCACTTACACCCCAAATGCTATTTAATAATCTGATATTTTCTATCGAAAATCTTTCCTTAAGTCTTTGGGGCCACTTCCATTTGCCTACCCCAGAATTTCCCTCTGTGCCTCATCTGGCCTTGCTGACCCCTGGGCGGAGCCCAGGTAGGGGTTCAAATCCCTCTTCTAGAAATGGTGTGTACTCAGTAAGGGGGGGGGCCTTGTGGGTTGACTGCAGCCCGTCTCCTCCCGTACCCCGCTTAGGCTCCATGCAAGACCTCCAGGGGGAGCAGCAGCGATACTTAGACAGGAGCTGAGAGGAGATCCCGATCTGGACTGCAGTCAGAGTGACGTGGGACAGGAGTGAGGGTGGGAGCAAGCCCAGAAAGAAGAGAAAGGAAGAGGCCAAAGAGGAAAGTTAATTTGTTTCCAAATTTGGCTGAGGCTTAGCCTTGAGGGAAGCTTCTGGAAGTGGGGTGGGGTATGGGCAGTGCAGAGGATATTTAAATTTCTCCATAATTGGGTCTGCCTACATGTCTCAAATAGATGGCTAATTTTTGTGGTAAGCCCTGAGAGAAACATAAGAAACTTGAAGGGAATAGTTTCTGTCCTGATGAATTTTCAGTCCAACTAGGAAAAAAGTTTTGAGTGATTGTGAGCTAAGAGCTTTACCTATTTTAAATGCTCAAAACAACTGTTGTATTGTGAATATTATTAATATAGGTAGTGGCAGCGTCCCAATTTAAGTGATATGGAAACGAAGGCAGGATTCAAGCTCAGGTCAGTAAATCTAACACCCTCTGCCTACCACCCTGTAGCTTGCCTCCCACAGAAATCATTACAAGCAGACATTGTCAGAAGACAATGTCAAGTGCGCAAACACATGCTGCAGGCATGAGGAGCTCAAGTCATTGTGCCCCAGAGCGGGTCAGGAAAGGAGCACTGAACCAGGAACTGGGAACCTGGATACTTGGATCCCAGTCCCAGTTATGGCACTTACTAACTTTGTAGCCTTGGGCAAGTCATTACGCTAGCCTCAGTTTCTTCAGTCGTGAAAAGAGAACGGTAACAGCTGTCCTGTCCACTTTATAGGGTTACAATTAGAATCACATGGGATGATGGTTGTAAAGATGGCTTGAAAGTGTTGAGCAAAGGAAAGGCATTATACAGTATTGCTGACCTTCCATTATGACATCCTGGTGTTGGGAGCCACTGTCTGTGGCGTGCGTGGCACACCTGCTCCTGGTCTCCAGGGCCAGTCCCCGTAGAAAACAGCCCACAGAGGAACAGCGAGCAGCTGCTATGGACGATGCTTAGACTTGAATCGAACCAACATAAGCCAATGGGAGAATTCAGAAAATATAAGGGACAGATTTTCTTCTCTTTGCAATTTCAGAAGGCGTGTTTTTACAGTCTACACAGATTTGAAAGTAGATTTCAGCAGAAGGAAGAAACAAATCACTGGCTGCTTGAACCACCACCTGTTGGAGCCAGGCAGACTTCACGGACATTTCTTTCAGACAATGGTTGGTGCATATAGCCCTGAAAAAAGTATTTGTTTGGGGTCATGACCTCTAGATCATTTACTACCTATGTGACCCTGAGCGAGTTATTTAATTTCTTTAACCTTTGTTTTCTCATATGCAGTACAATCACTTACCCCATTTGGTTGCCTTGAGGATGCAATGAGATAATATTTTTATCCACCATAAAAGCACTTTCTCAATACTGGTAATTGTTATATTACCCCTTTGCCTCAACCTCTGCTATTAAAGTAGAAAATTATCTGCTCTGTTGTATTCTCATAGCCAACAAATGACAAATAAGATGATATGTGTAAAGTACGTAGAGCTCCCCAAAAGAAAGATAAGATTTTGGATGCTTAGAGAACCTGAGGATAGTTCAGCCTCAAATAAAGGAAATGCCAATGGGGAAGTCGGAGAAAATAAAAATGCCTGGGTTTAGGAGATGGCATTAACCAGGGGTGATAAGCACCTTTGGTTCTGCTGTTTCCAGAAAGTGGAGAGAATGGGGAGTGGGAGGGTGGCCTTGCTCACAGTAGGACAGGAGATGCGGACATCGGAGAGGCTCCTCGCCATCAGTGCTGTGAGTCCGAAGGGAGGTTATAGAATCTTGTAGGCGAATGATTTTACAATGACCAAGAGCCCAACGATCGGCTGGGCACTCAACTATTGATCAACAACTTACTAAAACACAGCAACCAAATGAAAACAGATTTCACTGGAAATCTAGAATTAATTAAGTGGGGGAAATGCCCTGCACCTTCCCAACACGTGTAAAAGTGTTCCAATTAGCTTTCCTGCCTATCTATGTGCACCAATGTTTCCTCTTTTCTTTGGTAACTTTTTGTCTTAGTGCAGACACTCTTTGGTAACGCAGGCGATAAGTGATTTGAATTGTACAAAAAATTATATAAACTAGGAAGAGTGCCTCTGCCCCACCCCTGACCTGCATTCCCCTCCCCAGGTCTGTGGTGATTTCCAGAGGCACCATGCTTAGCTAGTGTCTACATCTGACAAAGCAAAATCACTTTTCTGTAAAAAAAAAAAAAAAAAAATCTGAAATCAGTTCAATTTACTTTGCTTCTTCCCAGTCATTTTAATTTATTCCAGCTAGTACTCAGTGCCTGACATGAGCGGCTATTTGAGGGAAAGCTCTACAGTTCGGCTTGCCTGCTCTGTAGGCTGAGCCCCACACACTGGAGCACTCAGCCCGCTACAGCTGGCAAACACCAGTCTGCCTACTCCCTGTCGTGTCTGAGAGGACATGTCTTTGGGGGGCTCCTTCCAGCGAAGCGATTCCATGATTCTAGACAAGTTTTATAAGCATTCTCTAGTTGCATGAAGCCCTTTCCATCTATGGGAATCGAAATAACGTACCATAGTCCACTCATGCATTTTAAATCAGCTATCATCTCATCTTGCAGTGGAAGTAAGGGTAGCCCTCCATGGGAGTTGCAAAAACTGTTTTTCCTAAAAGTCTGATAATGAGCTGGGAGACAAGATGAAGTGCTTGAGAGGCCATGTCTTCCTTTGCAGTTACAGAGCTTTGTGTGATATCAGCCACATTGTAGGTTCTGATAAATACCCATTGCATAACATGAGCAGCACTTTGGAGGTATCAAGAATATCCAGATTTGTTTCACATTTTGCCATTAGACTCAAATTTGGCTGCCAAGACGTTGGCTCCTGAATCATACTATATCCCTTTGGGTTCTGGAATCTTTTTGGTATTTGAAGAGACCTTTTCTCCCTCGTCTCATCTCCTGTCACCAACCATTGAACACTTGAAGAGGTTTGAACTGTTGGCCTCGCAGAGGCATATGTCTTGCTACCAGATTTAAGAACCTTTGATTCTTAAGAGAATTAATGTCTTGCACACAGCAAGGCCACAGCAAAATTACTTAATTATTTTGTTTCGTGACTTAAAGTAAACAGAGGCTGTGATTACTCTTTCATTCCTTTAATTTGGTCTGTATTAAATCAGTATGTATTTTCCTATATCCTTAGAGTAATTTTTACATATCCTTTTAAAATAGAAGACCTTGTCTTTTTCAATATTCTTCTGCCCTCTTATATAGGTGCACACCAAAGGGCCCTCAGATGAAGTATAGATAATTGATTATTGTGGATTGTAATCCAACTTTCCACAAACCTAATCTTTAAAAACATTCCAGTTGTCTCATGTTGCCAAAGAGTTCCCAACTAGCTCATTTGCTACTGCATGCATCTTTCAGCTCCACAGAGAAGAATTAGCAATTCATTCCAAACTGGGTAGCTATGAAGCCCCAGCAAATCTGTTGGATGGATTCATTCATGGATAGATGAGTGCATGCTTGGTGTGTGCACATGGCCAGACTCCTCAGAACGAAATACCTGGATAATCTGCCTCTAACTTTTCCTGACAATTTTTACAAGGCCAGATTGCAAGACTCAGAGTGGGAAAGAGTATCTGAGTTCCTCTATTCCAAACCTGGGTCGGAATTGCTGACCCAATGAATCCAAAGTTCACGAGCTAAAACTCAGTGTCTGCTGACCTCTCTGGCTTTGTCCTCTTAACCTCCGTGCCTTTCTTTCTTTTCATTTTTGACTTTTTGGCTAGGACATAGAGAAAGCGGCTGTTCTTGTGGGAAGAAGGATTTTAGTAAAGGCAGAAGTTACTCGTGCTGGTAGAAACCAGTAAATGCTAATTAGGAAGGTGGCAGAATCTCCACCCATGGTTTAAACACAGGCATGCACATTCACACTGGGTCCTGGGCAAGAAACTGGAAGGCTGGATTAACCCTCTGGCCTAGCCCACGGTCCCCCCCTGGAAGTGGGATGGACAGAGGAGCCCCCTTTCTTCCCAGCCTGAATGAAGCCCCTACTCACTGTAGATGGTCTGATGGGGTGTGCCATCCACATGGCCGTCCTTGTGGATCTGCAGGTGGTAGCTGTTCCTGGCTGTGGCTGTGTACAGGTGGGTCAGACCACCCCAGCTGGAGCTGAGCAGCGGGGAGGCATTGGGATAGGCTCTGACTACGCAGCACAGGACGCAGACCAGGAACCCAAGGCAGGCCCCCGACATCACTGCTCTCTGAATGGCTGGTGCAGAATTTGAAACCTGACACTGCCTCCCTGACTCCAGGGCTGGCCTCGCTGGCCTTTTTCTCCTCTTCTTCCTTGTGGGGATCTGGCGTGAGGATCCCAGGCTGGATTCCCTCCTTTTCCCTTGAGCTTTTAAAGGGTAGCAGTGTGACATCAATCAGGAAAAACTCCACTGTCCACATCCTCTGTGTTGTAATCAGCTCATTTGAAGAGAGTGCACAGACCTCTGAGGGTCATGGAAGGCACATCAGTTACACACACACACACACACACACACACACACACATGCACGCACGCACGCACCCCTCAATTTCAAGCCAACGCTCCAAAAAGTGAATGATGTGTGGGCAAAAGTTATCTATGACTCTGTTGACCTGTCCCATTTCCATCAGGAAATGTGAAGGCAGCCAGTGGTTCCGGAAAAAAAAAATCTAGCTTCGGTCGTGTGGTCAACAGACTCCTGTGCAATTAATCTCCCAACGAGTCTACTCATTTTGGTTTTCTCAGTAATCCTAATTCCAATCAGCAACTATGTGTCCAGTGCTTTCTCTGTGTACAGTCTCAGGTGGGTGTTTTGAGGGATACAGAAATGATACAGAACAGCCTCCTCCAAATAGCATCCTCTGAGTCTCCGCCAACCCCCCATGAAGATATGGGAGTAGGTGCCGAAACCAAGCTTGCCATTTTGGGAAGCGTTCAAAGTAGGAAGAAAGGAAGCAAGACCTTGAGGCCTCTTCTGCTCTACAAAATGCTGAGGTTTGGTTTCTCAGTTTTCCCGGTTGGACTGTCTAGGGCAACTGAACTTGTATTATGGTCTTTCCAATAGTATGGAGACTAACTGAAAGACCTCATGAAGACTGGAAGACTGCGGGGCTTAGCACAGGGGATCTGAGCCCAGGAAGGTCTCCAGAGTGGAGTGGCAGGCCAGGGTGTCCCCACAGTTAGTGTCTACTGGGTGCCTGACTCCTAGGACTAGACTCTTTCTTACAAATGCTGCTCACAGGTGTACCCTCTGGGGAGCCTCATGTGATGTAGGAGGATGGTCCTAGCACATGCAGTTCAACAAGAAGCAAGCTGCTGGAATGCATACCAGAAAAGCACACACAAGGAGCCTGCTACTTTTCTAGTTTCCCATTTGCTGAGTACGTACCACATGCAGGCATCAGGATGAGCGCCGTGGCTGGTAGAAGAGAGAGCAAAATGTGACCCCTGCCTCAAGGAGCTCACAGGCTAGTAGAGGAGGCAGATAAGTAACCATTACACAAAGCACAATGGGATGTACAATCATGTAGGTGCAGGCAGAGAGGGACCACCTGTTATCCTACATTTGTACAGTTTTCATAGTTTACAATACATTTCCATGTGTATTAGCTCATTTGAATCTCACTGCAACTCTGTGAGATTAGCACACAAAGTATTATCAGCATTTTAATTTCAAACATGAAGAAAGGAGATCTTGAGGTTCATATGTACAAAGCCACAAAGCAAATAAATGAGAGAAATAGGACAAGGTCTTCTGATTCCCAAGACTGCTTCTCCAAAAATAATCGTGATGGCAACTAACACTTATTGAGAGCTTACTAAAGGCTTTACCTGTAATAGTAACTCATTTAATCTTCATAATAAATCTATGAAGAGATGCTGTTGTTTCTTTTATATAGATAGGAAACTGATGCACACAGTTTAAGTGACGTGCCCAATAGTGTATAGCTAATACGTGGAAGAGGTCAGGTTGGAACCTGGGCAGTCTAACTCTAGATCTCCTAAGCACTTTGCTAAGTGTACAAACCCCATAAGATGTTAAGGCAAAAGCTACAAGAACCAGGGGTTGGTAAGTAAGTGCAAGTAATAATATGGCATAATATTCTTCAGTTTTTCTCTAGCAAACCCAGGCCTTTACCCAGGATGTGTCTCTAAGAGGCAGGGTGCTGTCTTCTCAGGTTAGTGAGAAGACTTAGGACATTTAAATGCTTATGCACATGCTTATGAAAGCTAAGGGGATGGGGGTTAGGAGGTGGAGGGAATGAACAAAAAGGAAAAAGGACTCATGGACATGGACAACGGTGTGGTGATTGTGAGGAGTGTTGTGTATAAGAGGGCTAAATGGTAATGGAAAAAATACAATACAAATAAAATAAAGTAAAATAAAATAAAATAAAATAAGATAAAATAAAAGTGTATGTATAAGACGGTACCCTGGCTGAGTGGCTGTTTTGTTTGGAGTGTTACCTTGTGCACCAAAAGGTTGTGGGTTTGATCCCCTGTCAGGGTCTGTATGGGAGGCAACTGACTGATGTCTCTCTCTCTCTCTCTCTCTCTCTCTCTCTCTCTCTCCCCCCCCCGCCTCTCCCTCTCCCTCCCCCTTTCCCACCTCTAAAATCAATGAGCATGTCCTGGGGTGAGGATAAAAAAAAAAGCTTGCATATAATGCAGTCTTCTTCAATGATGCTCACAGAATGGTTCACAAATAAAGTACCTCATCTTAGCTAATCGAAGAAACAACTAGCTTTCAGAATTGAAATACAAATTATTCAGGAACATTTGCCAATTGATAACCCTCCATTTCCTCTTCTGCTTGCACATGGCAAAGAGGTGGGAAGTACCTGTGACCCAATCAGTGGGCACTGAGGGACTTCTCTGTGAAAGAGAGAAGGGAGGAGGGAGTTAGAGGGATGAAAAGCAGAACAAACTTATCCTCAATGGCTTGTAATTGAGCAGAAATAAATCTTTGTTCAATACAAGGCACTGTGAGAGAGGAGCTAAATCACTAGGATGTGTGATGAATTCTAAGGGGTTCAGAAAATGGAGACATCACCGCCGGTGGACACTGTGGTCAAAGAGGGCTTGCAGGGATGAGAGACTAGGGAGGACCTTGTAGATGGACAGACACGGTAGGGTGCATCCCAGCACCTGCCAAGACACAATGAGGAGAGAATGCAGGTATCTTGGCAGGGGTAGCCAGTCGCTGGCTCAGTTCCTAGAGTGATTGAAGGGGGACTCACCCCTGCCACTTTAGTTGGGAAAGAGAACTGATATGCTGTCTTACTCTACTTTCAAAGGCTTCCCTCCAAGAAGAAGCCCTAGCAGCTGGACCTGAAGGCAGAGGACAGCCCAGGGGAGTAGGCTTATTTCTTAGGGGAGTGGGAGGAGGAGAGAAGAAGCATTCCCCATTTGGCGAGAGAGCAGAGAAGGTATGAGAGCCTCAGAATAATTCTTCCCACCTGAATTTTGGGAAAATTGAGAATGGAGGGGAGGATTTGCCCAAAAGCAGACCTTCCAGCTCCTGTCTGAACTACCTAGGAGTCGGTTCCAAACCTGGCTACCCATTAGAAGCACTGTAACTACCTCAGGACTAATCTTAGACCTGCTGAATCGGCAGAGGCAAACCCAACTATTTGCATTTTTCCCCAGAGCTGCCTGGGAACTTCTAATCTCCCACATTAGCTGTCAAAGGCATTGAAGTGCTTATCAAGAAAGAGAGTTTGAGTTCCAACCACACCATGGAATTAGTATAGATACTAAGGCCACCTTCAGTGGCCTGCTCAATTTTCCACTCCCCTGCAAGGATTTCAGACCTTGATGTGCAGATGAAGATGTAAACGTGCCTTTCTAGGGAATTTTGGCAGTGAGCACTAAATCAGTACAGCATGGCTCCCAGCAGCCTCTTCCTTGAGTCCAACGGGCGTGACATCTCCTCAGAAGCTTCCGAGAAGCTTTCTTTACAGGAAGGGAGAGCCCAGAGGAAGGAGGTTTCAGTTCTTTGCACTTAGAGGGCACTCATCTGTCACAATCCCAGTCAGAGGACCTGGGAACTGGTGTGATCTTAGGAGCCAAATGAGAAACACTGATTCCAGATGGGAGCAGGAAGCCCAGGGAGCAGGCCCGTGGCTCGTGGTTTGGCGCTATCACTGTCCTTGGTGCCCAGGTGGCTGCCTGGGATGCGGCAGGTGGGCACACACGCCCTTCTCCGGTAGGCCCTGCAAGCCTCTGCTCTGACCTCGGGAGCGTTTGCTTTGGGAGCTGTGAGGAGGCCTCCAGTCCAGTTCCTGCCTGCATTTTCATCCTCTAAACATGGAGGGGGACAATAGGAATCTCTGTTCCCACAAGTTAACTCCTTTCCCTTAGCTGTTGACTTCTTTTTCTCCAAATCCTCTCTGAAAAGAAGGATGATCCCCCTCAGGTCATATTCTCTCAATGTAAAGACTTCTCAACAATTTTCAAAAAATAACATTGCCTGACTTTTATTAGACTATGATGAAAAAGGGCAGAGAAATCAAGGGGAAAGAAAAACCAGGCTCTAGGGGAGATGGCCACAGGTGACTCCCACGTTTCTTTCCTTCTCGAGACTCGGTCTAAAGGCTCAACTCACAGATGGTGGGGCCCAGCTGGCCTCTGTTCCCTGTTCCCATGTCCTCATGATTCTGGCTTCATCATTTCAGTAATGGTTTTGTCGCCATCTTGCTCATCCAGGCCTTGGGTCCAGGCAGATGGATGTCTAAGTTAGGACAAACAGTTGTTTCTTATTTTCTCAAAGTTGTCTGGGAGGGGCTATGGCCTTCCTGAACATGCCATTCCCATGCCTTGTTCTCTTAAAGTTAAAATGTGCTTCCTTATATCCTGTCAGATCCACTAGTGCTCTAATGAATCCACTCAACTCATGACTATTCACTGAAAGCCTGTTGTATGGCTAGTGCTTTGTAGAAAATCATTAGAGAAGCTTAAGAATGAAAAAGTACAGGTCTTTAAGCTTCCTGAGCAGAATATAGTTCACATTTGTCCAGCAAATCACAACCTCCAACGTGCATTCACACCTAGTATCTCATTTGATGCTCCTGTAGGGTGGGCTGGGAGGTCACTTCAAGAACTCACCACCTCTTCATCCAGAGCCAATACCTCCCATGGGGTGGTCTCCTCTACTTCCCTTTCCTCATTCCAAATGAGATGTTTCCATTTCTTCTCCCCAAAAGAATTTCCAGTTTTTGTTTTTTTTTTAAATTATGACAGCCTTACCAAAATAAAAGCCCCTGGGAGGACTTGTCTTCAGGGCAGCCCCTCCTCCAACAGCCTGGGCAAGGTAGCCTAAGACTCAAGCAGAAGGGGCCCTCTAGACCTGGAGAGGAGGTCATATCCATGTCCAATGGTGGGATGCTTCTCCACAGTTTGGCTGGGAGGCATCTGAGTACTATTTACTTAACCCTTTTGAAAATAAGCTTCAGTTTTCAAATTTGTACCATTAAACTTCACTACCTATTTTTACTTAATACAGAACATACAAATTATTTATAAGACTAACAATGTTTGAGAATATTTAATTACAACTGTGCATACCTGAGCACTCATTTACGTAGAGATTTAAAGTTTCTCAAGAGTATAAAACAGCTATACTGAGTATAAACATTCTGAAGAACATTAGAAGAGAGATCTGATGGACTGTGACAGAAACGAAACTGATGCAAGAATATTGAGGAAAGAATGGCTGGAAATGAGAAGAAGCGAGAAAGCCTCAGGACTAGTCAGCAGCAGGTGCAGATGAGAGAAGTCAGCTGAGCCGAGTTCCCAGCTTTTCTCACCTAGTGCCACCCCCTTCCCTTGTCCTCTCCAACCGAGTCTCCTCTTTGTGCCTGTCTGAATCAGAGCCTCATATGGAGTTTTCTGAGCTTGGGAGGCTTGTGAATTCTGAGTCCATTTCCTTTCCCCTTTAGTTTCTTCCTGTTCCTCCCCCAATCAGGGCAATTAAGGAGTCTCTTCTTCCCCCACTTCCCTCTTTGTGGGTCACAGAAACAGAATCTCATAATTGGACATCGGGAACCTTGGAGGTCCTCATTATTACCTGCTTTTACAATGAGGAATGCTGCAGCCCAGAGGTGACTAAACCAAGGCCACATAGCCACGTTAGTGGCAGAGCTTGGTATTAGAATCAAGCTTCTGATCATCAGCAAGTGTCCCTCCCACCACATCACGGCCGCATTGACTCATCGGAATAAATTCATTGGAAGGGGATTGGGCCACCTGGATTCTGAGCTTTCCTCATGACCACCTGGGTATTCCTTTCATCTGCTGTGCACAGTTAGCCCATGCCTCATCTGTGCCACTTGGAACACAGGCTGCTATGGAGATAAAGGAAGAAATGGCATTGGGCGTTGGAGAAGCCCTTTGCAAACAGATCCTTCCTTGACTTCCTAGTACTAGCTCTGGCCCCGGGATGAGAGGTTTTGCCTCCCATAATTCCATTTTTTTCCCACTTCAGAGACATTAACTCCCCTTAGTGACTAAAGCGAAGGTGTGGCCCAATGATTTTGTTTTCAGCCTGGATCTTACTCTCACCAACTCCTATCATGTAATGGAAGAGTAGACCCAGGGGCAGGGGTCCTGGTAGCCATCTTTGGCAAGCTCATCTTCATCTGGATGGAGCCTGTTTCTGTTCTATATTGAAGAAAGGGATTCATCTAGAAGATGTTTGCTCTTTCCTACATGGAGGAAGGAGGAGCAATGTCTAAGCCCTTGGTTGCTCTGCCTGCAGGGCTTTGCCAGGCTGCTTTCCCTATTTTCCCACTCTGTGCCTTTGACCAACAGCAGAGGGAAGGCAGTGATGCTTCCAAAGCTGGATTCTGCCCAGGGAGGGAACAATAGACTGTTTGAACACACACACAGTCTGCTTGATCTGATTGGTGCTCCAAGACTGCCCATCGGAACTCAGCCCGCCCTCTCAGGATGCCTGGGGCTTGTCACGCAGCCCACGTCTGGGAGCAGACATCCTGGTTCCCACTCACCTACTTGGAGCCTGTGACCCAGGCCCTCCCACCATGTTTGGGACTCTGCACATCCGGACCATGTTATCTCAGGATCCTGGGACTCCTTGGCTCCCCTGCCCTGCCTCCTCCCCTCCCTGTGGACACGTAGCCACCACACAGTTCTCGGAGGGCTATTTCTAGCTAAGGGGCCAGTAATTCAGCTCCAGCCTGTCAGGTCAGGCTGTCTGTGTGCTGCAGCTGGAACGGGCGGCCTGACACGTTGTGGGTTCAACAGAGTGCAGGATGTTGGGGCTTCCGGAGGCAGGCATCCCCCCAGCCTGCTGGAGGTCATGGTTGCTGAGATGTGGGGGTGGGGGACAGACAGGATGCTCCTGCCACATGATTGGGAGGAGCTGGGTGCCTTGGGGGAGAGGCGAGAACTCGGCCTCCTCACACCTCCAGCAGTTCCCTGTACTCTGACCCACTCATTGCAGCCCTTTCTTTAGCATAGCTTAGAGTTAACACAGTCCTGTGGCTGAATGAAGGCCCTGGGCCAGACTGTCTGGGCCAGAAACTGGGCTATGTCCCATACCAGCTATGCCATTTTGTCAATTTACCTCATCTCATTGAGCCTCAGTTTCCTCATCTGTTAAAAAAAAAAAAGGAGAAAATAATCATACTTTTCTCATTAGATTATTGATGGGATCTGAAAAAACATACCTAATACTTCACCTCATATAAAGTGGTCAATCCATGCTTGGTATATATGGCAAATGTTTATGGTCATTATTTTTTCTTTTCCAAACCCCAGCCTCCTACCACAGCTTCAGGTGGTTCCAATGTGGCTCTCACCTAGTATAAGGAATTTCTTACAAATAACTGTCAGAGTTATTGTTATTCCTGATGCCTAGCATGTCTTAGGTGCTTAATAAGTTTTTACTGAATGAAAGAATGAATTCTTCTCCTATCCCGATATCGTGGAAGAGTTGAACTTGGAATGGGAATAAAAACAAAACAAAACAAAACACTTGGGTTCAAATCCCAGCTACACCCCACGGCTTGTGTTGTGACCTGACCCATCTTGGATGCTCATTCTCAGCATCCTCCATCTCCTCACTGTGAAGAAGGCATAGTGGCTCCTGCCCAATCTTCTTCCCAAGGTTGTGAGGACAAATGGCCAAAGGGTCTGACACTGCTTTGGAATCTGGGAGAGGTTGGGCAGTTCTAGGCATATGATTCTTTGCCTTCAATTATTTCAGGTTTCCTACTCTAGGAAGATAGAACTGTTCTATTTAGTCCCCTTTACATTGCCATGTTCTCCATGCTGAGGTTTGCCTTAGCCATGTTGCAGCCTCTCCCTTTTCCGTTCTCTCCTTCAAAACATGGGGCTCACTAACTTCAGAACGGAGCAGATGTACCTCATAAAAGAAGCTGTCCAGCCTCAGCCAAGCCCAAGGGCTCCATTCAACCCATCACTCCATTGTTCCCTGCACAGAGGATTTGGGTCTCTTTCTCTGGGCGTGTTCTTATATTTTTGAGGAATTTGTCCATTGACCATGATTTTATGTCAACTTCCGTGTCTTTCATAGAAATGCCACATTATTTCACTTGAACTTCATCTTGGCTCTCATCTCTGTGAGGCAGATGAGATGGGTAATTACCCTACTTTTATAGATGAGAAAACTGAAAGCTAAAAAAGTTATTTACTGACTCAAGGCCTCATAGATAATGAGTTGTACCCAGTTCTTCACTCTTCTTTGCATTCCAGCTGGAGAATTCTGAAGTGAGGTGGTATAACCAAGGTCGTTCTGATGGACCACATGGCGTGGACACTCTGACTTCATGTCTAACAGACCTGGGGTTTCCAGTTTTTGCTTGTCCTCTTCTAGCTGTCAACTTGAACGAGTTACTTGGAATCTCTGAGCTTAGTTAACATGTCTGTAAAGTGGGGATATACTATCTACCTCATATGCACATACTTGACCAATAGCAGGTACCCAACATTCCCTTCTATTCCTTCTATTTCCTTAAAGCACCTTATAGCCACTAATAAGTATGTGCACATTGGATTTTCATTACTACCCCTGTAAAAGTCTCGCCAGGTGAGATGAACCGAGTATCCAATTATTCAATGTATATACATTAAGGTTCTAAATTATACTAGATTCAGAGAGAACTAAGTGAAAAGGCATTATTCTCACTTTCAAGAAGCTTACAGGAAAGGCATCTGCTAGAGAGAAGACTACTCTGATGAGGAAACTGAGAATCTGTGTTCAAAGGGCTCTGGAAGCCAGTAGGAAAGTCTCTCACTGGCCAGGGGAAGTCAAGTTGGGCTTCCCAGAATGGTTGACAGCTGAGCAGAATTTTGAAGGAGTATGAGTTAGCCACATGAGCAAGTTGTGATATAGTGGAGATTATTTTTAAAAGGAGATCACATATGGAAATACAGAGTCATGGAAGAATATGATATTTTTGTAATAATTTCAATATAATCACAGCATAAAAGGAGGTGTGAAGTATTGGTAAATGAGGGAAGAAAATGTTGGCAGCATTGGATTACAGATAGACTTGTATGACATTAAGGAATTTAGTTTATAACTTCAGTCTATGGGGACACCCTGGAAATTCTGAGTAGAGAGCAGATATGATTAAACTAGTGTTTCAGGATGATCACTCTGGTAGCAGAGCAAATACATTTGAGGGGAAATAAGATTATCTGTACAGATAACAATTAGCAAAATTTCAAAATATTCTAGATGAGAGATGGTAAAAAGCTGAATTAAGTCAGGGACCATTTGGGGCTAGAATAACAATGGGGTTATGGGAACTCTTTACAAAGAACTCACAGGAATAAATGATTGATTGTACAGGGAGGTAAGAGAGGAGGATTCAAGGATGACGCCCAGGTTTCTGGCATGAGTGTCTCTGGGAGCTGATGAACACCAGAACAAAGAGGTTTGGTTGGAGAGATGATGAGTTTGGTTTTGTTGGGTTTGGGGCATAGTAGGGCATGTGTGGCTCTTGGGAGAGAGATCAGGCCTGGCAGCAGAGAAATGGGAGTTGCTTTCATAGGTGATAGTTGAAGCAATCTTAAAGATGGATCATCCAGGCAGAGCATGTGGACTAACAAAGGATAGCCCTAGATATCCAGGGCAACATTGGCGTTTCAGAAGAGAGTAGGGAAACAGGAGCCCACAAAAGATATCAAGAATGTTCCTTATACACTTTTGCTGAGACCCCTCACTGCCTGATTTCTGGTTAAATGCCATCCGTTGCAATGGATTCCTTGTAGAAGTTGTACTGAAGATACCACAGGTAAATGCACTGTCTCTGTCAAGAGCCAGGACTTCTGTCCTGGTGAGCTGTGCTGGGCAACGAGTGATCCCTGAGGGTATCACTAACTCTGAGACCTTGACTAAAGACAGACAAAGGTGGCTGCTTCTTGGCCTCTTTCCTCTAAGCCTCCATCGTTTCTTGATCCTTGGGGTCTTACCTCTCCTATTCCCAAAAGAGGAAATGAATTAGACATTTAACTAGAGGAGAGAACTGAAGGCTCCTTTTCTAAAGCCTGGAGCAGAGCTGATAGTCCTCTAATCGTCTCTCTCTGCAGCCCTGTGCTGATGCCCATGGGGTTTCTAAGGGAGCAAAGAGAGAAGGGAAGAAATAGAAGGGCCTGTAGTGGTTGAGAAGAAGGTGTGGTGTGATTTATGCCATGCTACCTCCACACATAGTTTATTTATTCCTCTTCCTAAAAAGCTCCAGCCTCTAGAATTAAGACCCAGTGTATGCCCCTCAGAAGAAACCCATTTTTTTTTTTTTACTGACTCATATTTGAGATTCCATTCCCAGGGATGGAGTGAAGAAGAAGTCTTAAGCTTCTTATTGAGATCACTGTGTTCTTAATTAGGAGGAATGAAGAAAGAAAAATGAGAACGTGTGGTCTTTGGGAAGCAAGCGGAAGCAAGATTTCCAGAAAGAGGATATGAGTAACCAAAGCAAATACTACAGAGAGTAGACATAAGTTAAGGGACCAGAGTTTGCAAATTTTTCAATCACAGTTTTGCAAAGTCATTTCAACAGAGTAGAACTGGAGAATAGGTTGCACAGAATGAGGACAGAACAAGAATGAGGAAATGAAAATACCGTGGACACTCTTTTGAAGTATGGAGAGATAGTGATAGAAAGAGACATAGGGTGATGTTTCAGCTAATGAGTTAAGAAATTCAAAATGAAATTGATATTATACAGATGACAAAAAACTTTTTAGAGAAATATTCTTGCCAATCTTTATTTGTTTCGTTTGTTCTAATCATAGGGCTTTTAGTGTTGGGAGGCCAGATAGGGACACTTTTGTGTGACTGTCTTCTCCAGTCAGGGACACTGGAAATCAGAAAATGCACTTTGAATTTAAAAACGATTTGCTCTGAGAAACTATACAATTCCTAGAAGATAACAGAGGAAGATAACTATATGGCCTTGGGTATGATTATGACTTTTTAGATACAACACCAAAAGCTTGATCCTTGAAAGAAATAACTGACAAGCTGGACTTCATTAAAATTAAGAATTTCTGCTTTAAGAAAGACAAAGTCAACAGAATGAGAGGACAAGTTATAGACTAGGAGAAAATATTTGCAAAAGAAATATTTGTAAAAGACTTATCCAAAAAATACAAAGAGCTCTTAAAACTTATCAATTATAAAAACAAACATGTAGATTAAAAAATGAGCAGACATCTTATCAAAGGTGATATAAAGATGGCAAATAAGCATATGAAAAGATGCTCCACATCATATGTCATCAGGGAACTGCAAATTAAAATGAGACACCACTACACATCTTTTAGAGTAGTCAAAATTTAGAACACTGCCAGCACCAAAGGCTGGTGAGGATGTGGAGCAGCAGGAACTCTTGTTCATTGCTGGTGGGAATGCAAAATGGTACAGCCTCGTGGAAGACAGTTTAGTAGCTTCTTAGAAAACTAAACATACTCTTACCATACAGTTTGGCACTCATGCTCCTCGATATTTATTCATAGGTAAACTTATGTCCATACAAAAACCTGCACATGGGCCCTGGCCACGTAGCTCAGTCGGAGTGTAATCCTGATACGCCAAAGTTGTGGGTTTGTTCCCTGGTCAGGGCACATACAAAAATCAACCAATGAATGCATAAATAAATGGAACAACAAATCAATGTTTCTCTCTCTCTCTCTCTACCTGCCTCCCTTTCCCTCTATCTCTAAAATCATTTTTTTAAAAAAAGCTTACAGATGGATGTTCATGGCAGCTTTATTTATAAACTTCCCAAAACTTGGAACCAACCAAAATGTCCTTCAGTAGGTTAATGGATAAATAAATTGTGTTATGTCTAGAGTCTAGACAATGGAATATTTCTCAGTGCTAAAAATAAATGAGTTATCTAGTCACAAAGAGACATGGAGGAATCTTAAATGCATATTTCTAAGTGAAAAAAGCCAATCTAAAAAGGCTAAATACTGTTTGTTTCCAAGTCTTTCATTCTAAAAAGGCAAAACTGTGTTTTTTTTAAAAAAGATCAGTGGTTGTGGGGAAGGTGGGAATAGGTGGAGCGCAGTAAATACTTAGGGCAGTGAAAATACTCTGTATGATTCTGTAATGATGAATATGTACCATCTGATACATTTGTCCAAACCCACAGAATGTACAGCACCAAGAGCGAACCCTGATGTTAACTATGAACTTTGGGTGATTATGATGTGTCAGTGTAGGTTCATCAGTTTTAACAAATGTGTCAATATACTGGAGAATGTTGGGGAATATTGATAATCGGAGAGGTTATGCATTTGTAGAGGCAAGAAACATATGGGAAATCTGTGTACCTTCCTTTTAATTTTTCTGTGACTCTAAGACTGCTCTAAAAAAAATGGTCTTCAAAAAAATTTTTCCTCCTTGAAACGCTCATGTACTAATAGCTGATAAATTTGGCAAAACCAGAGAATTCATTTCAGAAAATAAAAAGCAGTGGCTGTGTGCTGCGGCAGCGTTTGCTCTGTGACACAGCTTCAGCATGGGTGCTTATCTAATAAACATTTACTGGGTAGAGTCGTTATGTAATACTTTAGCAGTAAAAAATGACAGTTATGGCCTCGCCTTTCACAGTGGGTAGTGTCTAGCAGGGAAAAAAGACAATTGTATTCAAGTGTGATAAATATTACGAAAGCGGTAGAACATAGACCCCCGAGAAGGTGTGGCAATGGGCCCTCTGCAGGCACAGGGGTGAGGGAACAACCAGGAGGAGATGCTGATGGCTAAATGGAGATCTGAAACGTGAGCAACTTGGGAAACTAGAAACGTAGAGAGGCAGAAAATATTCATAGTCTCTCTGAGTGTAAATAATTATTTGATAATAACTTAGTAGTATATTTTATTCTGAACTTTCTTACTTGAATAATATTTTTCATTTGTGAAAATAAATTACTTATAAATAATTTAACTAAATGAAAGTTTAAAATATGGCATCTTTAAATACCCAGCTTTGAATGAACACTGTTCTAGACATAATCTATGTTTATTTCTATAAACAGAAGAACAGGTAGAAATGTTAAGAGAAGTACCTTTATAAATAAGAATGGGATCATACTATATAATTTACTTTGTAACCAAAAAATGTTTAAATTAGATGTTACTCAGAATTAACAGAATGAAAAGAAACAGAAGTGAAACTGGTGAAGGAACTGGTGAATTTCAGTTAAATGTGATATATGCACAAGATATTGTTTTGATAAAATCCTCCCACATTTAAGAAAATGGATTATGAAAATATTATGAAAAACAATTAAAAGGCTAGATTTACTGATTTAAATTAAGCAGTTCAGATTGGGTAACTGCTATAAAGAATAAGGTAAATCCTCTTTCTCTCCTCATAAGTCCCTAATTTTTTGAAATTTATATTAATTCTGCATTGCCAAGATTCATCAAAAATTTGCCAAAGTGTACACTGTCAAACTTTGTTCTATAATCCTAATTTCTACAACTGTCTAGTTTTCATTCAGCATCGAGTCATTTTAGTACTTATACCAGCACTTCATCAGCTGTTTCTCCTTTCCTGAATTTTTATTTGGATTCATATTTTAGTATACAAAATTTAATTCAAATAGTTCTTCCCTCCCCTAAATAGGATTCCTAGTGTTATCTTCTTAAGTTCTTTTAGGTTTTAGAAATTCTGTTTTTTTGGACTTTATGTTGAATAACATCTTGGTGGTTATCATTTTAGGTGTTATTTTCTTTTCCTCAAAATTTCTAAATATTTTCAAAGTTTTGAAAAAGTTTCATTATTTTCTGGCATTAAATATTCCTGAGATTAGCTTGACTTTTCCTTTTTGTAGTTAATATTTTTTTTATGCCTAGATCTTTTTATTTGGAAGGACTAATGGTCAAGCACTATTTAACTACTTATAACACTTGGGTTATATTACTTTAAAATTTCATATCATCTTCAGAATGTCCAAAGAACTGTTAAATTTCAATAAGTTAGGATATATCTTTGTGTTTGAAGCTTCTGCATCAGTTTTTCATGGAACCAGTGTGGTCGTTCAATCTGTAGATTTGATTGTTCTTGCTATTCAAGGAAAATTCTTGTGTTATATCTTTAATACTTTCACTCCATTTCTTGGCTTCTCTCCCTCAGGGACACCAAAAATCTTATGTTAAGTTGTCTTTCACCCTCCTTCATTTCTGTTATTTTCTTTCTAATTGTTTTTTATTCTTGGTCTTCTGCATTCACTGCCACTAGCTCAGGCCTTTGCACCAACAAATATTCTCATAAATAGTATATCTAGTCTGTTTATTATCTATTTATTACTTCTGTAATGATCTTGCTTTGCCTCTCTATTTATTTCCTTAGCTGTACAGTATCTCTTTTTTCCTTATTCTGTTGTTTTATAATCTCATCTTTGAGTTTTTGTTTTTATTGAATTATGTTCTTTGTAGGTTCATTTGTTGTTGTTGACACTATTGCAGATGTCTCTCGCTTTCCCCCATTTGTCCCCCTCCATTCAGCGCCCCCTCCTCCCCACCTTCACCAACCACATTGTTGTCCATGTTCATGGACTATGCATATACACATATATGTTCTTTGGGTAATCTCTTCCGGAGCCCCCCGCCCTCTTCCCCTCTGAGATGTGTCAGTTTATTCCATACATCCATGCTTCTGGTTTTGTTTTGTCCATCAGTTTATTTTCTTCATTAGATGAAATATTTGTAAAGAATTCTCTTCTTTTCCTGGTGTTATGTTTTCTTCCAAACTGGGTTCTTTGCCTATTTTTTGCATGCTATGATTCTTTCTTCACATTTACTTTTTATTTTCTTCCATTCCTTCCTCTACCTTCTCTCTCTCCCCTCTTTCTTTCTTTCCTTTCTTCCTTTGTTTCCAATTCTGTAGTATGTCTCCATAAATTTCCATGACATTTCTTCTTATCTTGCTTATGCCTGAGCAACTTTATCCAGACCTGCTGGTTGAGCTGGATTTGGTGATGACGCTGAGGATAGCTCTGCAAAACCTATACAGGTTTTTGTTAGATTAATTTGACTCTCATTTCCATTTGGTTCAACATTTTGTCCTGGATTTATTCTATCTTCTGGTCTTTTTCAATGCACATAGCATATTTTAAAATTAGGATAACACTGTTGTGGTGGATTACATATGGCTCAAGTTCTTTGCCATTCCTTCCATTGAGAGGCAAAGCCTGTATTCTTTCTCCTTGAATCAGGGTTGTCCCTATGACTTATTCTGATCTGTAGCTAATGGCTGCAGTAACATTGTACAACTCCTCTTAACTTCAAGAGATATGCAGCTTCTGCTTTTGCATGCTTGGAGTGCTCCCTCGTGGAAGCCAACTGTTATGTAAAGAGCCTAAATGCCATGAGACCACCATGCTATAAGGAAGTCTAAGCTAGCCATTTGGGGGGTGGGGGGAGACAGAGAGGAGGAGGAGAGAGAGAGAGAGAGAGAAACTTTTCAGAAGAACACCTTGCCTTTTTGGACCTTCTAATCCAGCAGGGTCACCAGCTAAATGCAACTAAGTAAATGACCCCATCTGATAACACATTGAACAGAAGGACCCCCTGATAATCCCCACTCAAATTCTTGATTTCCAGAATTGTGTCAGAAATAATAAATGATTTTTGTTTTAAACCACTAAGATGTAGAGCGACTAGTTATGCAGAAATAAATAACCAAAACAACTCTATAGTTTTGTGTTCTGCTTTTTTAAAATCACTTAATGATAAATACTGACCATTTCTTCTGAATTAGTAAATACTTATGAAAATTTCATGTTTTGATTTGTGCACAATACTTCATTTTATGGATTATAAATAAAGTTTTGGTAAATGTCTTTGTACATAATTCTTTGGAAAAAGTGATTTGATTTCTAACACTGTAATCATTCTTAAAGCTCTTGAAGCACATTGCATAGAGCTTGAGTTTTAATTTATCCATCTGTGGAGATAGGCTTGTATGGAGGCAGTAACTTTAGTAGCGTATGAGTATTCAAGGTGACACCCACTTGCATTGAAATAAAACTCTGATCACAAGGATGTCTAACATGTGACTTTGACTTAATTAGGACAAGTCTCAAATTAACAAAACTGGTGAAAACTGCATTTGTTTCATATTGCTATTATATTGGAAAGGTGCATAAAGTAGAAGAGCAATCTTGCTTAACTTTGTGATATCCCTGCATTTTATATACCTACTATTCACAGATGAAAAGGACAGACAACTATTCCATAGAAAGAGAAATTGAATTTAGAGAACTCTCCTCAAGGACAGTTGTTCTTAATCTTTAGTGAGCATAAAAAACAACTGATCACCTTCTTTCTTTTTATTGTTCAAATACATTCGTCTCCATTTTCCCACCACCACTTTCCCTTGCCCCACCCAACCCCCTTCCTCAATCCTTCCCCACTTTGGCTTTGTCCATGGGTCCTTTATACATGTTCTTTGGTTTGACCTTTCCCCTTCCTTTCTCTGTTACCCCCTCCCTCCTTCCCTTTCATTACTGTAGGTTTCTTTTTTCATTCAATGTTGCTGATTATATTTTCCTTGTTTGTTTGTTGATTAGGTTCCACTTATAGGTGAGATCATGTGGTATTTGTCTTTCACCCTCTGACTTATTTCACTTAGCATAATGCTCTCCCGTTGGATCCATGCTGTTGTGAAGGGTAGTAGCTATTTCTTTCTTTCTGCTATGTAATAGTCCATTGTGTAAATGTACCACAGTTTTTTGATCCACTTATTTACTGATAGGTACTTAGGTTGTTTCCGGCACTTGGCTATTGTAAATTGTGCTGCTATGAACATTGGGGTGCATAGGTTTTTTTGAATTGGTGTTTTGGAATTCCTAGGGTATAATCCCAGCAGTGGAATTGTTGGGTCAAAATGCAGGTCCATTCTTAGTTTTTTGAGGAAACTCCAAACTGTTTTGCACAGTGGCTGCACCCGTCTGCATTCCCACCAACAGTGTCCTAGGGTTCCCTTTTCTCCACAACCTCGCCAGCATGTATTGTTTGTTGATTTGTTTATGATGGTCATTCTGACCAGTACGAAGTGGTATCTTATTGTAGTTTTAATTTGCATTTTTCTGGTGGCTAGTGATGCTTAGCATCCTTTCAAATGTCTCTGGGCCCTGTGTATGTCCTCCTTGGAGAAGTGTCTGTTCAGGTCCTCTGCCATTTTTAATTGGATTGTTTGTCTTCTTGGAGTGGAGTCATGTGAGTTCTTTATATATTTTGGAGATCAAACCTCTATCTGAGGTATCATTGGCAAATGTATTTTCCCATATGGTTGGTTCCCTTTTCATTTTGCTAATGTTTTCTTTAGCCATGCAGAAGCTTCTTATTTTGATGAAGTCCCATTTTTTTTATTCTATCCTTTGTGTCCCTTGCTCTAGGGGACATAACAATGAAAATATTGCTGCGTGGGATATCTGAGAGTTTCCTACCTATGTTCTCTTCTAGGACTTTTATGGTGTCACAACTTATATTTAAGTCTTTTATCCATCTTGAATTTATTTTTGTGTATGGTGTAAGTTGGTGGTCGAATTTCAATTTTTTTGCATGTAGCTGTCCAGCTCTCCCAACACCATTTGCTAAAGAGACTATTTTTACTCCATTTTATGCTTCTGCCCTCTTTGTTGAATATTGATTTACCATAGAGACATGGGTTTATTTCTGGGGTCTCTATTCTGTTCCATTGAGCTATGTGTCTGTTCTTATGCCAGTACCAGACTGTTTTGATTACAGTGATCTTGTAATATAGTTTGATGTCAAGGATTGTGATCCCTCCTACTTTGTTTTTCTTTCTCAAAATTACTGCAGCTATTCGGGGTCATTTATAGTGCTATATAAATTTTTGAAATGTTTGTTCTATGTCTGTGAAATATGTCATTGGTATTTTAATAAAGATTGCATTGAATCTATAAATTGCTTTGGGTAGTATGGACATTTTGATGATTTTAATTATTCCAATCCATGAAGGTAGTATATACTTCCATTTGTTTGTGTCTTTCTTAATTTCTTTCTTCAGTGTTGTGTAGTTTTCTGAGTACAGGTCTTTTACCTCCTTGGTTAAGTTTATTCCTAGATACTTTATTATTCTTGTTGCTATAGCAAATGGGACTTTTCTCCTGACTTATGCTTCTGATATTCCTTGTTGGTGTACAAAAATGCCTTTGATTTCTGAATATTGACTTTGTATCCCACTGATTTGCCAAATTCATTTATTAGGTTGAGAGTTTTTTTGGTGGAGCATATGGGGTATTCTATGTACAGTATCATGTCATCTGCAAACAATGATAGTTTTACTTCCTCCTTTCCAAATTGAATGTCTTTTATTTCTTTTTCTTGTCTGATCACTGCAACTAAGACTTCCCATACGATGTTGAATAGAAGTGGTGAAAGTGGACATACTTGTCTTATTCCCAATCTTAGTGGGAAAGCTTTTAGTTTTTGTCTGTTGATGATGATGTTGGCTGTAGGTTTATCATATATGGTCTTTATTATGTTGAGTTATGCCCCCATTATACCCACTTTGCTGAGTGTTTTTATCATAAATGGGTGCTGTACCTTATCAAATGCGTTTTCCTCATCTGTTGACACGATCATGTAGTTTTTGTCTTTCCTTTTGTTTATGTGATATATTATGTTTATTGATTTGTGAATATTGAACCATCCTTGCATGACTAGGATGAATCCCACTTGATCATGGTGGATGATCTTTTTAATGTATTGCTGGATGCGGTTTGCCAAAATTTTGTTGAGGATTTTAGCATCTATGTTCATCAGTGATATTGGCCTGTAGTTTTCTTTCTTTATTGTGTCTTTATCTGGTTTTAGGATTAGGATTATGCTGGTCTCATAAAAAGTGTTTGGGAGTCTTGGAGAATCAAGATGGTGGAGGAGTGAGTGGAAGTCACAGTGACCACCTCCAGGACCAATATGGATTTACAACTAAACGGTGGAGAAATCACCTGGAACAGACATCTGAACAATAGTGAGAGAGGAGTCTTATAACCTAAGACAGACAGAACAATCAGCTTTAGTACCACTTAAATGGTAAAGAGTGCAGTAGAGACTTGAGAAAGTGGGCAGGGTGCCCATGGGTGGCAGCACCAGAAGGATATTGAAATCACCACTTGGACCCCCCTGAGAAGAGTGGGGTCTAAACCATAAGTGGAAATCTTCAGCCTACAGAACCAGAGCCCAAAAAGTACACAGATAATAGCCAGCTGCAAAAAGTGGCATGGTTGTTCTCTGCCAGAGACAGGCAGCTGGAGAGGCAAAGACTGTGTAAAGGGCCAAGGCATAAATTTTTATTTGCAGCCACTTACCCTGGTCTCCAGCAAAGGCAAGGGCAGAGTGGGCTGTTGACACCTGAGGAAAGACTGGGGAAGGATGATTTGGGGAGAGAACTGGGGGAGTAGCCTGTGGGATCCTGGTGCTGACTCATCCTCTATACTGCAGCAGCCACCTGGCTCAGGGAGACCACTCCCCTGAGTGGCAACAGCATGAGAGGACACCATAGCCCTGCCCCCAGGAGGGATTCGGCCTTGGCCCGGTTATGCAAAAGCCTAACTGCTGGGTACAGAGTGGCAGCCACACATAGTAGATCCCTGGCTAAAGGGGGCTCAGAGTGGTCTAGAGTCACTTGAGGAGAGACTGGAGACAGAGGCTCTGGTGAAGGAACTGAGAGAGTAGCCAGTGGGATCCTGATGTTGACTCCTCCCTGATATGGCAGCAGCCATCTGAATCACGCAGACCACTCCCCTGAGAGGCAGCAGTGTGAGAGGACCCAATAACCCCACCCACAGGTGGGATTCCGCCTCACCCGGTGGTGTCTAAGCCAGCCTGCTGAGTGCAGAGTGACTGAATTAACAGCTGAAGGAGACAGTTACAGACAGTAGATAACTGGCAGTCTTGAAAAAACTGCCTCAGGTCAGAGGGGTTCAACATCTGACATCATCAGAGGCAGATCCAGGAAGAAAAAACAGCAGTCTCCTACTATAGAAGTTCACACCACAAAGTCAGGAAGTGAAGACAGATCAATTTAAGAAGCAGGAGCAAAAAAGAAGTTTCACAAATAATGGGAAGACAAAAAACACCCCCCAACTGAAGGGAAAGGAGGAATCCCCACAAAGAGAAATAAATGAAATAGAAGCAACTAAACTATCAGATATTGAGTTCAAAGCAACGGTTCTAAGGAAGCTCAATGAGCTCAGTGAGCTCAGAGAGAATTACCAAAAACTACAGGGAAACTATGAGGAACTTACTGCAAACTATATCAGCATGAAAAATGACATAGAAACTATCAATAAGAAGCAAGAGGAAACGAAGAATACAATTTCTGAATTGAAGAACACAGTAGAAGAAATCAAAAGCAGGCTAGATGAAGTGGAGGATTAAATCAGTGAGCTGGAAGACAAAGTAGAAAAAAGGTCCCAGAAAGAGCAAGAAAATGAAAAAAAAAGAACAACTAAAAAAGAATGAAGAAGCATTTAGGGAAAGGCAAGACAACCTGAAATGTAATAATATCCATATAATAGGGATACCAGAAGGAGAGGAAGAGGAGGAAGGGATAGAGAACCTGTTTGAAAAAGTAATGATGGAAAACTTCCCTAATCGGAGGAGAGAAAAAGTCACACAAGTCCAGGAAACACAGAAAGTTCCATTCAAGAGGAACTCAATGAGGCCCACTCCAAGACACATCATAATTAAAATGGCAAATAACAAACACAGAGAATCCTAAAGACAGAGAGTGAGAAACAGATAGTAACATTCAAGGGAGCCCTGGTATAGCTAGCAGCTGATTTCTCAATGGAAACACTACAAGCCAGGAGTGAATGGCAAGAAATATTCCAAGTAATGAAAAGCAAAGACCTGCAACCAAGACTGCTCTACCCAGCAAGGCTCTCAATTAAAAAGGGTGGCAAAATAAGGAGTTTCCCAGACAAAATAAGGCTAAAAGAATATACCTCCACCAAACCAACACTTCAAGATATGCTAAAGGGACTGCTTTAAGAAGATGAAGAAAAAGAGTGAGAAAGAGAGGAACACAGGTACAAAGGGAAAAAAATAAATAAGTACCTATCAATAATAACTTTAAATGTAAATGGGGAAAACATGACCTGTCCATGTGTTACTATCTGTTTCTCCCTCTCTGCCTTTTGGATTCTCTGTTTTGTGACCAGGACCCCGCCTGCCAGTCTCCCAGTTCTTTTCCTAAGCCTCCCTCCCCAGTCTTTTCTCAGGCAGCTCCAGCCTACTCTGACCCACCTTTGCTGGAGACCAGGGTAAGTTTCTACAAATAAAAATTTTGTGTTGGCCCTTGGCTCTTTGCCTCTCCAGCCGCCTGCCTCTGGCAGAGAGCAATTGTGCCCCTTTTCGTAGCTGGCTGTTATCTGTGTACTTTTTGGGCTGTGGTTCTGTAAGCTGGAGATGCGCACCTATGGTTCAGACCCCACTCTTCTCAGTGGGATCCAATTGGCTGTATAAATATCCCTCTGTTTCTGTCACCTGTGGGTGCCCTACCTGCCTTCTCGAGTCTCTACCTCACTCCTACCAGTTAGGTTGTGTTAAAGCTGATATCTCTGTCAATCTGAGGTTTTAAGGCTCCTCTCTCACTATTGTTGTTTTCCAGGTGATTTCTCCATCATTTAGTTGTAATTACAGATTGGTCCTGGGAGGAGGTCAGTGTGACTCCATTCACTCCTCCACTATTTTGAAGTCTTATATCAACCAATGAACTTCTAAAAAATGCAAATATCTGATCTCTGCCACCAGAGTCTAATTCTAATTAGGTGTGTACAAAATCTGCATTTTAAGCATGCATCCAAGGAATTCTGATGTGTCACAATTTGAAAATACTCTCCTAGCAGAAGAGAAGTAACAATTTTTTGTTGGGGTGAGGGGAGAGTTTTGTATTCTGTGTTAGGAACCATGCAAGACTTTTTGATACTTAACCTCATTAGCTCTATTGATCATTGAAATAATTGCACCCGTGTTCCAGATGAGAAAACTGAGGCTCAGAGAGGAATTTCAGTAGTTCAAGGTAGAATGCAGCTAGTAAATGCAGAACAGGAATTCAAACACAGATCTGTCTGGATTTTGCAATGTAGAGGGACCCTTCACAGCAATATCCAGGATAGTGACATTCTTGGCAATTGAACATAAGAGATCCAACCATCAATGTAAGAAGCAGATGCTTGGAGCAACAATTTCCAACTGGTGTGCAGCAAGATTTTTCAGAATGTGTGATACCTGAATCTTTACATATTTAGTCAGGGGCACTGACCTCTTTTCTTTTAGATTGTCAAATAAGAAAATGACAACAGCCAGCACAACTATAGCTGTCTGGTGTGAATGAATCAAAATTATATATTTTTTTTGGTCAGGCAAGCAAACAATATATTTTTTGGTGTGCTGTAGAATTTTAGTAATCAGGTTATGTATGCCAAAAAGAAAAAGGTTGAAAATCACTGGCCTGGAGTAATTAAGCAGATAATCACTAACAATCCAAGTTTATCTAGCATCATTCATTTAAAAAAAAACAGATTTTACTTAGTTATTTTTAGAGAGAGGGGAAGGGAGAGAGAGAGAGAGAGGAAGAGAAACATCAATGTCTGGTTGCCTCTCGCATGCCCCCCACTGGAGACCCCACTGGAGACCCCACTGCAACCCAGGCATGTGCCCCGATTGGGATCAAACTGGCGACCCTTTGGTTCCCAGGCTGGTGCTCAATCCACTGAGCCATGCCAGTCTGGACTAGCATCATTCTTTTGAAAGTTTCTATTAAATAATGTCCATTCTGTAATCCTTTGTGCTTATGATTTGGTTACTACATCATTAAGACCCCAGCTGTGTATCTCAAGAGAGGGCGCTCAACTCAACAGAACAGAATCATTTGCTTTTCCCTACCATGAAGGAGTGCTCCTGAGTCAGTAAAAGATGAGAAATATGTAAAAGTTTGCCAAGAACTCCATCAGTCTAAATCACCATCTAGCACTAAGAAAGTGCATTCTTTTTAGTCCTGATTAAACTAAACCTGGCTTTACATGAGGCTACGTTGGCTGGAGTGTTGTCCCTGCTGAAGGAGTGGTCACATGTTTGATTACTGGCCGGGGCACATGCCTAGGTTTCAGGTCCATCCCCGCTGAGAGAGACAACTGATAGACGTTCCTCTCCCTTTTCCCTCCCTCCCTTCCTCTCTCTCTAAAAAATCAATAAGTATGTCCTTGGGTGAGGATTTTTAAAAAAATGCATTCTCTTTAGATAGACTATCCTTAAACACAAGTAAAACTTCATCTGATACTCAACCCTCCAAAAAACTGCTCTGGAAGACCTGGCAGAGGTGGATTTGGTGGGAGACTACATGTCGATGTCCAATATGGTACCTTTCAGAAGGATTTTGAAGAACCAGTTTGGTTTTGAACAATGTTCCACAAAAGCTAACTTAGGGTTGCCTCACCTAGACCTTTCAGGGGTGGGAGGGCTGACCAGCTGGGCTCAATTGCTCATTGGCTCTTTGTAGTGTCAATCTCTACTGCCTTGCGCTCAGTGGCTAGGTGGGGAAGTGAAACTGAGCTGAAGGCCTTTCTTGCCTGGGCCCAGACCATCTGAAAGGGAAAATGGTCACATGGTCATGAGAACCAAACAGAGAGCTCCTTAAAGTACCGAGAGCTGGCCAAGGAGCTGGAAGGGAATGAGTGAGGTAGAGCCAGTAACCTCAGGACACGGGGCACAACATGGCAGCATCACTGTAGGACCATGGAGTTAGGACAAGTCAAGCTCTTCACTTCTTTCCCTGAGATCCATGGATTCAGACACTTTTCTTTTGGAAAGGTCACTTTATACTTTTGAAATCGTTCTTTCATTACTTCTTTTCTTTTTCCCTGGAAGACTTGGTAAAGTTTTTTTTGGGAAATGTCCACCTGCCTCAACTCTCCTCAGGGGATCCAAGAGAAGTTTTGTGTGGGATTGGCTTTGGGTGGTTTGCCGACAAGTGCTTTGTGGTAGCAGTTGGGAGAAACCCCCATGGAGACAGTAGAAAACGAACAGGAAAATTTAGTGTAAAACTTCACTCTCAGCCAGTCACCAGCACTGTGCTCGCTCCCCAAGAAGCACAGGGATGGGCTTGCATTTTGAGTGAAGTTTTTGAGTTGAGTGAAGTCTGGGGCTGGAGAGGCAGTGGGGCTGCTTCTCACCCACTGCCCCCTTGTTCCTTGAGGCAGAGGCCTTCTTGGTGCTCTGTGGCATGTAGGAAGTGGCCAGGTATCCTTGACCTGCTTCTGGTTTGCTCTGTCTATTGCTAGGGGACTCAATTACTTAGTGGTCTCCATGGGGTGGCTGTGGTTCTGGGAGTGGTGGTCACTTCATCCCTGTCCCTGACCACCTGCCCTCCAAGGAGAACTCAGGTCTTTTTCTGACCCAGCCAACAGCCTTTCCTCAGAGAAGCATGTCCTGTACCTCAGCCCAGCAGCTGCCGCATGCTTCCTGTACCTCCCTGACCTAAAAGCTCCTCCCATAGAGCCTCCCCTTCCCTGAAAGGCTGGTGGCCAGCATACCCTCTTCCTCAGTTGTCTTTTATGCCATGTTGACAAGAGAGGGGGCAAAGGGATGGTGACAGCTAGAAGTTGGACTGCTTTGTTTGTCTTGTGGTCAGGACTGGGGGCGTAGCCCCAACTCACAGGCAAATTTCTTTCAAGTTTGAGGGTTTGTGGTACCTCTTGTTTTAAGTTTGCAATGTTAGTTACAATTCAAAGACAACAGGAAAGGCCCCATGTCCAATATTTTTGAGTCAGGCCACCCTAAAATATCCCTCTAAATTTGGTTTTAAAAAAATCTTCAGTCATTTTTACATAATGTGATAATGAGAATAAAGAAACTAATTTCATTAATATAGGTTGTTACAATTGTCCTTAAATTTGGCCACAAAGATGTTTAGCTGGGATCTCCTAAGAGTGTGCTGTGGGATGACATTGTTCCCATGGAGACCATCAGGAGCTGCGAGGTAGGGACCCAGGAAGGCAGGGGTCATGTTAGCTCTTGAGGCTCCTGTGTAATGGTTAGATAGGATGAATAGGACAAGGCCTAGGAGCCCTGAGGCCTGGGGCCAATGAGTTCAGGTAGAATTGAAAACTTTAGCTCCTCCATTAGTATTTAAGAAACGTTTTTTGAAAATGTCAGTTTATCTCATAACACTAAGGAGAATGCAAATCAGGAGAGAGTTTTTGTTTTTCTTCAATAAGAACATTTTTAAACAGACCTATGGGTACAATTAATATTTTAGTTATGCACAAGTTAATATCTTGCTATAGAGTTGTTCTATGCTTATGACAATATTTGAAACATAAAATCAAAATACATTGCCTGAACTGGATGAATATACCTAATGGGACAGGGGTACAGAATATCTGAGGTTAGGACTGTCCTGGAAGATATAGAAGTTGTGCTCATTGTCCCTGTGGAGTATGGCAGCTTTCCTTGACTCCTTTGGGCTCCCTGCTGCCTGTACAGGGATTTGGAAGCTACAACTAAAACCAAACACCTGAGGACTAATGGGACATTAGTGGTTATATACAACGTTTTTCAAGGTGGAGCAACTGATAGCCCCCAAAATGTCTTGTCTACAGCCATAGTTGGCAAGATGTATAGCTTCCACCCAGAGGAGTGCACACAGACTATGCATGTTTATATAAAACAGCTCACTAAAACGTGGGGTGGATCCACCCAATTACTCAGATCCTTTTACCCATGAGCCACCCAAAAACTGTCATGAGAAATTTTTTTTCTGTTTTTCATGAAATGTTTATAATGGTTTTCATCATCTCTGGCATGTGATAGTATTTTAAAGTTTACAAGACATTTTCATATTCATGGTCTCTCCAACCCTCTTGACATTCCTGTATGGTGATGTATCAGGCATGCTTTTGATCAACAGAAAATCCAATCACAATGGCTCAAAAAGAGAGAGGGGCATTTTTCTCATATAATAAGAAATTACAGATAGGTGTTTGCTGGTGATTGTTCAGAGGCTCCACATTACTGTAATATGATAATCAGGGATGATATTATTGTAATTCTTCGGCCTTCTCCCCGTGGTTGAATGATGGCTGCTCTAACTCCACCTATTGGATACATTAAAAAGATTTTTTTTTAATGCTCACCCAAGGATATGTTTATTGATTTGAGAAAGAGAGGAAGAGAGAGAGACAGAGAGAAAGAAATATCAATGTGAGAGAGAAACAGCGATTTCGTTGCCTCCTGTACACACCCTGACAGGGAATCAAACCTACAATCTTTTTCTTTTTTCCTTTTTTTAAAATTTATTTATTTCTTTTTTCAAATATATTTGTCTCTGCCTTTCCCCCACCACTTTCCCTTGCCCCCTCCCTCAACTCTTCCCCTTTGGTTTTGTCCATGAGTCCTTGCTATATGTTCCTTGACTTTCCCCTTCCCTTCCTTTTTCCCTGCCCCCTACTCCTTCCCTCTTGTCTCTGTTGGTTTCTTTACCTTTCAGTGTTGCTGGTTTTATTTTCCTTGCATCTTTGTATTGTTGGTTAAGTTCCACTTATAGGTGAGATCATATGGTATTTGTCTTTCGCCCCCTGGCTTATTTCGCTTAGCATAATGCTCTCCAGTTCCATCCATGCTGTCGCGAAGTTTAGTAGTTCTTTTTTTCTTTCTGCTGCGTAGTATTCCATTGTGTAAATGTACCATAATTTTTTGATCCAATCATCTACTGATGGGCATTTAGGTTGCTTCCAACACTTGGCTATTGTAAGTTGTGCTGCTATGAACATTGGGATGCATAGGTTCTTTTGAATTGGTGTTTTGGGATTCTTAGGGTATATTCCCAGCAGGGGAATCACTGGATCAAAAGGCAGTTCCATTTTCAGCTTTTTGAGGAAATTCCACACTGCTTTCCACAATGGCTGCACCAGTCTGCATTCCCACCAACAATGTACTAGGGTTCCTTTTTCTCCACAGCCTCGCCAGCACCTGTTGTTTGTTGATCTGTTTATGATGGCCATTCTGACCGGTGTGAGGTGGTACCTCATGGTGGTTTTGATCTGCATTTCTCTGATGGCTAGTGATGCTGAGCATCCTTTCAAATGCCTCTGGGCCCTCTGTATCTCCTCCTTGGAAAACCATCTGCCCAGGTCCTTAGCCCATTTTTTTGTTTGGATTGTTTGTCTTCTTGGAGTGGAGTCGAGTGAGTTCTTTATATATCTTGGAGATCAAACCTCTATCTGATGTATCGTTAGCAAATATATTTTCCCATAGGGTTGGCTCCCTTTTCATTTTGCTGATGTTTTCTTTAGCTGTGCAGAAGCTTCTTATTTTGATGAGGTCCCACTTGTTCATTCTTTCCTTTATGTCCCTTGCTTTAGGAGACATATCAGTGAAAAAATTGCTGCGTGGGATATCTGAGAGTTTCCTGCCAATGTTCTCCTCTAGGACTTTTATGGTGTTGAGACTTATATTGAAGTCTTTTACCCATCTTGAGTTTATTTTTGTGTATGGTGTCAGCTGATGATCCAATTTCAATTTTTTGCAAGTAGCCGTCCCACTCTCCCAACACCATTTGTTGAAGAGGCTATTATTGATTGCTCCATTTTATGCTTCTGCCCCCTTTGTTAAATATTAGATGCCCATATAGATCTGGGCTTATTTCTGGGCTTTCTATTCTGTTCCACTGGTCTATGGGTCTGTTCTTGTGCCAGTACCAGATTGTTTTGAGTATAGTGGCTTTGTAGTATAGTTTGATGTCCGGTATTGTGATCCCTCCTACTTTATTTTTCTTTCTCAAAATTGTTGCGGCTATTCGGGGTCGTTTATGGTTCCATATAAATTTTTGAAATGTCTGTTCTATTTCTGTGAAATATGTCATTGGTATCTTAATAGGGATTGCATTGAATATATAAATTGCTCAAACCTACAATCTTGATACACAGGACAATACTCCAATCAACTGAACCACTGGCCAAGGAGGTCACTGTAGAATTATTGTGCTCATGTCTCACTGGCTGGAAGTATGTCTCATGGCTACCTCTGGCTATAGAGAGGCTAAGTCAGTGAGTATTTTGCCTGTAGCTGCACACACTGCTGGCCCAAGCAAAACTGGATGCCATTAGCAAGGCAACCAACAGTGTGTGCTATTAGATAGGCCACAGGCTGGCCCTCCCTCTCCCTTGCCTAATAAGCAGTGATGTTTGGCATTGTTGCATTTTCTCCTCTTTCTATGCCAATCTACAGTTGACTCCTGAGCAACAAAGGCTTGAGTCACGTAAGTCCACTCAGATGCAGATTTTTTTTTCCAATTGACCCACACAGTTCAAACCTGTGTTATTCAAAGGTCAACTGCTGGTTGGAAATACACATTTGTGGAGGGCCGATTTAAGTTATATGCAGATTGTTGACTGCATTGAGAGTTGAAACCACTCACCTCTGAGTTGTGCCAGAGTCTACTACATTTGTATAATAATCTTGGTTTCTCCCATGATCACAAAAGATAAAAATGTTCATTTTAGAGTCTTGGAAAATTCATGAAAAACAGAGAGCAAAATCATCACTAATCTCAGATCCAAAAGATAATGACAAATGTTAACATTTTGGAATATTTCCTCACTGAAATTTTCCCACACATATATAAATGACATTATATAGTTAGTATTGCACCATGCTTGTTTACTCAAAGTCTATTGTATTTTCCTTGCCATTAAAGTTTTTCAAAGTCAAAATTATTTTTATTTTTATGATTTTTCTGATCACTGAGGTAACACATGTTTGTTGTAAAAACATTGATTCCTGATTATTCTCACCTCAAGAGAAAACCATTGCAAACAGCCAGCAGCTTTATCAGAATTTACTTAACTGTTCCCATGTTGCTGGACATTTAGGTTGTTTTCATTATTAAAGAAAACATTTTGACAAATATTCTTGCACATAGATTCTATTCACATTTCTGATTATTTCCTTTGTGTAGATTCCTAGAAGTGGAATTACTAGGATAAAGGGTACAGATATTTTCAAAGCTCCTGGTGTATATTGCCAAATAGCTTTCTGGAAGGGCTGTACCATTTAGACCCTGACCAACATCTTATGAACATTCCCAACTTAGTCCAACCTCACTGGGCTTTATGAACCTCTTCCAGCCCTTTTGCAAGTGTGGCTTAGCAGAAATCATAACAGTCAAAGGTCTGACTAATTCTGACTGCTAATTCAGAACTGTCAGGAGTCCTGGTTTTAAGTTCGGACTCCACCAAAACTTGTGTGTGACTTTTAGCAAGTCACTGCACTTCTTGGTTTAGTTCAAAAATATTGTGTTAGTATAGTGGATACTATTAGTTATCTGTCCACTAATTATTTTACTTTTACTCTTTTCTAACAGAATCCTGATTTGTTCAGATAGCTCCAGAGCTTCAGGGGATGCTGACCTCATCCCAGCCTCAGTGGGTGGATGCTGATTATTCTAAACAGTGGTTTTCTGACAGCTGTCAGTGTGAGGTGGGGAGGGGGACTGGATGAAAGAAGGCGAAGGGATTAGCCAAAGAACACATATGCACAACCCACGGACACAGAAAAGTGTGGTGATGGCCAGAGGGAAGGGGGAGGTGAACATGCAGGGGATGTGGGGGAAGGGGGAGCACGGGGACATCTGTATTAGTCTAAACAATAAAAATAAAGTAAAAAGAAAAAAGAAAAAAGAAACAATGACTCTTAAACTGTTTGGTCTCAGGACTCATTTACACTCTTAAAAATTATTAAGAAACCCAAAGAGCTTTTGGTTTTTTGTTATATCTATTTATATTTCCTATTTCGACACTAAAACTAGGGAGTTTAAAAATTGTTTTGAATTAATTTAAAGATAACAACAATAAGCTTATTCTATGTTGACCCAATTTGCATATATTTTCCAAAACCAAAAAAAAATTTAGTAGGGAAAGTGGCATTGTTTCACATTGATTGAGATTTTCTTAAAAATAAAATTATTTTATAACAAGAACTCAACAGGTAGCAAAGTTTTCAGGCAGGTAGGCAGGAGGGATGTTTTTGTTTGGAGGAAGGGAACCCAGAGTCATTTCTGACCCACTTTGAACCACATCGTGTAAACTGCTGTGCATGCTGGCTATTCCAGGAAAATGCAGGGCTCATCGACTCCATCAAGTGTTCTTAATAACTGCTGGGCACGTGTTGCTGGTCCCTATTTCCATCACCTGGCTCACGTTCCAAAGCCCAGGGACGATTCAGCTCCAAGAAACCCCCCTGATTAACCCAGGCCCTTCTAACTTCTCCATAACTTCTCATAACGATAACTCTATAACCTCTCGGTGCTTATTCAGTAGTCTCTCCTTACCCCCAGTTTCGCTTTCCACAATTTCAAGTACCTGTGGTCAACTGTGGTCTGAAACATTAAATGGAAAATTCCAGAAATAAACAATTCATAAAATTAAATTATGGGCTGTTCTGAGTAGCATGATGAACTCTCACACCATCCCACTCTGTCCTGCCTGGGACGCGAATCATCTGTTTGTCCGGCGTCTCCACACTGAATATGCTCCCTGCCCGCTAGTGACTTAGTAGCTTTGTAGTTATCAGATCAACTGTCATGGAATCACAGTGCTTGTGTTCCAGTCACCTTTATAGTAAGTAGCCTAATGCTATGTCATGGTGCCTCCATCACTCACCGCACTTCATCTCATCTCGTAGGTGTTGTCGTCTCACATCACCGCAAGACGTGAGTACAAGACAATAAGATATTCTGAGAGACCACATTTACATAATTTTATTAGAGTATGTTATTATAATCATTCTATTGTTTCATTAGTTGTTAATCTCTTACTGTGTCTAGTTTATAAATTAAATTTTACCATAGGTATGTATAGAAAACACATAGCACATATAGGGTTTGATACTATCCACAGTTTCAGACTTCTACTGGGGATCTTGGAATGGGTCCCCCTCTGATATGGCAGGACTACTGTATATGTAAAAGTTATATGAGCAAGCATACAGAAATCCAAAAATGGAAAATGAATTCATTACAAATCACCCTATATTTCTTTTCAAAACACCAGAATTACCCTGTTGCATTTGACCCAGGGGCATTTAGCCCTGTATCCTGTTTCTTCCAGCAGCTCCAAAAGATGGTTTCTCAGAATGGTGGTGAATGAAGGGACTTGGAGATCATCCAGTCTGAGCTCTCATTTTCAGGTGAGTCCCAGAGAGGGGAAATGACTTGTCTGAGTTTTCATAGCTGATTAGTGTCGCAGAAAGGAGTGGGTAGACCCCCAGGTCAAGACATATTATTCTTTTGTCTGTTGGCTTTAAAGGTGCTCTGACCATGCCCAGTATTTTTATTCACCCATTAACTTATCTAACTTTCTTTCCCAACCTTGACCATGTAATCTATCCATATTAACATTTGATAATAATGAGCTCTATAACTTATCACATGCATAAAAATTGAGAGTACTTACTTACTTTAAAAATTTTCAGAACTTTTGTAAGTTTTGAGATGGGAGCTTATATTTTAATATTTTGAAATTTGTGAAGAAAGTCTGTATTTACCTTAATTACACTTAACTCTACTATTTTGCAGACTTTGATCATATCATATCCTTCTCTTTTTCTTAGTATGCTTTTTTTTTTTAAGTCTTTTAAAACTTAGGGCAAGATCTAGGCTGATCTCAAAAAATCATTCATTTTAAATCCAGAAAAGATCTTCAGGAGTTGTTACAACTGTTCTCTAGTATTGGTTGAGTGTCCTTCCTCATGAAATATATAAGAGAAAATATATTTAGTGTACTTACAATACAGTTTTTTTTGTACAAACATTATTTTGAATGCAGATTTCATGAAGAAAGCTATTACATAAGGTGACATTAATCTGTATTAATGTTGTCTTCTGGAAATGGTCCTCTTATCTCTTTCCATTTGTGTTGTCATCCTGGTGAGACCTATCAGTGTTACAGGACAGGGCATATTTCTAATAATTCTAATTCTGTGTCCCCTCCATAGTAATAACATTGGTCTGAGCATACAGAAAGCACTTAATGAATGTTTACTGAACGAATGGACTAAACAAATGGATGTAGCCCAATGAGTGAGACTCATCTTTCTTTATGATAAGGAGGGGCAAAGCATTAAATCATGCTAATTCCAGAAAGAACAACAAGGATAAGATTCCCGTAAAGAATAGAAAAGACTTGTTTCCGGCTAGCATCTGCCAAAGTTGGTCCAGGAAGGAGGACAGCAATGATGATCATTTCTCAGAAAATGTTTTGTCCAGGCACAGAAGCAATGGCTCTGGAAAACAAAACCATGCAAATGTGCCTAGTCAAGGGGTCCTGCTGGCCACCCTCCCCTGCCTGACTCCCACTTTCTCCTTCTCTTCCCAGCTCTACTTGTCAACAGTGTACCCCCGAGTGTGGTTCGGATTCCAAGAATATTTGCAAGTCAGAAGGGCCTGAATTATAAGGAGAGAGGGAAAGACAGGCAATATCCAGAGGCCTCAATGTCATAGCATGGAGTTTGATTAGTTAGGAATTCCCCATTCTTTGCTAATAAAGAGAGGCAGATATGGATCACGTGGAAAAGTGGAAACTTTAGACATCATGTGTATGAAACTTTGGGAGAACTTGAAGAAAATCTTAGCAGATACTCTTTGGAGTACACATCTGCTGGTGTGAAGAAGTTTTCCACAACAACAAATATGACAGAGAGTATATACAAAAGACCAACAGAAAGAACTAGTTTATGCAATTTAGTGAGGGCTGAGTGAAAGGAAGAGTCATATTGTGAGTTTTTAGTTAACATGCGATGTTTAGCTTGGTTATGATTGTTCAATAAATTGTCTTCTCTGCATAAACCATCTATCTGACCATTTTCTAAGAGATGTGATAATCCCAGTTATCTCAAAGACAATCAAACACAAAAATCAGGTAACAATCTGGACTAATTCCTAAGAAAGTCTCAGAAGTTGACATAATCTAAGGTAGACTAGTTAGCTGCAACCTATGTTACTTGGGACAGAATTTGATGTATCAGTTAAGATGGGAAACATGGGTCTCTTCCAATTTACTCATATTTATAAAATTATGACTTGTGCTAGTTGTTTCCTCCCCTCCACTTGGAGAGGACTTAAAAATATTAAGGATAATATTTAGCTTAAGCCTGCCCAGAGGGGAAAGCAGTGAAAGGGAAGGATAGAGCCAGCACTCCTTTGAGTTCAAAGAGGAAGTTTAAGTTCATTATGAAATAATTATAGGGAATATTGGGGGCAGTGCCAGTGACTGCCTCAGAGGCTCCCATATGGGAACCAGATGTAGTTTTTATGAGATTCAAAAAGCAGTATGGTCCCCACATAGTTAGAAGTGACCTCAAATTATTTATCCCCTCTGGCCCTCAGTTTTGTTATTTACCAAATGAAAGAGCCAGCTGGGATTCTTCATTCTCTGCCCAGGCTGTACATTATGTCACCTGGGAGTTATACAATGACTACACCCAGATGAACAACTCAGAAATGATTTTGGACTTAGAATCAAGAAGTGATTCAGGAGGGGCCCGGGCATCAGCATTCTGAAAAAACCCCACCAGTGGTTCTTGTGTGTAGTCAGGGTTGACGACCACAGACCAAGAGAGAGGATCTTGGTGGTCTCATACAGCAGTGACTTTCACATTTTAGTGTTTTGACCAATGGATAGAGCTGAATGATAGTACCTGCATTGCAGTTATTCTTTCTTATTTGTAAGGGACCTCTGAAGGGATATTGTAGAAATATGCTTATTTAAACTTGGGTCATGTAGCTACATAAGTTCTTTTCCATACAGGGGATGTACACATGAATATGCTCCTTGGGACTCTGGAAAGTGGCACAGGCAGAAAAGCATCATCAGTTTAAGAAAGATTCAATCATCCACACAGGTCAGGCAGGAAAACAAGGAACCTTCAGGAATAGGTCTCTAGCCCATCCAATCTAGTGTCCCAACAATACCTACTGAATGCCTACTTTTCACAAAGCTATCCTGCCAAATCAACTTATTGAGATTGCTGGGAAAGTGAACTCTCTTGGGCTCCTGTCAGAGAGCTTTCCCCTGAGCCATACCTCAGTGCTAGGGATAGCTTTTCTGCTCTAATATTGTCAATATTGTGCCAGTGAAGACAGCGTGTGTTCACCTCCAGTGCCCTCATAAGCATTTCTGCCTCTATGGTATTGAAAGAGTAGCAGCTAAAGTTTATGAAGTGCTTACTATGTCCCAGGCATTCTGCTTTCCCTGTATTGTCTCGTTAAACCCTCCCAGAAACTGCAGGGAACAGGCTCTCTCATTATTTTTATAGGTGAAAAAACAAGGCTGAGAGAGGTTAGTTAACTTGTCCAAGACCACATTGCCAAGAAATGTGAGTTGGAATGCCAGCCAGGACTGATTCCACGCTGTCCTTGTATTGTTGCCCACACTCCAGAATGCCTCCTCGGGTTGTCCTCCTCCACATCCCAGTTCTGCTTCTCCTTTGGGATCCAGTTCAAGACTCGCTTGTTCCATGAAGCCTCCTCTGAGCATTGAGCCCCACTCCTCTTGTTCTGTTCACTCAGTGCTTGGACCTGCACTGCGCTGGGCCCTGGCTTCTAGTGTGGCACAGTGTCCATGGGAGGATCAGCTTTTCATGTCACAGGCTTGTTTCCCTACATGTACTATAGACTCCTTGAAGGTTCATATTCAGGTTTATACTTCCCTTCCTTGTGCCCATCTCAGGCCTGGAGCTGTGTGAAGATCCAACACATATTTTAGGACTGATAAAAAAGCGAACAGATTAATACATAGTCTAAGTCCTTGTTTCCAGAGAAAGAATCAACCAAAATACCAAATGTGCCCTCACCATTGATTCATTCCATATGTTGGTTGAGCACTTATATCCAGATGAGAGCTCTTCAGACATTACCCCCAAACATTTCATCTTTGCTTTTTTAAAGAGTTAATTTGAGCAAAAATCAATTTGAACAAGGCAGCGCCCAAACCAAAAGTGGTTAGGAGCACTCCTTACCAATTGTTGTCAAGTGGCCCCAAAATGTACTTTCCTACCCTATAAAATCAAAGATGCATTTAAACGAGGCCCTTGCTTTCTGAAAGTTGTGGTTTCTGTCACAACTGGTATCATGTAGCTAGGAAGTGAAGCCCGAATTTTGGCCAGAGTGGTCTGTCTCTGGATGCTGTGCCTCAGCCCCTGCACTCTCCTGCCTCTCCTTGGGGTGAGGGCTGTGCATTACACTCCTCTGCGTGCTCCTGCAGTGCCAGACCAGGCTGGGCACAGTGTAGCACAGTCACAGAGACCTTGTGGGGACTGAGCTGAACGGAAAAGATGCTGGGTGAACTCACTCACCTGAGAAACTCCCAGAACACGCACCCCAAGACAGTGATGGGCAGTGCCCCGAAGACATCTAATAAGTGAGCAAGTGTTTTGAGTAGTTCAGTCTTGAGGGCCCTTGTAGGTTCCTTCCAGCCCAAGCATTTGGTGTCCCGCCTGATTCCTAGAACTGCTGGCTGAAAGAGAAATGCTTACGATAAACCACAGCACGGGACCAAAGGTGACAGGAATTGCGTGTTTGGCCTGATGCTTATCTTGTGGGCCAGCCAGCCAGCCACAGACAACCATTTACTAGCATTTCATCAGCTGTTGTAGGGCTTTCCCCGTCAGCTTCCATTCCAATTACTCATCAGCACTGTAAGAGGAGGGCAGGTCATGAGGACACCCTCCCTCCCGAGTGCCATCCTGGCAGGAGGCCAAAGAGTGCCTAAAGTGCTGGTCCATTTGCTATTTGGACTGGAAAGCCTTGTGGCCCACCTTCCCATGGTCCAGAACTCAGAGCTTCGTTAATAACACATGCCATTCAGGCACCTCATTCATTCATCCATCATTTTATTCTCTCAATGAATAAAACAGGCTCGCATTATGTATTCATTGATGCTACACTCTTTTTAACTACTTTTCTAGCCCATCCCATATACTCTCAAGTATATTCATGCATTTATTTATTCTTTCAATATAAATATTTTAGTGAGTACCTTTCGTGTGTCAGCCGGTGAACTTGGGGTTGCAATGCAAGGATGGCTAGCAACAATCTCTGCCCTCAAGGAGCAACCAGCAAGTGGGAGAGGCCAGCAAGGACTCAGATAGTGATATGAAGTGTGAGAAATGTGTGCAGATAATGAAGGGAGCTGGACTAGAGGCTTCCACTGGGGGTGGCATTTGAGTTGGGTTCTAAAGATGGCATGAGTGGGAAAGCACATTCCCGCAGGAGGAGCAGCAAGAGGCAGAGACTCAGAAGGAGCAGGATGTTGGGGAACAGTTAGTGTTATGTGACAGTGGGCGTAGGTGTTGAAAGCATCCAAAGATCAGACTGTGAAGGGCTTGCAAAGGGAGTTTAACTTTGTCAAGTAGTTTAGATCTTATTCTTTAGGAAATGTGAGCCAAAGAAATCTCATCCTAGTGGCAACATGAAGGTGAATTACACAGAAACCTTGGAGAAGGCTGAGAGACAAGCTAGACAACGATGGCCACCATCCCAAGCACCAGTGATGAGGATCAGCAGTCACACTGTGAATCTACATGTTTGATGAAGCTATAGTGCACAGTAGGTAAGAATCACAGCTTAGCGCCAGACATTCCTGTGTCTGTATCCTGGTTCTACCTTTGCCTTATGTGACCTTAGGCAAGTTCCTCGATGTCCCTGTCGCTCAGAACTCTTGTTTGTCAGTGGAGGAGTGGTCAGAGTACCTTCGATACATACTATGAAAATTTAAGTGAGGCAATGCCTGACACACAGTGGGTGCTTTATCCACAGTGGCTTTTATTATTAAGGAAATAAGGACAGGAGTGACAGATGACTGGCAGCTAAGTGGGTGGTGCTGTCATTAGCAAGAAGAGGATAATACAAGAGGGGCCAGATTTATAAGAAAGATGTAGGGAAAGGTAGAGATATTGGATTGAGCATAGGCCTTGAGAAGACATAGAGGACTGACTCCTTATATCTAAAAAGACCAAGATGAAGACATCACTCTGTGTTATCCCCCTATAGCCACTTTCTTGCCACATGACCTTTGTACTTGCTGTTCTCACTTGTTTCAGTAACTACTGCTGCAAACAAATCACACCAAAACTTAATGGCTTAAAAACACAATCATTTTTATTATTACATCTCACAGTCCTGGGGTTGACTGGGCTCAGTGAAGTGGTTCTTGTTTGGGTCCTTTGTGTGCATGAGGTCAGAAAATGGCTGGGCTGAGACATCCCAAAGGCTGCCTCACTCACATTCCCAGTGGCTGATCCTGGATGTCGGCCAGAGCACCTTCCGTGGTCTCTCCACATATCTTGGACATGCCCACAGCACTCTTTCTGTGTTCCAAGAGTGAGTGTCCCAGGAGAGCCAGGGGGAAACTATATTGTTGTTTGTGATGCAGCCTTGGGGGCCGTGCTGTGCCACTTCAAGTAGAGGGAATGAGGACCTCATCCCTGAATGAGAAGAGTGTCAATTCACAGTACAGGGAGATCAAGTGTGACGAGAGCTATCGCTGTGTCCATCTTTGGAAATACAATCTGTCATCCCCCTGCCTGGAATGCTTTCTTGTCCCCTCTGCACCAGCAGCCAATGTCTCCTCCTCAGAGAGGCTGCTCTGACCTTTCTGGCTAGGTCAGTTGACCCTGTTGTGTGCTTCCACACAGTAGGGCTGTAATTACATCGTCAAGTACATGATTTGAAGATTCGTGTTTCTTGTCTCCCTCACTAGGCAGGTGCTCCTTGAGGAGGGATTCTGACTGTGATTGTGCAATATGGTATTCCCGGTCTGTGGCACAGTGCTCACTGCATAGGAGGATCTAAGTGGCTGTTTTTGAAATTAGAGAGAGAGCAAAAGCGAGAGTTGGAGGGGGGAGGAAAAGAGACAAGAGAAAAGGAAAGAGAAAGGAAGGAAGAAAGGAAGGCAGCAAGGAAGGAAGGAAGGAGGTAAGGGAGGAAGGGGAGAATATTAGTTCTAGAAGTTAAGCTGGTTAGGGTTTGGATTCCAGGCCTGAGTCCTCATAAGGGCAGCAGAGACCCTGAGCTGTTGGGTGACCTGGCCATGGTGAAAAAAGAGCTGACTCTGGAGTGGGTTTTGTAACTTCCACTCAGTGCTTGTTTTCCCTCTTGCTCCTCTGTCCACACTACACAACTGACTCTCTGCGCAGGTGCAGAGGATGGTCCTAGAAGGCTTGACGAATATGTAGGGCACAGCAGTGATCACAGAGGGCTTCCTGGTGGTGACGACAGAGTTCAGTGGGGCTTCTACTCGGGGAGAGTCTCCCATAGTGAGGGGTGTCCCTGACTCGGGGCTGCGTCTGCATGACATGGCATTAGCATTCAGAGTGGGAAGACACTGGGAAGGGATGTTACTGACCTGAGGGGTGCCATAGCTAAGGGTGGATGGGCGGGTTGATTGTCATAGAGGGTTCTGGGGACAGGAGATGTTGGAGAATAGGTGAGGTCAGTAAGATCAGTAACAAAGCTGTGTAGAGTTGTATTGGAGCCTAGGACAAAAATCAGTAACACTGATTGTCTCTATTTAAAATTTTGTTTCTTCCATCATAGATAATTTTGCATTAATGTAGATTTTATTTACCTTGATTACTGAGTTTTGGGGCATCCTTTTAAATTTTGTCCCCAGGGCAGCTGCCTCACTCATCTGACCCCGGCCCTGGCCTTGGGAGAGTCTCATTCTCCTTGGCTTAGCAACTGCAAGGTCAGAAAACCCTGCCTGACATACTGGACAAAGCTCCAAGCTGTCAAATGACTAGGCCACTCCTCACAAGGTCTCCCTATGAAAGGCCTTGAGGCACAGGCAGCCTCCCCAGGTTCCTCCTCTTGGGAAGTGCTCATGTGCAGCCTTTCCTGAGGACTCCGCTCCTGGAGCAGAGCTGCCCCCACACTCTGGAGGTGGGCGACCTCCCCAGAGGTCCTGCCCTTGCGATGGGTCTTTTGCTTTGAACAAATTGCTTCCCATGGGTCAGAACTCAGCAAGGATGTCCAGAGCCCCACCCTAAAGATGCTTCCAGGAAGCTACTTGGTGTCATGGTGACTAGCCAAAACTCCTACTGCATTCCATACTGTTAGGGCCCCAGGCAGGATGGCAGACTGGGGATTCAGAATGCTGGGGACAAGGTCAGTGGAGCACGGCAAAAAGTTAGAGGGACTTCTGAGTCCTGCCTGACTGCCAAGCTGAACTTAGACCCCGTATTCCGGGCACAAGGAGGGAGCAGCAACATTTCACTCGTGTGCTCTCCCCTGAGCTCCTTCTTGCCTGTACTCCTGAGACAGCTCTGGATGGTGCACACACAAGAAGCAGAGGCTGCCTAGGCTGATGCTGATTTCTCAGGCTCTAGAAAAGCTCCCACTGGCTCCTCGTCAGTCTGTTCTCTCACCAGTCACTTAGGCAGACAATTTCTATACGTGGGGTGAAGTGAGAGTGAGGAGAACCTGTCACTCGTAGTTAAAGCAAAGAAATATATAATATGTGTAAAAAAAGTTCACATATAGTATATCATTTGATCCTTAAACCCACACTGTGGAGTTGGTATTAATCATTCGCATTTCTGATGAGGTAAATGAAGCTCAGAGAGACAACCAGATTTTCTACCAGTTGAAGTGTGTAGCTGAGGTTCAAATCAAATTTTCTAAGCATAAATTTCATGTTTCTTTCTGCTTATATGTAGACTGCTTACACTTGTAAGTAGGTACAAAGGACTGATGTGGGGAGGGAAGTATAGGAGTCTCCTAAGGCTGTGGAGCAGTGTCAGGAGAGGCTTGCCAGCCCAAAACAAGATGCCCAGTTACACTTGAATTTCAGATAAAGAATGAATAATCTTTTAGTATAAGTATGACCCAAATATTGCATGGGGGTGTAACACTGAACATTATATGTCATTTATCTGAAATTGAATTTTAACTGGACATCCTGTATTACTATTTGCTAAATCTGGCAACCCTACATTAGGAATGTGAAAAATGCATAAAAAAGAGACAAGAGATCTAAAAATAAACTTCATAAAAGTCAAGGTCAAGCTAAGTACACATCCCCTCCCAATGTACATGTGTAAAACAATGCTATGCAGGTGGCCCTTTGTATTTGCAGGTTCTGCCTCTGTGGCTTCAACCGATTGCAGAATGAAAATATTCGAGAAAATATTTTACATTGTGCTGATGTGTACCATGTAGTTAGGCCTATGATGGTTATGTTTGTAGTGAACATGGACAGACTTTTTTTCTTTGCCATTATTCCTTAAACAATAGAGTATAGCAGGTATTTACATAGCATTTATATTGTATTGGGTATTATAAGTAATCTGGAGATGATATTAAAGTGTACAAGAGGATATATGGAAATATCACACTTTTTTTTTTTTTTTTAATAAAAGGGACTGAAGCATCTATTGGGAATGTCCTGGAACCATCCTGCCTTAACCTTAAGAGAACTCCAGAGGGGTGCAGTGAGCTCGCATTGGGGTTGCTCTGGCTGTGGAAAACAGGTGATATTCAGGCTTCTCAGCTGCTCACCATCCAACCTGCAGGGGCCAGGAGTTCAGTGCCAGCCCACACGGGGAGGTATACATGTCTCAGTTAAGGTCACACTGACAGAGGCTCAGGGAGCCCGAGTCTCCCAGCCTCCAACGTGGGGCTGTTCCTCTGCTTTAAAGGGAGAGGAAAACATCAGCATCCTGCTCCCTCTCCTCCTTCCACTCCTGGCCCAATGAGCTAATATCCGAAAAGAGCCTAGAGCAGTTCTCAGAAGGGCGGTCTATAAATACAGCCTCTTCTTGCAAATTGGGACTCCGGGGGTCACGGTCATATCACCAGAAGGATCCAGATGGGGGAGGGTCCCTGTAGGACTTAAATTTAGCCCAGGCAACTCAGTTCGGGTCACTGGCTGCAAAAACCCTAGGTGCTGTCCTCAGGAGGAACCATTGAGAGAATATTGTGTATTCTTTTTAATTTGGGGGCTTCCTCTGATCCCAGTCACAGCCTGGGAGCATAATGGATAACTATGGGGTTTTGGATACAGCGTACACATTTTTATGAGCGAATGTTAAGACATCCTCCCTGGTCCTTGCTGTAAGGTGCCCAGGCTCTGCAAAATTCAGACCAGACAGAGTTTCTGCTGAGATAGACCTTGCAAGGAAGCCTCAAAGCCTTGGAGGCATGGGCTACATAGCGACAGTTCTTGTTCTGCCATATAGTGATGGTTTGCCAGGGCACTCTGGGAACTGTCGCAGCACTTTCTCTAGTTAAATGAACTCTAAGTATTTCTCTACCTTATCATACAAAACAGTACATTTAAGAACAAATATTTTATAACACCATCTTCAATATCTTAGAGTGAAATTCATAGTTAATATAACTTACACACAGCATTGAAAAATCAATATAATGTCTTAACTGTAGGATAAATATAAGGAAAATAACTTAAAATATATTGTATTTCAATATTTAAATGCTCAGGCACAGCTACATTAACAGACTTACAAAGAATGCAGATGCTTGTACCTAGGGTGCATTTGGATTTAAGAGCAGCAAGAAAATGTTCAACTAAAAATTATGTGCCTAAAATTAAAAAAAAAATGCATGCCTTTTTAACGTTATAAAAGATTAAATACGTATATCTGTGTATATATAAATATATCACTGTGAACGTGGGAGTTACAAATGCAGAGCACTGATGATGACTCAGCACTGCTGACGGCGTGATCGTGACATGGTTTTCCAAGAAAGCAGACTGCTGTTGAAAAATGAAAAAAAAAAAAAAAAAGAGTGCAGTCTTCCTTGGTTACACCATAGTGGGAAAATTCAGTGTGTGTTAAACTCATGGTAAATACACTTTTTGCATAAGTAAAACAGAGTTTGATTCTAGGCTCAGAGTTATAAACAGGTGTTTTGCTTACACAAAATTTTATTTTAATTTTTTAAAATCATTTTTTATTTTCAGTTAAGTTGGCATACAATATTATATTAGTTTCAGGTATACATCCCAGTGATTAGACATTGTCTAACTTTGTAAGAGATCATACTGATAAATCTTGTACCCATCTCACACCACACATAGTTATTAGAATATTATTGACTGTATTCCATATGTTGTACTTTATATCTCTGTGATTATTCTGTGACTACCATTTTGACCTTCTTAATCCCTTCATCTTTTTAATCCAACTCCCCAGCCTGTCCCCATCTAACAACCATCAAAATGATCTCTGTATCTATGAGTTTGTTTCTGTTCTGCTTGTTTGTTTATTCTATTTTTTAGATTCAATTGTTGATATATATGTATTTATGGCCATTTTATTATTCATATTTTTATCTTTTCTTCTTCTTCTTCTCCTCCTCCTCCTCCTTCTTCTCCTTCTCCCCGTCCCCCTCCTCCCCGTCCCCTCCCCCTTCCTCCCCTTCCGCTCCCTCCTCTTCCCTCTCCTCCTCTTCTTCCTTCCTCTTCTTCCTCTTCTTCTTCTTCTTCCTCTCTTCTTCTTCCTCCTCCTCCTCCTTCTTCTTCAAGAAGATCATTTAACATATCAAGTATTACTGGTTTGGTGTGATGATCTCCTTTAGCTTTTTCTTGTCTGGGGAGCTCTTTATTTGTCCTTCAATTTTAAATGGTGGTTTTGCTGAGTAATCTTAGTTGCAGGTCCTTGCTTTTCAATCACTTGGAGTATTTCTTGCCAATCCCTTTTGGCCTGCAAAGTTCCTGTTGAAAAATCAGCTGACAATCTTATGGGAGCTCCCTTGTGGGTAACTAACTGCTTTTCTCTTGCTGCTTTTAAGATTGTATCTTTGTCTTAAACATTTTGCATTTTAATTATGATGAGCCTTGGTGTGGGCCTCTCTGGGTTCATCTTGTTTGGGACTCTCTGTGCTTCCTGGACTTGCATGTCTATTTCTTTCACAGGTTAGGGAAGTTTTCTGTCATTTTTTTTTTCAAATAGGTTTTCAGGTTTTTGCTTTCTTTTTTCCCCTTCTAGTACCCCCATGATGTAAATGTTAGTATGCTTAAAGTTGTCCCAGAGATTCCTTATGAAACCAAACCCAAGTTCGGCTGTCTGCTGCTTCAAAAGTCAATACTCCACAGGCAGGTGCTAGTGTAAGGAAAAATGGTTTATTCAAGAGCCAGCAGCCTGAGAAGATAGGAGACTATCATCCCAAAGCCCATCTTAACATCTCAGTGTAGGCAGTTTTTATAAGGATGGAGAGGGAAAACAGAACAAAGAATCAAGGGGAGAGAGTTGAATAGTTCTCTCTGTGCAGACCAGCACAGTCCATTCTGATAAGGATCTCCAAACTGGTCAAGCAATGTGTCGTCCTGGTATTTCAGTTGAAGGTCAGCAAATCTCCCTGAGCTGGAATGCCTGAATGTCAGAGTCTGTATCTTTTGAAGTTAGTTCCTAGGATTTTTATACAAACATGTTGTTTATCTACAAGTTACATATTAGAGTCAGCATTTACAGAAACAATGTCCAAAGAATAGTGGGGTGGGTTACACTTATACTGTCCTTATTTTTTAAATTATTGTTGCTATTCTGATTGGGTGTTTTTGGCTCCCTTATATTCCAAATCACTGTTTTGATTCTTGGTTTCATCTACTCTACCGTTGATTCTCTTTAAATTATTCTGCATTTCAGTTTGTATATCCTTCATTTATGACTGATTTTTTTATGGTTTCCATGTCCTTTTTTATGCTATTGAGGTTCCAAGTTTATTTACTCTTTCCCTAAGTTCACTGAGCATCCTTAACCAGTGTTTTGAACTCTGCGTCTAGTAGATTGCTTGTCTCCATTATATTTATTTCTTTTTCTGTAGCTTTGCTCTGTTCTTACATTTGAGACATGTGTCCTTGTTCCTCATTTTGGCACCCTCTCTACATTTGTTTCTATGTATTAGGTAGAGCTGCTATCTCTCCCCGGCTTGGTAGAGTGTCCCAAAGTGGTAGGTATCTTGTAGAACCCAGTGGCACAACCTCCTTGTTCACCCAAGCTGGGCACTCTGAGTGTACCCCCAACATACACATGTGTGGGCTGTGTACACACTCCTGTTGCTGTTGAGCCTTGATTGCTGTTGGCACATTAGTGGGAGGGATTTGCTCCCAGGCCGATTGGCTGCAAGGACTGTTTCCGACCACCAAGGAGGATCAGCCATGCAGAGGTCCCCCGCAGACCAGGACTTACTTCAGCAGGGCTCTAGTGCCCATTGAATCCATTCTTTGAGTGCGTCATTTGCGGAGGTGGTTGGATGGTGGTGCTTCGACATGGTCTGAAGTTGTCTACTAAATGTGCTGGTTCTGGGGCCTCCCAGGAAGTGCAGGCTAAGGTCAGCCACCTCCTGTGCTCTGCCCAGGGCCACCTGACATGAGCTATAAAGCAATTTGCAGATGGCTACTGCTTGTGCTGGGCTCAGAGGTGCCCAGGAGAGGCCAAGCTGCGAGCTAAGGCTGGCTGCTGCTAGTGCTGGGCCTGGGCCACTTAGCAAGATTAGTAGGGCACACTGAAGCCTGATGCTTGTTGTTTGAGAGATTATAGGAAAGTTTGAAGCATAAGCAAAGACAGGTTATGGGAAAGCCACTGAAAACACCTTGGATGGGCTCACAAGTTGGTGGGACAGGATCTCAGGAAATCACCAGGGCAGGATGAGCAGTGTTAGCCAGGTTGATGGAGACTGAGATATGGAGCCTTCCTGCCAGCTCTGTGGGAGGGGGGCTCAAAAAAGAAGCAATGGCCTCTGCCAGAACTTTAGTCTGGTGTAAAGCTGCCCTCACAGCTCTTGCCTTGAGGCCAGATACTTTACTTCTTCCCTGTATGTTCCTGGTGCCTTTTGAGTTGCTACCCCAGTGCTGGAGCTCAGAGCTAGTGTGTCCAAGTAAGTTCATGCGAGGACCCTTTGAGAGTAATGCCTGGGACTCCAGAAGCCCTTTGTCTCACTCAGCCTCAATTCCTGCTGTTTTTTTACAGCCAGAAATTATGGGAACTTCTCTTCCCATACTGGAACCTTGGGCTGGAGGGCCTTGTGTGGGGCTGGGACCCCTTGATCTTCAGGAGGGACCTCTGCAGCTGTAATAATTCCTCCTGATTTTAACCACCACTGTGTGGGTGTGAGACCAGTCCATTCTGCATCTCCATCCCTCCTACCAGACTCATTGTGGCTTTTTCTTTATATCATTAAATGTGGGACTTCTGTTCAGCTAGATTTTAGGTGGTTCTGAAAGATGGTTGTTCTGTAGTTTAATTGTATTTTAAAGATGACATTGTAAAGTTGTCCTGACATTTTAAAGTTGAGTAAAGTGCAAGACAGTTCACCATAATGGGGGACTGTCCTGCTTGTTGCAAATGTCTCTAATCAATGGCCTCAGCCCACTAATGCCAGTAGCATCCCCAATCATTGTGACAAAAAAAAAACAACAAAACAAAACAAAAACCAAATAAACAAAAAACCCAACCCCTCCCAAATTGCCAAAAAGCTCCCAAGGAAACCACAGGCATAACAGTTCTGAAGGTGCCTGGCTCTTACATAAATATTTCCTCCCTTCCTTCCTTCATTTCCTTTCCTCTTCCTCCTTTTGTCTTTCCATATGATTCCAAGAAGTGGGAGCAGGGACAAGGGAAAGAGGAACTATGTCTAGCTTGCTATGTGGAATGGCTAAGGAAGGACTAGATGAGTCAACTTCCAGGGGACCCCAGGGCAAGGGCCTCAAAGATGTTCCCAGGAAGCTGTTCTCAGCAAGGGAAGGACTTTGTTCTTATTTCTATAGTGATTACACTTCACACAACTCTTCCCAGCATGTCATTTCATTTGAGTCTATGCGCTAATTCTGTGTGATAGGCAGGGCAGGGTTATAAGCAGAATTTAAGTGATGAAGAAACTGAGGAATAGAGGGCTTAAGGGATTCACTTGACCCAAGGTTAGTCTCTAATTTATCCTTGTGTCTGTTTCCTTGCCGGCCATCCCATGATGTGTAATGATGTTGTATTGTTGTGCAGTGACTTAATGGACTGTCTAGTCTCCATTGGAATGAAAGCTCCCAGTATACAGGAACCCACTACCTCTCCAGTTTACTGATCTTCACAGGCACTAGCATGGTTATTTAAAGCTAGTGGGTTTTAAATAAATGAATCAGTAGCTAACTTGCTTCTAATCTTTTATCCTCTTCACAGAATTCTCCTCTTAAAAAAGGATCTCATTACACTGCTTCCCCCTGAAAAAGCCTGTAGTGGTTCACCACCATCTACAAGACAACCCTGAGTGCCTTAGCTTGACATTCAAGATCTGGCTTCAATTTACATTCCCCTCCACACCCAGCCGTGCCATCCACACTCTAAAACACCTGAAACTACTTGCCTTTGGCAACTAAGCTGTATTGAACAATCAATTATGTAAGCCAGATTTATGTATATTCTATTAATTCTTCACAGGGATTCTATAAGATAGGTACTATTAATATCCCTATTTTTTGTGGAAGAGAAAACTGAGGCTTGAGTAGCTCACCTAAGACCATGCTGCTCTGAAATGGACATCCAAGACTTGGCTTCCCAGCTGTATGCCACCCAAGTAAGTCTGTATTCTTAACACCCACACCTCACTGAACTTCATTTATGCTTTCATATCTTGACAGGGCCTGCTCTCAGGCTCTTCTCAGCCTAGAATATCCCTTCCTCTTCTCCATGTGCCTTTCATCCTGGCAGAATCATCTAGTGGCCCTTCCTCCATGAGCCTTTCCATCCCATCCTCTCCAGTGATTCACTTTCTCCTGGTCAACTTCTAACTTAAACAATTTTTGATTTAAAGCAGCATCAGCTGGGCAGGAGACTGTCCTCCACCCAGGACTGTGAGCTCTTTCTAAGCAAGGACTGTGGTCTCTTCATTTGTAGAATCAGCATACAATCCCAACTCACAGCCAGCATTAAGTATGTAGGTCTTTCTTGAACATCTGGGGATGAAATCCAGTGATAAAATCATTATTATTAAGGAAGTAACCACAAGGGGGCAGTAGCAAAGGGCCGGATAATGGATTGCCTGGACTTCTTTCTGGGAGATAGCTGGTGTGGGAGATAAGAGGTCTTGTGTAAGAAACCCTGAGTGACAAAGGAACCAGGGTATAATTAAATTGTGCTTAGTCAAAGAAAGTAAACAACAATGTGAATTGTGAGAGGAAAATTGGGAGAAAGAAAAAGAACAATTTTTTGGAAGTTTTAAATTTTGAAGTTTTTCAAAAATTTGGAAAATGGATAAATAGCTTTATCTGCTGAATATTTTTTGTTCTCTTCAATGAAATATTTACATCTTTAGTTCTCCAAACATAATTTTATTAACAAACCAAAAAAATGTAATATTCTATTAGGCAAACATACAATTAGATGTGTAAAGATAACTAAAAACATAATTAATGCTATTTTCTATTATTCTCCTCCAAATTTTGCTACCTTTTTCCCCCTCTACTCTCCAAGTTGTTGTCTATGGATTTAAAATGTTTTTAATCAAGAATTATGGGTTATTTACTGTTCATTTACTTGTTGTTTTCCCAGTTAACAATGAAGAGAAATCCATACAAATTTTGAGATGTGTTACTTTTCCAGCACTCTTGGAAACCAGAGGATACCTACAGCCAACCCTGGAGAAGAATGGAACAGAGCTAGATGGAGAAGAACAGAGAACACAAATATGTTAAGCCGTAAGTGGCAGAATTCATCCATATTGAGGGTCAGAAAATAAGAGAATTTTGAGAAGTGGGTTATAAGGGGGAAGGCACTTTAGAAGACTTTTAAAGAGGACATAGAGTGCCTTAACAAGCTGAGAGAGAGATGGGGTGAAATCCCACAGAAGGTTTGGATGTAATGGACAGCTGTGTAACTCCTGCCTGGAAAACCTCCAAAGGAGGAGAGAGCAGGGTTCTTTGCTGCTTTGGTGGTAAGAGTGAAGGACAGGTTGCTGCTGCTCTGGGGTCAATCTTTACTCTTGGAGTTTGTACAATCGTCTGCATGTTTCCCAGGGACATGGTGTGGGACACATATTAGAGAGGGTGACTCGGGCCCTGTCCAATACAGCTACTGAGAGAGGTCGTGAGGCATGGCAGAAAGAAGCTGCAGGTGGACTGCTGGCTTTCAAAAAGGCTAGGAGAGGAGCAGGCACCCCATCCCCCACCCCAGCAAAGATGACCACGGGGTCCTGAATGTTATAGCAAGAGTTCTCCAGAGATGGAAAGTCTCTGAAAAAATCTAAAGCAGCCCCTAATGAGAGAAACAGAGGTTGAGAGAGCATGAGTGAGAGCAAGAGAGAGTCAGGTTTAAGCATTTACCAGGCCCAGAGAGCACAAAGCCAACTTAAAATAGGGCCACTCAGGGGAGAAATTTGCTGCCCACCTTACTGTCCTTCCTGGCTTCCTTTCTGTACCTCAGAGGGTCAGAAGCAGCAGTGAGCTTCTAGCGGGGTGATGGAGGAAAAGAGAAGAAACTGACTGTGCTGCACCTCCCCGTCCATAGCAGGCCCCAGGGAGAAGTCTTACCTTTGAATGAAGACCAAAGTGCAGGTTATTTTGTGTTATCTGATATTATAATTTCTGAATTGTGGCCATGTTTTGCAACTTTAAATGACCACATCCATTTGTATTAGCTAAAAGTGCCCAGAAAAAGTCTCGGGATGCCTGAGTTTTCCTCCAAGGACGCTATCCCCATGGACCCAATTTAAAGGGACAAAGAGTCAAAAATAAAATTGCTTTGCAGTAGTATCTCATAAGCTGTGCTTGTACTACATAGTTTGTTTTATGTATGAAAGACTAAAGGGCAATAGAACAAAATCTTAACGTCAATGGTCTTTGGGTGGTGAGGTTATGAGTGATGAGATGATTTTTAATATTTCCTAGGTTTTTAAAAGTTTTCTACCATGAGACATATTTTAGTTTTATAATCTTTAAAAAATGAAAATAAACAGTATTCTTTGAAAAAGGAAAGAAGAAATTAAGATTTTTATGGGTAAAAACAATTTATGGCTAAAGTTCTTAAGAGAAGTCCTGCTTGGCTGTAGTGGTTGCTGAAGCGGAGGCTAGAGGTAGAACCTTGATCCAGGTGTGAGAAGCTGAAAGACAAAGGTGAGAAAGAAGAGTATGTGCCTGTTGAGTTTCTTTACATTATATCCTTTCGATCCTAGTCACCTGCCCCCTGTTGATCCAGAAACTCTTATCTGACATCCCGGTCTATAGTTCCTCAGTGCTTATCTGCCCACTCTCTGCTCTGGGCAATTCTTGATAATCTACCCCCTGATCACGTTCCCACAGGGATTTCTTGGGTAAGGGTGATAAGATAATGGCATCTGAAGCTTCTCTTTCAGCTTTTTTTTAAAAGCGTTTTTCCAGCCCTTTACTTCCTAACTGGGCCTTTAGTTGGGTTAATTTAAGAATTTCAGGACAAACAAGAGGAGTGCGTTACCTTGGAGCAATGTTTCTCACCTTGGCACTCTTGCTGTTTGGGACAGAATTATTCTTTGTGGTAGGAGGTTGTCCTATGCATTGTAGGATGTTTAGCAGCATCCTTGGCTGCTACTCATTAGATGCCAGTAGTATACATCCCCAACTCCGAGCTGTGACAACCAAAACTGTCTTCAAATAGTACAAAGTATGCCCTACATGTCAAAATCATCCCTCACTGAGAATCATTACCTTAGAAGTAATTACCTATTTCTCCCTTTCAAATGAATAAAGCCCCCAAATTAGAGCTATTTGTGATTGCAGCAGACCCTGGAGAGTCTGGTAAATGGCTGACTGATGGTTTTCCCTCCCAGGATGTTGTTAGAATACATAAGGTCTGAGGTCAGCCTTCCTCAGATGGCAGTGGGACACTCTGAGGACTGAATGTTTGTGTCCTCCCAAAATTTATATGTTATATTTGGAGATAGGGGCTTAAGGAGGTAATTAAGATTAAATGAGGTCACAAAGGCAGGAATTTAATCCTAAAGGCTGGTGTCCTTATAATGAGTGGGAGAGACACCAGAGAGCTCTCTCTCTCCACACACACACACACAGGAAAGGCCAAGTGAGGACACAATGAGAAAGTGGCCGACTACAAGTCAGGAAGAGAAGCCTCCCCAGAAACGGACTCTGCTGAACTTGGTCTTGGACTTCCAGCGCTGTTAGGAAGTAAATGTTGCTTAAGCCACCAGTGGTCTCTGGTGAAGGCAGCCTGGGGCAACTGAAATAAGCACTCTGTGCACTCCTTTAAGAGTGTGGGAGAGGTATCCCCTGTGGTCCCTGGGAGCCACGAGTGGCCTTGCCTGTTGGGTGGAGAGTGTCCCAACAAAACCAGATGGAGAACTCTTGCATTCCTAATAAAAAGGAGCAATGATAAACCATTGATATTTACAATAAACACTGCAACTGGCGAGCTGAGTGACTCTTCAGCTTCCCAAATGACCACTGCTAACAGCCTCTCTTCTCTTTTTTCAGGCTACTCCTGGAGGAGTGCTCAGAAATGGAATGTTTTAATTGTCTCATTTTAAAAAACTGAGCATTACATTTTATTTCATTGATCTACTTGATGATTTCTATGCTAGTGTCTTGTTTTAATTTATGAGACTTTATAATAGATTTAAATTTTTTAATATTTTATAATGAATCTTGACATTTTAATAAATAAAGAAATAAAATCTGCATTTAAAAAAAAAGAGAGAAAAAAGGATCTCCTACCTTTTGCGACAACATGGATGGAACTGTAGAATATTATGCTAAGTGAAATAAGCCAGTCAGTGAAAGACAAATACCATATGATCTCACCTATAAGTGGAATCTATTCAACAAAATAAACTAATGAACAAAATAAACCACAGGCATGGAAACATGGAGCAGACTGAATGTGACCAGAGAGGATGGGGAAGGAGGACAATGGTGGAAAGAAGGGGAAGGGACTAGACAAAGAACATGTATAAATGACCCATGGACATGGACAACAGAGTGGGGATTGACTGTGGGAGAGGGAGGAGGGGTGGGAAAGGTGGGGAGGGCAAAGGGGGGAAAATTAAGACAGCCGTAATAGAATAAACATGATTTAAAAATAAAAACAATAAAAAAACTGAGCATGAAATTCCTTTTTTAGGAGTGTAGAAAATTTTGTATTAAAAATCTTTTGAAAAAAATATGCATTTATTCCTCAATAAACATGTTTTTTAGCTGAGGTTTTCATAGGCCTTGAATTGTCACTCGGAGCATATCCTGTTGTATGAGGGTGCAAGATGTGGTGTGGTGTGGACTGAGTGTGAACAGGCTTCAAAATATACCTGGGATATTGTTTTCACAACAAAAGAAGTCCAACACATTTTATTAGCTTGTTTTCTTGGCATTTTGGTTCTTTTTCTTAAAACCAGAGGGTAGCGGCCATCTTAGTCAAGCATGTGCTTGTGAAATGAGGTTCCAGTGTCCCTTTGCCTGTGTCAGAACCATTGCACGGGGCCCAGGGCCTTGATGACAGACAGATGCCAGCAGAGCAACTTCTTGGTTGATCCAACCACGAATGTGAGTGGGCCATACAAAGAACATGTAATCCCCAGAGACGCCCCTCAGAAAATGGTGAATGCTGGTTCCTATGTTTTAGAAGAATCAGTTCCAGCCGACAAAGAGCCCCCTGAGGTCAGGACTGTTGGACCAAGTGACCAGCCTCCTTCTACCCTTTTGTGACTGCTCTATCCAGCCATCATCCCCTCTAGCCTGGCATGGTCTCCACACTGTTCGTTCGCCCAGTACAAGGCTCACCTCCTCCAAGTCATTTCACACAGACAGATTTTTCTAAAACCCTGTCTGGTCCTATTACTTCTTAAACTCATCAAGGACTTCTCATTATTTTAAGATGAAAATAAAAGCTCCTTCCATGAAAGCAGCCACATATTGTATGATTAGAAATACCCAGAAAAAGCAAAACTCTGGAAACAGAATGATTAATTCTTGCGCTGGGGTGGAAGTCGAGATGGGGACTAAGAGTAAATGTGCACGAAGGATCTTGTTAGAGGAATGAAAACACTCTAAAACTAGTTTATGATGATGGTTGTACAACGGGTAGCTTTATTTAAAAATCACTGACTTGTGCCCTGGCTGGAGAGCTCAGTTGGTTGGAGTGTCATCCAGATACATTAAGGTTGCAGGTTTGACCTCTGGTCAGGGCCCATAAAGGAATCAACCAATGATGCATAAATAAGTGGAACAACAAATCAATATCTCACTCTTTCCCCCTCTCTGTCTCTTTTTCTCTTTGTCTCAAAAAAAAAAATCACTGACTTGTGACTAATCATATGATATGAAAAAATTTTAAAATACTTACCAGGTGCTCCATGATATAATTCCTAACAAGACTGTCTTGAGCTCCATCTTGCCCAACTCTCTCTCACTCTTTGTCCCTCATTCAACTCTTCTATGGTGCCATGTTCTCCATGTCAACCCCCACCTGCACCTTCAAATACCTCCTGTGCCCTTCCTTCCCCAAAACACTCTCCCTCCCCTGCCTGCAGCCCCACCCACCTGTGGCCCCCCTTGGAGATCAGCTTTCCCTGGGATGCATTCCCTTATCCACCTAGATGAGGTCGAGACCCTGGTCTGTGCCCTCAGAGTACACCTGAACTTTCCCTTTCTGGTCATTCATCACGTTTTGCTGTAATTTTTGTCTCTTGTCTGTCCTCTTTGCCAAGTTATAAACACATATACAAATCTGTCACAGTGATATTCCAGATGTCCAACATGGTTTCTAGCACATAGGAGAATGCTAGAAATATTGTGCGAATAAATACAGGAATGAGATGCAGAGGCCACAGGAACAGGCAGCTCTTCTAAGAGCGCACAGATTTATTCGGAACCCACATTGCTCAGCAGAAGGCGCATCTTAATTTCCCCTGAGACTGCATGAGGATGTAGGAAAGGGACCTGGGAAGAAGGTGCGAGAGTGTGGGGAGAAGATGACAGGACCGGTGATGGGAGGTGAGGGGAGGGGCTGTGCCCCTTGAGAGGGTAAACATGGCAGTCGTGGGTTCTGGTTCTGGCTGCGTGGTCCTGGGTAAGAAACTGAAACTCCCTAATCTTCTTCTACTTTTAACCTATAATTTTTTTTTAAGTTATAGAGTCTCTTTTAGCTCAAATGTTTTACAATTTCAGTCATCCTGCAAAAGCAGAGTTTTTCAGTGTCAGCATCGTCTGGGGGCTGTGTCACAGAGCTAGACTCTTGTGCCCTAGCAGGCCCCTGCATTGTGCTCCTGGGTGACTTTTTTGTAATGCATGTTTGTAAGAGGATGGGGACTGTGTCTAGCTGGGTCACCCATGTATCCCAAACACCCAGCCCAATGCAGCAGAAACAGGGTATTCAATGGATAGTCCCTGATGGGTGAATAACTGAATGAGCAAACGTTTTGGTCACAGAAGTGTGGACATCTGGCTTTGACCAGGGCAGAAGAGGAAGAGGGCAGCTGCCTCACTGCGGTCTGTGGTCTGTGGTCTACGGTAGCTTCCTTCCCCCTTCTGGGCCAAATTCCACCTTTATAAAACACAACAATTGGGCTATGGGACCCACATGACTTCTTCTTGCCTTAATAATCCACAGCACCATGAATCTTTAATACTGACAGCATGAATCTATTCTGTTTTCCCCTTGCCACTTACCTAAGAGGTGGAAAAGAATCATGACGAAAATCAACCACAACCCAGAAATTCATTGTCAGTTTTAATAGGAGGAGTGGAGTCAAACAGTTTAGAGGAACGTATAAAAAGACCTTTTACTTTTTGCTGGAACATGATATGGTTTGTGCATAGCACATACATATTAACAAAATAGAAGCGTCACATTTTACAAGCACATGACTGAACAGATTCTGAGTTTTCCTACTCTCTAGACCCAAGCTTGAGGACAGCTGTAGTTAGTGATTTGCAGAAAAAGAAAACCACATGGGGACACAGCTGTCTGAATGCTGGAATTTCAGTAGTTCATGAGGTATACAAACATGGTTTTGTGTTGTCTATCTGCGTGATGGACTAGATTTGGGGTCTGTCTTGGGTGTAATAATTCCCTCCTATTCTGGGAAGAAGAACTCTTCAACTCAGGTGTAAATGGAGACCACAGTATTTCTATCTGTTCTCTGGCCTTGTCCCAGACATTCCTACCCTTGGAGTTTTCCTGGGAGGTAGCAGAACGAGCGGCTGGTTCCTTGCTGGGTGGAGCGGGGATGAATTATCAGAGACCTGCTTCGCAAGCATGGGAGTGAGAAGTGGCAAGGAACACCTTCTCAGAGCCTTTGGGGGAAGGCATTGGGATAGAAAGCTGTAGGAGCTCTCTAGTGTGTGTTTACATGAAAAGGGACAGAGGGGACAGAGAGCAGAAGGGATATTCCTGTGTCTTGGAGGACAGTGACTGCATATGGTAGATATAGCTGCACTGTGGCTGTGGCCTTGGCAAAGATGTCCAGCCCTGGGAGGCAGGAGAACTCCAGCTCACGGACTTTTGTACTTCCTTCCTCCTCAGGACTTGCATACAGGAGAACTTGAAAGATCTGAGGTGTAGAACAAGACAGGGGCCAGAGCCAGCAAGGGCAGGAGAATTACAAACTGTATAGGACAGAACGGGGGTCAGGAGAGGATTTCAGGCCCGCGTTATTGGCCTGAGGGGAAATCTACATGTCTAAAAAGGAGAGGTTTGTAGCCTGGGTCAGATGATAGGGAAAATATTCTTTCTTAAGTCACAGAATAATTGCCCTGACCGGGGTTTGGAGTCTGCGTGTTGGAGGTACTGTGGCGTGTGGTGGCAGAGGGGGTAGGCTGTGAAGGATAATGATAGGGTATTAATAACGTAATTGCGTGCTGCTTTCCAAAAGAGGTTAAAAAGTATATGGGAAGTGGTAAGGGAAGGGGGATTGGAAGGCAGCAAATGATGAAGCGAACATAATCAACAGCTTGGACAAGCCAGTGGGAGTTTTCTTGTTTGCTCTGAAATCCATCCATTACCCTGAGAAGGGTGCAGATTTTATGTGGGCCTGGAGCTCCCCTATGCTTTCTGAGCTAAACTCTTCCAAGCCGAAAATTCTGTCTTTAAAGAGGTTCAGTATGTTGCTCTCTTTATCATTTACTCTTGAAGAGGGACTAAGGCAACCTCTGGGCTCCTGGAACCCCAAGTTTGCATGGAGCTCCAGGGAAGCTTCAGGTTAGAAGAGAGACTAATTAGCTACAGAACTCTCTAAACCAGGGTTATAGCTTAGAATGGGATTTGGGGGAGGGAGGAATGAGTCATTCTCAGTACATTGTCAGCAGGAAGGTGAGGACAACCTTTTCCCCCTGCCTATGCAATATCTTCTGCAGCCTTAGATCCAGTGGGGTTGACAGCTGAATTCAGGACCCAATAGACATGATGAGCAGCTAGGCAATGACTCTGCACACCTCTGCACAGACCCAAGTAGCAGGAGAGAAGGAGCTGAGAAGTCCCTCGCTGATCTTGCTCTGTTCCTGCCCCTTAACCCTCTTCTGTGAATGAGGACTGATTTTTCTTAAGCCTAAGTCACTTATAGTTCAAAGGCAAAGTCCCTGGGAGAGCTCCTATGGATGGGAAGGATGTCAAAGAGTCAGGGATGCATCCCTGCATCCAGAGGTGAAACTCAAAATACTTAACACCTAGTAGAGCATGGTCCTGGTACCAGTTAGGACGGACACCCAGCTGCTCAAGACTGTTTGTAGTCACAGATAATCAGTGTGCTGGGGCCACTATGTAGTGACTGAATATCTAGCCTACTTGATCTTAGGCATTTGATAGCTTTTTCTTTTCATCCTCTGCATGAAATATGGGAACAGACATTTAGGGAAAAATCCTTATAGGGATTTGAGTACTTTTATGAGCCACTAGAGAGGTATGATAAAGGTCTAGTAGTCTAAGGCCCCTCTCATGCCACTTAGCTCAAAGTTCTAGGCAGAAAGGAACAAATGCTTTGGGACTGAAAACTTTTTCCTCCTTCCCAAAACACCCTGTGCACCCATCCACCCAGCCTTCTTCCTACATTCCCACCACGTTCCTTTTGGAACTGTGACACATCTCAGGTTCTGAGAGCACCTGTTTCTGACGAACCCTGTTACAGAGACAGAGTACTCTGGACAACCTCCTGGAAAACAATTAGCTTTGTCCCCTGCCTCCAAGCGGACCTGCACTACAATATGCCAGTCAAGATGGACCAATTTTCTCTCCTTTCTATTTGATCCAGGACCTCAGCTCCTTCTAGTTTCTATCCAAGGCTTGGCCATGTCCACTCTTGCTCCTGAGCTCTTACTGTCTGTTCAATCTTCATTCACCTTGGTGTGGACTTTTCCTCCTCACCCAGCACAAGTCCTTCCTGCTGTTTGCAGGGCAGAGGAGGTGGCCAGCATGTCATCTCTCCCTTGGATTGCCAATATCCATCTTCAGCTCACAGTCATTCAGATCAGATCTATGTATAGACGGGTGCATCTGCACGTAGAGAGGTATGCCAAAGATGAAGGCATTGGCAGCAGACGAGGGATTGTCTTGCAGGCAGGGGCCCCCGAAAGTAGCAGAGGGTGTCAGGTCATTTTGTAACTCTGCGGTTCACATATGCCGAAAATATTTGCACTCTGATACGGCTCTCTCTGGTTTCAGATTTAGGAACGTTCCAATGGCTCAGGAATCTGAAGGCTCTGGGCAGACAACATTTATAGTCACTTGGGGAACCTCTGCTTTAAATACTCTCAAAGGGCAGGAGGCAAGAAGACACTGAACAACAAGGAGCTGCTTCAGATTGGCTGTTTGATTTTACAGGATTAACACTCTTCTACTGCAGGGGGTTAGAGGGGGCAAACACTGCACGTCATGGTGCCCATTCTCCTGCATCCAGGCACCAGTGTGCATGTGAGATGAGGATGACCGAGAAGGAAGTGTGGGTATCAGATGAGAACTTGGGTGAGTTTCCTGGATGTAGTTGGAGAGGAATTATCATCTGGAGTCCAAAGCCTCTCTACTTCCTTCATGCCCTATTTTGCACCTCTATACCCCTTGCCAAAGAGGTTGCCATTATTAGGATCCTTGTCATCTGAGGTTAAAATAAGACCCGGTTCACAGTGAGGAAAAGTTATGGGCAGGCAGCCTGGCCGCTCTTGTTCTTGGAGCCACATAGCACTGGATCCTCCGGGCAGAATGGCTCTCCGTAGAACATCCAGTCCCTTCTGCTGCTGCCTGCAGCCTTCCACAATGCCCGAGAAACTGTTGTACCTATTTCCTCCAAGAAGGGGTCCCTTCTCCCCCCATCTGCCCTGTCAACCCATCCCAGTGTCCCCAGTGCCCTTGTGGGCAGGAAGATTGCAGTTCCTGCTCATTTTCTTTCTGGTTTGCAGGTAAATCTTACTCCTGCTCACCCTGCCTCTCTGCTGCTCCCCACCACACATGCAACCTGTGTAGACAGGGGCTTCTGAATGGAAGGATGATTGGAAAGAGGCAGAAAGGGAGTACACATCAGTCCTGTGGGTTTGATGAGCGACATTCTTACAGGCAGATGCCTGCAATGATGATCTGGGAAGAAAGAAACCTGATGTTTTGAAAAACCTTTGCTCTGACAATATATAAAAAGATGTATGGATGTACATCAACACACACATATTTCCACCCTGGCTTTTTCTTGTGCACAAGGTCACATTCCACAAGTGTCATCTGTCTTCTTTCCTTAGGTGAGGTCAGACCACAGGCTCCATTGCCATTCTAGAATGCTGGCTGCAACCCCCTACTTGGGTGAGTTACAGATCATGGGGTCTGGTGACCAAGGGAACCAACTCAGGTCTCCGCAAGCACAAGAGAGACCTGACTCAGGAATCATGGTGGAGGGGTAAGGGGAATTGTTCACTTGTGCAAAATTCCAATAGAAAAATATGTCACTTTCAACTTTTCAGGGTCCTTATATCCTGGGAAGGAAGTGAGTGACAGTCATGATTGGGGACACCTTGCTGCCTCGCTTTACCCGTCCATGTTTGCTCAGTGCGATGTAGGTCCCTCGGTACATGTCTGACTCATAGGCATTGTAGTTGTTGGGCAGGAGGGTTTCTCTGAACTTGCATTCCTCTTGGAAGCTGGGCTGTGAAAGAGTGGACAAATGGCAGAGGATCAATTATAAATGAGGCACAGCAGACCCCTCTGCCAGGTGCCTGTCCCCTCCCCTCTGTAAGACCACACTGTGAGATTTAAGCCATCCTAGGTAAACAGAATCAGGAAAGGCTGGACTGTGAAGAGACGTCAGGACTCCCATGATCCTCTCTCATCTTCCCTCCTTTCCAAGGAGGAAACCAATGCCCGGGGCCATAGGCAGAAGGTCTGTGTCACATGGGGTGAATCTCCTGTCTTACATTTCAGAGCACTTTCTACTAAACACCTAGGTGATAATTTATTCCACTCAGAGAAGGACCAGAAGAGGATACGATAGGCTGTTTCTCAAGTTCACTAGTAGCGGTCATTTAGTAGAGCAGATCTGAGAGTGCAGCGTTCTAGTTAGTGGCTTTTCCACTTTCTAGGTGTGCGACCCTGAGCGGGCTCCTCCCCTCTCAGCCTGGGTTCCCTTTTCTGCAAACTGCATGGTTGGGGGGGTTGATGTTAGTGGAGGGGTCAAAACAGTCAATTTCCTAGGTCCTTTCCAGTACCATTTGTTGAATATGGTAACTCACTCTTTCCACTTGTGTTTCCTCACTGTCCTTCACAATTTACATCCCAACTTTGCTATCTCTTAAAGAGACATTTTGATTTTGAGCGCAGATGATGCCCTGTGTCTCCTAGGCCTTCATAGTTCTCCAGGGTAGTGCAGGAACAGAAATGGTGAGGAGCAGTGATTTTTGTCTGGGAAGAAACCTGGTTCCCTGTGTGAACGGTGGTGCCATGGGGTCTGGGGCCAGTGATAAATCACTAATGTGGTAGAGGACTGTGGGTGGGCCACCTGTTCAGAAAATGAAGGCTGGACCTCCTGTCACACATCAACAAGTTCATCCCCAATAAATCACCCAAGCCCTCCTTTATTGCTCAAAAAGAGAGCCCTTTGCTCCCCAAGCTTCCCTGATCCTTGTCCTGAGGGAGGCTGGAAGGATTTCTGTGCTTTTGATATGAAGGAGATCCATGGGGTCTAGAGGAAGAGAGCAAGGTGGGAGCCAGGAGACCTGAGATCTAATCTTTTAAAAAATAGAGAATAAAACAGAAAGAAATAGGTGGGGTATAATTTCTGACTCCTTCCTGCTGACTGGGGCCACCAACTATTAAAACAATCACTTGAAGGCTCACTGGCTGTGCCAGGGATATCAGTTGACCTTCTCTAAAGGAACTGCACTATAAGCTTTCTGATCCGGCCGGCAGAGGGCAATGGAGGAGGGCCTCTTTCTGTATGAATGGAGGCTATGAGCTTGCTCCCTAGGGCTCCCAGACTCCCCCAGTCCTCTGAGTTCTCCTCTCAGGCAGCATAGAAAACAGTGTGTGATCCCTATGGGCAGGGATCCTTAAGATAAGTTCCTTAAGACAACAACTGTGCCTTATTGAGTACATGATGCTGAATGAATGATGGCTTAATGAAAGGGACAACACTGAAATGTACAGATACCCCACATGGATGGATGGCTGTTTTGATACAGGATGGGAGTGAGCAAGGGGGTGGCATGGTCCGTGGGGACACATGGGACACTCCTCTCCTGCCCTTTGCCCTTCTCGTCTCATGCTCCTAGTTTACAAAGCACTTTCATATTATGTTAACTTGCTTGAGACAAATGTGGAAGTTTTCACTGGCCACCATCAAATGGCTCCTTGATAACCATCTAGGGAGTTTCCACATGCCTTCCTTTCTCTCCTTATGAGTGCTCAGTAAGTGTTTGCAGAATGAGTGAAGGAAGAAATATCCCCAAGGTAAGGAAAACAAGCAAATCAAAGTAAGTAAAGAGCATATTTGAGCAATAGCTTTGAGGTTAGACTGATGATGTATCTCTTACTGAGCTATGTGAACTTGGGCAAATTAACTTCTTAGGCCTCAGTGTCTTCATCTGTGATGTGAGAGCACTAAGAACAATTATGTCATAGAATTAGAGTAAGCATTGATTGAGATAATGCATGAAAAGCCCTTGGTATAATGCCTGGCACATAGTAAAATAAAAAATAATTGTTACTACTATAAGTATGCCTTTCCAACTGAATCACCAACTGCTCCACATTAAAAGCCCTAAAAGACTTTGCCTTACCCTGGATCACCATTTCTGAAAAACCTGTTGTGGGTTTTTGGATAACTTAGTTTATAAGATCTGCAATTACTGCCTGGATGACTGTAAGAGTGGGCACAGAGCCAGGATAAGCTGGGGCAGAGGCTGGCTCTGGCACTGCCCTCTTCAGGGTCTCTTTGGACTGTGGCTTCTTTACCTGTCATGAGGTCTAAAGTCAGTCACAGGATCTAAGACTGTTGATGGGCAAAGCTCTGGAGCAGCAGCAGTAGAAAATAAACTCAAGACTGATTATAAAAGTTAAATATCAATAGAAATAAAGCTACACTGATTAAAACTTTGATGCACTTCAATGAACAAAATAGAAAGTCAAGAAGTGAATCCAAGCATGAAAGAATATAAAATAAAAATGGATCTGAAGTGGATGTAAAATAAAAGTGGTATTTCAGATAAGTGGTGAAAACATGGTGTTTGTAATAATAACAATAACAACAATAATAATAGTTAGATGTATGAGCTCATTCGTTATATTAGAATAAATTCCAAAAGAGCAAAGATTTATTTGTCAAAAAGAGAGCATTAAGAATCCAGAAAAAAAAATTTTAAGTCAGGCAGATCTTTCTACACGGGACACAAACACACACACACACACAAATTAAAATCCATAAAAAAAATAAATAAGATTGGCAAGATGGTGGAAGAGTGAATGGAAGTCTCACTGACTTCCTCACAGGACCAATATGGAATCACAACTAAATTGTGGAGAACTCACCTGGAACAATAAACTGAACAATAGCAAGAGAGGAGCCTTATAACCTCAGACAGACAGAAGAATCAGCTTCAGCACAACCTGACTGCAACAACTGCACAATGACACACAAAATGTAGTGGGCAGAGTGACACTCAGTCAACCAGCTGGAGGGAAAGACCCACCAAATAATGACACAGTAACAATCAAAACACAGTTACATCCACAGAGCCAACATAAAACGGCATAAAAGGCATCCAAGAGCATCAAGTTCAGGAGATCAAGGAGACTGCACCACTGAATTTCATAGGTCTCCTACCATAGATGTTCACATCACAAAGTCAGGAAGTCAAAACAGGTCATTTAAGAAGCAGAAGCAAAAAAGAAGAGTCTCACAAATAATGGGAAGACAAAGAAACGACCCACAGTCAAAAGGAAAAAGGGAATCCCCAGAAAAAGAACTAAATGAAATAGAGGCAAGTAAACTATCAGATATTGAGTTCCAAACAACAGTTCTAAGGAAGCTCAATGAGCTCAGTGAGCTCAGGGAGAATTACCAACAACTACAGGGAAACTATGAGGAACTTACTGCAAACTATACCAGCATAAAAAAGGACATAGAAACTATCAATAAGACACAAGAGAGAATGAAGAATACAATTTCTTAATTGAAGAACACGGTAGAAGGAATCAAAAGCAGGCTCAATGAAGCAGAGGATCGAATCAGGGAGATGCAAGTCAAGGTAGAAAAAAGGTCCCAGAAAGAGCAAGAAAATGAAAAAAGACTCAAAAAGAATGAAGAGGTGTTTAGGGAAATGCAGGACAACCTGAAACATAACAATATCAGTATAATAGGGATACCAGAAGGAGAAGAAGAGGAGCAAGGGGTAGAAAACCTGTTTGAAAAAGTAATGATGGAAAACTTCCCTAATTGGAGGGGAGAAAAAGTTGCATAAGTCCAGGAAGCACAGAGGATCCCAATCAAGAGGAACCCAAAGAGGCCCACTCAAGGACATATCATAATTAAAATGGCAAATATCAAAGACAAACAGAGAATCCTAAAGGAAGCAAAGGAGAAACAGGAAGTAACATACAAGGGAGCCCCGATATGGCTAGCAGCTGACTTCTCAACAGAAACACTGCAAGTCAGAAAGGAATGGTAAGAAATATTCCAAGTCATGAAAAGCAAAGGCCTACAACCAAGACTGCTCTACCCAGCAAGTGTTTCGATTAAAATGGAAGGTGAAATAAGGAGTTTCCCAGACAAAAGAAGGCTAAAAGAATACACCTCCACCAAAACAGCATTGCAAGATATGCTGAAGGGACTGCTTTAAGAAGATGAAGAAAAAAAGTGAGAGAGAGAGAGAGAGAGAGAGAGAGGAACACAGGTACAAAGGGAAAAAATGAATAAATACCTATCAATAATAATCTTAAATGTATTCAATGTTCTAATCAAAAGACATAGTGTACCTGAATGGATTAAAAAAACATGATCTGCATGTATGCTGCCTACAAGAGACCCACCTCAGAAGAACAAAACAGCTTAACACACTGAAAGTGAAGGATTGGAAAAAAATATTCCAAGCAAATGGACAGGAAAAAAAAAAACAACCCAAGGTAGCAATTCTTATATCAGAAAAAATTAACTTCAAATCAAAGGCCATAAAAAGAGATACAGGACACTCCATAATACTCAAAGGAAGAATCCATCAAGAAGACATAAACACAGTAAACCTATATGCATCCAACATAGGAGCACCTAAATATACAAAGAAAACCTTGGAGAACTTCAAGAAAGATATAGACAGCAACACACTGATAGTAGGGGATTTTAACACCCCACTGTCAAAAATGGATAGACCTTCCAAACAAAATATCAACAAGGATATTGTGGAACTGAACGACGCATTCGATCAAATGGACTTAACTGATATATAAAGAACCTTTCATCCTAAAGAAGCAAAATACACATTCTTTTCAAATGCACATGGAATATTTTCAAAGATAGACCACATGATAGGATGCAAAACAACCCTCAACAAATTCAAGAAAATTGAAATCATAACAAGCACTTTCTTGGACCACAAGGGCTTGAAACTAGAAACCAACCTCAGAGAAAAAACTCAAAAACATTCAAACCCATGGAGACTGAATAGCATGCTATCAAACAATGAATGGGTCAATAATGAGATCAAAGAAGAAATCAAAAAGTTTCTGGAAACAAAGGAAAATGAACACACAACAGTCCAAAACCCATGGGACACAGCGAAGACAGTCCTGAAAGGGAAGTTCATATTAATACCTTTGGCCTACATAAAAAAGATAGAAACATTTCAAATAAACAACCTAACCCTAGATCTACAAGAACTGGAGAAAGAACAAACAAAGCCCAGAACGAGTAGAAGGAAGGAAGTAATCAAGATCAGAGCAGAATTGAATGATATAGAGACTAAAAGAACAATTCAAAAGATCAACCAATCCAGGAGCTGGTTCTTTGAAAAGATAAACAAAATCAGCAAGCCTTTAAACAAACTCATCAAGAAAAAAAGGGACAGGATTGAAATAAATAAAATCAGAAATGAAAGAGGAGATATAACAACTGATACCACAGAAATACAAAGGATTGTAAAAAATTACTGTGAATAATTATATGCCAAGAAATTTGAAAACCTGGGTGAAATGGACAAATTTCTAGACAAATATAATCTTCCAAAACTGAATGAAGAAGCAGCAGCAAGACTGATTATAGCTGGTGAAATTGAAGCAGTAATCAAAAAACTCCTGGCATACAAAAGCCCTGGACAAGACAGCTTCAAAGGAGAATTTTAGAAAACATTTCAGGAAGAGCTAACTCCTGTCCTTCTCAAACTATTCCAAAAAATCCAAGAAGAAGGAAGAATTTCAAACTCCTTTTATGAGGCCAGCATAATCCTAATCCCAAAACCAGATAAAGACACAACAAAGAAAGAAAACTACAGGCCAATATCACTGATGAACATAGACACTAAAATCCTCAATAAAATTTTGGCAAACCACATCCAGCAATACATTCAAAAGATCATCCATCATGATCAAGTGGGATTCATCCCAGAGATGCAGTGATGGTATAATATTCGCTAATCACTAAATGCAATACATCACATAAATAAAAGGAAAGACAAAAATCACATGATCATATCAATAGATGCTGAAAAAGCATTTGATAAGGTACAGCACCCATTTATGATAAAAACTTTCAGCAAAGTGGGAATAAAGGGGGCATACCTCAACATAATAAAGGCCATATATGAAAAACTTACAGCCAACATCATAATCAACAGGCAAAATCTAAAAGCTTTCTCACTAAGATCAGGAACAAGACAAGGATGTCCACTTTCACCACTTCTACTCATCATAGTATTAGAAGTCCTAGCCACAGTGATCAGACAAGAAAAGGAAACAAAAGTCATCCAAATTGGAAAGGAGGACGTAAAACTGTCACTGTTTGCAGATGACACAATAATGTACACAGAAAACCCTGTAGACTCAACCAAAAAACTACTTGACCTAATAAGTGAATTTGTGGGATACAAAGTCAATATACAGAAATCAAAGGCATTTTTGTACACCAACAATGAAATATCAGAATCAGAAATCAGGGAAAAAATCCCATTTGCTAGAACAACAAGAAAAATAAAGTACCAAGGATAAACCTAACCAAGGAGGTAAAAGACCTGTACTCGGAAAACTACACAACATTGAAGAAAGAAATTAAGGAAGACACAAACAAATCGAAGCATATACCACCTTCATGGATTGGAATAATTAAAATCATCAAAATGTCCATACTACCCAAAGCAATTTATAGATTCAATGCAATCCCTACTAAAATACCAATGACATATTTCACAGATATAGAACAAACATTTCAAAAATTTATATAGCACTATAAATGACCCCGAATAGCTGCAGTAATTTTGAGAAAGAAAAACAAAGTAGGAGGGATCACAATGCCTAACATCAAACTATATTACAAGATCACTGTAATCAAAACAGTCTGGTACTGGCATAAGAACAGACACATAGATCACTGGAACAGAATAGAGAGCCCAGAAATAAACCCATGACTCTATGGTCAATTAATATTCAACAGAGAGGGCAGAAGCATAAAATGGAGTAAAAATAGTCTCTTTAGCAAATGGTGTTGGGAGAGCTGGACAGCTACATGCAAAAAAATTGAAATTAGACCACCAACTTACACCATACACAAAAATAAATTCAAGATGGATAAAAGACTTAAATGTAAGTAGTGACATCATAAAAGTCCTAGAGGAGAACATAGGTAGGAAACTCTCAGATATTCCATGCAGCAATACTTCCACGGATATGTCCCCTAGAGCAAGGGACACAAAGGATAGAATAAACAAATGGGACTTCATCAAAATAAGAAGCTTCTGCATGGTTAAATAAAACATCAGCAAAATGAAAAGAGAGCGAACTGTATGGGAAAATATATTTGCCAATGATACCTCTGACAAGGGTTTGATCTCCAAAATATTTAAAGAATTCACTCCACTCCATGAAGACAAACAACCCAATTAAAAAATGGGCAAAGGACCCAAACACATACTTCTCCAAGGAGGACATACACAGGGCCCAGAGACATATGAAAGGATGCTCAGCATCACTAGCCATCAGAGAGATGCAAATTAAAACCACAATGAGATACCACTTCACACCAGTCAGAATGGTCATCATAAGCAAATCAAGAAACAAAAAGTGCTGGCGAGGCTGTGGAGAAAAGGGAACCCTAGGACACTCTTGGTGGGAATGCAGACGGGTACAGCCACTGTGGAAAACAGCTTGGAGTTTCCTCAAAAAACTAAGAATGGAACTGCATTTTGACCCAACGATTCCACTGCTGGGATTATACCCTAAGAATCCCAAAGCACCAATTCAAAAGAACCTATGCACCCCAATGTTTATAGCAGCACAATTTACAGTAGCCAAGTGCTGGAAGCAACCTAAGTGCCCATCAGTAAATGAATGGATCCAAAAATTATGGTATATTTACACAATGGAACACTACGCAGCAGAAAGAAAGAAAAAGAAAGGAGGAAAGGAAGGAAGGAAGGAAGGAAGGAAGGAAGAGAGGAAGGAAGAAGGAAAGAAGGAAAGAAAGAGCTACTACCCTTTGCGATGGCATGGGTGGAACTGGAGAGCATTATGCTAAGTGAAATAAGCCAGGGGGTGAAAGACAAACACCATACGATCTCACCTATAAGTGGAACCTAACCAACAAAACAAAAAAGCAAGCAAAATATAACCAGCAACATTGACATAAGGAACAAACTGATAGTAACCAGAGGTGAAAGGGAAGATGGGTAATGGGGGAAAAGAAGGGGAAGGGTCAATTCAAGGAACATTTATAAAGGACCCATGGACAAAGCCAAAGTGGGGAAGGACTGAGAGTGGGAGGTGGGGATGGGTGGGGTGGGGGGAAGTGGTGGCAAGAAAATGGAGACAACAGTACTTGAACAACAATAATAAATGGATAGATAAATAAATAAATAAACAGTTGTGTCTCTCTAGAAAAAAATTTAAAAACCTTAAAATAAAAATATAAATAACAAACTGGATAAAATATTTTCAGTGCATTACATTTTGTAATATATTTTGCAATATATCAAAGAGAACATTTTGTTAGTATATTCAGAACCCTTAACTTACTGAAAAATGGATGTTAATGAACAGACAGTTCAGAGGACAGGAAATACAAATAACATTGAAACATAAGAAAATATGCCTAATAAGAAAAATGTAAATCACATGGAAATGTGAGGGCAAGGAAAGTAATAGGGGAAAAGTGGGGACAACTCTAACTGAACAACAATAAAAAAATTATTTTTAAATGTGAGACCACATTTTTAATTGTCAGATTACAAAGCAAACAATATTTGATAACATACTTTCATTGATGAGAGCATAGAGAGTAAGGATTCTCATTTAATATCCATTGATATGTAAATTATTATAAACTCTATAAAGAGTAAGTATCTATTAGAATAAAAAAATGATTTTAGCTTTGACTAGTACTTTTGCTTCTAGAATTTTTTTTTACTGGTACACTCCCACACATGCACAAAAGTTACGGCAGCATTATTTACAATAGTGAAAGACTGAAATCTGCCTAGGTATCTCTTAGGAGGGAGTGGTTAACTCAGTTATAGTTAATCCACACAGTGGAATACTATAAGCCATGAGGTAATAAGAAACCTCTTTGTGCACTGACTGGAAATGGTCTCCAAGATATATTAAGTGAAGAATTAAGGTTCAAAATAGTGTGTATGGTATGCTCCTGCTTATATGATTTAAAAAAATGATCCCAGTGTGCACACACACACAGGCACACGGATCTCTCTGCAGTGGTCCCCTTGAAACTGGTAGTGGCGGGTCTCTCTGCGGAGGAAGGAGGTGGCTTTAGCGCAACAGTGAGAATGAGATAGTTTCCACGGCGTATCCTTTTGTACTTGTTTTCCCCTAGACCATGTGTATGTATTACCTAGTCATATAAGTAACTTAGTCAAAAAGGAAAAGGAACTCGGGATAGCAGATGGGCCAAGAAATGGAGGAAACATTGGTATCAGGACCTGGTGGTCTCCTCCTCGCCCTGTCACAGCCTGTCTCCACCCACTGCTCTTCCCTCTGTTCTGTGTGTGTCCCTGGAGAGTAACCGCCCATTGACTTCCAGGAGAATTCAGTTCTGATCTGGATGGTGTCTAGGCGAGGGGTTTCATGTGTGGTTTGCAAACTCCAGAGAGAGAATCAAATCTTGGGGCAGAGGATAGGGGAAGAGGAGGTGGAGGGGAAGGAATTGAGCCATCCTGGCAAGAAACTCTGAGGGCACTCCCCCGACATCCTCCATTCTAGAAGCTGTCCAATGTGAGAATCCGGCCTTTCCTTCATGTCTGGGTCTCCTAAAACATATTTGTTTACACATGCATGATGGGGGTTTGTTCTCTGCTCATCAGATTTTTAGTATTTAAGTCCTCCTCCCTTTTAAAAAGGTTTCTTAGTTTTTTCCTTCTATTCCTTTTACCTAGCTTAGCTTATATTCCTAGCCTTCCCCAAAATTCTGTACAAATCCAAGGTGAAAAAGGGGAAATAGGTGATGTTTACTTTAGAAGCCCTTTCTACCTTTCCCTTGCCTGCTCCTTCCAGCATCTCCCCCGCCCCCTGCCACCACCCTCCGCAGCCCACAGTATACTCAGGGTTCAGGTGGCCACAGGCCTGTGGCAGGACATCAAGACAACCTCCCTGCACTCTTCGATGCAGCTGATGCTTCAAGCCATTGGGATTTTCCTGCTGCCCAGATTGATGTTCAAGTTGGTATCGTGACCCAGCCCCTTAATTCATCTCCACCATATCCCTGAGTTCTCATAGCTCAGGAATGCTGGCTCCTTAGCTCTGGTGAGAAAGGCACTAGCGCCAAGGAAATGCTGTGATAAAAAAGCAGCTACCATATATTATTACTTGAACAAATGAAAATAATTCCACCAGATCACATTTCCTAGGCCTGTTGGGCTTCAAGCCCCAGCATGGCAAGGTCTTAAATTCCATATAGGTCTTATCAAACTCTAAAGCATTCAGCTCTCACTATGGAGAAGGCCATTTACAGAGGGGTACATGTATGGGTGTCTCAGCAGGAGTTACCTCTGGCAGAAATGCCCCTTAAATCTGGGGTGGACCAGACAGTCATCTCTTATCTTTAGGCAGAGATAAGTCACCAGGATTGAAGACGGTGTGTTCTGGTCTTCAAAGTCCTTCCTCCTGCTGCTGCCTTTGGCCACACGCCCCTATTACTCCTGGTTGTGTATGTGTATGGAGGTGGGCAGTGAGGAAAAAAGAAAACTCCCATCCTAAGCTTTCTTCCTGCAGCCCCTGACTGCTTCTTTCCCTGTCCTTAGCGCAAAAAGAGACATAACATCGCCCAGCTCTGATGAGGTCTGTTTTCACTAACCCTTGTTTCTAACACACAACTGCATTTAGAAGTGTTGGAAATGTTGCCACCAGGCATAGCACTCTCATTCCTGATAGCTCTCCACAGCAGGCAGAGCCCTGTGTGAGGCTTGTCTGCAGCGCCCTCCAGGCCCTTCGCTGAGGCCCAGGGGCTGAGGTTTAGGGATCTTTTGTCCCGTCCCCTCAGGAATCCTGTTCTCTGCCAGATGAGAGGAGAAGCAAACTGAGCAGGGACTGAAGGAAAGGCTCAGTCCTCCCCTCCCCCAGGTAATCCTCAAAGGCCTCCTGAAGCACGTTGTCATCCTACTGTTGATATAAAGTTGTAGACCCGGTCATAATTCATAAAACCAAAATCACTTAAAAGCATCACTGAATTTCTAGTACCGTTTTGTCACTGGGTGTTGTGGATAAAAAAGGAGCCACATACTGAACCTGACAAGCTCAGGGGAGGCCTGCATCTGGGACTTAAAAACTCAGAGACCGAAAGTAACTGCATAACATAACATGTTCAGTAACCACTGGACATAAAAATTCTTAACTGAAAGTGAGTCTGGCGGGTAGTCATCCTAGGCCTGTGGCTTCCTCCCCAAAGGTCACTCTTTACCTTAAGTGAGCCCGTCTATCGTTTCTTTACACCTAAGATAACCTACTTGAGAAATGTCAGAGTAAGCTCCTTCCCCAGACCCCTCGGGGCACAGCCGCTGCACCAGCGCAGGAGCCCACAGAGCCCCTCCATGTTACCTTGTTCCCCGCGTACCATCTCCGTGTGCTGTACCCACCAATGTATAAGAGTATGCATTTCTGTTTTGCTTTTAATCCACTCTCAGAAATTTCCTCGCTTTGCTTTTTCACACCTCACTAATCTACCACCAGTGGATTTCATGTAATCCCCCTTAGATCTCCTCTTTTGATTTTAATGTATAAAATAAGCTGCAAAACTCCAGTTCTTCAGAGATTTTTCTCAATTCATTAAGATTTTGCTTCCCAGCAATTGTCTTCAGTATGGATCAAATAAACTCTTACAAGTCATTTTCCTTAAACTGGCGTTTTTTCGTCGACAGCATGTTTTTTCAGCCAAAGGATTCTAGAACCACTGTGAGGTGGAGATCCTTGATTTTTTATTTTAAATTAAAAAAAAAGAAATTGGAATTCACTGATTTCTGCCTTATTTGAACACAGGTCCCAGTCTGTACACCAAATGCCTTCTGCTGTGAGCCTTACTTCCCCTGCCTTACTTGCCTGACCCCGAGGCAGGTCTGCATGCAGCCAGCAGGTGCGCAGTACAGGGTAGCTATTCACATTGTCTGAGGGGGGTGAGGCACCCTGCCATGAGACTCGGCCTCGCTCTGCCCTAGAGATGAGACAGTGGGAGGCCATGTTTCCTCAGGTGGGCTTTCTTGGCACTTTTTCTCCCACCATGGCTGCTCCTGGTCCCCTGTCCAGCATGGTTCCCCTCCCCCCATGAGAAGTCCCATTTAGCAGTAGTAGCAGCTGAGCCAAAGCAGGACGAGGCAGCTCTGAGGGCTTAAAGAGAAATAGTGTGAATGAAATCATCACCCAGCAGGAGTCTTCCTGGCTCCGGGGATCAGTTGGCAATTGTTTTTTTAGACTGTGATAACAATGGGCCCCACAGGGCGTTGGCAGGAGGGGCTGATTTTCTGGTGACCAGCCACACAAAGCATCCAGTGCCCAGGCTTGGGGCTCAGCTCAGCGACTCCCCTGTCCAGCCCCACTCCTGCCTGGTCCTGGGCTCCAAGGAGGAGACTCTCCCCTTGGAGAATATGCTCCTGAGCCAAATGCTCCTGGGCCGTGTGGGGGGAGCCAGGTGGGAAGAAAGGGTGGTCTTCTCTGAGAAAAGGGCCCCTCCTTCCTAAAGTCTTTCATTTAGGGAGCCCTGCTTGGTCCCCTTTGAAGCCACATGCCTAGACGTGAGGGCCAGGGGTGTCTCCTACCTTAGGAGTGAGCCCACACTTTAAAGAGATGGCTCCTTCCTTAGGTTGCTCGGAGCGCTTTCCCCCTTTGCAGTATGTCCTGATTGTTAAATCTCATGCTCCCAGCCAACCCTGGCTTCTCCCACCAGGACCACATACTTAAAGTGGGAAGTGGATAAATGCACTCTATATTTCTGTCCCCCCCCCCCCCCCACATAGGTAAATTCCTTTCTGGGTAAGGAGAAATACTAAATAGCCTGTTAATAAAGATGTCAAGGATACACAGTGCTGTAATGAATGCTTCCATCCAGGAGATTTACCTCCAAAGAGCCCTGAATACAGTCCCATAGCTAACACCCCCAGTCGCTGGCTCTCCAACCAGTGGGACTCCAGGCGTCATGCAGGCTGTCAGAGGGGCTCTTTGGGATAACTCCCTCTGCAGAGGGGGCTCCTATCCACCAAAACCTACCCCACTAAAGCCTCCTGTCCTCTCCGTCACCTTTGCAGAGAGTTCTGAGGGGTGTCTGAGAATTCCACTCTGCGTTTCATCCTCCAGCGCCCCAGCTCTCAGGGCTGGGCTAACCCTTGGGCAGGGAAGAGGCCGTGTAGCCTGGCGGTCCCCAAACCTGCCTGTGCCTCAGAAACACCCGAGAAACTAAAAAAATGAGAACAAGCAAGCTGATTCGAAGGCCCCCAGCCCAGTCCCACTGCATAAACATCTCTGAGGGAGGTCCCTGGAAATCTATACTTTTAATAAGTTACCATGGTGATGTGAATGCTAATGGTTCTCCCACTGTCTCATCTCTAGGAAAGAGGGGTGCAGAGCCTCATGGCAGCGCGCCTCACCCTCCTCATATAATATAACCACCCCATACTGAGCATCTACGGTTTGTAGGGTGCCCTGCAGACTGCTTTCTGACAATTATCTCCCAATAACCCTGGGAGGCACATTTGACCTTCATCTTCACTTCACAGTTGAGAGGCCAGGTCTCCCAGCTCTTGTGCCAATCATGGCTGTGTGCAGACCTGCCTCCGCATCCTGCAGGCAATGCACCCAAGACCCGCAGCAGAAGTGCTTTTGGGGTGGAGACTGAGACTCGCGTTCCAGCTCCTGCCCCACGGACCCTCCATCACCGTCTTATTTCAGAGACCCCCCTGAATTTAATCCGTGCCCCATCTTCATGGAACCAGCCCAGACTGAGATGTGTTAGTGCTCAAGTTCAAGGGCAAGGCCACCTAGGCACCCAATTCAGGTATTTGACAGACCTCCTCTGTTGGGATACCTCCCTGAAAGCCAGCACAGATTCCAGATCTCTCCATTCATTTCCTGACCCTCGATCTGTCTCCAAGGAGAGGTAGAGCAGCCCTCCACACCCTTCCCATAAATAACTCTGGTATTCCTTGACAATTGCCCAAGACCTTCCTTTTTAGCCTTCTTATTTTTGTCAGAAGAACTCTCAGTTTCTTCAACATCATAGGGATGCTCTCCCTGGCTGTGTTTTGGAATCAGCCAAATTGTAGGCTGACAGGCCCAGAAGGCAGGGGTCAGTGCAGAAGGCCAGTGCAGAGGTTTTGGTCAGTGTGCTGAGAAGTCCACGAGGTAAACCTTGCACGGGGGATAGGGAGGAGGTTATAAAGGGAGAATGCTTCTCCAGCCTCCTGCATCAGGAATTAAAAGACAAACTCTTGCACTAAAATTTCCACACACTAATGAAGGGGAGGAAAGGAGCCTCCATTCTTCCTCCTCCTGCTGCTCTTGGGCTGGAGGCACCTCTTGGAGGGTGGTAGGTGGAAAACAGCACAGGACAGGTTTGCTTTTGTGGGCTTCTCCAGCCCAGGGAATCAAATCTACCCCAGCTTGGATGACAGCTGCATGCCAGAAGGCAGGTTTTCCTCAGACCCAACAGCCCTCTGAACTATGGTTCCTGATTAATTAAAGGCTTGGCAGGTAGGAAAAACATGGTCCAATGCAGAGGCCCATGCACTGTGAAGCTTAGGAAGCTGGAGCTCCAAGAACCCCCCGCACCTGCACTGGCTTCTTCCAAAGCCCCCTTCCACAGTCCCCTCTTTTTGCATCCTAGATAAATTTTCATTCTTGTACTCAAGGTTTTGTGTTATCTTCTTCAGTTGTGTAAGCTGTAGGCCTTATACAACCTGGAGCTTCCCCGGCCTGATGAACTCACCGTTGTGTACAATCTTCCTTTACTGTTCATGGCAACAAAGAGGGCGCTTTTCACTCCAAAGAGACTCACCACACCTCGCTCCACTGTGGAAATCTCCAGCAGGCCTGACGAGGAAATGTGGGCTGCGTTACTGAAGGCTCATGCAAATCAGAGTGAGCTGTCAATCTAAAAGTGCCCTGCGAGGCAACTAAGTCCATCCCCCTGCTCCTAGAAAGTCAGACCCTCCATCACCTCCATCCTTCATCTCTCTAATTGTAGGAAATCTGGCAGCTGGACTCAGCAGGTCTTGCCACTAGACTGTCAACAAACCGGTTCTGCAAGGGAATGTTCTGACATCAGAGTTAGGGATCACAATGGCCACTTAGGTATCTACTTAAGATTAGCTTTGAATCTGGGCTTCCACTGACTTAATAACTTGAATTGGGTAAAAAAAAACAACCCACAATTCTGATTAATTTTGTTAAAAATATATACTCCACGTGTTTCAGCAAACCTCAGCCCATCTAATCTTACAAATGCATCAGCAGAGGCTGATGGTTTGCCTGGATGCTGCAGCCCCCACCAAGCCCCTCTTGGATGGGAGAGGCTACATATGCAGCAATCCTTTACCTTATAGGGGACACAAGGGGCAGGTTGAAATAAAAAGAAGGGTATGTTTCAGTTGGAAATTGTGCAAACCACTTGCCTTTCCTGCTCAAAGGGGAAGCTAAATAAAAATAAACTTGTAACTAATTTGGTCCAAACATCCTCACTCGTTCTCCCCATCCTTGCCTTATGGCTGGCTTCCCAGACTGACGGTTCCCAGTGGTCTTACATGGCCACAGATGGCCCCGTAATGCTGAAGTAAAGAGTGCCACCGGGCCTCCATGGGGTGATGGCAAAGCACACGGGGATGCTTGGACCTCTGCACACCGAGAATCCACCTAGGCAGGGTCTAAGTGAGTCTGGGAGGGGTGGCTTTGTTATGAGCATCCAAGGGGAGGAAAGCATTTCTCTCCTCTTTATAACAGGACCCCACGCATCAGAGCAAGACCCCTTCATTTTTTAGCCCTGCTTGAGCTCAAGCCCCCAGCTTCCCAACTGGCTGCAACTGGCACTCACTGTAGGGGTTCTCCTCGTGGGTCCCGCTGATCCGGCCGTCGGGGGGCACCTGGAGGTGAAAGCCGATGCCCACGTTGCAGTAGAGCCTCCGCTGCCGCTTGATCCCCACCAAATAGCCACTTTCCCAGTTCACCCCGGCAATCTCTCCAGCTAGCCCAGCTCGGGACCTGGACAGCAGGGTGCCCCAGCCCCTTGAGTCCAGCAGCGTGCTGTTGGCGCGGGTGCCCGCAGGTGAGGGCACCACCATGCCCACTAGGACGCCTAGGAAGATGAGAGCCTGCAGCGTGCCCTGAAGACGTCCTGCTCCCCGGGACATAGTGATGAACAGCCTCTGTCCCAGGGCCATCCACCTTGCCTCTCAGGCACGTGGTCAGAATTAATGGCCCTAAAAATACCGCCCTTCTTGTTTTTCTCCCCTCGGCATGGCGGCAGGGGCTTATTTTTGGAAGGCAGATGAAGGCTGCTGACATAAAACCAAAGCCGGCCTCGGACACTCGGGTCGGGAGCAGAGGGACCCAGGCTGAGCCGTGGCTGGTAGGGACCATGGCTTGGGGACGTTGTCCAGTTCGCCCGCTAACTCCGTCCCCAGTTGATTATATTTGATTTGACCTATCTTTATAGTTCAGCAGCCCGGCCCTCCCCTCCACCCATCATCACCCTGACGTCAGCTGGCCCAGCTCACTTATCCAGGGCTGTAACATTAACCTGCTCCTGAGCTGGCTGCCTCCCCAGACCCCCATCACCCTCCCCATGCCCCAGGGATTCTGGGAGCCACTGTCATTCCAACTATGAGGCAGGAATGAAGTGAGCAGGGAGCATCTCTGAGGGAGGGAGGAATTGGCTGGGGGCCCAGAGAAGGAGGGAGGCGAGAGGCTGCCCAGGACCCAAATTGGGCAGAAGTTCTTGGCCTGGTAGTGCTGGCTTCCTTATATAGAGGGCAAAGGGTAAAGACAGGGACAGGGGAAGGCTGGGTGGCAGGTGACGACCAGGGCCCACGAGTTACTCTAGAGACCTTTTCATGGAAAGGGCTCATGGTTATAGCAAGAGAGGCTCAGGGGGCACTGAAAGTTTGAACCCTTTTAGCAGGAGTGGACAGAGGTGGGGCAGTGGAAGGTCGGGGTAACCAAGGAGCATTAGGGTGATAGAAGGAGGGAGGCTAGGTTCTGGCTTCTGCTCATTGTCCCAGCCATGGCATTCACCCAGCCAATGGAGTGGAAGTTGTCTCTGGCCCTTGACATAGCTCACTGGCCATTTTCCTACCTGGGCTCATCCTTGGCATCTGATTGATATTATTCTCATTTTACAGACAAGAAAAATCAAGCACAAAGAGCTTAAATAACACCTGAGCTACCACAGCTGATAAGTGGCAAAGCCAGAACACTAAGTTGGCCTGAGTCGAAAGCCTATGGTTTTAAGCTCCATATGATCATCTGTAGTAGAAATTAGATTTCCAGGCTGGCCCCCAGAGACTGCTGAACTCATTATATGCCAAGAGCACATCATGGGATTATTTCAATAGCATAAAATGATTCATCCATCTACACAGGCTGGAGGCTGCAGGCAGCTTGGAGAGAGCTCCCAGGATGAGTCTCACTGCTCAGAGGCTCTTCTGAGACACCACTGCCTCCTCTCTGATTCCAAGTCTTATGCCCTGGCTTGGGTCTCAGCCTCCAGTCTGTAGCTTCTACTTGCCTTCTACCTCTCTGCCTAGTGCATTCAGTGTGATGCTTTGGTTTGAATTCCTGCCAAGCCACACGTTTCAGTTTTGCCTTTGACGTGTTCTCTCAGGTCTCTTGGAGCCCAGACCCCTTCTGCCATTACTTTCAGCTGGTAAACTGAGTGGAGAGCAGGGAGGGATATATGTGCCCCTGCTTAGTGTCACTCTCATTATTGGGACCCCCAGCTTCTGGCTGTCTTTCCCCTCTCTGTCACATTCATTGCCTTATTCCAACCTTATCACCAGCACCACTATTTTCCAATATAAGGAAAGACTGGCACCTTGTGGGCACAAACCGAGTCTATTATGCAGGCCTTTGTTGGGAAAATGGTAAATAAATGAATAAATAAATAAACAGAAAGCAAGCAAGCATCTCTGTGTAGAGTAGGAGAGTCGTGAATCGTGCAAATTCAAAATTGTCCAAAAAAACCCCACCACGACCAAAACACTTCGCTTTAAATTCCCAGCTTGATTTCATATATTTCAGCTTTCATGACACAAGAGCAGTGGAGACACTATCAATGATGCTTACTTTGGACTTTTGTGTTAATCATGCTCACTGGACAGACCTAGGGAAGAGGCACCCCAGAAACGTGGTGCACTGTCAGGAGAAGTTAGCCTGAAATCAATGCTGGCCTTGGATAATTGGAGAGGTGCTTGTCAGCAGAGGTCAGAATCTCTGGAATTCTTCTTGGAATTCATCTACTTTGGTGCCTCCTCAGAGGAGAGATTACACTATAACAAAGTCCATGCTATATATTAATAAAAATGTTAAATCTCTTTAGATTCACCTCATCCCATATTCGTCTCTGTGCAGGGATTGGTTGGTGTCATAAAGCAACATGCTTTGAAATGGAGGACACCTGGATTTGAATTTTAACTCTACTACTTATTAGCTGTGTGACCTTGGGAAAGTATTGAACTTCTTTGAGCCTCAGTTTTTTCCCCTGTGAAATGAGATCATTACTTCATAGGGTTGTTGTAGGGAGTGGTAATAATATATGGAAAGGTCCTGGTGCAAAGCCCAATGTAGCTCTTGCAGTCTTTTCTCGGAGACATGTTGAAAATCTCTTACCCAATTAAAGAAGGACAAGCCCAAAGTGAGAAGGACCCTCTCTCATCTCAAGGGGTGAGAGAGATACATGAGCTTCTAGTTCTTAACTGCCAGCCACCAGAGCATATGTTGTGATGGCTGTTAACATATGTAGAAGCAGGCAGTCCAGATTCCTAAAATATTCTGAAAACCAGTAATAGCCTTGGTATCGTCCCCTGTTAAATATAAAACTTAAGTAATTCATTCTATTAAAAAGCCTGGGTCTTATTTTTATCAGGTGATGTGATGAGGCCTTGTTATAAATGCTGTCCTTGTGCCTGTCTCTATAGCAACTCCACTGTGCTCATATATCCATATATTTTTCCTGAAGGCTAATTAAGTTGACAACTGCTAGGGCTTCTTGGTTTACCAGATTTGCACTTGACCCTTCTCTTGGGGCTTAGGGACCCCTATGGATGTGAAGTGATAAAGAAAAGAGTAACAGGTGGAGGAGGCCTCTCTGTGGACCCCTCTTTCAAATACTTGCCCAGCAGCCTTTGCGGCTGTCAATCACTTTCTCTGGATAAGCCAAGAGTTAGAGGAGTTGAGTGGGGGAAAAATGGTAATGTTTGTCTCCTTTCATGTCAGGTCCTTGTCCACGAGTTGGGGTGCCATCCAGGTTGGTCAGATTCTACCTGTGCAGTGGAACCACCTCTGTCACAGCCAGGCAGGTTGTCTTCTCTGACTCCTGTTTGTTACATAATAAAGGTCAAACACCTCTGGAATGACTATAATGGAGAGCACATCAAGCTCATGTAGATTGTGAAAAGTTGTGTTTACCTGTACTTTTCACATTTGACTTTGAAAAAGATTTGCCTTTTTTCTATAGAAAACTAAGTAAAATACAACAAAATTATAAAGTAGAGGATAAAATAGCTTTTGTGTTTAGTGTCTTTCTTCTGTCCAGATTTTTCTTTGCGTCCTGGCACAGAAGCTTGGCTGCCCTTCTTTGTCTCTCCATTGCTCTTGCTTAGACAGGCGTCTGTGTATCTACCCAGGTGTTTAGTGGCAGAGTTTGCCCAGAGGACTTGGTAGGTAGGAGATGGGTGTATGCAGAGGAGTGGGACTAAGAAGAACTTCCAGAGCTGAGCAAAGAGGGGCATTTAGGACTCACAAAACTCTCTACAAGTGGGAAGACTCCAGAGAAAAAGATTCTCCTGGAACAAATGTCTCCAAGGAGGAGTCAGGTGTTATCTTGCTAGCTGGTCCCTGGAGGAATTCATACTTTACACTTTCCTAGTGAAACTCAACTTTCCCCATGTGTCACGCATATCAGTGGGAACCCATTAGCAATCAACCCAAATTTCCCTAGTGTTTGCCTTTACCAGCTCATGTGGAATCACCCCACTCTAAATTACCCCCAAGTTATTTCTGGAGTTCTGGAGCATGTCTCACATGTGTTAGTGAACAAGTGACTGATCCTGCCAGGACCACTGCAGTGCATCTACGCGGACCACCCTGTCTGCCATCCTCTACCGTCTCATGGGTGAGCTGATGCATACAGAAGTCCTCCCTATCCGCAGTTTCACTTTCAGCGCTTTCAGGTAATCCGTGGTCAGCTGCAGTCCAAATATATTAATGAAAATTTTAGAAATAAATAATTTGTAAGTTTTAAATTGCTCGTCGTTCTGAATAGGGTGGTGAAATCTCATGCCATCCCACTCCATCCCGCCTGGGACATGAATCGTGTCTCTGTCCAGGGAATCCACACTGTCGACGCTTCTCACCCCTTAGTGGCTTAGTAGCCATTTTGGTGATCAGATTGATTGCTGTGGTATCACAGCGCTTGTGCTCAAGTAATCTTTACTTTACTTAATTATGGCCTGAAAGTGCAAGAATGGTGATGCTGGCCAAAGAGAAGCTGTAAAGTGCTTCCTTTAAGCGAAAAGTGCTCAATTTAATTAAGAAAGAAAAAAAGTTTATGCTGAGGTTGTTAAGATCTATGGGAAACACAAATCTATCTGTGAAACTGTGAAGAAGGAAAAAGAAATGTGCTAGTTTTGCTGTCACAACTCAGACTACAAAAGGTACCATCACAGTGCATTATAAATACTTACTTAGGATGGAAAAAGCATAAAAGTTGCAGATGGAAGACATAATCAAGAAACATGTTCTGATTAATGGCAGCATGTTGGGCCAGCAAGTGCTGAGTGAACCTGTGCAAGACTTCAGCGAGGGCTCCCCTGAAGCGAGTGACATCAAGCTGTTTACTGCAAGTAGGGATGGTTACACAGACTCAGAAATAGGTTTGGACTGAAAAAATGTAAAAATTACTGAGAGGCGGCAACTGCCAATAAAAAAGGTGGAGTTGAAGTGAATTAGGGTTCGGTACTATCTGTGGTTTCAGGCATCCACTGGGGTCTTGGAATGTATCCCCATGGATAAAGGGGAACTACTCCATTACATTTCTCATGACAGTTTAGGACCTGAATACCTCGAGGAGCCAAAGCTCCATATGTTCTGTTTCAAAGCAAGGATGAATACCTTACTCCCCTTCCTCACAGTGATGCTTGTTAAAAGAATGTCTGACCCATTACTTTTTGTGCCCTGGTGATTTACCCATTTGGATCTTATTTCAGACTTTGCCTGCAGACGACTAAATCTTTGTTATGGGTCTAGGTCAACAGGTTGAATTCCCTTTTCCTTCAGTATGGATTCTTTTGCAGGAGCTCCTTGAGACACTCTCAGGCAAGTAGACTTCCACTTGGGCCAGCCCATCAGTTGTCTAGAATTGCCTGAATCCCAGCATGAGTTCAGACCGAAGACCCTGCCCCACTCCCAGCAGTCATTCCACTGGGGAGGAAGGCTGGTGCTGGACAATCACTGTGGTCTGGGTATCCAGGGATTTGCAGAATCTGCTGGGAAGAGGCCATATTCTCCTCTCCACCCCAGAAATCATCTTCTTGGTTTAAAGCTCCATGTGATCTATTCCTTCAATCTGAACCCCTATCTTGCTGTCTCAGTGTGAATTACTGTCTTCCAGCTCTGTCTTCTCTCTTTGTCTCACTCATGCTCTCTTCTCCCCGCTCTCTCCTGTTCCTCCCCTTACTGTTCTCCAGCCATCCAGACAAGCCTAGAGGGTTAGTTGGTTGCCAAGGAGGCAGCACCTCAGGGTTGGCTGACCACTATGGCCACACATCTCAGCTGAATTTGCAAAGGGCCAGAGGAGTCAGATAACCTTCTGGAGTCTCAGAACATAAGAGACATTGGCTCTGATCAGAGTTTTGCAGTTTCTCAGATTTGCCTTTCATGATCATCATCTAATAATACCTACTGCGTGCTGAGGCAGTCATGCACCCTGCCAACCACCGTGCAGAGTTATGTAAAAGACTCAGTCCTAATGGCAGGCTCCCCAGTGTGGCATGACAGGCCCTCCCTGTCCTAACCTTTGCCAGCCTCCCCAGCCTCTCCCTCTCTGGGAATTTTTGCTGCAGCAACCTCACACAGTCTGTCCTTCTCAGGCATACCTTGTGCTGCTTCTGCCTTCACGTCTTTGCTTTAACTCTCCTCTCTTTGCCTGGTGAATTGATTCCCATCTTTGAAGACTCAGCTTAAATGTCACCTCCGGAAGCAATCTCTGTCAACCTTCCACCTGTCTCTAGGCTGGATCTGGTGTCCCTATCTCCCCTCCTTGCCTTATTTCATTAAAGCGTTGCATGTATCTCCATCACTACCCTTACCAGGTTATAGTAATTGATTATGGTATCATTCTATCAGGAAAATCCCTGAGGCAGCAATGGTGTCTCATTCATTTCTGTATGTTCAAACCTAGCACAGTGCCTGCCACAAAATAAAGCTTATGAAATGTTTGAATAAATGTTGAATTAAAGGTTTTGAATGTATGGATTTCAGTAGATGAGTGATTCTCAAACAAGACCCAGGCCCTCTGTTAAGAGGTGATTAGAATTTTGGTGGGGCTAGAGCACATTAATTTGAAAATAAAAATCCACTTTCAGTATTATAATTTGCATTTTTTAATTAAAAACATAGGTATATTGGCAACTTCTGCTTTCACCATGTTGGAGAGACTTGTACTAGATTTGTGCTCCTGAAACAGACAGCAAAACTGGACAAATATATAAAACAATTGTTTTTAGATATTGGGTAAGAGGATTATGATCCCTGAGAGGAAGGAAACAAATGCAATGGACCCTATGATCCTGGATTCTTTCTTCCTGGATGCATTTTCCAGAATACAGAGCAGGAAAGCAGAACCCAAACAGAGTCCAGAGGTCACAGTGAGTTAAGGATACAGAGATCAAAGTTTGGGGAGGCAAAGGCAGTCAGAATTTGTAGAGTAGAGTACCAAAGAAGAGAGAACATGCAAAGAAAGGGTTCCAAAGATCTGTATATGTTTGTCCTTAGCCTGTTTGTGGATATTAAACCACCTTAGTACAGGGTGAAACTCCATGAGACCAGGAATAATGCTACCAGGGAGTTGCAGGTTGAACAATTCCCAGAAGTTCATACAGGGAAGTTTGTGTTAAGACTGGTCAGAGTGGAGAGGACTAGATTTTGTCAGTACAAGACAATTAGTAGAGACCCCAGAAAAGTTACACTCTAGTAATAGCAATACAGAGGCTCCAGAGTAAAGCTCTGGCCCCTCTCCCCTCCCAAAAAAGTGCAAGAATTTTAAGACTTCCACTTCTGGTTGAAACAAGAAACTGGAAAATATATATCAAACAAGTGTTTAAGACATTAGACATCAGTCAACAAAAGACAGTGATCCCTGAGAAATGAAAAATTAACAAGGTAAATCCTACAACTGCACCAGCTTCCTGTCTAAAGAGAGTTTTCAGTTTTTGCACAGGAAGGAGAAACCTAGGTGGAGGCTGGTCAACACCTTGCATTGAGTATGAAGCTGACAGAGGGAGACCAAGGCAGTTTTCAGGCCAGAGTAGAGAGAGTTGCACTGAGAGAGAACTCAGAGATGTGCAGAAAGACACTTCTCTGAATGGTTAGCAGAGTGCTGATCAGCACAATGTGTAAGCTACCTGAGGCTAGAGAGAGAGGTATCCAAAACAATTAGAGAGCTAGTACTCATGTAGGACTGGAAACAGTGCCTGTTCCCACCACACATACTGAGAAATATAATTCGTAGACATTGGTTTGACTATCAGAAAGGTCTTGCCTTAAAAATAGGGCATAATTCATAAAAGAAGGGGAAGAACAAGAATTTAGTCCCACTTCAAGGCCTATGTTCTTTTCACTGTCTACACTCCCATTTATCACACCTAAGAGCTTTAAAGAAATTCAGAAACAAATTTAGGAAATTGCCTGCCGAAGTGTATTATCCTGTGTAACTTCCATCCCCTAGAATGGATCCTGAGATTTGTTTTTTGAGATTCCAGGCGCAATGAGAGAAGAACTGGAGCCTGTGAGAGGACACGTTTCTGTTTTGTGATCTTGCAGCATTGCAGCAAAATGTGGACTGTCTGTGGCACAGCGCCAGGGAATTAATCAGCCTGTTTGTATCATGGATTTTGTTCCAAAAAGCCACTATGATGCCCAGCCAAAAAAAAAAAAAAAAAAAAAAAAAGGCCTGACATTATAAAAAATAAATTTAGGTAAATATCACTTGTAAATAAAATAGAATTGATTGTGAAAAAAAAATAGGGCATAATTATCCTCAGACCAAATGCTGGTTTGGTCCCACCTAACTGATATTGAAAGGAAAACCCAAAAGATCAATCTCTTTTCAAGTAACTTAAAGTCACTGCAGGTAAAAGCTCAAGAATATTCAGAAAAATACAAAAATATCCAGATTGCAACAGGGCAAAATTCAAATGTCTGGATACAATAAAAAATTACTAGTAATACAAAGAAGAAGGAAAATATGAGTCATAATAAGGTGAAAAAATTAAAAAGCAGAAACTAATCCAGAACTGACATGGATGGTAGACTCATCAAAGACATTAAAACAGTTATTATAATTGTATTTTATATCTTCAAAAAGCTATAGGAGATATCAGTCCTGTTAAGTAGAGAAATAGATGATATTTAAACTTCTAGAGATGAAAGATGCACTGCCTGAAATGAAAAATATGCTGGATGGGATTAATGACAGATTAGACATTGAAAAATAAAAGATTAATAAAGTTGAAGACATAAAAGTGGAAACTATCCAAAATGAATCACAGGGAGAGAAAATAATTTAAAAAACAAACAGAATCATCCAAGCAACCTAATATAGGTGTAATTGGATTCTTTGATGGAAGAGAAGGAACAGAAAAAAAATCTTTGAGAAAATAATGGCTGAAATTTTTCCAAATTTGAGGAAAACTATGAAGTTCACAAATCCAAGAAGCTCAATAAGTCCAAATATAAAGAAAACTACAAGGAAATCCTAATCAAATAAATGGAAAACAATGTCAAACAGAAAATCTTAAAAGAAGCCAAAGAAATGCCCGTTGGGTACTGGAAAGATCATGGAGAACACTTTGTAAAGTATATGATTGGCTAGCCGCTATGCTGTACAACGGAAATTAATACAAAATAACATTGAATGTGAACTGTTAATTTAAAAATATTGTTAAATTAAAAAATTAAAAAATTGAAGACCACAACAAGAAAAACAAAAAAGCAGCCAAAGACAGGGGCGAGGGACATATATTATACAAAGAAACAAAGGTAAGAATGAGAGCAGATTTTGTTTTTAGAAATATATTGCAAATGAGAGGACAGTGAACTAAAATTGTTAAAATACTGAAAGAAAGCACTATCGATATAGAATTCTATATAATCAGTAGAATATATTTTTTAGACAAAAAGACAAAATAATATCATTTTCAGTCAACAAAAGCTGAAAGAATTTATCACTAACAGACCCACACTATAAGAAATGTTAAAGTAAGTCTTTTGGGGAGAAGAAAAATGATATCATTTAGAAGTATAAATCTACCTAAAGAAATGAAGAGCACCAGAAGTGGTAAATATTTTGGTAAATATATAATATTATTTACATATTTAAATTTCTTTAAAAGGTAATTGACTGATTAAACACAGTAACAATGTATTATAGAGTTTATAACAATATATGTAGAAATAAAATGTATGACAATGATAGCATAAAATCTAGGAGGAGGGAAATTTTCCAAAGTTCTGACACTATACATAAAGTACTATAGTATCACTGGAAGGTAGAATATGTTAAATTAAAAATGTACCATGTAAACTCTAAAGGAATCACTTAAAAAAATAAAAAAGTTATACCTAACAAGCTAACAAATGAGTTAAATGGGATCCTAAAAAACACTCAGCCCAAAGGAAAGCAGAAAAAGGGAAAAATTCAGCAAAGCAAACAAACAGCAAGATGCTAGATTTAAACCTGTTTAATGTGATTATTAAGTGTGAATATTCTAAATATGTCTATTAGCAGATAGAGCTTGTCATATTGGATTAAAAAGCATGACTTAAGGTATACTGCCTGGAAGAAAACCACTGTAAATATATATTTACAAGTATAATAAAAATAAATCAAAATAAACCTAGAATGTCTATATCAATACCAGAAAAAAATAAATTTCAGATCAAGGAATAAACAACAAAAAGTTTATTTAATAATGGAAAAGGGCAAGCTAATTAGGAAGATATAACAATCATAATTAATTATGCACTTGAAATTAGAATTTCACAAAACATGAAGCAAAAATTGATATAACTACAAATAAAAATAGGCATCTATTATTATGGTCATAGATTTCAATACTCTCTCTCTCAACAATTATAGAACAAGTAGGCTGAAAATCAATAAGGCTAGAGAAGATCTGAACAATGCTCTCAATCAACCTGAGCTAGCTGACATTTATAAAACCCTCCATCTAAAAATAGCAGAATACCCATTATTTCAATGACACATATACCAAGATGGATTATATTATGGGCCAGAAAAGAAATCTTGATAGGATTTGGGTGATATAAATTATATTCTCTTTCCTTGAGTGGAATCTAGTAGTGCGTTTCTAAGTCTTCCACATCTGGTGGCTTTATGGACTTGACTATCTTTTTTAGTCTCTGGCCTGCTCTTATACATGAACGTGCTCAGCACAGCTTTCCTCCTGAGGGTTGTCTTTCCTGCATGCCACCCAAATGGAATTTGAGCTTTAGTTACTGGATGCTTGGCAAATGAGACAGAAGTCATGGGGGTACTGGTGTTAGTTTTGTTCCAATTAGGATGTGAAAGTATGCAGAAGAGCAGTGTTCCTCCAACTTCCATTCTTTTAAGCTACCTAATACTTAGGGAATCAAGAAGCTACTGCAGGAGACTCAGATTTGTAAGGATCCAATTTTCAGAACAATTTATAGCACACTTATCTGGAATGCCCTGTATTCTTCTCTTCAAAGTCTCTTCTGGAGCTTGTATAGATTGACTAAGATAGTCCAACATGCTCTTCTTAGTGCCAGGTGGTTTGGAAGACAAGGAAGATGTTTTTCCTCTGTCTTTGGTCAAAGGTAGGTCCAGACTCCAACACCTTTTGTTGTAAGGCCACTCTTAATTTTTGCACTCTGTGTTTTGCCATTGTGATGGAAAAAAAAAAAGTATGTTCTTTGCCCACCATGTAATTAGAAATCAATAACAGAAAATATATGGAAAATCCCCAAATGTTTGAAAACTAAATAACCAAATAATCCATGTGTAGAAGAGTAAATCCAAAGGAAAATTAAAAAGTGCTTTAGACTGAAAGATAATCTGAAGGGCCCACTAGCAAAACAAAAACAAAAACAAAAGCAAAAAAGAGAGAGAGAGAACAAAATTGAAGAACTTCTTGATTTTAAGACTTACCATCCTCCTCCATTGCCCAAGATGCCAAAAAGAAAGGCTAAGGGGAAGAAGGTGGCACTGGCCCCTGATGTTATGAAGAAGCAGGAGGCCAAGACAGTGGTAAATTCTATTTGAGAAAAGGCCCAATAACTTTGGCATTGGACAGGACATACAGCTCAAAGGGACCTCCCCCACCTTGTCAAATGGCCCTGCTACATTCAATTATAGTGGCAAAGGACTATTCTCTACAAGCATCTGTAAGTGTCTCCTGCCATTAACCAGTTCACCCAGGTCTTGGACCACTGAACAGCTAGCTACTCAGTTGCATAAGCTGGCCCACAAGGATGGACCAGAGACAAAGCAAGAGAAGAAGCAAAGAGTGTTGGTCCAGGCTGAGAAAAGAGCTGCTGGAAGAGGATATGTTCCCACCAAGAGGCCACCTGTTCTTCAAGCAAAAGTTAACACTGTCATCAGCATGGTGGAAACAAGAAGGCCCAGCTAGCAGTGATTACACACAATGTGGATCCCATCGAGCTGGTCATCTTCCTGCCTGCCCTGTGCTGTATGATGGGGATTCCCTACTACATTATCAAAGGGAAGGCTGGGCTGGAGCATCTAGTCCATAGAAAGACCTGCACCACCATATCCTTCACACAGGATTAATTCAGAAGACAAAGGAGTTCTGACTAAGCTGGTGGAAGCTAATCCAAACCAATTACAATGACAGATGTGATGAGATCAGCTGCCACTGAGGAGGCAAAACCCTGGATCTAAAGTCGGAGGCTAGTTTGCCAGGTTGGAGAAGACCAAAGCTAAAGAACTGGCCACCACACTGGGCCAAGTGTACAATGTTCTCTCTACATAAAAGTAATAAAAATCCCCTTTAAAAATAAAATAAAACTTAACATCTTGATTATAAGATTATCTTTTCAGTAAGCTTTTTTGAGATATTTTGCATAAAGATAGAAATATAGATGAATAGAATAGAATAGAATTGAGTATCTAGATAAATTCATGCATTTATGGCCAGTTGATTTTTGAGAAAGGCGCTGAAGAAATTCAATGGGGAAAAGGATTGTCTTTCAACAAATGGTTCTGAGACAATTTGATGTCCATATATAAGTACATGGATTTAGACTTTTACCTCACATTCATGCACAAAAATTAACTTTTAAAAAAATGATTAACTGAACTATATTAAAATTAAAATTATGCTTCAAAAGACATCATTAAGAAAGTAAAAGGAGCCACAGACTGAGAGAAAATATTTACAAATCATACCTCTGCTAAAGAACTTACACCCAGAATATATAAAGAACTCTTACAAAGTTAAAACAAATAACCAAATAAGAATACAAAAAAACACAATTTAAAAAACAAGCACAACTTTTTTTAAATTATATTTTACTGATTATGTTATTACAGTTGTCTCCTTTGCCTCCCTCCACCTGGCACCCCACACTCCTTCAGGCAATACCCACACCTTTGTTCATATCCATGGGTCATACATATATGTTCTTTGGCCGCTCCATTTCCTATACAGTACTTTACATTCCCATGGCTATTCTGTAACTACCAATTTGTACTTTTTATCCTCTCATTTCTTTACCTATTCCCCCATACCATGTTCCCACATGGCAACCGTCAAAATTGTCTCTGTATCCATGATTCTATCTCTGCTCACCTTGTTTGCTTAGTTTGTTTTTTAGAGTTGTTGGTAGATATGTATTTTTTTGTCATTTTATTGTTCATGGTTTTGATCTTCTTTTTCTTAAGTCCTTTTAATATTTCATGTAATAATGGTTTGGTGATGATGAACTCTTTCATTTTTGCTTGTCTTGGAAACTCTTTATCTGCCCTTCAATTCTAAATGACAGCTTTGCTGGGTAGAGCAATCTTGTCTGTAGGTCTGTGTTTTTCACGACTTTGAATATTTCTTGCCAATCCCTTCTAGCCTGCAAAGTTTCTTTTGAGGAAACAGCTGATAGTTTTATGGTAACTCCTCTATAAGTAACTAACTGCTTTTCTCTTGCTGTTTTTAAGATTCTCTCGTTATCTTTCACCTATGGCATTTTAATTATGATGTGCCTTGGAGTGTGCCTCTTTGCATCCATCTTGTTTGGGACTCTCTGTGCTTCCTGGATTTGCATGTCTATCTCCTTTACCAAATTAGGGAAATTTCTTTCATTATTTTTTTCATATAGATTTTCAATTTCTTGCTCTTTCTCTTCTCCTTGTGACACCCCTATGATGCAAATGTTGGAATGGTTGATGTTGTCCCTGGGGCTCCTTACACTATCCTTGTTTTGGGGGATTCTTTTTTTCTTCTTGTTGTTTTGATTGGTTGTTTTTTGCTTCCTTATGTTCCATATCATAGATTTGATTCTCAGCTTCATCCACTCTACTGGTGTTTCCCTGTAAATTGTTCTTTATTTCAATTAGTGTATCCTTCATTTCTGACTGGATCTTTTTTATGTTGTTGAGGTCTTCACTGAGTTCCTTGAGCATTTTTATAACGGTGTTTTGAACTGTGCATCTGATAGATTGCTTATCGATTTTGTTTAGCTCTTTTTCTGGAGTTTTGATCTGTTCTTTCATTTGGGCCATGTTTCTTTGTCTCCTCATTTTGGCAGCCTTCCTGTGTTTGTTATATGTATTAGGTAGAGGTGCTAGGACTCTCTGTCTTGGTAGCTTGGCCTAATGTAGCACATTCAGTAGCACAGCCTCCCCTACACCCAAACTGGGTATTTGAGGTACTCCTTTCATGTGGGTTGAGTACACCCTTCTCTTGTAATTGAGCCTTGATTGCTGTTGGCAGGTGAATGGGAGGGATCTACTCAGGCCAGTCAGCTGCAAGGACTGGCTGTTGCCACTGATCACCAAACTCTACCCTCTGTGGAGGATCAGCTCTGCAGATGTAGGGTGGTGGGGTTCTGATGTGGTCTTTAGCTGTTCACTGGGTGTGCAGGCTCTGGGGTTTCCTAGGTTGTTGGGAAATGCCCTGTCTGGTTTCAGGAACTGTAGCTCTGCCAACAGGCAAGAGCGCCCCAAGGCTGGAGCTAAGCAAGGAGGCCTTGGGAAAATAAGACACTGAGGAGACAAAACCTGTCCTTCACATCACCCTGCTTGGCCCCGGAGGATGGTTGGTTAGTCAATGACAAGCGAGACCCCTTGATGGCAGGGGTAACCTAAGACAGGCACAGTTGCATAGAGGCATCAGGGAAGGACTTGGGGAACATGGAGGAAGGACAAAAGACCCTCACTCCTTGGCTTTGATATGGCCACAGTCCTCATTCTATCCAAAAGAAGTCTCCTTATCTTTTAGTTGCTCTGATCTGCCCACCTGGCTCTGGCTTGAAACAATAACTAGAGACAGTCCTAAGCTGGACTGGGCAGTTCCCTGGGGGAAATCAGGCCTAGAAGTAAATTTCTTGAAGCATGCTTTGTTTTTCCCTCAAAAGCTATGATAACTGGCTCATGCTGGGAAGGAAATTTACATTATTCACAGACCCTGACCCTAAACTATTTGCTGCTCTTATGTTTACTCATCTCATCTCAGACCCATATAAATTGGTGTGTTCCTTCCATTTGTTTTCTTCAAAACATCATCTATTCTCTGTAAACATTATCACCTGTACATTCCTACTACCTAGCCCCCACAGATAACCCTTTCAATAAAAGCTGTTGGACACAGGGGCTTGGGGCATTCTTCACTAGAGGGAATCACCACCCCCTTTCCCTGGCAGACGAAGAAAATGTCTGGAACAGCTTGTTTTTATTTCCCCATCTGTGACAACCCAGGGTGGCTCTGTGAGACAGGGTTTGACTTCTCCCTCAAGACATATTACCAAAGAAGTTAGGAATAGCAAATAAACAAATGAAAACATGCTCAAGCCCTGACTGGTATGGCTCAGTGTGTTGGGCATCCTCATGCAAACTGAAAACTCACCAGTTCATTTCCTGGTCAGGGTACATGCCTGAGTTGTGGACACTGATTGCTGGTCAGGGGCATGCAGGAGGCAACCAATCAATGTTTCTCTCACACATCAATGTTTCTCTTCTTCTCTCTTCCTCCCTTCCCTTCTCTCAAAAAATAAATAAATAAAATCTTTTAAAAAAATGCTCAAGATTATTAGTCATTAGAAAAATGCAAATTAAAACTACAGTGAGACTCTCATTCACATCCACAAGGATAACACTATAATAAAAAGGACAAACAATAATGAGAGTTTGTGAGATTATGGAGAAACTGGAACCCTCATTGGGATACTGTCATTTAAAATAAGATATATATATTTGGTCTTTGTCCTGTTTCCAGCACAGAGTTCCTAAAGCCTTTTGAATTTCCTATGTGATGAGAGCAGCAAAGATCTTTGTTATGTGCATGAGGTGAGTTATGAACCCAACCAAGGGATGGAGGCCAGTTATCAGGACAGCCAACCATGTGATAACCATATGATCTCTGAGGAGTGGAAAGGGGCTCGTGATTGCATTCAAACATCAATGACCAATGATTTAATCAATCATAACTAGGAAATGAAGACTCTGTAAAAACCAAAGGAGCTTCCGAGTCAGCGAATACTTGGAGAGTTGGTGAGAGCGGCTTGTCTGGGGTGGGCATGGAAGCCCTATGCCCTTCCCCCAATCTTGCCCTGTGTATCTCTTCCACCTGTCTATTCCTGAGTTACGTCCTTTTATAATGAACCAGTAATCTAATAAATGAAAGATTTCTTAGAGTTCTGCGAGTCACTCTAGCAAATTAATTGGAACCTCTGATTTGTAACCATTCAGTTAGAAGCCCTGGTGAGAACCTAGGCTTGTTATTTGTGACTGAAGTGTGTGTGGTCTTGGGGAAGTTGGGTGGACAGTCTTGCAGGATGTAACCTGTGGGATCTGACCTTACCTTTAATTAGATAGTGTCAGAGTTGAGTTGAATTGTAGGACAGCCAGCTGGTGCCTGAGAATTGCTTGGTGGTGTGGGGAAACTAGGCCTTTCCATACATTGGAATTGGTAAACAGAAGTTAGACTCATACACTGCTGGTGGAACGTAAAATAATGCAACCTTAAAAAAAAAGTTTGGCAGATCCTCAACAAGTTAAACATAAAGAAAAATGAAAACATATGTCCATACAAACACCTGTATATAAATGAATGTTCGTAGCAGTGTCATTCATAGTAACCCCAAAGTAGGAATAATCAAATATCCATCAAATATCCATGGTGAATGCATAAACAAAATTTTGTCTATTCTTACAATGGAATGCTATTTGTCACTAGTATTACAAAGAGGTAACAAAACACTGATACAGGCTTCAAGATAGAATCTCTGAAACATGCTTAATAAAAGAAACCAGACAGAGAAGATCACATATTATACAATTCTATTTTCCTGAAGTGTCTCTAAAAGGCAAATCTGTAGAGATAGAAACTTTATTAGTTTTTGTTTTGGTTGTGGGGTGGGAAAGGGAAGTTACGGCAAATGTATATGAGAAATTTGGGGAGATGATAGAAATTTCTAAAATTGAATTGTGATGGTTGCACAATTCCATAAGTTACTAACATTCTTTGAATTTTAAACTTATGAGTAAATTTTATGGTATGCAATTATGTCAGAGCAACTGTTAAAAAACAGGAGTACTTTTCATAGAAATTAATGATTTGCCTCTAAAATTTATAGAAAATTTAAAGTTCCTAGCATAGCCAAATTTTTTTGAAAGAAAAGAATGAAACTGGAAACTTACAGTATTTAATTTTAAGACTTGTATAAAGCTGCAGAAATCAAAAAGATGTGGTATTGGTATAAAACAGATATACAGATTAATGGAGCTGAATAGAGACAAGAAAAGATTCACACGTATATAAAAAATGGATTTCAGCAAAGATGCCACGGCAATCCAACAAATGGTGCTGGAATAATCCATGGGTGTGGTAGGCAGACAACTTACACATACCTTATGATTCCATGTTTTAAAGATAATGCTAGAATAGACAAAAATAATAATTATAAGATCAGAAAGCAGATTAATAGTGCCCTGAGCCAGGAGTGATAGAGACTGACTGCAATGGACCATGAGGGGACATTCTGAGATGATACAAATATTCTTTGTCCTGACTGTGGTAGTAGAGGCTGCACGTTTTTCAAAACTTAGGGACCAATATAATTAAAATATTACCTTTTATTCCATGAGAATTATGTTTCAAGAAAGTTGATTAAAATATGACTTTGAAATTTCAAATAACAAAAGAAAAGCCATCAACTATTGATTCTTACTGAATAAGAGTACTGACCAAGGGATATTGGAGAAATACAGGTTAGACTGTGCCTGAGGTCACAGTATGTCCCTTATTCTATGACTTTATGAAATAGGTTGAAAGGTCAACTAAGGAGGTTTAAGTTTGATCTCAAGAAGGAATTCTAAGCTGTAAATGGAAGAATAATTGATTTTGGAGTTAGAAGGGAAATTAGTGGTCATCTTAGGCAACTTTTACACTCTGTAGGAATCCCCATTATAGAACCTTCTATGGTTTATCACAGAGACTCTGCTTGCAGACACCACCCTGCAAAGCAAATCCATTTTTGGACTATTCCATTCCTTGAAAACATTCTCGTTAGCATTGAATTGGACATTTCTCTCCTGGTACCTTTTATTTTGGGGTCACAATTTTGGATTTACTTTTATGAGCAAAAGTCATTTGGGAGAATGTACCTCTCCTGGAAGTCATTTTAAGGGCAGAAGAGATACCCACATACATGGTGGTCAGAGAGTGCTACAGAAAGTCCCTAATAAAAGACTACGCTGGTGCTTGTATAATTCATTCTACTCATCCAGGGTGCAGGGATTTCCTCTCAAATACCATGATCTCAACTTTTCACATTTCTTACAATTTTGCACTTTGAGCAAAAGGCTCTGTTGTTTATTTATGGTGCCTTGTAGTAAATGCAAATGTAGTATGTAGTAAATGTAGTGTGGTGCTTTGTATGGTGCCTATGTAGTAAATCTAAGCTAATTTACTACATAGAGTAGGAGAAAATCTTGGTGTACAGCTATGTTTCCTGCATTTTATAGCAGGAATGTAAACATCAGATGGGAGTGGGTCTTAGTAATCCATAAGATCCTGTAGTACTATGAAAGTTGTGAGGACACCATTCATACTATTAAATTCACAGTGTCACACACGTCCATATAGATGAAGTATCTGTGGCAAGTACTATTAGCTGTTGACCCAACAGATATGCCTTTTTATCTGCTTTGACATGCACCGGTGCAAGAATGTAACATGGGCTGCGTCAACAATCTTATGATCATTAAGGAAGAGTCAAGAAAACTGCAGAAGGTTGAAGAACATGATATTGTTGTGCTGCTGAGTTAACAAACCCTGAAATCTCCCACCTCTAGAGACTCTTTCATAATTGAAATAAATCCTAAAGCAACTTTAAGTTGGGTGTTGTGTTTTGGTCTCTTTTTCTAGACAGATGTATTGTAACTAATACAAATTCTTCACCCATCCTAACATGCAGATCCTAGACTGAGACTAAAGGTACAACTTTTACCTCTCTTACTTTTTAGGTGGTAGGTAGCTAACCTCTGGGATTGGTCCCATTAGTCCTTGCCTTCTGGTATTTAGATTTCTGGCTAGCCTCTTCCTGTATTGAATCAGGGCTGGTCACTGTGACCAGCAGACTATGGTAGATGTTATGGTGTATGACTTTCAATGCTTGGTCAGAGAAAGATTAAAGCTTCTATCTTGGCCTTTTGGTTTCCTTACCCTGGAGTAAGCTAGCAGCATGTTGTGAGGACACTCAAGCAGCCTCACAGAGCCCATATGGAGAAGAATTGAGGCTTCTCCCCATTATCCAGCACCAGTTTGGCAGACATATGAGTAGGCAGGTCCACCAGTCCCTGGTAGCTCTGCCTGACCTCTGATTTATCTTACGAGATCTGGCCACCTCCGCCAAAAGAAACTCCCCCAGGCTGATCTCAACCTTGAGCCAGAATACCTGACCAAGCCATTCTTGATTTTTGACCCACAGAAACTATGAAAGATAATAATTTTTTTTTGTTTCAAGTCAGTAAGTTTTGGGCTGATTTGATATACAGAAACAGATAACTAATAGAGAAAGAAAGTCCTTTTATATTAGGGCCCAAATACTACTCCTGAGTATTTGCTCACAATTGCTTTCCTTGCAAGTACTCAAAGTCCCACTTAATGATTTGATAAATTTCACCCACAAATGACTCAAATTGAGGTTTTTCTTCTCTTTGTACTCAGCCCATAAGTTCAGATGCTCCAAGTTGTCCCTGCTCTAAAAACAACTATTATTCATTCTTCACCTCTTTTTTTTTCCTTTGCTATTCTTTCTAAGTCTGTCTTTTAGTCTTTACTCTAAAAGCATCAAGATTTACAAAATCAGATCCTCATAGCATAAAATCACTCAGAGCAAGAGTCAGCAAACTACATCCCACTGGTCAAATCTGACCTTCTGCCTGTCTTTGTAAATAAAGTTTTATTGAAACACAGCTTTGTCCATTTTTTTACATATAGTCTGTGTCTACTTTTGCACTACAGAATTGAGTAGTTGTATCAGAAATTGTATGGCTCACAAAGCCTAAAACTTTACAGAAAGAGTTTGCAACCCCAGACTTAAGGTTCCTAATATCTATTTTGTTTGCCACTCTTTCAAGTGCTTCTGTGTTGCAAAACTTCGGGGAAGAACCAGTCACAACACATCTTCAGGAGGCAGCTCTCCCCTTCACAATCTAGGGAGTCTGTTATTCTCATGTCATTTCCTTCACCCCCTGTACTGTAAAGAGCAGTACATCCCAGCCAAGCCCATTTCAGTTTCTCTGCTTTGTTGGTGCTGAAGTTCTCCATCCACATGTGAAGTTGTAGGGTGGGAGAAAGTGTTTCTTTCTATTTTTCCATTCATTTTCCTTTCCTCCTCTTCTCGTCCCTTTCTTTCTCTCTGGTAATGATGTCTAAAATAGCAAAGCATTTTAATTCATTGAAAAAAAACACTCAAGAAGGTGGGAAAATTTTGTCTTGGAAACACACACACACACACACACACACACACACACACACACACACCACTGACCAGGCCAAGTGAGTTTGGCATGGAGATGTCATACCCTGGCCCATAATCACAGAGCACTTCTCAGCTCTGGCCCTTCACAGAGGAAGAGGAACAAGGGTAATTCCAGCTATTACAGTCTCCTGGGCACCAAATGAAACACTGCTGTAAATTGTATATAATCAGTGAGGAAGACTTTTATTTCTCCGTGGTTATGAATGGTACTCTTCCTTCCTCTTGTCTAGGAGGAAACTAACAGGTTTAGATCAGCCTGGGGGAGTTTCTTTTGGCGGAGATGACCAGAACTCTCTCTGGACCTAAGAGGGTCCTGGTCCTATATTCAGGACTTGTGTAAACAGAGATTCTTAGGTCTCTTTTTTTATATCAAATTTCCTTTCTTCCTATCATACAGTTTCTGTCCTTAGAACCAAGCACACCAACCATAAGGGAGTGGGAATTTTCAGATGCTTGAAAGGGATGGATACAGAACATAAATTCTTGGTTATCTTGTAACATTTGTGCAACCCTATCCACATAGCCTCTGCCCTCTGGAAGCTCATGGTTTTGTAGGTGAGACCAATTACTTTAGGAAAATGCTGAGCTACAAAGATCTGGGTTGTTTAGAAGCACAAGGGACAGGACTCATCAGATACTACATACATTTGTTTCTGTTCCTTCTAGGTTACTTTTAGCAATGAACCTTCCAGGAATGATTGGTGATGTTGCCCAGGTGGCGACAGCGGTAGTTGGAGACTGGAGTGTCCCTAACTATTTGCACATCTATACCGAGACTGTCCTTCAACACATTTTTCTCTCAGCCATACACAGTGTGGGATACCAAGAAAGTGAAGAGAGTGGTATACCCACTCTCACTGGGAACACGGTGTTCTGAAATAGAGACAAGGATTGCATATACAGAGCAATTAGAAAACCAGACAGAAGGAAATACATTTCTGGACTGTAGAGAACAGAGAAGAGAGTTCCCAAGTGGAGGAACATGTTTGAAAGTCAGGGAAGATGGAGCTAAGCCATGTCAGAATGGTGTGGGCAGGCAGGAGGGGAGGGGCTGGGCGGCTGGGCAGTGGTGCCCTCCATCCTATGGACCAACAGCCATTCAGTCCATCCTGACCTAATACTCTCCACCAGCCTTCCTTTCCTCTTCCCTTTGTGCTTTATGTTTTTATTTAGCATTTGACACTATTTTCTGCATTTCATTCTGAGTTTACCATCCATCTTTATCAGTTGATCTTTTTCACATATCATTTTATCAATTACTCTCTGCTACCATTTTTCTACCTTTATGAAGTTTTCATTACGTAATCCATTTATTTCTCAATCTTTTTTATTTCATATCTATCTATCCATCTATCCTCTATCTATTATTACTCAGTTACCTATTCCTCTATCCCTATATATCTTTATCTAGTTGATTTTATTTTACTCTCCTTTCTCCTTTATGTCTAAATGGTTATTTACCTTTTCTCTCACTCTTAATATCCCCTCTTCTTCATTCCCTCTACTCTTTTCCCCACCCTTATTTCCACCCAATAGGTCTCTTCCTTTTCAGGGCAGCACTTCTTCCTCCACCAACTATTTTTTTCCCTATCATTAATTAATGATAACAAGCAAAAGCAAACACTTATATAAGCACCTCTTATGTGCCAGGCAGTATTATAACTGTTTTATACATGTTCATTTAGCCCTCTCAACAACACTATGAGATAGTTGATTCTTATTACCCCATTTTGAGGAAACCTAGGTATAGAGAAGTTAAGTAACATGCCCAAGGTCCTACAGCTAATAGCGGAGCCAGGGCTCAATCCAAAACAGTCAGTCTCTGGTATTTATACTTTAACCTCTCCAGAAGGTCCATAGTATTTCAGCGTCTTTAAATGTAAGTCTGAGAATGCCAAGCTGGTGGTTAATGCAGTCTCCATATTCCAGAGGCTGCCACTAGGATGGGGCCAAATCCTAGGAGTTTTATGCAGAATAGAATGCTTAGGGGAGAAGAGGCTCTTCTGGTCTTTGGGCCTTTTAGAGCTGATATGCTCTCTGTGCCACACTTGGGTGCAGGAGTCCTTTTGGGGGATTGGGGCCCTGGAGTTCTGTGGCCTGGAGTCAAGCTCTTACCTCACTTTAAGTCTCTACTACTCTCAGGATCAGAGATCACTGGTTCTTCAAAGTTTTAGGGAATCTTCCTCCTTGTTCTGTTCTCTCAGCATCAGCTCCCATTGGCCCCAAAGCATCTCTTTTCTCCCCTCCCACATTAGCTCAGCATGAAGCTCAGAATTCCTAAAGCAGAAGTCAGAAAGTGTGGTTGTCCACAGGCAACTTGCTTTTAACCTAGCTCCCAAATCTGCTTATGCTAGGAACACAAATGTCTGCCACCTTCTTGGAATGAGGGAGGAAAAATACAAGGAGAAAAAGACACAATTACAAATCACCCTGCCACAAATCCCATTATCATGCATGAAGTGAGAAGACACAGACAGGAGGTGTTATGAAACCCTATTCCTGTCCAGGTCTTCAAGCCTCTGAGCCTCTGTGCTTGCCACCACATCCAGTTTCTTCCCACATAATCACTCTTGCTTTTGCAGCCGGGGTACTCTGCTTGAAATACTCTTTTATTCCATGAAATCTCTGTTCAGAAATATTCAAACACATACTGTCTGTCCTGGAGTTAGATCTCGGTGATGATTGCATAACTTTGAATCACTAAAAATCGCTACATTTTGAAATACTAAAAATCACTACATTTTGAATTTAAAAGGGCAGGTTTTATAGTATGTGAATTACAGAGCTCAGTTTAAAAACGAGGAAGGTATTTTCATCTCTCTCTTGAGATTAAACGCCCAGTCTTCAAGGTCTTCCACATATGATCCTTCTTTTCTCTCCAGCCTTATTTCTCACTATTCACTTCTCCACTCTTCAAACTCAGTTCTCCGCACCTCTGATCATGTCATTTCCTTTGACTGAAATCCTTTTCTCTTTGCATTCACTAATCTCTCTCCCATACATTTCTCAAGACCAGTTCAAGTTCAAGTCCCACCTTCTTGGTTGAACTTTCTCTGACAACTTTAGCTTTTACTGATGTCTTCAATTCTAAGTTCCCCTTGTATTATAAATTCTTACTTGGGCATAAATTTTTGTAGGGTGACAGTGCCTTGAGAAAACTTTCCATCTCTGTGACTCAGCATCTCACACGGGGCCAGCATTGGGTAGGCAGTTTAAAAAGTAAATGAGTGGATAAATAAATCATTTTGCCAATCTCTGAAGGGCACGTATAAGTGTTTTTTCCAACCAGATTGTAAGGTCTTGAAGGAAAGGCCAAGGTCTTTACCTGAGATTTAGCACTGGTTCAGAAAAGGACACATAGTTGACCCTTCAGCTACATAATTACTTGATGGCTTGGCAGAGGAGTTGCCCTTTTCCCACTTTTTTGGTGATGGGCTAAAAGGGAGGACACTGAATAGGCAGGGAGAGTCCCCAGGATGCCTGGCTGAATGGTGGTTGCTCCACCCTTAACCACAAATGTTTCATTGTCCACCGCCTTTGGCATCTACCACAGCTTTTGGAAAGAGATATAGCAATTTCCCCCTCAGGGCTTATTTTTAAAATGAGTGGCTCAGAATGCCTGTCGGAAGTGGGGTCAGACAGCTCTGAGCTGCCTAGTAGATGGGATGGGTGCTGCCTGAGAAAAGATACAGTGAGTGGTTGGTCCTTAATTTTGGACCTCTACTTCCCTGGAAGAAGAAGCCAGGCCAAAAGGAAGGGATGGCTTGCCTCAAGAAGATCACAGCTTCCATGGAGATACAAACACCTCGTCAGGCATTGTTTTCTCAGTCCTAAACTTTTAAGACTAGGGTTGGGCTAGCCAGAGGGCTACTGGCCTTCCATTCACTCATTTAAAAAAACGTTTATCGAGTGCTTATATGTACCAAGTACTGTGCTAGGCACTAGGGATCAAAGTGTGGGCATGAAATAGTTTTCACCCTCAAGAAGAAAACAGGTAAATACATAAGTAGGTAAATACATTGGTGTGGTAAGTATAACAATAGAGGTAGAGGAATAAGGAATCAAAGGAAAGTGTCTCTGAAGTTGTTGCATCCAGATCAAGAGAGGCCAGGTGATAAACTGAAGGCAACCAGACAAAAGAGAGAGGATTTCCAAACAGACAGTGGATTACGCAAAACTCAAGAGATGTGAGAAAATGCCATATCCGCAGATACCCTCTTTACCCTACCTCCTTTATGTTGTGGTTGTTTTGTGCATTCCATCTACACACATTGAAAACCTCCTTACACTGTTATAATTTTGGCTTTCAACTGTCAAATATGCTTTAAGGAACTCAAGATAAGAATAGTCTATTATATTTACTCATACAGTTATCATTTCTGCTGCTCTTCCTTTGTTCCTGATATTCCAAGTTTCCTCCTAAAAAACATTTTCCTAGTGTCTGAATAACTTCCTTTAGCATACTTTTAAAGCATGGCTACTGGAAACAAATTCTCTTAGTCTGCCTTCATCAGAGGATGTCTTGATTTCACCTTCATTCCTGAATATATTTTCACAAATTTGATATACAAATCTGGGTTGACAGTTTTTTGTTGTTGTTGTTGTTTTTGTTTTTTTAGCACTTTTAAACACATTGTTCCATTTCCTTTTGATTTCCATGAGTCCTGAAGAGAAATCTGCTGTCATTCAAATTGGTGTTCTCCTATAGGTAATGAATTGGTTTTCTCTACCTGCTTTCGAGGTTTCTTCTTTCTTCCCTTTGTCTTTAGTTTTCAGCAGTTGGATTATACTGTGTCTGCGTGTAGATTTCACTGACTTATCCTCTTTGGGATTTTTTGAGCTTCTTGAATTTAGTAGTTTATATCACTCACTAAATTTTCTTCCTCACCCTATTATTACTCCTATTAGAAATCCAATGACATGAATGGTATTGGTATTTTCCCACAGGCCCCTAAAGCTCAGATCAATAATTTTTCTTTTTAAATTTTTAAATCATGTTTATTCTATTATAGTTGTCTCAATTTTTCCCCTTTTTACCTTCCTCCACCCACTCCACCTCCACCCTCACTCCCACAGTCAATTCCAACTCTGTTGTCCATGTCCATGGGTTATTCATACATGTTCATTGTCTACCCCTTCCCCTTCTTTCCACCATTGTCCTCTTTCCCCATCACCTCTGGTCACTTTCAGTCTGCTCCATGTTTCCATGTCTCCCTTGCTTCCTTTAGGATTCTCTGTTTGTCTTTGATATTTGCCATTTTAATGATGATGTGTCTTGGAATGGGCCTCATTGGGTTCCTCTTGAATGGGACCCTCTGTGCTTCCTGGACTTGTGTGACTTTTTCTCTCCTCCAATTAGGGAAGTTTTCCATCATTACTTTTTCAAACAGGTTCTTTATCCCTTCCTCATCCTCTTCTTTTTCTGGTATCCCTATTAGACGGATATTATTATGTTTCAGGTAGTCCTGCATTTCCCTCAATGCCACTTCATTCTTTCTGAGTCTTTTTTCATTTTCTTGCTCTTTCTGGGAGCTTTTTTCTCCCTTGTCCTCCAGCTCGCTGATTCAATCCTCAGCTTCATCTAGCCTGCTTTTGCTTCCTTCTACTGGGTTCTTCAACTCAGAAATTGTATTCTTCATTTCCTCTTGTCTCTTATTGATTGATAGTTTCTATGTCCTTTTTCATGCTGATATAGTTTGTAGGAAGTTCCTCGTAGTTTCCCTGTAGATTTTTGTAATTCTCTATGAGTTCACTGGGTTCATTGAGCTTCCTTAGAACCATTTTTGGAACTCAATATCTGATAGTTTGCTTGCCTCTATTTCATTTAGTTCTCTTTCTGGGGATTCCTCCTTTCTCTTTGAGAGGGGGGTATTTCTTTGTCTTCTCATTATTTATGAGACTCTTCTCTTTTGCTTCTGCTTCTTAAGTTGATCTGTCTTGATCTCCTGACTTTGTGGTGTGAACTTCTATGGTTGGAGACCACTGTTTTTACTTTTTGGATCTGCCTCTGATGATGTCAGATGCTGTCCCTGTCTTACCTGAGGCAGTCTGTTTGAGACTTCCAGTAATCTACTGTCTATGGCTGTTTCCTTCAGCTGTTAATCTATTCACTCTGCACACAGCAGGCCACCTAAGAGAGCTCAGGGCAGGGCAGAGTCCCTCCTGGGGGCGGGGTTATTGGGCCCTCTCATGCTGCTGCCACTCAGTGGATCGGTCTCTGCCTGAGCAAGATGGCTGCTGCCATCCTGGGGAGGATCTCCCTGGTTACTCTATGTTCTCTCCCCAAAGCCTCCATCTCCAGTGTCTCCTCAAGTGTCTCCAGACCACTTTGCACCCCCTTTAGCCAGGAATCTACTATCTGTGGCTGCCACACTATCCTAGCAGGCAACTTAGATAGCAAAGTGTGGGGTGGAATCCCACCTGGGGGAAGGGCTATTTGGTCTTCTCACGCTGCTGTCACTCAGGGGAGTGGTCTGCCTAAGCAGGATGGCTGCTACCGCATGGGGGATGAGTCAGCACTGAGATCCCGCCAGCTACTCTCTCAGTTCTCTTCCGAAAGCCTCCTTCCCCAGCCTCTCCTCAGGCATCACCAGCCCACTCTGTCCCCGCCTTTGCCAGAGACCAGGGTAAGTGGCTGCAAATAAAAATTTTGCATTGGCCCTTTAGAAGACTCTTTGAATCTCCAGCTTCCTGTCTCTGGCAGAGAGCAACCTTGCCGCTTTTTGCGGCTGGCTGTCTCCTGTGTACTTTTTGGGCTCTGGTGCTGTAGCCTGGAGATCCCCGCTTATGGTTTAGACCCCGCTCTTCTCAGGGGGATCCAACTGGCCCTTTCAACATTCTTCTGGTGCTGCCACCTGTGGGTGCCCCACACAACTTCTTGAGTCTCTACCACACTCCTTACCAGTTAGGTTGTGCTAAAGCTGATTCTTCTGTCTGTCCAAGGTTATAAGGCTCCTCCCTCGCTATTGTTCAGTTGTTTGTTCCAGGTGATTTCTCCACAATTTAGTTGTAATTCCAGGTTGGTCCTGGGAGGAGGTCAGTGTGACTTCCACTCACTCCTCCACCATGTTGATTTTCCCAATAATTTTTCTTTAGGGAGAGAGGGGAAGGGAAGGAGAAAGAGAGGAAGAGAAACACCGATGTAAGAAAGAAGCATTGATCAGTTGCTTCTCATACATGCTCTGACTGGGGACTCAGCCCACAATGCCTGGTCATGTGCCCTAACCAGGAATTGAACTGGTGACCCTTCACTTTGTGGGATGATGCCCAACCAACTAAGCCACAGTTGTCAGTGCCACATTAATATTTTCTGAGCTTTTTTTCCTCTGTTGTTTAGCATGGAGAATATCTACTGATATATCTTTACATTCACTGACTCTTCTCTTTGTCATCTCCATTCTGCTTCTGATCCTACCTAGTATTTCTTTTTTATTTTCGTAGTTGCATTTTTTATCTGTAAAATTCCTGTGTGGTTCTTCTTTATATATATTCATTTGCCAAGAATTCTTTTCATTCATATCAAGAAATTTTTGGTCTTCTAGCCAGAAATCTGGGGCTTTAGTTTCTCCTCTGGGTTGTATAGTTTCTGAAACTGCTATTTTTAAACATTTTGTTTGTTTTGTTTTATTTCCTCAGCCTGGAAAAACATCTTCCTCAACTCCTTTTCTACCTAATTACAATTAATTTTTCTGGTCTTACCTCAAATGTCATTTACTCATAAAACTCTCTCCTTATGCTCATATCAGTTATATTCCCCATGTTATTTCTCCATAGGAGCCACCATAGTTTATAATTACATATGTAATTTCTTATTGATTTAATATATCTCTCCTACTAAGCAGAAAATGGGATCATATCTGTCTTCTTTACTATTATGCAAATTCCTAGTATCTAAAACAGTGTATGATGCACAACAGATACTCAATAAAATTTTTTAATGGATAATTCTACCTTCCATCTATCCACCCACCCATCCATGTCCTGTCCCATCTCTCAAAATATATGAGCATCTTCATATCCAAATATGGCCCTGGCTCTAAGGATCTAATTCAGTCTTAGCTTTTGTAACTTTATAATTTGTAAAGCATTCTCATTGCTCATTTTTTTTCTTGTCTGACTCTATAAAGTCAAGAGAAAAGTGGTATTGATCATACTGTATAGACAAGTAAGCTGAGAGTCAGAGAAATAAAATAATTTGTCCAAAATCACAGCTAGTTCACTATGGAAGTGATGAGTAGGGCTGATAGTAGGGTGAGACAAGTGAATTTCCTAGGGAGCAAAATGTAAGGAGATATTTACCTTCAGGATTGTGAATGTTTGCACAACCCTGAGAGTGAGTACCTTTTTATTTATTTATATTTTTTTAAAGAAAAATTCTCCATTTTTTTATTCCAGAGAGGACAGGAGGGGGTGGGGAGAAAGAGTGAGAAGGAGAGAGAGATATGGATGTGAGAGAAACATCAGTTTGTTGCCTCTGATATGTGCCCTGACTAGGGACCAAACCTACAAAGTAGGCATGTGCCTTAACCAGGAATCAAACCTGTGACCTTTTGGTGTACAGAATGATGCTCCAACCAACTGGCTACTGGCCAGGGCTGTGAGTTCCTTTTTAAATGTCATATTCTTGGCATCTCATTTGCCTCAAATGAGGCTTGGCCCTGCTGTTGGGTCAATTAAGATCTGACTCCAAAGTCTACTTTGATATTTTGACAGAGAATGCTAAAAAAAATGTAACCACCCATACATTTAAATATCACCTTCAACAGTGTTATGATAAATTTTGAAGTCACAAATATCTGACTTTAAGTTACAACTACTCTGTATTAACTGTATTGTCGAGGGCAAATTATTTTTCTTTAGAGACAGTGTGTATTTCATAGGCTTGCTGAGAAGATTAAAATGATATAATGTTGGTATGGAAATCTGCTGGTTGCCCTTAATGTTTGTTCATCTCTTTTTCTACAGACATAGGAACATCATTTTTTTGCTGGAATGTGGTACCCCTAAAAGGGGACTCCATTTCTTATCCTCCTTTGCAGGTAGGTGTGAGCATATAATTGTGTTCTAACCAATGGGATGTGAGTGGTCCTGATGTGTGCAAATTTTTAGTTGTGTCATGTTCTCATTTTCCCCTCCTTATTGGCTGGAATTCAGACATAGTAGCAGGACACCTTGGATCATGAAATGATAATAACACCCTAGTGGTGACTGAATAGAAAGGGGAATCTGAAAACCCTAATACCTATCCAGAGCAGAGCCAGTATTTTAAGTTGGACTTGAATTTTAAATTTTTATTTTGCCTTTACCAATGTAATTTTAAGACTTGGTCACAAAAGTTGAACTTATATCTTAAATTTATGCAGTATGTAAAGCAGCATAGGACTTAGGAGGAAGTATTTAATAATTGGTAATGTATTGGTAAGTATCCATCTGGATGTTCCTATCAAAACCTCATTCATTAGCATAGATACAACTGGAGCTCAATGTGTGTGTGTGGGTTGAGGGGAGTTCATACCATGAGTAAGTTTACAGTTCAAATTTATATTATACTTGTGCTTTGGAAATGACCAATTTTGATACATTAACATAAAATTTGGCCCTAAGCCCTTGGGTAGCGTAAAAGAAACATGTGAAACCTTTCTGGAGGAATATGCCTTCAACTTAGGCTATATCAACTTATTGCAAAGTTTCAGTGAAGGTAGCCTCATAATAAAAAATTACAAACTAAACAAGTACATAATCCACTGTGTGTGAGAATGTGCAGATTCCAGAAATAGGGGAGAGTCCCCAGAACTTAAGATCATTGAATTGTCTTAAACGTTTACATTAAGAACAAGGAAAGAGCTCAAATAAACAACTGAAATTTACTCCTCAAGAAACTAGAACAATAAGGATAAACTAAGCCCAAAGTTAGGAGAAGAAAAGAAATACATATTAGAGTGAATAGAAATAAAATAGAGACAAAAAACAATACAGCATTTTGGGTATAGAGACAATATCCATCATACTGTCTCTATACACATGTATAATAAAGGTCACACATGACAAGTGCATAGCTAACACCATACTCAATGGTGAAAAGATGAAAGCTTTCCTCTAAGATCAAAACAAGACAAAGACATCCACTCTTGCCATTTTTATACAAAGTCGTTCTGGAAGTCCTAATCAGAACAATTAGGCAAGAAAAAGAAATAAAACATATCTAAATCAGAAAGGAGGAGTTAAAATTGTCTTCATTTCCAGAAGACATGGTATTATACATAGAAAACCATAAAGAGTCCATCAAAAAAACTGTTAGAACTAACTAATTTGGTAAAGTTGTAGGATATAAAATCAAATATAAAAATCAATTGCAGGCTCTGGCCAGTTGGCTCAAGTTTATTGGAGTATCATCCCATGCACCAAAATAATATGTGTTTGATTCCCAGTCAGGGAATATACGTAGGCTGCAGGTTCAATACCTGCTCAAGGTTCATATGGGAACCAGTCAATAGACATTTCTCTCTCGCATTGATCTCTCTCTCTCTCTCTCTCTGAAATCAATGGACGTACCCTTGGGTGAGGATTTTAAAAAATAAACAAACAAACAAACAAACAAACAAAACCAATTGCATCTCTCTACACAGTTACATCTCTATACAACATTGACTATCAGAAAGAGAAATTAAGAAAACCATTTATAATTTCATCAAAAAATCAAAATACCAAAGAATAAATTTAAATGAGGTAAAAGACCTTTACATTGAAAATTATAAGACACTGATGAAAAAATTTGAAGAAAAACAAATAAATAAAAAGATATTTCATGCTCATACACTGGAAGAATTAATATTGTCAAAATGTTTTTACTGCTGAAAGTAATCTACAGACTCAGTAAAATACCAATCAAAATTCCAATAGCCTTTTTCACAGATATAGAAAACATAATCCTAAAATTTGTGTGAAACCACAAAAGTCCTTAAATAGCAAAAGCTGTCTTGAGAAAGAACAAATCTTGAGGCACCACACTTCCTAATTTCAAACTATATATTTTTTATTTAAATTATTTTATTTATAAATCATGTTTAATCTATTACAGTTGTCTCAATTTTTATCCCTTTACCCTCCTCCACCCATCCCACCCCCACCCCCTGCTCCCACAGTCAATTCCCACTCTGTTGTCCATGTCCATGGGTCATTCATACATGTTCTTTGTCTAGTCCCTTCCCCCTCTTTCCACCCTTGTCCTCTTTCCCCATCCCCTCTGGTCACTTTCAGTCTGCTCCATGTTTCTGTGCCTCTGGTTTATTTTGTTCGTTAGTTTATTTTTTTGAAGAGAGTCCACTTATAGGTGAGATCATATGGTATTTGTCTTTCATCAGCTGGCTTATTTCACTTAGCATAATATTCTCCAGTTCCATCCATGTTGTTGCAAAAGGTAGGAGTTCCATCTCTCTCTCTTTCTTTCTTTCTTAAATTCAGGTTGATTTTATTTATTTTTTTTGATGTCAAAGTTAATTATAAAATATTTAAAAAATTTTAAAACCATTATAAATTCTCAGCAATTAAAACAACATGACACCAGCACAGAAATAATCAAGTAGATCAATGAAATATAATGATCATTCTAGAGACAAACGCATATATCTATCTAATTATGTAACATATGATTAAGTTGATATTTCAAATCAATGAGTAAAATAAGGCTTATTCAACAAATAAGGTGCATGAGCCACTATTACTTGAAATAAAACAAATATAGAGCCTTATTTGTTTTTTGTATTTCACACATTATACAAGAAATATTCAGGTGAGTTAAAAATCAATATATAGCATTGAAGAAGTTTTAGAAGAAAATAGAACTAATATTTTTCATGACTTGAAGTAAAATTTTCAAACTCAGAAGTTATAAAGTAAATACTGACAATATGACTCTATTAAACATTTAACTATATAGTAATATACATATAAAAAAAGTTAAAGGACAGGGAATAGAATAGAAAAGTATTTGCAACACATCTAAAACATGGTTACTAGGGTTTGTTTTTTTTTTTTAGGGAAAAAAGTTCTGCAAACCTTTAATCAATAAATGGATAAAGAATACCAAAAAGTCATCTAAAGCTTCTTTTTAAATAATAGAAATAGGCAAGAAATATATTAAAACAGGTTTAGTTTCAACAAATAGTAAAGGAACAATTAAAATAACATCATTGTCATAATCACATTAATGAGTATTAAAAATATTGGTAATATCAAGTATTGGCAACTCTGAAAGGAACTGGGTATTCATAGACACTCTTTCTTCATCTTAAAGCAGTCCCTTTAGCATATTTTGCAGTGCTGGTTTGGTGGAGGTGTAGTCTTTTAGACTTCTTTTGTCTGGGAAACTCCTTATTTCACCTTCCATTTTAATTGAGAGCCTTGCTGGGAAAAGCAGTCTTGGTTGCAGACCTTTGCTTTTCATGACTTGGATTATTTCTTGCTACTTCCTTCTGGCTTGCAGAGTTTCTGTTGAGAAGTCAGCTGCTAGCCGTATTGGGGCTCCCTTGTATTTTACTACCTCCTTCTCCTCTTTCCCCCTTGCTTGCTTTAGGATTCTGTTTGTCTTTGATATTTGCCATTTTAATGTGTCTTGGAGTGGGCCTCATTGGGTTCCTCTTGAATGGGACCCTCTGTGCTTCCTGGACTTGTGTGACTTTTTCTCTCCTCCAATTAGGGAAGTTTTCCATCATTACTTTTTCAAACAGGTTCTTTATCCCTTCCTCATCCTCTTCTTTTTCTGGTATCCCTATTAGACGGATATTATTATGTTTCAGGTAGTCCTGCATTTCCCTCAATGCCACTTCATTCTTTCTGAGTCTTTTTTCATTTTCTTGCTCTTTCTGGGAGCTTTTTTCTCCCTTGTCCTCCAGCTCGCTGATTCAATCCTCAGCTTCATCTAGCCTGCTTTTGCTTCCTTCTACTGGGTTCTTCAACTCAGAAATTGTATTCTTCATTTCCTCTTGTCTCTTATTGATTGATAGTTTCTATGTCCTTTTTCATGCTGATATAGTTTGTAGGAAGTTCCTCGTAGTTTCCCTGTAGATTTTTGTAATTCTCTATGAGTTCACTGGGTTCATTGAGCTTCCTTAGAACCATTTTTGGAACTCAATATCTGATAGTTTGCTTGCCTCTATTTCATTTAGTTCTCTTTCTGGGGATTGCTCCTTTCCCTTCTAGTTGGGCATATTTCTTTGTCTTCTCATTATTTATGAGACTCTTCTCTTTTGCTTCTGCTTCTTAAGTTGATCTGTCTTGATCTCCTGACTTTGTGGTGTGAACTTCTATGGTTGGAGACCACTGTTTTTACTTTCTGGATCTGCCTCTGATGATGTCAGATGTTGTCCCTGTCTGACTTTAGGCAGTCTGTTTGAAACTTCTAGCAATATACTGTCTGTGGGTTTCTCCTTCAGCTGTTAATCTATTCACTTTGTACTCAACAGGCCACTTTAGATAGCTCAGGGCAGGGTGGAGTCCCTCCTCGGGGCGGGGTTATTGGGTCCACTCTCACTGCTGCTGTATGGGGGAGGAGTCCTCACTGGGATCCTGCTGGCTATTCTCTCCATTCTGTCCCCAAAGCGTTCATCCCCAGTCTCTCCTCAAGTGTTGCCAGACATCTCTGTGCCCCCTTTAGGCAGGAATCTACTGTCTGAGACTGCCACTCTGCACTCAGCAGGCAGCTTAGACAGCAGAAGGTGGGGTGGAATCCCACAGGGGTCCGGGGCTATTGGGTCCTTTGTCGCTTGTGCCGCTCAGGGGGAGCGGTCTCTGTCTGAGCAAGATGGCCGCTGCCACATGGGGGACAAGTCAGCATCGAGATCCCACCAGCTACACTCTCAGTTCTCTCCTCAAAGCATCCTTCCCCAGTCTCTCCTCAGGCATCTAGCCCACTCTCCCCAACCTTTGCCAGAGACCAGGGTAAGTGGCTGCAAATAAAAATTTATGCGTTGGCACTTAAGCAGTTCTTTGCGTCTCCAGCTGCCTTTCTCTGGCAGAGAGCAACACTGCCGCTTTTTGCAGCTGGCTGTTTTCTGTGTACCTTTTGGGCTCTGGTGCTGTGGGCTAGAGATCTCCACTTTTGGTTTAGACCCTGTTCTTCTTGGGGGGGATCCAACTGGCCGTTCCAATATCCTTCTGGTACTGCCACCAGTAGACACCTCGCTTGCCTTCTCAGGTCTCTACTCCACTCCTTACCAGTTAGATTGCGCTAAAGCTGATTTTTCTGTCTCCGAGGTTACAAGACTCCTCTCTCGCCATTGTTCAGTTGTTTGTTCCAGGTGATTTCTCCACAATTTAGTTGTAATTCCAGGTTGGTCCTGGGAGGAGGTCAGTGTGACTTCCACTTACTCCTCCACCATCTTGATTCTCCTCAAACTATATTTCAAAGCAACAGTAATCAAAACATGATGGCATTGGCATAAAACAAACACATAGACCAATGGAACAAAAGAGAGAGCCCAGAATAGAGCAATGTATAAGCGGTCAATTAATTTATGACCAAGTCGCCAAGAGTATACAATGGGGGAATGAATAGTCTTCAATAAATGGTGTTGGGAAAACTGGACCACTATATGCAAAAGAATGAAACTGGACTCCTGTCTTATACCAGTCACAAAAACTCAAAATGGATTAAAGACTTGAATGTAACTCTCCTAAAAGGAAGCACAGGATATAAGCTCCTTGACATTGGTCTGGGCTATGAAGTTTCTAGATTTGACACAGGAAGCAAAGTTAACAACAACAACAAAAATAAACAAGTGGGACTAAATCAAACTAAAAATCTTCTTTAAAGCAAAGGAAGCCATAGACAAAATGAAAAGGATACCTACCAAATGGGAGAAAATATTTGTTAATCATATATCTTATAAGGAATTAATATCCAAAATACCTGAAGAACACATACAACTCAATAACAACAACAGCAACAACAACAAAACAATTGATTAAAAAAAATGAATGAGGACCTGAACAGACGTCTTTCCAAAGAAGACATACAGCTGGCCAACAAGTACATGAAAAGGTTCTCAACATCATTAATCATTAGGAAGATGCAAATTAAGCTCACAGTAAGATAACACCTCACACTCTTAGAATGACTGTCATCAAAAAGACAAGAGCTAGGTGTTGGTGAGAATGTGGAAAAAGGAAAATTTGTTTACTGTTAGTGGGATTGTAAATTAGTGCATCCACTATGGAAAACAGTATAAAGATTCCTCAAAAAATTAAAAATAGCACTACTGTATAATCCAAGAATCTCACTTTTGGGTATATATCCAAAGGAAATGAAAACAGAATATTGAAAAGATATCTGCAATCTCATGTATATATAATGTATATCATGTATATATACATGCACACACAATGAAATATCTTTAAGCCACGAGAAAGAGGAAATCCTGCTATTTGTGACGACATGAATGGATCTTGAAGGCATTATGCTAAGTAAAATAAGGCAGAGAGAGAAACAAAAGTACTGCATGGTATCACTTATTATGAAATCTTTTTGGAAAAAAAGTAAAACTCATAGAAACAGAGAGTAGAAAAGTAATTGCCAGGGGTTAGGGGTTGGGAGAAGTAGGAATAGGTTGTTAAAAGGGTACAAACATTCAGCTATAAAATGAATAAGGAATGAGGGTATAATATAATACATGGTGACTATATAGTTGATGATACTGCACTATGTAATTTACATTTGCTAAGAGAGTAGAATGAAAATGTTATCACCAAAAAATAAAAAAGATAATGTAGTGGTCTAATAGAGATCTATAATAAATATATCTTAAATTATTGAAGTCAAAGGAATATAAAACATAAGGAAAAAAACACCCTGGAAGAAGACCAGACAGACTTACAAAGAATTTCTAGAAGTGAAAATAGTGTAGAATTTCTGTAATAGAATTTCTAGATAAAAAAAATATTTTGGTCCTCGACATTGAAGTTAAATGGAATTGTAATAATTAAATAGCAAATTAGACACAAGTTAAGAGAAACAGTGAACTGAGGGAAGATAAAAATCATTGACTTAGAATGTAGCATAGATGGAAAATATGAAATAAAGGTTTAGAGAGTGAGGAATTCTGATGAAGGAAATGATACAATTTGATTTAACTAACTCATGGGTATGTCAACAGGAGGACACTAATAATTACATGGAGACAGTGTGCTATCTGTGCTCTGTGACTAAATTCTTCAGGTATTTCAGAAAATCCATACACCACGGTATTGTTGTTGATAACCTCATCAACTTTCTTTTGGCCATTTGCATTCATTATTACATGAATAAACCACATGACCTCTCGTATTTGAGATATCCTTCCTTTGAGGTTAGGCGTCCTTCCTGAAGTAAAGAAAATCTTTGGGATGATCCGTGAGCTCTGATAGTTAAAAATTAATTAATGTGTGTGTGTGTGTGTGTGTGTGTGTGTGTGTGTAGGTATATGGCTCAAACGATACTTTGGGTATAAAATTTAGGTCAGCAGTTACGTTACACTTTGATAATTTTTGATGTATGTTGTTGCTGTTGAGAATTCTGATATCTTTAAAAATTGTCATTCAAATGTCTCTTTTCTGGACTGAAATACATTTTTAAAAGACTTCTGGATTTTCATCTTTGTTTTTGGTGTCCTGCAGTTTTACCATAAAGGATCTTAATGTAGATTTATTTTTAATTAATTATTTATTTTTTAATTTATTGATTTTAGAGACAGAAAGATGAAGGGGGGAGAGAGAGAAGAGAAACATTGATTTATTGTACCACTTATTTATACATTCATTGATTGATTCTTGTATATGCCCTGATGGGCGATCGAACTTGAAACCTTGGCATATAGGGATGACGGTCTAGTGAACTGAGCTACCCAGTGATGGCTTAATGTAGATTTATTTTTGCTTACCTTCTTAGATCTCAGAATGATAAGTATACTACATTAAAATGTAATACTTCTGTTAAAAAATCAAAAAGTGAGAGAAAAACAATAAACTGGGAAAAGAGATGTACAATAATAATTTATAAAGGTTTAACGTTAGAATATAGAAAGATGTCTACAAATCAATATAAAAAAGACAAATGACTCAGTTGAAAAAATGGACAAAGGACTCAGGCAATTCATTAAAAGGGATATTAAAATGGACAACAAATATATTCTGTGCTTCTCAACATCACAAGTAACAACAGAAATGTGAAACAAGACAGCAATGAAATACTATTTCATACTTATCAGAATGGTAAAAATAAAGATTTTGCAAGTTCTTTACTAGTGAGGATATGGAGAAAAATCTCTGTTCATTTACTGCCAGTAGAAGGGTTATTTGGTACAACCACTTTGTAGTTAAATTTGGAACTATCAAATTCCATTATAGATATATACCCTAGAGAGAAACTCTAACACATATGCATATTGTCATAGCATAGTATAAAATGGCACAAAAATGTAACTTCATTGTTCATGATTAGAATAAATAAAGTGGTCTACAAGCATATAATTCAGAGTATTCAAAAATAATATACAGCAGTTAAAATTATTGAACTAGCTTTATCTATAGCAACATGGTTAAATCTTAAAAGCATGATATTAAATTTTTAAAAAGCAAGTTGTTGAATGACCTATAGAAAATGATGCTTTCAATATGACACTTTTGGCACTGTTCAGTATGACACATTTTATGATGATGCTATGTAGCTATGGATATACACTATATAGACATGCATTGAAGCTATAAATAAACCAATGGGAATGAAGAGCAACAAAATTAAAGTAGTGGTTACTGCTGATGGGATAGAATATGATACAATAATCACAAAAATATTCCCAGTCTTTTCCCCATACTGTGTTCATGCTTTTTGCAATGTGACACTTGTAGTACTTCTCATCAAAATTTGGAATCTATTCATACACTTGTTGATTATAGGATAGCTTTGTGACTTGCTTTAACTAGCAGAATGTGGTGGAACTGAGAGTGTGTCATTTCTGAGTCCAGGCTTCAAGAGTCACTGATGATTCCACTCTCACTTTTCCAACCCTGCTACCACCATGTGAACAAGCTTCCTGGAGGATGAGACCCAGGGAAGGAAAGTTCAGGTGCCCAAGCTGAGGTCATCCTATTCCAACCATGAAAGCCAAGATTATCAGAGCTGCCATTTGACCTACTACAGAAGCCAGTCTGAAGACTAATGAATGAGCATAGGAAAGACCAGAACTGTTGAGGCAACCCACAGAGCCATGAAAAATAATAAATGCTTAATGTTTCAGCTAGTTTTAAAGTGGTTTGTTACTCAGAAATAGCTGATACAAAGAGGGAGAAGAGAATCAGGGAAGGGCAAAAGAGATAGGGTTCAACTGTATCTTCAATGTTTTATGTCTTGAAAAAGGAAAGACTTGAAGCAAATGTAGCAAAATGTTAAAATTTAACAAATATAGGTGGTAGTAGATACAGAAATATGTAATCCTGTATGTTTAAAGGATTTCACAATAAGAGAACATTTAGATAGAAGAGTAAATGCATCAATGTGATGCACTACACAAGCTGCCAAGATGATTGTAAAAAAGAACAGAACAAAAAGATGTACTTTTCCTATTGCCTCTTCCCTCCTCACTGCCACACGCACTAAGTCGACTAAGTAGACTAGTGATTTCTGAGTTGTAATCCTCTTCTCTCATCTGCAGGATATCTTCCCTGTACCTTCCTAGCATTTAATCCTTTCTGCCAGAATTTAAATTCTCTGGCCCCAGCTAGTCATTTGGAAGACAGCAAACATCTGATCAGTTCACTGACAAGATAGCCACAAGACATGAAGCATTATAAGGGTAAATTCTATACAGTTGCCATGTGGGGTAGGAGACTTTAAATTCTGTAACCACTTCATACTATTGTTATTTCTAAACCCTAGATTTGCCTGATAAAATTGTGATTGTCCTTCCTGCTCTACTTAAATACCAGGTTAGTCACCTACCTTGTGACTTCCTCCTGACATTCTAACCTACCCTGTCCTTTGTATCTGAAGTTGTTGCTGCCACTGGCACAGGTGACATTGTCTGTCTGCCAGGATGATTTGTGCTTGACCTATCGAGAGTGACAGGGGCTCCCAGAGGGTACCCACACCATGCCAGAGAAAGGCAGAGCTAAGCAGTCTGCTTCAAGGGGTTCCCATACCTCTCGGCCCACTGCACTGCTCATGTTTCTATTTTGACTTGCACAGCACTCCAGGTACACCTTGTTCTGCACTGACCGTACACCCTTACTGTATGCTGGCTAGTACTGTCAGTTACATATACAATGTGTTCTTTTCCCCAACTCAAGCAGGCTGTAAACTGCTTGAGGATATAACATATTAAGTGACTTAGTATCCCCACTACCTAGTGAAAGGAAGGAAAGAAGGAAAAAGGTCAGGCAGGAAGGAAGGAAGGAAGGAAGGAGAGACAGGAAGCAATGAGGGAAGGAAGGATAATAGTGGCAATTATTTATAGAACGACTATGTGCCAGGTAGTGTACACTTTCTTATTTAAATCCTTCCAACTACTCAGTGAGGTAGATACTATTACTAATTTTCCCCAGCTTACAGTGGAGGGAACATTAGGAGGCTTAGGTAATATGCCCAGTGTGACAAGCCACAGTGAGAAAATCAGGGAGGCCGTGTACTTGAACCAGGTTTGTTTAACTCTAGAGACTGCTCCCCTCTGATGCTATACTGTCACTCTGAGTAGAGAGTTTTGAGCACAGATTTGGTGATAACCAGAAGCCAGAGTTCATTATGGAGAAAGAAAAAGGAGAGAAGGACAGAAAACAGGAGAATAAAAGAGAGAGGGAGAGACCCACCAACACATCGTCCTGCAGGTGCCATACCTAATCTGTGACAGCACAGTTCTTGCTTAACCTCTAAATATCTCCGAGGAGGAGTTGTTTGCCTCTCTGCTAATGTGTTTCAGGTTTCATTCTCCATGTGCCAAAGATGTCTAGTCAGCTCTCTACATTCTCTTTCCTGTGAGAAAAGACACACATACAACTGATTCTTGGACTGCGAACAGTGAATTAGCAAATACTAAAATATTACTCCTAGGAGGAATACAGGGTTTGGTTCCTGCAAGCCTCTCAGCACATTTCACTAGCCAATCAATGTCTAACTTTTTTCTTTTAATGCGTGTTCCTGTTTAAAGGCACCTTATTTAACAGGTTGTTGATTCATTAGCATAGAACTCAGGACCAGCAGCCATATGACTCAGGCCTGGATAAAACTTGCCCAACGCACGTATTTTCTCCATAAGGCACATCCCAGCCTTCTTGTACTTGGCACACTAGACAGCACTTCAGTATTACAACCTGGCGACCATTTAAAATAACAAAATCACCACAAAAAGCACAAAAATGCAAAAAATGTGGCAGTAAATATTGTGAAAATAACACCTGTTTATGTTGGGAGCTGGCGGTCACCTTGCTCCTCTCAGCTAGGAATGTGTGGGTTGGACCAAATTTTTCATGCTTTGAGCATGTCCACAGATGATGCTGAAAGTGCTGCCAAAAGTCCTGCAATTCATTCTGTGGGCCAGTTACAACAGCCACAAAGCCTGGATTTTAAATTTTAGCCGTCAGGGGAGTTTGCAAATATGGAGTCCATGATTAATGAGGATGGACTACATAGAGCACAAGTTTTGCAAGTCTCAGATATGGATCTACTAGAAAGTGTGATGTACCTTATATTTTAATATATCAGGAACCCTGTTTTCCTGTGGGAAAATGGGGAAAAAAACAGCAAGAGGGATATGCAGTATATCAGAATAATTTAAACTTTGTATACTGAGTAGGACAATACAAACACCTCCTAGTGCTGGGGAAACCTCAGGAGGCTGCTCACCCATTCCCCTGCGTTAGTTGGAATCTTAACATGTTCATTAGAGATTGTCAATATCACAGACAACAGAAAAGCTTACCAAGCCTTCTTACCTTAATCAAAGAGTTCCTCAAGTCCCATCACCTTTGTGTAGCCTTCCAGAGGCTCAATCTTGCTTAGCACTGTGCTTTTGTGTATGGAAGAAACTTGGCAAACGCTTGCTGTTTATGGAATGGAATTGGGATCCCCCAACGTCCATCTGATGCTGATGTTGTCCTTTTCTGGGTGCTCCCTTTGTAATGTACTCTCACATAAATATTTCTGTCTAAAATTGTGGTCCTTAGCTTGGGGTTCCTGGAATTAGTGGTCCTTAAAGGTGTCTTAAATATGTGGTTGAGCTCATTTAAAAATCTTTCCAGAAATACATTTCGGTAGGATGAGACATCACAGTTTAAATAAAATGGCAAGGTTTGGTTTTTTTTTGTAAATTTGCCTGGATCATACAATAATTTTATGTGATACTACTAATTAGTGCTGCTAATACTATCACTCAGCTCCACAGACATGCCTTTGATTAACAAAAAACAGATCATTGCTCAAATGATTTTGGTTGTTTATTAAGTAAGTTTTCAAAACATTTCAGGGAAATATGGGGAAGATAATGGAAATGTTATTTGATAATTAAAGGATAGAAAAAACATTGATCTAAGTGGTTTTAAATACATGGTACTTCATTTAAATAGGTATTGTAAAATTTTTTATTATTTCAAAATTATGATTTTTACACTGCTATAACTTCTTTTGAGCCAAGCAGTCTGATTTCATCTAAATGGGGAAAAAAAGTAAGAGAAAAGCAACCATTTTCACCTAGAAACTGAAAAATTGCCCCTGAGGATTCACTCTTTAATTTTCATCCATTCTTTCAACACAGCTCTGCTGATTCTCCTTAGGGCCCTAGAAAAGGAATGTTGCTGTAAATTCATCTTTCTTTTGTGGAACATTTTTTCTTCTTGCAGGAATTAGCCAGGACCCTACTGAAGTGACACAAAAGATAGTATGTCCTGTGCCAGTAAGAGATCTGCCAACTCCCAGGCAAGCTGTTTCTGTTGAAATCGTTTTTCATGCATTTCTTCCATTCCAGTCACAGTGTGAAGCTGAGAACAGCTGGTGCCAGACTTCTTAATCAATGGCAAGGTTATAGCCTTGCTTGGTTTTGTACAATACTTTGAGAACAGAAATCGGGGAGGGGGAAGAAAGAGCAGTCCAGAATGGAGATCTCAAGCTCCAAGCCCCAACTTGATTTCCAAAGCATATTTTAAGGCCTTGAGGACCGGATTGTCATTTGTTTTGGGAATATGTGTTTATACAAATAGAAAAATTCATGCTTCTAACAGACTCTTGCCATTATTTGTGTTAAGGTCCAGGGCCCTTCATCCTCACCCCCAAAAGGCCCTTCATGCTATTTCTGCTCCTTATACCTAGAGTGTCCCTTCTAGTCTCAGCCTACTCAGGTTCCTTCTTCCCATCATTCATGAAGGGTCTGGACACTTCCCTCAAAGAAGTCCTCCAGAACACTCAGAAAAAGATCATAGTCTCATCCTTCCTGGTGCAGATACAGAACTGCAGATGTCCTCATCTATTGCTTCACTAAAATCCCCACTATTTAAGTGTATATAATTGGCTGCAGGGCAATCGGGAGCTGAGGCCCAGGCTCTCTTAGCAGAGCAACTGCTGCCACCGCTGCTCGACCTGGCACTCTGGCTGTGATTTGGGGCGGGAGACATCTGGAGGAATTTAACATATCCTCCTCAGGAAGAGCCTCCGGAGTGCCGGGACCTCTGTGCCCAAACATGCCTCTGTGCCCTGTGCCCTGGGCAGGGCTGTACATCCTGCCACCGCCAGGGTCCAGAAGCCAGGGACTGCAGTACTTACAGGGAAAGGGGCTGTCACCTCCCTGACCCCAGGAACCACAGGAACTGCAAACTGGACAGACTCTGACTAGGGAGGCTGTGGACCGCCTCTGCAGCTGTGAGCTTCACAGGCTGAGAGAGATGGCTGGGGAGGTGCTAGCTGCAGAAACGGCAAGGGGGGAGCAGGCCTGCCCAAGGCTGAGAATTACTGGAGGGAGCAGCAGTGAAAGCACTCGGCCACCACCCTGTGTTACAGGATCGCTGCAGGACTCTTCCTAGTGCCATCCAGGAGAGATCCAAAGGGAAGCTTTACCTAAAACTGTAGGAGGCTCTGGCAGGTTGTGGCCATCCCTGACCGAGACTGTGCTTTTCGGGGAAGGGAGTGCATGAAGAACGCAACCTCCAGGGCTCGGTGCTGCAGTGTGTGAGGGCCACACAGAAACTCTTTAATAAAAAAGAGGAGCTGAGGCAAAGACCAGAGACTCGGCAGAACCTGTGCTCACGTGTGTATGCGCTGCAGCGACTCTGCCAAAAAAGAACTCAGTGATAGGATCATGTTGAAGGGACTGTGGGAAACCAACCCAGCACAGCTGGTGAGCAGGGGACTGTGCAGAGTAGAGTTTGGGCCCAAGTCTTCTGTGAGGGCAACAAGCTGGGGGCCTGGATGACTAGGAGCTGAATACCTGAGGTTCCCTGCAGCCAGGCAGGTGTGCCCAGCCCCCACCTGTGGGATTACAGGCTCTGTGGATCAGTGAGGCCAGGCTCAGGAGTCCCTTGCTGGGCATGTCTCCGCAGGGGAAAGGAAAACTCTGAAAGGGCCCTTTTTACGACTCTGAGAGTTACACTGATCCTCGAACCCTCATCAACTGAAATCAGCAGAGCAGATTGGAGACAGGCACAGCAGTAGGTGTTCAGGGCCCCGCCCAGCCTCGGGGCCTAGACAGAGCTGCTTTCTGCTTCAAGCAGGAAAGAGCTGCCCCTTTTATACAGATTCGCTCCTCACAGGAAACACACAGCTAATTCACTAGAAACCATACATTATTGGAGTCACCAAGATATGTGATAAGGGCGCAGTGCAACTCTCATCTTTCCTGAAGACTGAAAAACAGTGCCCGCCACCCCATCACCCCGGCCCCGCCTCCCCGTGGGGGTCCATGACACGGGGCTTGTTCCTACCCTACCGATTGCACCAGAAGCCCCCTCTGGAGGCAGGTGAAGGTACTGGCAGTCCTCTCGGGTCACTAAATGAACCGTCACTCCTGGGCCCCAGGCTGAGTGAAAGCTGGCAGGGCAGAACAGTGGGGACTAGCCAAATCTGAAGGAGACAGCCACAAACTGTGGATCGTTTATAGTCCCAAACAGCCTGCCTAGGGCGAGACTAGGACACCATCTGACACCAATTTTATTCCTAGATCCTCATTATTTTTGTATTTCAAATCTCAAATTTTACCATTCCCTTCACCTACTCCATTTTGCCTTCTTCCTGCCCTTCCTTTTAAATTTTACTTTTTCTCTGTCTTAGCGTGGTTTTCATTTCCATTACGATTTCTTCCCTCTCTATCCTCTCAAAATCATTTTTATTTCCTCTAGATATCTCTTCAGCTTCCCCCCCCCCCCCCCGTTTTCCTTCTCATTCCCATTCCACTGGTATTAATTCTTGCTCATTTGTTGTCGATATTGCTGTGGTGGGTCTTCCTTTCCAATTTGGTTCCAATTATTGTCACTATTGTTTTTTTTTTTTAAATGTAAACCTTATACTATACTCTCCCCTTTTCTTTCTTCATTTTCTATTTCCCACTCTTATTTCCCCTCCATCCTCTCAAAATCATTTTTCTTTTAGTAAGTCATCTCATACTCATTTTTTTCTTTCTTATAATAGTTTAGTCTCTTTACACTTGTATTAATACTGGTTCATTTGCTGTTGATAGTGTGGCTGTGGGTGGGGGTTATTATGGCGGGTGTGGGTTTTGTTTCCTAGGTTGTTTTCTGGCAGCACCTGTACAACAGCATACAAGATGTGGTGCACAGTGTGACTCTCAGCCACCAGAAGAAAGAACCCACCAAAGGATGACCCAACAACCACCCAAAACCCAATAATAACAAGAGAGCCCACATAAAAGGTATAGAGAGCATCCCGAGAGCATCCAGCTTAGGAGATCAAGGAGACTGAACCACTGAGTCCCACAGGCCTCCTACCAGAGGTCACACCAGAAGACAGGGAGTCAAAGCAGTGCAATCTTACATGCAGAAACAAACTAGAAGAGTCGTCTAAAATGGGGAGACAAAAAAAATCCCCCAATCAAAAGGAAAAGAGGACTCCCCAGAATGAGTGCTAAATGAAATGGTGGCAAGCAGTCTATCAGATATTGAGTTCAAAATAAAGATAAGGATGCTCAATGGCTCAGTGAGAAGTACAAAGGACTCTATGGGAGCTACAAAAAACTTATAGCAAACTACACTAGACACTATCATTAAGATCCAGGAGGAAATGAAGAATACAATATCTGAAAGGAAGAATACACTAGAAGGAATTAAAAGCACGCTAGATAAAGCAAAGGGTTGAATCAGTGAGCTGGAGGACAAGGTAGAAAAAAAACTCCCAGAGCAAAAAAAGAAAAAAGACACAAAAAGAACAAAAAGGGTTTAAGGGACTTGCAGGACAACATGAAATGTAGTAATATTTGTATCATAGGGATACCAGAAAGAGGAGAGGAGGAGCAAGGGATAGAAAATCTGTTTGAAAAAGTAATGGCCTGGCCTTCTGGTCAAGATGGTGGCACAAGCAGACATGGCTCACCTCTTCACACAACCACTCAAAATGACAATTAAAATGTAGAACCACCATCACTCAGAACCATCAGAAATCGAGTTAAATGGAAGTCTGACAACTACGGAATTAAAGAAACCACATCTATATAGATTGGTAGGAGGGGCGAAGACACAGAATGGACTATTCCCTCACCCATATGTGGTGGATAAAAATTTGGAAGGGGTATCTCAGGAGCGAGGAGTCTCATCCCCACACCCAGGCCCACCAGCCCAGGGTTCCAGTGCCACAAATATAAGTCCCCAAAACTTCTTGCTGCAAAACCCAGTGGGGATTGAGTTGGTGGAAGTAACTTCTGGATCCCGGAGCAGTTCCTCTTAAAGAGCCCACACATGGACTTACCTACTTAGACTTACTCTCTCTAAGCTCCAGCATAGGGGTAGGGGTAGTAGCTTGAAAAGCAGGAGTGGTATACAGGGAAAAACTGAAGTGTCTGGCATCAAGATGAGGAGAGGCCATTGTCCCTTTTCTAAAAGGACAATGTTCCCATGTTCCCACAGAGCTGGCAAGCTGGAGTCATATCTGAGACTCCCTCCATCTGGCTAACACTGTTTGACCTGCCTTGGAGAATCCCAGAGACTCTGCCCCACCCAACTTATGGGCTCACCCAAGCTGTTTTCCGTGTGAATTGCTGATCTTGGCTTGTGCTGAACAACTTCCTAAATCCTCTCAAACAAGCAATAACTAGCCTCAGTGAGCCCCAGGCCTGGCAATAGCAGCAGCCAGCATAAATTTGGAGCTTGGTTTTGCCTGGGAATCTCCAAGCCCAACACAACTAGCAGCCATCTCAGGTTGCTTTATAGCTCAGACAGGGTGGCCCCAGGCAAAACACAGGTGGGGGTTGACCTTGGCTTGCACTACCTGGGGAAACCCCAGGGTCTGCATGCCCAGTGGAAGGTTACAGACCATTTTGGAGTGCCACCATCCTGCCCTTGCACAGCTGATCCTTTGACTTGTGTGAAAAAGTCACAGAAATTCAGAAAGCACAGTGTCCCAATCAAGATGAAGCCAAAGAGGTCCACTCCAAGACATATCATAATTAAAATGGCAAAATTTAAAGACAAACAGAGGATCTTAAAGGCAAAAAAGGAGAAACAGATGGTAACATACAAGGGAGATCCAATATGGCTGGCAGCTGACTTCTCGACAGAAATGCTATAAGCTAGAAGGGAATGACAAGAAGTATTGCAAGTAATGAGAAGTAAAGGCCTGCAACCAAGACCTCTATCTAGTAAGGCTCTCACTTAAAAAGGAAGGTTAAATAAGGAGTTTCCCAGGAAAAAAAGGCTAAGAGTACATCTTGAAACTGGCATTGCAAGAGATGCTAAAGGGGCTGCTTTATGAAGATGAAGACACAGAGGGGGTGGGGAACACAGGTACAAAAGGAAAGGCAGTAAGTAGCAATCAATAACAACTTTAAAAGTAAATGGATTAAATGCTCTGATCAAAAGGCATAGGATAGTTGAATGGATTAAAAAAACACCCATCATCTGAATATACGCTATCTACAAGAGCCCCACCTCAGAACAAAAGATCCACACAGACTGAAGTGAAGGGATGGAAAAAAGTATTCCAAGCAAATGGACATGAAGAAAAACCCCACCATGGTAGCAATTCTTACATCAAACAAAGTAGACTTCAAAAGAGAAGCTATGAAAGGAGACAAAGAAGGTCAGTACATAATACTTAAGGGAATACTCCATCAGGAAGATAGAACTCTTGTAAACATATATGCACCCAACATAGGAGCACCTGAATATATAATGAAAATCTTGGAGGACTTCAAGAAAGATATCTACAGCAACACAGCCATCAAAGGGATTTTATGCCCTATTGTCAACCATGGACAGATCTTCCAAGCAAAGAATCAACAAGGATATTGTGGCACTGAATAACACTCTAGATTAAATAGACTTAATTGATATAAACAGAATCTTTCACCCCAAAGAAGCATAATATACAAGGGTGGGAAGAAGGGGAAAGGAATAGTTAAGGAACGCCCATGAATGACGCGTGGACAATCGGGTGGGCATTGATTGTGGGAGCGGGGGGTGTGCTGGGTAGAGAGCAAAGGGGAAAAAATGTCACAACTGTAATAGAAACAATAAAATATTTACTAAAAAATATATATAATTATTACCTTAAATTATATATTTGTTATTAGCTTAGTGGTTGGTGTGCCTTCATGTCACTGATAACATCATAAGCATTATCCTCATCTTACAATTTCTGTAAACCTCATAATATAGTACCATGTGAATAATGGATACATAAACTACATCTTCATTCAAAGGCCAAATAGAAACTTTAAATTCCCCTGAGTGAAAGCCATCACTTTATAAATAATTTAATAAAACATCCTCAAAAAAACAAAGGAAGGGCTGGGGAGCAGCACTCACCAAGCTTCTGTGAATGAACCCTAAATCCTACACTGTGACCCTGGATGCACCCTTCAAGCTGCTGATTATACACTTAGTCACAGAAATTCTGTGGAAAAATTCTCAATACCTCTTTTTCAATGCCTTTTATTAATTGATCCCACTACAGTCACTTCCAAGTTGACCCGTCACATTATAAACTCATAGTCTCGGACGCTGCTCTAGTGCACCCCTAATTTCTACCTCTGTCTACTCTCCTTCGCATTAGAATCAGTCTTCATGGTAACAGTAGTGCCTAGATTGGTTTCTCGCTCTAATGGCAGAATACTTACTCTTTCCCTGGTGAGATCACCAGCTTCCTTGGAAAAGAATTTGGAAACTGTTAGCATGTAATGAATATAGTCTGGAGTGGGTATACTCCATAGTGTTGTTACTTGGACAATCATTTCCTTGAGTAAAAAGTCAAGGCACTTTCTATGTTATGGGGAAGCATTTCGCATGCCAAGAATTTCTCTAAGTTACTAAATTTAGGCATACTAAGAGAGTGCTCTTTGTTTCTTGGAATCAAGATACACCATTTTATTATGCCAAAGGTCCTCCATACCATTCCATTGGCCAGTTACAACATCCATACAATTAGAATTTGATGAAACGATTGCTTTTGTAAATGCCTTTGGTCAGTGCAGTCACTCCTCATTGCAAATGTTATAGATGGGATACATAAGTGATATGCTGCATTTGAAGAAGTATTTCTACAAGGAAAGACAATAGATAAGAAGAGGAATCAGAGCAGCGACAGAAATAGGGACATAGTTATCAGCAAAAAAAAAAAAAAAAAAAATGCAAGTAGAAGAATGATTAAGGAAGCTGAAAATGCAGAAAGCAGGATGGAGAAATAGAAATGATCCTGTCTGACCATCACAATGTTGATGGACACTTAAATACTGCCAGATGCTGGTTTAGACTAAATTTTCATTGGGCTTGCAAATTAGCACATTATTTTCCCAGACCATGAAATGTTATTAACAGACAAGGGCAAGTCACACAGGAAAGATGAGACAGGGGTAAAGAATCCAATGTCTTTTCCTGATTACAAACTTATAAAACCTTAAAAAGAATACATTAAAAGCAAATTTTGAAATAGAATTTTAAAAAGTATACCTCATATATTTGTGTTTCTACAAAATGATTTTCATAAGACATCCATACTTGCAATATATATTCCAGTGGTTTTTAATTTTTATTTGGCAAAAATGATAGAGGAAAGGTTTTATTTGTATGCTTAATTAAGTGTTGTACCTGATATGATTCATACCTTTGGGAAAAGACAAATGTCTTCATAAAATGCAGTGAACACTCTCCTACAGCAAGTGTTCATGAGTGATATATACAAAGTTTTATCCTACTAATATTTGCAGATAGAACATGACAACAGAAAAAAAGACATTTTTATCACAAAGAGACTTTAACAATAAACATATCTGTAAGGGGCCGATCACTAGCCTGTATGGTAGATGAATCTGTGGAATGTAACAGACATCTATAATGATTTGATTTGTAGCTTGGGTCGCAAGTTCTCTTTTTGGGCCTCTTTTGCTTGACAGAGTCCCGGCATAGCTGAAGGTGCTGGAGACTGTGACAGTCCTCTTCCGCCAGCATGTTGCTCTATAGGGCTTCAGTGCTTGGATGTCAGAGTAAGTGTTGATGATACTCGGAAGATCTGAGGAAGCATGTTACTAAGTTGATAAAACATTTCTTCAGAAATACTCTGTAAGAGGTTAAAAAAAAAGTTTGTTAAATCATCACTGTTTTTTTAAAAATTTAAAGTATTTTAAATTAAACTAGTTCTAGACATGGAGTGCAATATGTAAAAAATTATCTTTCATGACTGATATTATACTGCATAGCTATGGACAAGGGGTGTTTTCCTGGCTTTATCTTTGAAGAACCTACATTGCTTCTATCAAATAATAGGTCTGATGACCAGAAAGACACCTAGATAACACCAGTATAATCAATAATAAAAATACCACTAATTTGCTATGGTCTACATAGAATACAGAACCATTCTCTGTTAATGCCCTTATTTATGAACTCTTCAAAATCTATATAACACAAATGTCAAAAAAAAGGAAAGATGAGTCAAGTTTGGTTTTGGGGGTAAATAAAAAAATCCCCTAAGTGGTAGGTGCTAACATCATTGACAATAAACTAAGTGCCTTTATGGCATCCAAACACTTTCCCCTTAAGAAAGAGGAGGCTGTTAGCATTTTGTTGTATTGAGTTTAGGGCAGAGTGCTCAAATATCTGTGAAAAGTACTGTAACAGAGATTAAATTGAGGTGAGGTATATTAAGATAACACACCTGTGGTACCAGAAATTGTACTGTCCTAGAAATTCCTCCATCCCATGAAGCCATTTCCATCATGAAACCTAAAAGAGAACAAAAGACTTTGCTGAATTATGAGTCCTGGTCGTCAAACCTACCAGTCCTTTACTGAAATAAACTGAATTTTCACTGTAGGGCTTCATGACTTGATTTTTTAGGTAGCCACTTACTGTAACAGAGGTTAAGCCTAAAGGACAGATAAACTTCCACAATTTGATTTTTCCATGCCAGAGATATTTAACATCACTTTGTCAACATACTCTTACTTATGATTTCTCCAGGCCTATTCAGAATCCACACAATAAAGCCAAAACAGGTATTGAAGCATAGTTAAACATGTGGCTCTAATTTTCTTTTAAAGAAAATAAAAGGCAATAAAGAACAAGCTATAATCAGAGCAAAATATAATTAACATACAAATGTCCTGTATTTCAAGAGGACTAAATATTTATTTTGTGACCATAAAAAGATAAGTAAAAAAAAGCCCATTATGAAATATTTGCTTGTTAAACTGTTTAGCTGAGGTGCCAGGTGGCAGGAAACTTTCATATTCTTTCTCCTGGGTTGCTCTACTTTCAGTATTTGAGAAGAAGAAATATAGGCTGTTGTTAAATATAAGGTTGTGCTTACCTTTGACACACTTAAACACAAGTTCTGCTCTCCTTAAGCACCATGGTATTGTCATTTCCTAAGAACAGAAACAAAACAAATCTTGTTTCTAACAGAATTCTGTAAAAAATCATATAGTCAGATCTTAATCCATAATGTTGGTCATCCAGTTAATGAACAGATTCAGGTAACACATTTCAGCTGGGCGGGCCTCTTTTGATTTTTTAGGTATATGACTTCTTCCATCTGTTATACTATACTTGTAAAATGCTAATTTAATTAGCCTAGTAGGTATAAGTTTTAAAACAGCAGCATGGGAATTGACTGTGGGAACGAGGTGGGTGGGATGGGCAGAGGAGGGCAGAGGAGGGCAGAGGGGGAAAAACTGGGATGACTGTAATAGAATAACAATAAAAAATTATCAAAAAACCTTTCTAGATAATTCTAAATATAAATGATGTAGAAACTCCACCAAATACTCTCAATATATTAGCATGAGTAAGTCTATTAAATTATATAATATTTGAATAAGTAATGCATTAAAATTTTTTATTATAACAGATGTAATAGAAATAAACAAACACCCCATCCCAGCCGCCTAACAAACCAAATGTATTCATTTTTCTATGTTCCTGTCTAATAATCTTTGGCTAAGTAAGCACAAAAATACTGGTGTCAGACTCTAACCAATACATTTATAACTTCCCATAGTTGCCATCAGTGATTATGCCATTGTTAATTCTATTTCTTTTCACTATCATCTGAATTATTTCCTCATGTTCCATGTCTTCATAATTATAACAATAAAATGTTTATTACTTCATTATTATGATTCTCAATCTTTTGGGACCTTTTAATTGTTTTACTCTTAAAAATCACTGAGGACTCCAATGTGTTTTTGTTTATGTGGACTATCTCCTGATATTTATTGCATTAGAAACTAAAACTGAAAAAATCTTGCTGACACCCAGAAGGGGCTAGGATTCTGGGGAATCTTCAGAACACAATTTAAAAATTTGTTTTATTGAATTAATAGATCAAAATTTATTTAAACAGCCGATTATAGCTAGATTTCCATTTTTGTTAATAATATTGCAGTAAACATACTAATGCATATGCATGTGCATATGTATATCTATTTATATCTATTTATCTTTATCTTGTTTTTGAATAATTTCTTGGGATACTTATTTCTGTAGATTAGTGAAATAAAATTTAGGTTCTTCCCTAAAAGGTTATATAAATTTACATTAGCCATTAGCAATGTATGCACCATTAAATCTAACCATATGTTCACCAGCATCTGGACATTAAAATATGACTCAACACTATTACTAATTTAATATATCTAAACTGACATTACTGTGATAGTTTTAAAAAAGAGACTTTATGTTTTGAAAGTTTTAGGCTTACAAAAGAATTATATACTCCCATACTCAGTTTTCCGCATTATATACATTAGTATGTTATTCAAAGTGAGGCCATCTAGCTATCTATCATGTATTTTGTAGGATGCCTTCTTTGGAATTTGTTGTTTTTCTGATGATTAGACTTGAGGTATGGATTGTGGTAGGAAGACTACAGGGGTAAAATGTCTTTTTCAATACATCATACCAAGGGTACATACTATCAACATGATTTAAGATCACTGATATTGACCTGGATCACACGGTTGAGGGTAGTGTTTTTCGCATTCCTCTCCTATAAATATATTTCCTCTACCCCCTGAAGTTTTCACACTGTACTCTTTGGAAAGAAGTCACCCACTGTGAGCAGCACACACTTAAGAGAGGAAGATTTTTTTGCTCCCGTTCTTAAGAACGGAGTGTGTACATAAATTATTTGAAATTCTTCTACATGAGAGATTTGTTTATTCTCATTTATTCATTCATTCAATCATCTGTTTAATCAATATGGACTCTAGGATCTTTTCTTTAGATGTTGGGTTATAATTCAATGATTATTAATTACCAAACCATTTCTCCATCTTATTCTAATTGACCTTTCTGACATAATTCATATTAGTGACCATTCCCTTTATTCATGAAACTTGCTGACCCATCTTGGGGGCTGGTGTGTCACTGAATTATTCTAGTTCTTCACCAAACTTTGAAGATCTTTGGACCTCATGTCTACTTATTGCTATGGCTTCCTATCTAGTTTCCTGAACTCCAATTATTTCCCACCCTCAAACCACTGATTTGGCTGATTTATCCTAAGTACATTTATGATATTATATCCCTGTTTAATAACTTATAATTGCTTCCTATTGTTTCCTGAATAATATCTAAGGCTTTCTTTTAGTATTCAAGGCTATTTACATTGGGACCAAAACTACCACAGCTTCTAGACTTTTACATTAAAAAATGGTTTCACTCAAGCATGTATCCACCTTTGCCTGAACATGATCTGCAACGACGGTCACCCCTGTCACCTCCTCCCACTCTGCCTTAAGCCACTTCTTCTGCCTAGGGTGCCCTTCCTGTTATTTCCATCTGTTGAAATCTGATCTTCATTCTCCAATGTCCAGTTTAACTTCCTTCTCCCTCATAAAGTGTTCCCCCAGCTACAAATGGTGTTGCTGCCCTCTGAACTCCAAAAGTACTTGTTCTTTTATCTCAACAATCACATTTTACCCTGTTTTTTCCAGCGGCGGGGGGGGGGAGGGGGGTGTGTGTGTGTGTGTGTGGAGAAGGGATAGGTAAGGAGATGGGATTTACATTTTCTTAAGTTGTGTGCCCTCTAAAGGTACAAACCACTTTTTATTCACCTTTATTACCTTTATTTACAATGCTGCTATAATACTGAGCATGTAGATGCTCAAAAATTAAGGTCAAGTGAATCATTGTTTTATTTATAGAAATTTAAAAAGATAGTGACTTTCTCTGTAGAAAAAAACTTTGATAGGAAACTACTTTTTGTGTCCAAGATATTTTAAGATCGATAAATAAAAGAGGTCTAGTCACTGAGAGGGCTAAAAAGTAAAGAATCCTCTTTTCCAAAGTTCCAGAATCTTATAAAAATGACTAGTAGAATTTTCTGATATTTAAAGCTTCAAAGTTCACAAAGAGGAACAGTGCCTTACGGGAGTACACATATGCACAGAGTGACAAGGTTTTATCTTTGGCTTGCTCCTCCCCAGTTAAAGTAGTAATAATAATAATAATAATAATAATAATCATAATCATAGTAAAAATAATAAAAACCAGAGAGAGCAAGGTGATTAAGAAATATCCACCTACATACAGCTAAGGAGAAATGCTGATAGCTCTTAAAACTACAGTAGTAATATTTTATTTTTCATGGAATTTTACAATGTATATAATTTGCATTTCACAAGAAATCTTTATAAATTTAAAAAAGAAAAGAGAAAGGTACAGTGAATCACCCAAGGTCATGGGACAGTGTGAGGCCTGCATTTTCATTTTCTTAACAGCATCTTCTGATGAACAAAGGTTTTAAATTTTAATGAAGTATGATTTCTTGTGTTTCTTTTACAGCTCATGTTTTTTGTGTCCTAACAAATCTTTGCTTAACCTGATGTCATCAAGGTTTTCTTTTATCTTTTCCTCTAGAAGTTTTATACTACTAGCTTTTATGGTTTAAGTCTATGATCCAATTGTAGTTGATGTTTATGTATGATGTGAGGTAAAAGTCAAATTTATTTTTGTCTGTATCAATATCCAATTCTTTCAACACTAGTTGAAAACACTATCTTTCTCCCATTGAACTGCCTTGGCATCTTTGCTGGAAATCAAAGGACCATATACACATGGATTTATTTTTGGACTTTATAGTCTGTTCCTTTGATCCATAGCCAATTCTTCTGTTAATGTCACACTGTATTGGTTACTGTAGCTTTACAGTAAATTTTGAAATCAAAGGTGTAAGCTCTCCAACTTATTTTTCAAAATTGTTTTGGCTCTTTTAGGTCTTATGCTTTTCATCTAAATTTTATAATGACCTTGTTACTATCTTCCAAATTGCCTTATACAGATTTTGATGAACACATAAGTCTATATAGATCACTTTGAGGAGAACTGGTATCTTATCAGTATTGAGCCTTCCAACCCAAGAACACGGTGTATCTCTCCAATTATTTAGGTCTTTTAAAATTCTTTCAGCAACCAACAGCTCAGTTCCCTAGTTGCTAGATCACTTTTCATAACATGTTTTCACTTGAAGACATTTTAAGTTGTCATCAAGTTCTTTAAAGGCAGTTGTCAACTTTTTATGGTTTGTGTCTCACAAATCCAGTGCCTCAAACCTTGTTTATCTATTTATATGTTTGGTTGTTTCTGCTGGTTTTCAATCATGTTGTTTTATTTCCTTAAGAGCTTACTTATCTTTCACTTATGTTAAACATTTTATTGAAGGATCTTATACAGGAACAAATACTAAACTATAACTGAATATTTGTATCACCTTAAAATATTACTGTAAAAACACACCATTTTTCAAAATACCATGAAAATAATCATAATCAAGGAATTATTATTTATACTATTATAAATAAGGTACTCATATTTATATATATAACAAAGCATTATTTAACAGTAGCTTGTCTTATAATCTATAACTTACTGACATTTATGATTAGCCTCTGAATTATTTCAAGCTAAGGTCAAGCCTGAAATCTTTATCAATTAAAAAAAAAAAGAGAAAGGTATGAGAATAACTAACATGAATTGTAAGCACAGAGCTTCAGTAGGGCTGACTTTAAACACAAACATGCAGAACATATTATTCCAATGTTTTAAAATAAGGATAATAATGATGAAAGATTGAAGCACCAGTTAGATCAGGGATGATTCTAAAGGTTTGACCAAAAGTAGATGGGAAAAAATAATGAAGTCCTTTCAATGCGTCCATCCTCCAAAGATCATCATCTTTTATTCATTAATACCATGCTTTCTTGCTATTTGCATATGTGTGGTTAATAGCATGTGATAGAGCAAATATCTTTGAGAAGAAATGGAGAACTTTACACTCTTCAGAATGATGTGAACTAATGTAAAGTTTCATCAGTGTTATATAGAGAACACAGCAAAATACCAGTTCATGATAGGATCCCAGGCTATCTTTGAAGTAATAGACATTTTAATTTTTAGATGATATAAACGGTCATATTCATTTACTTTAATTCTGCTTAGCAGTACATGAATCTGAAAGGAAATGTTAAACAGTTACATGGACATAAATCTGCACATATATCACCCTGTTTTTAAATCTCCCATTTGTCTACACAGAGACTCCAACCCAAACATCTTTGCAGTTTTTCTCTGATTAAAACCAGCATTGGAAAGAATGGCTTTGAGTACTTGCAAAAGGTAAACTGTAGGCTTTAGAAATCTATTAGGTCATGAAAAGACATCATTTATTGATGTCATCATGGGATGTGGCCTGCAGTCTCATAAGAAGCTTTTTTCTAGAAACAAATCTTAGTATAAATATTACATAGGAGATGGAGTATACAACATAGTGGGTCACGTAACAGTATAGAAAGTTTTAGATCATGAGTTCTAAGTAATGGCAAAGTAACAATCATACTGTCACACCTGTGAGAACACATTGTGAAAAAAAGCCATTGAAAATGCTGAACAGATCATGTGACACACTTCAGACTTTGGAACAAGGCAGAAAATTGGGCCTACTGTTACTGTAAAACAGTCAATCAAGCATCAGGGAAGTCTCTGCCCACTGGCCAAGATGGTGGCAAGGGGAGGTTCTTATGCTGAGCACATGGAAAGTTAGAAAGATAATTGGACAGGAAAAAAGCCCCCCCCCCCATTCCTATAAGAACTGCAGACTTGGGCAGGGAGACGGTCTTTTAGATGGGAGCCCACCATTCTCCCAGGTTGTGTGGCAGCTGAATAAATCTGTTTCCTTTTTGTACCACACCTGCCTCACAAATTTGGCTTTTTGTGCATAAGGCAGCTGAACTTTGGTTTTTGTTAGATAACCCTATGGCTATACTGTAGATGGTATGTGGGGACCGAATACACAAAATAAATTCTAAACTTGTGAAATTAAAATTAACATGCCAATTTGATTATAATTGCAGGTGGTACCCTCTATCTACAGTTAATGGCCATACTTTGACTACTTAACTTGGATCTTCTCCACCATCACCAACCACAACAATTACAACAACTATAATTATTCAACAATAGTAAAAAATAAAAGAAAGTCAAGAATGCAAGGTTCTTGATGTGCAGGTTCATTCCACATCTATCAGGTTAGACTGACTCCAGTATAACAGTGTCTTCAAATCACAAATTAGGGTAAGAAGCTAAACTGCAGAGGTAATTAAGATTTAGATGGTATATATTTTCAGGTCTTTACTGTATGTCTTGGAAGTTAGATATCAGAATTATTTTCTGAGTTTATTTTCCATGAAGGAAATTGCAAGACTACTTTTTACTCCCAAGTATGTGCTGCTGAGGTACCTGACGTACTTGTATTAATTTGTTTCCCAGCCATTATCAGGTGAGAACTAGTCTGGCTTTCTCATTTTTCACATTCAAAAATAATGGTGTAAGTACAACTACTTTGGGAAAGTATTTGGCTGTATCTACCAAAGTGAAACATATGCACACCCTGACACCTAGCAATTCTATCCCTAAGTATATACCCAACAGAAATGACAACATGTATGTATTAGAGTATTCATAGCAACATTCATCATAATAATCAAAACCTGGAGACTACGCAAATATCCATAAATAGTAAAATGGCTAAATGTGGCCTAGTCAAATGGAATGATATATAACAATGAGAACAAAGTCTACAACCACAAGAAGTAAATTTCACAAACAAAATATGAATGTAAATTTCACAAACAAAATATGAAATGAAAGAAGCCAGACACAGGAGTATTATGTAATTCATTCTACTTCTAAAAACTACAAAGATACACATAACTAATCTATGCTTTTCAAAGTGAAAATTGCAGTTGCCCTTTTGGAGGGACTGTGGTTTATGTGACTGTTAGGGAGCACGCGCGTGACTGGAAGGGAGCACGGGGGTGGCCTCTGGGGTGCTCGTAATGTTCTGTTAAATGACCTGGGTACTGGCTGCCCTGGTGTTCAGTTTGTGAAAATGTGAGATACACACTTATGATATATGTATTTTCTACAGATGTGTTATACTGTAATAAAAAGTTAAAACAAATGATATGACCAACCACAACAATTACAACAACTAAAATTCCCTAAGACTCAAATTATTCAACAATAGTAAAAAATAAAAAAGAAAGAAAGAAAAAGCCAAGAATGCAAGGTTATTAATGTGCAGGTTCATTCCACATCTATGAGGTTAGATTGGCTTCAGTGTAACAGCATCTTCAAATCACAAAGACCTACTCAGATAAAGCTAGTAATATCAGATTATCTTTCTTCTTGACGATAAGATTATTTCCTTTCCTTTGTTAAAAAGAAACTGCAATTAATTTCTATAGCTCTTTTTATTTACAATTGGGTATTGACTGTTCTAGACATTATCATCACACACAAGCTAAAATGTGGTAACTAGTGTCTAGCAATGGGTTTGTTAGAGGAAGAAAACACCTGAAAATGCTTTGGGATCCTTGAGGAAATCTGAGACAAGTATTACTGCTATATCCTGTGTAGTGTTGTCTGAGTTTATAGAACAAACTTCTTGACCTGAACAGATGTTTAAATACAACAAATGGTAAGATCAGGGCTCAATATACTTTTGTGAATTAAAATGGACACTTTGAAACAAACTTAATGTTCTGCAGCTGGCTGTCCCAATTTAAAACATGTAACTTTTGTAACCTTGTGGGAAAGGGCATGCTGGTAGTATCAGATGTCTGGAAGTAAATCCAAACTTAGTGACTTTTGGAAACACTGTTTTTGAGGTTGTTTCCCACCTACATATGACCATTTTTATAAACTGGTTAACCAGGAGTCCAGCTGCAAGAATGTTTGGATGTTTCCTTGTGGCTGGAATTCATCATAAACTTTCTTTGTTACTCCCCAAAGACACTTTTATAGATGGTCTAGTAAGTGATAACAACTTAACAATGGCTAAAAATTCATGATGGAACTAAGATTTTATAAAGCTACAGTGGGGAGGAAAAGAACATGTTTATGTCAATCTTTCCCTGATACCATATTAGGTATGACTGAGCTGACAGAAGTGAATGGAAGGAGAGATTATGAAGTATGAGGCAACTTTCAGGATGGAGCCAGAATTCTCTAAATCAGAATGATGTGTCTGATGAAAATACAAATGGATTATAAGTGGAAAACCATTTAAAATCATCTTGTATTACATGGCATTGATTTGTGTGTGTGTTTACATAGGGATTGCATTTAAAAATGAGGCCTCTTATAATCAGACTAAGTGGAGACTCAGTCACTCTAAAAAGCAAAATCAAAATTTTTTACACTGTACTCTACCATATAGCATTAACACACTTTTTTTTTTTTTGGTAAATAACTTTTAATAATCAATGATCAAATTTCCTTCCTGACATTCACACTATGCATTTACCAGATGGCCATTTTCCTTTTTACATGCTACCTTTACAACTAATGAAATTGAAGCAGTAATCAAAAAACTCCCAACGAACAAAAGTCTTGGACCAGATGGCTTCACAGGTGAATTTTACCAAGTGTTCAAAGAACTAACACCTATTCTCAAACTATTTCAAAAAATTCAAGGAGGGAACATTCCCAAGCTATTTTTACAAGGCCAGCACTTTCCTAATCCCAAAACCAGATAAAGACACTACAAAAAGAGTATTATAGGCCAATCTCCCTGATGAACACAGATGCTAAAATCCTCAACAAAATATTATCAAACGGATGCAGCAATATATTTAAAAAATCATACACCATGATCAAGTGGGATTTATTCCAGGGATGCAAGGTTGGCACAACTACAAATCAATAAACGTGATACACCAGATAAACAAAATGAAGGATAAAAACACATGATCATATCAACAGATGCAGAAGAAGAAACTGATAAAATCTAGCACCCATTTATGATAAAAGGTCTCAGCAAAGGGGGAATAGAAAGAACTTATTTCACCATAATAAAGGTCATATATTACAAACCCACAGCCAATATCAATGGGCAAAAACTATAAGCGTTTCCCTTAGGATCAGGAAAAAGATAGGGATGTCCACTCTCACCACTTTTACTCAAGATAGTACTAGAAGTCCTAGCCATAGCAATCAACAAGAATAAATAAATGCAAACAAAACTGGAAAGGAAGTAAAACTCATTACTTGCAGATGACATTATACTGTATATGAGGGGGGACCCAAAAGAAACAGAATTTATCTATAAAAAATTGTGTATTTATTTTTACATGTTTAAACTTCAGTCACTTTCAAGGTACTCTCCATGTGATGCAATACACCTATTGAGACTTTTTTCCATTGCTCAAAAAAGTTTTTGAACTTGTTGATTTTGATGCCTTTTTGTACTTCGGCCATTTTTTATTTCACTTTTTCTACATCAGCAAAATGTTTCCCTTTGAGGACTTTGTTTCATCCAGGGAAACAAACAAAAAAAAATTGCTTGGGGCCAGACCAGGTAAATAGGAAGGATGGATGGGGCATAGGTGTCATGCCATTTTTGGTCAAAAACTGCTGAATACTCAGCATGGTGTGGGCAGGTGCGCTGGTAAATCTCCCATCATGAAATGGGCAGACGCGTTGAAAGAATGTTTTTAAAAAAATTCACTGAAGCCAAACGCGGCCTCTCACAACACCACCAGCTGGTACACTGGTACAGATGGGTTCCTAGGACACTCACCTAGCTGGGGAATACTGTACTACAAGGGGCCAACTCTCCAGAAGATAATTTCATTTTTTGCGAGGGTTCTGCCCTCCCCTCGTAAAAAGAGCCTTAAAGATTCCACCAAAAAACTACTAGAACTGATAAATTAATTCAGTAAGGTAGCAAGATACAAAATAAATATCAAGAAATCAGTTTCATTTTTATACACCGATAATGAACTATCCAAAGGGAAACTAAGAAAACAATCTCATTCACAATTGCTTCAAAGAGAATAAAATACCTAGGGATAAATTTAACCAAGGATGTAAAAAGACCTATACTTGAAAAATGATAAGACTCTAAAGAAAGAAACTGAAGAAGATACAAATAAGTAGAAGCATATGCTGTGTCCATGGATAGGAAGAATTACCAACATTAAAATGGCCATTCTACCCAAAGCAATCTATAGATTCAATGCAATTCCTATCGAGATACCAATGACAGACAAAATATTACACAAATATATATGGAACCACAAAAGACCCCAAATAGCAACAGTTGTCTTGAGAAAGAAGAACAAAATTGGAGAAATCACACTACCTCGTATCAAACTATATATACTTGAAGGCCATAATAATCAAAACAGCATGGTACTGGTATAAAAACAAACATACAGATCAATGGAACTGAATAGAAAACCCAGAAATAAACCAATTCCTTTATAGTCAATATTTGACAAAGGAGGGAAAAACACACAATGTGGTAAAGATATTCTATTCACATTAAGAATATGGGACAGGTATGCACAAAAAAAAAAAAAAAAAAAAGAGAGAGGAAACTAGATTGCCTTCTTACACCATACATAAGAATAAACTCAAAATGGATTGAAGACCTAAGTGTTAGACTCAAAACCTAGAAGAGAACACAGGCGGTAAAATCTCAGACATTTCTTGTAGCCATATTTTTTTCTGATATATCTCCTGGGGCAAGGGAAACAAAAGAAAAAAATAAACAAATGGGACTACATCAAATTAAGATGTTTTTTCACGGCAAAGGAAATCATCAACAAAATGAAAAGAGCCCATTGAATGGCAGAAGATATTCACCTATACATCTGATATGAAGTTGATAAAATTTAGAAAGAAACACCAAAAACAAAACAATCAAATTAAAAAATGGGCAAAGGACCTGAGAAGACATTTCTCCAAAGAGGACATACAGAGGGCCAACAAATATATGAAAAGATGCTCAATGTCACTAATCATCAGAAAAATGCAAATTAAAACCACAGTAAGATATCACCTGACACCTGTCAGAATGGCTATCTTCAATAAATCAACAAATGACAAGTGTTGGCAAGGTTGTGGAAAAAAGGGAACCCTTGTGCATTGTTGGTGGGAATGCAGACTGGTGCAACCACTGTGGAAAGAAAGGAATTTCCTCAAAAAATTAAAAATGCAACTGCCTTATGACCTAGCAATTCCACTTCTGGGAATTTATCCAAAGAAATATGAAACACTATTTGAAAGAATACATGCACTATTATATTAATTGCAGCATTATTTACAAAAGACAAGATTTGGAATCAGACCAAGTATCCATCAGTAGATGAGTGGATAAAAAAGCTGTTGTACATTTACATAATAGAATATTACTTGGCCATAAAAAAGAATAAAGTTTTACCCTTTGCAACAGCATGGATGGAACTGTAAAGAACTCTGCTAAGTGAAATAAACCCATGAGAGAAAGGTAAGTATGACATGATTTTACTCATATGTGGAATATAACGAACAAAACTAACAAGCAAAACAGACAGACTCAGAGAGAGGGCAGGCTGATAGCTGTCAGAGGTGGGATCTGGGTATGGCAGTAGAGGGATTGAGAATAAAAGAAAAAGAAAAAAAAAGAATTCATGTACATGGACAACAGTGTGGTGACTGCCCAGGGGAGGTGGGATGGGGGAGTGTACAAGGCTGATAAATGGTGATGGAAGGTGACTTGGCTTGACTTGGGATGGTGAAAACACAATACAATGTACAGACAGTGTGGTGTAGGGTTGTGCACCTAACACATGTATAATTTTATTAACCAGTGTCAACCCAATAAACTCAATTAAAAAATATCACCTCAAGACAGGCAGGTGCCAAGCTATTGATATGGGCCCTTCCTGCATCACCAGGTTGACCCCTGGCTCCCCTACAAGGACTTGCCTGCATCCATTTGTTTTGAGACTGCTTTGTTCCTCCAGGCTATTTGAAGTTGAAAGTTTAGTCCTTGTATTATTTTCACAACTTAGCCCTTCTAGAGAGTTATTTTGTGGGCGAGGGAAGAAAGCAGAAGAGAAAGCAAATAGTCATGGAAAGAGATTTTTAAAAAAATAAAAGTAAAGTAGAGTACTTAATAAAACAATTATGTCACATTTTAATTTTAGAAGTCAATATTTGTATTATCCAAAGAGCATCCTTGACAAAATGTTGAAATGAAGCTGGCTTTTCCCTGTCAGTTAGCATCTCTTTCCCTTGCATATTAACGCAGACTCAGAGAAAGCGAACTAATTTTAATGTTAACCAAAGCCAAGTATAAATGTGGAGGCAAATCTAATGCTACTTAAGAAAAAAACAGAAAAGAAATAGAAGGAGGAGGGAAAAAGGGGGAGGAGTAGGAACATATGCCTCATTCAAAGCTAAGAATAATTTTTATTGTTAATCTTGTATAGAATAATGCTATAATTCTCTGAAAATATATGGTTAAGAATTATTCATTGTTTGGTATTCTATGCCACTCAATTCTATTAACCAGAAAGGAATACAAAGGTCCATCAGTTAAAAAAAAAAAGTGCTTTTAAAAAGTAAAAATGATTATTATTAGTAAATAGCATGGAGGATTAACATATAAAATTATGGCATTTTCCTTTATGCTCACCTCTGACATATCGTGCACTAGCAAGAGAGGAATACTTATTGTTGTGATGTCATGGGTACAGCAAACCTTGAGTATGTTCCGGAGTCCCATAATAGCAGGATCACGAGCAGTGATGTTTCCAGATTTCACATTGTCATCCACACAAAGATGGAAAGCAACATGGATTTCTGAGAGATTAGAATGCCGTGTAATGTAAAATTCTCCTGTGAACAACAAACAGTCATTTTCAAATACACAGATCACCATCCTCCATGGACTGTATAAACGACTGTAATGGGTGATCAACATATTACACTAGTAGAGGTGTAGCAGCAACCTATGTTGGACTCAGAAAGCAAATACGCGTACTGCTTCTAAATTCTTGGAAAGGTGATGAAAAAAGAGGCAACAGGTAATTTTGCATTAGGTTCAAAAATTGGTATGAAGTGACCACCAACTAGTAAGTAAATCAAATTAGTCTTCATCATCTCTTTATTGATGTAAATGCTCAAAATGTCCTACTCAAATCAAACTTACTGTGTAAAAACAGGGTACTTGATTACCTGTCATCCCCACACCCTAAATCTGTTCTTCATCTTAATTTATGGGTCCAGTTTCTGTCCAGTTGTTTGCTCAGGACAGGAAGACAGGTAGTAGTTACCCAGAGCACTTTTTTCTCTCAATGCCTCTTCCCAACCCCCAGTCCAACCAACTCACCACCAGCTATTTTCAGTTAATCTCCAACAAATATCTCAAATCTGAGAGCTCCATTTTCATTGCTTTCACCCTCGTTCGTGCTACCCTCATCTCTCACATAGCTTCTTGCAGTAGCCTCTTAATGAATCTCTCTGCTCTCACTCTTGCCCACCTACAAACCATTTCCACACTCAAGCAAAATGATTTATATATAAATCAAATAATATCACTCCCTTACTTAAAATCATCCAACATGCACACACCACATTCAGAAAAAAAGTCCAAACTCTACGGTGGTCTGCAAGGCCTGTACGATCTGGAAATAGCCTATCTGACATCCTCTTCTCAACCTCTCTCTTCCTGCTGAGCCACATTGGCTTTTTTTCAGTTTTGCAAACATGCAGAGCTTGTTCCCAATTCAAGGCTGCCTCATGAAAGGCTGACCCAAGATTCTTGTATGGCTGACTTTGCATTAATCACGTCTCAAATCAAAGGTCACCTCCTCAGAGAGGTCTTCCTGACTGCCCCAGCTGCTGGATGACTCCTTTATCCCTCACTAACTCTATTACACATTAGTCTGTTTTATTCTCAGCACTAATATTTTTTTTACTATTTGTGAGATTATTTTAAAGAGACCATTGTTTACACTCTATAACTATAGGAATTTTATCTTGTTTACCGTTCTATCTCTAGCTCATAGAACAGTACCTTGGTCATAGAACATGGTCAATAAATATTTGTTGAATAAATGAATGGAAAAATGTTTTAGACTGAATATTCCGGTCTAGACTGGAGTAATAGTTATCAAACCTTAAAATCCATGCTTCCTACAATCATTCCATTTTCTATGTAGCCACAATAGCTGCATCAGCTTTTATATTCTGCAGTTTCTGTCAATATAAATAAATAAAATAGAGAACATATAAAGAATGTTTTTAAAAATACACGTTGTTCCCTGGATATTCTGATATGTCCTTCTATACTCTTCTAAGAAATACTTTTCTATCACTAATGCCTGCCCTTTCAAAATATTCCCACCGTGGCTTCACAGTCATTATCTTAGGATTTTACTTATATTTACTTATAAACATGTAACTCATTAAAAGTACTTAATGCACTTTAGCACAATGTTTAACCATTTTTAGTGACCAGTGTACCTAAGCTATACCCATGGATGCTGCTGATAGGCCCCAGGAAAAGATCTTTTTTTCCTAAGATAAAAGAATTAGGTAGAAAAATAAATTAAAGAAAGGACAATGACATAAGTATCAAAATAAACTAGTTAAATAAAAAGTTGATCAAGTATATTGATAGTTTGGTTACAGTTTCTTGGAAGGCAACAAAAGACACAGACAGCTTATCAGAAACCTAGTAAACTCCCTCTGAGATAATATCTTCCTTCTGTTCCCAACGAAGTATGTTACCTCCTAAACTCTTACTGATAATTTAGGTGAAGGAAGTTGTAGCATTAAATATGGGCTATGTTCCAACAGTGAGGCAGATGACTTAGTGGACAAGTCAGGTGCTCCTAATCCCCAAACTGGCACAGCTTCATCTGACCTTAGATGACTTGCCTCTTTGGCCTCGTTTTACCAATTAGTAAAATGGGGGTCATGGAGCTGGCAGTAGTCATCAAAGTAATAGAATACAGTAGAAAAAGGACTATATTGGGAGTTAAGAAGATCTGGTCTCTAGCACTTATTGGCTGAGTGACCTTGGTTAAATCACCTCAACCTATAGATCCTTTGTACTTTGTGTATGAAATAGAAAAAATAATGCCTGACTGCTTTCCTTCCAAAGTAGTTGTGAAAAGTAGATGATATAAACTATAAATACTTAAATAACGATAAAGCAAAACTACTGGTTAAAAATTATAGAAATATAATTGTTTTCCTTTGCAACTTATACTTTTTAAGCATTTGTGATTTGGATCCTTTCTTTCTCCTGTTTACTTCCTAGCTGTGTAGGCATCCTTTAACTAAATGGAAATTCAGATGTTATCAACATATATAACTGAATAGTTTAATACTCCTTTGTTTAATGCAGGCTTATGACATATCTTCCTAATTTGGCTGTGATAACAAGATACTAAACTAAAGGCTTTTTCCAAAAAGGAACAAGGAAGAAAATAAATATAGAAACAAGGAGTTAAATTTAAAAAAGAAGACATTGGTATTTCTGGAAAAGATAAGATTGGCACATTTTAAGAAAGCCACAAAATATGGATGATTTAAATTATGGATCTACGAAAACAAATACAATGAACCCTGCCTCAATGAAGGTATTTTTAGATGGAGAGGAGGACAGTTTCCTGTTCCACAAAGTGAAGGAAACAGCATGTAGTGATGCAATCCTGCCTCTAACATTATCCGCTAAGGTAGGATATCTGAAGGTGGAAGGAAATTTGGAAGCTGATGACCACAAGCTAACTGACTGGGACTGACAAGATAATACTAGAAATAGTTATGCTATTGGCTTAGATGAAATGCAATGTGACCTACTTGTAGAAAATACAGGCAAGGAAATGTGAAGAAAAAAATCTTGGTTATTTATGAAGCTGCAAAATTTAGCATTTAGTTGAAAAGGCTTCACACTTACATAGTAAAACCAAGACACCTTCTGTGTCACGTCTGCCCTGGCACACAAACACTATTAGGGATCATCAGAGTGAATTCAATCTGGGAGAGGATGAAAAGACTGAATTTCAAGCTCAGCTATTATCTATTCAAGAATAATAAGGAAATCAAAGAAATAGTAAAAAAAATTGATGGGGAAATGGAAATAAGAAAGATTCTAAATCAGGTGACTCATGTTATTTCTACAAGTTCAGCTGTTTACATCTCCAAATACCATTGTTTATATTTCAGAGTAAAAATTACTTCTTGGTTCTTTTTAAGAAAAAAAGAAACAATGTATAAAAGAGGAAATCTAAAATAGCAAATAACAATAAAACATATGTAACCGTTTGCCCAAGTTGTCTTGTATGGATCTAGAAAAGTCAGTATTAGTATAAAAAATAAATTGCAGAACTTCTGTGAAAGTTTATCATATAGGTACAATGTTGTTTCAAAGTGATACACTGACAAACTTCTTATAAATCACACCATAAGAACTTATGTTTCAAATCTGATTTCAATGCATATGGTTATAAGAAAATTGCAATTTAAAATAATACTTACCAAGTAGGTGGACTTCTGGCTAAGATGGAGGCATAGGTAGATATGCTTTGCCTCCTCACACAACCAAAAGAAAGACAACAAAAAATTTAAAAACAAAAAACAACCAGAGCTTCCACAAAATCAAACTGTATGGAAGTCCAACCATCAAAGATTTAAAGAAGAAACATTCATCCAGACCGGTACGAGGGGCAGAGACAGGCAGCCTGGGCAGAGAGGACACGTGGCAAGGCAACAGCTGGAGGCCCGGGCGCAAAAGGGCAGTTGACGGTCCCACATTTGTGTGTGGATAAACTGGGAGAAACAGTAGGGGAACAAGACAGGTTGGGCAACCCAGGGTTCCAGCGTGGGAAAAGAAAGCCTCAAAACTTCTGACCGTAAAAACCGGTGGGGGCTGCGGCAGTGAGAGAAATTCCCAGCCTCACAGGAGAGGTCATTTGAGAGACCTCCAGGGTCCTAGAATGTACACAAACACACCCACCCGGGGATCAGCATGAGAAGGGCCCAATTTGTTCGTGGGTAGTGGGGGAAGTGACTAACAGTTGGGGGGCAAGAGCCGAGCAAGCGGCATTGTTCCCTCTCTGACCCCTCCCCCACACACAGCATCACAACACAGAGAGGTGCATTGCCCCGCCCTGGAGAATATCTGAGGCTCTGCTCCTTACAATGTAACAAGTGCCCAAAGACAAAGAACGTGGCCCAAATGAAAGAACAGATCAAAACTCCAAAAAAAAAAAACTAAGCATGAAGAGATAGCTAACCTGTTATGTGCAGAGTTTAAAATACTGGTAACCAGAATGCTCAGAGAAATGGTGAAGCATGATCGCAAAACAGAGAAAAAAGTGAAGGCTATGCAAAGTGAAATAAAGAAAAATATACAGGAACCAACAGTGAAGGGAAGGAAACCGGGACTCACATCAATGACTGGGAGCAGAAGGAAGGGGTAAACATTCAACCAGAACAAAATGAAGAAACAAGACTTCAGAAAAATGAGGTGAGGCTTAGGAACCTCTGGGACAACCTTAAATGTTCCAACAGCCAAATCATAAGGGTGCCAGGAGGAGAAGAAAAAGAGCAAGGAATTGAAAACTTATTTGAAAAAATAATGAAGGAGAACCTCCTCAATCTGGCAAAGGAAACAGACTTCCAGGAAGTCCAGGAAACTCAGAGAGTCCCAAAGAAGTTGGACCCAAGGAAGCATACACCAAAGCACATCATAATTACGTTACCCAAGATTAAAGATAATAAATAAAGATAAAGAGAATCTTAAAAGCAGCAAGAGAAAAGGAGATAGTTACCTACAAAGGAATTCCCATAAGACTTTCAGTTGATTTCTCAAAAGAAACCTTACAGGCAAGAAAGGGCTGGAAAGAAGTATTCAAAGTCATGAAAGGCAAGGACCTCCATCCAAAATTACTCTATCCATCAAGGCTATCATTTAGAATGGAAGGGCAGATAAAGAGCTTCCCAGATAAGGTCAAGTTAAAGGAGTTCATCATCACCAAGACCTTATATGAAATGTTAAAGGGACTTATCTAAGAAAAAGAAGAAGATAAAAAAATACGAATAGCAAAATGACAACAAACTCACAACTATCAAAAACTGAACTTAAAAACAAAAACAAAAGCAAAATCAAACTAAGCAAACAACGAGAACAGGAAGAGAATCACAAAGACGGAGATCACATGAAGGGTTATCAGTGGGGAGGTTGCGGGGGTGAGAATGGGGGTAAAGGTACAGGGAATAAGAAGCATAAATGTAGGTACAAAATAGACAGAGGGAAATTAAGAATTAGTATAGGAAATGGAGAAGCCAAAGACCTTGTATGTATGACCCATGGACATGAACCAAGGGGTGGGGGATGCTGATGGGAAGAGGGGTATAAGGCAGTGGGGAATAAAGGAGAGAAAAAAAATGGGACAACTGTGATAGCATAATCAATCAAATATACTTAAAAAAATAAAATAATACTTACCAGGTAAAATATTTAAATAGTTTCTATCAGCATTTTTGGTCTTATCATCACTTTCACCATTTCGGTTCCCAGAATCTATGCATAAGATAATGCAGCATAAAAGAACATCACAACATAGGACAACACATCACTGTTATTATTCCTCAAGTAATCATAACAGCAAACATTAACTAAGAATCTCTAGATGCCAGACATTCTGATGGATGCTGTACATGGGTGGCCTCATTTAATTCTTACAAAACGCCTATAACCACAACATTAGGAGGTACTTTTACCTCTTCATTTACATATTAAGAAACAGAGGCTTTTACATAGGTTAACTTAACAATGCAGAGGTAAGTGGTAGAACTGAGCCAGAAAAAACTCTGGCTTAAATTAAAGAGTAATTCTGCTTTCCACTGAATAATTTATCTTGGACATCATTTCATATCAGTACATAAAGAGCATCCTTACACCTTTTTACTGGTGCACACGTAGTCCATTGCAGGATATCTCATTATTAATCATTTCCATATTGATAGACATTGAATCTGCTCCAAAGTTTTTGCTATTATAAGTAATAATGCATGAATAACCTTGCATGTATGACTATATCTATAGAATAGGTGGCTAAAGAGAAATACCTGTATTAAAGGAAACATACATTTATAATTTTGACAGTGCTGGCAATAGCTGTCCGTAGTGGCGCTACTGGTTTATATTCTCACTCTAGGTAACTGTGGCTTTGCCGCGGCAGCAGGTGTTATATGTGACAGAGCCAGGCTGAGTACTAGGAGATCAATGTGCAATCATACTCTAACGGAGGATTATTCAGAAAATTTCAGTATGTCCTCTTACTCATCTACCATCTTCTTCCTCCATCTCATTCAGACGAGCAGTGATGTGATCAGTAACATTTTAATATTATTCTTAGTGGCAACTAAAACGCGAAGGTTGAGATCATGACAAGCGTGGGAGGAGGATTCTAAGTATATTTGTGAATGATAGAAAGCGTCCGATAAATGACAGGAAGTTTTTAAACCACATACAGTTAAGGCAATGTGTGTACATCATGGTATTATTTTGTTCTTGTTCAAGCAGCTATTTTGTGGTTTAAGTGAGTCAGTGAAACAAGTAGGTTTGTAAAAGACAACTTTCTTAAAGGAACCAGTTTTGTGAAAATACTTCCTCCATCTTTTCCTTTTCTGTGCATGCCCACATATTTGTTCTACACGTTTATATCCTGATACACAAGCACCTGTTTATTCTAAGACATGCCATTGTTTTCTTTACCATGTTTATATTAGCATCTTTATATTCCTACAGAAACAATGTTTTTTGTGTATATTAACATTTTTAAAAAATGAAAAATAGCCATTTTCTTGGTATTACAAGGTATTACCATTAATACATGGAAAGGGAAATGGACTGTGAATTGTCTCTTGTTTATGTAATAGGGATCCTGCTTGTTCATAACCCAGGTGAAGATTACAGTCCTTACGTATTGTTTTTTGTTTTCTGTACTATGATCAGGCATTTATTCAAAGCCAATCAATTACATGGCTCTGTGTGAGAAACTATTACATTAAATATGGATTCTAGTAACAGAAGCTTCTCTTTGTGCCACTCTCTCCTTCTGTTTATAAAATATATACGTTTACAAGATGCAATGTTATAAATCAATTTATCAAAGTAGTCCTTAAATAAAAAATATTAAGTTACTTTTATTCAGAACTTTCTTGATACCATAATATTCCCTTAGTATTTTCAGTTTACCCGTTTGAAGTTCTGACTCTTTTCAAGTGATTTTCTGATGTTGAAGGCCATTCCAAATAGTTTTGTATTGGAATAAATATACAGTTTCTTAAAGACAGATACTTTGAATGCTAATATTAATTCTGCATTCTTCTGAGTTCTGATAGAGCTCTTATAAAATTCATATGTATCTTCTATTAAAATTATATACATATATGTATATAAAATAATTAGTGTTCAACAGTAATAATGTGTGGTCAATTGTGATATACATTATTTTACAAAAATTTATCCTTTTAAGTAATATCATGCCTTTTACAAAGAACAACTACTACTTGAAAAAACAATGCTCCATTTGAAACAGCCTTACATATCTATTTGAAATAAATTGTATATAACATCAGATAAGAAGTAACAAAATGATCCCTGGTGGTACTAACCATTTGTTTGTAGTTCTGAACAAGTTATATCACAAAGAGTGACTCAGATCCTAAAAATAAAGATGGTCACATGACAACTATCTAACGAAGTTATTTTATGTGTTGTTAGCTTAGTGCATTGAATGTCTTAGATGGAAATTAGGGCAATGGCAAGTCTAATGTGGTTAAGACACTAGGATTTGGATCTACGTAGTTTCTGGACATAGCAATTTTTTAATAGAATAACCGAAAACAATCCTTGTAGTTGACATCATGCTACCTAAGTGGGTGAAGATATAAAAAGTACATATTTTGTGCTACTATTTATTCTGTGACTTCAATGCCATCTGCAGTGATAATTATGTTCATTTTAGATATAGAATTTAGGTTGAAAGACTAGCAACTTTCCACTAAATGCCTATTTCAAATGTAGTTATAGAACCAAAATTTAAAGATAGTTTTTGCTAAGGATATTGAACAACATCATGCAAAAAAAGGGATTAAGAACAGAATATAAGCTCCTAAAGATCTTGAATTTTGTTCTTATTTTCTTTCTTCTACCTCTACACCAATACCATTTTCTGTATTTCAGTGATGGCCCATATGCTATCAGAGTGTGTAGGGACAGAACATAACTGAAAGTGAAATTTTTAAAAAATTTGAGTTTTACTGACCATGTGATTCTTTCAGCTTACTCCTGCGCTGGGTTCTAGCATAAAGGACCACCTGCTGGACAACTTCCAATTGCTCTTCAATTCGGGGAAAATGAAAGTCAGTGCATTCTTGGCAAACTGTGGCAAAATCTAAGGAACGCAAAACATTTACAAACTTTAAAGGTGAACTATCAGATATTTAGTATTTACTTACAGACAAGGAGATCTGGTAAAACAATATAAAATTTACAAGTATTTCTTATCATTGTCTTTTCAATAATTATATCTTACGAAGTTAGGGTATAGCAATTTTGTTTTGATCAGAAAAAGTCTCTCAATCACTCAAAAGAGTAAACAGTTAATAGATAAGGAAATTTTACTGTAATTCCAAGCCTTCTTTAAATAATAGATACTTTTATCCTAATCCATTCCAAAGAGTGCTAAAAAATGTGTCAACAATAAAAATAAAGAAAAAACCCCAGAAAAACCACAAAATATAGGAAGGTCCTTATATTTATGATACCAAATAAACTCTATTCAAGCTTCTTTTTTAAAAAAGTGAGTTGCATTATGAGGAAAGGTATGAATTTTACCTAGCACATTTAAGAATTAGGTTATTTAAAAAACAAAACAAAGGACAAATGAATGAATTAAAATTCATTGAGCCAGCATCTGTTTCTAAATTGAAAACTACATATTTATCCTGATTGTTCTTTTTTAATACCTTGAAATAAAGACACCATGAGAGTATTATTTACAATATAATAAAATTTTAAGAAAAATTAGATATTCTGAAGCACCCTACCCATGTCAAAGTATGAAACAAATCTAAAATAGCTGAGGCTGGGTATGTTATTGTTTGGTCTACTTGAACACTGGGGTAACTAAAAATTTTTTCTCAAGTTTTCCATACTTTAATTTCTTTCTTTGTATGAATGGTATTTAATGCAATATATATGTATAATGTTATCTTACCTCTTTTAATACCACTGTATGAATTGATTCGATTATCTACTAGTAAAACCAGACCACAGAGAGATGTAGAATAAAGAGACAGGGCTGTCTGGAGTCGATGGAGCTTCACACCACTTCGATGATGTCTTTTGTGCTTACAGAAATCCAGCATATCTGCTCTCAGCAATCTCAAATTATGCATGGTCTTCAACTGAGCTCCTGGGGGATATAGGCAACAATCTCAGAAAGATACTTATCTGCAAACCCCACTATAAACGATACAACTCTCTATTGACAAGAATTCATATAAATCTGTTCTACAAGTAATTATAAATGGGCTGTGCAATTTCCCATTTTAATGACTATTAATATTTAATCTTTCTATTTGCAAAAAATAACATATAAGCTAAAACAGAAAACTTATAGCCAACAATCTACAGGCTTTCTTGGAACAGGATATGCTTCATAATTATAAATAACACAGGTATGTTTTACTCCTATGCTAGGAATTTTTCTTACACCATAAAAAGTTTCACAAGCTACAATTAATTATGACTGCAAAAAATTAATACACTTACCTAAGTGAATGGTAAAACTTTCTTCTAACTTTCTCTGTTCCTCATAAATCCTTCCATTTGCTTCTACCGATTCTCTGAACTGACTTGGTTGAACTTTAATTTCTTCACTGAAATTAATAAAATTATTGATTTTTTTAGGCATGTTTGTCAAGAACTTTAAAGAAAAGAAAGCTTTCTAATGCAATGACACAAGACTAACAGCTGAAAGTAGCACTTACTTTATTCCTAAACTTAATCCATGATGACAAGATAGTAAGTACTAAGAGGTTCTAAAATTTGCACTTGTTCTTTCATTTCCTCACATTAATGAATATTATTCACCTTCAGTCACTATAATATCAGTTCATATATTATCATTTAAAATTTCTCAATAGCCTAAGAGAATGATTAAAAGAAGTGACTAACATTACTTTAAAATGGCATATTTAAAAATATACAAATCACTTATTAGGGGTGGCTGTAGGCAAAACTAGAAAATAGGCAAAGTGACGGAAATGAAAATTAAAACTTGAAACATCAAATAAGCAATAACAGAAAAAGATGAAGCTCATTTAGGTGTATTCACATCCTCTCTCTCTCTCTTTTTTTAAATTTTTTTACCATTTGCTGTTTTGTTCTTTTATCCCCCCACCAACATTCTCCTTCCATTAAAATACTCGCTTTGCTCTGCTCTGCTCTTGGATTTCCTGAAAAGGTTTCCATGGAGGCACTATAAAAGCACAACTGTTCAATTCAAATTTCATAGTACGCTGAAAATAATACAAGCCTATGACAGTCATCCATTCCCCTGACTACTTTTTTGGAGTTAATCCAAGCAGTCTCATTAGTCTAACTTCATTAGTATATGGTAAATATAATCCTAATAAATTTAAATTAATAAAATATCATCTTAAGATACAAAAAGTCACAAAGGAATGTTGTTCTCACTTTAATAAGAAAAAGACAAATAATACAAGGTATAGCATAAAAAATGCTCCTCTTTTAGTACATAAAAATCTTTTATTACAAAATTATAAGCATATGATTCTGTAACATAACAATAGCACACTCAAGCACACCATATGACATTTTAGGTGACATGTTTAAATTGCTGTCCACCTCATGAGAGACATTCACATACCCTACCAACTATGCTCAATGGCATTATTTCTACTGAACACTGTATATAAAATCATAAATGTTCTGGAGCCCATTAGATGTTTGAGATAACAAGGCAACCAAGTAAACTAAATTCTAAAGTGTGACATACCCTCCAAGGAGAAATGGGGCACACTTCATTTTTGGCAGAGCACAGTAGAAATGTGTTGCTGTAATGTATGTGGGTAAGAGGAAATCAGCTAAACGTTTAACAAATTCTTAAAAGTCAAGTATAGGCTAGCATTTAAATTTATAATAGCTACGTATCCCAAGCACAAGGGCAGTTTGCATGCACTTACAAACTCTTCCATTGAAGTCCACTAGGTGCTTCCAAGAAAACAATGGGGGCAGGTCAGGAGAAAAGAGCACTACCTCGGTGGCACTGGTGAAAACGCTGAGGATGCCCGAAGTCCAAGGCCCAGGTGTACAAGGCTTGTCTAAGACTGAAGGTGGACAAAGACAACAGAGACCTGTCTCCCACCCCTAAGTATAAGCCCAGCACCAATACCAAACAACAACAGTCCATTGCTGGGGGATCAAGCAACAGCGTAGAGAGAGACCTCATGCTGTGGCAAGGCCTGCAAAAACTACCCTAAGCTAAGGAGGGAGCAGAACAACAGAGAAAAACCCTCTAAAACCCAAGGCCCCACTCTGAGCACAAAGTGGTGGCAGCTTACTACTATAGAAAATGAAGCTTATAATGTACCGAAGGAACAAAAACCAAGCTTGGTTCAATTGCTGACTAGATTTGCATGACCTTCACATTAATGGCCTGTTCATTCTGGATATAAATATTATTTACCTCAGTCTCTTTTCTAATACATACAAAATCCAACATTGGGAGAGACCCAAAAAGGCAGACAAACAAACAAGCAAGCAAACAAAAAAGCAAGCAAACAAAAAAGCACTGTGAACAGATAAAGCAATCAATAAAAAAAGACTTAGACATGACCCAGATTTGGGGACTAAAAGAAAGAGATTTTTCAAATAACTATAAACAAAGTGCAAAAAGATCTAGTGTAAAGCAATACACACAGGCAGATAAGGAATTTAAGCAAAAAGACAAAGCAAATGAAAGTACTAGAAATAAAACACAGTATCAGATCAATGGTAACAGATATAAATTCTTTTGACAGGCTCATCAGTAGACCAACAACTCATATTATGATGCCACTATTACCTCAATATTAAAACCAAATGAAGATATTGTAAGAAAAAAACTACAGACCAACATATATAGATATAGTTACTCATTATTTTATAACAAATAATTTACTTATTTGTATTCATTTATAATGACATACATCATGACTTATATGTATAACTTTAACTATAAAACTTCTAGAAGAAAACAGGAGAAAATCTTTGTAATCCTGGATTAGGCAAAGATATCTTAGCTACGATACAAACCATTTAATAAGTTATAAATTGTTATTAAAATGAAAAACTTTGCTCCTCAGAAAGATACTATTAAGAAAATAAAAAGACAAGCTACAGGGTGAGAAAATATTCATAAAACACTTATCTGATGAACTTGTATCCAGAATATATAAAGAACTCTCACAAGTCAATAATAAAAAAGCAAAAAAGAGATATGGATGAAAGATCAGTATATGAAAAAAAAAATGTTCAACATTATTAGCCATCAGGGAAATGCAAAGTAAAACCACAAGACACCACTTCAAAATCTGCTAGAATTGCTAATTATATATATCAGGTGTTCACAAGAAGGTGGGACATCTGGAACCCTCATACATTGGTGGTGGGAATGGAAAATATAAGAAAATAGTCTGGCAGTTACTTATAAAGTTAAACACACATTATTATGTGATCCAGCAATCCTACTACTAGATATTTATATCAGAGAAGTAAAAACATATGTATATGCAAAGACCTATATATGAATTTATACAGCATTGTCAAACTCTAGAAATATGGCAAATGTCCATTATGGAGTGAATGAATAAACAAAGACTAACATAATACTACTGAGCAATAAAAAGGAAAGAACTGTTTCTCTCTGAACAGGCGGCAGTGGTGGCTTGTTCAGACATTGCCAAAATTAAAGCTTGAGATCTTTGCAGCAAGAAGGAGGAGCTGCTCAAACAGCTGGGCGACCAGAAGGTGGGGCTATCACAACTGTGCTTGGTCAAAGTGACTGGAGGTGTGGCTTCCAAGCTTTCTAAGGTCCTAGTTGTTTGCAAATCCATTGCCCCGTTCTCCCTGCTATTAACCAGACTCAGAAAGATAACCTTAGGAAATTCTACAAGGGCAAGAAATACAAGCCCCTGGGTCTGCAGTCCAAGAAAACACGGGCAATGTGATGCTGGCTCAACAAGCATTAGGAGAACTTGATGTCCAAGAAGTAGCTGCGGAAGGAGTGGCTATATCCACTGCAGCGGTACGTGGTCAAGGCCTGAGCATTGCAGGGTCAGTAAAGCACAAACTGGCTCATGGAAAACAAAGAAAAAGAAAAGGAAAGAACCACTCATAGATGGAACATAAATGAGTCTCAAAAGCATTATGCTAAGTGAAAGAAGCAAGACACAAACTGCTACACACAGTTTGATTCCATTTATATGACATCTGGAAAAAATCAAAACTACAGCGACAGAAGTCAGACCAGATTACTGGGAGCTGGGCAAGGAGAAATATTATTTACAAAAGTACAAAAGGAAAAAGAAAGGTGAAAAAGGGAAACGCTACATCTTGATTGCAGTGATCGTTTCATGACTGATTTAAGTGTGTCAAAACTTGTCAAAATGTAAACCTAAAACAGGTGAATTTTACTTTATGTAGTTTCTCCTCCAATAGACCTTACTTTTAAAAAAAGCAGGCTGAATTACTAATGGAAGACTAGCTAAAGAGGAGTCTTATAACCAGAAAATTACAGAAAAATCCACCTTAAGACTGATGGGAAGGGTGGAGATGCAAAAAAGGCTAGCCCTGCTCCTGCAGGAGGTGGCTGAGGTTCTGGAGATCCCTTCAGCTGCAGGGGTTCACTCTGAGAAGCGTGGGGTCTAAACCCCAAGCCGGGCTCCCTATCGCAGAGCCCCAAGTTAGGAAGAGGTGTCCACATAACATCCGTCTGCCAGGGAGAGACGGGAGTCCACTAGAGACATCGGAAGTCTCTCAAAGCGCCAATGCACAAAATTTCATTTGCAGCCACTCACCCTGGGCTTTGGTGGAAGGAAGGTGGAATCAATTAGAGTCACATGAGGATACTCTGGAATTTGTGGCTATGGGGCGGGAGCTGAGGGGACAGCTCCTGGGATCCCTGTGCTCAGCCATTTTCCCATACCATAGATGCATCTTTCTCAGGTGGAGCACTCCCCTCCCTGTGTGTGGCATCAGCCTGGGGAAAAGGATTAGTTCCACCCTCTGGACTCCCTCTTCCAGCACTGTGTGGAACTTATGCCCAGCTGAGGAGCACAGCCAGAGACTCTTTCAGTGACTGAGCCTAACAGGGAGCCAGCAGGCAGAGGCAGGAGAAAGCCGAACTTATCAAGGTGCTTTTGCTCACCTATCCCCAGGCCCAATGCTGGTAAAAGCTGGCCTTGGCACACAGCTTGGTCCTTCCCACATGCACCTAAGCCCAGCAGAGGCAGCCAGAACTATGGATCGCTTGTAGCTTCAAACAGGTTGCAGAGGACCAGTCACAGGCAGTGTCTTACACTGACCTCCCAAAAGGCCCAGAACTAACACACACAAGTGGCCAGCTTGAGACAACATCAGAGCAGAGTCCAATAAGCTTCACAAGCAACATATCCAAAGGGAGACCTTGGCAGGCACCAGGCCCTGCTGAGGCAAACTCCACTTTGTGTGGTCAGTACCTGCCTAGCAGGTCACATGCTATGGTTGGGGTTGAGCCTCACAGCCAGCCTGAGGGTTGATCCCATGCATGAACAGGTCAATAGCAATCAAGACTGCTATTGCCCTGTTCACATAAGGAGGGTTCACATACCGCACAAGAGACATTCCTGGAGCACCCAGCTTAGATGATAAAGGAGACTGCACCATTGGACCCAACAGCCATGGAAAACTACTGTGTGAGGTCACCCCTCAAAGGCTGGGAGTCATGGTAGATCTATACATTACAGAGAAACAAACACAAAAAGGCAGCCAAAATAGGGAGACAAAGAAACAGGTCCCAAATGAAAGGACAGAAGTCTCCAGAAAAAGAGCTAAATGAAATAGAGGAAAGCAATTAATCAGATATAGAGTTCAAAGTAATGGTTATAAGGATGCTCAACAGCATGAAAAAGGACATGGAAACTATAAGAAAGGACCAATCAGAAATGAACAATACAATATCTGAAATAAAGAATACACTGGAAAGAATAAACAGGAATTTGGATGAAGCGATTTGGAAAACAACGTAGGGTAAAAGAAAAACACCCAATCAAAGCGACAAAAAGAAAAAAGAATTTAAAAAAATGAGGTTAGGGAATATTGGACAACATAAAGTGTAACAGTATCTGCACCATAGCAGTACCAGAAGGAGAAGAAAGAGCAAGGGACTGAGAAACTATTTGAAGAAATAATGAAAGCAAACTTCCCTAAGCAGGTGAAGGAAAAAGACACAAAAGTCCAGGAAGTTCAGAGTCCCAAACAACATGGAACCAAATAGGCCCACACCAAGACACATCGCAGTTAAAATGACAAAGGTTAAAGACAAAGAGAGATTTCTAAAAACTGCAAGGAAAAGACAGTTACCTATAAGGGAGCTCCTGTAAGACTGTCAGGTGATTTCTCAACAGAAACATTTCAGGCCAGAGGGATTGGCATGACATATTCAAAGTGATGAAAAGCAGAGACCTATGACAAAGACTACTTTACCCAGCAAGGCTATCATTTAAAATAGAAAGAGAAATTAAGAGCTTCCCAGGCACGAAAGAGTGAAACGAGTTTGTTACCACAAACCCAACATTATAAGAAATGTTAAAGAGCCTGCTTTATTCAGGAGAAGGAAGTGGTGGTGGAACAGAGGAACATAGTTAAAAGAATAAAAATGGCAATAAATATGTACCTATCACTAATCACTTTAAATTTAAATGGCTTAGAGCTCCAATCAAAAGACTCAGGGTAGCTGAATGGACAGAAAACAAGACCCACATATATGCTGTTTACAAGAGACGCACCACAGAACTAAAAGATACACATAGACTAAAAGTAAAGGGATAGAAAAAGATATTTCATGCAAGTGGAAATGGGAAAAAAAAACCCGCTGAAGTAGCAGTACTTGTATCTGACAAAAAAGATTTTAAAACAAAGGCTATAGTAAAAGACAAAGAAGGACACAACAGAATGATAAAGGGAGTAATCCAACAAGAGGATATAACCATTGTAAACACTTATGCTCCTAAGATAGGAGCACCTAAATATGTAAAGCAAATCATGATGGACAAAAAGAGAGAGATGGACAGTATTCCAGTCATAGTAGGGGATTTTAATACTTCATTGACATGAATGGACAGATCTTCCAGACAGAAAATCAGCAAGTAAGTGGTGGCCTTAAATGACACACTAGAGCAGATGGATTTAACTGCTATCTCAGGGCATTCTACCCAAAACAGCAGAATATACATTCTTTTCAAACGCACATGAAATATTTCCTGAGCTAGACCACATGTTAGGATACAAAGCAAGTCTCAATAAATTTGAGAAGATTGAAATCATATCAAATCTTCTCTGACCATAATGGTTGACACTAGAAATCGATCACAAGAAAAAAAATGAAAAACACATAAAGACATGAAGGCTAAATAACATGCTACAAAACGAATGGCACAACTAAGAGATGAAGGAAGAAATCAAAAGATACCCTGAAACAAATGAAAATGAGTACACAACAATGTAAAGTTTATGGAACACAGGAAAAGCAATCCTAACTGGAAAATTCATAGCAGTACAGGCCTGTCTCAAGAAATAAGAAAAATCTCAAATAAACAACCTAACTTTAAACTTAAAGGAGCTTGAAAAAGAACAGCAAAGTATAAAGTGAGTAGAAAGGAAATAAAAATCGTAGCAGAAATAAATAAGAGTAAAAAAAAAAAAGTAAAAAAGATCGGTGAAACCAAGAGCCAGTTTTTTGAAAGATAAAGAAGACTGATAAACTTTCAACCAAACTCACCAAGAAAAAAAGAGGACCCATATAAATAAAATCAGAAATGAAAGAAAAAAAGTAACAACTGAAATACAAAGAAATAATAATAGTAAGAAGAATAAGAAATACAAAGAATAATAAGAAAATATTATGAACAACGATATGCCTACAAATTGGACAACCTGAACAAAATGGATAAATTCCTAGGAACATACAATTATCAAAAACTGAATCAGGAAGAATCAGAGAATCTGTATAGACAGATTAAGCAGTAATCAAAAACTTCAAACAAACAAAAGCCCTGGGCTGGATGGCTTTACAGGTGAATTTTACCAAACACTCCCAGAAGAACTAATACCTCTCCTTCTCAAAATATTCCAAAATCTTCAAGAGGGAAGGCTTCCAGCTTATTTTACGAGGCCAACATTATACTAATTCCAAAACCAGATAATAAAGACACTAAAAAAAAAATTATAGGCCAGTATCTATGATGAAAATAGATGCTAAAATCCTCAACAAAATATTAGCAAACTGAATACAGCAAAACATCAAAAAGATCATACACCATGATCAAGGGGGATTGATTCTGGGAATGCAAGGTTGGTGCAACATTTGTATATCAATAAATGTGATTCACCATGTAAACAAAATGAAGGATAAAAAACACATGATCATATCAATACATGCAGAAAAAGCAATTGATAAAATCCAGCACCCATTTATGATAAAAACTCTGATCAAATTCGGAATAGATGGAACATACCTCAACATAATAAAGACCATATATTACAACCCCACTGCCAGCGTCATATTCAATGCACAAAAACTACAAGTGTTTTCCTTGAGATTGGGAACAAGACAGGGATTCTCTTATTCAAAATAGTACTAGAAGCCCTAGTCATGGCTTCAGACAAGAAGAAGGAATAAAGGCATCCAAATTGGAAAGGAAGTTAAAACTGTCATTATTTGTAGATGATATGATACTGTATATAGAAAACACTAAAGGTTCCATCAAAAAACTACTAGAACTGATAAATTAATTCAATAAAGTAGCAAGATACAAAATAAATATCCAGAAATTGGTTGCGTTTTTATATGCCAATAATAAACTCTCAGCAGGTAAACTGAAAAAAAAACCAATCCTATTCACAATTGCTTCAAAAAGAATAAAATACCTAAGAATAAATTTAACCAAGGATGTAAAAGACCTATACTTGGAAAATTGTAAGACACTGAAGAAAAAAATTGAAAAAGATACAAATAAATGGGAGCATATATTGTGTTCATTAATAGGAAGAATTAACATCATTAAAATATCCATCCTACCCAAAGCAATTTATAGATTCCGCACAAAAAAAATACCAATGGTGTACTGCACAGAACTAGAATGAATATTACAAAAACTTATATGGTACCACAAAAGGTCCCAAATAGCAACAGTTATCTTGAGAAAGAAGAACAAAGTTGGAAGAATCACACACCTGATATCAAACTATACTACAAAGCCATAGTAATAAAAAGAGCATGGTGCTGGCATAAAAACAGACATATAGATCAATGGAACTGATGAGAGCCCAGAAATAAACCAACACCTTTACAGTCAATTAATATTTGACAAAGGAGGCAAAAACATACAATGGGATAAAGATAGTTTATTCAGTAAATGATACTGAGAAAATTGGACAGATACATGCAAAAAAATAAACAAATAAAACAAGACTACCTTCTTATACCATTCACAAGAATAAACTCAGAATGTGTTGAAGACTTAAAAGTTAGTCTTGAAACCATAAAAATCCTCAAAGAAAACATAGGCAGTAAAATCTCAGACAATTCTCGTACAAATATTTTTCTGATATCTCTCTTCAGGCAAGGGAAACAACAACAAAACAAATGGGACTACATCAAATTAAAAAGTGTTTGCAAACCAAAGTAAATCATTAGCAAAATGAAAACTCAACTCACTGAATGTGAAAATATATTTGCCAATGATACATCTAATAAAGGGTTATAATCCAAAATTTATAAAGAACTTATACAACTCAACAACAAAAAGCAATCTCACTAAAAAATGGGCGAAGTACCTGAATACACTTCGTCAAAGAGGACATACAGATGGCCAATACACATATGAAAAGATGCTCAATTTCATTAATCATCAGAGAAGTGCAAATTAAAACAACGAGATATCACCTCATACCTGTCAGAATTGTGTCATCAATAAATCAACAAACAACAAGTGTTGGTGAAGATGTGGAGAAAAGGGAACCCCCACATACTGTTGGTGGAAATACAGATTGGTGCAGCCGCAGAGGAAAGCAGTAGGGAGTTACTTCAAAAAGATAAATAATGACCTTGGGTCATGTAGCTCAGTTTGTTGGATGTTGTCCTGCAAACTAAAAAGTTGCGGGTTCGCTTCACCATCAGGGCACATGACTGGGTTGCAGGTTTGTTCCCCGGTTGGGGTTCTTTTTGGGGGCATACAAAAAGGCAACTAGTTGATGTTTCTCTCTCACCTCAGTGTTTCTCTCCCTCTCTTTCTCCCTCCTTCCCCCCTCTCTAAACCCTCTTTCTGTTCATCTCTTTCTAAAAAGCATTGAAAAAATGTCCTTGGGTGAGGAGAAAAATAAAATGGTACTGCCTTATGTCCCAGTGATTCCACTTCTGGGAATTTATCTGAAGAAACTAGAAACACTACGTCGAAAGAATATATACACCCCTATGTTCATTGCAGCATTATTTACAATAGTCAAGATTTGGAAGCAGTCCAAGTGCCCATCAGTAGATGAGTGGATAAAAAAGCTGTGGTACATTTACATAATGGAATACTATTTGGCTGTAAAAAAAGAAAATCTTAACCTTTGCAACAGCATGGATGGACCTGGAGAGTATTATGTAAGTGGATAAGCCAGTCAGAGAAAGACAAATACTGTATGATTTCACTCTATTGTGAAATCTAATGAACAAAATGAACTAACGAACAGGATAGCGACAGAATTTTAGAGAGCAAGCTGACAGCTGTCGAGATGGGACTCAGGGCTGGGACGGGGGAGGTGGAGGGATTGAGCCAAAAAGAAAAAAAAAGAAAAAACTCAAGAAAGAGATAACAGTGTGGTGACTGGTGATTGCTGGTGGAAGGGGGTGGAAGGAGGTTTAGGAGGGTATAGCGGGGATAAATGATGATGGATGGAGCCTTGACTTGGGGTGGTGAATACACAATACAATATACGGATAATGTGTTGTAGAACTGTGTATCTGAAACCTGTATAGTTTTGTTAACCAGTGTCACCCCAATAAATTCAATAAAAAGGGAAAAAAGCAACAGTAAATGAACAAAAATAAAATACAATTTTTATCAAGCTCATATAGGAGTTATATACAGGGTGGGGCTGAAGTTGGTTTAGAGGGTTTTCTTTTGTACAAATAATAATACAATAATAAATCATAATGCACAAATAAACTGTGTTTAGTGTACTCACAACTGTTAACCTACTTTTGCTCCACCCTGTACATAGTTGTGTTGAAAACATATTTCTGTTGCACAGAAAACCTCTATCAAAACAGGAAAGCAAACTAACAAAGTCATAGTAAAAATACTCTTTCCTGGGAATATTTGGTTTTTAAAAGGAGCAGCAGCTAGAGGACAATTATTTACACAATAGAATTGATTCTACACATTGAATTTCTGTAACTACAGCAGCAGAGATAATTTTTGCAGAACAGCATTTTCACAGCTTGCATAACTAAATTAGTGATGTTACACATTTTTGACAATATACAGTATATATTTTACACTTTGGCTCAATACATATATTCATTTATAGAAAGTTTCATGCATGATGCACGCTGATATCTTTCCCCCTATTCTACTTCACTTTGTTCTGTTCCATTTTATTTTATTGTTATTTTCAAAGTCTGATTGGAAAGTAAAAGACCTAGAACGGTCCCTGGCAGAGTGCAACCAGCAGTCCACGAAACATCATTGCATATTATGGCACACAGATGTTCCCAGTCCAGCTTCCCCACTCCTTTCCCTTTTTATTGTATTCGTCACTATTTTCATTTGAAATGAGTATAGTCAAATATGTTAGCGTCAAGAATGTTACCCCATTTCTAATCATAACAATTGTTTAAACATTTCTAGGGTGTTGTGTTGGGGAACACAATAAGGCAAATCAAAGATTATGATACTTAGATAAGAGGAGATATAAATATCAGGTAAAAAATTTATCTGTCTGCCTGCCTGTTTGTCCCCAACCCATAAATATTTATTAACTATGTCTTATGTGCCAGTGTCAAGAGCTAGACATTTGACAAGGATCTGATATACAGTAGAAAAAATAAACGTGGTTTTTGTTTTCAAGGCAAGACTAATGGGGGAAACTGACATTATACAAATAAAATGCTGTCTCTAAATGTTTACAGAATATATGAGCTAATGCTAGAAACAGGATTACTATATTGTACTAACTATATTTCCAACTGAATATACTTTAGGATTTGAAAGAAGAAAGACATTCTCAAATATATGAATATATGCCCAGGAAATAACTTAGGCACTGTCATGCTCTAGGGTCATCTATGAAATACAATGTACTTAGGCCATAAGGTACCATACATATTATGAATTATGAAAAGTCTTCTATACTATTATTATATATTGTACATGCTTCTACTATGGCACATATCACTCTATACAGTATTGTTTTATTTACAGATCAGTCTCTCTAGAATATAAGCTCCACATGGGCAGTTACTGCTTTATTTTCTGCTTAGAGAATGCTTTGCATTTAAGATGTTTTCAATTGATGCTTACTGAACAAAATGAAACCAATTTAAAGAAACAGGAGATAGTACTTGGGGTATTTAAGCATACATACCTAGGAGACTTATAAAGCTAAGTTCTAGGGGAGAAATCACTATTTTAAACCATCCAATTAATCCCCCTCTCAAATAATCCCCATAAAATCTGTGAAAGATATTTTCAAAGTATAAATCATCTTAAATTTTCATTGTTAACTTAAAAATATCTGTAACTAAAAACATTCAATTTTATAATAAACACAAATTATTAATAACAATAAACTTCTATCTAATAAGAATAATACATGATTAATACCTGAGAGAGCTGTTGTTTGGATTTTTTAGGTCTTGATGAAGTTTTATCACCCATTCCTGATACTCTTGTTTTTGGATGGCAGTTGATTGTTTTAATTCATTTGACCATTTATTTTCTAAATCCTAAAAAGAGTATATAAACTAAATAATTTTTTTACAAAAATAATTAAAAAAATAACTGTATATCTAAAAGCCATTGTATTTCACTTACTTGCTGGGATTCAAAATGCTGAGCAGCCAGTGAATTTACATCTTGATCTGTCAGTGATTTTCCCAATTCCTGCATCACTTTTTCCATTTCAATGCCCTGTCTAAAACATAAATAAGCAGATCAGAGATATTCATCAGAATTTGAAGGTATACAATCACTCCAGATTCATTGAACTATCTCTGCAAAGTGAAAATAAAATTTTATCTTATAGGAATATGTCCAAGAATGGCAACTATGGAAAGCATTTTGAAACATTAGAAGTGGAAATGTGGAAACAATAATGATCATTTCATATAATATTAACAAAATCATTTGTACAGCTAAATTTTAATCTAAATTTAATGCATAAATGAAAGCAGTCAAAATCTAGGTCATCTTTCAATTTCCATGGCTAATATTTAAAAGTCCAGACCCCTTTTCATCTGCACGTTTCCTCAAAGAAGATACCCTGCAATCCAGCTTAAATATATTTTCTACTTTTTTGTACATGAGTTAAAGTAACTTCAACCTTTGAAAGTTAGTTTATGTCATAACCAAAAGCTGCCATAGGTTCTAAGTATTGAAACTGATATTAAATTACAAGTTCCCTTTATGGAGGAATATAGAATACTTCTTTAAAAAAAAAAGATTTTATTTATTTATTTTTAGAGAGGAGGAGGGAGGAAGAGAAACATCAATGTGTGGTTGCCTCTCAAGCACCTCCTACTGGGGACCTGGCCCACAACCCAGGTATGTGCCCTGACTGGGAATCAAACCAGCAACACTTTTGTTTACAGGTCAGAGCTCAATCCACTGAGCCACACCAGCCAGGGCTAAAATACTTCTGAAGATATGTTTTAGTCTTACCGTCTCATTTATCCAGATAAATAATATACAGAAATTAAAAATGGTTTTCCCTACAAAAGAAACTAATCAATGGTATTATAAGTTCATATAATGGCTATTTACAGGAGAGATATGGATAGTGATTAGATGGGCATCAGGGAGCCTTTGGCGGTGCTTAAAATATTTTATTTCTTGAGCTGAGTGATGATTACATGGGTGTAATTACTTTATGAAAGTTTAGCGAGTTGTACACTTACAGTTTCTTGCCTATTCTGTAATGTTATATTCTAATAAATAAGTTCATTAAAATTTTCAAATTAAAAAATTATCTTATAATACAAATGTGTTAGTAAGTTCTAAAACTTTTCAAACAAACTTGGAAAGAGTGAAACAGACACCACCTTAAAGAATTTTACATCATTCTAGTTAATTTAAGTAAATTGCTCTTAGAAGCAGGTTTATACTTCTTTATAACAACTAATTAAATGTATATGATAAATGAAACTCATTCATATATTATACATTTACACATTTCTATATATACCTTCTAGTATTAAACATTCAATACCATTTAGTCCCCACTTAATTCTAACGTAGTGGAGACCACATTTTTTTTACTAACTACTAGAGGTCAGCAGAAGATTATGCTAGCAAGTAAGCTTTTTATTTAAAATAGAAATAACTGCTAAATATTTATAAATACAAACTTCCATATGAATATATTAATATTTTACATTACACATGTTCCCTCTAGTGGATAAAAAAATATCACTGCCATTTTCCAGTTATAAAAAATAACTTGAATCTGGTTTACCAATAAAAGCTAATTTCCAGTGAAGAAAAAGAAAGACTAATAAATAAGAACTCAACAAATACAATTTCATGAACATTTATTTTACCCTAAAAGTGTCAGAAACACAAGTAGCTAATGATATACAGGGTGGGGCAAAAGTAGGTTTACAGTTTTTCATATGGAAAATAATACAATAAATAATAAATAATACAAGAATAATCTGTTTTGCATACTCACTGTATCACAACTGTAACCTACTTTTGCCCCACCCTGTATTAATAATACAGTATATATTTTTTATGATTAAGATCAAAGAAATTTTACTACATTTCAGATGAACTACTGTGTAGTGGCTCTGTATTTCAGGCATGATAATTGTGACAACCTGTATATTATCTTGAATGCACTTTGGAAAAAAGATCATTGTAACTGTATTGATGCTGTGTTTAGAAACTGTCTTTTAAAGATGGAGAATTAAATGAAAATAAAAGGAGAAATATGAAAATGTGTCACTTCTGCTCATGAATTGGATAAATGAATTAGGCACCAAAATTTTGGGTGAAATTCCACAGATACCAGTGAATTCCAACTTACCTTAAATATACTGTTTACCTTTGCAATAAGTATCATATACTTTAAGAGGAATATAGCTTGTTTTTCTTTTTCAAACAAAGAGTGTGGATATATGAAAGATAAATATAAAACTGTTTTTAAAATAAATATATTCGCATATTGTTTATATTTTAAAAAGAAAAAAAAAGCAAAGCCACATCAAGAGGTATGGCCAAAGGATATTTCAAAAAGACATAAATGAAAACAAACCCTTACTGAAAACTATTCCATGACAGAAAAAAAAGTGTGTAAAGTTCCAGTAAATGCAGAAAATTAGTAAGTTAATTTGGCTTCCCAAGAGGTGAACAGTCACAGAATATTCATGGCCACATATGTAATTTTTTGGAGTTATAATGAGTAAGCAGTGAAGTGGGCCACAATTTAGAGCAGGTCTCCAGCTGAATAAAAGGACTAGTAAAGGCTATCAATATGAACTATAGTTGGCCACACTGGGATTTTTTTTTTTAATATACCTAAATAGCCAGAAGGACTGTAGTCCCAGAAAATCTGAGATCCAAGAACAGATTCAGAATGAGTTATATTATGTGAAGCCCTGGTGGGGAAAAAAAATCAAATGAATGAAGTTCGACTGAAGGTAATTAACTAGTATAAGGTAATTCTATTTTTATATATTCTTAAAAATCCAATCTTCATTGTTATTTTAAAAATATACTCACAATTTTACAAGATACATAATAATTAGAAAAAAAATCAAATTTTTGTCTTTCCCACAGACAAAGCTTCAACTATTTACCTGGTGGCAACTACCCATACCATAAGTATCCCATCTAAAAAAAATAAATAAACTGCCTCAAAACGGCTAATCAGCAAACCCAAATCCATAAAAAGTGACAAATTCTCAAACATCGTGTTCTTTTTGACACAGAGGTAGTTCTAATATCTTATTGGATATAAAAATAAAAGGTCCAGAGGAGTAGAATTATTATGAAAGTTTAGAGATCTATGCAATATAATAAGAATCTGGTATACAAAATACAGTAGCCCACAAGAATTATGACTAAATCCATTTGCTTATGATTTTTGTTTTTAAGTTTTCTTAACTACAACAACCCTGAAAATAACACATTATTCTCATTTTGCTAGTCCCAAAATTTTCTAATGTGAAGCTAATGAAGGCCAGAAGCAAACCAGTACATCATTTTAAATTTACTTATTTGGGACTAATTTCATAATATGTAATTTGTTCCTAACATAATTTCGCAATCAAAGAAATTTTATATCAGCAACACTAAAAAAAAAAAGATTATCTTAATGCCATATATACCTAAAGTCTTAAGTAAATGTTTTTAAGGTAATAAATGTTATTAGAATCAGCTATATTAAAATGGATTATGTAGAAGTTTGTCCTGAATTATTACTACAATTATGGAATTACTAAAATGCAGTCTGGAAAGTCATGCTTTAAGATAAGTAATGTTAGCAATTTTTTAACTTACTCTGAAGAAAAAAAAAGGACCATAAAAACACTGTTTGCATACTGTAGTAGGTAATCCATACAAAATATATTCAAATCTAATGAAAACTTCTTTCAATAATATTAGTGTTTTTATTCCCTAATGTAAATAAGCTTACAAAATGAACTGAAAGAGACTATGGATTTAATCATAGCAAGGTTTTAAATAGGTTCTGAACAGGGAGGCAGTATGGTATAGTCCTTAAGGGGTTTAGAGTCAGGCTTCTTGGTTTCAGATTCTAGCAAATCCTTAGACTATACTTATTTAAGCACAGTTTCCTCATTTGCACAATGGGTACAATAGTAGGGTTGTGGTAAGGATCAAATGAAATAGGGCATCCTTTATGAACTGCATGACTGCATTCCCCTCCAAATACATGTTGAAACTCTAAGACCCCAGTGTGATGGTATCTGAAAGTAGGGCTTTTGGGAGGTGATCAGGTTTACAAAGTTGGAGTCCTCATAATGGAATTAGTGCCTAGAGGAAGAGGTGCCAGAGCTCTCTTTCTAGAAGAGATATATTAGGAACACACACTGAGGAAAGGCCACATGAGCACACATCGAGAAGGCACACTGTTTATAAGCCAGAAGAGAGAAATAAATTTCTGTTGTTTATACAGCCCAGTCTCTGGTATTTTGCTATAGCAGCCTGAACTAAGACAGCATTCAAAGCACTTTGTACAGTGCCTGAAACAAAGCAAATCTTCAACAGAAGTAAGCTATTCCCCTTATGAAAACTATGAATATGTAAAATGCCATAATTTATTTAGGTAAATCCCTTGAGAAGTTTTATAAACGTATGAGGATTTCCCAGTGAAATTACAGATTTAAACACACAAAAAACTAATTTCTAATACTAAAGAATTTTTCTATTTTATTCATAACAAAATATAAACAAGTTCTGCAGGCCACCTACTTGACAATGTAACATTAATTATGATAATGCAAGACATTCGAAATACCTCTCTCGTAATTTTTTCAGCTCCACATCTCTTTCACCAATCAGTTCTGAGATACTAACAAAGTAATTATGTTCCAAATTTAGGAGTGTTTCAGAGGCAGGAGAATGGATTAGGTCATGGTACACGTCTGCAAAATCTTCATCCCAGCTTGGCTCTTCAGGCCTTGCATGCTCTAATGTGGTCTACAAATGATAGACAGACATTTTCAAATTATGATGTAGGATTTTTATTTAACACAATACTAGAAAAATATGTACATTATGTGTTTATTTTTGTACCTCAGACAAGGACAGAAAGACCCTCTATTTATATATGTGCATATATTGGTTACCTAGAATTATCTGAGTACACATAAAAAAATAAAATGACGCAAACTAAGTTGTTAATAATATGGGTTACCTGGAGGCAGGGATGGGGAGGGGCTCATGTGGAGGAAGAGACAGAAAGTGTCCATGGAGGGGGTGGGGAGCTACCTATGCTATAATCCAATTTCTATTAAATAACACATACACAAGGGAAAGATCAGCAAAATGCTAATGATGGCTATTTCAGGGTGGTGGGATTGCTGATGGCCTTTGCTTTCGTTATACTACAAGGTACTGTATAATACAATAATTTGCATGTATTAATTACATAATCAGAGAAAACTTTTCATTATTAATAAATACATTGTTAAAAAATGTTTTGTAGGCTATACATTTAGAAAACGAGGTTACCTATGTAGTCCAAAGTGTGGTGATGCAATGACTTTGAAAACCCAATTCATGCATAGGATTTCATATCAAGATAAACATGTAATTTTCTTATTTTGATCTTTTCTAGTACTCTGCTTTCTTCTTAAAATGTAAGCATGCTCTTAGATATATGAAAACAGCAGCTATCAAATGATAAAGCAATTGAGTAAACACTAATAAACAACAAAAACAGAAACATGGAGAGAGGCAAAATATAGTACTGTCAGCACACACACAAACCCGCTCAGGGAAGTACAGAAGCCTGCCCCACAGACATGTCATGTATCAATACATCAGACAGACACAGTGCTTATAAAAGTGAGGAAACTAATACGCTGAGAAGTCCCTCATGAAGAATCACGTAATTTAATGGCAAAAGTGGAAATAACAAAAATATTTCCATATGTTTTCCATTATTGATCTTCATAGCACATAATTGTAAAAAAAGAAAAATCTGAATTCTTCCCTCGAAAAAAGTAAATACCATAATCTGTAACAGCAGTCCTCAACCTTTTTGGCACCAGGGACCAGTTCACTCACTCGCCTGCTACTCACCCCCTGCTGCCCGGTTCCTAACAGGCCAAGGACTGGTACCCATGATCTATAGCATAACTACAATGATAATTTACTTTCAAAAGAAAACAAATGAATAAATCACAGCAACAGGTATTTTGAACTTGGTCCATCAGTAGGTGAACTTTTCCCCCCTGGTTTTCTTTCACTTACACTTCAGTCAATTTGGAAGATCAGGAGGGCAGTGTTTAAGATGACTAGCTGAAATCTCGAACATGGATTTCATCTCCTCTATGCCCCTGAAAACCTGAAACCACATTCTGATAGCTGCTCCCTTTCTTTAGATCTAGCACTGCTCTAGGAATTATAACCAGCCCATGTGACTTAAACTTAGTTCAAAATTCATGTCAGGTTCATGCTAAAATTTTGTAGGAAGGAATGAGTGCAAGATCATAGGGGATCTGCTTGGCTGTACATAACACCAGACATGTAGTAACTCCACTAGCCATGTCAGTTAACAATTTGCTGCATGAACTGAAAACTCAGCCTATAGCAATTTTTAGAATAGGCAGAAGCTATCTTACATGAGAAGAACTATTTAAATAGTTTTCCCTTGACCTAACCCTCACATTGTCTCAGGAGAGATGATATTATAAACCTGAGAGGGATGGGGCACTGAGTAGAGGCCTGCTGAGAGGAAAGTATTCAATGTCCAGGCTATTATTTCTCCACCTCCACATTCCACCATAAAGGTCAGCTTCTTTGGGGCTCAAACCGTTGGGCATCCCTTATCTTTAGCTGCCACGGTTACCTGTCACACCCTCATTCACATACTTCTCTGACTCACATCCTATCTCGAGCCCTGATCTGTTGGATGTCCTCATGGATAACCCGCCCCATGCCTTGCCTTCTTACTTCCCTGAACTCATTATCTTTAATAAGTCTCCCACTCCACCGCAGTCACCCATTCTATATCATTTCTAAGGACAATTCAACCTTGAAAATTCAAACAGTCAGACTCTGGCTCTAACCTCCAAACAAGATCTCATTCAATTACCCCCAGGCTATTGGTTCTCCAGCCTCATCAGGACCTCCACTCCATAGACCCTTCTACTTTCTTTTTTTAAAAAATCAACCATTGGCTCCCACCTAACTTCACTTTCTCTCCTCTGCAGCTTACTTTCCACGGTCCAACATTCAACCACTGTCTTGCCAAAATCCTCAACTCCCTTGACTAATTCTCCTTCTCTTGCTCACCTAATAAAAGTCTAAATCTTACGGTCAGGCTGTAGAGAGCTACAGCAGAAAAATTACAAAAACTCTAACGTTTATGGTAACAGATTGGTGTGACTCTAAGTTTCCCTTCAATGATGACTGGCAATGCTATCTTTCTCTGGTTAGTTCTCTACTCAAACATCCAGTTATATCATTAGGCCCCCACCTCATCCAAAAACATCACCTGTGTTTATTAGTTCTCCATAAAGTAGAAGCAGGTAGAAGAAAATATCTTCAACTTCTGCTATCCAAGTAGTAACATTTTAACTTACATCCACCCTTTTCTTCATCCTTTGTGCTATAATCAAAGAAGTGCCCCTCCTCCCAGTAAAAACTAATTCTGTACTTGAGTTCTGGATTCTATTCCTAGTCTTCATCTCTACCACCTTAAATAAAAAACAAACCTCTGACTCTGTGTTCCCATTTTGAAACTGCCTCATCCTTCTTCTCTCTATAGCCCTTGAGTTACCTACACTCATTCTGTTTCTATACTCCCACATATTTTTAAAGTCACTGAAATCTAATTTCTGCCTCCACCAATCCACCAGAACTGATCTTTCCACAGATAAGATTACTTGTTAAACCTCATAGATATTATTGAGTCTTTTCCTTGCTTGATCTTCTCTGCAGCATTTGAAACTGTTGATAATTCCCTCCTTCTTGATGCCTTTTTCTTAACTTTCATGAAACCATAATCTTTTGCCTTCTCTCTACATCTTTATCCAATTCCACTCTTTCCTTTGCAGGTCCTTCTTCCTCTGCTTATCCCTTAAGTGCTAGTGTCTGTTCATTTGTTCATATATTCATTAACACCCACCCCCCCCCCTTTTTTTTTTGCCGTCCATCTAGCCCATCTATCTATCCAACACATACCAAAGCCCTACTATTTGCAGGCTCTGTGCTGGATACCAGAGCTATAACAGACAATAAAGTAGACAATCCCAGGTGGATATCCACAAGCAGGGGATACAAATAAGTCAATATACATTATAATACAGGGTTTTCTTAGGATTCTGTCTAGGCATCTAATCTCATTTTATATAATAACCTTGCACAATTTCATTCATTCCATGACTTCAAAATTCATCTGTATATGAATGACTTCCACACCTATGTCTCCAGTCCAATTATCTTTCCTGAGTGCCAGATCTATATAGTTAAGACCTTATTAGATATCTTTACTTGGGTGACTTATAGGCACATTCAATAGGTGTAAAACTGAAATAACTTTTATGCCAAAACTTGCCTCTCCTCAAGTGAGCAGAGACACCACTCCACCATTTATCCAGTAGTCCAGACCAGAACTTTTCTGGGCCAAGCAATCTTTTAAGGTTCAGTTTAAATGTTACCTCCTTAGAGAAGAGTTCTCTACACCCATATCAATTAGGCTCTCATTCCCCACTCCTCTCCCTTCATAGTTCTCTCTGTTGGCACCATATTTATTTCCTTATAACACGTGTACAATTATAAATTAGTCATGTACTTGTTAATAACTTTCTTCTTCACTATCGGGACATGAAAATAAGAACAAAATTTGTTGTTGATATATCCCTAATGCATAGCACAGGACACACATACAGTATTTGTTGAATAAGTAAATATATAAATAAAAAAATTTATTTTCTTTTTAACCCCACTACCACTATCTAGCCTAAGACTTCATCATTTCTTCCATATAACTGTAAGTCTTCTAACCTACTCTAAATTTCTCCCTTCCAAGGTATTCTTCACACTAATATGCTGAACTGATCCTTCCAAAATGTAAACATGATTCTTCTCACTCCTCTGCTAAACTCCTTCAAAGCTGCTCATTACCTTCAACAGAAAGACAAAATTCAAGATGGCTTGCAAAACTCTTTTCTAGCCATTCTGAACTTCTTTCAGTTATTCTAACATGCCATGGGCTCTCTCATTTCCAGGCCTTCTATATGTTACACCCTCTTCCTAGGATATCTCTTTCCATTCCCCCACCATACACCTTTCACCCACTTATTTCCAACTCATCTTTCAGGTCTCAGCTAAATTTCTCTTTCCTCTGGGAAGCTTTCCCAAAGTTCTCCACACCAGCATAGGTGTACCAGCTTTGTGCTCTCACAACACACTGCACTTACCCCTCTCATAGCACTTACCACACTCCACTGAATTGAATTTGAATAATGTCTCCCTGTTAGGCTGTAAACTCTGTGAAGGTGACAACTGTGTCTATTTTGTTTTTGTTATATCCCAAGTGCCTAATACAATATTTGATATATAACTGATGCTCAGTACCCATTTGCTGAATGAATGAATGAATGCAAAGAGCTAAGAGGGGAACAGTACTGAAATGGAAGACAGGGCACCACCAAAAATAAACAGCAAACTTCACAATTTTGTCAATGATTACTCTGTTTCCCTTTCTTTACCTATTCAACTTTACTTTTGTTTAAAAAAGAAAAAAATCTAATGTAATAGCAAATGACACAGGAGTGGTTAGAAGAAACAATGTAATTAGATTTTTAGGGACTAGAAGCAGAAAAAGAAGGCAAACAATAGATCCTCAGACAGTAGACAAGAAAAGGAAATGCAGAAGAAAGTAGCACTACTCTACAAGGCAGGAATTAACAATCATATACGTCTAGTAAACCATCAAAACCTCCTTATACCATACAAGTGCATCCATTAAAGCCCAGCTGTTTATGAGGGACAATGGTCCTCTTTCATAAAAAAATCCTTATATAACAGCAGCATATTCAGCACATCTCTGCAGTGGTGGGACAGACAGGTCTCCCTCTGTAACAGTGCCTCACCGTATCATTGCAGAGAGGTATAATCACTTATGTTTACAATGGTGACCCGGGGTCAACAAGAAGTTAGAATTGAACTTGATATACCATGCTTAAGAAAGCGAAGAAATCTCTACATTTTTAAAAGATCATTATCAAACGGTGGTTAAAGTAAAAAGTTTCATGATTTAAGTATGCTACATCTGAAATATCTAGTAAATCCATTCATAGAAAATGGAGCTCATTCCCTTATAACCCTAGGTAACTGGTATTACTATACACAGCCTGTTATTTCACCTCTTTATTAATGCTCCTAGTGTTTGTCTCAAGGTTACTGAAATACTGTTTACCCACATGTTGCAGAGATGCTTTATCACTCTTCTGTCTCATCTACTGCTCAGTTCTGCTTCTACTATCAGTCTGCTGCTAGTTATACTTTGATTCTTCTAATGTCCACAATGCTGGGACTTCTAACCTCTGCAAGTCCTTTTGCTATCTACTAAAGAGTACCCTTTTCTTTTTTAATTCCTTCTTTTTGGTCACTACTGCGCACATTTCTTAAGTTTATATTGAGCTGCTTGGCTTTTATATTATAATATTCACAGCCAGTGAGTGCTCAAACATATCCAGTGGGTATAGCAATACTTGGGTCTTGTCATTTATTTTCCTGTCAATATTTTTTTTTTTACTGTTAGAAATCATTTATTTGACCTTTCTTTCCTTAATTCTTTAAAGATGGGCAAGCTACTATAGTTCTAGAATCCTCGCATTGCTAGAAATCGGAACTCTACAGAAAGTGCTATATACCTACTAAATGTGTATAGGGTAGAATAGAGTACTTGCTCATTTGATATGATGGTTTTTAATTCACAGTATTTCTGTACTCTTGTGATTGAATTAATAAGTATACACTGTTATTACTTTGTTATATTATGTTACTGTTATTGTTATTATTGTTAGGGTCATTATTCTGAAAGATAGTCAAATTCCTATTTTTAGAATGGCTAAAGCACAAAAGTAAAATCATAAATTTAGTATATACGTTGATTATTTTTTATAGTAAAAAAAAAAAGAGTATTTATTGATCTAGTATTCAGGAAGTTCTTTCTTTGGTTACATAAAATCAGGGATGGGAGAGACTCTGCTTCCAGATCTTATATCAAAACAAAAGCAGTCCTAGAGGAGAAACTGCTTTCTTCAAGAAACTGCTTTCTTGACCACTCCTTCTTCCCCGAACTTCTCTAAATGACCCCACAGTAATTACCCTGATCCTAACACCAATTGCACAGTGTTACAACAGTCTGTGGATTTCTTTGTGTTTTCCTACTAGATTATATGCTTCCAGAGGGCAAAGACTTAGCCTCAGCAATATATCCCATCCATTTTAGTGGTAACCAAAAAATATTGGTTGAATAAATTCAGTGAAGTTATTCTTTTAATATATCTTACAGCTTTCTCTCTTTTCATCAGCAGAAAGATTAGGTTTCTTTACATTGCAATTATCACAGACATATCTTTTTAAAGTAAAATAATTTTCTTTTTAGAATTTAAAATAATACATATAAGTAGTATTATCCTTTATATTATATAAACTAGGAAACCTTCTGGCAGAGAGCAAACTGCTTAGAATGAAAAAGAAGATTCCATAACATTGATTTCTTTTTTATTCTCACAGACTGAGTTGCTTAAGTAGAATGTAATTCACTCATTGTAGCTTGCAAATATTAAATTTATTTGTCTGTTTACATAGTTCTATATCTGCCTAACAATGTAAATTTCATTTTTTGTCTGTCTTGCTCACTGTTTTATACCCAACACCTAATACAGTACCTGGCAAATAACAGGTTCTCAACGTACTGTATTTCATCAATTCTAAGATACTTATTTTTTCATATTACAACTCTCAAAAATCAGAATATATTTTATATTTGATGGCATCTTGACATTATATCATAGTTTAAAGGTGAAGGTGTTCTTAGTAGTAAATAAAATAATGGTGTGTTATGATCAATGGCATCTTTGACTTTATGAAATAAGGTATGCTATTTAAATAGAAAAATGATGATGTTATATAACTATCTAACATCAGTAAAGGTAAGTGAGAGAACAAAAGTAAACCAGATTAAAATAAGCTACTACTGCTAGTGTAGGTTTGCTAGATAAAATACAGGTCACCCAGTTAAATTAGAGTTGCAGATAAACAACAAATAAATTTTTACTATAAGTATATTCCAAGTATTCCATGGAATACATGTTAAATTAGAGTTAAATACATGTTAATTAGAGTTAAATACATGTTAAATTAGAGTGAGTTTCAGACAAACAACAAATAAATTTTTACTCTAAGTATATTCCATGGAATAGTATAGTATAGTATACTTATAGTATAAGCATACTATAAATTCCTGAAATTGTAATTTAACTGGTGTCCTGTTAAAACTGGCAACCCTATGCTGGTTAGAGATACAAAAGTAGCCTCTTGTTTTATAAAGGCATTATGTAAAGTACTGAGTCTTAGGTACTCACCAATATAGAAAGGAAGTGTTCAAATATCTATATATATTGTAAACTATGGAATGAATTTTTGTAATTAGAGAAAAAAGGAGTCGTCAGCTGTTTCAATATTACCTTAGCAATTTAAAAATCCTCACCAAAGTGCAAAATATCCTTGAAATTTACAATGTGATCTATTTTCTTACCTCAGCATAAGCTTTGGCCCATGTACTTGCCAGCTGATGTAAGTCTACTTCACCTGATTTCACAGCTTCCAGAGATGCTTCAGCCTCTCTATCATAATCTCGGAGGGATTCTTCCTCTATAAACTGGCTCAAAGCTTCTTTTAAGTCTGTAATAGGGTCAAGAAATACCATCAAAAAAATTCAGACATAAACAGGGTATATTTTACCTGATTAAGCATTTCAACATGAAATTTTATTATATCAAGCTTATATACTTAATAAAATGTTTCAATAAAATAAGCTTCAGGGATCATTTAACTAACTCACAACCATTTTTCTTTACTATTACAGGTCACTGCATGGAGAACAGTCAAAAACCTTAACTCATGTGTAACTTTGATATAATTTATAATGTTAATTTCTTAAGTCTGATGTTTCGGTTTGAAATTCAGTTCAATTTGAAATCCAAATTGAAATTTGGATTTATTATATCAAGCTTATATCCTTAATAAAATGTTTCAATAAAATAAGCTTCAGGGATCATTTAACTAACTCACAACCACTTTTCTTTACTATTACAGGTTACTGCATGGAGAACAGTCAAAAATCTTAACTCATGCATAACTTTGATATAATTTATAATGTTCATTTCTTAAGCCTGATGTTTCGGTTTGAAATTGTCAGTAAAATCACATATAGAACACTTCTACAGATTTTGAGGCTTTGAGGATGACTGTATTTAAATGGAACAGTTTTCATTTAAATATACATATTTATGTATTGTTATACTCTAGGTATGTATTGCTATACTTTGATTTTGAAGAAACTGAATTAGTACATTAAAACTGATTTAATTCAGATTCTCTATAATTCCACTTTTAGAAACAATACTTAGAGACCGATATAAAGGAAAAAGCACTGAGACAGAAGTCAGGATACTTGTTTTCCTGTGTTGGCTCTGTCCACAATGTCTAATTAGATCAGTGGTTCTCAGTCTTCAGCATGCATCAGAATTCCCTAGAGGGCTTATTGAAATAGCTTATTGCATGCTACCTCCAGAGTTTCTGATTCAGCAAGAATTGGGTGAGACTCAAGAATGTGCAATTCTAACAAGTTTCCAGGTGATGCTATTGCTTCTGATCAGAGAACAAATATTGAGAACCACTGCCTTAGGCAAATAATTTAGCCTTTTTATGTACAGACTTCCTTATTTGTACAATGATATTGTATTAGAAAGATTCTAGGTTTCCTTGAACTCAAACTTTCTATAATCCAACGCATTCTCAATTTAACATTTTTTTCCTCATCTGTGAGATGGAGTATGAACTTTTAAAAATTGTTTAATACAGATGAAACCATAGAATTAATTTAGGTAAGCAAAAATTATTCAAAGATTTATATTCTTTCTCTTCCATGACATCGCAGGAATTGAGAACCAGATCAATTAAAGGGGCAATGCACTTAGCAATATAATTCTATAATATAATAATTGATGGCTGAAATGCCTTATAAATCCACCCAACTAAATTTAGGGGTTAAAAGTTTTATTCCAGACTTTGTAACTGATTTTACATTATATAACTTAGTTTTTATACAAACCTGCCTTATAAATAACTACAATGGATATAGGACAAAGCACTAAATAAAACAAAGTTCTGGGGAACATTTTGTTCTTAAAAGCAGTTAAACACTATATTTACAGCTCTTTCCAATGCTTCTTAGGTCTACACTTTCTAATATGAAACTTTTAATGACAGAGACTCTAGGAAAATAAAAAAGTAGTATTAAAAAATATCAGTTCTCACCTTTTTCTATAAAGCATGGTAAACTATGCAGCAGCATCAGACGTCCATGTAAATCGCTGGCATTCTCTTGAACAGGAAATTTAAGGGGCACCCTCAGCTCTAAGCACTGACTTCCTATTTTGAATTTATACACAAATTCCCTTTCTCTGTTGTAGAATCTTTCTCTGTTTTTCTTCATCTTCTTTGGCAGGATCTCTATAGAAGTAACAAAAAAAAAAGAGCAGCAGGCTAAAAGTCCATAAAAAACATGACATACCACTTCTAAGAAAATGTTCCACCATTCAGGATTTTATTTGAGTGACTATGAGTCAATTATTCTAGATTTTCCTACTTTTATCCCTGTGTTTTCATCTTCATGATGAAATGAAGTGCTTCTTTTTAAAGTGAAAAGGTTCTTTTAAGGCTTATTTAAGAAAAAATGTGTCCATAGAGTACTCTGCATTCCTAGGAAGGGTTCTCAAAAACATGAAAAGAACATGAAGAAAAGAGCAGAGAGGATTCTTAGGAAGAGATGCACGGGTGGGCAGGCAATAGAATTTGTGAAACAGTTGGTGAATACAAAGTCCAAGTAACATATCAGGAACCAAGAAGTGATCTTGGAGACCTTATGTTGTATGAGATCGGGCTTGGGGGAGAGGGAAGGAAGACGGGTGTTGGAAAGATTTCCACGTAGGAAAAAGATATTCAGAAAATATAAAGTACAAAACCTCCCACAAGGATCCTGTTCAGAAAGAAGAAAATCTAGTCAAAAAGAGTAAGAATCAACATCAAGTAAAGGTTTATTTATCAGCCTCCTTCCTAGACTCAATGTTTGGGCTTTTTCCTCATCAAAGTAGTTCTTACACTATTCTGAGTCAGAATAGAATAGGACAGTGAACTCATAATAATCTTTCCAAAGTAGATACCTGATCATGTTATTCATCTGCTTAAAACACTTTTATAACATTCCATTGGTTTCAAGATAAAATTCAAACTCCTTAACCCGGTTTACCATGCTTTTGCTTAAATCGCCAAGTTTTTTGTTTTTCAATACCTGCACCTCTCCTGCTCAAGACACAAATTTGCAAATTTTATTTTCCAGCCATACTGAACTTCTTTCAACACCAAACCTTTTTTCCTCACTCCCAACCTTTCTGAATGCTTTTCTTTTGCCTAGAACACTTACTGCTCTTCTTTTCTTGGCTAAGTATTTTTGGTAAATAATAACCATTAGCTTTTGTTTCAATAGGTTCAACATTTAGACTTATGTTTTAACAAATTAGTTCTTTAGTTCTCTCTCCCCACTTTTTTTTTTAAATCAAGGGTGAAAATCAAAGGATTCCCATGCAAAAATGGGGTGGGAGAACGAGGACATGACAGAACTCACACCGTTAACAGAGTGAAGATTCTGAGAGGCAGACTGGGGCCGCTCTATTACGGGATTTCATTCTGAACGGGCATCCTCACTCTCGGTTCTGAACTCACCTCCCTACGTTCCGAAGCCCGAGAGGTTGCACACTCGGAGCTGTCAAGAAGCCGCGACACAGGGAACATCAGCTGACTAACCGAACGGTTTTTACAGCTATCAAATCCGCTTTGGCCGATTCGCCCACACATTTTCCTTTCCAGGCACCCCGTAGAAAATTCTTAGATCTAAGTGCCCCCTTGTTCCACCCTGTCTCAATTTAATCATTTAAAGTGTAATAAGGGCTGTTTCTACTGTTATTGTGTATTTCGTCGTAGGTACAAAAGCCACAGTTGTGACGAAAGTGTAGCGGAAAAGTACAAACTCGGCTCTGATAGAACGGAAGCGGAAGGGCAATGTCTTGGGGAGGGCGTGAACAGAGGAGGTCTTCTGAGAACGCATGCGCATTCGTAAGGATGGCTGGTAATCATTGGAGGACTGTTGGCAGGGGGCGGAGAGCTCTAATGTCTGGGTTTGGGCGGGAATTGAAACCGCCTCTGCTGCCCACAAGAACTTGATTGCCCCAACTATCCAGCGTTGAAGGGAGCCATGGTGCGGCCAGTGAGGTGAGTAGTTCAGGATCTCTGGCGGGGCTGGGCAGAAAGAGCAGGAAGACGTTGTAGGCGTCTTCACCTACACACGACTAGGGGAAAGGGCCGAGTAGAACAGAGGGTAACGATAGTGGGGTGGGGTGAGGTGGACGGTTACTGGGAAACTCTCCAGGCCTCCACTGAGGGCTACCCACTCATCAGCAATACCCCCTCTTTTTCCATCTCCTTGCCTCCCTTCGCAGCAGTTGTCGTTTCTTTTACCCACCCAACACAAATAAGACTTTGTTATGGTAGCATTCCAACAGCGCTTTGCATTTCACTGAGCTCCTAGTTATGTGTTATTTCGTTTGTTCATCACTATAGTTCTTTGATATGGCAGTTTAGGTATCCTTATTCTATCGAGTTAAGCTTCTAAGCTTAAAGACCAGTTTACCTGGGTCACAAAGCTAGTGAGTGGCAGAATAATACTCAAACTTAAGTCATCTGGCTCCAGATCCTCTGTGCTTTCCATTATACTATTTGAAACTATTCCTCTTCTTAACTACAGTTGAGGCCTACGGTCTGCCATTCATTTAGTAAAGTTATGAAATATATTTACTTGTATACATTAGGTGCAGAAGGTTACATTCTAATCAAAGGGTGAGTTTGGGGCGCCAAAAATAAACATTGCACTGTGGGAGGGAGTGAGGAGGAAAGCCTTAGTTTAAATAGACCATTTAGAGTATGTCTCTTTGAGCAGATAATGCATGAGCTGATGCATGAAGGAGATAGCCAATGAAAATCTGGGGCAATCCAGGTAGACGGAACAAGAGCCAAAGCCCTGAGCTTGACCATCTTTGAGGGACAGCAAGAAGGCCATTAAAGCTGTAGCATTAGCTAGCAGTGGGGAGCACTGTAGGGGATTAGGTTGGAGAAATAGGTAGGGTCTTGCAGGATGCAGAAAGGAATTTGTATTTTATTCTAAGTGCAATGAGGAGTCAATAGAGTGTTTTAAGTAGAGGAGAGAAATCTAACTTTGGTTTTATAAAGATGACTGGCTACTGGTGGAGAATGAATGGGAGACCAGATAACAAGAAGGGGAGCAGAAAAATCAGTTAGGAGGCTGTTGTATCACTGCATACTGGTTTAAGTTAGGGTGTTATCTGTGGACATGGAATGGGACAGATGAATTTGGGATATTGCATTTTGTAATTACTGCTCACAGTATTTGCTGACGAAGTAGATGTGAAAGTAAGGAGAAAGAAGAATCACAGATAACTTTACAATATTTTCAGCCTGAGTTACTGAAGGGTTGATCTTTGCACTAATTGAGCTTAGGAAGGTTAGGAAAAGGAACAGGTTTGGGAGGTGGGGAGATTAAGAGTTCTGTTTTGAACGTGCTAAGTTTGAATATAAAAGTGGTGGAGACATAATCGCTTTGCCTGGAATAGCAGTTGTCAACGTATGATTTGCAGACCCTTTCAGGTCCCTGAGACCCTCTCAGGAGGTCCATGAGGTCAAAACTATTTTCATAATAATACTAAGTCATTACTTGCTATTTTTCATTTTCTGCTGTTTTCATTGCAATCGTGATCAAATGGCTGACACCTTAGCACAAAGCAAGGCAGTGGCACCAAACTGTAGGACTAGCCATTGTATTCTTACTGCTACACATTCAGAGTTAAAAAAAAAAAGAAAAAGAGAGTTTCAGTAAAGAATGTGATTGATGAAGCAGTAAGAAGTAAGAATTATATTGTCATAGTTTAACCATTGAGCATATTTTTTTTTGTGTTGGTTTATTTTATTATTATTCAATGTCAGGATTTCCAAAGGGATTTCTATATTCAGCCCTCAAATTCTTTCATTCCAAAGAGTAGGACAGCAACAAGAGTATGCTTCATTTTAATATTCTCTATGAGAAAATGAGAAGTATGCACAAAGCACTTCTACAATTGTTGTCTTAAGGAAATACACTTGTGAGATTGAGTTGTGAGCTGAACTAGCCTCTTTCATAGAAAAACTTTTTTTTATTGAAAGAACAACTGGCATATTAGGTTATTCACATTTGGGAATTTGGCAGAAGACAAAAATGAAAACTAGAATATCATTTCATTTAGTGCCTAGAGGAAGAAGGAAGGACATTATTTTTTTCACATTTGTATAAATGAAAATTTTTTGTCTTGGTTATAGGAATAAGAAACCAGTCAATTACTCACAGTTCGAGGACTCCAATAGTGATGGTACGTAGAGATTCTTATTTTTGTTTTAAAGATTTCGAAATTGTTTCCTCAGAAATGTAAATGATATATTGTGTGTGTGTGTGTGTGTGTGTGTGTGTGTGTGTGTGTGTACACATCTCAAATGTTGAACATGCTACCAAATTGCATATGACGTAGGTCAAGAGAATTAATTTTAAGCATTTGGGATAATTATGCTGATAATTACACTGACAAGAATTATGTAGGTGAGATGGGAGGGACAGGTAAAGTAAGTCTTTAGGTCCCTGTACCTCAAAGTGAGATTTGACTCTTTTGCAGGAGACTGCTTTTTTTTTCTTTTTCTTTTTTTCTTTTTCTGTTTTTTTTTTTTTTTTGAGGCACAAATGCGTTACAGAATATAATGTGAAACCCCCATTAATTGTACAATAAAACAAGACCTTAAAAAAAGGTTAGGCTTAAGTTATACGTATTTAGTTACATGTTTACTGGTCTCTGCTATTAAGGGAACTTTGGTCAAAAAGTTTGAGAAATAAGGAGTTAGATTACATTGTCTTTGAAATAGGTTTTGTATTTCTCAGACCGCCAAAAGGTTTTTTTGAGTCAAATACTTAGTACCCCTGAGGTTTGAAGGAATGCTGTTTTGTCTTGGGCACAGCCTTAAGTGGGTATAAGACTTAGGAGAAAATAATACGGAATATAATTTGTAGCTTTTTATCATTGTCATCAATCTCACAACAAATATTTATAAAGTACCAGTCATGTTCTAGACATTATGGGATATAGGTGGAGACCTGTCACAGGTATTATATTCCTATATGGGGAAGCATAATACATATAACATGTATTAATAAATGCTAACATATGTGGTCAAGACTACATGTACCCTAAAAGTATTTTTACATGTGTCATATGTGAGTTTAAAAGCTACAGCAGCAATTTTATGTTGAGTGTCAACAGAGATATAGCAGCATATTAGTGAATTGGTTTTTTGGATAGATTGGGATTTTAATAAACGAAGGTCATTAAAACAAAATTAAGAATAAAGACAATATAGCAACAATGTTTTTTAAATTGTGAAAATTTAAGTAATTTGCTTGACCTTATAACTTGCACACTGTAATGAATTTTAACTGCTAAGAGAATAATTTTACTTATTTCTTACTTAGAAAAAGCAATTTTATATATTCTTTTGTTTTTAATTCACACATAAATAGATGATTTTGTTTCTGCAACTGGACCTTTAAATAAGAAATCCAGAACAACACCAAAGGAGTTAAAACTAGAAAAACCAAAACCTAAATTAAAAAATCTCCAAAAAGAAGACACCCTATTACAAGAGAAAACTCCTAAAAAAAGGTGAGAGGTAAGACATACAGTAAATATATGACATTGTATGTTAATTTAAAAGACAAACAGCACTGGCTGGATGGCTCAGTCGATTGGAGCATCATCCCTTACTTACACCAGCTAGTTTGCTGGTTTGATTCCTGGCCAAGACACATACCTAGGTTGTGGGTTTGACCCCTGGTCAGGGTATGAACAGGAGGCAACCAATGGATGTTGCTCTCTCTTTCTCTCTCATTCTCCCTCCTTTCCCTCCATCTCCCCCTTCCTTTCTCTCTTAAAAAAAAAAATCAATAAACATATCCTCTGGTGAGTATTAAAAATTAATTAATTAACTAATTAAAAAAGAAACAGATTTGGACTTTTGGTTTAAATGTGAGCTTGAGTAGAGTCATGGGTGTGATTTTATTTAGTGCTTATAAGAGAACGGGGTTGTACCATTAATCCCCTTTTGGCTTCAAAAAGAAATTCACAAACATGTAAGGAAATATCCATTTAAATATTAAGACAATTATACTTACAGAGTTTTAAAACTATAGCTTACTTTTACAGGCCTCTGTACCTGTCTCTCTGAACCCCTCAAGTCTTATAAAAGTACAGTTTTCTTAAAAATTACATTTGTAAGAACAGTTTAATAACATTTAAAAATGTGTGTTTTCTGCAAATAAGATATTTTCTCTTTATATTGTTAAGACATGTCCAGCAGTGAGAAAATTCTGCAGTTTCTAGACTGACCCTGGAATTCCATCAGTTAGCAGCAAGAGAGAAGACAGGGTGAGAGAGGTCCTGAGAGGCCCAAAAGTTGCAGTATGCAGAGGAGATGGGCAGGAGGGGAGTATTAACAAATGGAACATGGAGCACGTGATGGTTTTACTGCTACAAGTTTGAGAAAAGTTAATTAGCAATAAGACACTGCCCTGGCTGGTGTGCCTCAGTGGACTGAGAGTCCGCCTGCAGACTGAAAGGTTGGCGGTTTGATTCCTGGTCAGGGCACAGGCCTGGGTTGTGGCCCTGGTCCTCAGCTGGGGGCGTGCGAGAGGCAACCGATCACTGTATCTCTTGCGCATTGATGTTTCTCTCCCTCTCTTTCTTCCTTCCTCTTCTCTAAAAATAAATAAATATTTTTTTTAAAAAAAAACAAAGACACTTAGCTCATGTCATTCTCTATTTTTTCTCTGTTTTATTTCTGTTTTTGAGCTTCTTGGACAACTTTTTAAGTATAGTGAAAAAAAACAACCCACAAATGGGAGAAAATATTTGCAAATCTTGTAATTGATGAGGGGCTTATATTTAGAATATTTAAAGAACTCTTACAACTCAACAACAAAAAAGATTAATAACCCAATTTAAAAATAGGGCAAAAGATTTGAGTAGACATTTCTCCAGAAAAAGATACGCAAATGGCCAATAAGCACATGAAAAGATGCCCAAATCCTTAGCCATCAGGGAAATGCAAATCAATACCACAGTGAGATAATATGTCATATCCATTAGGACAGCCATAATAAGAAAAGACAGTAACAAGTGTTAAGAAGGATAGGGAGGAATTAGAACCTTCATACATTGTTGCTGGGAATGTAAAATGGTACAACTACATTGGAAGACAAAGTAGTAGTTCTTCAAAATGTTAAACACAGAGTTGTATGACCCAGCCTAGATATATGAGGGGGGACCCCAAAAAACCTGGAATTATCTTCTGAAGGGCAGGCCACTTGTAGTATAGGCTTCCCCTGCTAGGTGAGTGTTCTAGAAACCCATCTATATCGGTGTACCAGCTGGTGTTGTTGTGCATTTGGCTTCAGTGAATTTTTTTTTGTGAAGACTCTTGATGTGTTTGCCCATTTCAAGATGGATGATTTATGAGCTCACTTGCCCGTGTCATGCTGAGTGTTCAGCAGTTTTTGACCCAGAACAACATGACCCCCATGCCCTGCCCTTCCTATTCACCTGATCTTGTCCCAAGCGATTTTTTTTGTTTGTTTGTTTCCCTGGATGAAGAAAGTCCTCAAAGAGAAACGTTTGCCAATGTGGAAGAGGTAAAACAAAAAATGGCAGAAGCATTAAAAGGCATGAAAATTGAAGAGTTCAAAAACTGTTCTGAGCAATGAAAAAAACATCTCTATAGTGTATTACATCAAATTGGGAGTACTTTGAAGGTGACTGACGTTTAAACATGTAAGAATAAATACACAATTTTTTATAAATAAGTTCTGGTTTTGTCCCTCCTTGTATACCCAAGAAAAATGAAAACCCATGTCCACACAAAAACCTGTATGTGAATATAGCAGCATTATTCAGAATAGCTACAAAATGGAAGCAATCCAAACGGCTGTCAACTGATGAAAAGGCAACATGGCATATCCATACAGTGGAATATTATTTAGCAACAAAAATACATGAAGTTCTGATATATACTACAGCATGGATGAACCTTGAAAATATGCTGATAGGAAGAATCTAGGTACAAAAGGCCACATATTTTATGATTGCATTAATGCAAAGTGTCCACAATAATCAAGTCCATAGGAAGAGAAAGTAGATTAGTGGTTGCCAGATGCTGGGTAGTGGTAAATGAGGAGTAAATAGTAATGGATCCAGATCTTCTCTTTTGGGGTGATAAAAAAGTTGTGATGATTTCAAAGCTCTGAATATTCTAAAAACTGCTGAATTGTGCACTTTAAAAGGATAAATTTTATACTATGTGAATTATATCAATAAAGTTGCTATTTTTTTCCTGTATATTACCACACCCAGTCTCCTTTATTTTTTTCATTTTCATTGAATTTATTGGGGTGACACTGGCTAACAAAATTATACAGATTTCAGATGCATAATTCTACAACACGTCATCTGTTCAATGTATTGTATGTTCACCACCCCAAGTCAACTTTTCATCCATCACCATTTATCCCCCCCATACCCTCCTTCATCATTGCCCCTTCCTGCACTCTACTTCAGCAATCACCATACTGCTCACCTTGTCCATGAGTTTTTTTCTTTTCTTTTTTGCTCAATCCCTCCACCCCCAAACACAGTCCCCCCTTCCCTGACAGCTGTCAGCATGCTCTCTATAAGACCATCTATTTTGCTTTAGTACAGTTCATTAGATTCCACATATGAGTGAAATCGTATGATATTGGTCTTTCTATGACTGGCTTATTTCCCTTAGCATAATATTCTCAGGTAACATATATGCTGTTGTGAAGGATAAGATTTCCTCCTCCTTTATAGTCAACTAGTGTTCCATTGTGTACATGTAGCACAGCTTTTTATCCACTCATCTACAAATGGACACTTGGGCTGCTTCCGAATCTCGGCTACTTTAAATAACACTGCAATGAACAAAGAGGCGCATATATTCTTTTCGAAATAGCATTTTGGAACTATTAATAAATTCCTAGAAGTGGTATCTTGAGTCACAAGGCAGTTCCTATTTCAATTTTTTGAGATAACTCCATACTGCTTCCCATAGTGGCTGTACCAATCTGCATTCCCGCACCAGTGCACAAATGTTCCCTTTTCTCCACATCTTCACCGACACTTGTTGTTTGTTGATTTATTGATGATTGTCATTCTTACAGGTGTGAGCTGATATCTTAACGTGGTTTTAATTTGCATTTCTCTGATGATAGTGACATTGAATATCTTTTCATGTCTCTATTGGCCATCTGTATGTCCTCTTTGTAGAAGTGTCTATTCAGGTCTTTAGCCCATCTTTTAATTGGATTATTTGTTTTCTGAGTTGTATAAGTTCTTTATAAATTTTGGATATTAACTTCTTATCAGATGTATATTGATGAATATGTTCTCCCATTCAGTGGGTTGTTTTTTCATTTTCTTGATTTCCTTTGCTGTGCAAAAATATTTTAGTTTGATGTAGTCCCATTTGTTTATTTTTTCTTTTGTTTTCCTTGCCCAAGGAGATATATCAGGAAAAAAAATATTGCTATGAGATATGTCTGAGACTTTACTGCCTGTGTTTTCTTCTAGGATTTTTTATGGTTTCAAGTCTAACATTTACGTCTTTAATACTTTTTGAGTTCATTTTTGTGTTTGATATAAGAAAGTGGTCTAGTTTTATTTTTTTGCATGTTATCTGTCCTATGTTTCCAACACCATTTATTGAATAGACTGTTTTTACTTCATTGTATGTTTTTGCTGTCCTGTCAAATATTAATTGACCATAAAATCATGTGTTTCTATGCTGTCTGTTCTGTTCCATTGATCTGTATGTCTGTTTTTATGACAGTAAAAGTAAGAAACTAAATCATTCAAGGTACATTTTAGAATTTCCTCCTTTTTGCAACCTTTCCTTATCTGTTTTTGATTCCCTCTTACATACCATAGCTCTTTTCACCACCTTGAATAGGAGTCTTAATTTCTTTTTGTGGGATGAGTATGTCCTACCCTCCTCAGTAGTTGAAGACTCGATAGTATTTTTGTATCCTATCTAATGCAGCATCTCATACACAGTAAGTACCTAGTGAAATGTTTGTTAAAGTCTAGATTGGGAGGAGCAAATGTAAAAGTTTTTTAAATTAAATATAAGACCTATGATAGCTGTCTGAGGAGGTGTGGGTGAAATCAAGGATGGTTTCTAAGTGGAGGTCATCTTTGAGCCAAGTCTTTATTCTAGGTTGAGCAGGTGCTTCCCACCTGGGTGGAACTGGTGGTAGGGACAAACATTACAGTGAAGGGAATAGTAAGTGCATCAACACATGCTGCTCCTGTTTCAAATCTCTTACACTAGATGTAACATGACATTGTGACATTATAGAAGTCATACTCAAAGGTCAAAACTGATTATGATGATTGTTTAACATTTTCATGAGGTTAGCAACTCTTAAATGGTAATTCGGGAAATTCTCAAATTTTTCTGTTTAATTAGATTGAACATTTAAAAAACTCATTATTATTTGTATGTCTACACTAGGATCGCTTTAGATGACAAGCTCTACCAGAGAGACTTAGAGGTTGCGCTGGCATTATCAGTGAAGGAACTTCCAACAGTAACCATTGATTTGGAGGAGTCTCAAGGTAAAAGTAACTATTTTCTATGTATTTATCTCTATAACCTTCTCATTGATTTTGTAATCATTTCTTTGGATGAGTCTTCACAGAGGAAAAAATAATATTTTAATACTTTGGACTATAAAGAGTGCAATTTGCAGAGAGTATAATTAGATTTAGTTGTTTATGCTGTTGCCCAAATCTCAAACATACATATATACATATATACATACAACTCTGTTTAACACCCAAAGTAAACTTGAGGTGGACTATGAGCTTAGATGTTCAAATTACATCCTTATATACAATGAAAATTTCATTTTTTTTGATCAAATGAATTGATCTATACAATCCTAACAATCTACCTCTTTCTCTCAAAATTCAAATTAGTTAAATATGACCTAATGGTAATTTTTATTATTTACAAAGGTCAAAGGTATTAATGTAGCTAGCAAGCTCAGTAGACTTAAGGAATCTATAGTTTCTGGATATCTCTGTATTTTTCTCCTTTGATTTTTCTGGCAGCTGTCACAGATGCCAATATTGATATTCTGGGGAGGAAGAAGTCATTACTGCTGGAAAACACTTTGAATTCTAAAATGCTTCTTTTAAAACGTTATATTTTATTAATTCTGCTATTACAGTTATCCCAGTTGTTCCCTTTCCCTCCCTGTAGCCTCTCTGCTCCCCCGCACAACCCCATTCCCTCAGACAATCCACACGCCGTAGTCCATGTCCATGGGTCATTCATATTTGCTCTTTGGCTACTTTGTTTCCTGTGCTGTACTTTTACCTCCCCATGACTATTCTGTAACTACCAATTTGTACTTCTTAATCCCTTCACCTTTATTGCCTATCCTGCCACCCTCTCCCTTCTGGCTAACATCAAAATTTTCTCTGAATCTATGATCCTGTTTCTGTTCAGCTTGTTTATTTTGGTTTTCAGATTCAATTGTTGTTAGATATATATTTGTTGCCATTTTATTCTTCATAGTTTTTATATTCTTAAGGAAAACCCTTTAATAGTTCATGTAATGCTGGTTTGTTGGTGAAGTACTCCTTTAGCGTTTTCTTGTCTGGGAAGCTTTTTATCTGTTCTTTGATTCTAAATGATAGGTCTGCTGGGTAGAGTAATCTTGGTTGTAGGTCCTTGTCTTTCATGATTTTTTGAATATTCCTTTCCAGCCTCTTCTAGCCTGTAAAGTTTCTTTTGAGACATCTGCTGACAGTCTTATGGGACTCTCTTGTAGGTAACTAACTTCTTTTCTCTTGCTGTTTTTAAGAATTTCTCTTTGTATTTGACCTTTGGTATTTTAATTATGATGTGTCTTGCAGTGGGCCTCTTTGCATCCACCTTGTTTGGGAGTCTCTGTGCTTCCTAGATTTGCATGTCTGTTTCCTTCACCAAGTTAGGGAAGTTTTCTTTCATTATTTTTTCAAATAGACTTCCAATTTCTTGCTCTTTCCCTTCTTCTTCTGGCACCCTATTATGCGAATGTTGGAAGGCTTGAAGTTGTCCCAGAGGCTCCTTACACTATCCTCATTTTTCTGCATTCTTTTTCCAGTTAGCAATAATTGCACCTCAGATAAAACTCATTGCATATGATACAGCCACTGTGCAAAGCCAGATCATTTTTTCTTCCTGTTCTGGTTGGGTGTTTTCTGTTTTCTTATATTCCAAATTGTTGATTTTATTCTCAGTTTCATGTGCTCTACGGTTGATTCCCTGTAAACTATTCTTTATTTTAATTAGTGTATCCTTCGTTCGTGGCTGTTTCTTTTATGAATTCCATGCCCTTTTTTATGCTGTTGAAGTTCTTACTAAGTTCACTGAACAGTCTTATAACCACTGTTTTGAACAATGCGTATAGTAGCTTGTCTTCTATTTCTTGGAGTTTTGTTCTGTTCTTTCATTTGGGCCATATTTCTTTGTCTTCTCATTTTGGAAGCCTCTCTGTGTTTCTTTCTATGTATTAGATAGAGCTGCTATGTATCCCAGGCTTGGCAGACTGGCCTAACAATGTAGAAGGGGTCCCATGGGGTTCAGTGGCACAGCTTCCGCTATTACCCAAGCTGGGTATTTGAAGTGTGCCCACTGAATGGGCTATGTACACCCTCCTATTATAGTTGAGCCTTGATTGCTGTTGGCACATCCAAGGTCAGCCACCACCTCTGTTCTGTCTGGGTTCACACAGCATAAGCTACGAAGTGATTTGCAGATGGCTGCTACTTTTGAAATCGGAAAAGCCAGTGTTCGTGCTGCCTGTCACTTACCAGACCTAATAAGCAGACACAGGGATTGAATGTTTATGGGCCCTTTATTCAGATGGCCAGGATCTGAGAAGACGGTAGGTTTGTAATTAATATACTAACAGACCATCTTAAATTCCATTTTAAGCTGACCCTTTTTTAAAGGAAAAGTATAGGTAAGGGGTTTGGAATTCAGGGGAAAAGTTAATCAGATAAAATCTGCAGCATTCTTTCATCTGTGTCCTTGGCTGCATTCCCTCACCTGTGTTCTGGGCCATGATCTTGATCTGTGTCCTGGGAAGTGGGCGTCTTACCCTGGAGCACAATGGCTCAGATGCCATCTCCATTGCTTGCAGCCCTCCTGAGGCACAAAGGTAGAACTGCTGTGGTCTCCTGGAGTCAAGGTGGATCATACCTCCAGTTCCTAAAACAATAGCTTTTTATATACATTGGTTACTAAGCTTATTAACTATTACCTGAAACTAAAATTTTTCCAACATTTGAGTCCCTCATCATGCCCCCACTGCTAGTTTAAACTATCTTATTTCTATGAGATCAGTTTCATATGGAAGTACTCATTTTGTTGTTGAGCACTTATCTTAGCATTAGACTGTCTGGTAGGGGGCTTAGGAATACATTTAATTGCAGATCCACATAAGGGAGCTCATTGTATGCAACAACAAGCTATGATGAAGCACAGAACAATTTTAAGCACAATTGTTAAGAAGTTGCACACTCTCCAGCTTGGGCAACATTAGTGACTTTTAAGGAGAAGATTTCCTTGTCCTTTAGAATTACCACAGGCTCCCAATTATAAATATCAGAGTAGGTCATTTCCTTATTGATATGCTTAAACACAGTATAATTTCCAAGGCTTTCCAGAGAAGTACGAACTCCTATAAAACATGTATTGAAAGTTTGTTTAACATAAGTTCCTCCTGCAAGACAAAATTCAGAGATGTTTAAAACATTTTTGCTAAATATATCCAAATATTTTTATCTCATTTGAAAGGAACAGGTTCTCTATAACATAGGATTAAACAAAAACATAAGTCATTGTTTTCGAAAGATGACTTTCAGGTCCTGAGGTTCGGCAGTCCATTGTTTGTCCAGTGATTTCTTTACTCTGGTGTGATGAATCCAAGGTTTTAGTTCTGCCAACTTCACCATGGTGGGTGTGGTGAGGAGTACGTCCCAAGGTTAAGTCCACCTTTCTTCTAGTTGGCTTACTGGAGATGCTGTTGTCCAAGTCTTGAGTAGCACCTTATCTCCAGGCTCAAAGGAGTGTAGTGAACCTGTAAGGGAGAGGTCTCTAATATAAGCAAGATCATTAATTACAGCCAAGGTCTGACTTAAATGTACATTTTCTTTACCTTTACTTCTTGATCTGTATACATATATCCCACTTCAAGGAGCCACCCTTATCCAGAGCAGAGCAATAGGTAAAACTTAATCCCAGTGGACACGAGTTTCTTGGCACAGTTTGGCTTTATTTTTCTTCAAGATGTGATTCATTTTTTCTACCTTCCTAGAAGCCTGAGGTCTCTGTGCCATGTGGAGTCTCTACTTGATTCCTAAAAATTTACTAACCTGTGTAATTTCTGAAACAAAAGCAGGTCCATTATCGCTCTGGATGCTGCTGGGTAGGCCAAAGTAAGGAATTATTTTCTTCATTAAGTCTTTCAGCTATCTCAAGGATTTATCCATTCTAGTAGATAGGCTTTTACCCATCCTGAAAAAGTTTTGACAAAGACCAGCAAATATTTCCACCCATGGATCCTTGGCATCTGGGTAAAGTCTATTTGCCAGTCCTCAAATGGGTTCTGTCCTTGGTATATTTTCCCTTCTTTCTTTTGGTGGGGATCTGTCTTGGGGTTGTCCTTCTGGCACATACCACATCTAGCAATTATTTTTGTATTGCTTTGGAAATTCTAGGACCTGTGATCCACAGTTTAATATGCACGGTTAATGAGTCCCTTACATAGTGAGCGGCCTCATGCAAATGCTACATGACTGACTCTACTTAATGTTCAGAAAGCAGTGTTGACTCCTTTCTTACTCTTTCTCTATCCACTGTCAGCTTCTTAAAAACCCCAGCTCTCAGCTTTCTCTTACGTCTGCGGTCAAGTATTCAGTGTCAAATTGTGATGAGTCTAGAACAGGTATCAAAGGCATTATAAACTTTCCCTTAGCAGCCTCTTTTCCTGCTTGATCAGCCAGATTGTTTCCTCTAGCTACTTCAGTGTTCTCTTTCTGATGCCCTGGGCAATGTATAACTGCCACCTGTAAAGGTACCTGGACGGCCTCTAATAATTATAAAATTTCTGCTACATGCTTAATCTCCTTTTTATTGGAGGCTAACAGTTCTTTTTCATTCCAGATGGAATCATGTAATTGCAAAATTAGGAAAGCTTACTTTGAGTCAGTGTACACATTCACTCTCTTTTCGTGTGACAATTCCAGTGCCCTTGTCAATGTAATCAGTTCAGCTTTCTGAGCAGAGGTCCCTGCAAGCACGGCCTTGACCTCTACTATTCCTTCAAGAATCACAGCTGCATACCCAGCCTTTCTGTTTCCTATGTCCATATAACTCCTTCCATCTGCATGTAGAGTCCAGTCTCCCTCTTTTAGAAGATGGCCCTGTAAATCAATTCTGCTAGAATAAGCTTCTTCAGTTATCTCAGTGCAGTCATCTATTAGCGCAGCGGAGTTAGGCTCCAGGAGAAGGGAGGCAGGATTTAACTTACTTACAGTTCTGAGGGAGACGTTGGGATTGTCAGGAAGAATGGCTTGGCAACTGCCCCTTCTTTCAGCGGTGGGCCACAAATTTCCCTTTTGCTCCTGCAGGCTCAACACTTGCAGGGGTGCATAAATAGTGATAGGCTGTCCCAATGAAAACTTTCAGCTTCCTTTAAGAGCTCACAGGTGGCTGCTATAGCTCTCAAGCAGGCTGGCCACCCCTAGACAGTATGATCTAGTTTCCTTGACAAGCATGTGAAGGGTTGCGAAATGTCACTAAGCATTTGGGTTAGGACTCCTAGGGCAATGCCCTGTCTTTCAGAACATGCAATTGAGAGGGCTGTGGTAGGTTTGGAAGCCCCAAGGCTGGTGCAGAAGCCAGGTGCGCCTTCAGGGACTCAAAAGCCTGAGTGCACTCCTTTGTGCATTCTAAAGGGATATATTCTGGTCTTTTCAGAGTTTTTCCCGTTTAACAGATCTGATGTAGAGAATGGAGTATGTGCCCATAATATCCAGCAGGCTGGCCCTCTGGCCCTGCTCCTACTGGAAGTTTTTGCAAGGGTATTGCCCTGTCCTGGCAGGGGCTTTTTCTTCACCAAATTTGGTTCCCTGATGGGCTCAGCACAACGGAAACAGTTCAGGCTCTCTTTCCCCAGTTCCCTCAGCCAAGCAAGGAGGAAGGTCCCCCAGGGCTGGAGGGGCCCTGGGAACCCTGACTGTGCTCACAGCAGCCGTAATTTCTAGATCTTCCTGGGCCCTCTCTTCTGAGCTTCTGCTGTCTTTCCCAGGCAAATTTCCTTTTTCTCTGGACAATTAATCTATTTCCCTTTAATCCTGCATCCTCATTGTGTAAACTCACAAAAGTTTCTAGGTAAGGCATTTTGCCCCACTTCGACAATCTTTGACAGAACAACTCTAGTTACAGTTTAATACAGTAATTTAAAGACGCATTCAGCAGCTAGCACTCCCCTGAGTCTAGATTATACATACATAAGCCAAACAGTATTACAATAAAAACCACTTTCTTTTTAGTCATAGGTTTATAAGCATATTTCCTGAAATGGAGGCTTTTCCCGCATTTTACCAGACAAAGCTCTGTAATGTTACAAAAACCAGAAGGCACCTTAATTAAACCAGAAGGCATCTGAATTCCTGATGATCTAAGCTGTGACCCCGGATTGTAATCTGAACCAGAAAGTGCAGTGATTCAATCAAAAAGTGAATACAACAGGAGGTGCTGAGAGTAGGATAAGGAGAGTCCCCAAGTAAAATCACTTGGCAGCTGCTAGGGAGTCTCCACATCTGCCCCCAGGGCCCCCGCGTCCAGGCAGTCAGTCAATGGGACTCCCTGCCAAATACCCAGACTTACCGGAGAGTTCCAAAGTCTGTTATAGCGAGGAGTCACCAGAATACGAAACCGGAAAAGTCAGTGTTTGTGCTGCCTGTCACCTACCAGACTCAATAAGCAGAGGCAGGGATTGAATCTTTATGGGCGCTTTATTCAGGTGGCCGGGATCTGAGAAGATGGTGGGTTTGTACCCTAACAGACCATCTTAAATTCCATTTTAAGCTGACCCTTTTTTTAAGGAGAAGAAAATTGTAGGTAAGGGAATTGGAATTCAGGGAAAAAGTTGATGAGATAAAAACCTGCAGCATTCTCTCACCTGTGTCCTGGACTGCATTCTCTCAGTTGTATCCTGGGCCATGGTCTTGACCAATTGTCCTGGACGGTGGTCTTTACCTGTTCCCTGGGCAGTGGGCATCTCTCCCTGCAGCACAATGGCTCACATACCATCTCAATTGCTTGCAGCCCACCTGAGGCACAAAGGTGGAACTGCTTGTAATTTTTGATGTGGTTGTGCAAGGAAGTGAGCTGTGTTTACCTACACCTCCATCTTAAAATGCTTTGTGGATTAAATTGTTTTGATTTAACTTCCCTTATGTTGGAGGATATTTTTAGCTCATTAGTTTATGTATGGGTATAGATTTTTTTAAATCAGTATTGCCTACTATATGAAAATAAATGAGACAGTGTTGTTTAGGGTGCCTTTTAGTAATCAGGAATCAAAGAAACTTAAAAAAGTGAATTGTTATATATCAAAATTAAAAAAGTGAAATTCAGCTTTTCTCCTATAAGAGATTGTAGACTGTATAGCAGGATTTTCTTGGAAGTACAACTTGTCATAGAATAATATACTTTATAGCTGGGATTTTTGTTTCCCTTTCTTTTTGTAAAAGAAAGGAGGGGGGAAGAAGGGAAGGAAGGAAGCTATAGCTGGGATTTAACAGCACAAGTTATCATAACCTAAGTTGTCTTAAAGTACTTTAGATCATTTTAGGGTTATTATAATGGGTTATTATAATAGGGTTATAATAGGGTTATTATAAATTTCTTTCCTACATAGAGACAACAGTTAATAGTTATTGACTGTTTCCTTTGTACTAGGCACTACAATATGCAATTTCCACTTATGACTGATGTTTAGTCCCCCACAATAACCTCATTTAAACTCCACATTATTTTTATCTCCATATTATAGGTGAGGAGAAGATAAGCAACTTTCCTTTGGTCACATAGCCAATTTAAGTGTTAGAGCCTAAATTTGAACTTTAATTTAATTAACTCTGGTTTCAGACCCCAAATGCCTAACACTATAATAGCCTCTCCAAGTAAAGTGCTAGTTTGAGCTTGGATCATTTCTATATATATCTGCACGCTATTACACTTAGCACTACTCTTCCTATTTCTAGACATTGGTTGATTAAGGTATCTTTTTTTTTTCGTACATCTTCATTATATTTAGGCAATGAAAAACGTGGCAATAGTGAAACAGAAATGATGGATAAGCCTCCCCATATCTCCAATTGCAGTGTAGCCAGTGATTATTTAGGTAAGTTTTTTATAGTAATAATAATATCTATTTATTACAACAGTGCTATTTTTCTAACTTGTATTTAAATTCCAGCAACTGTAGCTAGAATCAGGATTCTTAATTTTGTCAAGGTTCTCTTAACCTCTCTTCTTTGTTTCTCTCTGTTTTGGCTTTCTTTTTTACTGTAGACCCAATTTGTTTCCTGGTGAAGGTCAGAAGTACCCATGGCCTCTAATCAGTAGCAGCTGACCCCTGAAGAAAGGGGCTGTATCTCCCCAGCTCTAGTATGAAAATTCTTGGAGAAAGATTCTCTCATTTTGGGACATAGACTTATTCTTAAACCAGACAGTGTTGCCAGGAGACAGATGTATTATAATTGGCCCAGATTGGGCTCTGTGGCGTATCACTAGAAGCAGGGGGAAGATGAAGCTGGGCAAATAAAAACAACAAATGTAATAGGAGTCTACTCTCAGTTCTTTAAATATTACCATCACAAAAAGTGTTCCATTGAATTTTATGCCTCCCCTGAAGATCTGGACAAGATTACTGAGGAAGATGATTCCCGTGGTGCTCAAGGGAAAAGAAAAGCAGCATCTAAAGCGCTGGTACAGCAGAGAAGGATTCTTCTGGAGGGCAGTGATGGTGACAGTGCTCATGGCTCCGAACCAGACTTTGAAACTGGTAAGTTTTATCCTACCTCAAAATTAATTTTATGGAAATTCAGTAAAAAGTTCTTGGAGACCATTAATATATGCAAAGCGCTGTGTTAAATGCTACTTGAGGAATACACAGGACAGTTAAATTCAACTATAGCATTTGGGGGAAAAGCTTTATCTGGAGGTGACCTGTAAGCCATGCGTTGAAAAATGAGTAACATTTAAGCAAACTATAGGGGTAAAATCGCATTTCTGTCTGATAGGCATAAACAGTGAGGCCTGCAGGGAAGAACGTTGTAGAAAAGGCTTGAGAGGCAGGCAGGCAGGCACTGGATCATGGAGTGTCTCAGACCCATTCTAAGAAGTGTACACTTTTTTCTGTGAGTAATAGAAATTCATGAAATAATTTGGATAGAAGTGATATGAAATCTGTATTTTATTATGATAGTTGTTTTCAGACTCATTCAGAAATTAGGGTAAATGGGAGGCATAGTGACCTTGACAGTATATTATGACCTATTAATTAAAAATTAAAATGAATAATTCCGTAAATTTATCCCAAATCAGATGCTATGTTTTGATAGATATTAATGTGCTATTGACAAACAATAACAGATTTGTTCATCAACATTTATTCCACAAATATTTGAGAACCAATTATGTGTACTATATTCTAAACATTAGGGATACAGCAGTGAATAAAACAGAGATCCCCTAAGGAGCTTAAATTTGAGTGAGGGGACTTGGACAAGAATCAAATATGGTAAGTTCTCCCTTAAAGCAAGATGATGTACAAAAAAAACCCAATTTTACCATAGACTAACTGATACAAATGAGAGTTAAGTTTCTACAGCATCTCACATTATAACAAAATGACGTTGCACACAAGTAAAATTCTGTTATTTGAGGACCTGCTGTATAAAATATGTCAAGTGTCATCATGGAAGAGCTATGAGGAAGAGGAAAGCCGAGAAGAGCCCAGAAGTCTTCCTTTTTAACCAATTCCTGCCCCTCCACATGACAGGTGATCCCAAGGCATAAAAGGAAGAGGGGCGTACCTATCGTCCATGGATCTTACTTTGAGAAGCACTAATATAAGTGGCTCACCAAAAAGTAGAAGCCAGTGAAAGATAATACCCTCAAGAAGCATAGCAGAGCGTGGGCTAAATGCTTGCCGACTTAAGGTTACTTAATACCGAAAAAAAAACCCAAAAACCCAATTTAATCAAAATAACTCCTTGGCAGTTTCAGTGTCTTTTTCAAGGGTAATAATTATAACACACTAGAATGTTATTATCATTATTTGATGAATGCCTGTCAGGAAAATCAGTAAACAATTCTGACATAAATTACAAGACTACTTAGCACACTAATGAAATTAATAAAGGATCAAAATGTTTGCTATGTATATGGAAGTGAAATCACTTGCTTTGCTTGTTGGATTTATGGAATTTGTGGGTTATGTTTCCAGAGGAAGATATTTAAAAAGAGTACCATTATGTTATTTGCATTCCAACTTCAGTTATGAAAATCATGATTTGGATAGCGACTTTAAATTTGTCCCTCTACTCTTAAATATATATATATAAACTTAACTCTTACTTGTATCAGTTAGTCTATGATAAAATTGTACATTTTTTTGTACATCATTTTGCTTTAAGGGAGAACTTACCATATTTGATTATTGTCCATGTCCCCTCAAATTTAAGCTCCTTAAGGGATCTCTGTTTTATTCACGACTGTATCCCTACTGTCTAAAATATAGTGCATATAATAGGTACTCAAATATTTGTGGAATAAATGTTAATGAACCAGTCTGTTATTATTTGTCAATAGCATGTTAAAATCTATATATTTTAATATATATATTTTTCATCTTCACCTGAGGATATATTTATTGATTTGAGAGAGAGAGAGAGAGAAACATTAATGTGGGAGAGAAAACATCCATCCGGAGATTGAACCTGCAACCTGGTATGTGCCCTGACTGGGAATCAAACCTGCGAACTTGGTATATGGGATGATTCTCCAATCAACTGAGCCACCCGGCCAGGGCATCCCTCTGCTCTTAAAAGTAAATAGTTAAGGACTTCAATTGACATTTCTGCAACGGCAATACACAAATGACCAAAAAGCATATGAAAATACGCTCAATATCACTAATCAGTAGAGAAATACAAATCAAAACCACAGTGAGCTTTCACTTCACAGTCATTAGGATGTTAAAAAACAGAAAATAGCAAGTGTTGGTGAGGATGTGGAGAAATTAGAATCCTTGTGCGCTGTTGGTGGGGATGTAAAGTGACACAACTGCTATGCAAAACAGTATGGGGTTACTCAAAAAATAAATAGAACTTTTGTATAATCTAGCATTTCCACATCTGGGTATATATCTAAAAGAATTGAAAGCAGGGTCTCAAATATTTGCACACCCATAGCAGGCTTATTAACAGTAGCCTAGATGTGCAAGCAACCCAAATAACCATTGATGATGAACGCACCAACAAAATGTATGTACGCACAATGGAATATTATTCAGCCTTAAAAAGGAAGGAAATCCTGTTACATGCTACACCTTGGATGAACCCTGAAGACTTTATGTAAATGAAATAAGCCAGTCACTAAAGACAAATACTGTGATTCCACTTACATGAGGTATCTAAATGTCCAATTCATAGAAACAGGAAGTAGAATGGTGACTAGCAGTGACTGGGGAGAAGAAATGGGGAGTTGTTTACTAGGTACTGAATCTCTGTTTTGCAAGATATAAAAGTGCTGGAGGACTGTTGCACAAGATGTGAATATACATAGTTAGCACTACTGATCTGTACACTTAAAAATGGTTAAGATAGTACATTTTATGTTCCAGTTTTTTACCACAATTTTAAAAAATTTTTAAAGGAAATAATCACTTAAAAAAGTAAAAAGCCTGGTTCCAGGTTGTTTTCTTTCTCAAATCTGCATAAGCAAATATTTTTTCAATGAAATAAGAATCATAGTTTTGAGTTCTGTACTGTTGAACAGTGAGTTAGGACGTAGAAAACACGCAAAATAGAAAAGAAAATATTTGTTGAAATATGAGTGCTTCTGAAGTTATGCTGGATATGAGGACTGCAAATAATATTTATAACTGAAAATTATTCTTCCTTAAATTCAAGACCTGTAGTTGTTTGGGGAAAATGTGGTTGTCAAATGGTGATTTTACTGCGAACACTGATAGTAAGTGTTGTTATAACTATAACTAGGACAATACTCACAATGGGAAGCCAATATGATAAAAATTATTTGTCAGTTAATGGAATGTTTGAGTTATTGGATGTTAGACTGGTTAAGACTTTGGGAGAAAATGATGCTAGTGGTTTTTGTAGTAATAGACACTTAAAAATTCTTGGGTTCTGTTTTGCCAGATGCAAAAATTCTGATCTTCTTGCATCACTTGTAGACTAAAATGACTGCTTCTTCTCAAGAGCTTTATAAGCTGATTTTGGGGGGGGTTCCCTATTTCATTTTATGGCTTCCACCAAACTACAATTGCAGCTCTTTTTCCTTTTTAAAACACCTGTGATCCAGCCCTGACAAGCAGGCCTTCAACCCTCACAGGAAGCTAGCTTACTAGCTGAGGGGGTGATAACTGCCATCTAAGCTGTGTTGTGGATATACAACCTAAGCTTTAAGCAAGTTTTTTTCATTGCCTCTCTTAACTTTCTGACTCCTTTTTTGTCCCCCAGCTCAAGAATACAGGAGCCTTACACTATCTTGTAGACCTTAATCTACTCTAGCCAAGCCTGTTTTACCTTAAGTTGAAATACATAGTCCTCCTTGTTTATTTAGTGTACTTTAAGTTGCAATACAATCAGTTTATTTTCATTCACCCTAAGTCTAGAATGACCAACAACTCTCCAAACTCCTCAGAATTGATTTTTATTATACTTGAATGTGCAACTGGTATCATTCAGATAACCAGAAGGGTTTTTTTCTTTTGTTTTTTGGGTTCTTTTTTGAAGGAGCATTCTTTTCTTTAGGTGACAGGTCAGATTATTTCCTCTTGCATTGGCTCACCCTAGATGAAAGTGAAAATTGGAGCGAACATAAGACTTTTCTTGACGACATCTAATGATTTCCAGAATCTATAACCAAAGTGCTGGGCCTTCCATATTTTCTAATCTGATATGCTTATTACTTGGGATTCTGGGATCTACATCTTCCCACCTCCAAATTATTTAACTGCTTTCTCAGTTGACTGATGAAGATCAGTTGGATCCCATCTTTAGATAAGCTTGCTCAGTAGAGTTATACCCAGCTCCTACTCTTTATTCTCTCCAGCCAAGAAAAGAACACATGCAGTACCAGAACTGTTGGATACCCAGAAAGTTTTGTCCTCCTATATTTTACATTCTAAACTTTTGGAGAAACTTCTCCCCTACTTGCCATCCCCCTGAACCTAGATACTCTAGGGACTCCAGCAATAATTGCTTGATTTTGCAAGGTACTATTTATAATGGCCTTTAAGCCATCTGCTGACCTTATATGGTTAATTCTATATAACTCAGTAACCGTTGTGCGAATATGTGAGTTGATTACTCTTATATTTTTAAAAAATTATGTTTTGTGGAAAGAATGATAGAATAAGGAAATTGTACTTTGAAGATCATAATGACCATTGTTAATTTAGGCAAAGATCATCAATGGAAGGCTGATGAGGATCTTTACAGTGGAGAATTCAGGCTGGCCTAAACTGAACCAACAAAGAGCGGGACAACCACATACAGTATGCTTTCTGATATAATATAATACGATATACAGAGTAGCACCTATGAAGTGTATTCTTACAAAAAAATAATAAAAATAAGGTGAGCCTGATTCTTATTGAGTCCTGAGAATATTCCAGCTCATAGAAAATGCAGGAATAAATTAAATGACACCATGAGGAAGAAAATAGACAAATACAGAATGTGGGACATTTTATAGGACAACTGACTTAATTATTTCAACAAGTCAAAAACATGGGGTGACAGGGAGAGGATTTTTGTTTTATAGTAAAAGTGATTAATATGAACTGGATAGAAGATGATGCCAAGAAACTATTATTAACATTGTTAGATATGATAATGACATTGTTTTGCTTTTTCTTTTTTAAGTAATTTTTTATCACACTCATTTTTTTTTTTTAAAGATTTTTATTTATTTTCAGACAAAGGGGAAAGGACGGAGAAGGAGGGAGAGAAATATCAATGTGTGGTCCCCTCTCACACGTCCCCTATGAGGGATCTGGCCTGCAACCCAGGCATGTGCCCTGACTGGGAATTGAACACACTACTCTTTGGTTGGCAGGCTGGCGCTCAATCCACTGAGCCACACCAGCCAGGGCCATTGTTTTGCTTTCTTTAAAAGTCCATGATTTTTAGAGATGCATTCTGAAGTATATAGGAATGTAGTAACGTGATGCCTCAGGTTTAATGTACTCCGAGAAGGGAAGGGAGGAGAAAAGAAGAAAAGGGAGGTAGATAAATACATCAAAATATTGAGGATTGTTGGATAGTTTATTACCTACTGTTATGTATGTTTGAGATTTTTCATATATTTTTGTCTTCTTCTGTAAAATATATTTCACACAGATAGGTAGGCAGATGTTATATACGATGGGCATAACAGTGGTTATCTCTGAGTGGTGAGATCAGGGCATGGACCTTCTTTTTGCTTAACTATCAAGTGTTCTCCATACTTTTTCCAGAACAGCTGTGCCTACTTAACCTTATATCTCTGGCTTAAATCATCCCATGCAGCAGAGAAAAGTTTGTGGGGAATCAGAAGTGTGTCGCAAATGAAATCATAAAGCATTATCTGTTAAGATTGTTGTGGTATGGTTAATCTCTACTCAATTCCCAATGTATTTCTGTTCTAGAATGTTGAAGTTTATGTGATTAAGGGAAGATGTACTGTTATTAATACCATCAAGGTTGTCATTGTAAAAAGGTAGCTAATGTTATATCCTAACATTCTTCTTAAAAGTTACTGAGTTAAACTGGTAAAATCAGAAGTAAAGATTACTAGTGGGAAATCATAACGATAATAGTAAGAGAAAAGAATTCTATTTTGCTTGCTGTATGACAGGTGTTATTCCACATGCTTTACCTATATTAACTCATTTAATCCACACAACAGCCCTGTGATGTAGGTTTTACGATTATCCCCACTTTATACATAGGAAACTGAGACACAGTACAGTGAGCAAGCAACCTGTCAGAGGTCGCACAATATGTAGATGGAGGGGCTAGGATTCAAACTCAGGCACCATGCTCTCCATAACTGCATTGTTTCAAATGGGAAATGGCTAAGCACAATGATAAACAAGAATCTTGGTTGGTGTGAGACTTTTGGTCAAGATGGCAGTGTAGGCAGAAATGGCTCGCCTCTTCATACAACCACATCAAAATTACAGCTAAAATTGTAATTTTGAACAACCATCACTCAGAACTGTCAGAAATGGAGTTGAACGGAAGTCTGACAACTATGGAATTAAATAAACCACATCTATCCAGACTGGTGGTAGGGGCACAGACATAGAAAGGGCTTGTCCCACACTCAAGTGTGGTGGATAAAAATTCAGGAGGTATATCTTGGGAGAGAGGAGTCTCAACCTGACAACAGGCCCCCCAGCCCAGGGTTCCAGTGCCAGGAAGATAATTCCCCACAACTTTTGGCTGAAAAATACAGTGGATATTGAGTTGGTGGAAGAAACTTCTGGAGCCCCAAGCAGTTCCTCTTAAAGAATCAACACACAGACCAACTACTCAAACTCACTCCTTCAGACTTTCAGAGCTCCAGCATCAGGTCAGCAGCTTGAAAGGCACCAGTGGCATACTGGACGAAACTGAAGTGCCTGGCTCAAGGTGAATAGAGGACATTGTCCCTTTTCTAAATCCTCCCCTGCACAGAGCCACCAAGCCAGCAAGCTGGTACCACAATGGAGACTCCATCAACCTGGCTAACACTGTTTGACCTGCCTTGGAGAGGCCCAGAGACTTACCCCACCCAAGCTGCTTTTCCATATGAATGGCTGGTCTTGGCTTATGGTTCACAACTTCCTAAATCCTCTCAAACAAGCAACAGCTGGCCTCAGTGAGCCCTAGGCATGGCACTACAGCGGCCAGCCTAGATTCAGAGTTTGGCTTTGCCTAGGAATCTCCAAGCCCAGCAAAGTAGCAGCCATCTCAGATTGCTTTATAGGTTAGGCAGGGTGGTCCCAGGCAAAACACAGTTGGGGGTTGACTTGGGTGGCCTGTACCACCCAGGGAAACTCCGGGGCCTGCAAACCCAGTAGACAGCTACAAACCACACTGGAACACCACCACCCTGCCCCTGAACATCTGATCCTCCAAGGAGGGCAAAGGTTGGTGGTCAGTGGTTACAGCCAGTTCTTGCAGCTGACTGGCTTGGGTAAATCCTGCCCATTGTCCTGCCAACAGCATACAAGGCTCAACTACAGGAGGAGGGTGTACCTCGAGTACCCAGCTTTGATAATAGGGGAGGCTGTGCCACTGGACCCTATGGGACACCTCCTACATTAGGTCATGCTACCAAGACACAGAGTCAAAACAGCTCTACATAATACCTAGAAACAAACACAGGGAGGCTCCCAAAACAAAGAGGCAAAGAAACATGGCCCAAATGAAAGAACAGACTCAAACTCCAGAAAAAGAACTAAACAAAATGCAGATAAGCAATCTATCACATGCAGAGTGCAAAACACTCAGAAACAAAAGATAAACTGAGTGAAATAAAGAACAATTTACAGGGAAAAAGCAGTAGAGTGGATGAAGCCAAGAATCAAATCAATGATTTAGAACATAAGGAAGCAAAAAACCAATCAGAACAACAAGAAGGAAAAAGAATCCCCCCAAATGAGGATAACATAAGCAGCCTTTGGAACAACTTCAAGCATTTCAACATTCGCATCATACGGATTCCAAAAGGAGAAGAGCAGGAGTAAGAAATTGGAAACCTATTTGGAAAAATAATGAAAGAAAACTTCCCTAATTGGGTAAAGGAGATAAACATGCAAGTCGAGGAAGCACAGAGAGTCCCAAATAAGGTGGATGCAAAGAAGCCCACTCCAACACACATCATAATTAAAATGCCAAAAGTTAAAAATAAAGAGGGAATCTTAAAAGTGGCAAGAGAAAGGAAAAGAAGTCAGTTCCTACAGGGGCATTCCCAAAAGACTGTCAGCTGATTTCCCAGAAGAAACTTTGCAGGCTGGGAGGGGTTGGCAAGAAATATTCAAAGTCATGAAAAACAGGGACCTACAGCCAAGATTGCTCTACCCAGCAAAGCTATCATTTAGAATCGAAGGGCAGATAAAGAGCTCCCTAGACAAGAAAAAACTAAAGGAGTACATCATCACCAAACCATTATTATATGAAATGTTAAAGGGACTTATTTAAGAAAAAAAAGAATGTCAAAACTATGAACAATAAAGTGGCAAAAATACATACCTATCAATGATAGAATCTAAAAAACAAACTAAGCAAACAAGAACAGAGACGGTTCATGGATACGGAGAGGGTTTCGATGGTTGCCAGCTTGAAGTGGGGGTGTGGGGGAATGTGTGAAGAGGTGAGAGGATTAAGAAGTACAAATAGGTAGTTACAGAATAGCCATGGGGATAAAAAGTACAGTATAGGAAATGGAGTAGCCCAAGAACTACATGTATAACCCATGGACATGAACAATGGTGGGGGGTTGCCTGCAAGAGTGTGGGGTGCTGGATGGAGGGGGAAAAGGGGGAAAAGTCAGGACAACTAATAGCATAATCAATAAAATATAATTTCAAAAAAGAATACAATAATTAATAAAAATACAAGAATAAAGAGAAGCTGGTGCAAGACCTGTAGATAAAGTCAAGGCCATAAAAGCCTAACTTTTTATTGCAAAGATAAAGTGTATAATCTTTTGTTTTAGGTGAAGACTCTGAGGATGATTCCGATTTTAGTGAGGGGGAAGATAATGATGAAGACTTCACTGTAAAAAAAAGTAAAGAAATAAAAAAGAAAGAGGTGAAGGTTAAATCCCCAGTTGCAAAGAAAGTGAAGAAACCAAAATCCAAATGTAATGCATTAGGTAAGCTTATTTCAAAAACACTTAACTTTGTAAAGAAAATGTATTTGGTTTATTTAATGGGTTTTTCTTATCTTTGCCTTTGTTCTCCTTAAAAGTTTGCCTGTGTTCATTTCTAGTTAAAATACATAAAAGTAAACAGGGCGGGGGTGGGGAAGGGAGAACAGCAAACAAGACTACTAAGCTCCACTACAAATCTAGCACTTTCTATATATACCTCCCTTTAGCACTGACAGCCGCCCTCTGAGATAGCTGTTATCACCTGCATTTCACAGTGAAAAAACTGAGACTCGGGGAGGTTAAATAATTTGTTGGAATTCTTCAAACTAATAAGAGAGAGACTGGGATTTGCACCCAGGTTTGTCCATTCAGGGCCAAACTCTACCCACTGGACCACATTTTCTCCAGACAGTTAAACAGGCAACTTGGCATGATTCTCATTTCTTGTTTTCATGCTTGATTAATCTTTGATTTGAGAACCGTTTTGCCACATGTTTAGAACCTTTTTGTTTTTTTCAAAACAAAGTCCATTAAAAACCATTTTTATAATAAAACTTTAGCAATTTGTGACAGTTTGAACATAGAATACCTGTTTATTCTGTAAAAGAAGTTAGGATATTTTTAACTCATAATATATGATAGATCATTATACCATGTAACTTTCATTAACTTGAATAGTTTCATTTACTGATAAATATATATATATTTATGTCTTATTTGCTTAATATACATGCTTTTTAAAACTAAAATTTCCATTATTCAGACTCCATTTATTAATGGTGGAAATTGCTCTTATCTTAAATAGCATGATGTTGAGTACTTGCTAAGAAATAAGAATTGTGTACTGATTAAGTCATAGTCTTCTCTCCACTGTATTCTGAATTGATGAGGTTTTAATTATTGTTTTTTCAATTGATAGATTGGTTTGTTTTCCAGAAAATACATTTCAAATGTAGGAGTTTTTAGAGATAAAGTTGTGTATTAGTTTCCAATTGCTGCTGTAAAAAATTACCACAGACTTAGTGGCTTAAAACACCACAATGTATTGTTTTACAGTTCTGCAGATCACAAGTTAAAATTGGTTCTCCCTGGGGTAAAATCAGCTTATCAGTAGGCTGTGTTCCTTCGTGGAGGCTTTAGGGGAAATCCATTTTCCTGCCTTTTCCAGCTTCTAGAGGCTGCCTGCGCGCCTTGACTAGATGCCCACTTCCAGCCGGAGCTGGCAATGGCAGGGACTTGTTCACATCCCACTGCTCTCACTCTCATGCCCTGCTTCTCACTTTCACTTATACGGACCCTTGTGAGAACATTGGCCCCACACAGATAATCCAAGGACATCTCCCCACCTCCAGATGCTTAACTTAAAGGCACCTGCTAAGTCCCTTGGCTGTGTAAGGTAACACATGCACATGTTCTGGGAATTAGGATATAGACATTTTTGAAGGCCATTTTTCTGCCTACCACAACCAGCTAACATGAGAAAGTCATTAACAGTATGACTGCATTTTATGTTTTTTTAGATGTTTGTGCTTCCTCCCCAAGACACTAAAGACACTAATGTCCCCCAAGACATTAAAAATAAAATGTTAGTTCCCAAGTTGTAATTTACTCTATAAAGTCTTCGATATACTTTGGAATAAGCTGCTTCACAAGGAATTTTAATATATAATATTAGAAGTATAATTTAACTCCTAAGTAATGGGATAAAGAAATAGAAAAGATGGATTATATTTCTAGTTCTACTAATAATGTACTGAGTAGCCTTTGAGAGTTTCCCATCTGGCACATGTTATAATTTTTTCCTTGGTGGAGAAAATGTTTAAGACTTGTGCTGTTTAATGTGGTAGCCACTAGTCACTTGTAGCTATATTACATTTAAGTTAATTAAAGTTAAGTAAATTTAAAGGTCAATTCTTTGGTTTTGCTAGCCACATTTCAAGTGCTCAATAACAATATGTGGCTAGTGCCTATCACATTGGACAGCACAAAATATACATTTCCATCATTGCAGAAAAGCTTCTGTTGAACAGTGCTGATCTAGGGAATATGTGTTAACATTAAGAAGACTGTATAGTTAAAATTTTCACATTCATATGCATTTAGATATCCCTTAGGTAACTCAAAACAAGCATAATATGAAAGTAAATTTATATTCCACCTCTCTTCCTCCCTTTATTTTCCACCCCCCTCCCCCCCCCCCCCCGATAAAAAAGAACAACAAAAAACCCAAGCTGATTCCCATTCTTGTGTTTGTTCTCTGGGTTCATGCACCATCAAGCAGTGTACCCCTGACAGGAACTTTCAAGTCATGATTATTTCATCTCCATCACCACCTCCCCCCATCTAATTACTAAAACATGTCTAATCTGCTGTTTTTTCCCTCCTTCTCCCCCTTAGTTCAGGCCCTTATCACCTCTCTCACCTGGACTACCATAAGAGCTTTCTCAGAGAGGTCTAGTTGCCATACACTACCATCAGAAAGATGTTTTCAAAATGCAAGTATTCCTGAGAGAAATTATTGCATGACTCCTTCATTGGCATGCAAGCTCTCCATCAATGATTTGCATTGTGTCTATATCTCTCACCTTTCCAATCCTTGCCATTCTGGCTACAGCCATACTGAACCAGTAGCTGGTCCTGGAACTTGCTGCATCCTCTAGCTTTGCTCTTACTCCCTCTGCCTGGAAAACTTCCTCTAGCTCACCTTTAGCTTCCAGCCTTGATTTGTTTCAAATTAATCTCACCCGCCTCCCCGTGACTTCTAAACCTTTGCAGATATATACACAGAGTAGAGGGTTCCTTCCGACTGTGCGTACCTCCAGAGTCTCTCTCTCTCATCATGATTCTCATCATGAGAGTCATATCTCTCTCATCACTCTGCATTAAACACATCTCTTTATTTGACGCCCTTTCACTGTAGTCCAGTGACTGGAACATAGAAATTCTGTGGGAGCAGGATCCATGAGTTATGCTCTTTGTAACCCTAGAACCTAATATGTTGTCCACGGACATATACTGATGAGACACCATTGTATAATGTTTAGAAGGATAAACTTTGGAGTTAGACATGGTTCCTAATCCTGGTTACAACATTTACTAGAGATCAAACTACAGGCAGTTTGCTTAACCTCTCTGTTTCCTTCTCTGACAGTGAAGATTGTAATATCTTTATCAGAGTTGCTCTAAGGGCTAAAGATACAATATTCTTACTACACTGCCTATCATATAAATGCTCATAAAAGATGGCTGTGCTTAGGCTCTCAATAAATGTTTATTGATTTTAATAAGAGTTTTTCAAAATGATATTGCCTCTTTAATATTTATAAGATTATGTAACTATAACTTTTACACATACATGCTAGGTTTAATCTTCATCTAAGACAAACTCTTTTATGTGTATTTTTCAAATAAGTGACTTCAGTAGACTCTGCTCCAGCTGCTGTCATATCAAAACCTCAGTCTTCACCAAAAAAGGTTTCTCGTTCTTCAGAGGCTTCTAGGAAACCATTGCAAATATGCAGTCCTTCAGCTGAAATCAAGAGACCTAAGTGGGTCCCACCAGGTATGGTATATTTATTGATCAAGGGCAGGGGCTTGGAAAATTATTGCTGGTAGATTGTTTTCCTAGTTGTAAATGTTATACATATTATTACATTTTCTTCAAAACCAAGGTTTTGCATTTTTTTAATCACTCCCTCATATTGAGCATTCAGATTATTAGTTTTTTAATGTTATAAATGAGGTTGCAATAAGCACAAACAACCTTATTTTAGAAGTCTATGGTCACATCCTGATTATTTTCTTAAGATAAATTCCTGGTAGGAGAATTACAGAGTCAAAGAGTATCAGCATTTAAGATTCCTGATAAATGTTTTTGGCAACAAATCTGTTTGCTCAAAACCTTCTTACCTCCATAGTCCACCTGGAGCATCAGGGCCTACGCATGGAAATGCCAGCATTTGACAAATGCCCTAGCAAACTCAGCCTCCAGCTCATACAAACTCTTCTTTTTTCCCTTTTGTTCCACAGCCAGTTCTCACTGATGCTTCAAAAATTCTTGGATCTTCACACTACTTGACGTTACGAAAACCCTAATCCAGCCCTGTTCATTTTATACTCAAACTATTGGTGACTTGCTTCCTAACTAATTCTGTGTCCACTTTGCCTTGTCCAGTCATTAATTGCTCCTTAAACACAGAGCCTCTCTGCATACAGTTCCGTTTTTCTAGTATGCCTTTCTTCATGTGTCCCCTCTCCTCTGAGTTGCCAAGTCTGCTCAGGTTTACTTTACTTCTTTTCAGTCACATTTCTTGATTGGTCCACAGAGGTCACTCCTGTAGGCGTCACTAGTAGTAATAGACAGATTTAGGCCCGAGACATGATTATTTAATTTCTGTGCCTTTATTTCAGCTGAAATATTAGGTACTGTATAGTCTTTAAAGTCTTTTCTGGTTTAAAAAGTCTAAGATTTTAATGGGGACTTAAAAGTATTTTGGAGAAGGAAAGGAGGTTGTTACTGAATTAATGATGCCACGTCATTTAAGTCCTTAGTGTATTTCTGAGAATAATTAGTGATTCCCCAACAAAAAGAATTTAAAAGAAATGATATAATGACTGAAAACTTAAAGGTAGCATAATCAAAAAGATAAAAAGGAAATAAAGGAATGATATGGAATGGATGGATAAAGAGTTAATATCATAAAACACAAAGTATTCACAGAGTCATTGTATGGAAGAGTAGGGTCAGTAATGGGAGGGAATTGGGCCCAGGTCATAAACTTGAGTAACTGGGGGTTGTTTGACTTGCGATCTCATGCCCTTTGAAAGGAATCAGCTGTTGCTCAGTTCCACGTAATTGTTTACATGCAGGATTATTGGCTTGTTATTTCCAGGTCTGATTTTTTCTTCAAGAGAAGCTAGGAGTCTAGAATTTTTTTAATGTGAAATCTCCTAGTTTTTAAAATTTGACTGTTTTTTTAACATCGTGTGGACCAAACAATATACCTGAGAGCTAGATTTTAACCTCAAGTTGCCAGTTAGTTACTGTTTTACTTATATATGAGAAGACCACCAAGATCCCAGTGGGAAAACCAACCAAGGACATGAATATACTGATGCTCCTAAGAAATACAACTAGAAATAAATATGAAAAGAATTTTAGTCTCACTAGTAATTAAAGAAATATAAGTTAAAATAATAAAATACTATTTTATATCTTTCAAAATAGAAAATAATAAAGCAGTATAATCAAGGGCACCCTGGGTCTTAGGGTAGCAGATATAATTATTTACTATAAATTTATCATTCCTTTATAGGACAGCTTGACAGGAGTCATAAAAATAAACCTGTCCTTTAAGGAATTTATTCCTTAAAAAGAATTCAAAAGAAGAGAAAAGTAATAAGTGGTCAGATTTGTCTAAGTTTATATAAAAATGGTGACAAATGCAACAGTCCGAAAGTTTTTCAAAGAAATTTGAAATATGGCATATACATGCAATTAAGAATGATAAATCAGGTGATTGGAAACATGAAAGTGTTTATAAATCTTTACTTGAATGAAGTACACACAGTTTTACTTCTTATGACTACAGTCATCGTCAACTATGAACATTTTTGTGGATAAATTTTGATATTTAATACTTGATGGAAATAATTGCTATGTTAGAGTGATAGCATAAATGAAGCCAGTGTAAATAAAAAAAAAGTAGTATTTGTCCTGTTTAAAGTAATAGAGTATTTGAAAAAATAGATTCTTTCAAAGGAGTAATTGTAAAAATTGCAGGATTAAAAAAAAAATGCAATAGATTTTTCTACTATTTTCGAAATGATGACTGCATTCACTTTTTCCCCATTACAACCCATGTTATTTCTCCCAGTTTTTCTGTTTCAGCCCTCATGCTTAAAATTTTGGTATCATGACCTTGCCTTCTGGGGATGTTTGAAAATAGGTGATACTATATTCTTTTTGCTCTTTAATACTTCCCATTACTTTGATCTTGTTTATAACTTGATAAAACCTATATAGCAGAATAATGCTTGACTACATTTATTGCTTCCTTTATTTTATAGATTCATTTTTATTAAGAGATTTCTAACATTATCAGCATCGGCGGTATGTTTTCTTTCAGCGGTAACCGGAAGTAGCAGCACCAGCAGGAGTCCACTGGCAGCGGTGGCTGTTAAGTCTCCAAATCAGAGTCTTCGCCTTGGCTTGTCCAGATTAGCACGAGTTAAACCTCTGCACCCAAATGTCACTAGTAGCTGAGTGTGGTGGTGAAATGTTTGATTAAAAGAATCACAGTTTGACAAGTGTGTATATATTTGATTTGTATTTATATTTGAAGAGGGTATTGTAATATAAAGAGTGTTAAATCCTTTAACATAAATTCTCTACCCATTTTTTTATTATGTTCTCTGACAAGCTATTCAATACTTCAATAAGAAGTTTATTTATAAGAATTATCTTGTAAGGTCATTTCCTTCTGAAGAGCATATTCTGTATTCTTATGTGTAGTAAGTCATTGTCATTAAGTGGTTGTCTCTTTGAAATGGAGGAAGTCCACATTACATGCTGTTTTTTTCTGATAACATGAGGTTTCTTTCTAGCTTTGACTAGTTATGGCTCCTTAACTTTGTTCAGAGTTTATCCGGCAAAAGAAAACATTCCCATTTTTTCTAGGAGACATTTCTAAAATATGTTAAACTCTATTGTCAGTTTTATTGCCAAGATGTTTACTATTTGAGCCAAATATTTTTATAGTAAGAATTCAGAATGATTTTACACACTAAAACATATGCCAAAACAATATGGCATATGTCTCCTACTTAGATATAGATGGTTATTGTATAGCAGATAGAATTCATGACATTTTATGAAGCCCTCATTTTCAAAGCCTTTAATAAACATGAAAAAGTTTTGATATGCTCTTTTCCTTTATACCATTGTATCCATCCGTCTCTGTCTGCATTTCATAAGAAATTGAATGCTTAGCAAAAAACATTAGCATTTTGTATATATAAGGGGTGGGGGCCGGTAATCACTTTTTGTTAAGTCAGTGTATTAGAGAGTGGCTGTCAAGGTCCTACCTAGTCATCCCTGTTATGATATTAGATCATTTAGCTTCTCAGGAAACTTAGATCTGAATTTGTTCTGAATAAAAGTAGTAATAGATATTTTATATTTATGGTGAGAATTTCAACCAACTTCTGATCACTTTTTAATAAAAATTCTTGAAGTCACATTAACCATTAAAAATATAATAAATACATAGCTCAGTTCTTGGATTATGGAAACATCTATGTTAATATGAAAATAATTTAGAATTATGATTAAAGTGAGCATTTTCTTATTGCTATTGTCAATATTTTATTTAATGTAAATTTTTATACTGTCACGTATCACCTCACCTATCCCTTCACTCCTTTTTAAAAACATATTTTCCAGTTATACAGTATTGAGATACAGTTCAACAGTAAACAAGTATTAAGAGTTCACCCTGTATTCGGCACTGAACTCATTGATTAATCATCTGGAACCAGCTTGATGAACCTGTTTTGTCCATGTTATTCATAGTTTCTATTCAAAATTTCCAAAAATTAACAAGCTTCCTATTGACAAATACAGTGCACATTTTTTCTCATCTAATCTTGTACACCCTATTCATCATGCTCTGCATAATACATTTTATTTCCTGGGCTCACATAACGATATTCTTCCATAATTTTCACCCCACCTCCCTGCTCACTCTTCATTATTTTGCAGCTTCTAATCTTTTATGTCATCACCCATTCCTCCCACCATAAGTGTCATATTCTGTGATTTTATTCTTTGTCTTCTGCCCCTTTAAAAAAAGGAAATACAAAAAAACTTAGGTGATTTTAAGCTCCAGTGATTGCCTATGTGACAGTGACTGCCAAGTCAGAATCTTTAGTCCCTATCTTGCTCTGCACAGACCTGTTGGCTGGCCCATTGAAAATTTCATGTATTAAGTCATCACTACATAACATCTCCCCCTGCTCCAAAGTCTTCTCTCCTGCATTTTCTGTTAGTAAGTGGCACCACCACAAACTCAGGTGCCTAAGATACTGTCACCCTTCATAGTCAATCACCAAGCTTTATTTCATTTCCTCAGCTGCTCAAAACCGTTCTCTCCTACTTGTCCCTTACTCCAAACAGCATCACTTAAATGCTTTTAACAGGCACCCTTGGGTTGATTCTTACCCTACTCTGGCCTACCCTCTGTGCCATATTTGCCAGAGAGAGTTTTCTAAAATAAAGGCTGAGCATCTGAGCATGAACACCATTCTGCTTAAAATCCACACACATACACCTTAACCTGTTTAGCTCACAAGAAACTTCGAATCAGTCCGACTCCCACTGATACTCATGGGTACGGTGTGGTCCTGTGGCCTTCCCTGGGCCTTCAGACTGGCTCTTATTTGCTTTCTCTGCATGCTAATTCCCGCTTGTCCTTGAAGACTCAAATTCAAGTCAGCTTTTCAAAAATTATTTGGATGTCTTGGTTCTTCTGTGGAAGAAACTGGGTATTCCTTCAGGCCATGCTACTGTCATTCAACTATAACTTTCCTTAGTTTTCTTCTTTTAAAACTTGGTGCGGAGCAAGTGCTCAGAAAGTGTACATCTGATGAACACTTTCTATCCAAAACTTTAGCTATGAGCTTCTGGTAACCACACATTGAAGGGGAAGAGGATGAGGATAATTTCATGAGTCTGGTCTGTCCTGACAACTCTAATCTTTCTTTCTGGGGAAATCCTTCAATTCTTGTTCCGAATTGAAAAAACTGGGGCAAGAAAATGGGAGCAGATAGAGAAATGTGTTTTTCAGGTTGATGTGAAAGGTGGTAGGGACTGGACCAGGCCCTTAAGTTCTTTCAGCTCCGAAGTCATAAAAAGGGCGGACGCAATTTCTATAGCGACGGGAGGAGGGTGTGGCCTCCCAGAGGCCCTCCACGTTGCGGTTCTGCTGCAGCTTCGTGCAGCTCTTCCCACCTCGGGCCCCCTCCTAACAAAGTAAGGGCGAGAGGCTTCGGTGGGGGGGGGGCTCGTGATCACGCCGGGGGCCAGCCAGCTAGCTCCCAGCGACCCTGCCCTTCAAGGGGAAGAAGCATTTGAGGCAATGGGGAAAGGAGGTGGGGTAAGCGGAGAGAATGAAAGGCGTACTGAATGCAAAAAAGTAGAAGGGGGCGTGAGGGTCGGAGGAGAGCGGGGCGGATGTTAAGTGCGGAAAGGCAAATACAATTTTAGATCTTGTTTGAGCAGCTGCATACTCACAACCCCACCTTGGTAACCTTTCTGTTCATGGAACGTTGCATCACTGATATCCGCTGAGTTTGGGTGGGGAGGGAGGGATTTTAGGGAACTCCTAAGGCCTATCCTGAAACTAACAGCCCTGACCCCAACAACCTGGGGCCCAAGACTTTCTTACCTCCTTTGTTTATGTTCACTGCCTGTCCCGTCCTTTTGGTCCCAAGTGAGTCCCTGACCTTTCGCGGATGGCCTGGTTGATACTAAACTGTTCCCACCCATCCCATAGCCTTGTGCCTCCAAGCAGAGCCCCATCCTTGACACAAGAGCCCTTTAAGGTGTATTCATCCAGAGCAACACCTTCCTCTCAGGTGCTACCTGCCGCTCTGGGGTAATTCCCAATATTAGCAATTTTTTTTCCTTAAAAAGGGGACGGATGATATAAAATTTGGGTTTTTTAAAAAAAGTGTAGTTAATTTGTGGTATTTGCTATGTTTGAAATGTCCATCAGCCAGTTCAGGGCTTAAGTAACTTGTCACCCCTCAGACATATTTTAAATGACTGGCTGTCAACAATCTTAATTCACACTTCACTGTTCAGACCTAAATGGAGATTGGCAAAAGTGTGAGGCCATTTAAATGAAAAGTTCAGAAGTGTCCCTTGTGATCAACCTTGCTTGAGGGATTTAATCACCTACATGTGGTAGATACATTGGTCCTGTGACTTGAGACTGTTATTTCTCTTCCTTGTTTTAGTCCTCTTTTTAAATTTTTATTTATTTTTATTTTTTAATGTATTGATTATGCTGTTACAGTTGTCCCATTTTTTCTTCCCTTTATTCCCCTCCACCCTATACCACCCCAGCATTCCCCCCTCTCTTAGTTCATGTCCATGGGTTATACATATAAGTTCTTTGGCTTCTCCATTTCCTATGCTCTTCTTAACCACCACCACCCGCCACACACCCCACCACCACCTATTTTGTACCTACTATTTATGCTGCTTATTGCCTGTACCTTTTCCCCATTCTTCCCCCTCCTCCTCCCCTCTGTTTTACTGTTCATAGTTTCTGATCTTCTTTTTCTTAGATAAGTCCCTTTAACATTTTATATAATAAGGGCTTGGTGATGATGAACTCCTTTAACTCCTTTAACTTTACCTTATCCGGGAAGCACTTTATCTGCCCTTCTATTCTACATAATAGCTTTGCTGGATAGAGTAATCTTGGATGTAGGTCCTTGCCTTTCATGACTTTGAACACTTCTTTCCAGCCCCTTCTTGCCTACAAGATTTCTTTTGAGAAATCAGCTGATAGTCTTATGGGAACTCCTTTGTCTCCTTTTCTCTTGCTGCTTTTAAGATCCTCTCCTTATCTTTAATCTTGGGTAACTTAATTATGATGTGCCTTGGTGTGTGCTTCCTTGGGTTCAACCTCTTTGGTACTTTAAGGGCTTCCTGGATCTCCTGGAAGTCTATTTTCTTGGCCACATTGGGGAAGTTCTACTTCACTATTTTTTCAAATAAGTTTTCAATTTCTTGCTCTTTCTCTTCTCTTTCTGGCACCCCTATGATTTGGATGTTGGATCGTTTAAAGTTGTCCCAGAGGTTCCTAAGCCTCTCCTCATTTTTTTGAAGTCTTCTTTCTTCATTCTGTCCAGTTGAATGTTTATCTCTTCCTTCTGCTCCAGATCATTGATTTGAGTCCCAGTTTCCTTCCTTTTACTCTTGGTTCCCTGTAACTTTTTTTTTTATTTCACTTTGCATAGCCTTCACTTTTCCTTCCATTTTGCAACCATACTCAACCATTTCTGTGAGCATCCTGATTACCAGTGTTTTGAACTGTGCATCTGATAAGTTGGCTATCTGTTCATGGTTTAGTTCTATTTTTGGACCTTTGATCTGTTCTTTCATTTGGGCCATATTTCTTTGTCTCAGGTGCCTTGGAAATCATTAGAAGGGGGCGGAGTCTTAGGTATACGCCAGGGCGAGGCAACCCTGGTAGCTGTGTTGTGATGCTGTATTTGGAGGAGAGGTCAGAGAGGAAACAGTGCTGCTTGCTTGGCTCTCCCCTGCTTTAAGTCACTTCCCCCGCTACCCACAAGCAAAATGGGCCCTTCTGGTGCTGATCCCCAGGTGGGTGGGTTTGTGTACATTCTAGGATCCTGTGGTTCTCTCCAATGAACTCTTCTGTGAGCCTGGGAGTTTCTCCTGCTGCTGCAACCCCCACAGTTTTTTACAGTCAAAGGTTTTGAGGCTTTCTTTTCCCACGCTGGAACCCTGGGTTGCCCAGTCTGTCTCACTCCCCAGCTGTTCTTCCAGTTTATCTGCTCACAAATGTGGGACTGCCAGGTCTGCCAGCTGCTGCCTTTCCTGCCCACCCAGTCCTCCAGCCGCTGCCTTGCTCTGTGTCCTCTCCACCCTGGCTGTCCATCTCTGCCCCTCCTACCAGCCTGGATGAATGTGTCGTTATTAGCGCCTTGGTTGTTGGACTTCCATACAGTTGGATTTTCTTGGAGTTCTGGTTATTTTTTGTTTTTAAATTCGTTGTTGTCCTTATTTTGGTTATGCAAGGAAACAAAGTGTATCTACCTATGCCTCCATCTTGGCCAGAAGTCCTGCTTCTCTTTCTTTTAGTCCTTGTCAAAAGAGTAATGACAACCTGAAGGGAGTCTCTAGCAATGTGCCAGCCACTCTTCCCTGACATTCCCCTCTCACCTCCATATTGTCTGCAACTTGGCTAGAATATGTGCTTCTCAAACTTGGGAGGCCCAGGTGCTGGAAGTCAGTGGTTTTAGCTGACCACCAACCCAACGTGATTGTGTTGTGACCACTAAAGAGAGCAAATACTGGTCTAGGATACATTAATGGAAATAGAGTAACCAGATGAGAGATGTAGAAGTCTCATTGCCTGACTTAGCATTGATTAGAACACAATCTAAACTAGAAAACTGGCCACTTTAAGAGAGGCAGGTGCTAAAAAGTTAGAAAACAGAGAGGGACAATCACAGTTCAGGTTCTCTCTGTTATGCTTGGATACTTGATCATATGAGGAGGGGTTTGAAATAAAACCTGGAGATGAGTAAGTACGTGGGGAGACAAAGAGCCAATTTTGAATATTCAAGAACTCTTGAGTAAGAGAGTGCATAGATGTGTTCTTTGTTGCTCTGCAGAGTATAACAAGTAGGGGACAGAAATGCTCAATGTCACTTCTTCCAACCAACATTTATTGAGCACCAGCCATAATATAAATTAACAACTGCATGTGAAATGGGATGCCTGGAAAGACAGTGAGCTGTGCCTGTCCCAGAAATATTCAAAGAGAGATTGACTGCTTGCCATGGGTCCTCTAAAGAGGATTCCTGCCACGTGTGGGAAAATGGATGAGATGGCCTCTAAAACCTTTCTGGCTCATAAGTCTGTGAGTCTGTGGACCATGAAGAGTTTTCAGGAGAATTGCAGAGGGGCAAAGAGTTCTCTTTGGTGCAAGAGAAAATAACTTAAATACATTAAGTACATAATCTGTTCACAGAAAGGCAAGGGGAATCCCTGCACCTTTTAGCTGCCACAAATTCTACCCCAAAGGTCGTCCACTCTGAACATAAAACTCAAGCTACTGACAACTGCAGTAGAAATCCTGAAATCATAGTAGGTAAATCTCGAAAAAGATACTTCCTTTCTGGGCATTGACATTTGGTGAACATAGATAACTTATTATGTATAAAATACTGCACCCATTGTAACACTGGCACCACTGTTTATGGGTGTGCTTAGCCCACTAGGCTTTGGACTCCTGAGACCAAGCATTCTGTTTTATTTGTCTTTGAATCTCCCATGCTTAGCACAGCATCTGGCATATATTTGGTGGTCTGAAACTTTTTGACGAATTGATCTAAACTATCTTAGATTTCTCTCCTTTCATCAAATTTGTACCAAGAGCTTTCAATAAATAAGACATTGTCTTCAACTTTTGAGAAATATAAAAAATAAAATACAAGCTCATTATCCCTGCTCCCAAGATATGCACAAGATGAGATGAAAATACATACACCTAAGATAATTAATACTAAAGCTGTTGACCAAGTGCCAAAATGGTCCCCACAGATAAAAGTGTTGAAATCCAGAGGAAGGAGATTGGTATAGACCAGTACAGATTGGTAGGGAAACTGATCTTGATGCAAAATAATAGGAGGAATTTTTACATTTTTAGTTTCGGTTCCCAAAGCCTCTGAGCTGAATTTAAGTGGAAGCCATATTCAATGCAGTAAGAAAGGCACAAAACTCTTTGATAACCTCAGGGTTAGTCAAAGGAGGGAACCCAAGGAATAAATCACAACAGAACTCTGCCCCGCCTGGCTGTATTTAATAGAGTTAGAATCAAAGACACTTAGAACTGGACAGAAAATTAGAGGTCATATAGTCCAGCCTCATCGTTTTACAGATGGGGACACTGAGTATGGAGAAGATAAAGGGCTTGGCTCAAAATCTGTCTGGGGCAGCACTGAGACAGACTCCAAGATTCCTCAGCACTTCCTTCCAGTGTCAGGCTCTCTTCACCTACAGAGCAACCAAAACGCAACAGAAGAAAGAGCTCCACTGGCTTGGAAAAATGCACATTGGCATTTATTTTCTCCTAGTTTCCTGTGAAGGCCATGGAGGAAGCATTTGACACAGAGCCTTGGCAGGAAAAATTATATCTATCCTTTCCCAGTGTTTAGACTTTACACATCTCACGCTGAATTGATAGCCAAAACTCTACCCATTTCTGTCTACAGAATGACTCCCAGGTTCATTGTTCCGCTCTGTCCTCACGCCATTGCCCTGCTGGAGGCCCTCATCATCTCCTGCCTGAGCTTCCTACCTGAGCTCCTCGAAACCACGTTCATGGTATTGCCAAAGACATGGTCCTAAAATAAAAATCTGGGCCCCGGCCACTGTGGCTCAATTGGCTGGAACATTGTCTCATAGAACAAATGCAGGCTTGGTTCCTGGTCAGGACATGTGTCCAGGTTGCAGGTTCAGTCCCCCATTTGGGCACCTACAAAAGGGCAAGGAATCAATGTGTTTCTCTCTCTCTCTCTCTCTCTCTCTCTCCTTTCTCCCCCAGAAGCAATGAAAAAATGTCCTCGGGTGAGGATAAAAAAATTTTTTTTTTGCTACAAATTTGATCTTGTCACCCTTAGAATAGCCACATAGGCCCCAATTCCATATATGGACTATGTGACTCTTTACAATGCAACCCTGTCTCTGGCCCTCCATCAGCAATGTCCGACTATACTCAAAATTCCTGGAGAAGGCAGTGTTCTTTTATACTTTGGTGCTTTGTACAGTCTCATCTGTCTGCCCTTGACTCCATGCCTGTCTTGTTTATTCTTCGAGGACAGCTCTACTCTGCTCAAGTGTGAAGGCTTCCTCAGTTCTCCCAGCAGAGCTAGTCACCACTCTGAGGTGCACTCTGTTAGCTCTTTGCCCAGACCTCTGCTACTGCATTGATCACGCGCCCTCTGGTGACCTGTCTCCATGCGTCTCCCCTCCTAGATAATGAGCTCTCCTTAAGGGCAGAGGCCATGTCAGGTTTATTGGAGGAATTTCTCAGCAAGTGTTTGTAGAAAGGCAGGGAGGGCAGCAGTGAAAACAGATGATTTGCAGAGAAGCAGCTATTACTTTTGCTTGCCTTTGGGTAGAATTTTTCATATTATTGTGTGTGTGTCTGTGTTAAAATTAATGTTCCCTACTCCTCACTTAACTTTTTACAGTTTATTTTGTTTTAGATCCTTCAATATGCCTGATAAAGACATGCAAACATCTTGTTTTTTCTTAAGTAAATATTGAATCATATTATACATATTTTCCTCTTTGTGCTTAATATATTATGGACATACGTAAAGTTTTACCTCATTTTTAAAAAATGACTGCATCATATTCCATAATACATACATGCCATATTTTAAAATTTCTCCTATATAGACAAGTGATTTTTGATTTTTCATAGTTCTGCTGCAATGTTGTTGTGACTTGCCTTCTGTCCTCCGAACAGCTGCAAAATTGTGATGCTGTGATTGTTTATTATAGTGTCTGCAAGAACCTACCAATGGGATGATTTGCAGAAGCTGTGATAGCGTTTGCACTGGTTCCTGTTCTGTCCCTATTTCGTGTGTTCTTAATTCCCTTGGTTCTTTCTAGTGTCCTGGGCTGAAAAGAGACTTCCACGGGAGTGGAGTTTCAGCAGTGACCTGCTAGTGTAGCAGGAGTACACCAGTGGTGTGAGAGCCCTCTAAGACTCTGCCTTCCTCATATGTAAGTCATCATTTTATCTAGATCCCACACACGTAGGCGAGTTATTTTTTTGTCTTACAGTGAGCTATTTATTTGTAGAGCTGTGCTCTGAATTAAGAAGGTGCAAAAATGGCCAAATGAGATCAAGGACAGTGTTTCTACCAATTGTTTCCCTGTTCTTTTTCTATAGGCATTAAGCTACCAAGTAATAACCAATATATCTATATTTTAGGGCAAAAGTGTCTGTGGCAAGAGAATGGTTTTCTTTGCAGTTAGCTAGGGGAAACGGGCCTTTTTGTTTGGTGTCCTAAATTGCTCACCACCTCATTAGGTCATCTTCCTTCCTTGGCTCCTGTCTCTTTGTTCCCTGAGCACCTGAGGACTAATGCCAAGATGCCCTCAGAAGGGAAATAAGAGGAACGGCAGAGATTTGGCCACTGCTTTTAGGCCAACCACCTTTTCCCTCCAAGCTGCCCTGTGTTCTCTGCATCCCTGGGTGTGGGGCCATTACTTATATTTTGCTCCTATTTCCAATTTATTTCATACTCTACCTCCTGTAGGACTAAAATGGATGCTAAAAAGCCAAAGAAATGCAGCGTCACGTCCTTCCCGATTCTGAAAACAAAAAAGAAACAAAATCTCACTTTTATGAAGGTAAGGGTCCTGGAATTTCATTTGGACAGATAATGGTATCATCATGAAGACTTGGAGACCCAGGACCCAGTGGTGATTGTTGTACCCCAAGCATTTTACAGATGGGGGAACTGAGATTCAATTGATACTAATAAGTTATTAATCATAAATTTATTTCATGATATTTAGTTATGACCATAAACCAGTGAATGGAGGACAGAATCCAATGCACCATCTTTTTTCTTTAGTTATGTTTTGTTAGCTGTATATTAAATTATTTTGGAGTAACATTGGTTAATAACATTATATAATTTTCAGGTGTTATAATTTGATATCTGTGTACTCTATAGCGTGCTCATGATCTGAAGTCTATTTTCCTTCCGTTATTATATGTTTGACCCCCTTTACCCACTTTGCTCTTCCTCTACCCGCTTTGTCCTCTGGTAATCCCTATTCTGTTGTCTGTATCTATGAGTTTATTCTTGTTTGTTCTGCTAGTTCATTTGTTACATTTTGTTTTATATTCCATATATGAGCAAAATCATATTGTTCTTGTCTGTTACTGTCTAACTTATTTCACTTAGCATGATAATCTCAAGATTTATGTATGCTGTTGCAAATGGCAATATCTCATCTTTTTATGGCTGAGTAATATTCCATTGTATATGTGTACCACACGTTTATCCAATCATTAGTCCATGGACACTTAGAATGTTTTCCATCTCTTGGCAATTGTAAATAATGCTGCAATGAACATAGGGGTGTATGTATTTTTACAAATAAGTGTTTTCACATTTTTCAGGTAAATACTCAGAGGAGGTATTGCTAGATCATGTGGTAGCTCTATTTCTAATTTTTTGAGGAGCTTCCATACTGTTTTCCATAGTGGCTGCACCATTCACATTCCCACTAACAGTGTACGAGGCAAACCGGTATTCTTAACCACTCTATTCCATGCATCTTTGCTGAGTAATGTCAATTCTGTTAAATGTTGTCATATACAATTCCTTAGTATATTTATATTAATATTGAGAAAAGCAAATTCTGCTGCAGTTACAGTGACAGGAATTGTCAAAAATAAACTTCAAAGTTACACTGAAGATAAATACATTTATGTTGTATTTTATAACTGCTGGCAAATTGACAATATCATTAAAAATACCATTTAAACTTATAACTATTGTCTTTGCATTGGTAATTATTCTGATGGGCCCTAAATAAATGTCTTTTCACCATCCGTTTGTTTTCCCCGATGGACTTCTCATCCAATGAAATGACGAGGCTTTTAAGTGAGGAAATGCGAACAAGTCAGTAACTGTCCTCACAACATAACAGCTTGAGTTTCAGTGGGTAGTTATAGTAACTGGAGGATGAAAATAATGAATTTTAATTCCTTGACCTAAAAAACATTGAAGATGAGAGATCTATGGATCTTGGCATATCAGCTGCCCCATGCAGGTGTTGAAAATATTATTTTAGATATTTAAATAACTTAATAATAATTTATTTCATGATATTTAATATGTTATAAATATATTTGTAGTAATAATTAAATATTTAAGTATTTTCTATATGATTCTTGGTAGTTCAGCTAAGGGACTTTTGAAAATGTGATGTTTATTAATTGATTTCACCTGGCTTTAATATAGTATTAAACTATACCAGGTTGTAATATATTAAGTAATAATATGATTACTAATATTTGTAATAGTAACACAACTATATTAATATAATAATATATAGCATATAATAATATACTATTCTTTTAAAAAAGGTCCCATCTACTTGCTATTGTAAAATATTAAAGACCCACTGACCACAGAGTCCTTTGTGTTTCATGTCCATGGAGAGTCCCCATCCCTGCCTAGCTGTCAAGGATCGCAAGGCCCTCACAGAGACCCTCAATTACGCAGGACCTCTCTGCCCTTCAGGAAAGTGCTCTCATGTTATAGTTTAAGGAATACACCCTCTTCTCGTCTTCTGAAGCTCAGTTATCTCAGCTAATAAATGGGAGGATTTTTGGCTTTTTTGCAACGCTACTCAAAGAAAGCTGTCGCCTCAGAGTCAGCCAGTCTCTGGGACCGGAGGAGCTAGCAGAACTGCAGGGTCTCAGGTGTGGCCATCCCAGGAGAAGAACCTGGGAGAGGCCTGGGGGAGAAAGCTCTGTTAACTTGAGATGGTACTTTACAATTTCCCTGACAATCAATGAGTAAGTGCTACACAGTAGATCTGAAACTGTGCTTAAGACACATTTTCTAAAAAATATAAATAAATAAGACATCTTCTATTTTCAGCACTGAAAGATTAGGTACTTGTGTTATTTCTCTTCTATCCTTTAAGTCATTCAGTTGCTGAATATCATCTCCTTAGGTAGGCCTTCTCTTGCCATACTTTCTAATTATATTATTTGTTTGTTTACGTGTTTATCGTCTTCACCCTCAAGAACTGAACTGTTCATTCAATATTGCAGCTACTGGCCACATGAGGCTGTGAAGCTGCTGACGTAAGGCTAGCTCAAATGGAGGGACAAAGGTGTGCTGTAAGTGAAAAATATGCACCACATCTTGCCCTGCCTGGGTAGCTTGATTGGTTAGAGTATCCTATTGCTACGCCAAGGTTGTGGGTTTGCTCCTTGGTCCAGGCACATGTAGGAGCTGACCAGTGGATGCACAGCAGAGTATAACAGGGGGTTGATGTTCTTCTCTCTCCCTTCCTCTCTCTCTCAAATCAAGAAATAAAAACAAAATTAAAAAAAAACACATTTCAAAGATTTGGCATGAAAAAAATGAATGTAAAATATTTTATTGTTAATTTTTTATAACTTGGTGAAATTCATAGAATGTTAATACCCCAGTATTTTAAAAATCATTTATATTGGTTACATGTTAATATAGTATTCTGAATATAGTGTGTTAAATATAATATAATACTAAAATTAATTTCATCTGTGTTCTTTTTTAGTTTATTAATGTGGCTACTAGAAAAATTTATATTACACGTGTAGCTCACAGTATATTTTTATAGACAGTTGCTCTCAAATGGAAACTCCATAACAGCACGGATATTGAGTGTCCACTCATTTCAGGCATTGTTCTGGGTGCTGAGGATAGAGGGAAGAGGCAAACAGAACTAAGAAAACCCCACGAAAAACCCAAATCAAAACCTTTCATACAGCTTAAAATTGGGATTCTTTTAGGAAGACCATCTGGTGCATTCACATGCCAAGAATAGTAATGACCAGTCCTCATATTCCTCAGTGGTCAAGAGTTGAGATTTAATTTAACCAGTGGCCCCAGCCTTGGTCGTATATTATATATTTACAGTCACCTGGGGGAGGTTTTAAAGGCCACTGAAATCAGACTTTCTAGGGGATCATGGACTTTTTGAAAAAAGGTTCTATCACATGGGGACAGATGTCTACTTAAACATCAGCTATGAGATCCTGGTTAGGTTTTAAGTCTTTCTATTTGCTGGTTGTGAACCTGGAATAGTGATTCCTACATCTTCTGATTAAATGAAATAAGAGAACATGGGCTTGCTGCCTGGCAGATACGAGAACGCCCAATACAGAGCGGCTGCTTTTACCTTCCCAGCTTCTCCCGCTTTAACAGAAAGGGGTTTCCTATAGATGACAGGCTTATTAATAAGCCTCCCACAGTAGACAAGAGTATCTGAGAGCCATTCATTCACTCTTATTTTTGTATCTCATCATTACTCCATGGGAAACGCGCGTGCGCACGCATACACACACACACACACACACACACACACACACACACACACACACACACACACACACAGAGCAGTCTGTCCATTTGGTATGGCAAAGGAACCGAATTCATAGTCAATTATAACTGAAGAGAAAACAAAAACAGAGAATCCAATTGCTAGTTTTTTCTAGGTTTTTAGTGTGGTACGCTGTTAGTTATAATAATGAATTCATCTTTTAAATGCAAATCGAAGGCTCAGTCTAAAAGAACTTACAATGGTCACAGAACTAAGAATTAAAACATTTAAACTCTAACCACAAGCAGTCAATCTAGAATTGGTGGCTCAGTGCAAAATGGGCAATGGGGTGGGGCAAAGTAGGTTTACAGTTGTTCATACTGAAAATAATACAATAATTAATAATACTAGAATAAACTGTTCTGCCTACTTAAAACTATAAATCTACTTTTGCTGCACCCTGTATAATATGCAATATATCTATTTTTGGGGTGCAGTTGGGGTTCTGAGAGAGACCACTTAGATACTTTTCCCCATTTTCTCCTAGGACCCCACTCTTCCCTCTGAGATCTACATAGTAAATAGTGGTTCATTTGTTTTGCTTTTCCATTGGTGCTCTCAGTTTGGAGAGAGAGGAGAACAAAGACTTGAGTTTACCTTCAATTGCTGTGGCTGGGGTGTGAAGGAAGCTGGCACTGAGGAGCAACTCTGAGTCCCAGAACTAATCAAAGAGAAGAGATAACTTCTCTTGAAAGCTTCCTCATGCGGTACAAATAGAATCTGTCGTTTGACATTGGAAGTGGGGATGAGGAGTTGTTAGAAATACAATCCCTACCCCCATATGTGTTCAGCTTTTTACATTTGCTTCGTTCAACAATTTTAAGGTGGTCATCACCCCTGTTTTACAGAGGAGGACATTGAGACCCTTAGAGACTGGGCAAGTTACCTCATTCTGCTGATAAAAGCTGAAATCAGGGTTCTGATTTTATTCTGTAATTCATTAATGCTTTTTAAAAATTGTTTGCCATTATTAAATATTGAGTATATATTAAAGGATATTAAGTATATATGTAAGGTATAAAGAATAATAACATCCTAGTGTGTATCCAAAACAGAGTTTATGAAAGAAGTGCTCTGGGTGTCCATTCTATTCTATTTCACCCTGTTCACTCACCCCTCTGAGATAATGGCTGTCTTGAGCTTTACATCTAATTCTGATGTGGTTGTGCGAAGAGGTGAGCCATGTCTGCCTACACTGCCATCTTGATGGCAAGTCCAAGTTTTACATCCATTATTCCATTGCTTTTCTTTATATGTTTCTAAATCTCCTAAAGTATGTATTATTTAATTTTGCATGTTTTTGTTTTATTACGTATGGAATTTTACTGCTCACTTTTCTGCTGCAACTTGCTTTTCATTCATGCTTAGTACTTAGCATATAGGGCACAGCTTTCCCTTGGTTTGGCCAGGCCCCTCTTCTGTCTGATCAGTGCCTGTACACTTTAGATACTATGACTATCATCTGTGTTCTTGGGGACCTGTTTATAAATCAATTTCACTGTCATACTGAATTGTATGAGTATATCACACTTCTTATCAGTTTAACAGTTGATGGGCATGTGGCTTATTTCTTGTGTTTTTGCTATTAAAAGTGGTGCTGCTGTGAATGTTGTGGGTATCTCCTACTGCATATATCTGGGGTTTCTAAAGTATACACTTAGGGGGGCAATTGCTGAGTACTAGGATATGTCAATGCTTAACTTTACCAGATAATGCCAAACAGTTTTCTGAATCATTGGTCTCAGTGTACTTACCCACCAGTGGTATGTATGAGTTCCAGTTGCTCCACATCTTTTTTATCACTTGATACAGTGTGGCTCTTTTCATTTTACCAGTTTAGTAGATGGGTGACAATATCGTAATGTATTTTAATATGCATTTGAAATGGCTGTTAATGAAACTGAAGCTCTTTTCATATGTTAGTTGGTCATTTGTGTTTCCTCTTCTATGCAGTGCCTGATTATGCCTTCTTTTGCTTAAATTATTTTTTGTTGTGTTGTCTTTTTCTTACTAATATATTCTACAAAGAATGATTCTACAAAATAATTCTACAAAGAAATATATAGAAAAAATATAGGAAATAAATATAAACAATATATAAACAAATAACGTAAATAAATATAACTATATGCATACATTTATTTATAAATAAATACAAACTTTTCAAAGAATTTACCAACCCTTTGCAAGTTGTATGTGCCGCAAATACCTTCTACTTGTACTCCTTCACCCTCCACAGTTTTTCCTATTAGTGGAATCCTATATTAGCTTATAGCTGTTATAATTGGTAAATCATTAGAGATACTTTAGCAACTAAGGTCCATAGTTTATATTAGTGTTCATGCTTTATGTTGAACAGTTCTTTGGTTTTGACAAATGCGTAGTATATTCACCATTACAGTATCATACAGAATAGTTTTACTGACCTAAAAATGCCTTGTGCGTCACCTAGTCATCCCTCTTCCTGAATCCCCATTCTCTGAATCCCTATTCTTTTTACTGTCTCTTTAAGTTTTCCAGAATATCATAGTTGGAATCATATAGTATGTAGCTTTTTCAGACTGACCACTTTCACTTAGGAATATTCACTTAAGCTTCCTCCATTTGTTTTCATGGCTTGATAGCTCATTTCTTCATAGTGCTGAATAATATTCCATTTTCTGGGTATGCCAGTTTATATATCCATTTACCACCTCAAAGACATCTTGGTTGCTTCCAAGTTTGACAGTTATGAATAAAAATGCTATATATATATATATACACACACACACACACACACACACACACACATATATATTCATATGCAAAGTTTTGTGGACATGGGTTATCAACTTCTTTGGGTAAATACCAAGAAGCCTGATTGCTAGATTGTGTGGGAAAAGTATATTTCGTTTTGTAAGAAACTGTCGATCGGTCTCCCAAAGTGGCTGTACAATTTTGCATTCCTACCAGCAGTGAATGAGAGTTCCTGTTGCTCCAAGTCCTCACCAGCATTTGGTGTTGTCAGTGTTCCAGATTGTGGTCATTCTACTAGGTGTGTAGTGGTATCTCATTGTTGTTTTAATTTTCATTTCCCTGATGACATAGGACATGGAGCATCTATTCATATGCTTACTTGCATCTGTATACCTTCTTTGGGGAGGTGTCTGTTAAGGTCTTTGGCCCATTTTTTAATCAGCTTGTTTGGTTTTTTTATTGATGAGTTTTAAGAGTTCTTTGTATACTTTGGATAACAGTCTTTTATCAGATTTGTCTTTTGCAAATATTTCCTCCCAATCTGTGGCTTGCTTTATTCTCTTAAGACTGTCTTTCACAGAGAAGAAAATTTTCATTTCAATGAAGTCCAGTTTATCAACATTTCTTTCATGGATCGTGCTTTGGTGTTCCATCTAAAAAGTCATCACCATACTCAAGGTCATCTAGTCTTTCTCCTATGTTATCTTCTAGGATTTTATAGTTTTGCATTTTATATTTAGATCTAGTTTATATTTAGATCTATTTTATATTTATATCTATTTTGAGTTTTTCTGAAGTATGTAAGGCCTGTGTCTAGATTCATTGTTTGCATATGGATGTCCAGTTGTTCTAGCCCCATTTGTTGAAGAGATTATCTTTGGTTCATTATATTGCCTTTGCACCTTTATTAAAGAGCAGGAAACTACATTTATGTGGGTCTATTTGTGGACTCTCTTCTGTTTTATTAATCTGTCTATTCTTTCACAAATACCACACTGTCTTGATTACTGTAGTTTTATGGTCTTTTTCCTTTTCTTTCTTTTTTATTGCTGTTCTATAACAGTTGTCCCAATTTTCCCCTGTAGCTCTCCCCTGCCCCGCCCACTCCCCTTTATGGTAAGTCTTAAAGCAAGATACTGCCAGTTCTCCAACTTTGTTCTCATTTAATATTGTGCCAGCTATTCTGGGAGCTTGTCTCTCCCTGTGAACTTTAGAATCAGTCTAGCAATATCTACAAATTATCTTGCTAGGAATTTGATAGAGATTGCATTGAATCTATAGATCAAGATGGGAAGGACAGACATCTTGACAATATTGAGGTTTCCATCAACATTGAATATCTCTCCAATAATTTAGTCTTGATTTAATTTATTAGAACTTTAGAGTTTTCTTCACATGGATCTTTTATATATTTTGTTAGGTTGGATTCTTTTTTTAGTTGATGAATTTTAAGAATTCTTTGTATATTTTTGATATAATTCTTTTATTAAATATGTGTTTTGTATGTTTCTCCCAGTCTGTGGCTTGTTTTTTAATTCTCTTAACAGTGTCTTTTTCAGAGAAGTTTTAAGTTTAGTGAAAATCAACTTATCAATTTTTTCTCTCAGGATTGCGCTTTTCCTCACCAAACTCAAGATTGCTCAGATTTCTTGGGGATGCTACTGTAAATGGTGTCTCTTTAATTTCATATTTCAGTTGTTCATAGCTGGTATACAGGAAAGCAATTGACTGTATATTAATCTTGTATCAGGCAACCTTTTATAATCGTGGCTGTATAATGACTTTAGGCTAACAGAATTACTCAATTAAAGTAGGTAAATTTATGATATGGACATTTTTGCCTTGCTTAAGAAATCATTCCCTATTACAAAACCTTAAAGATACAGTCATTGACCACAAAACAACATTTTGGTCAACCATAGACTTCATATATAATGGTGGTGCCATAAGGTCATAATGAAGCCAAATAATTCCTATTATTTAGTGATGTCATAGCCATCAAAATATTATAGCAGTACACATTACTCACATGTTTGTGATGATGCTGGTGTAAACAACTATACTCTGCTGACAGTTGCATAAAAGTATACCATATACAATTATGTACAACACATAATACTTGATAATGATAATAAATGACTACAGGTTTATAAGTTTACTATACTTTTTATTTTTATTTTAGAGTGTACTGTTTCTACTTATAAAAAAATTTGCTGTACAACAGTATGCCATGTTACACCAGAATAGCCTTGTACATCTTGTATTTAGCATATCTCTTGAATTGCATCATTCTCTCTTATGCTCGATTGAATGTAGTGATGTTTTGTACAGTAACATACTGTACAGGCTTGCAGCCTGGGAGCAATAGGCTATACCTTATAGCCTAGGTGTGTAGGAGGCTATAACATCTAGGTTTGTATAAGGGCACTCCATGATGTTCACACAAAGAGATTGCCTAACAACACATTTCTCAAGCATATCCCTGTCATTAAGCGGTGCATGAGTTGACTGATATGTCTTCTAAAAGTGGTGTAATTTTTTCTCTCATCAGTTTTGAAAAATTCTCTGAGCCATTTTGCCTTTATGTCTGCCATATTCTTTCTCTCCTTCTGAAACTAATTAGATATCTGTTAGACCTCACTCTGGTTCATGTTTCTAATATTTGAACATATTTTTTTATCTCTTTATCTTTACCTCTCTTTGCTGCTTGCTGGATAATTTCTTCAAGCCTCTCTCTCCAGTTCACTAATTCTTTCTTTGACTATACATAATTTTAAAAAACTTTTTTAAAATTTGTTTATTTTTAGAGAGAGGAAGAGAGGGAGAGAAACATTAATGTGTGGTTGTATTTCATGCGCCTCCTGCTTGGGGACCTGGCCTACAACCCAGGCATATACTCTACACTGGGACTCAAACCAATGACCCTTTGGTTCATAGGCCAGCACTCAAACCACTGAGTCACACCAGCTAGGGCTGACTGTGTGTAATTTTTTTTTTTGTTAAGCCCATTCATTGACTTATAAGTATCAATTTTTATATATTTTTTATTTTGTTCAAAGTTTTAATTTATTTTAAAATCTGGTCATTTGCATAGTATCTTATGCTTTACTTATATTTTTAGTTCCATTTCTTTAAGCATATTATACATCATGATTTTGCAATTTTTACTTGATAATTCCAATATTTGGATTTTTTGAGGGGAAGGAACCTAATTCTGGTGTTTATAGTTTCTGCTAATTCTTACCTTGTTTCCTTGTGTATTTTGTAACTTTTTGTTTTACTGAAAAAAGGTCACTAGCTTTTTTTTCAGAAAAGAAACCTCAGCCTGAGAGAGGATAAATAGCTTGACAGGGTCACACTACTAGCAAATAGCAGAGCAAGAATTCTAGTCAACATCTGTCTGACTCTGAACTCCACATACTTTTTTCTATTCTTTGAAACCTTGAAGACCCTTGACTGATGATTCCTTTCATAAATTACAAGTGCTTATTGAGAGCCAACTTTGAACGGAGCATTGTCTTTGGTGCTGGGATGCAGAAATAAGCAATATACATCTCCTTGTTTAGTATACAGTCTGGTGGGGAATAGAAACATGCAAATATACATGTGACAATAATGCAAGTGGGCTTCCTGAAATAGAGGAAAAGTTCTCTGGGAGCCTAGGGAAAATTTCTTAAGCCATAGGCTAATTCCTAAGACCTTCATGTTTCAGTGATGTGATGCTTGGCTATTGTCCCATCAAGTGGCATAATTAATTATAGGGCTCATAATTCACATTTTCTCAAAGTGAACAATACCTGCTGGAGTTAAGCAGGATGCTGCATGGTAAGCTGGGCAAAGGGCATTTCAGGCAGACAGGACAACATAAACAAATGCATAGAATAAACCTAAATCAATGGGAATACAGCTTTAGAGATCATCTACTCTAATCCTCCTACATGATGCATGAATCCACTTAATATTGTAGGGAATTTAGTGTCTAACTTATGTAAACAACTTAGAATAAACACTTGCTTTCTGAGTGTTTTATCTATTGTCAATATCAAATAAAAGCATTATCTTATTTTTAATTAGAGACTTTTAGAGGGGAAGCACTTTATAATCCCTTCACAACTAGTTTTTTAGGGCAGTAAAAGAGGTCACAGGAAGTCATCTGATGGCAGCATGGTGCAGTAGAATGGCACTAAGGGGCATAGATTCTAGTCTCAGGTTCACTACTGTTGCATTCTCTTGGACAAGTCACTTGGATATCCTCTTAGCTTTTCTTTCTCCATCTTGCAAAATGTGGGCATTTGACTGCAGATTCCCTAAGGTGGCTTCCAGGACCATGATTTTCATGCCCAGAGGTCCAGAAGGGGCAGTATCTCCCCCAAGGCCTCTCACTGAATCCATTAGAAAGCAACTCCAAGCGGCTGGGCTTACAGGTTTATGCTCTTGCCCTTCCCTCAAGCCCAAGCATGGCCAGAGTCTTCTTCCTCCACCACCACCAGAGGCCTAGCCTGGTGGGCAGGCCCCCAGGGAGGACATGCATCAGCAAGATGAAAACTTGGTCGTCCAAAGTGGCTGGTCTCATTCACTTTACTACTGGGTTCCCGGGGCCAGCCTCGGCTTTGGGTGTAATCAGGAGGACACTCCCCTCTGGCTAGGCATCCTGGGCTCTCTCACATGCAGTAAAGGGGCTTTAAGGGCAGAATCTTAGCTAGAAGAGGCAGTGGGAGGGAAGCTGTGATTTGCCTAAGTTTTGAGCAGCCATAGTAGCTTAGGGATGTGTGGAGCCTGGGCAACCTCTCTTTATCCTAGCTCTCTGTGGTGTGCTGCTTGACCCAGTTGTGGGTGTGTTGTGTTCTTTAGAGAATCCCCAAGGATTTCTCTTTTTCACAGCCTCTCCCTGCATTAATGCATTTTTCTAAACCTCTGTTGTTCTGGCCTCTGAGAAGGGATTATGGAGCAAGCAAAAAAACAAAAAACAAAAAAACTGTGTTTTGATTATCACAGAAGTTGAGCTTTATCTGCCCATCCAACCTTGACCCAGGCACTTGGGGATTTTCTTTTTTTAAACGGGAAAGAGGAAGCGATAAGGAGGAGCCAGCTGAGAAAAATTAAAAAATAGCCTATAAAGTAAGATTGAGGCAGGGTAGTCTGATGGAGGTGTGCCTTTCTGAAAAGGCTGGGTGGCCAGGTGCAGGGGACCAAGTGGCTCTGATGCCTGCTGAGAGCCCAGTTGCTTTGTCCCCTGAACCTTATAAATGACAACATCCAGGGTTCCATCCAGGGTATTAAGATGAGGCTGTGTGTCTCTAGCTAGCTCTGCATAGGGACCAGGCATGTTATTCTTTAGCTCCTAGCAGGAAATATACTCCCCTTGACCTGTGGATAAACTGCATGTGTTGGGGGTGGGGGTTTGGCATGATGAGAGTGAAAAATAGGGCAGGGGAGGTAGAGTGGCGCCAGGGAGAGGACAGTGAGGTAGGACATGGGACTGGAGATTTCACTTTTCTATGTGCCTCCATTCTGACATAGACGTGACATGTCAGTGAGACTCATGGGAATGGACCCCTGCGCAATAGGGTTTGTGGAGATATCCTTTCCTAAAATGAACCACCTCTTTCATCTAGCTCCCCAGTGCTGGAAAGTCTTATTTGAGTAAAGATTTATTTATTTGGAGCAAAGCACTTCCTTTTCTGAGAATTCTCTTTGAAAATGCAGTTGTCTTTGTCAGCAGGGTATGGATGAGGATTCTCCTGTGTGAATTGGGTGAGTAGAAAGCTTTCCTTCCAAAAGGAAGTGCTGAGGAGCAGGAGAGCATTGGTCCCTGGTGGGAGTGGAAGCCACATGGAGTGGGAATGTGGCCACACTGACAAAGGGTGGGCTACCAACCGAGCGGATGCTGACATCAAAGCTCATCTCAAATCTCTGAGGACAAGTACTAGGGCTTCCTGCTCCCTCAGCCTCTCTCTTCTTACCTTCCTTCCTTTGGCAAATATTTAAGTGCCTACTACGTGTGAGATACCACGTTAAGCTTTGGGATTCTGAGATGAGACTCGGGTCTTTTATTAGAGTCTTATAGTCAGGAAGAGAAAGGCAGATGTAAAACACCTTGCTCAACCAACATTTGCAGGTGGAGTGATTAGAGCTAATACAAGCCATGGTGTAACAGAGGATTACAAATGTAAGAGAGATGGTGCCAGAGGCTGGGGCTGGACTGTGGGCAACTTCACCGGGTGGATGACAGGGGCTTGGAGTGGAGGAAATAGGGATGGGGTGGATGATAGAAGGACATTCCAAGAAACAGAGCAGGAGCAGACGTGTTGAGATGTGAAATAGTAAGGTGTTTGAAAACTGCAAGTCACTCGTAACTGCTGGGACTAAAAGGGCAGGGCCAGGGCCATGACAGAGGGTGACGCTGGGAGGGTTTTTTTTAGGCCAGGACTTCTATGGCCCAGGGACATTACTGAGGAGAGTCAAGCAACAAGATCAGGTGTTCGTGTTGGTTTCTGAGGTCAGTTTAGGCACTAGAAGAGGGAATGGGAGAAGGGCAAGGAAATTACTTAGAAGACCATTGCAATAGGTGCCTGAACTAGGGATACTGAGGGCAGAGTCTTGAAGGGATAGCTTCTTTGTCATGCAATTATACTAATGATAATGGACAATTTGCAAGTTTGTAAAAACCCTCTCACTCCCACCACTGCAAGTGAGAGGTCCTGCAGTCAGCAGGTGTGGATTAACCTAGGTCAGCAGTAAAGACACTTCCCTGTGACATCATACAAAGAGGCAGCCTTCTTTAGAAGCAGCCTGCAGCTTCTCCTGCTACCCAGCAAAAAACACAATACTGTATGAAGATGCATCCCCATCCTGAGATATCGGCAAATCCAGGAGTGGATCTAGAGATGGCTCCAGCTCAGTCTAGGCTCTTGTGATGAAGGCAAGAACACTGACACAGGCTAGGCCCTGTGGGGACCCCTAGATGAACCAGCCAGAGGGACCGCTCTGGAGGGCTGGCATGCTGTGGAGGGCCTGATAATTGTTGCCATAGAATCTCATTGTGGGGAGATAAGAATTCATAAAAAATTAGAATGAACACATCAACGTCAATGGCATCAACGAAAAGCAAGTTCAGGGGTGGGAGAGATTAATTCCAAAAGGGAACTGCATTAGATTGTGGCACCCAAATTTGGCTGCACAGAGCTCACTTGGGGAACTTTTTTAAAAAATAGAGGTTTCTGCACTCCACCACTAAAGAGTCTAGTGTCAGGTCTGAGATTTTGTATTATAAAAGCTCTCCAGGCAAATATGAAAACCGCTGGACCATGTGCCCATGCTTAGCACACTGCCTGCTGGCACGTCGATGTGCTCAGTAAATGTGGGTAAGAAGGAATGCAGCTCCAACGTCCGTCCCAGCTCCATGTACACTCCTGGCTGAGGGGCAGGAAGGAGGTGTTCCTGAAAGAATCCTTCAGTCATACGAACCAGTAGCTGAAATAGTTTGGCAACTTTGCAGCTGTTTTGCATGAATGCTAGGGATGCAGGTATGTGTGTGTGGCGGGGGGTGCGGGGGTGGGGAGGAGCTGGGCTTCAGCTTTCTCATATTCCTCTGAATCAGCTTTTAAGCTGAACTCAGCTTCCACTTGAGAAGGGTGAGCTGGCTTTTGCACACAGTGAGATGGAATTTGTCTCTCTCACTCTTCCCCCACCCCACCTAAAACAAAAGAAATGTGAGAAGCACAAGATAGGAGGAGGAGGGGCCCAGGATCCAGACATGGAGCCAGAGGCCTCTGATCAGCCCACCTGGTGCACTTTGATGCAGTGCCCAGAGCCTCTGCATGAGAAGCAGAGCCAGAGACCCCAGGAGAATCCCAATATTTGAATGTGGGCCTAAGTGTGGGAGAATATGAGCAACCAGAGCTTGCTTGTGAACTCAGGGGTCTGCCTCTTTTGATCCCCCAAGTGTGGTGTCCTGATCTGAGGCTCTGAGTCCAGGTCCCTTGACAGCCTCTTCTCAAATCTAATCCAGGCTCTCAGGGGCAGTGTGCTCCCTGCTGTTATTGCTGTCTCCCCGACAACTCGCGCCCCACCCCGCCCCCACCACACCCACAGCAGGCAACCGTTTGGAGTTCTCCGATGCAATATTTTTTGTTTTTAAATAATGGTATTTTAAAATTATAAGCAGTACATGTTCTTATAGAAAGTGTGGAAAATAAAGGAGCTTCTCAGTTGACTCCTGGCTGTTGAGGGGGCCTCTGTGAACTGTGATGAACACAAAAGGCATCCTAAAGGCTCCGGTGACCCCTCTGGTGCGCTGCCTTTTCAGTTCCCACTCCCTCCAGATGCTCCCTCTGGCCACTGTTCAGCCTCAGGTCTTAGGCAACTCAGGAGTCACCTCCTGTGCCAGGTACCCCAGGAATAGACTCCTTTTTACACTGAGGAGTCTAAACTCGGATACAGAGCTCAAGACTATGAAAGAGATTCCTACTCTATTGGCTCAGAGGTCAGTGAGGGAATCACAGGACAATATCGTGAAACGCACTGTCTTAAATGAAAAATTCTGTTTGCCGCCGTGAACGCAGGAGCTTTCCGCCTCCTGGGGATGCTACCATAGAATGAAGCCTTGTTAGGGGGCATTGTGTGTTTCTTGAGGAAGATACTTAAGAAAATAAACAACTAAACAGTTGCATGGACTAAATAATCTGTGCATGGGGTGTGGAAGTGCAGAGATGTAGAGACTACCAGCTCTCGAGATGGCCTGGTCAATCCCGGCAGCTGGAACCCTGGGCTGGTAGCACCTGGCTGTGAGCTTTCTCTCTTCACCCCAGCTTGTCATGCAACTATAATTTTTTATAATATGTGTGACATGATGTGACAAAGGTTGGGGAGCACTGTTCCTTACAATGGTTCTCAACCTTGGTTCCGCAAGAGGGTGAAGATTGCGTTCAAGACGCACTCCCAGGGTCACTTGAATGACTCTTATAGACAGATTGATTTTGGAGATTACATCTTGCTCAGTCCTCGATTCTGTGCACGTTTCTCACAGGTGCTTATTAGGCAGACTCTGACTCTTCCAGTGATGGAGAGCTCACTACCACACAAGGACTTGCATTTCATCCTTGGACAGCTCTCAAGTTAAGAATTTTTTTTTTTTAATCGAACCAGAAGCCACCTTTTTATAAATTCCACACTTTGACCTGATTCTGTTCTTAGGACCACATAGAACAAGTTTGTCATGTGTCATAATCACATAGTACAGAATCCCAATATACCACTTGATGCCCGCATCAGTTTCCCCTATTCTTAATATCTTACATTTATCTGGTGCGTTAGTTATAATTAATGAGCAAATATTGACACATTAATATCAAGAGACTCCATACTTTAGGCAAATTTTCTTACTTTTACCCTACCATCCTCTGTCTGTTTCAGGGTTTCATCCAAGATACCATATTACATTTTGTTCTATGGCTCCTTAAGTTCCTTTCTCTTGGCTCTGATAGTGTCTCAGACTCTCTCCCTTTTTTTGATGACCTTGACAGTTTTGAGGAACCCTGGTCCGGTATATTGTAGGATGCTTTTTTTGAAGGAGTGGGGAATGTTTTTCTCTTGATAAGATTAGGATTCTAGGTTTTGGGAAGAAGACCACTGAGGTAAAATACTGTTTTCATCAAATTTTATCAATGGTACATATTGTGAACATGATTTATGACTATTGATGTTGACCTGGATCACTTGGACGAGGCCGTGTTTGTGTGGTTCCTCCCTTTCTGGGCGGTGCTTGTTGGAAACCAGTTGCTATGCACACCGGGTGCTTAGGGACAGGGAGATGTGCTCCTCCTCCTCCAGGGAAGAGTACCTACGCAATGTATTAGAATGTCTTCTGCATGGGAGATGTGTCTTTTCTCGCCTGTGTATGTCTTTATTAAGTCATTTATTTACATAAGTATGGACTCATGAACATTTATTTTATACTTTGAGTTATAGTCCAATATTACCTTATTTTATTGCTAAAATTGTTCCAGCTTTGGCCATTGGGAGCTCTTTCAGTTGGCTCATGTGCTTTTTTGATACACTCTCATCAATGTCGGATTTGGCATTTTGTGGGAGGTTTTTTTGAGCACTTCTTTACTTACTCTCACTAAAAGATGCTCCAGACTCATTTGGTACATTCCCTGCCCTAGTCCTAGGTTCAATGGTTTTTCCAAGGAGCCTTCATTCCTGTCAATGGAGAATGGAATTAGAAACCAAGATCTGAGTGCAAGGTATGCTGCTTCCTACTAGGGCATTACTTCCATTATGACCTTTCAGTGGACAAAGCAAAGAAGTGTGTATGTATGCTCACCCGCGCTTGAGCGCTCAACTTTATTTATCTATAACTATTTCTGTATGTAGCCATCTACATTAAGTTAAACACAAGTTCTTGCTGAGGTCTCCAACACTAATTCATTATTTCATGGTAATGTTGATAGTGACCTTGATTATCTATAAATTTTCACACTAATGGTGAGAAACCTGGTTTCTACTATCTGCCATCCATTTATTAATTGTTTGATTCCAGTATGCATGTCTGACAATATCAGAATTGTTAACTTCTCAGAAATGTTGTTTTATTCTTTCTCAGATTAAACATTCTCAGTTCCTTTAATAATTTTTAGGCTCCACAACATCTTGTGCATCATCTTGTGTGGATTCAATTGAATCCACAGTTTTCCTATTTCACAAGAAAGGAGCAAAGATCTCTCTCTCTCCCTTTTACATATAAGGAAAATGAGCTGGGATTCAAAACCCAAGTCTACTTCAGAGTCCATATCGATGAGCGTTATTTTATGCCACATTGCTGCTAGAGGGATCTTTATGAAATACTGCTTTGTGTATGTAACTCCCAACCTTGTAAACTGGCAGCGGTTCATTATTGCCCATAAGATAAAGACCATGTATCTTAACTTAGCATTGAGTGCCTTCCACAGCCCAGTGTACACTGTCCTCCAGTTTAACCAGGATGAGCAGTGAAGACTCCTGGAGTATGGCAGATACTGTTGTTTCACCTAATAAACATGCTTTCTACCCTTCCTCCCAAATACAGCCCAGACCAAGCCACACCCATTCCAAAAAGCCTCCCCATATTCTCTTGGGCAGACTGCATTCACAGTGACCTCCTTTTTTGTTGACACTCATTCTCCATGGTATTTATTCTGGGTTGTGTTTTGTTAATGCACTTTTCATTTTTTTGTCCAGTATCCCCAAATCATCCTCAGAGCCAGCTTGTCATTGTTGACGCTTCTAAATTTTAATCCCCACTAATTTATTTGATGAGAAAGTAGGATCACTGAGATTTGCCATTGCAGTCTTTGCTCAGATATCATCATTGTCCATCTAACGGACAACCAAATCCTGTATACAGTACACATTAGCGAATCTAATTGATTTGGTCTGAGGCCACGGCCCATGTTCTATGCAGTCCCCTCTCCGTCAGATCATATCTCTATTCTAGAAGGTTGGGTTGGACTGTTGTAAATAGTCCACATCATCACAGCTCTGTGGAGGGCTTATCTGTACTAGGTGATTATTATGTTGAAGTATTGTACCTTGTCCCTATATCAATGCGGTCAGTGTACCAAGTGTTACAGGGGTTGGTCTGGCACCAGCTGTGTCTTGCTTTGGATAAATGTCATTCAGTTCCCCAAGGGAGGGCTGGAACAAAGAGGGCCCTGGGTTCGGCTTCAAAGAGCAGAACCTAGATTCAAGCTGCAACCTGTTTTTGCTAAACATTAGTCATTTCAGAGCTACCTTCATGATTTTTGCCATATCAACATTGTACTCACATTGTTTTTTTTAACTTAAATTTTCATTCTATGTAATAACAACCACAAAATTACAGGTTTAGTGTGCTAGTTATAGTTTTTCAAATGGACATTAAAATAAATGCATAACTATTTAGATAACTGTTATCTGTGTGCTATACACAATTATGCCACATACCTTCATTGAGTGCATACCACCTTTAAGACACACTGCTCTGCTGTTTTCAACTCTCCTCTTTACCTCTTTCCAGATGTGAAGTCTCTTCTTATCAGGTCACTGGTGTTCAGGCTGGGTGCCTATATTCTAGTGGGTTCCACAAAGGGACCTTCAAAGCCCCTAAGAGGGTAAAAGCATTCCCTTGCAAGACTATGAGCATTTTCTTCTCTTTAGCAGGGGCAGCTCAGCTTTGATCTTTTCCTAAGTTCAGGGCTTCTAGCTAAGATTTTATTTGAAGAAAGGCTTACTTATATGGATTTTTAAAATAAGTTTGAAAACCATAGGATAAGTTAATCTAGAATAAACATGACCAGAAAGGTCATTTGTTTGGGTATTCACTCAGCCAGTCATTCACATGTTCATCCAGAACTTCTTTGAGTCTCTCTTAGCATGTCCTAGCTTTGAGACCAGGATAGCTGGCTTCAAGTGTATCTTGTTTATTGTAATGAAGCAAAATAAATATCTGGGTGGCTTGAGGTGAAATCATACCAAACACTATTCCAATTCTCTCCCACCTGATCCAGGTTGGGAAACCTGAGGTTCAAGCTGAGGAGCCACCTTCTAAGACCAAGAACCTCAGAATGACCCAATTATTGCATAAGATGGCAAGTGATGCTTAGTGTCTTCTCTAGGAGAGGATGAGGGAAGGTAGGTGGCTAGGGTAGCTTGTGACAGGCATTTTTGGTCAACTCAGCATAACATGAGGAGCACATTCTATCCATACCACCATGCCCTGTCTCTACACGATATTAACCGTTGCTGCCTATTGATAGTCAGACTACCTCTTTCCTAATCAATCAATCAATCAATCAATCAATTAATCAGTGCAGGGTCAGCGAGGAATCCAAGCGACTGGGTCAGGTGAATAATGTAAGGAAAGTTGGAGTTTATGTTGCATAAAGGCAAATTTGCAGGAAGAATTTTGCCGTGTTACGGTTGTAAGATATTGGTTGGAATGGTGATAATAATGATTAATGCTTATGGAATATTCTACATAGATTGCCTCATTTGCCTCACAAAATGTATGAGGTAGGTTCACAGTTGTCCCCAGGGCGGTGATGAGATACTGAAGCTTAGATAACGAATGTAATCTGTGTAAAGCCTGCAGCTAGTAAGTGCAGCAGGGATTCAACCCCAGAGGCCATCTGCTTGACCACTCTGCTTTTCTCTCCAAGAGCTTTAAAAATAAATTCAGGTCTGGATTTGGTTCAGGCCCATCTTTGCTGTGGAGAAGATGCTGGGAGAAATGACTCCCTGAGACATTTTCTTGCCAGAGGCTCCTGTAACTTTTCCACCTCCTCCTTCTATAGAATGCCAACACCAACATTACTTCACTCCCTTTTGTGGATACCAAGGGGAAGAAAAACATGCTTAACTTCTCGTGCATCAGCCACAAAATCCTGCTAAAGCCACCTCTGCTGTGTAAGGTGAGTGCTGGGTAGTGGACATGACCCTGAGCAGGCAGATGAAAGGTCTGATTTCAGCTCAAGATGGTGGGAAAAGCACAATGTCTCCTGAAGACAGTTGATATTGGACACCTTCAGTTTTAGTCCTGTTCTCACTCTTCACAATGAATGTAAACTTCAGCAATAAGTCACTGACTTTCTTTTATCTACAAAAATTGGCTCTCTATAGACTTGTCATGAGGATTCATTGAAGAAAAGAAAAATGAAGTATCTGGTGTAAATAGTGGAAGCATACAAAATGGGTTTTTTGGGTTTTTTTTTTTTTCCTCCAATGTTCCCTACTTTTTTTCTGAGTAAGGACCGAATGAGATAATGTGAGAAAGTGCCAAGTTATAGAGGTGTTAAACACACCTAAGTTCAAGTGTTTAACTTTGAACAAGTCATCTTATCTAGTTAGGAATTGGCCTTCTCAAGAGCAGCAATAAAGTACTTTTCCTCAAAATACTGCATCCTGTAAAGTATATGCGTCTCACAGAGAATGAATTAAATATGTTCTTTGGGAAAAAGGCTGAAAACTACACTCTCATTATTATCATTTCTTCCTGTAGAGGAAGGAGTAGAGTCTGGCTGGATGTGGGTGTTCTTGATTAGGTAAATGGTTTAGGACACCCAGGAGAAGCCTAAGGAGTCCTTTATTGCAAATTCTTTCCCCGGACAGGAAAATCAAATTCACAGTCAGAAGTTGGCCTCTGAGGACAAAGCTTCTGGAATGCCTTTCCTTTCGAGTGTTAACACCCAAGATCCCAAGTCCAAGGAGAAACCACAGAGGAAGCACAAGGTGCCTCTGACAGCGGCAGGTATGCCTTTGATGCAGCAGCAGGATATGGTGAGGGTAGTTATAGATGGTCAGGTGTTAAGAGCTGAGCTGAGCTGGAGAGAGCTAAGCTGCCAGGCATTGGAGTAAATCAAGGCAACAAGCTAAAATGAAAGCAATAGTCAATTCTTTCATTACTTCCTGTGACAGTGTAAGCAGAGGGCTAAATAGAAGAAAACACTGACACCCCACTGTTCCTTTCCCACCCTCCTGCCCCTGACATGAACTGGCACCAGGCCAGGGTCAAAGGTATCAGCGCCATCAGAGGGACTAGCTCACTGCCTAGAAAGCCTGACCATGTTCCTGTCCTTTTATGGGGGCGGGAGGGAGGGGCGGTGACAGGGGAAGGGCTAGGAGTGGAAAAACAGCACAGAGTCAGAGTGGGAGAAACATCTTGAAGTTTCCCCCCTCCTCTTGATTAAGAGATCTTGGTGGAGGCCTCTGAATGGAGGCTCCTGGGGTAGTTATGTATAGGAGCATGGCCAGCCTAGGGAAGCTGAGTCCTTGACCGCAAGTCTTCAGACTTCAGTGCATTGGCTGTGCACCAAGGCTGGTGTGGGGATGGCAGCTTCCCCTGTGATGCCTGCCAGGTAAAGCCTTTGTAATGGCCTATGGTCAGACCTGGAAGGTCACATGTAGGCTTTTGGCCAGAAGATGACTCCTCACAAGGTTTAGAGATTCATAACCTATTAGGGTCCACAAGAAGAAAACTCAAATCCACTGAGCATCTACCATGTCCCAACACTATCTGATGCTCAGAGCTGTTCTCCCGTATTTTTTAAATTGGTTGTCTTTCCTCTCTTAGTCACAGGAACTGGCCACTAGAAGATACTTTAGTTCTCAGCTAGTTCTGCCTTTAAAGATCTGGCTGATATCTGTCTCACTGCTCTTTTAGGCCTTGGTTCTTCTGAGCAAAGAACATGCTTTATTCAACTTACACATGACTGCCCTTTGTATATATGGAGACACACACAGGTCTTGTCCCCCATAAGTCTTTTTATTTCCCTCTGGCAATTCCTCCTCCAACTCTTTAGCAGTTTGTCAAATAACATGGTTCCCCTGGTTCTCCCCAATCCTGGTTTTCCTCTTCTCAGCACTCTCTAGTTTATCTAAATCTGTCTTAAAGTTTGAGTCCCACCCCACCCACTCCCAGAGCAAACACCAGACATGTGATGTGATCAGGCCAGGGTGGAGTAGAGAAGAGCTAACATACTTCCTTCTTTGTTGTCTGAGGGACTCAGTGGTTCAGCTGGAAATACCTCCTGGGCCTTGAAAGTCACACTTATGTTACCTGCTTGGCCCCTGAAGATATTATAGTTTTCAGGACCTCTCAGGATTAGCTATTTGTGTAGCCCAATCCCACATTAATTTGGGCAACTGCTGCTTTAACTATATACTATTGTTGACAATAAGTTTACCCCTGAATTTTTCACCCATGTTGCTGCAATGCCAGCTCTTTGGGGACTGAATTCTCCCTCTCACTTCCTGTTGTTCAAATCAATACAACACCTTGACATTTATCTTTGTTATGGTTCCACCCTGTGAGACTCAGGATGCATAGTTCTTAGTAAGCTCCCTAGTTGAGGACAGGGTTGACTGGCTCATGAACTGGAAGGGCTGCCATCATCTCCACCCTGGGCAGATCCTGTGCTGCCTCAACTTAACTAACAACCAGTATTTTTCACACAGAGGCCCTAAAGTGTTTTAGGAACCAGCTGTCTTCTTATGAGCAAAGTGAAATCCTGGGCTATGCACAGCTGTGGTTCCTGGGGCTTGAAGCCAAGAAGCTCCACATGGCTCCTGAGAAACTCAGCAAGACAAATTTTGATGATGAGCATGGCTCCTATATGAAGGTGATGGGAGAGTAGGTCATGGAAATTGTAGGATTTGGGGGCTTGGGAACAAGAAGGTCTGGAAAGGAAAAAAATGTGGGGTATTTTATAGCATTTGATGCTAATGAATCTGGGACTAGGCACCCTGAAGGATTCTAGTAGGTGCTAAACCAAAAAAATGCCATGTTTATAAATGAGAAAACATGCAATTAATATACAAACTATTCTGCTAACAGAATATGATTTTCTCCAAGAGTATTTGGGGTAACAAGTATCTTGGGAGAACTCCTACAGGCTCTTCTGCACAGTCCTGGACCTATTGGAAAAAGAGACTATGGAGTAAAATGCAGTCCCCACAACATTCCTCTTTTTGGTCTCTTCCACACAAGCCCACACATGGACATTTTTTCTATTTTATAATAAATGTCATTTCCCACACAGACAAAAATAAAAAAATAACAACAAAAAATGCTTTTGCCACTAGAGTACCTTGTGCTTAACTTCCTTCAGTTTTCCAAAGATTGATCCCAGTGACTATTTCTTCCCTTCTTCAGTCTATGTCTCTGGGGCTTCCCAGGACAGGGCCTCTTCCCAGCCTGAAGGTGAAATCTGGGCAGTGGAAGCATCCCTTTTGCTTCAGGAAGCAATTTCCACCCCTGAGGGTGTCCAGATAAGTGATGCTTGGCCTACTAGGTTGTGGGCTAGTGGGACTGTCCTCCTCAGGAGATTTCCTCATAATTTGGTTAGGTTTGGGAGACAGGATTGGCCTTTGATGCCTTCACAGAAGAGGTAGATTGTCTTAATAGCATTTACAGCTGTGTTTCTTGAGCTTCACTATGCACCCAAATCATCTGGGGATCTTATTATGAATTTGAATCCTTATCCAGCAGGTCTGGGGTGTGTCCTGAGATTTTTGCCTTTCTAAAAAGCTTCCAGGTTGTGACCATGCTTCTGGTCTTCAGGCCACACTTTGAGAAGCAAGGATTTAGAGTTTCTGGCACACATCCTTTATCTAGAGCCCTAGTTCTCAACATTTTTAGGTCAAGGATCCCTTGGGGAATCTGATAAAAGCTATAAATCCTCATCTTAGAAAAGGCACCCTGCACAGACACAAATTTCAATAGGGTGGGGGAATTTTCAATGGGTCCTTAGCACAGAATTTTTATTAAAAATTTTACCCCTGTTCAGGCAGACATCCTCAAATTTTCCCTCCCCCTTTTCCCCCTCTCCCCCTTACCTTGGCCTAGAGGCTCTGAGAAATTCCCCAGGGATGTCAGCACTACCTTTAAGAATTCACTGGTACTCAGTTACTCAATCTCAAGTCTGAGAGAGCTATGTTTTGGTAGGGAGGAGAGAGATACATGTGCTTTCTGCATGCTTGGAATTTCTTTCCTTATTGCATTCCAATGCATACAAATATACAATGCACATAGCAAATTCCCAAACAAGCAACACAACTGCATTCTCACATTTATTCTGCCAGCAAATGAATAGCTGTTTATTGAGAACCTATCATATGCTTGGGCATCTGTTAGACTCTGGAAATATTAAGGAAACTATCAAAAATGAGTACGACCTGATCCTTGGCCTCAATCAATGTCCAAGTTGAGGTGTGAGTGAATAATTATGATACCTCTAAACTGGTAGCATGTAGAAGATATGTACAAATGCCAGGGAAGCACATGTACCTTTACCCAACATGTGCAGGACATAGACCTTGCCTTTTCCCCATACATGTAAAGTTGTGCACGTTGATGGCTTGAGTCCTTCTATAAGGACAGATCCCCACCACAGAATCACAAGTACATTCTGAGGACTGGTACACAAATATTTCTCCTTCAACTCTCCAAAATTTATGAGTGTGACACTAGGAATCACAGATTCTCATAGCTGGAAGACCTTAGAGATCATCTTACCTAGAACCTTAAGTTTCAGATGAAGGCACCACAGCTCAGAGTGTGTAAGTGGCTTGTCAGAAGCCACCCAGAAAAGCATTTCTAATTGGTAATTTCCTGTTGCTTTGACTAAAGAGTTGCTCCCTAGTTTCCAGTACATGGAGGGACATGCATAATTCTGGCTCTTGGAAAATATTTCTCTTTTTAGTTGAGAAAGGTCCAAGTTCTGTATTGCTAACTCCAAGACCGAATTAAATCTGGAAAAGTCAAGAGGAGAACCACATTGATTTGAAAGAGACAGAGCGGACACAAAGACTTCTCTGACTGATGGAGACACCTAAGGGGTCAGAAACAGAACTTACCCCACACTGAAACTATTGTTCTTCCCAAAGACCATCCAATGGTCTTTGCATTGCCTGACACAGATAGAGCCTGTGGGATTTTCCCTGATACCACATGGGTAACGTGGGACCCCAGCAACAACCTAACCATGGCAGAGCAATAAGAAGAGAAGGGAATAGCACTAGTGCCTAATGCAGGTCAGAAAGTTCCCCCAAGGAGTCAGCCATGAGCTGGGAATGGGTATCCAGGGACCCCAGTATCAGGGGAGCCTCAGAGCCTATGGCTGTGCCCCTTAGCTTCTGCCTGGCTCCTGCAGGTCCTGCATGACCACATTGCCTACCGCTACGAGGTTCTGGAGATGATTGGGAAAGGGTCCTTTGGACAGGTGGCCAAGTGCTTGGATCACAAAAACAATGAGTTGGTGGCCTTGAAAATCATCAGGAACAAGAAGAGGTGTGGTGGATAGTAGCATAGGTTAAAGAGGAGGGACTGCATGACTGGCCCTTTCATTATGCCAACCCTTCCCAACTCCACCTCTTCCTCTGATCTTTTCCTCTTTCTCTACCTATCGGATTCCACAGTGGGGTGAAGGGAGGGGCAACGGTATGGAGTCTTTAGTGCTTTCTGCCTTGCTAGGGTCAATGGGAGGGGCTGAGGAAATGAGCTACTGCTGCTACGTGATATGACACCATGTCTTGTGTCCCCATTCCTCACCCTCCCTGCCACTCCCCAATCACTTCAGATTTCACCGCCAGGCCCTGGTGGAGCTGAAGATCCTGGAAGCTCTCAAAAGGAAAGACAGAGGCAACAGCTGCAATGTGGTACACATGAAGGACTTTTTCTACTTCCGCAATCACCTCTGCATCACCTTTGAACTCCTGGGGTCAGCTGCTTTTTCTTTTTAACTCATTTTCCTTTGAAAAGTGGCTTAAGGTGATAGAAGAGAAACTTTAAGGCCAGAACACTAGATTTTCCTGGATGTAAACATTTAGTGACTAGAATGGACACAATGGCCACTCAGTTATGGAGAAAGCACCGGAACAAGGAGACTGGGCCAAAAGCTGCCCATCTCACCCCGTCCCTTCTTCATGTCTGTCACTTGTGAGCACACACAGGATGTGTCACCCGGTGCTGAGTGCTGGACTGGATGACATAACCAAATTAAGGCCTCTGACCTCAGGATCAAAACTGAAATATGTTGGAAAGTATTTTTTTTTTTTTTTTTTTTTTGGCTACTATTTCCCCATTCACTGGCTTTACCACCCTGTGGTGCAGAGTTTTGAATCCAGGGAAGCAGGCAGCTGGCTGCTCAGAATGGGGAAAAAGCTTTGATTCTGTGCAAATAAGGACAGGACCACATGTTTTGGTAAGAGAGCAGAACCTGACTAAAATAGCTTGGCATCACCTGGTTGAATATTGGAGCTGAGAAGGTGTGCTAATGGGAAGGGCATGCTAATTTGATTACTTTTCTCTCTGATGAAATATAAACAAAACCAGAAACCCAGAATGCATTTAGAAAAGGAGAATAATTAGAGTGAGTTCTCAGAAGCCCAGTGTTACAGGCTTCATTGAGCTCATAACTTGGTGTTCCTATGACACTGTTGCTGATGGTGAAATTCCAGGAGCTGGATAAATTTGAATAAGGAGTGTAGTTGACACTCTTCACCGTCCCTGATGATCACAAAATGTCCACTTTCCAGAGGAAAGTTATCTTCCTTGTGACAACATGGACAACCCAGGCTGCCTTTTTTGGCCATGAATCAAGTGCACAGCTAGCATGTCATTGTACTTAGTGCTCAGAGAAGTCAGGAGGAGTGGGTGTGCAGAGGGAAAAGCCAAAGCCCATGGAGGTTGGAGAGTTGCTCAGGGCCACATAGCTGGCCAGGATGGAGCCAGAGCCAAGTCTTAAATCTCCACTGTGCTTGTCAAGAATGAATGTCTTCCTAAATACAAACAGAGTTAAATAAAGTTTAGAGATAGAAGAATTAGGAGAAACCAGAAAGAGGCCGATGCAGAGTCATTTCTGGGCTGTGTCCTATCCCTCCTCTCCTCATCTTATAGTGCATACAGAGGTCATAAGCTGGTAGCCTACAAATAGGTTTTTCTTGTTAAAATGTTTTGCATTCATTTCTAATATTTATAAGTCAGATTTCATATAACATGGCAGGTTTTTATATAATATTTCAAGCTTCTGCCTGAAATAGAAAATTTAGGAAAATCTGGCAAGAGTGTGAGGCCCATTTGTGCAAGGCGACGGATGGGATGAAGCCGTCAGGCTTGTATGGAGAGGGTAAGGTGTCTCTGTTTTCCCTCAGCCCCATCTGTCCACATGCTTGTTCCCTTACCTGTCAGGAACCTGACATCTTTAGGCAGCCTGTTTAGGCCTGGGCAGAAGTGGCTGCTGGGTTAAATAACTGATGGACTTCCTGGATCCCTCCCAAAGGCCTGAAGAACTATGAATATTTTAGTAGTTCGGTCCAACCTCTTAAAACCCACAGCATAACAAAGTGATTAAATGACCTAGTCACATAACAATTGAGGGGACATCTAAGAGGCCAGCCCAGGTGAAAGTTACCCCAAAGCCACTGTGGATCAATGGGAACATTGAGTTTATAGGACACCATAGCCCTGCCTCCTTGTATGATGCTTGCCTACTCTCAGAAGGAAACCAGGTGATCCTTGGGGTTGTTTGCAGGTTTAAACTCAGCATTATACTTTTTTTACACTGATACACATCACCTTCTTTCTTTCCCAGAATCAACTTGTATGAGTTAATGAAGAATAATAGCTTTCAAGGCTTCAGTCTGTCAGTAGTTCGGCGCTTCACCCTCTCTGTTTTGAAGTGTTTACAAATGCTTTATGTAGAGAAAATCATTCACTGTGACCTCAAGCCTGTGAGTACAACCTCTGTCTAGCCATGGGAGCTGGCTCCCACCCTCATAAACTGTTTGCCGCATTCCATTCCCCTGTGGTAACTAGACAGTGTCACGGCCAGGGCCCTAGCTTGGAAACAAGCAGTCAGGCTGTGTAAATCAAGTAAAATGCAGTGAAGAGTAAGGGATGGTTTGAGGACAATGAAGAAAGATATGGGGTCATTGAGGCAAAGAATAGGAAGGTCTGGGGCTTCCCTGTGGAAGGTGTAAGGGTAAGGGTGTGCAGCGATGTGTCACTCAGGAGGCTGGATCTCTTCTGTGTTAAATGCTCACTCTATCCACTCTGCTCTGAATTGGTCCTAGGGTACAACAAATTTCTGACTACTTCTTCTACTCCAAATGGATGTGCCCTTCCCTCATGTCCTGCTAGTATTCTATACTTAGTTCTGTTACTCCACTGATTACTTGTTTATTTGTGACCCCCACCGAACTGCAAGCTCCCTCAAGGCCAGGAACCATGCCTTCTCACCATTTTATTTACAGGACCTAATATGGTACCTGATAATAGCAATTGTAGGCAATGGGTAGGTAAAAGCTTGTTAGATGAGTTAATATTTACAAATGTGAGCAATACAGAGAGACACCTAAAGAAAAGGTATAGAAGTATAAACAAATAGGGACAGGAGCTGATTCCAAATCAACCTCTCACGGATATTTAAATATCCCTTAACTTTTCCTCATTCCTTTCCCCTCACACTCCAAAATTTGTTAATTTTTTAAAAAAAGTGTAACTCATTGGGTAAATTCGGGATATTTTGACAATTAAAGATTATCTAGGTAGAGATGCTCTGTCTGGGCTGAGGAGGAGCCTCACAAGGAAATGGTAGCTTGTGGCACATTGATTTATTCTCCACATCTGAGTTCCTGGAAATCCTTAGCTTTGCAGCTCCAAAGGGTCACAGTAACCATGGTCTTTGGGCCTAGGGGACTGACTCTTATCAGGAAAATTCACAAGACACCTGGTAGCCAAAATGAGAGGTAATAGATTTCCTTGAGAAAGAGGTCAAGTAGATTGGAATGTACGCTTCCCTAGTAGGGAAGTAGGCATATAGCCAGGAGTGGGTTTGATGAATGTGGGCTCAAGGATCAGAGCTGTTTTTATGAACTTAATGGTCAGTATCGATGAGCTGTGATGCCTGATGCATCCATGCCCACTCTGGAGGGAATTCTGCCAATGAGCCTGGAAGGACTTTCCATTAGGCTAGAGACACACTAGAAATTCAGTCTTCTAAGACTTGCTGATATGTTCTTTAGTAAAGGTACCGGGGACCAAATTTATGCTTTCTTAGTTCATGGCGCCAGAGATTTTGGACCAGGTCTGCTATGCCATATTTAGGATGTTAAGGGACTCAGTAAACAATCAGTTCACCTGATATTCATAATAACCAACTCACCTGATATTCAGGTCCTTGAAAACACAATTTGCACTTTAATCTTCCAGCCTTACGTGGCGAGCCCTCATGCTCAGGGAGGAGAGCCCAGCAGCTCTGCCTCTTTATCCATGATACTACTGGAACTCCTGGTCTCACACTCCCCGCAAATTCAGCACAGGAATGACAAATTCCAATCAAATCATTGCCTTTTTTCCCCCTCTTCTTCTGTCATAGCTAGATGTTGATTGGGCACTTAGTGGATGTATCAAATTGTGTCAGTGATGTTTCTAAGGTTTTAGGTAAGCAAGGCATAGGACCAGGTGCCAAGGAGATAAAAATAAACCCATAATCTATATGGGAAAGGGACAAAATATAGGCAAAAGAAATACTGTAAAGCAGCAAATACTGGATCCCAATAAGAGGTACAGGCCACAAATCAAATGGGAAGTCAAAGGAAGATTAAAAAATGAGATTTGTAAGAAGGTATGGGAAGAGTCCACCATGAGGTAGTGGAATTTGGGACTGGGTCCTAGAGGATGGCAGACATTTAGAACAATAGAGGGCCTAGGGAAACATTATTAAAATGTGACATATGTCCTTCTTCTTCTCTTTAGGAAAATATAGTATTATACCAGAAGGGCCAAGTCTCTGTTAAAGTTATTGATTTTGGATCAAGCTGTTACGAACACGAGAAAAGTAAGCCCCATACTGGTCTCTTTGTCTGAATTTTCCTATTGAGATTTCTTTCCCTTACTAAAACAAGTACTTCATACATGAGGTCACTTGAGTTCAAGTCTGGGCTCAGCTGTAATAGTTGCATGTATGATTTTGCGTAAGGTGCTTCACTTGTCTGAGTTTAAGTTTCCTCCTCTATGAAATGAGAAGGTTGGACTCAAATACCTCAAAGGCCTTTGCAGATCTCATATTCTGCGAATTTGTAATTACCCAAGAGGATTTGGTCCCAAAACTAACGAGATGTGCATCAAAATCACTTATGGCCTCTGGAAAATTATAACTTCCAGGGGCTCACCCCCAATGCACCAAATCTAATTTTCTGAGGGCGTACCCAAGAGTCTATGTGTAGCCATTCTAAAGTTTGGGATTCACTGACTTAAGCTCTCTAAGCTTTATACTTTCTTATATCAAGTTTGCTGTTGAGAATATATACCATTCCACAAACATTTATTGACTGTCAGGTATGTGTCAGTCACTGTCCTGGGTACCAGGAAGAAAAAATTTAACATTCCCTGTCCTCAGGTTACAAACAGTTTGATGGAAGACACAGAAAGATAAAAACATAACATGATTATTGGATGGATCTTTTCAAATATTATATAGCACCACTTTTGAAGATATATGCCCTTTATCTTTTATGTGTGGATCCCATGGGAAATTCTAGCTAGAAAACAATATGCCTCTCACAAAGAACCCATATGCTTACCCTTCTTAGATAGGAAAACTGTGTAACCTCTCAGTTACCTTTTATTGTGGCTGGCAGGATGCTCAAAACCAAATTTATAATTATTTTCTCCTTGGTGTCTGATAGTCATTTCCCCCTTTATATGTTTCTCTTCACATTTTGTTTAACTGTGAGACAGTATAGAGTTAGATGCTAGACATGAACTGCCTGCGTTCAAATCCCAGCTCTGCTGCTTATGGCTGAGTGACCTTGATAATTTATTTAATCTGTGTATGCCTCAGTTCTCTGATTTTAAAATGGGGACAATAATAGTGCCTGCTTCATAGGGTTGTTGTAAGGATTAAAGAGTACATCTGTATAAAACACTTGGAGTAGTGGCTGGCACATATTAAGCATTATGTAAGTATCTGTTAAATTCAGTTTTTAAAACTACCTTGCATACCTTTAGCTTAATTGCAAAATGCTTCAAATCCATTTTGGAAGCAAGCAGGACATAAAAGTAATTTTTATTAGATCTTTATTTTGTTTTTAATCAAAAATGTATTACATCCTTACTAGAACCAAGTCAAACAACAGAGATTACAGAATCCCCGCCCTGGCCATCCAGCATGTGGAAACAGCTAAACTGTCCCATTTCTCTGACCCCAGTCTCCTCACCTGTAAAGTCTAGGCTCCCTACTGTCATTTTCTACACAGCCTCTCTGCTGAGATTCCATTGAGATTTATTTCCTTTTCCACAATTTACATTATACAACACACGCACATAATATCTTGAGTGTTCATTTTTAAATTATGTTTTTTGCATTCTTCTTTTCTAGTTCTCACATGCCTCCTCCCTTGCCAAATCACAATATTTTCAGAAGATGTCTACCTCAAATTAATCTGACAGTTTAGAAATCAGCTTTATATTAGTCTTATGTTTCCTTTTTTAAAGTTTAGCTCACTAAAATTTATTTCCCTAGAACAATGCCTACTTTAGAGTTCTTCATTGCTGAAGTGAGAATAATAACACCTCTATAATAATTGATTTGCTGTAAATAAAGACAGACTCATAGATAGGGAGCAGGATGACAGCTAGTGGTTGGGGGAGAGGTTAGTGGGTGGAGGGATTGAGCACAAAGGAGAAAGAACTCGTGGACATGGACAACAGTGTGGTGATTGCAGGGAGGAGGATATAAGGGGGTGAAATGGTAATGGAAAAAATACAAGAAAAAATTCTTTAAATAGTTGGTTTGCTGTAAGGATTTGATGAAATTAGACATGGGATGTGACTCCCGAGTGCTGCTCAGTTATACTTTGGCTGCCTTCAAAGCTCATAGAATGAGAAGGTATAGGAAGTCGTAATTATGGTTCACCCTCACCTGAGAAGGTATCCTAGAGGAGGAGGCTCTGGGGAGAAGGTTTTCCTCTGTGAGTTTTCTCTTTCTTTTCTGCACAGTGTACACATACATCCAAAGTCGCTTCTACCGATCCCCAGAGGTGATTCTGGGCCATCCCTACAATACGGCCATCGACATGTGGAGTCTGGGTTGCATCCTGGCAGAGCTGTACACGGGCTACCCTCTGTTCCCTGGGGAAAATGAAATGGAGCAGCTGGCCTGCATCATGGAGGTGAGGGAAGGCCTGGCTGCTCCGCTCTGGAGCCCAGGACAGCTAGCTTCCGCTCTCAGAAGTTGGGTTCCATTGGACTCGCTGTAGGGCAGTGACCTACACATGTTTTGTTTTGAAAATGTTCCCTAAAAGTATTCTTGAAATTATATATCCCCTTTTACACTTTTAAGTTGAAATCTAACATTTTTATTTATTATAAATATATAATTTTCAGTATATTATGAAGCGACATTTAAAAATAAAACTGTTCTACCAGTCTTTCAAATATATTCAAAGAATCTAAAATCAGAGTGACATGACACCCATCAAAATTTATGTGTTGTTCAGACATTAGTAACTTATCACCTTAGCTTGCTGGGAAGACTATCTCCCAATAAAAGCACATATCATATGATTATTTATTATACTTATTATTCTTTCATTTAAAGGCCTCTTTTTAAAAAGATTTTTAAAAATTTATTTTGTAGCGAGAGGGGAAGGTGGGAGAAGGAGAGGGAGAGAAACATTGATGTGAGAGAGAAACATCGAGTAGTTGCCTCTCATATGCACCCTAACTAGGTACTGAAACCACAACCCAAGCATGTGCCCTGACTGGGAATTGAACCAGTGACCTTTTGTTTTGCAGGATGATGCTCAACCAACTGAGCCACACTGGTCAGGGCAAGGCTTTTTGTTATGGAGCTAAATTAGATAAAACAGAAGAAAAATAACCCTGAGAAATAGAAAATTTTACATTTCAGAAATTTTCCAGTAAACAAAGATATTTTGACTGTGAAGAAAGTTGAATCATTATCTATCTATTATCTATCTATCTATCTATCCTCATCAATCATCTATCATCTATCAATCTTTCTACCTAAGTATACCAAAATCTCTATTTTCTAGATTGTCTCAACATTACAGATGGTCAGAGAAACACACATATGCCCTTGACAATTATTAAATGTAGTTTCATTTCATAGTTGAAACTAATAATACAGTGTTAAGTAAGGATGGTAGCTATAAAAGACAGTTATATTGAAATGAACACTGGTGTGAGAATCAGTAAATCTGGAGCCTCATCCAGATCTTTCTCTTTGGCAACTTACTGTCCTGCTCTGGACTTCTAGAAAATGAAGAAATCAGCATAGATGGCTTCCAAGGTTGATGGTGGATGATTTAATAAAGCACCCTGACCTCTTCCTGCTTCCAATACCAAGGAGGATGACGAGTATGGGATCTGGTGGAGGTTCTTACTGCTCCAGATTCAGCTTCTTTCTGAACTCACTGTCAGTGGAGTTGAGGAACAGAAGGGCAGGGTCTGCATGGTGGCTGGGAACCCAACTACAAGTGCAGGGGTCCCAGAGCTCAGGGTGACTGATGCCTGTAATTAATCTATCTCTGTGCCGCCTGTAGGTTTCAGGGGGACAGGTAAACAAGAAGGTGCCACACTTTTCTTTTCAATAGGTGTTTGGCATAGAGTGGTCTGATGCCCATCTGGTAATTTCCATCTCCTCTTCCTTCTTCTGCTTCCCATTGCCCCCAGCCAGAATATGGTATTTTTCAGTTCAATGTTGTCAGCATGTATTCTGCTTTATTCACTCTGGCAATGAGATCTGGCTACCATTAAGAGTGCCCACCTCTAGTTGGTGCCAATGCCAGTTACATGACTGGTGTTGATGCTCAGCATCCTGAAACAACCCTGGATTAGAAGTCAAAAGGCCCTCGTGCTGGGCCTGCTCTGCCACTGACTTGGTATCACAATATCCCTGGGTCCTTATCTGCAGAAGGCAAAGTCTGACCAAAGTCCCAGTCAGCTCTAATGGTCTTTGAACATGGGACTCCACAAGAGTGAAGCAGCTGCATTTTATTTGTTGAAGGTGCTGGGCCTGCCACCGACCCACTTCATTCAGACAGCCTCCAGGAGACAGACATTCTTTGGTAAGTCCCCAGGTCTAACTCTCTTTATCCCATTGTGGCTGATGAGGTGTCGCAGGCTTTGAAGGCATCTCCCATTCCCCAAATCCTGTTTAGTACTCTTCCCCTGTCCCCATCCATAAGGATAAGCTATAACTAAGGGTTTCTTTTAGAAAAGTAAAACAATGCTGAGACGTGGTACCAGGTGGCGTGATAGAAATGGGTTGGGGGCATCACATTGGGCATGAGATCTCGGCAGTGAAAATATGCAGGAACATGAAAATGACCAGGTTTCTGCTTACGAGATCAGTCAGCAGGTCTTGAAACCTTAAGTATTATAACTATGCCCTCTCCTATAGATCTCCTTGCCTCTCCAAGCAGGCGGCCCCTTCACAGTATGTATTGCGCTGGGAAATCAAAGAACAGAAACTTCTTTTCAAGAACAGTGGAAGGTTTCGTTGCTATAGCCTGCCATTAATGGAGCATCATTCTTTCCTGTTGAATTTTTTTTATTCCTCCAGAATCTTACTATCCTGGGTTCACTGAAACTTTAGAATAAGATGGGTAAGCAAGGGCTGGCAGAAGAGTTGCTGTGGGTGTGTTGTGGCTTGCCAATTATGCATGGGACATCTGCCTAATTACTGGGGATAAGCCTCATCCACAGTCCCATGCTGCCCCTCATCACAGTCTGTAGGCTCTGGATTTTATGATGCTCTATTTCTCTAGGTAAGTGGTGCTGTACAAGATGAACAGCTGGATCAATGAGGTCCAACTTAGGCAGAACTTCCAGTGCACTATGCACCAGAAAGATGAAGTCAGTCCCATATCTAAAATTCCTTTGAAAAGTCACAAGAAGCTAAGATAGAAAAAAATTCATAGTGGCCCAAAGGTCAGGCAAGTGAAACAAAGCCAGACATGAGGGAAAGGGGACTCTACAGATGGGGACTCCACCGACAGGGACTCCATGATATCTGAATGACATTTCTGACCAGTCATTGTTGTTCGATTAGTTCACAGGCTCTTGCTGGCTGTGGAATTCAAGTAATTTCTGACTCTCTCACCTCCTATTTTTTTTTTAATCCCAGAGTGGCCTCAAAATGTAAGGCAAGTTGCATAATTTCTCTCCACAACTTGTCCCATTAATAGGAGAGTCAAAAACATTGGGGATCCTCCTGGTCAAAGAGTTTCAGTCATGTTTGTGGTCATTCAATATGTACCGGTTCAGCCACATGAGGGTTAAAATGTAGACTATTTATGTACCTTTAACAAAATGCCACAGCCTCCAGCCCCTGCCACAGCCATAGGCTGCCTGACCCCACTGCTAGGACTTCTTGGACTCCCCGTGATTTAGAAACTGAAAGTTTAAGGCCTGGCAAGTAGAGGTCCTCCATGCTCCTGCTTCACTGGCAAGGCTGTCATGCACCCTGACCGGTCAGCCCCATGCCATTCCCATGGTTATATCTTTTGAATATCACCTTGTAGTCATCACTGGAGCTTTGAAGGCCTTGCCTCTGAGTGGCGTCAATGTCCTGGTAGTCTTAACATGGTGCCCACACGTTAACTAACTCTTCTTCCAGAGCACTCTGATGGCAGCAGGGGATCTGGCTGACTGGCTGTTGTAACTTACACATAGAGCAATGGAACTGGTCTTTTGACCCCAAACTTGTCTTTTAGGTTTCAAAGAATTAGGGAAAGAAAAGTAGAGATATTGGTGTTCCCTCCTGCTAGACAAAGACATTGTGGGAAGAACCACATTTTGAGCTTATAACACTAAACTCAGGAGACAGTATGTGGGTGGATACAGAAAGGAAGGGAATATAGAGCACCTTCATGAGAGGGTACCAACACATAAGCATGGCCCTTTGATATGGTATCCGATTTTTACCATCAGCATTAGGCTTTAGAATGGTGATGTTGTTTTGGTAGCAACATCTACATATCTTCGCTTCCTACATAAGAAAGAATACTACTAGCACCTGCATCCTCTTCAGTGTTTCCCAAACTTTATCTGATTTTAAGAATCATTTGGGTACTTGGCAATATGTTAATTCCCACAATCCTCCTGTATAACCTATGATACAGTGGGTTTGTGATGGGACTCAGCAATCTATGTTTTTAACAACTCTCTGTGCTTCTTATGATAAAGTGAGTTTGGGACGCACTGTGTCCACTTCAGTTATTGGCTCCCTCAGGTTTGGGTGGCCAATAGCTCCTCAACTCCCAGCCACTCCTCGTAAATACCACTATGAGAAATTAGCAGTAAAGTGCTGTCGCCCTAAAAGTAGTAAGTAGTAAGATACTTAGGTGCTCCAGGAAGCAAGAAGGAGATGGAGGGGATAGTTGGGGAACATCTGAGGGGTGAGAAGATTTAAAAGCAAATCAATGATTTTAGGAGCTATGTCCTTTATGAGCCTGTAAGCCTGGTTCTTATTTGGTCATTTGTAAAAAGATCAATATATAGCATAAGGTCGGGACAGGGCCACTGATGCCACAGTCGAAAAGGGAAATGGGAATTTGTATGAGCTCACAGAACCTATACCCTATGCCATGCCTCTAACTCTTATCCATATAAACACACAGATATAGATACACATGTCTATATACACACATACACATACGCACCTTCACAGTCTCTGCCAGGAATTCAGTAAGAGCAGGTATTTTTTTGAAGGCTCTGAAAATGGCATTGATATCAAAAGTAATGGAAGCACTTCTGCACCTCCCAGAAGGTCTGTTACATGAACCTCACTGAGTTTTTGTGAGAATTCAGTTTAATGTGTAAATTGTGTGTGTTTACATAGCCACCCATTTACTTTCAGATATCTAAGGTGTGAGCATAAGTGGTCAACTTTTCTGAATATACACACTAGAATCCAGGTGTCCCAATGAGTGGTCTTAGCTTCACAGCTCTGCGCACAGCATCCTTGGGAAACATTTGGAGCTGTCTTTAGGGCTTCTTATCAAGCATGACAAATCATACATTGTTGAGGGCTGTAACTGATGAAAATAGCTAAAGAAAGTCATTTCAAGCTGTGTCTTCAGGGCCAATCAAGTTTGATCTCCAATTATGGACAAAACTTTGATGTGACTATAAAGAAGTAATGAGAATAATTTGCTTGTGTGGCCTGTAAATGGACTGGGTAAGCAAATCATTCTCTTACAATGACTTAGTTGTTATGCCTCGTGATGACCCAAATTGTCACTTTATTGGATTAGTGGGGAAAGAGAAGGGCATCAGTACTCCGAGAATGGACAATATTCTTTTTGTTCAGAGTTGAATGCTTTTACTGTTTCAGAGTTATTATTGCTAATCATTATCATTATTGTTTTACCTGAATGTTAAACCATTTAAACCATTTGACTGATTTGAGGAGGAAGTGGTAGGAAGGAGGCTCAGAACATACTGAATAGTAGGGAAAATTGTTTGTTAAAGGTAATTGTATTCATTGGACTATCTACACATGGTTATTTCAAACTGCCTGAGACTGTGGGTGTGTTTGTGTGGAGGGGGCGGTGTAGTACCACAAGTAAGAGAGCTGTGAGGACCACCCCAAGATGCAGCACAGATGAGTGAACAGCTGTAATGCGACCAATGAATATTTACACCTGGAACTAAACACAGAATGTTGTATCTCTAAAGATTCCAAAGGTTCTCCTAAAAATATAACCAACAACAGGGGGAAAAAGAGATACCCGGATTCCAAGGATCTCACGATGGTGCTGAAAACCTACGACTCCAGCTTCCTGGACTTTCTCAGAAGGTGTTTGGTGTGAGTTTGTTGGGGTGTCTTTGTCTCTGATTTTCTTTTTATTTTTTAAAGTACTTTAAAAATATTTTATTTCTTTATTTTTAGAGGGAGGGAAAGGGTGGGAGGAGAGAAACATCGAATCAATCAGTTGCTTCTTGCAGGCCCCCTACTGGAGACAGGTCCTGCAACCCAAGAACATGCACCAACTCGTCTTTGAACGGGTGGCCTTTCGGTTCACAAGCCAATGCTCAAATGTCTGAGCCACACCAGCCAAGGCTCTGCTTTTCTTTCTAAATACTGTACTTTCCCATGTGTTTGCTGGTGAATGTCTGGGGCTGGGAAAGAGTTATAAGAACAATAATAAACGCTGACCACAGAACTTTAGAGTCTACAAAATGCTTCCCCACCTGTTGCCTGATCAGAGTGCTCTCCTCGCCTCCTATGTGATTGTCAGAGCAGATGACTTGCTGTTTTGAGATATGAAGGCTGAGGCTCAAAGAGATTAAGTGACCACCCTGGATTACAGTGTGTGTAGAGTTTGCCGCCTTCTTGGCCTCCAACTGCCTGGCAGCAAGGTTGTTAGGCAAGTCCTAAATGTCTTCTACTTGGCAAACCAAAGCCAGACTTTTCCACATGCCAGTTGTAACTGCACACACATCAAGTGTACAGTTTCTGGGCCTCTCCCCATGCTGCTAGAGTTTAAAGCCTAAATCCTTTAGGGAAGGGAATAGATGAGCTATAAACCATTTGTTGTGTACAGCCTTTTAGAATCTACATGCATATTTGGAATCTTAGAAATTAGGTTCTCTACTTCAGCCAAATCATAGAAGAAAAAAACAGCACTTAAAACACCCACCATGTACAGTGTCTAATTAGGAGGAGTTTGGAAAATGCAAGCTATTGTCATTTTAAAAAGAGGTTTCGCCAGTCTCTGCACCAAGTGGTGAACACTTGAGCTGTGTGATATTTGGCAAGTCGGTGTCTCTCTCTGGGCCTGTTTCCTTTTGTATAAAATGGGGCATTCCTAAGGTGCCTTCCAGTGATGTCAGTCCTATCATTGTTCAGTATTAGTAGAAGACTGTATCTTTATGTTCTGCCATTCTTCCGGGGGTGTAGTAGTTTTAGCAAAACACTCTTCTGGAATTTAGGTTCTAGCTCAAAAGATAAACATCAGGTACTACTGAAAGTTTTCTTATCTGGGAGGTCAAGCTACTCATCTGAGAAATGGAGATAGGGATGGATCCTGGACCCCCATTAACCGCACCCTTCAGCCTCTAGCTGAGGCTATTGAATGAATGTGTTTTAACGGGTGACAGAAACTCATTACTGAGACTGGTGAGTTATCCCAGAAATCCCAACCATTCAGAACACAGCTCAGAACCAAGAAAGACATTATTTTCTTTTTAAGTGTAAAGGGCTGGATGTTCACAGCCTGCAGGAAGCAGTCAAGATACTGGGGCCTCTGGCTTTATCATTTCACAGTCTGCTAATTAGCAAATTTTAGAATGAGAGACTAGAAGTTTCAAGTCACATTTAACAAGGGTGAATGTAAAGTCCTAGCCTAGGTTTTATAGACTAATTCTAGAAATTCAGGAAAAGGCAAGATGTAGCTTAACAACAGTTCATTTGACAAAGAAATGGGAACTTGCGTTGTTTAAGACCTTGGTGAGTCTAGCATATAATGCCACCTAGCTGCAGTTAGAAGCTATTCTAAACATGATGTTACCAGCTAGACAAAAGCTGAAATTTCCCATCTAGGAAGATGGCAACCACATCATATGATCATAGTTAGCAGTAGTGCAAATGTTTTTAGATACTTCCAGGATTATAACATAAAAGATGGATCAGCTGTCTCAATCTGTATCATGCTGTTGGGTAGCATAATATATAATGCTAATAAAACCTGAATCAAAGTTACTAGGTTTCAAGTTCCTAGGAAGTGAATTTTGGCTAAATTAAAATGAAAAACTTTTAAAGAATTGGCATTTTTAAAAAGTGTGGGTCTGTGAGTTAGTGCCTTGCCACTAAAATTATGCAAGAACAACAGGATGATTCTATAGTAGGGTTTCTGTCAAATGTACTTTGTTACTACATTAGAGGTTTGGCTGTATTATATCCAAGTCCCCTTATAGACTTAATATTCTAGCATTCTATAATATTCTTTCTGATATATTTATAGACCCAAATTCTGAGGCTTGGGAATTGAAATTAAGCATCTCTTTGTCTTGATCTTCTTAGTTTACAAATCCAAAATCCCGTTGGTTAAGATTTTCTATAATGTTTTTTATAAGGACATTTCTAGAACTCTAGAAGACTTGGGATCTATTATATTCCTTGCCTTGTCATAAAAATTTACTAAAAAAATTATTTCCAATAGTCATTTCCAGGTACTTTAAAATTATATGCTATAATCTCTGTTCTATAATATCTTTGAGTTATAACATAGCTTAAATGGATTCTTTAAAAATTAACCGTTTATATTATATCTTACTTAGGTTTTTTATTGGAGTCTTTAAAAATGTTTCAGTATTAAAAAATGAAACAATGATCCATGCTGAGTTTTGTTGTTGTGTAGATGGGAACCTTCTCTTCGCATGACTCCTGACCAGGCCCTCAAGCACGCTTGGATTTATGAGGCTCAGAACCTCAAACCACGGCCCCGGCCCCAGACCCTGAGGAAGCTCAATCCCTATTTCCCCTCTGAGGCAACAAAGGACAACGTTCAAGGGCATCACCACTTGGATAAAAAAGGTACAGCCCCTTAAATAGCCAGCTCTCTTCCCATAGCCCTGGGGCCAGGCATCTGTGGAGGATTGCATGTCATTTTCTCTGAATTCAAACTTGGATAGATAATTATTCTGGCTACATTGCTACTGGCCTACCATTTCTTACTTTTTGGATTTTCCTTTCAGAAAACTTGGTGCTAGCTTGTTTTGTTTTTTGCCCCTCATTATTAGGATTTTCCATTTTTGTCTTATTTTCAATTCCCTTTCTCCTGTTTTCCTTCTCTTTGTGTCCTTTTCTGCAGCCTTATAATCACCTTTTGAATTTGTATAATATTATGGCATTAGTCAAATATCTTTTATATGCAAATAGCCTACTCGTTATGTACATGGTCACTAGAGTCAGGTTGCCTGGAATTAAATTCAGGCCTTATTATTTACCAGGTATAGGCCCTTGGGCAATTTACTTACCTCTTTGTATCTCAGTTTCTCTGTTTATGAGAGTGAGAATAATGCCTATTTTCTATGGTTGTGGAGAAAGGATCAAATGAATTAGTAAATATGAAGTGCATAGAATAATGCCTGGCATATAGAATGTGCTTTATAAGTGAATTGCTTTTATATCATTACAACCAGGATTTCCCTGCTAATGGATAGTTAATGAACAGAATATCATTCACATTTTAAAACTTGTTCCTTTGTTTTCTCTCTCCTTCAGCAGATGTGATCATCAAAGAAGAGACTAGAGACAAAATAAAAGATGGGCCCACTAACCCGGCTCAGAATTCAGGTGATCAGCAGGGCTCTCTCCAGCATGCAACTGAGGTTGTTCAACTGCCTCATATAGCAGGAGCGTCCAGTAAACCAGAGGCAGTTGCCAGGCCAGAGGAGTCCAAGACCTCCGCAGAACAACAAAGCAAAAACTCCTCACCCAAGAACACAAGCATCTTACCACCTATTGTATGACCTCTGCTGAGGGTGTGTCCTGTTCTTTTTCACCAATGATTTGTATTAGAGACCACTCTTATATTGTACAATAACACTTCAGATTGCTGTTTTTAATGCATAATGGTTTGTTTAAAAACAACAACAAAAAAACCCTACAACTCTATTCACGTGCCCAGTTGGCATAGTTTCTGATATGGATGGGAGAGGAGATACTTGCATCTATTCCCTCCTGATGTCCTAAACCAGATAAAACAATGGGTGTATATATTGTGGGGGGGGGGGGAGTTAAATTCTCAGTTGTGTCATCACTAATAGAATTCTAAATTATTTTTTTTTGCCCAAGGCAGGATTCTTTTTCGAAAATGACATAAAATAAATCCAAAATAGTTTGAACAACAAGGGACATTTATTGGTTTATGTAATTAAGGGACCAGAAAGGGTAAGTGCAGTTTCAGACACAGCAGGATCTAGGGATTCAAATGAGGTCATAGGGCTCAGACTCCCTCTCCATCTCAGCCTTGCTTCTTTTTATGGTTAACTTCTTTCTGAAGACAAGCTGTGCTCAGAAATTAAGATGACCACTATCGTCCAATCAAAATATGAAGTTTTCCTTGCAGGCAGGAAAGCCTTAGAAATGATTGGACTGAGATATTGGGATCCTCTGATTGGCCAGGCTGCATCACAAGGCCACACTGAGAAGGTGGTGGCGGTGGAGCACCCTGTCTGATGCTTCTTTAGGGCCAAAATAGCAGGAGATGCTTGTTCATCCACCACTCCCAAAGTCTAATTAAGTTCATTTATTTTGCCTTTCTAGTCCTTATCTAATGAATACATAATCTCTATGTGGTTGTAACTACCGTACAAATAAAATTTTATAAGAAACTTAAGATTATAACATCATTTTAAACATGTTGTAATATTCTATAAAGAAAAACATCAGATAACTGAAGCTATGAGTTTGGATGAAATCACCCAGGGAAGATAATACAGAGTCAGAATAGTAGAGGGTAAAGAGAAAGGCCTATGTACCTGTTGACAAAGTTGAGTAGAGTCCCAAAGAGAAAGAGAAAAATAGGAAAATTAGAAACCAGAAAAGAAAGTTTCTAGAAGGAAGGATCAAGAATATAAAATTCTACAGAAAGGTCAGAATAAGAACTGAAAATGCTTCTTAAATGGGGTGATACTGACATTAAGTCAGAGCAATATTTTAACAGGTAATTTGTCCCATGTCCTGTAACCAGAAAGGTACAGAGCTGGAAATAAAATTCAGGTCTTCTGGACCTCTTGACATCAACTGTCTTCAACCATGGATAAAGTTGGGGTGGACAGTTGTTTTGTCCTTGAAGCCAAATCCTTGATGCCATAATTAGAATGATTTAGGTTGAATATTAGAAAATATTTCCCTATTTGCATGGTTATAAAAGGCTGAAATGAGTTGATGAATTATGGCTTCTTATTTTTAGGGAACACTTTAAAGCAGGGGAGCCACAGGTTGTGACACACAGGTTGAATGACCTTTGGCAGGAGCTCTCAGTCCAGCATAATTTTTCTTCTGCTATCAATCTGATTATTTTGCATTCCTGAGATCCCAAGGAAACCATAGACCAGGAGCCCTTGAATTGTAATTTTTTTATTGTATGTCCTTGCTCGCATGGACAGGAAAATCTGCAAAATCCAGTGACTAGCATAAGATGACATGTCTTTGATGTGAGTGGGATGAAGATAATGTTAGGGCTCTGTGAGGATATAGAGAGAGGAGCTGTGGAAGTGAGAAAGGAGGGAAGGGAAAAGGGCTGGGCCCACTGCTGGAAGAGGGGAAAGCAGTGTGTAGGTGCCGATCACAAGTTCACCATCAACCAGTCCAGCAGCTGCAGCCGTGTAACATTCCCCACTGCCTCATCCAGCTGTCGCTCCTTCTCATAGCGCAGCACTGATTGCAGAACCTCACCTACGCTGCGTCCTTTTTCCACAGCGGCAGCTGAGAGCTGAAGTAGCTGTGGGAAGGAAAGAAAGCAGTAGTGAAGGGTCCTGTAAGGTCCTGCTAAGGCTAGAACTTAAGAAACTTCAGCAAAACAGACTCTAATTAAATGTCGAAAAAACTTCCTTAATTGTAAAGTCTGCTGGCCTGTTTGGTAGAAGAAATTTGGTTATATCACCCTTGATTTAAAGAAGAGTTGTTAAAATCCATCTTTCCACGATATGGAAAATATGATTTCCCACTAAGTAAAACCTTCCTGTTTCCAGTGGCTGTTTGGTCAATGGTGTTCTTGCTTTCTAAGAATTCTAGTGTTCTTAAATTCACTGTGATATCATCAGACAGCCCCCATCACTGTGCCAAGATCAACAAGGGCAGCAGAGAAATATGTCAAAGGACAAAGGTGGATGCTGTCCCAAGCTCCACAGGTCAGGGAGCAGCAATCCAGTTCAAAGATCCATTCAACCCCCTTGAAAACGTTCCCTGAAGAGGTGAAGAGACTTGTAATACAGTGCTAGAAATTAGCAGAGGTAAAATTCATACCCATGTCTCTGAACCTGATGTTTAGTTTTTTCTTCCCAAATATAAAATGAGACCACTTATGCAAAGCAACCATTCTAATACGAACATAGTGGATTGCCATTCATCTGGAATCACAGCAGCAACAAACGAAGGTAACCCAACTTTTATTTTGTGCATCATGCACCTGATTCTAAGATTAAAAAAAAGTCAAAGAACAAATACATGAGCCAAATATCAGGAGTTCTTTCAGAAGAGAAAATTTCCATGTGAGAAACTGATGGACATACAAATACTGTTGACACAAATGGAAATGCAGAAAATCTTGGCAAAAAGAAGATATACAGAAGAACCAAAGGGAAATTTTAGAACTAAAAAAAAAATATCCAAGATGAAAACTTATTAGATGGGCATATAAAGAGAGAGGAGAGTCAGTAAACTTGAGGATAGAAACAAAAGAAATTAGCCACATTGAACAATATAGGATTGATTAAATTTATTTCAAAAAATGATTAAAAAATTAAACAGACTTTGGGAGTCTGTATGACAATATTAAAATGTTTTACATTTATGCCATTAGAACCTTAGAAGGTGACAGGGAAAAGGGTGCTACAGAAAAAAATGCTTGAAGAAACAATGGATGAGAGCTTCCCTAATTTGCCACAAGACATAACAAACTCAAGAAGCTCAGTGGACCTAAAATAAGATAAACCAAAAGAAATTCACTTGAAGACTTGTTATAATCAAATTGCTTGAAAAAATGAAAAGCAACCATAGAGAAATGGCACATTATATGGGAATTAAATTATAATTTGAGTGACAACAGATTTTGCATGAGAAATCACAGAAGCCAGAAGGATATGGCACTAAATGAAAAGAACTGTCAAACAAGAATTCTATATTCAGCAAAAATATACTGCAGAAATAAAGGCTAAATATAGAAAATTTCAGATTAAAGAAAACTAAGAATTCATTGTCAAAAAATGTGTTCTAGTTCTTAAGACAAAAGGATGGAGGAAAAACAGAAATAGTAAAAATCTCAGTATAAAAATAAACTATTCTCAGTTCTTTCAAATGTGTTTTATGATTGAAAGCAAATATAACATTGTCTAAAAGTTTTCTAATGTATGTAGATTAATACATGAAAACCACAATATAGAAGGGAACATAAAGGGGCCTGAATGATGTCTACATTCCAGTTTAAGTGTTAACTATTTATCCTACATAGACTCTGAAAAGTTAAATATGTATATTGTAACTCCTAGAAAAACCACTAAAAAAACTACACAAAGAGATATAGTAAAAAATACAATAGATAAAAATGGAATACTAAAAAAAATGTTTCAACAATCTGAAAGGAGGCAATAAAGAGAAAAATAGGAAGGAGAAAAAAGAGAGAATAAATAGCACTAATGTTAAAATAGTAGACCTAAATTCAAACATATCAATGATTTTACTAAATGTAAATGGTCTAAACACACCAATTGTCAGAATGAATAAAATATATGACCCAATTATACTTTGCCTACAAAGAAAGAAACCTCACTTCAAATGATATGGGTAGGTTAAAAGTAAAATTATAAAGATGTACCATGAAAAAACACCAGTCAAAAGAAAGCTTGAACCTCAACATTCACGGTCAATTGAGTTTTTTATAAAGGGATTTTATAAAAGAAAAAATAATTCAAAAGGGCCAGTTATCTATTTATATTTCTAGCAAAATATGTTGAGACAGCTGCAAAAGAATGAGACCCCTACCTCATATCATACATAAATATGAACTCAAAATGAGTCACAGACCTAAATATAAGAACTGAAAGAATCAAATATTTTGAAATAAAAAAATTTTTTCATAACTTCATGGTAGGTCAGTGTTTCTCAATCTGACAATACTGATCTTATGGACCAGATTATTCTTTGTTATGGGATTGTCCTGTCCATTGTAGAGTTCAGCAGCATCCTCGGCCTCTACCCGGTTCACTCCAGTAGCAACCCCCCTTCCTCCTAGTTTTGACAGCAATATATATCTCCAGACAGTACCAAATGCTTCTTGGGGGCAAAACTGCCTACTGTTGAGAACCATGGAGTTATACAAATATATAACATCAAAAACACAAGCAACAAAAGCAAAGAGTAATAAATTAAATCTCATCATTAGAACTTTTGCTCTTCCGTTGGGAAATGCGCGGCCTGGTTTCAGAAGCTGTAACCTTGCCGACACGCTGGAGGGACCCAAGGCTGGAGATAATCAGGAGGTCTTGGAGAAAGAGGTTCCTGAGGAGACTTGGCCTGTCCCCCCTGGCAGGGGCATAGCCCCTGCCTCTCTGCTTTGCCATGGCTGGTCAATTAGCCCATGATGGGTGAGGGACCTCGCGCTGAGATTTTCAACCTAAGACAGGCGTTGGCCCGATTTTGGCAGCAGATGAGAAATTGGGGGACATGGAGAAGGGACGAAAACGCCCCCACACCCCTCGGCTTGGCTTGGACATGGCCAGAGTCCTCAGTGCAGCCGAGAAGCAGTCTCCTTATCTCTTGGTGGTTCCTTCCTGCGCCTGGCTCAGGCTTGAAACAATGCGGGGGGCGGGGGGGGGGCGGGGGAACGGCCCTAAATCAGATCTGGCGGATCCCGGGTAATCAGGCCTGAAAATAAATTCTATAGAGTGTGCTCTGTTCCTCCCTCAAATCTCTGGTCAGCTCATGTTGCGAAGGGCATTCATATTATTTACATCCCTTTCCTCGTCAAGACATTTGCTTTATTTACACCTTTTACCCTATATCTTTAAGACACCTTTAAGTCTACTTCCCCCTTATCGATAGTCTCTATTGTTGATTCTTGTTCCCTCTCAGACCCATGTAAATCACTTATTTCCTGTCACTTGTTTTCCTAAAGGTATCTATTCTCTGTGAAACCTATCTTGAGAATGTAATGAGTATCCACATGATTTCCTGTTATACCTCACTGGTAAGATTTTCAGTAAAAGCCTTGGAAGAAGGGGCAACGGGGCCTTTCCCATTAGGGGGATGTGCCACGGCCGACCCCAGGACAGGCTCTGTGGGTTTCAGAGCCCTGCTCCCACCTCAGCTGGACCCAGACGGTTTCCCTCCCTCAGGTTTCAGGGAGCGCTGCACTCTCTGCCGCGCTCCCCCAGGGTGGCAAGTCCCCTATAGCCGGCAGGGCAGTGCGATGCTCTTCAAAAGATTTCATTAAGTAAAAAAAGAAGCCACATACTGAGACAAAATATTTGCAAATAATATAAGATAAAGAACCTATATCCAGAATATATATAAAGAATACTTGTAACTTTATAACAAGAAGAAAACAACCTAGTCAAAACACGGTCAAAATATTTCCATAGACAATTCACCAAAAAAACATACACCAATGTCTAATTAGCACATAAGAAGATGTTCAAATCCTTAGACAATTTTAATGTGTGTATGTCAAATTAAATCCACCACCAGATACTACCATAATAGCTATAATAAATGTTGATGAGGATGTGGAGAGACTGAAGCCTACATAAACTGTTGGTGGGAATGTAAAATGGTACAACTATTTTTTGAAAACAGTTTGGCAGTTTTTAAAGATATGCTTACCATAAGGTTCACCAATTTAACTCCTTGTTGTCCAAGAGAAATGAAAATGTATGTGCCCACAAAGATTTGTATGTGAATGTTCATAGTAGCATTATTCATGACAGCAAAAAAGTAAAAACAATCCAAATGTCCTTTAATTGGTGAATGAATAAACAAAATGTAGTATATCCAACATAATGAAACACTATTCAGCAATAAAAAGGAATGAACTACTGGTACATACTCCATCATAGATAAACCTCAAAAAAATTATGCTAAGTGTGAATGGCCAGATGTAAGGCTATGTATTTTATGGCTCCATTCTGTAAAATGATGGCAAGGTAAATCTGTGATAGAAATCAGGTAAATGGTTGTCTGAGGCTAGGAGTGCAACTTAAGAAACATATCCTAGAAAATTCTGAGATAGAGAAATACAGTCTCTAGTCATATCAGATATTAAAACATATTATAGATTATCAGTAATTAAAATGATATGCTAATTTAAATAGTATGAAAATAGTATATATAGTCAAACAATTCAGTGAAACAGAACAGAAAGTTTTCAAAAAGAACCAAAGGTTGTTAGCCATCTGGGAAAAAAAAAAGATATTGCATCTCTACCTCATATATTGTATAAAAATGAATTAAAAATGGACCAAAGTCTTAAATTTTTTTTAGAAAGCATACATATTCATGGGCACTTAGGCTATTTCCAGCGCTTGGCTATTGTATATAGCACTGCTATGAACATTGGGGTGCATAAGTTCTTTTAACCAGAGTTTCAGGATTCTTAGGGTATACTCCCAGCAGTGGAATCACTGGGTCAAAAGGCAGTTCCATTTTTAGTTTTTTGAGTAAATTCTATACTGTGTTCCACAGTGGCTGCACCAGTCTGCATTCCCACCAACAGTGTATTACGGTTCCCTTTTTTCCACATCCTCACTAGCACTTATTGTTTGTTCATTTGCTTATGATGGCCATTCTGACTGGTGTGAGGTGGTATCTCACTGTGGTTTTAATCTACATCTCTGATGGCTAGTGATGCTGAGCATCCTTTTGTATGTCTACGGGCCCTCATATGTCCTCCTTGGAGAGGTGTTTATTCAGGTCTTTTGCCCATTTTTTAATTGGATTGTTTGACTTCCTGGTGTGGGGTCATGTGAGTTCTTTATATAGTTTGAAGATCAAACCCTTGTCTGAGGTATCATTGGCAAATATGTTCTCCCATACAGTCAGTTCCCTTTTCATTTTGATGATAGCTTCTCTAGTCATGCAGAACCTTTTAAATTTGCCCTAGAATGTATATTGGCAAAAATATTGCTGCATGGGATATCTGAAATTTTACTGCCTATGTTATCCTCTAGGACTTTTATGGTGTCATGACTTATATTTAAGTCTTTTATCCATTTTGAGTTTATTCTGGTGTATGGTGTAAGTTGGTGGGTCCAAATGCCCATAAGCAAATGAGTGGATCAAAAAACTGTGGTACAATTACACAATGGAAAACTATGCAGCAGAAAGAAAGAAGCAACTCTTACCTTTCATAACAGCATGGATGGAATTGGAGAATATTATGTTAAGTGAAATAAGCTATCCAGTGAAAGACAAACACCATATGATCTCACTTACAAGAGGAACCTAATGAACAAAATAAACTAACAAGCAAAATAGAACCAGAGGCATAGAAACAAGGAACAAACTGACAGCAACCAGAGGGGAGAGGGAGGGAGATAAGGAAAGAAAGAAGGGGAAGGGACTAGTCAAAGAACATTTATGAATGAGCCATGGACATGGACGACAAGGTGGGGAATGACTGTGGGAGCTGGGGTAGGCTGGGCAGAGGAGGGTGAAGGGGGAAAAATTAGGACAACTGTAAAAGAATAACAGTAAAATATTTAAAAAACATAAGCAGGAAAAGAAAATATGGGAAGGTTTTGTTAATATCTTGGAGTAAAGAATGTCTTCCAAAATATGACACAAAATCCAGGAAAAATAAAAGAAAAAATGTCTTAAGATTTGACTACCAAAACATTTAAAAAAATTCTATATGGCAAAATCAAAATACGAAAAGACAAATGATTAAAAAATGTATTTGATATCACAAAGGCTAATTTCCTTGTATATACAACTCTTACAGATCAATAAGAAAAAGAATAACAACCCAATAGAAAAATGGGTAGGGGGTATAAACAAACAATTCATCCATGAAAAAGAAAATTCAAATGACTCCTAAACTTACAAAAAGATAGTCACCCTCATTCCTAATAAGCCACATATCATGTTTGTCACTTGTTGTTGATTAAAGTATGGGAAATAGGCACTTTAATATTGTTTTAGTAGATGTGCAAATGGGTGCAAGCTCTATGGAAGGCAATTTGGGGATATACATCAAATATAAAAACAGACATTAGCGGTCATCTTGAAATTCCTTTTCTAAGTATTTAGCATGTACAGATACATTATGACTCTATGCACATAGCATTACACTTAGTAGCAAAATACAGGCAACTGAGATGTCCATACATGGAAAAGTGGTTAAATACAGCACCTTCATACAATAAAGTAATACACAGCCATTAAAAAGAACGTGTCAGCTCCATATGTTACAGAGCAGAATATATATATTATACTATAATTTGAGACTTAAAATGAGATATATACATATAAGTACTTACTTGGGTATGCAAATGTATTTCTAAAAGGATAAGCAAGAAATTGATCACATGGTTTTCTCCAGGGAGAGCAATAGGATAGGAGATAAAGATGGAAACAAACCTTAATTTTCACCGTACACCCTTTTGTGCCTTTGGATTTTGAACTATGCACATATTACCTATTCAAAAATGCATACAAATTCATTTAAAGGAACTGGGCTCATGGGTATCCCAGTGTTATTGGGTTCAATCACTTGTGTCAGCGTGAGAGTATTTGTACACATTAATTAAATCTCTTTCAAAAAAATCTAAAATCATTTTTGGGAAGTTTCTTTGATGTATATATTTCATCCAGCTGCTCTTAAAAATAAACTGATATTCAAGGAGCATTGACTCATTGGTTGAAGTTTGGATGTTCTGCTGCCCATCCATTCCATTATTTTCCTTTAATAAAATAGATGATCATCTTTATCTTTACAGTGGGCAAAGATGTATGGTTGTGTGTCTGTGTGTTTAGAAGGACTGCAAGTCTACTGTCCCTACTTTAGATAAATATATTGCAGGCAATTTTAATTCAAAATAATCTAAAACTAGAATGTATTATGTATTATGTATTTTACATGTGATGGGCTTGACTTAAAAGATGGCTATGGAACAAAAGCCTTTTTCACACATTGTACCCAGGAAAGCTATGCTTCTTTTAAGATTTTTTCATCAGTCTAAAGCTTTCATATAGCCCCCTCTGTAAACTGCTATGTACCAAGATAGTTATCCGTTTTACAGACTGGTAGTGACTGAGACTCTTTACAATTTGCAATTTACTCTTAGGGACATTTGTAGGATTGGAACTCCACATTCTGTTCTCTAGCCCAAACTTGGATGTACACACAGACCACCTGGTGATTTTGCTAAATTGCTAAAATGAAGATTAGATGACTGGATCAAAAAACTATGGTACATTTACACAATGGAATACTATGCAGCAGAAAGAAAAAAAGAACTACTAAACTTCGCCACAGCATGGATGGAACTCGAGAGCATTATGCTAAGCGAAATAAGCCAGGGGGTGAAAGACAAATACTATATAATCTCACCTATAAGTGGAACCTAACCAACAATACAAAGACACAAGGAAAATAAGACCAGCAACACTGAAAGGAAAAGAAACCAACAGAGACAAGAGGGAAGGAGGGAGGGGGAGCAGGGGAAAAGGAAGGGAAGGGGAAAGTCAAGGAACATATAGCAAGGACTCATGGACAAAACCAAAGGGGAAGAGTTGAGGGAGGGAGGGAAAGAGGGATGGGACAAGGGAAAGTGGTAGGGGGGAGGCAGAGATAAATGTATTTGAAAAAATAAATTAATTAATTAAAAAAATTCTGATTCAGTAGGCCAGAAGTAGAACCTAAGATCCTAAACTTCTAACAAGCTTCTGGCTGAAATCAATGTCATTCAGAGACCACATTTTGAGTAGCAGTACACATATCATATAGTTTCTTGTTTAGGTTTTGTGTAGCCTAACCTGGATGTTATAAAATTCCATGTCTTCCCAGTCATCAGTAGCCCAGTTGCAGGGTTTACTAACGACACTTATTTAACAGATAAAGTCTCTTCCTCAACATTCTCTGGTTTCTATAATGATCTATCATTTTTATAAATAACACCTGCCTCCCATGCCACCTCTTACTACTTAATTGGTAACTACCATTGTTTTTTTTTATTAGTTGAGACAATAATCAAAAGTCCTAAAGGCGGGGGTGGTATGTGTGTGTGCGGGGGGTAGGGATGGTCTCTATTTCCTAATTCCTCTACAGTAGCATGAAGCAGCAACTCACATACGTGTTCATGCTTTCCAGACTCAAAATCTCCCTTCCGTGAGCAGTTCCAAGGCCTACATTGGGAGGAGCATGGAGTTGGAAGGCACACTTAATTAGTAATAACCATGATAAGTTGATTTCTCATTTGCCTTACCCTTTAGTCTTTTCAATTGATTCAGACCTTAGGGTACGGGTGGAAAAGGCATGTTATTTATCAAATCCTTTCAAATCCCCAATACCTCCTAGACAACCAAATAAAAGAATAATGATAGTTTTGAAAAGCTCGTCCATCTAGAGCATTCATGCCCTCTCCCTAACCCTTCTTAACACATCTCAGGATGCTTCCCCATAGCCCCTTCTCATTCTTTGGGCACTGCTGTTCTATCCAAAATTAAGACTAATCAAACTAAGTGAAGGTACCCAACAAAGGTACCACCAGCCTCATCACCTTCACAAAATTCAGACTTGAAGCCCATGCTTTAATCTGATTCTTTTACCAAGTCTCTTGGAGATTTCGCATCTATGCAATCCGACAAATATGTGCAGAAAAAAAAGTTTTGATTTATCATATACTCCCACATTTCCCCCTTTGATGTGACTATTATTGGAAAAATATAATTTTACTTTTTCCATTATTTCTGCCAAGAGTCATGATCTTCAAATTCTTAGTGTCCCCATTCTATTATTCTTGTAGCTATCTTCCCATTCAGAAAGAAGACAACTTAAAACTCCAATGAATCATTATCTTCCTTACCTTTTCTTGGATTCCTTCGTCATCACCAGCAAAATACAAAATAGGGACATTGAGCTCAGAGGCAGCTACCCATTGAAGTACAGCTTGGAGTTGCTTGTTCTGAGTGGTATCAATTATATTATGATTGCTGACAATCACTTTGGGTGCTGCACACCCTTCAGGGAGCTGTCCTGATATACCTCTCAATTCATTATGGATAGCTTGATAGGTATTTTGCAAGACAGCCTCTGCTGTCCCTGTGCTCTTGACTGGTAAACACTCACATAAACTATCAGCAAAGGCTGAAGTTGTCCTGCTAGCATCACCAGACTTATCATCATCCAGTTTTGCAAAGGGAGAGTCACAGGACTTGGCAATAATGAGACACAGCTTCATCACTGAGTCCATCAGATGTTCCATCATCTTTCCTTTCATGTGGCCATCTAGATGGTTGGCAACCATCTTGCTCAACCCAACAAAGGTACCACCAGCCTCATCACCTTCACTTAGTTTGTTGGGAGAAGGGGATACAGGTCTTTTGAAGAAGTCTTCCTTCATTGGTTGTTCTGGCACCTTGGGTTCAGAGCTACTGTCATTCTTGAAAATGGTCTCACTAAGTAAATTCCGGATAAAGTTGAAAAAAACGCTCATAAGATCCTTCTTTTCTGCTTCTTCTTGGTTGCCTCCCCCATGAGGAGACTTAAGGTTGGTCTCATTAGAAACTACAGGGGACTTATTGGTGGGAAAGTTGGTGCTACTAGCAGCTTCAAGGAAGCTCTGTGCATCCATGCTTCCTCCCTGGGCCAGGTGGTACTGAATTAGAAGTAAGGCAGATACAAGCAGGTCCTTGACCCAGGAGTCTGAATCACACATAAAATTCTCAGGTTTCTCTAGGTGATTCACAGTGGGGCTGAGGTTGCCAGTATCCAGAGGATATCCCAGGGGATATTCTGGTGTAGGGTTATACTGGTCATTGGGAGTTGCAAATGTTACATGCTGGGAACCTGGAGATTTTCCTTCTTTATTCTGACTTTTATGCCACAAGTTCAGTCCTTCTTTGATAAGGTGTTCACCCAAAGTTTCGGCACAAGTCTTCTCTAGTTCACATGGAGGACAGTACATTTTTTCCCTCAATTTACCTTCAGATTTCATTGAAGCAAAATTTACATTTCGGTTTTTAGGGTCACCCATCCCTTTCATGGAGACAAGGGAATAACTCTCTGACATGTCCTTGGTTTTCCTGATATTCTCAGGTTTCTTGGCAAACACTACAGTGTATAGCTTATTCAGCATAGCATCCATGATATCTGTGGCCTTTTGGCTTCCATGAGAGAAGCAGCTTCTTTTCACAGCTGAGACAAAGTCTGTATCAGTCATGAGTGTCCCTGTGACATTGTGGAGGTTCTTCATGAAGGAGTCAATGAGATCTGAGACCACCTCTTTTGCATGCTTGATCAGTACCCTCTTCAGCAGGACGGTGGCAATGGTTGTGTCTTTCACTTGGATTCTCAGTGTCTTCATGATGGAGACCATCATATCAGATACCACACTGTTAGCATAGGTCATGATCTTTTGACTAATAGAAGCTGTAAAGTCATCAGGCCTTTCTTGCCCTCTGAATAACTTCCTCTCCCCAGGTAAGGACCATCTACACCCTTTGGCATCACCTGCATTACGAGATTCAAATACTTCTTTATAGAAGAAAGATTTCTTAGAAGCAGGCTTGTCATCTGGATCCTTTCTTTCCTTGATCTTCAAAGTGGTCTTGTATTTGAAACTTGAGGGACTCTGTAAAGATCCAAAGACTCTGTCACCAGGGTCGGGAACCTTATCTGAGGTAGCATTCTTGGAACATTCAGCAACAGTCTCATTCACCAGCTCTGATGCCACTTTACTCAGGCTTTTGCTGAGTGGGGGCTCATCCCCCATATACAATGACTGATGGACACATTTGTTTTCAGAGCCATCAATTCTTTCATTGATCTCCTTCCGGGCCATGGCAATGACTAAATTTGTGAGGCGGTTAGCATAAAAGGAAACTTCATCTACTGCTCTTTCATTACCAGCTTGGGCACTGGGGCCCTGGAGAGGGTTCTCTCTGTGAGTCACCTCAAAATGAAATCTCCCTGGACTGCCCTTGTTGGAGGTGTTGTAGTAGTCCACGAAGAAACCCTTGCCTGGGTCTCCTGAGTTGGTCATTTCTCCACCAAATGATGATTCTTCGGGCTTGAACCTAACATCTTGGAATTCTGCTGTACTTTTTTCCAGGTCTCTGCGGAGCCAGCTGAGCACTCTGACAGGATCCGTTGAGGCTTCCTTAAAAACAGACAAGGATTCATCCGACTATAACAAAGTAAATATATGGGATATTCAGGACAACTCAAAGATCAGTTACAAAAATGTTACCTTGCTCAAGCCTGAACGACTTCATCATCACAAAAAAAATAACCAACATTTATTGAGTGTTTACTATGTATCAGGAACTGTTCCAAGTATTTTAACTATTATCTCATTTAATATTAATTTCACAGTACACCTAAATGTTAACTCTTTTATTATCCACACTTTACAGAGGAGAAAATTGAAGAACTGAGAGATTTAGTTACTTATCCAAGGTTATAGAGCTAATCATTGATGGAGCAGGAATTCCAGCACAGGCAGTCTGGATCCAGAACCCATGTTCTTGACCACTGCACTGTATTGCATCTAACACATATATCCTTAAGATCTGACAGTCATCAGCTACACAGCTGAGTTAGCATTTGAACTAAATCAGATTTTCTTGTATTAATATTAATTGATATTTTCTATGATCTGTTTTTATTTAGGTCTCTTATTACAAAATAAATTTTTCAAAAAATTATTCAATTCAAGGACAATTGTGCATAATTAATCATAATTAATCACTTTGCCAGACTACACAAGCACAATCTGGACATGCTAAATGGCTTCCAATGGACAAATTACTATAACTTAACAATCTGATTTATGATTGAGGAGTTAGTATCTGTGGACAACTTATTTGTTAAGTGAATACAGATTCTTTGGTGGACACTAGTTGTGATAAACACATGCACAAACTTATATGTTTACATTTTGTTATCTATAATCTTCACTTGAACACAGGTAAAAATAATAATTTTTGTAAAATTGTTCTATTTACTATCAAATGTAAAGAATCATTGTAATTATTGGAGTTATGTCTTCTGGAAATGCCAAGCATTGCCCATCTTTAGAGATTAATTTCATATTTTAATTACCAAGTGACATATAGTTACTAGCTACTATTTGTTAAATACTTATGTTTGCCAGGCATTGTGCTAAATGCTTTACACACATTATTTAATTTAATCTTCATATATACCCTGTAAGGAAGGTATTACTCTTCCAGTTTCACAGATAGAAAAATTGAGGCATAGAGAAGTTAAATAAATTCACTAGCATTTCATAGCTACTGTATGATGGGTGTTAGTATCCAAATCCAGTTCTTACTCTAAAATTGGTGCTCTCTCTCCACTGCTGTGTTTTGAAGACTTGGAAAGAAGAGAAAAGCAGTTGTGCCAGTCCTCTAGAGAGCTGGTTTAAGCTGCTTGGTGGCCCTAGTGCTTGGTTCAAAGTCTTCCTAATTGATTCTAATATGAACAATGGGAAATTTTGGGCTTCAGTGGAAAACTATACATAATTTATAGCATACGCTTTCACACTTTCTGATTATAATTCTCTTGGAGCTATTTTACAATTCTGTAAAGCATAGATAACTGATAGCAATACAATATAATTTTTATCTATGTACACATTAATTCTGACCCAGGAAAGATACACCATAGAAAAGGTGCTTCCATTTGCACATTTGCTTCAATATTCCTGATCTATATATGAATGTTTATTTTTCTTAGATTCTCCATTGAATGACACCAGTTACTTGTTACTGAGGTAAGTAATACCTTTAATATAAGTTTATTTTTATAGATGTATGACAGTCATTTCACCCTTCTCTGAAAATGATATTTTAAATAGTTTTGGAAGTCTTCACAAGATGTCCAACAGATTCACCTAACAGATGTAAATGCCATCATGACGGTAGTGTTCCAGGTGCGCCTTAGCCCCCAGAGGTGAACCCAAAGTGGAAATGGAACTATGCATGTGTTCTGTTTTCCTAATTTCAGTTTTGCTCTCAACTAATTTTGCTTTTCATTTTCACTTTGGTTCCTTTACAGCCAATAATCTGTTAGTGGCAGAAGTGACTGAGAATTTTGTTTTATTTCCTCACCATTTGGTGATTCTTTAAAGAATCATGGTTTATAGAGCTCTATTCCCTGTTGGATGAGACACAACAGAAAATCTGTTTTGATAGTATTTATTGCCTGTCTTAAGTTCAATTCAACTAAGAATTTTATGCCCATTTGGAATGAGAAGACCCTTTCAACCTCGGGACAGGTGAGCTTTGTGTTTCTGTTTTGACTTTTGATGCATGGGCTAAAGTTTATTATTTTTTAATTGATATATTCAGGTGTACAACATAATGATTCAATATTTGTATATATTGCAAAATGACCACTAATAAATCTAGTTAACATATATTGACACACATAGTTCAAATTATTTTTTCTTGTGATGAGAACTTTTAAGATCTACTCTTTTAAGTAGTTTCAAACATAAAATAGATTGTTACTAACTATAGTCATCATGCTGTACATTCTATCCCCAGGACTTAATTATTTTAAAACTGGAAATTTGTACCTTTTAATCATTTTTCACCCATTTTGCTCATCCTTCACCTCTGGCAACTACCAGTTTCCTGAATCTATGACTTCTTTTTTTTCCCCCCTGAAGATTCTACATATAAGCAAGATTATATGGTATTTGTTTTCTTCTCTCTCTGTTATTTAACTTATCATAAAACCCTCAAAGTTCACCCATGTTGTTGCAAATGGCAAAATTTCCTTCTTTTTTATGGCTGAATAATATTCAATTATAGCACATTTTCTTTATCTTTTCATCTAGAGATGAACACTTAAGTTGCTTCCATATGTTGGCTACTGTAAATAATGCTGTACCAAACATAGGGATGCAGATATTGCTTCAAGACAGTAATTTTGTTTCCTTCAGAAACACAAGTGGAATTACTGTTCATATGGTAATTTGTTATTTTAAATAATTTCTTCATATGATTGTGATTAAAATTAAACAAGATTAAATAAGATAATATATACAAAATAACTTGTATACTTAACATGGTTATATAAGATAGATAATACTACTTAAACTTTCAAATAAAGATTAGACTTCAAAAGAGCCAGGAGAAAAGAAAAGCCAAAAAACTTAATTTTTAGAGTAATGCAGTAAGACATAATTAACCAGCTACAGAAGTACTAAAAAATAAAACCTGATCTACTATATGTATGGGGAAGTAGTACTCCAGGTGAAAAGAGAAGTTGTAGAAAAGTGTATGGCTAGAGACGTGTACTGTGATTCACTTCTATCAGACTGGGTAGGAGGTGTGCGGAAACTACTGAGTTTCTGTAATGAATATTTTAAAAAGTTGTTCTTTGGACCCAAAGATCAACAAGCAAAAACTTCCTAATGAACAATATTTAGCTTTAAGAGGAAGTTTGAGAGAGAGAGAGAGAGAAAAAAAAGCTGCCCTTATGCATGGTTGAGAAAGTGACAAAAAAGGTGGTAGAGTCAGAGCAAAGATAGCATTCAAGAGATGGAAAGTTAGGCTCCAGTGTAAATGCTATCCACCAGGAAGACCAACCTGATGGCCTGCCACTGCAGAGGTGATTTAGGGAAGACAAATGATGTTTAAAACAAAATGCTGTATAATGCAATACATAAATAGTGCCTGCGTACAACACAGAGTACAATGCACAGTAGAACACACAATACAAAATATATAAAGGTAAAAGAAATATTTTTGCTTTCCGGAAGCATACAATCTATTGCAGAGACAAAACATGAACATAAATATTATTAAATGCTATGAGATCAATGCTACAATAAAAATAGATATATTTAATGTTAGAAGAGGGATGGCATTTTTTGACTGATAACTAGAGAAAGTGACATTTCAGATGGACTTTTTAGCATTTTAACAGGATGGGCATTCTTGGCAACAAAATGGCACAAGCAAAATCTATTATTTGAGGTAATACTAGTTTTAAATCAGATAGCCCCTGAACTATCAGTGTAACAAAATAGAGACTTGATCACTTTGTTTCGAGAGTGCATTCAATGAGCAGCCTTCACTGCAATGACTCAGGGACCCAGGCTCTGCTTTTGCAAGGTTTCACTCTCTTCTGAGTCTCAGAATCTTTTTTTCAAGCCAGTGTATGGGGAATGACAGAGACTATGATGGACTGGATAGGAAGGCTTTGTGATCCAGGCCTGGAGGTGACAAACATCAATTCTACCCATATTCCACTTTTCTTTGTATTTTGAAAGTTTAATTATAACATGTTTCAGTGTTAGTCACTTTGAGTTCATCTTAATTTAAGTTCATTAAACTTTGTGAATATTTATATTTATGTTTCATCAGCTTTGGGAAATTATCAGCCATTATTTCTTCAAATATTCTCTGTGCCCCTTTCTCTTTCTCTTCTCTAACTGGGACTCCCACAGTGTATATATTTGTTTGCTTGATGGAATATAGGTCCCTTTGGCTCTATATTCACTCTTCTTCAATATTTTTCCTTTCTCTTCCTCAGACTTAATAACTTCCACTTTCCTATCTTAAAGTTTGATGACTCTTTCTTCTGCCTGCTCATATTTGCCTTTAAATCCCACTAGTGCATTTTTTCATTTCCATTATTTCTTTTTGATTATCTGTAGGTTTTGTCTCTTTATTGATATTTTCTTTTTGTTCAGACCATGTTTTCTTTACTTTTCCACATCTTTCCTTTAGTTCTTAGCATCTTTAATACAATGGTTATCATGGTTTTTTCAGATACAGAGTCTGTTGATTTATTTTTTACTTTTTATTTTCTAAAGGAAAAAAGTCTAAATAAAAGGCCAGATTACAGAAAATAAAGTTTCTGCATGGTTACATTTCTTGAGTATGTATAGGAAAGCAGAGGTTTAGCAGGAAAGACACATCAGAACAAAGCAGAGCTGACTGCAAAGATACTATATATCTCACATTCTAAACCATTTTCTGTGAGCCATTAGTCTTCATTTTATTTTTATATGTTGTCTACAAGAGACACCACTTATTTATTTATTTTATTAAATTTTAGTGGGTAATATTGGGTAACAGGGTCATATATGTTTCAAGTGTACAATTCTATGATGCATAATCCATATATTGCATTGTGTGCCCACATCCAAAGTCAAATCCCCTTCCATCACCATATATTTGGCCCTACTTACCATTTACTATCCTCTCACTCCCTTTCCACCATACTGTTGTCTGTGTCTGTGAGTTTTAGTTTTATATCTTGCATATGAGTGAAATTATATGGTTCCTAGCTTTTTATGACTGACATTTCTCCTAGCATAATATTCTTAAGGTCCATCTATGTTGTTGCAAATGGCAGTATTTCATCTTATGGCTTACTAGTATTCCATAGTATGTGTATATACCATATATTCTTCATCTAGTCCTCTATCAATGAACACTTTGGTTGTCTCCATTTCTTGGCCACCATGAATAATATTGCAATGAACATAAGGATGCATATATCTTTGTGAATAAATGTTTTTGAGTTTTTCTGGTAGATACCCAGAAGAGGGATTGCTGGGTCATATGGTAACTCTACTCTTAGTTTTTTTGAGGAACCTCCATACTGTTTTTAATAGTGGCAGTACCGATTTACATTCTCACCGTCAGTGAATGAGGGTCCCTTTTTCTCCACAACCTCTCCAACACTTGTTATTACCTGTCTTGTTGATAACAGCCATTCTAACAGGTGTGAGGTGGTATCTCATTATACTTTTGGGGTGCATTTCTCTAATAGCTAGTGAAGTTGAACTTCACTATATCATCATCACATAAGTTTAACATCATATATGTGATGGTCATTTGTATGTCTTCTTGGGAGAGGTGTCCAAGTCTTCTGCCCATTTTTTCTTTTCTTAAAAATTTATTTATTTTCATTGTTTATGCTACTACAGTTCCCACTTTTCGCCCATCCCCACATTCACCTAGCCCCTTCCTCTCCCCTCCCTAAGTCAATCTAACATAGGCAGTAAAATCTCAGACATCCCACACAGCAATATTTTTGCCAATGTATCTCTTAAGGCACTGGAAGCAAAGGAGAAAATAAACAAATGAGACTCCATCAAATTAAAAAGCTTCTACATAGCTAAAGAAACCATCAGCAAGACGAATAGGGAACCCACTATATGAGAGAACATTTTCACCAATGATACATCTGATAAGGGTTCAATCTCTCTTAAAATATACAAAGAACTAATACGACTCATCACCAGGAAGACAAACAATCAAATTAAGAAATAGGAAAAAGACCTGAATAGACACTTCTCCAAAGAGGACATACACATGGCCTACAGACATATGAAAAAAATGTTCAACATCACTAGTCATCAGAGAAATGCAAACAAAAACCTCAATAAGATACCATCTTACACCTGTCAGAATGGCCACCATCAATAATAAATCAACAAACAAGTATAAGTGAGGATATGGAGAAAAGGGAATGTTGGCCTATTTTTAAATTGGATTGTTTGTTTGGTATTGAGTTTTATGAGTGCTTTATATATTTTGGATAATAACCCTTTGTTGGAGCTGTTATTTGCAAATATCATCTCCCATTCAGCTGGTTGCCTTTTTGTTTTGTTTTTGGTTTCTTTTGCCATGAAGAAACTTTTTAGTGTGATATAGTCTCATTTATTTAGGTTTGCCTTTACTTTCCTTATCTTTGGGGTCAAATTCTATGTAATTTATTGCCTCATATCTTATATTTAGGTCTTTGATCTATTTTGAATTATTTTTTTTACATAGGAACAAGCTGTAACTTAGTTTCATTCTTTTGCATGTGGCCTCTCAATTGTTGCAGCACCATTTATTGAAGAAGATTTCTTTTCTCTGTTGTGTGTTTTTAGCTCCTTTGTCAAAAATTATTTGCCCATGTACCTGTGGTTTTATTTCTGGGCTCTCTATTCTGGGCCATTGGTCTCTGTGTCTGTATTTCTCCCAGTATCATATCTCTGTAGTATAATTTGAAGTCAGGTAGTGAGATACCTCTGGCTTCATTCTTTTTTCTCGGGATTGTTTTGGCTATTCAGCGTCTTTGTGGTTCCATATAAATGTGATGATTTTTTTGTTCTGTTTCTTTAAAAAATGGCATTGGGTGATCCAGCCAAGATGGAGGCATAGGTAGATACATTTTGCATCCTTGCACAACCAAAAGAAGGATAATCACCAATTTAAAAACAAAAAACAATCAGAACTGCCAGGAAATCAAACTGTATAGAAGTCCAACAACCAAGGTGTTAAAGAAGAAACATTCATCCAGACTGGCAGGAGGGATGGAGATGAGCAGCTGAGGGGAAGAGGACATGTGACAAGGTGGCCGCTGGTGGATGCAGGTGGCTGAGGTGGCAGCTGGTGGACTGGGAAGTCCCACATTCACATGTGGATAAGTGGAGAGGAACAACTGGGGAGCAAGAGAAACCATGCAGCCCAGTGTTCCAGCATGGGGAAATAAAGCCTTAAAATCTCTGGCTGTAAAAACCTGTGGAGGTTGCGGGAGAGGGAGAAACTCCCAGTCTCAAAGGAGAGTCTGTTGGAGAGTCACAGGGCCCTAGGATGTACACAAGCCCTCCTCCTCAGGAATCAGCACCTGAAAGGCACAATCCACTTGTGGGAAGCAAGGGAATTGACAGAAAGTGGGGTGAGAGCAGAGTGAGATGCATTGCTCCCTCTCTGACCCCTCCCCCACAGACAGCACCACAACACAGTGAAGAGGGTTGCCTTGCCCTGGTGAATACCTAAGGCTCTTTCCCTTACAATATAATAGGTGTGCTGAGACAAAGAAATACAGCCCAAATGAAAGAACAGGTCAAAACTCCAGAAAAAGATCTAAACGATGACGTGATAGCCATTCTCTAAGATGCAGAGTTCAAAACACTGGCAATCAGGATGCTCACAGAAATTATCCAGTATGGATGCAAAATAAAGGAATAAATGAAGGCTATTCAACGTGAAATAAAGGGAAACATACAGGGAACCAACAGTAAAGGGGAGGAATCTGGGACTCAAATCAATGATTTGGAACAAAAGAAAGAAATAAACACTCAACCAGGACAGAATGAAGAAACAAGAATTTTAAAAAATAAAGAGAAGCTGAGGAACCTCTGGGATAACATTAAATGTTCTAACATCCAAATCATAGGGGTGCCAGAAGGAAAAGAGGAAGAGTAAGAAATTGAAAACTTAATTGAAAAAATAATTTTTCCAATCTAGTGAAGGAACTAGACATGCAAGTTCAGAAAACACAGAGGTTCCCAAATGAAGTTGAACCCAAGGAGGAACACACCAAGACACACCACAATTAAGTTACCCAAGATTAAAGATAAAGAGAGAATCTTAAAAGCAGCAAGAGTAAAGGATACAGTTACCTACAAAGGAGTTCCCATAAGACTATCAGCTGATTTCTCAAAAGAAACCTTTCAGGCAAAAAGGGGCTGGAAATAACTTCAAAGTCATGAAAGGCAAAGACTTACACCCAAGATTACTCTATCCAGCAAAGTTATCATTGAGAACGGAAGGGCAGATAAAGAGCTTCCCAGAGAAGGTAAAGTTAAAGGAGTTCATCATCACCAAGCCCTTATTATAGGAAATGTTAAAGGGATTTATCTAAGAAAACAAGAAGGTCAAAATTATGAACAGTAAAATGACAAGAATCTCACAACTATCAACAACTGAACCTAAAAAATAAAAACTAAGGAAACAACTAAAACAGGAACTGAATCACAGAAATGGAGATCACATGGAGGGTTATCAGTGTGGGGGGGCAGGTAGGGGGAAAAAGGTACAGGGAATAAGAAGCATAAATAGTAGGTACAAAATACGTGGTGGGGGGCGGTGGGTGGTAGTGGTTAAGAATAGTATAGGAAATGAAAAGCTGAAGAACTTACATGTACAACCCATGGACATGAACTAAGGGGAAGAAGATGCTGATGCAAAGGGGTTGCGGGGCAGTGGGGGATAAAGGGGAGAAAAAATGGGACAACTGTAATAGCATAATCAATAAAATGTACTTAAAAATGACATTGGGATTTTGATGGGGATTACATTAAATCTGTATATTGTTTTGGATAATGTGGCCATTTTAACTATGTTGATTCTTCCAATCCATGAACACAGAGTATCTTTCCAATTTCTTTTAATAATGCTTTGTAGTTTTCAGCATATAGGTCCTTCACATCCTTTGTTAAGTTTATTCCTAGATATTTTATTCTTTTGGTTGCAGTTGCAAAAGGAATTTTTTTTCATTTTTTAATAAAGTTTCATTATCGGTATAAAGGAAAGCAATGGATTTTTGTACATTAATTTTATATCCTTCAACCTGACTGTATTTGTTTATTGTTTCTAATTTTTTTTGGTGGAGTCTTAGGGTTTTCAATATAAACAATCACATCATCTGCAAAAACTGACACTTTTACTTCTTCATTCCCTGTGTGGATGCCTTTTATTTCTTCCTCTTGCCTGATTGCTCTGGCTAGGACTTTCAGAACTATGTTGAGTAAGAGTGGTGAGAGTGGGCATCCTTGTCTTCTTCCTGATTTTAGGAAGAAAGCTTTCAGTTTTTCACCATTGAGTATTATTTTGGCCAAGGGTTTGTCATATAAGGCCTTTATTATGTTGAGGTACTTTCCTTCTGTATCCATTTTATGGAGTGTTTTGATCATAAATGGATGTTGTATCTTATCAAATACTTTTTCTGAATCTATTAATAAGTTTGTGCACTTTTACCCTTTGTTTTGTTAATGTTGTGTATTACATTGATTGATTTGCATATGTTGAACCATGCTTTTGCCCCTGGATTGACTCCCACTTGATCATGATTTATTATTTTTTTAATGTATTGTTGTATTCAATTTCCTACTATTTTGTTTAGGATTTTTGCATCCTTATTTATCAGAGATAACGGTCTGTAGTTTTCTTTCTTAATGTTATCTTTGCCAAGTTTTTGTATCAGGGTTATGTTGGCCTCATAAAATGTGTTACAAAGTATTTTCTTTTCTTGAATGTTTTGGAAGAGTTTGAGAAAGATAGGTATCAAATCTTCCTTGAATGTTTGGTAGAATTCACTAGTGAAGTCATCTGTTCCTGGGTTTTTATTTTGGGGGAGGTTTCCTCACTGTTTATGAGTCTACTTTGATTTTTCCATTTCTTCATGATTCAGTCTAGGAAGGTTATATATTTCTAGGAACATATCCATTATTTCAGGATTGAATTTGGTGGCATAGAGTCTTTCATAGTATTTTAGTACAATCTTTTGTATATCTGTGATGTTTGTGGTAACTTCTCTTTCATTTCTGATTTTGTTTATATGAGTCTTTTCTCTTTTTTCCTTAGTGAGTGTAGCCAGACATTTGTCGACTTTATTAAATCTGTTCAAAGAACCAGCTTTTTGTTGTATTTTTTGTAGTCTTTTTGTTCTCTATTTCTTCCAGTTTTGCTCTAATTTTTATTTTTTCCTTTATCCTATTGACTTTGGGTTGCTTTTGTTCTTCTTTAGGAAGTAGTGTTAGGTTGTTTCCCTGGGATTTTTCTTGTTTTTTGTAATAGGCCTGTCATGACACAAACTTCCCTCTTATTACTGCTTTATGGGCATCCCAATAAAATTTGATATGTTGTATTGTCATTCTCATTTGTCTGTAAATATCTTTTGATCTCACATTTTTATTTTTTCTTTGACCCAGTCATTTTTTAGTAGTGTATGTTTATTACCCACGTATTTGTGGGTTTCTTTACTTCCTTTTTGAAGTTGATTTCTTTCTTTTTTTAGAGAGAGGGAAAGGGAGAGATAAAAAGAAGGAGAGAAATATTGATGTGAGAGAGAAACATCAATCTGTTGCCCTTTGTATGTGCCCCAGCCAGGGACTGAACCCATAACCTAGGTATGTGCCCTGACTGGGAATTAAACTCATGACCTGTTGGTTTGTGGGACAACGCTCAACCAACTGGGCCACATTGGCAAGGGCTGCAGTTGATTTCTAATTTCAAAGCATTGTGGCCAGAGAATGTGCTTGGTATAATTTCAATCTTCTGAATTTGTTGAAGCTAGTTTTGTGATCCAAAATATGGTCTATCCTTGAGAATGTTCTTTGAGCACTGGAAAGGAGTGCATAATCTGATATTCTGGGATGAAAAGCTCTGTAAAGATCAATTATATCCATTTGATATAATGTGTCATTTAATGCTGATATTTCTTTTTTTTTTCCTTCTGTGTGGATGATCAATCTAGAGCTGTCCTAGAAATATTAAGATTCCCAACTATGACTGTGTTTTTGTCATTTCTCCCTTTAGTTTTGTTAGTAACTTTACATATTTTGATTTTTTTTCTTCAAATAGGCCATACTTTCCTGTTTCTTTGTATATCTTGTGACTTTTTGTTGAAAACTGGATATTTGAATCTAATGGCTGACTGAAGCTATAAGCTACTAGGTTTATAGATCAGTATGTGTCTGTCATTCAGAAAAGCATTAAATAATTATGTTTTTATACCTCCACATGGTATTAATAACTTAGAATATAAAGTCTCTTAAACTAAAAAAAATCTCTATTCTGATTGGAAAAAGTATTCTTACAGAGCCTAATTCAGAAATATTTTAGGAATCTGAGTTTACATAAGTTAGGTAAATCTTTATTAAGTTAGATGAGTTATGTTAAGTTTAACATAACTTAAACATAGCAAACAAGAGTAGTTAATAAAATAAATGAAAAAGCAGAACAGAAACAGACTCTTAGATACAGAAACACTTTGACACATACCAGATGTGAGGGAGAGTTGGGAGACTGGGTAAAAAAAATGAAGGAATTAAAAAAGTACAAATTCATAGTTACACAATAGTCATGGGGATGTAAAGTACAGCATAGGGAATACAGTCGATAAATAATATTCTGAGAATCAAGATGGCAGAGGAGTGAGTGGACGTCACACTGACTTCCTCCCAAGACCAATCTGGAATTACAACTAAATTGTGGAGAAACCACCTGGAACAAAAAACTTAATAGCAAGAGAGGAGCCTTATAACCTCAGACAGACAGAACAATCAGCTTTAGCACAACCTAACTGGTAAGGAGTGCAGTAGAGACTCGAGAAGGCGGGCAGGGTGCTCATGGGCAGCAGTGCCAGAGGGATATTGAAATGGCCTGTTTGATCTCCCTGAGAAGAATGGGGTCTAAACCATAAGCGGGGATCTCCAGCCTACAGCACCAGAGCCCAAAAAGTACACAATAACAGCCAGCAGCAAAAAGTGGCAGGGTTGCTCTCTGCCCGAGACAGGCAGCTGGAAACACGAAGAGTCTTTTTAAAGGGCCAATGCAAAAATTTTTATTTGCAGCCACTTACCCTGGTCTCTGGCAAAGGTGAGGGAAGAGTGGACAAGAGACACCTGCAGAGAGACTGGGGAAGGGCGATTTGGGGAGAGAACTGAGAGAGTAGCTGGTGGAATCCTGATGCTGACTCCACCTCCACATGGCAGCAGCCATCTGGCTAAGGCAGACCACTCCCCTGAGCAGCAGCAGTAGGAGAGGATACCATAACCTCGCCCTCAGGAGAGACTCTGCCCCATCCTGTGGTGTTTCTGAGCTAGCCTGCTGACTGCAGAGTGACTAGATTAACAGCTGTGGCAGCATGGAGACAGCCACAGACAGTAGATGCCTGGAAGTCTCTTAAAGACTCCTAAGGTCAGACAGAGTCAACATCTGACATCATCAGAGGCAGATCCAGAAAGAAAAAAAAAACCCCAGCTGTCTCCTACACACCACAAAGTCAGGAAATCAAGACAGAAAAATTTAAGAAGCAGAAGCAAAAAAGAAGAGTCTCATAAATAATGGGAAGACAAAGAAACACCCCCAGTCAAAGGGAAAGGAGGAATCCCCAGAAAGAGAACTAAATGAAATAGAGGCAAGTAAACTATCAGATATTGAGTTCAAAACAATGGTTCTAAGGAGGCTCAATGAGCTCAGTCAACTCAGAGAGAATTACAAAAATCTACAGGGAAACTACAAGAATCTTACTGCAAACTATATCAGCATGAAAAAAGATATAGAAACTATCAATAAGAGACAAGAGGAAATGAAGAATACAATTTCTGAATTGAAGAATACAGTAGAAGGAATCAAAAGCAGGCTGATTAAAGCAGAGGAAAGAAAAAGCAAGCTGGAGGACAAGGTAGAATAAAGCTCCCAGAAAGAGGAAGAAAATGACAAAAGACTCAAAAGAATGAAGAGGCATTGAGGGAAAGGCAGGATAACCTGAAATGTAATAGTATTCATTTAATAGGAATACCAGAAGGAGAAGAAGATGAGGAAGGGATAGAGAACCTGTTTGAAAAAGTAATGATGGAAAACTTCCCTAATTTGAAGAGAGTAAAAGTCACACAAGTCCAGGAAGCACAGATGGTCCCAATCAAGAGGAATGCAAAGAGGCCCACTCCAAGACACATCACAATTAAAATGGCAAATATCAAAGACAAACAGAGAATCCTAAAGGCAGCAAGGAAGAGAGATAGTAACATACAAGGGAGCCCTGGTACAGCTTGCACCTGACTTCTCAACAAAAATGTTACATGCCAGAAGGCAATGGCAAGAAATATTCCAAGGAATGAAAAGCAAAGGCCTGCAACCAAGACTGCTCTACCCAGCAAGGTTCTCCATTAAAATGGAAGGCGAAATAAGGAATTTCCCAGTCAAAAGAAGGCTAAAAGAATACATCTCCACCAAACCAGCATTGCAAAATATGCTAAAGGGACTGCTTTAAGAAGATAAAGAGTCTATGAATACCCATTTCCTTTCACAGTCACCAATACTTGATATTACCAGTATTTTTAATACTTATTAATCTGATTGTGACAACGATGTGTTATTTTCATTGTTACTTTATTATTTGTTTAAACTAAACCTGCTTTTGTATATTTCTTGCCTATTTCTATTATTTTTAAAAAGCTTTAAATGACTTTTTGGTATTGTTTATCCATTTTTTGATTTAATATTTGTATAATTTTTCCCTAAAAAAAATTAACCTTTTTTTAGATGTGTGGAAAATACCTTCCAATTCTATTACTTGTCCTTTAACTTTCTTTATATGTATATTATATAGTCTTAATTGTTTAATATAGTCATATTGTCAATATTTTACTTTATAGCTTCTGGGTTTGAAGATTTTACTTCGGGGTAAGAAAAATATTAGTTTGTATTTTCTCCTAAAACTCCTTAGATTTTACATATTGGTTTTTAACTCACCTGAATATTTTTTTGTATAATGTGTGAAATAGGGCTCTATGTTTGTTTTATTTCAAGTAAGGGTGGTCCATGCACTTTATTTGTTGGGTAAGCCTTATTTTCCCCATTGATTTGAAATACCAATTTAATCATATATTACATTGTTAGATATATGCATTTGTTTCTAAACTGCTGAATTTATTTCATTGATACTTGATTATTTATGTGCTAGTATCATGTTGTTTTAAACACTGAGACTTTATAATGAATTTAAGTTTTTTAATATATATAATGGATTTTGACATTAAAAATAAATAAATAAATAAATAAATAAAATCTGTATTAAAAAAGAAAAAGAAAGAAGGAGCTCTTACTTTTTGCGACAACATGGATGGAACTGGAGAATATTATGCTCAGTGACATAAGCCAGCCAGTGAAAGACAAATACCATACACTCTCACCTGTAAGTAGAATCTATTCAACAAAATAAACTAATGAACAAAATAAACCATAAGCAGGGAAACATGGAGCACATTGAAAGTGACCAGAGGGGATGGGGAAAGAGGACAACGGTGGAAAGAAGGGGAAGGGACTGGACAAAGAACATGTATGAATGATTCATGGACATCAACAACAGTGTGGGAATTGACTGCAGGAAAGGGGGGCGGGGTGGGATGGGTGGAGGAGGAAATTGAGACAACTGTAATAGAATAAACATGATTTAAAAATAACAAATTTAAAAAGAGAAAAGAATAAATTTTACAAACAAAATAGTATTCTAATAACTATGTATGGCATCAAATGAATAGTAAATTTATGAGGATGACCACTTAGTAAGTTATATAATGTCTACCCACTGAGTTGTACACCTGAAACAATATAATATTGTATGTCAACTGTGATTTAAAAAACATTTAAAGTTAAAAAATAAGAGATCATCAAAAATATATTTTCCTTAGTCTTAGCTCAAAGGAAGTGTTTTAACTTTTTCAAATGTGAAATAAAAGTTAATTTGTATTGGGTTGGCCAAAAAGTTTCTTTGGTTATTTCCATAAGATGGCTCTAGTAATGCTTAGTTGTCCTTAACTTCAATCGAAGCAATTTTGTTAGATTGTATGGTGATAACTGTCATATCAGCATCTATTTAAAAAAACACATCAAGATTGGTGAATTTTTGTGCAGCCATTTTAATACTGAAGATGGAAGAAAATAAGCAACACTTTCAGCATTATACTTTGTTATTTCAAGAGAGGTAAAAATGCACAAAAAGATTTGTGCCATGTACAGGGTACGTACTATGACTGATCGAATGTGTTAAGTGGTTTGCAAAGTTTCATGACAGATATTTCTCTCTGAACAAAGGTCTGTGGTTGAGTAGCCCAGTTGAAGCTAGTAGCAATCAAATTGAGACATTAGCTGAGAACAACCAACGTTATATCATGTGGGAGATAACCAACATGCTCAAAATATCCAAATCAATACAGTTATTGGTGAAAATGAATAATATGTCTTCTACTGAAAAAACCACATGGACTTTTTATCCAACCTAATATAAAAATTAGATGTGTCTTTCCTGATTTATCAATGTTAAGTAAAATACAAGTGTACATTTTTATTTTACACTGACATGCTTTTCATAAATGTATACATTTTATCAGATCTAATAAGCTAGTATTACTTCTACTTAATGTTTAAGATCATGAAAAATATAAGTTGTGTTTAATCAAATTGAATAATTATTCTGACAAATGTTATTTCAAGTTATGTTTTATAGTAAATATGCCAGCTTGATGATAAATTTCCAGCATCTTTATATGACTTAAAACAGGGGACTGGTATTATATTAGTTAATTAATGACTATTACATGGGATACTTAGATCATTTCTAAGTAAAATAGAATACTGAAACACTGATAAATAAGCATAGTTTATATGCTTTTGATTCTTATTTTTTATTATTATATAAAAGGCTATATCTTTGGGTCTGTTAATGAATGTGTTCATCTTTGTCACTTAGGTTGTATAAGAGATGTACGTGGCTGTAGAAATTATCTTATGTGTGTTAATGAGTTCTGCTAGTCTGTACTTTACTGGTGTGTAGTAGTTCACGATTACATACCCCTTCCTATTTAGTTTTCTTTTTGAAATAGAAAAAATAGAAAATACTTTGATAAAAAGTTATGATTAATGTAAGTGATTGAGACTATAGTTAGGAGCATGATGTCAGAGAAATACAATGGCGTACATGCTTGTTCTAGGAACTGCAGGTAAAACCTGGTGGAGAGAGGGTTTTACTCTTGAATTCCTAGTCTCAGGATTGCAAATAATAAAGGGCTTTAAAAGTCCAATCTGAGATTCCTTATGAAATCTTATAGCAAAGCAAACTTAAGAAGGCCTAGCCAGTGATTGTACTTATTTAAATAATCACACTAAATCTGATTATATTGTTATTTTTGTAATCAAAATCTGTCTTTGAGAATTTTTATTAAAATGAAGGCAACTATATAGGAAAAAATTCTGAAAGTAACTATGAGATATGTGTGTGGCTGTAGAAATTGTCTACAGTCCCTAGTTTATAGACTTGGCATTCTGAGCAGGGTGTCCAACCTGTGGCCCATGGCCTGCCTGTGGCCCAGAGTGGCTATGAATGTGGCCCAACACAAAATTGTAAATTTACTTAAAATCTTTTTTTTGCTCATCAATTTTGTTAATGTTTGTGTATTTAATGTGTGACCCAAGACAACTCTTCTTTTAGTGTGGCCCAGAGACGCCAAAAGGTTGGACACCCCTGCTACAGCTTTCTACATAATCTATTTCTGATTCTGTGGAAGCTATTTTACATCTCTGTAAGCTATAGATAATGATAGCAATGCAAAACAATTATATATGTTTATAAATATGTAAATTCTACCCAGTGGAAGTTCAGCTGACTTCCTTTCCCTACTGTGAAGAGGCCAGTTTTGCCTCTATTTTTGCACTTATTTCAATATTCCTGGCCTATAAATATATCTATTTAATTCTCCTTTGAACTGGTTTTAACACCTCATCAATTTCCTCATCAATGAGTTAAGTAAAATCTTTAACATGCATTCATTTTCATATTTGATTGGAAATCTTTGTTTTACCCTTTTTTTTTAAAATTATTCCTTAATAGTAACTACTTATTTACAGAAAAGCACACTATCTGCAAATAGGCATGTTTCCATAGTTGAACTAAGCAGTACAGGTAAATCTTATTAATGCAAATGTGGATTTATTCTTTTATTTTTTCAATTCTTTCACAGAATATTAAAAAAAACTACAAACCCACATTATAGCATAGAGTTTTTTGATGTGCTATAAAAAGTTGTGTTAGCTTGCTGTGTTTGTAGGTTTTTATTGTTTATGTTTCTTAAACTTAAAGGGTATGTACCCTATGTCCATTATTCCACTTGATCCAGAAGAATTTTGCAAAGATGGTTGATGAAGCTATAGTGACTGATGGAAAGATTAACCACATTCATTTTTCTATCAATGTAGTGTACAATCAAACATCCATATCTTCCAACCCCTTACACATCTTGCAGTCTTTACCTCTCTTCTTATGCAGTAATAACCTGAGAACTTGGGAAAGTGGATATCAAATTATTTCTGAGTCTTTCTTAATTAAGGCCAGGGAAAATTTTCATGTCTTGACAAAGAATATGAAAAGGGTTAAGGAGTTTAATGTTTTCTCCTCAGTCATCTTTTGTTTCGGTAACTTAATTCAAATCAACATACGGGATGGGGCAAAAGTAGGTTTACAGTTGTTCTTATGGAAAATAATACAATAATTAATAAATAATAATACAATAATAAACTGTGTTTTGTATACTCACAACTGTAAATCTACTTTTGGCCCCCCCTGCATATATATTCTATCCTAATTTTCACTTCTAGCTCAATTAAACATACTTATAAAATTTTCCCTATCTCCCACTTTGAAATGATCTGTTCTTTAAACACCTATCACAATTATTATCCAGGAAATACTTTTGGTGAATTATCATAGATTTCTTATAATTAGTGTCTGCCAGTTTCTCAGAGCTTTTAAATTACATTTTCATGTATACTTTTATTTTCTCAAATTAATGGTAAAGTCTATGAGCACAGAAATTGTTTTGTTCTTTTTTTTCATTCCCCAGAGGGCTTCTCACTTAGTAAAAACTAAAGAAATTTCTGTTAATTGAAACTCATCTGTATTTTGTTTTTCTAAATAAAAGCAGAATAAAAGATCTAGTAGAAGCATTCTCTGCTCCTCCCATTCGACAGACAGCCGTGTCTTCCTGCGCAGTGCCAGCCACAACCCTGAGACATGATGCTGAAGGTCTGAGTGAACGGATTTGGCTGTATTGGGCACCTGGTCACCAGGGCTGCTTTTTACTCTTGCATAGTGGATGCTGCCGCCATCAATGATCCTTTCACTGACCTCAATTACATGGTCTACATGTTCCAGTATGATTCTACTCATGGCAAGTTCAAAGGCACAGTCAGGGCTGAGAACAGGAAGCTTGTCATCATTGGAAAGTCCATTGCCATCTTCCAGGAGCGAGATCCCACCAACATCAAATGGGTGATGCTGGTGTTGAATATGTTGTGGAGTCACTGGTATCTCTACTACCATGGAGAAGCTGGGCTCACTTGAAGGGTGGAGCCAAGAGGGTCATCAGCTCTGCCCCTTCTGGAGGTGCCCCACCATGTTTGTGATGGGTGTGAATCATGACAAGCATGACAACTCCATGAAGACTGTCAGCAATGCCTCCTTGCACCACAAACTGCTTTCCCTACCTGGCCAATGTCATCCATGACAACTTCGGCATCATGGAGGGACTCATGACCACAGTTCCTGCCATCACTGCCACCCAGAAGACCGTGGATAGTCTCTCTGGGAAGCTGTGGCGTGATGGCCAAAGGGCTGCCCAGAACATCATCCCTGCTTCTACTGGTGCTGCCAAGGCTGTGGGCAAGGTCATCCCTGAACTGAATTGGAAGCTCACTGGCATGGCCTTCCGTGTCCCCACCACCAATGTGTAAGTTGTGGATCTGACTTGCTGCCTAGAGAAAGCTGCCAAATACGATGACATCAAGAAGGTAGTGAAGCAGGCATCAGAGGGTGCTCTCAAGGGCATCCTGCATTATACTGAGGACCAGGTTGTCTCCTGCGACTTTAACAGTGACACCCACTCCTCCACCTTTGATGCTGGGGCTGGCATAGCCCTCAATGACTACGTTGTCAAGCTCATTTACTGGTATGACAATGAATTTGGCTACAGCAACAAGGTGGTGGACCTTATGGTCCACATGGCCTCCAAGGAGTAAGAGCCCCCTGGCCCACCAGCCCAGCGACAGGAAGAGAGCTCCTCAACTCCTGGGGAGTCCTTGTCCCAAATCGATCCCCCAACACACTGATAGTCTCCTGACCTCTAGTTTCCATCCTAGACCCCATGAAGAGAGGAGGGGATTAAGAAGCCTTGCCTTGCCATGCATCATCAATAAAGTTCACTGTACCCAGCCGGAAAAAAAGAAAAAAAGATCTAGTAGAAGCATATTTGGTTGGCACTTACTGTATAGTAACTGGATATTTATTATGTGTATGTCTTAATGTCTTGGATATATAAATGTTTTATCTCTTAGGCTATATAAAGATAGACCAAATATATTTTGGACAAGCAGGAGATGGGTCATGTAACATTACATGCAAATAAGTGTTTGATACTAAGGATAAGAATTACATAGTGATTCGACTAGATTATGAAATCCTTAAAGGAAGAGAATTCTATCTAGTCTTATATATCTGACTTTAAGATTCAGTACCAGTTTATCCATTATTGTCTCTCAACTTCAAGTTAATCCTTCTTTGTCTTGCTTTGTGACACTGGAACTGGATCTATTAAACATTTCTCTTTTGGCAGCTGACTTTGTTAATAGAAGGCATTGGGGGGGATACTCTCTGGCTACAGCAGGAGGAAAAGGTTTCCCTTCTGGCCCACCTATACCCTCTAGGCAAGTGTCTTTGGGACCAGCAGGCTGTGTGTTCCTCTGGCAACCACACTATCTCCACAGAGATTTTAAGCAGCCTTGGTTGAGAAAGAGAGGACTTTTATAGATTCTCAGTTTCTTCCTCATTAACTCTCTCTCAGCCTAGGGGTAGTAACTGCTTTTGTATTTGCTACTTCTAGAACTCTGAGAGTCCTCTTTACAGCTTTTCATAGTTAACTTGGGTAGCCACTTTTAATAAACATTTTTTAACATTAAAGTACTGGTGTGGTTTCCATCTTGACTGGATGCTGACTTATAGTGCCTGATATTAGTATTTAATAAATATATGTTGAACAATGGAGGCAGAATGACAATATTACTTGGATGAGAGTTTGTATTTCTGACAGTTTTGAGATAGCTTACATTTCAGAAATGCTTTTTATGAGCAAACTTTTACAGCTGTAATATATAGTTTTTTCAATTAATTATAGCATATTTCTCCTCCTAAATACCATATCATAGGAATGTCCTCCAAATATTACAGATGGAATTTTTTGTCCTAAAGGAATTCATTTTATTTTCCCCAAGCAAAATAGGTGGGTCTTCAAAAATAGGTGGTTGGTGGGGATGGAGAAAATGAGGTTACTATTTATGGCACTCCACATATTCCTGATCCAGTATTTGCAAGGAAGTTGACAACTTACCATTTTCCAGTCTTGAGGTTGGCTGTCTCCGGGTGAATAGACATCCACTTTGCATACCCCATTTTGGCTTTGTAACCAGTTAACCCTATCTGACATCTGGAAGTAGAAAAAAAATAATAAATGGTCATCAGAAGGGAAAGTTCTATAAAAGTAAGGAGAAAAAGGTGAATAGTCGAGGTTTGAAAAATAGGAGCTGTGCTTTCAATAGAAACCTGTTCCAAGAGCTACTTCAAACTCATCTAACTCTGGATATCTTCATCCTCAGCTCTCAACTGCAGAAAGATTTCTTAAACATGTATATCTCTTTTGCTAAAGCCAGTGCCAAGGCTATTAAGAGGTGCTTAATTATAGATTTGTTCATGAAAGAACCTAGGCAGCCATGTCCTTCTCCTTGTGTCCTTGCTTAACGGCCCTTCCACGTCTTGGATTTTAAGCAGACACTCAAAATACATGATCAAAATAGAATTAATTTACTTCTCCCTGCCTGTTCTTGCCCCATCAACTATTTTCTAAAGTAATACACAGTTTGTTTTTAATTTATTTCTAGACCACTTACTTTTATTAGCAGTAAGTCTAGTAGCTGTTCCTTAGATCAATCTCTCCTCCAATTAGCCAAGGATCCTGAAGAAATTCTGTCTCACTGGTTCAGCCAAACTTCTGAATGGCAGAAGAGAGATGTCATATGTGCCACCCAGTGGGCCTTTGTCCATGGAGGCAGCAATACCCTTGCTGATGCTGATTCTTTCATAACCCTCCCAACACTTTCCTCTATTCTCTAATTTCTGGAATGACACCAACAACAACCTGGTGTTCTAAGCCAGAAGGTTGACGTTCATTTTATTGTCTTCTTCCACCCCAAGCCTCCCCCTTGCTGCTCCCTCTTTATCTCTCTGATTTGTAGCCATTTGTCTTGAAATAATTGCTTATCCTTGCTGCTTTTATCCTCTTGCTTCAAAACTGAGCATCACAGCCCCTATTCCAAATACTCCTTGGCCTTATTCTCATCCACTTTTCACAGCATCTTATTTGCTGGTCCTTGGGAACATGACTAATTATCATATTTTCCCACTGATAATCTACAGGTATGAGAAGCCTCTCCTTTTCCCCTTTTCCATGCCAAACTTCCATCACTAGGCTTCCACACTGATATAACTCCCTTCATTATAAATGTCGCTTAGATCTATATTTCTCAATAAGCAAGATAGAATAAAATGGCCAATATTTCCTTCCCCAACATCCCCAAACATCTTTGTGAAACATGCAAATTTATTCATATTTTGATTCTAATAAAATATACTGATTTAAAATTCTGTTAAAATAAAGTCCAAGAGCTTATCCTATTTTTCATACTGAAATTGAATTTTGTTCATTATTCCCACAGGATTTGTACCCATTTTAACACCTTAGTCACTGACTCAGATCACTGAGCTAGGGAAACAGTTTCCTTTACTATTCCTGACATTGTAATATGATTCCTTGGGTAAGCAATGCTTTTTCCACCCAGATTAGAATCACCAGGAAAGCTGTTTTAAAATTACTGAATCTGAGATACCACCCCATAGAGAATCTTATTTTGATTGTTTTAGGGTATGGAAACTTAGGCATTGAATTTCTTAAAAGCTCAGTGGGTGATTCTAACACACCTCTAGAATTGAGAATCCCTGGATTTGGGCTTACGGAGGAGATCCTCTCTGAGACAGATGGCTAGGTCCTGAAAGATAATTATTCATTCTTTTCTTTAAAACTTTTTTTTTCTGAGATTTATAACCTTTTTTGTTATCTTATTTTAATGTCATTTTAATCCCAAAGAAGCAGCTATTAATGCCTACAAAGTTAAACCCCATACTATCTCTTAGAAGCTCATTATTATATACAAATATTCTTATGCCTGAATCACTACCATAAAGTAACTGGGCCAAAGAATGAGGAGATTTGGAAATGGACTGTCCTGGAGTGTTAACATGTAAGTCACTTAACTAACATTTATATTTTATCTTAATGAGTGACTTCTAATAGAAAATGACTAAATCAATAGGACCTTACTGACTTTTCAGAGTTATATATCGCCATGAAAAAGAATGAAAATTAAAAACAAAAAGGAAGTTATGTGATCACTTACTCTTACTGAGGATAGATTCTGAGATATGAAGAAAGCTCTTAATTAATTTGTTGTTGTCTTTGCTATCTCTAAGTTTACCCACTCCTCCTGCCATGTAATATAAGGAATCTGCAATGGAAAAACACAAAAATGACTAATTTTACATATGAACCCTATTGATGTTATTACCAAATAATGATTTTTGGTAATAATAATGACTTATTATTTTTCACATGCAGTACACAAGCAATAAGCACAAGATGACATTCAAATTTAAAGTCCAGATCTTATTCCTGGTGCAGTTGGATGGTTTCCAGATGAAAAAAGGCTTTCATTTTCTGGCCAATATTTCTGAAATGATTATTTTCCACTTTCAAATCATTGATATACAGGATTATTTAACAATGAGGAATCTGAAAGTTTTTAGCCTAATTTCAAACTTGCTTGAAAAGGAAATCAGAAGGTTAAGTAGCTAGAATGGAGAATAAGTGCTCTGAATCCATGGATCTCAAAACACTTTGTAAGTATTCCTTTAAGGACGTGAGAGAAATATACATCCTCATGCTATAAAAGGGAATGAACTGTGAAAGTCAAAATCAGCTTCCATATCAATTGTCTTCCATATATTACCTCTACTAAGACATTTAAATAGAAGGCATTAATATTGTACTTCCATCTTGGAATATGCACCCAACCCCCTAAAAAACCCCTCTAAATCCCACCTTGCTTCATAGTCCAAGTCAAATCTTACCCATCCATGAAATAGTTTCTAAATACCTAATTGAATGTGACTGTTCCATTACCAAGTTTCCATCATATATTGTTTTAATTTTTGTATTCTCTTTAGCATTTTAATTGTTCATATATATTCCATCTCCTTTATTACATGGCTGGCTCCACAAGGCCAGATGCATTTTCTTACCCATCTTGGTATCACTCATAGCAGCTAGCAGATTGAAGATGGTACTTAGTAATTATCTGCTGAAAGAATGCATACAAATACTGCCTATTTCTAATTCCAGATAGCTCAGTTTTTCTTTCTTAAATTGGAGAATCTGAGAACCAAAACAAATGGTTTGTGAGTTTTCTATGGTGGTAAGCCATACAATTAGGCTTTCTTGAAGCTTGACTCCTTTTGGCGATAATTTCGCCCTGGAGACTTACCTAAGATGTAAATACTTACCCAATGATTTATTAATACACCTTCCTATTCCAATAATACTAGTAAATCAACATCGCAGAAGTGCTCCTGTAGTTCTTTCACAAACAGAAAGTACATCTACTAGTCATATGTAGCCAACAAACACTTTCACTTACATATGTCCAAACACTTTTATTCTATTTTCTTATGTATTCTGCATATTTACCTGCATCTACAAAGCTTGTTTTAAACTTTAAGCTCCCTAAATATCCTGGACAATAGTGCGTGCGTGTGTGTGTGTGTGTGTGTGTGTGTGTGTTAAAGAGGTATTTAAATAGATTTTGATGATAATGGTTTTCAAACTTCTAAGTTGTATACATTTCCCATAAGGAAATGGAGAAGAGGGGAAGCAAGGGGAATCTGAAGAGTTTCATTTAGCCAATGAATGGATAACTATATTTCTTAACTTCAAAGTTGGTGAATAATGCCCTTGAGTTAGGGTGGAAAATAAAAAAAGGTTGCTTTTGTGTTATCTATTAAATTTGATGAGGAAAGGAAGCTACCTATATACAGTGTAAAGATAAACTGACCTTAGAAACAATTTATTCTAACTCCCTCATTTAGGAAACAGAGACCCAGAGAGGGAATATTAAAACCAGTGGATATATTCCTTTAATATTACAGTTCTGCACCTTAACATCCTGGAAGCCATGAAATTTTTCTATTGGCCTGGAAGCCATGGCCAATAGAGGATCCTCCAGCCAATTACTTACTGACCTTAATGTTCATTAAAAACACCAGTGCGATTATTACTTGAAAAATAATTGAGGAGGAATGCAAATGATTGAGTGTCAGCCAGGAAGGGCATAAACAACACAGGGGTGTGGTTATAGTTGCAGTGCCCTTGACCTTAGCTCTATCTCAAGACATTTTTTACTGTGTTCAGCATAAGCACGAGGTTCTTGTTTACTCAAGATTCCTAAATTCACAGAAAAGCTCAAATTACAGGTGGCATATACATGAAGGTTTTGCAAAGTTGAAACATACCAAGTTTTGGAGTTTAACCAGGTTTTATCAAAGAAAGGATGCATTCTATTATATAAATTCTCTTTTTCTCTCTTATTCCATAAGTGTTTGGCATGTGGTTAGACACCCAACAAATTTGGTTGTTGAAATCAGTTTCAATTGATTTTGTTTAAATACAGATTGGAAGTGTGTGTGTCTCTCTCTCATACTATTCACTGTTAAGCTTGTCTATGGATCTCCTCTATTTTCACTTTCCTTAGTAATAGCTTCTTCCTCTAGTGCCCTATTAGAAGAGACACACATTCAACATGGTTATTTATACATATCGCCTTTTCCCAGTTCTCTGCCATTTAGTCAGGGCTTCAGAAATAATAGTGAGAAGATGAAACTGGGTGAGAATTGGGCCTCACAGCTATACCAGTTTGGTTTTGCTATCAGGGCACTGGAAAGAAAAGAACCTTTGGAACAGCCACACGAAGAAAAGTCAGCAGGGAGTCAAGTTTCCAGTCTCACTGTAAAACTAAGAGACAGGGAGTAGGAACCAGACATATTCCCAAAAGGATGGGTAAAGAGGTCTGGTCAGTCTGTAACAAAATACAAACTTCAGCAGCAAAGATAGAGGTTTAGCTGCAATGTTGCCAAGTGGGAGGTTCATGTATTTTCAGCAGATTCATGTAAAATTAAAATGGGGTGGGCAAAGAGACCTATCACTTGTCTCTGAATTCTCCCTTGTAAGTATAGGGGATCAGAAAATGAGCTATTTTATCAGTCCATTGGGATATCCTACCGTTGTAGTACTGGAGTAGTGACGACAGAAGACTCCAGAATATACTTTTAAAGTCAACGAAGATGCTGGGATGTTCTTGCTCAGCTCAAGATCTTGTTTCCTCCTCCAGCCTTCCATGTACCTCCCCCTTCTTAGGACTGGTGAGTGACGTCAGAATCACAACTGGTGAGATCACTGTCTCTACAGCAACAGTGGTGAGGCTACCAGAAATTGTGTCATCAAAGGACAGGAGGAGGGAGAAGGATAATACAACTCTGATGCTTAGTTTGGAAGAACTGGGTTAACTTTCTCCTGATTGATTTTCTTCTTTAAGTGTCTAATTTATGTAGGAAATATGGGGTGGGGGGGAAAATTTTGCCAAAGGATTCCATTTAAAATAATACTCAGGAAGTATGATGTATTAACATAAGAATGAAAAGGATTAGGGGGTCTACTTTTTATTGCACAACCCATGGAATCATTTCATTTTGAGGACTCTTCTACATTATAAACATCTTGCCCCTTATAAAAAATAAGTTTTGAGATGTTTTGCCTAAAGGGACCATCTCTGCTTTATAATTCATCTTAGGTAGTCAGAAATACAGTATCACTAATGCATCCTCTGCAATGTCTCCACCTCCAGCTGTAGCGGGATAAATCAGATGAATAGGCATTGGGTAGGCAATCTTTAGGCTTGAGGAGGACTATATTGATAGTACATTCTCTTTGGAAATGTTACCTTCAGCACTCTTAATTAGTAATGAAATATAGGGCTGATCCATAGTTCCATGAAGCAAAAAGAATCTCTGATCAAGGGCACAAAATAAGGATTAAAATTGTTAACAAATTCAAAAGTGACTGACTGATTTATTACAGGCATTCTTTAACAGATTATTTGATGATCTTTTATGTTCAGTCTCATTTTCTTCATCTTTAAGATAAAGAAGTTGGGCATCTTGATCTCCTACAATCTCTTTCAGCTCTAACATTCTGTGATTTTGATACTTCAGAGGTACTTGAATAAAACTTGAATATACACATACAGCATTTTGCGGTTGACAAAGCACTTACATATCCATTGTTATCTGATTCTCTTATTAACATTTTGAGGTAACAGGGCATGTATTAATTTCCCTGTTATGTGTAGAATTTTGCTCAGGCCACAACTAATAACTGGCAGAACTAAAGCTGGGATCTAATATTCTAAATTTTAAGTCAATGCTCTTTTAACTATATCATGTCACCTTGAAACTAGTATTTATTACACAGGGCAGTGTTTGACTTGGAGATATAAAATAACTGGTAATGTTACACAGGTGTAAGGAGGTTGCTGGCAATAGGGGTCTGTCAATTTATCAAAACCAGGAAAGTATGTTCATATCTATATTGACCCCAGAATCAAATATTATCAAATCTTAAGTGTTCACAGAAATAGGATTAGTCCAAGAAATAGGAGACAGCACAGCATTAAATTCTCTGATAAAATTTCTTCAAGAGTTTTCTCTTAATTTAGTTTGGAAGGTGACACTTCAGTAAATAGTGGGGGCGGGGTGGGATGGAGACAATCAATTTTACAAGCTTAATAGGCAATCTACTCACTACTTTTGTCCATCCCAGCATGCACACCCCTTTCTACCTGAAACAACAAGCATGAAAGAATTACCAAGTCTTGAAAGATCTCTTAAACTCGTTCTTTTGATAAGCCTGAGGTAGATGTCTCAGGACAGGTTGCTTATTTTTAAAAAGTTGAGCAGAATAACCAATTTAAAACTGCAAGTGTTTTGTCTAATCTTTCTGGAATTTCCTCAGGTTCTACAACAACGCAGGTTGTTAAAGGAGTCCACAGTTCAAACAAACCAACCAAACCAAAAAACCTAGAGACGGCCGTCTTGAGTTTCTTCCTAGAAAGATGTGCGGATGCTATAATGTCCACTGAGTTTTACATATTTCAGGAATTTCATAGACTTCCTTAAGTCCACTCATGAATCACATTACAGGTTAAGAATTCCTGGGCTTAAATGTGAGGTGGTGATAAGTGTTATGACAAATAAGTAATAATAAAGGACAGTTGGAATGATGATCACTTTGGATAAATCTCTTAGGAGGTCACTAAAGAACAGACCTGAGCTGGTGTATATATCTGAGTCGGCACGCCAGGAAAGAGAACAGTAAGAAGCAGGTGCTTCGAGGAGAGAATAGAGAATGTGCTCTGGTGAATTCTACGTGCATATCCTCATTTCTATTTCTCTTCCTTTGTCTCCGCATTCCCGCCCCATTCCTTCCCTGTGCAACCTTTCTGGACCCTGGTTATGTCCTTGAAGAACTTCCGGAGTTCAGGGGCCACGCCTCCACCTTATCCCAGTCTTACCAGGGCTTCCTTCTCTGACATTTTCACGAAACTATAAACTGAGAGTCAGAAAAGGTGAGCTCAGGTTCTACCATTTTGTATACCCTTGAGTCAGTTACTGGTTGCCTCTGAACTTATGCTTTCTCGGTAACGAGATGATCTTTACGGTCTTTCCTGTAATCTGAGAATTCTTTTATCTTTACTCCCCCTTTCTTTCACGTCCCCGCAGCTCCGTTTCGCACTCTTTCTCAGCCCTCTTCTCAGTCACGCGGCAGTCTCTCACCCGCCCCTTTCTTCCTGCTTAGCGCCTGCGCAGACCCAAATGGAGGATTACTTTTGACCCTGCCTTGTAGCCGTAGTCGGTTGGAAGGCCGGGGGTGGGGGATTGTGGGAGAAGATGGCGGCCGCCGTTCACCCGCGGCTTCTCTGGGCCCTGCCAATGTCACGTAAGTGTCACTGGGTGTACTGGTTCCAGGTTGGGATTCCAAGTCGGAGACAGAAAGAGTGGCGTCGTGCTGCAGCGGTCATGCTGACACTCTGGACACCTTGGTTTCACTAGGGCTGGACCTGCCTCGGTGCAGTTTTCTCCTTTTCTTAACGCTTTCCTGGCTCACATATTAATTTGTGCATTGTGCATTTGGGAAGGGGCTGCACTGAGAGAACGTGAGCAGCGGGGAGAGAAGAGGAGAAAGTGGGGGACCTGTAAAAGATCAAGAGGATTAGCTTTCCCATAGGGTTGTAAGGGTTTGGGGTTCTGAGAAATATTTGTTTGCAGGGGGGAGCGGGGAGTCGAGGAGAAGAATCTGAGAGAGATGAAAGAGGATAGTGGGGAGAGGGTTCGTCATAGATTGACTTCATGACCTTGTGCAAACCCTTAATCGGTCTCAATTTAAGATTTTTTCGTGTCACATTGGAAATGATAATACCATAACGTCAGGGAATTTCTGAAAAGGTTAAATGAAGTAGTATTTATAAAAGCACTCTCTAAATCAGAAGCATCTCCGTAGATGTAGTGTGTATTAGGTCGAGGTGTCGTGGTCTAGGGGAGCAAGGGATGCTTTGCGGGAGAAGGATCTGGAGCTTGATGGAAAGGAAGGGGGAGAGGAGTAAAGGATATGAAAGGATTTGTCTGAGCGTTGTTCATTTAACCTTCTATTCTTGCTAGATCTGCTATAATGATCCTCAGGTTGAAAACATACATTTGCTCTTCCACTCAGTAAGAGAGGCTAGAAAAGCAAGGAGATTGAACCCCGTCACGCTTCATCGTCCATATTTCACCTTCCCGCTTTTCACCAACACCCATCAACCTCCAAAAGTTGTATTTTTTTTTCGTAGTACCTGCTATCTGCTGATCATAGTTCTAGATATTTTTATAATTGTTTTTACTTTAACTTACTGTTTTTTATTAACTGGCATCGTATCTCATGCTCTTAATTATGCTGCTTCACTCTGGAGAGGCAAGTCTAGTATGTAACATAATGAAAACACTACACAACAGAATTGTATAAAATAAGGATATATAGTGAAATGTGGAGAGACTATTACGTACCATAGGAAATCAGAAAAGGGAATGATTGGTATCATTCGAAGCTGTGGGGGAAGATTGGAAGACCAGTGAAGAATTGCAGTTCTTTCACTGATTTTGTAAGGGTTGTTACAATCTGGAAAGTCAGAGAGGCTGCACATTTTCCTGTCACTGAAGGGACAAGGGGGTGAGAATGGAATCATGAAGTACTTAGGAGGCGGAGAAATGACTACCTGTAGATCTGGAATAGTAGGATAGGAAGTTGAATAGGTTACATGGGCTTAAATAATAGAGCCTTTGAAAGCTAAGCAGAGTTTTAGACCAGTGGTCTCCAAAGTGAGTTTTGCAAGAAGAAATAATGAAATATTAAAATACAGTATTAGAACTTTAAAAAACATTTTCTGTAGTAATAACAATCGCTAACACTATGTCATTCAAACTATGTACATTGTTTTAATTGTACTGTGTATAACGTTGGTAGTATACAGAACATGTTTGTACTTTTATAAGTGCTTAAAAATACTACAGTATGCAAGCAAGTATATTTGGAAACAATTGCTTTAGGTATTACAGTAGGAAACCAATGTATGTTTTTGAGCAGAGAAATACGAAGAATAAATAATGTTACTTTCCTAATGATGTTCATAGTAAATGGGAGAAAATGGAAAGGCTGTAGCCAAAGAGGGTAATAACATATTTATTGAGCATCTACTATGAGCAAGGCACTTAACCAATATATTGCTAATGCTCATATCAACCCTCTAAAATGTTAGCTCCATATGGCCAGGGTCTTTGTCTTTTTTATTGTGCTAAACACAATTTCTAGAATAATTCTTTTCCCATAATTGTTGAAAAAAACAACCATGTGAGGTTAATGTAACATTACCCTCTGAGGAATTTTGAAGTACATAGTAATAAATGAAAACAACTATTATCCATGCAGTGCTAAATTGTGCTAGGTAATGTGCTAAATGCTTTTATGTACATTTACTCTAATCCTCATAACAATCCTTTGTGTTACTAATTCTTTGACTCCAGTAATTGTTCCCACCGTATTGACTGTGTCCTTTATCCTATGCCCTCATTTCCTTCCTTATCATTTTAATCATTCCTTTTCATACATTTTCAACTTTCAAGCCCATCTCCCTTTGCCATTAAAAAGTCAACACTGGATAAACCAAACATTCCATGTATTTCCCGCCTGTCCCTGAGCATTGGAGAACTGAGCTAGGGAAAAATAGCAAACCTCCTAGCCTTATTTTAAATTCATGAATACAAATATCAAAGTAGATTTTCAATAGAAAACACAGTAGATTTTCAACAGTGCCATTTCCTTAGGAAACTTGCCATCCTTTTTTCCATAACAATTACTTAACATTGCCAGTCTCCTAAAACTTTTAACATGTCTTCTGTCTCATTCACTACTTTACAGAGAAATCAAAGAAATCAGATGAGAAAAGTCTCTTTTTCCCACCATAAAAGTCTAATAGCTCGCCTGTGATAATTCCCTCCAGATGAGCTCCTTCTGCTGTGATCTAAGTCCAGTTCCTTTGCTTTGCATCTGATCTCCTCCTCTCTCATCTATTCATTCCCTCTACCGAATCATTAATTTTTCTCCTCTACTGGGTCATTTCCTTCAGCATATTAATGTTATAATATCATATTTGTTAAAAAAATTCTTGCTTGTCTTCATATTACCTTAATCCTCTTTATCTTTGTCCCTTTATAGCATATCTTCAAGAGATTATCAGTGCTTCTCCAACCACTTCCTTGCTTCACATCTGTCTTTTGCCTGCCCCATCCAGGCTTAATTCCCACTATTTCAATGAAATTGCTCTTGTTAAGGTCATTTACAACCAATATTTTCCAGACTCTACGGTCCTCTGTCCTCATGCTACTTCACTCTCTTCAGCATCGTTTGATATACTTAACTCCAGTAGAACCTCCCTCCTTAGCCACGGTTTTGCTTTCCACAGTGCTGCTTACCCTGGTTAACTGAAGTCTGAAAATAGTAAGTGGAAAATTCCAGAAGTAAACAATTCATAAGCTTTAAATTGCACATGATTTTGAGTAGCAGATGAGATCTTGTGCCACCCTACTCTGTCCTGCCATGATGTGAATCATCCTTTTGTTCAGCATATTCATGCTTGTATAGCCAACTACTCAATAGTCACTTGGTAGCTGTCTCAGTTATCAGATTGAATGTCAAAGTAGTGCAGTGCTTATGTTCAAAGTAACCCTTATTTTACTTAATACTGGCCCCATAGAGCAAAAGTAGTAATGCTGGTGATTAGGATATGCCAAAGAGCAGCCATAAAGTGCCTCCAGGAAATGAAAAGGTATGGGTATACAGGAAAAAACAAAACATAGTACATCTAGGGTTTGGTACCATCTATGCTTTCAGGCATTCACCGCAGGCCTTGAAACATATCCCCTGAGTGTGAGGGGGGGCTACTGTATTCTCTCCATCGATCTCTTTTTTTCATCTGGCTTCTATTCGTCTAGTAAGCTAGATGAAAAAAAGTACACCATCTAGTATACCATTTTCTTTTGAATTTTACCTCACGGGGCTGCTTTTCTGTCTTCTTTGTTGGCTCTTTGGGCTAGTCACTCACTCAACCATTCCGAGCCTTAGTTTCTCATCTATGAAGTGCCAGTAAAGATAACATCAAGATAACAGTCATTAAGCATTTAGAACAATACCATGCACCTGGTAAGAGCTTTGTAAATTTGGCTATTAGTTATGTTGTTAAGGTGTGCCTAATCTGCAATGTCTGTTTTTAATCTTTGTGGTTTTAGTAAACTAGGCTTTTTCTCCATTTCCATACTTTTGATTAGGGAAAAAAACAAACAATGGTTCCTGGCAAAAGTGTCATTCGAACGTCATTCCTAGAAAACACACACTTTCTTTCATACTTACTTACCTACTTTTGATGATTTTCAATAGTTTTACATTAAGTCTGAATTGCACTCTTTGAAAAAAGAAATGCTCTCTACTAATAGTCCTCTGCCTGCAGCCCACATCATCAATTTTATTTTTCATTCATCATTAATTTCCAAGTCTGTTCCAGGTCTTTTGCTATACCCTGTACTGGGCTTATTCATTCCTATTGTTATATGTGTTAGCTGTTTCTCATGGAAATTTATTCTTTCTGTTATTATTCTTTAAAACCTTTCTCAAAACACTTTATCCTGGAATCCTTCCTCATGATTCTTTAACTTATTACTTTGAATTCTCTTAGTTCCTTTCACTATAGAGGTTTATACTGTCTTAATTTGTAACTGTAATGTTTTGTTTTAATGTGATTCATCTTCCTAGGCAATTCATATCCTATAGGGCAGGGAGTTTACTTTTTACTTCCTATGTATTTCCTTATGTTCTATAGAGTCTTTATTGTAATAGTTTGTGTTTATTACTGTTGTTGGCACTTAAATTATAACTTTTAATTTAAAAGTTAAATTTAAACTTTAACATAAGTAAATGAAAATGCTAATAATTAATATTATAGGTTTCTAGGAAAAGAAGCTATTTGTATTCATAGTCACTTTTATATTAACATTTTCCATTTTTGTATATTCTGGGCTTTTGTTCAAGGTTCTTCTATTGCTACATTAGCCACATCTGTGTTTCCTGGCCCACCCCAGCGCCTACTTCATCATGCCGTCATGCCTCATGGGAAGGGTGGGCGTTCCTCAGTCAGTGGGGTCGTGGCCACTGTGTTTGGAGCAACAGGATTCCTGGGCCGATATGTCGTTAACCATCTTGGTAAGTAAAGTTCCTGGACTTTAGTACACTCCAGTGCCATTTATTAGGGTTATTTATTGAGAAGCCATGTTTCTTTTCATTTTAACAGTGTTCCAAATAACTCCTGTCTTAGATTTATGTAATTCTGGTCTACTGTAAGCATTGTGAGAACATCCATACTTCCTCGTACTTCTTATGTAGGATGTTAAAACGGAATAGGGGACTCTGAAAAGTTATGGCATCTCTGACACAGCAAAATACCAAATCACTGTCATATAACGTATTCATATTATATTAACATTGATCCTTTTCTCAATCCATTCTCTTTTAGGACGTATGGGGTCGCAAGTGATCATACCCTATCGGTGTGATACATATGACACTATGCACCTTCGTCCTATGGGTGACCTGGGCCAGATTATCTTTCTGGTAAGAGCCTGTATTACTGATTATTGGAGTTGACAAATGTAAATTACTAAGATCATTTTTAGCAAAGAGAGGCAGTATAATAAAGCAGCAGTTTCATTCCACAGTGGACCAAAGGCATCCTCTATTCACAGGGCATTTTTGAAGACTAATCTGGCAGTTGGCAGACTTTTTCTGTAAAGGTCCAGATAGTAAATATTTTAGGCTTTGTTGTAATATTATAGGGTCTTTGCCATGATTACTCAGCTCTGCCCTTGTAGTTCAAAAGCAGCCATAGACAATATGTAAAGGAATGGGAGTGGCTGTGCTCTAATAAAACTTTATTGACAAAGTTAGACTGTAGACTAGCTTTGTCTGTGGGTCATAGTTTGCCAGCCCCTGCTGTAGACTTTTGCTGTCCGATATGCTAATCACTAGCCACATGTGACTGTTGAGCACTTGAAATATGGCCAGTCTGAATTGAGATGCACTGTTAAATGTAAAATACATACCAGATTTCAAAGACTTAGTATGAAGAAAATAATACTCAATATGTCATTAATATTTGTTAATATTAATGACATATTGAAATTATAGTTTGGCTGCATTGGGTTAAATAGAGTATATTATTTAAGTGAATTTCACCTTTTTTTTTAATTCTCTTAAATGTGGCTAATAGAAAATTTAGAATTACATATGTGCCTCATGTTATATTTCTATTAGACAAGTACTTTTGTAGATGGAAAACTCACAAATAAGGTATTTTATAACAGTTTGCTGGTGGAGACTTAAACTACAACAATTCTTCCTGAACATTCTATGTTGTTATTCTTAAATCTGCAGGTTCTCCCTTTATGCCATTGGCTAGTTGCCAAAGGGGCAGGGCAGGGGGAATGGGGTGGGGCTGATCCTCCAAGGGAGTGATTAAGAATATGTGGGCCCTTTTGGTTATCACAGTGACTGGAGACCTTACTGGTTTATTAGATAGGGGGAAGAGATGCTAAATGTCTTAGAGTTTACTGCACAGTCTGTTTCCACAAAGGATTATGCTGCCCCAAATGCCTGCAGGTTTCCTACTAAGAAACACTCTGTTTTTTAAAAATATATTTTTTTGATTATTTTATTAACAGTTGTCCGAATTGATCCCTCTTTGCCCCCCTCTACACAGCAACCCCCACTCCCTCAGGCAGTCCCCACACCATTATTCGTGTCATGGGTTATGCATGGGTCATGCATATAAGTTCTTTGGCTCTTCCATTTCATATACTGTACTTCACATCCCCATGGCTACTGTGTAACTACTTATATGTACTTCTTAATCCGCACACCTCTTCACCCATTCCCCTGCAGCTCCCTCACACCTGGCAACCTTTTTCTTGAATAAGTCACTTTAACATTTCACATAACAATGGTTATGTGATGATGAACTCCTTTAGATTTTTCTTGTTGGGGAAGCTCTTTATCTGCCCTTTGATTCTAAATGCTAGCGTGACTGGGTAGAGCAGTCTTTGCTGTAGCTCCTGCTTTTCATGACTTTGACTGTTCCTTGCCAATCCATTCTAGCTTGCAAAGTTTCTTTTGAGAAAACAGCTGACAGTCCTATGGGAACTCCCCTCTAGTTAACTAACATCTTTTCTCTTGCTGCTTTTAAATCTTTAACCTTTGGCATTTAATCATGTATCTTGGAGTGAGCCTCTTTGCACCCATTTTGTTTGGGACTTTCTGTGCTTCCAGGACTTGCATGTCCACTTCCTTCACCAACCTGCGGAAGTTTCTTTCATTATATTTTCAAATTGGTTTCCAATTTCTTGTGCCTTCTCTTCTCTTTCTGGTACCCTTATGATGCAAATGTTGGACCTCTTAAAGTTGTCCCAGATGCTGCTTATACTATTCTTGTGTTTTTGGAATCTTTCTTTTTCTTCTTGTTCTGATTGATTGTTTTTTCCTCTCCTTATGCTCCAAATTATAGATATGATTCTCAGCTTCATCCACTCTACTGTTGTTTCCCCGTAAATTGTTCTTTATTTCAATTAGCATATCCTTTGTTTTTGATTGGATCTTTTTTATGCTGTTGAAGTCCTCACTAAGTTCTTTGAGCATTCTTATAACCAGTGTTTTGAACTCTGCATCTGATAGATTGCTTATCTCCATTTTCTTTAGTTCTTTTTCTGGAATTTTGGTCTGTTCTTTCATTTTGGCCTTGTTTCCTTAGCTCCTCATTTTGGCTGCCTCCCTGTGTTTGTTTCTATGTATTATGTAGAACTACTGTGACTCCTGGTCTTTGTAGTGTGGCATAATGTAGTAGGTCCTATAGGGTCTAGTGGCACAGCTTCCCCTATTGTCCAAGTTCGGTACTTGAGGTGCACCCTTCATGTGGACTGAGTAAACCCTCCTCTTGTAGTTGAGCCTTGTATGCCGTGGGCAGATCAATGGGAGGGAATTACCCGGGCCAGTCAGCTGCAAGGACTGGCTGTGACCACTGACTACCAACCTCTGCCCTCTGGAGAATCAGCTATTCAGGGGCAGGGTGGTGGTTCTCTGATGTGGTCTGTACCTGGCCATTGGGTGCTCAGGCTCTGGAGTTTTCTGGCTGGTGCAGGTCAAGGTCAGCCCTGATTTGTGTTCTGCCTGGGGCCACACTGCCTGATTTGTAAAGTAATCTGTGATGGCTGCTACTTGTGCTGGGCTTGGAGGTTCCTAAGCGAAGCCAGTTTGTGAACGTACATTAGCTGCTGCTAATGCTGGGCCTGGGGTGACTTAGCTAGGGGTATGAAGTCTGGGACCTCACTGAGGCCTGGTATTGCATGGTTGATAGGATTTGGGCAGCATGAGCCAAGACCAGCCATTTGTACAGAAAAGCCACTGTAACAGCTTGAGTGGGCCCCTCCGTTGAGTGGGACAGAACCTCAGGGCATCTCCAGGGCAGGGCAAACAGTGTTAGCCAGGTTGATGGAATGTCAGCTATGACACCTGCCTTCTGGCTGTATGTGGGGAGGACTCTGAAAAGGGACAAGTGGTCTCTTCCTGCCTTTCTGTCTGAGAAAAAGCTTGTCCCCAGCTCTTGCCTTGATACCAGACACTTCAGTTTCTCCCTGTATGCCGCTGGTGCCTTTCAAACTGCTACCCTGGTGCTGGAGCTTAGAGGGAGTGAGTCTGAGTAAGTCTGTGTGTGGTTTCTTCAAGAGGAGTTGCTTGGACTCTAGTAATTTCTTCTACCAAGTCAGTCTCTGCTGGTTTTTGCAGCCAGAAGTTATGGGCTCTTACTGGCTTGCAAATGTCGATTCATTAGAATTGAGCTATCTGACCTCTTTTCCACAGATACTTAATGAGTGTCTGCCATGTGCCTGGCATTAAGTTCAGCTCTGAGAATATATTGATGGACAGTCCAGAGGGACCTCACAGTCCAAGGGAGTACAGACAATAAACACATGATTTTGAATAGGATGTTTATGAAAGGGGAAGTCCAGGGAGAGTAAAATTGAGGGAGGGGACTTCACTATATTATTGTTTATTTTTGAGAAGCAAGGACCATATTGGCTATGGGGTTCTGATTTCTATGCTTCAGTCCCTATTTGAAACTGCTCTCTGAATGGCCACTTGATCTGACTGAGGCTCTTGGGCCTTAGATTTGGGAATCTGGTTTCCTTTCGCTTCCTTCTCTCCAGGCCTCCTTTTAGGGCCATTTATGCGATTAATGCCTCAAACTCTTCCATTCTTGAGTTGTTGTTTATTTTTGTGTTTTTTTTTTTAAGATTCTTTCTGTCCCACCCTTTCCATCTTTGCTGAAAAATCATTTTTTAGCTTTTTATGTGTAGAGCTGCTTTTAAAAAAAATTATACTTTTATTTACTTAATTACTTACTCATTTTTCCAAGGGTAAATGGTTATTGTTTTTTTTCCTTATTGTTGTTCAATAATAGTTGTCCCACCTTTTTCCCATTGCTCTCCTCTACCCTCCTGAACCCCGCCTCCGCTCCCAGTCAGTCACCACCCCATTGTCTGTGCCCATGTGTCCTCTACACATATTCCTTGACTTGCCCCTCCCCCTTTTTCCCGTTATCCCTCCCCCTCCTCTCCTCTGGTCACTGTCAGTCTGTTCCTTATTTCCATGTCTCTGGTTCTTTTTTGCTCATTTCTTTGTTTTTTCTTTTAGGTTCCACTTAATAGGTGAGATCATACAGTATTTGTCTTTCACAGCCTGGCTTATTTGATGTAGCATAATACTCTCCAGTTACATCCATGCTGTCGTGAAGGGTAGGAGTTCCTTCTTTCTTTCTGCTGCATAGTATGCCACTGTGTAAATGTACCACAGTTTTTTGATCTGCTCATTGACTGATGGACACTTAGGCTGTTTCCAGCACTTGGTTATTGTAAATAATGCTGTTATGAACATTGGGGTGTAGAGGTGTTTTGAATTGGTGTTTGAGGATTCTTAGGGTATAATCCTAAACAGTGGGACCACTGGCTGAAAAGGCAGCTCCCTTTTTAGTTTTTTGAGAAAATTCCATACTGTTTTCTACAGTAGCTGCACCAGTCTGCATTCCCACCAACAGTGCACTAGGGTTCCCTTTTCTCCACAACCTTGCCAGCACTTCTTTGTTGATGTGTTAACGATGGCCATTCTAACTGGTGTGAAGTGGTATCTCATTATGGTTTTAAATTGCATCTCTCTGATAACTAGTGATATTGAGCATTTTTTCATGTGTTTGTGGGCCACCTGTGTCCTCCTTGGAAAAGTGTCTGTTCAGGTCCTTTGCCTATTTTTTAATTGGATTGTTTGTCTTCCAATATATCTTGCAATTTCCTTCTGGCTGGTATGGAGTTGTGTGACTTCTTTATATATTCTGGAGATCAAACTTTTGTCTGAGGTATCATTGGCAAATGTATTTTCCTGTATGGTTGGTTCCCTTTTCATTTTGCTGATGTTTTCTTTAGCTGTGCAGAAGCTTTTTAATTTGATGTAGTCCTGTTTTTTGATTCTTTCCTTTATATCCCTTGCTCTAGGGGACATATCAGTGAAAATATTGCTGCGTGGGATATCTGAAATTTTCCTTTCTATGTTGTCCTCTAGGACTTCTATGGTATCACAGCTTATATTTAAGTCTTTTACCTATTTTGAGTTTATTTTGATATATGGTGTAAGTTGGTGGTCTAATTTCATTTTTTTGCATGTAGCTGTCCAGCTCTCCCAACACCATTTATTGAAGAGGCTATTTTTACTCCATTTTATGCTTCTGTCCTCTTTGTCAAATATTAATTGACTGCAGACACATGAGTTTATTTCTGGGCTCTTTATTCTGTTCCATTGATCCATGTGTCTGTTCTTATGCCAGTATAAAGCTGTTTTGATTACAGTGACCTTGTAATACAGTTTGTATCAAATGTTGTGATCCCTCCTACATTGTTCTTCTTTCTCAAAATTGCTGAGGCTATTTGAGGTTGTTTATGATTCCATATAAATTTTTGAAATATTTGTTCTATGTTCAGGAAATATGTCATTTGTATTTTGATAGGGATTGTGTTGAATCTATAGATTGCTTTGGGTAGTGTGGACATTTTAATGATGTTATTTCTCCCAATCCATGAACATGTATATGCTTCCATTTCTTCCTTCCTTCCTTCCCTCCATCTGTCCGTCCTTCCTTCCCTCCCTCCCTCCCTCCCTCCCTCCCTCCCTCCCTCCCTCTCCTCCCCTCCCCTCCCCTCCCCTCCTTCCTTCCTTCCTTCCTTCCTTCAGTGTTGTGTAGTTTTCTGAGTACGGGCCTTTTACCTCCTTGGTTAGGTTTATTCCTAGGTATTTTATTGTTCTTCTTGCTATAGTAAATGGGAATTTTCCCCTAATTTCTTTGTCTGCTATTTCATTGTTGTTGTACAAAAATGCCTTTGATTTCTGAATATTGACTTCGTGTCCTGGTATTTTGCCAAATTCTCTTATTAGATAGAGTAGTTTTTTGGTGGAGTCTCTAAAGTTTTCTGTGTCGGCTATCATGTCATTTGCAAACAATGACAGTTTTACTTCCTCCTTTCCAATTTGGATGCCTTTTATTTTTTTTGTCTGATCACTTTGGGTAGAACTTCCAAGACTATGTTGAATAAAAGTGGTGAAAGCAGATGCCTTTGTGTTGTTCCTAATCATAATGGAAAAGTTTTAGTTTTTACCTGTTGAGTATGATGTTGGCTATAGGTCCCAACTTTGCTGTGTGTTTTATTTTTTTTCCTTCTTTTTAAGTATATATTTTTTTACTAGCATAAAATTGATTATGCTATTAAAGTTGTCCCATTTTTTTCTCCCCTTTATCCCTCTCTACCCTGCAACCCCCTTCCTATCAGCATCCCCCCTCTCCCTGAGTTCATGTCCATGGGTCGTATATATAAGTTCTTTGGCATCTTCATTTCCTATACTGTTATTCACCTCCTCCAGTCTATTTTCTGCCTACCGTTTATGCTTTTTGTTCCCTGTACCCTTCCCCTCATTCTTCCCCAACCCAGTCCCTGCTGATAACCCTCCATATGATCTCTGTTTTTGTGATTCTGTTCCTGTTCTAATTTGCTTAGTTTTTGTTTTTTTAGGTTCAGTTGTTGATATTTGTGAGTTTGTCAATTTACTGTTCATAGTTTTGATCTTCTTTTTCTTAGATAAGTCCCTTTAACATTTCCTATAGTAAGGGCTTGGTGATGATGAACTCCTTTAACTTTGCCTTCTCTGGGAAGCTCTTTATCTGCCCTTCCGTTCTCAATGATAACTTTGCTGGATAGAGTAATCTTGGGTGTAGGTCTTTGCCTTTCATGACTTTGAAGTTATTTCCAGCCCCTTTTTGCCTGAAAGGTTTCTTTTGAGAAATCAGCTGATAGTCTTATGGGAACTCCTTTGTAGATAACTGTATCCTTTACTCTTGCTGCTTTTAAGAGTCTCTCTTTATCTTTAATCTTGGGTAACTTAATTGTGGTGTGTCTTGGTGTGTTCCTCCTTGGGTTCAACTTCATTTGGGAACCTCTGTGTTTTCTGAACTTGCATGTCTAGTTCCTTCACTAGATTGGAAAACTTATTTTTTCAAGTAAGTTTTTAATTTCTTGCTCTTCCTCTTCTTCTGGCACCCTTATGATTAGGATGTTGGAACATTTAATGTTGTCCCAGAGGTTCCTAAGCCCCTCCTCATTCTTTGAATTTGTTTCTTCATTCTGTTCTGGTTGGACGTTTATTTCTTCCTTTTGTTCCAAATTGTTGATTTGAGCCCCACTTTCCTTTCCTTCACTGTTGGTTCCCTGTATATTTTGCTTTATTTCTCTTTGCATTGCCTTCACTTTTTCCTCTATTTTGCATCTGTACCTGATCATTTCTGTGAGCATCATGACAACCAGTGTTTTGAACTCTGCACCTGAGAGGTTGGTTACCTCCTTGTCACTTTGTTCTTTTTCTGGAGTTTTGATTCTATTCTTTCATTTGGGCCATATTTCTTTGTCTTGGTGCATCTGTTAAATTTTAAGAAGCAGACCCTTAGGTATTTGCCTTGGCTGGGCAACCCACTTCACTGCATCGTGGTGCTGTATAAGGAGGAGGGGTCAGAGAGGGAACAGTGCTGTTTGCTTGGATCTCTTCCGCGCTTTCAGTCATGTCTGCTGCTACCCACAAGCAAATTGGGCCTTTTTGGTGCTGATTCCCGAGTGGGTAGGTTTGTGTACATTCTAGGACCTTATGGGTTTCTCCAACGAATTCTCCTATGAGGCTGAGAGTTTCTCCTGTCACTGCAACCCCACAGGTTTTTATAGCCAGGGGCATTGAGGGTGTAGTTTCCTGCGCTGGAGCCCTGGGCTCTATGGTATGTCTTGTTCCCTGGTTGTTCCTTCTGGCTTATCCGCACAGGAATGTGGAACTTCCTGGTCTGCCAGCCCCAGCCTTGCACACCTGGTCTACTGCCTTGCTGGTGTCTCTCTGTCCTGGCTGCTCATTTCTGCCCCTCCTAACAGTCTGGATGAATGTTTCTTCAATTTCGTGGTTGTTGCACTTACATACAATTTGATTTTCTGGCAGTTCTGAGGTTTTTTGTTTTGTTTTAAAATTTGTTGTCCTTTGGTTGTGTGAGGAAGGAAAGTGTATCTTCCTATGCCTCCATCTTGGCTGGAAGTTTTGAGTGTTTTATCAGTAATGGGGGCTGCACTTTATCAAATGCTTTTTCCGCCACTATTAACATAATCATGTGGTTTTTGTCTTTGCTTTTGTTTCTACAATGTATTTTATAGATTTACGTATATTGTACCATCCTTGCAGGCTGGGGATGAATCCCATTTGATCCTGGTGAATGATCTTTTTAATGTATTGCTTGATCTGGTTTGGCAATATTTCGTTGAGGATTTTAGCATCTATGTTTATCAGTGTATTGGCCTATAGTTTTCTTTCTTTGTTGTGTCTTTATCTCCTTTAGGAATTAGGATAATGCTGGCCTCATCAAAAGAGTTTGGGAGTCTTCCCTCTTCTTGGCTTTTTTGAAATAGTTTGAGATGTAAATTGGTTAGCTCTTCGCTAAATGTTTGGTAAAAATGTTCTGTAGAGCTGTCCAGTCCAGGGCTTTTGTGTGCCAGGAGTTTTTTGATTACTGCTTCATTTTCATTAGCTGTTATTGGTATGTCCAGAGTTTTTGCTTCTTCTTGAATCAGTTTTGGAGGTTTATATTTCTAGAAATTTGTCCACTTTACCCACGTTTTCAAATTTCTTGGCATGTAATTGTTCGTAGTAATTTCTTACAGACCTTTATATTTCTGTGGTATCGGTTTTAATTTCTCTTTTGTTTCTGATTTTATTTGTGTCCTCTTTTTTGTTTTGATGAGTCTGCTTAAAGGCTTGTCGATTTTGTTTATATTTTCAAAGAATCAGCTCCTGGATTTATTGATCCTTTGAATTGTTCTTTTAGTCTCTATATCATTTAATTCTGCTCTGATCTTGATTATTTCCTTCCTTCTACTTACTCTGGGCTTTGTTTGCTGGTGTTCTTCCAGTGCTTATAGATGTAGGGTTAGGTTGTTTATTTGAAATGTTTCTATCTGTTTTAGGTAGGCCAGCGAAGCACTTCCCTCTCAGGACAGCCTTTGCTCTGTCCCATAGGTTCTGGGCTGTTGTGTGCTTGTTTTCATTTGTTTCCAGAAATTTTTTGATTTATTCCTTGATCTTGTTCATTCATTCATTGTTTAATAACATGTTTTTCAGTCTTCATGGATTTGAGTGTTTTGGGGTTTTTTCCTTGAGGTTGGTTTCTATTTTCATGCCATTATGAGCTGAGAAAATGCTTGATATGATTTCATTTTTCTTGAATTTGTTGAGGCTTTTTTTGTGTTCTGTCATGTGGTCTATCTTTGAAAATGTTCCATTTGTATTTTAAGAGAATGTATATTTTGCTTATTTTGGGGTGAAAGGTTCTGTAAACGTCAATTAAACCTTTTTGATTTAGAGTATGTTCAGTGCCACAATATCCTTGTTGATTCTTTGTGTAGATGAGCGGTCCATTGTTGACAGTGAGGTGTTAAAATCCTTATGATGGTTATGTTGCTGTCGATATCTTTCTTGAAGTCCTCCAAGATTTTCTTTATATATTTAGGTGCTCATATATTGGGTGCATTTGTTTACAATGTTTATATTTTCTTAATGGATTCTTTACATAAGTATTATGAAATGTCCTTCTCTGTCTTTTGTTTTGATTTCTATTTTGTCTGATCTTAGTATTGCTAACCTGGCATTTTATTCTTGTCAGTTTGCTTGGAATATTTTTTTCCAACCCTTCACTTTGAGTCTGTATAGGTCTTTTTTCCTGAGGTGGATGTCTTGTAGACAGCATATATGTGGGTCATGTTTTTTTATTTATTCAGCTACCCCTGTGCCTTTTGATCAGAGCATTTAATCCATTTACATTTAAGATTATTATTGATAAATACTTATTCATTGCCATTTTTTCCCCCTTGTAGCTGCTTTCCTCTCTCTTTCATTCTTCATGTTCTTAAAGCAGTCCCTTTAGCTTATCTTGCAATGCTGGCTTGGTGGAGGTGTATTCTTTTAGCCTTCTTTGGTCTGGGAAATTCCTAGTTCGCCCTCCATTTTAAATTACAGCCTTGCTGGTAGAGTAGTCTTGGCTACAGGCCTTTGCTTTTAATTACTTGGAATATATCTTGCAATTTCTTTCTGGCTTGTAGTGTTTCTGTTGACAGGTCAGCTGGACCTCCCTTTTACGTTACTATCTGTTTCTCCCTTGCTGTCTTGAAGGTTCTCTCTTTGTCTTTAACATTTAGCATTGTAATTATGATGTGTCTTGGAATGGGCCTCTCTGGGTTCATATTGATTGGGATCCTCTGTGCTTCCTGAACTTGCATGACTTTTTCCCCTCACCAAGCTAGGGAAGTTTTCTGTTATTTTTTCAAACAAGTTTTCTATCCCTTGCTCCTTTTTTTCTCCTGGTATTCCTATGATGTAAATATTGTTACATTTCATGTTGTCTGGAAGTTTCCTTAAACTATTCTCATATTTTTTGAGTCTTTTTTTGTTTTGTTGCTCTACCTTGGTATTTCTTTCTACCTTGTCTTCCTGCTTGCTTATTGGGTCCTCTGCTTTATCCATGATGCTTGTAATTCCTTTTAGTGTATTTTTTATTTCAGTTATTTTATTCTTTATTTCTCCCTGGTACTTATTTATAGTTTCTGTTTCCCCTTTCATGCTGTTGTAGTTCCCACGTTGTTTCTTGTCAACATCACTGAGTTTCGTGAGCATCCTTATAACCATTTTTTTAAATTCTGCATCTGACAGATTGCTTGCCTCAACTTCACTTAGCTCTTTTTCTCAGGATTCCTCCATTCTTTTCGACTGGAGGTTCTTTCTTTGTCTCCCCATTTTAAGTGACTCTTTTTGTTTGTTTCTGTGTTTAAGGATGCTCTGCTTTACCTGACTCTCTTCATGGGGTGGACTTCTGTGTTAGGAGTTCTGTTGGACTCGGGTCCAGCCTCTTTGATCTCCTGATCTGGATGCCCTAGGGTTGCCCTTTATTCAGTGTGTGTGAGCTCTCTTGTTGTACTTCGGTTTTGCTGGTTGGTGGCTCATTTGTTAGTGTGTTCTCCCCTTCATCTGGCTTATTGGTAGTCCCCTGCCATGCCTTGTATGCTGTTTTACAGGTGTTGGTTAATAAAGCAATATTACCAGGAATCCAAACCTTAGCCAGAAAATAAAAAAAACCTTCCACATCAGGAATACCAACGGCAATTGAGCAAAGATTAATAAAGTTGGAGAGTAAGAATATTATAAAATAGGAAAACGGGAATATACGATTACTAAAAGAGGGAAAAATGATTTTGAGTGGGAAGAGGGAGGAGAAATAATAAGAGTAGGAACAGAAATGAGGCAAAGAAAGGGAGAGAACAAAATTTAAAAAATACGTAAAATGTGGAAGGGTGATGGCAAAAATGGAGTAAGGAAAAGGAAGAGGTTTGAAATAAAAGTAAAAATGTGTTGAATCAATGGGAACAAAATTGCAGAAAAACTACAGCAATGTCAATATCAGTGACAGCTGAATAAACATTAATAAAAGGTGGAAAGGGAATAGGAATATTGGACAAAAGAGAAAAATGAGTCTGAGATGTCTACAGTAAAGAAAAATGGTTTTGAGAGGATCGGGGAGGAAAACATAATAAGGGTAAGGAGTAGATCCCAAGCTAAGAAAGGGAGAAAAAAATTAAAATAAAATTCCTTGTTTAAGTGATCAAGGGTAGGGGAAGGCAAAATGGAGTAAGACAGGGAGAGTATCCTATGGGATTTAAAGTACAAACAAATAGTGAACAAAGGAGTTCTGTTGGAATAGAACAGCAGTAATGGTGTTATCCTCACCCAACTAGCCACAATTTATGAAGGTGGAAAGGATGACTATTATAAGAGTGGGGAAAAGAATGTGAGCTGACTTAAGGAAGAAAGAATGCTTTTGTGAGGATACATGGAGGAGAAATAGTAAGAGTAAGGAATATGAACATGGCGTGGCATGAGAGAAAATACAGTTTACAACAACAGTGAGAAAGGCCAGGAAGATGGCAAAATGGACTAAGATCAGAGAAGGGTACTGTGTAGGGTTTGAAATAACAACATAAAAAAAATAATCTGAATAAAAAATAAAAGACTAAGAATAGTGAGTTAGTTGGAATATGATTGAAGTGAGAGAAGAAATATTAGAAGGCTATATGAAAGAAAAAAAGAGGAAAGAAAAACTATGCAAATTTTGAGGGAAAGTGAGGTGAAATTCATCTCAGCTGTTGGTGTTCACCTTCTGATTTCTTTCTGGATCCATCTGGTTTTTTTATCAGCTCAAGGTCCTGGGGTAGATCATCCAATTAATGGCAGTACTGCCTGTATTTCCTTCCCCTGCCTCTAGAGGGAGTTTCTGTTGTAGTGGAGAAGGTGAGACCTCTGCATCACCCCTGGGAGGCACGGTTCAGTCTTCCAGGAAAATTGTGGGTACATTCCCCCTGCCCCTACATCTCCCTTCTTACTCTGTCCCAGTTTATTTCCAGTAGTGTATAGTTTCTGATTAAATAGCTGTCTGTTTCACGGTGGTGGGGGCAATCTGTTTAAAAGAGTGTCAGCTCTCTCCTGCTTGGTGTAGTCTGCAGCTCTGTGTGGAAGCCAAGGCTGGGTTGGACCCTGAGTCTGCCTTGCTGCACACTTTCTGAACTTCCTGCTTTGATGGCCTCAGTGAAATGAAATAGGGCCCCAGGACCCAGTGTACTTTGTCCTCCTGTGGGGAGTTCAAAGTGGGCCTTCTCACTCCTGTGGAAATGCCCTCTGCAGGTTGTTAAGCCTGCCCAGCCAGCTTTGCAGATCTTCCCTCAATCCTCCCTCCTTGTTGCAGGACAGCTGCGCATGTGGGGTCCCTGCTCAGCACACCTCAGCTCCTCCTTTTAAAAAAAGTCTCTCTGGTTGCTCCCAATTCAGTGCCCAGCTTTCCACACACTCTACCTCTCCAGTAAGTCAAGAGTCTGTCTCAGTCATGGCCAGTCGTGGCCCTCTTTTTCCCCCAGGTCCAGGTGCAGACAGTATCTTTTTCACTCTCTGGCACTATCCCAGTTGGCCTCAGCCTAGAATGTGCCACTAGCTCTGTGTGTGCATGCGTGCGTGCGTGTGTGTGTGTGTGTGTGTGTAGCCTGCTTCTCCCTGATGACTTTGTGTATCCAAGTTGCTCCCAGCCGGGTCTGGGGATTCCATGCCCTAGGAGGGGAGGGAGCCGCTAGGCTGCTCTCCCTGACCAGGCTTCCCACAGATGCTGGCAATGAGGCAACCACAGTTGATGGTGCCACGCCCGGGGACTTGCCCAGTCCACCTATAAAACCTCCTTACTGTCTGCTTTAGGGCATCCTTTGTACTCCCTGGCTTCCAAACTTCCTATCAGTTAATATTCTGTTGACTGTTCACTTTGTTTTTCGGAAGATCAGCTAAGTGTCTAAGTTGGGTGCAAGAGCAAATGGGCTTAGCTCCCACCTACTTCGCCTCCATCTTCTCCCTTCTCTCTGCTGCTTTCTCTCTCTCTTTTTTTTTTAATGAGTATGTCACTGTGCTGCAGATTTTATGTATATTTTATGTCATCTTCATGACAACCCCATGACTTAGGCTGTATTTTCAGATTTTATATGGAGGCACAAGAGATCATTTGTACACAGTTAGTAAATAACAAACTGGAGTTTGCATTCCTGACTCCAAAGCTGTTATTCCATATTGTCTCTTGCACCCTGCTCTCCACCCTAACTATTTTTTCTAAGTAGTTTTTCCTGCGGAAGACCTCATCTTTTTTTGAATCTGATTTCTATAGCCCTTTTATTCTTTTCTAAATTACACAGGCATTTGAGTGTGCCTGCTCATATGCTCACTTGTTTGTGTGCTCTCTCTCTCTTCCTCTCTCCCTCCTTCCCTTCTTACTTTCTCTTTTTTCTTTCCCTCTCACCCTCCCTCCCACTCCATTCATTCATACATACACACATAATATTTGACCCTATGAAATTTTTATTATCTTTCATCGAAATGCTTAAAAAATCATTTCATTTTAACATTGAAAACATTGTACCTTTGCCTGGGATTATTTAATTCCCAGTCACTATTTTGGATAAGAATCATCAGTTTTACTAAAGTCCTCCATGATGCTCAGAAGTATAGTCCTACACCAAAATCTGCCATTGTCTTACTCCAGAGTTTTAGGCAGGTCACTTCTCTTTGAGTGTTGTTTTCGTGTCTTTAAAGTAGAATGATTAGATCTGAGATTGTAAAGAGAAAAGAGTTTCAAAGAAATATTGATTGTTATGAATGCTCCCAATTTATTGTTAGCCTTTAAGAGACCCTCCTTATCTTCACTCTGTAACTGGTTGCTGCTAAAAAGAAAAAATCAGTTTACCTCCCAGATGATCTTTGTTTATTTGGGTATATTTCAGGAAGGGGGACTTGATTACTGGATTTCTTTAGAGACTTGTGGCAGTTGGGTGACAGAAATTGATGTGCACTATTAAAAATAAATACTATTCTTTTACTAGTTCTACCACTTGATTACCTGAATAAAGAAAGTAGACTTTCAACTATTTGTCTCCAAGAGTCAGAATCAGCAGGGGATTTGAGACCTCAGAGTCATTTCTGTTTTAATAAGTGGAGCCTGTATGAAATGGCACTGTATTGTGACTACAACAGATGGCCCATTTTGAAATTTGCTAGGGGGTGAGGTGGGAGTAAGGGTGGGGCCCTATAGAAATGTTAAGTGCTAGGGTCCATGCTTTAGGCTTTCATCTGATTGACTATTGCTGTTATAGGAATGGAATGGGAGAAACAAAGATTCTATCCGGAGAGCAGTGGAGCACAGCAATGTGGTCATCAATCTTGTAGGGCGAGACTGGGAAACCAAGTAAGTCTTTGACTCATTTCTTCTTTGCGTACACTATCTTAAGATTCAGTAGGCATTTATTGGGCACTGTCTCTATGTTAGGTATTATAGTGATAACATTTTAAATTAGGCTGTCAATAAGTATTTACATACCAACCATTTGCGTACCCAGCAACCCCCTCACCCTTAGGGGATTTAGTTGCATAAGTTTGGTATAAGCAAACAGTATGATATGTTCCCCATAAAAAGTCTTGTATGTGTAGTGACAGTGTGGTTGGTGCCATCAACTGGACAGGATGACTGGTATTGGTCCTATGCTTGGATCGGTCCAACTGGGATGGGGTTAGGTAGAATTTTGCCTGTTCCACTGTCAACAAGATGAACATTGGTTTTTTTAGTGTGACAATGCTCTAGGTCTGTTCTTCACATTTGTTTATTGAAGAAAGCATGAGTACTGGTTTGAACAGTTCTTTTTAGTTATTGTGCAAGTTGTTTATCAACAAATGTTTAAAACCTATAGTTCCACAACACTTTGTCCACACCTGTTTTTGTAGCATTTATTAAAGTTTGACTTAGATTTATTTGTATATGTCTGTCTCATCCAATGTTCTTAAGTTCTTTGATGACTTGGAGAGTCTTAGTCAATTTTATATCCACCACAGTGACTGACACAGTGTAATACAGAGTGAGCATTTAGTTAATGTTATTGGATTAAACTAGTGACTGACTTTTTAGATTCTTTTTACCCTCTGAGAGAAACAAAGTCCTAGGATAAGAAGTGCTTTCCGGTCCCAACACTTTCCTCATCACAAGCCAAGCAGTGCAGCCAGAGATTTTTCAAGGGCCTCAGCCTTAGAATTCTTTGAGGACACAGAATATTGCACATGCTGATTTATAACTTTAGTAAGCCTTGAATTATATAGAGTAATAACACTGAGCAGTAAAATAAAACTAACTAATTTTGATTTTGGGTTAAATCATTGCTGTTTTACAGTTTAGCTATTATGAATTCTGGCAGTAGTATGAAAATCAGCATAGCACAGAAAGCATTGAAATCCTGAGTCAGGTGTTCTTAACTGTTACCCCTTTTTTCCTTCCAGAAACTTTGATTTTGAAGATGTTTTTGTGAAGATTCCCCAAGCAATTGCTCAGGTGTCTAAGGAAGCTGGAGTTGAAAGATTTATTCACATTTCACATCTGAATGCTGATATTAAAAGCTCTTCTAGGTATCTGAGAAATAAGGTAAGTAACAGGTTGATTTGGAGAGTAATTTACAAAGTTGGAGTTTCCTGGCTCCTTGGAAGCATGAGTTAAGTGAGAAGGGTTTTTCATCGACAAATCCAGGATTAAAAGGGGTTTTTAATTCTCCCTAACAGATTTGTGTGTGTGAGAGGAGTGTGTGCGTTGTGTTCTGACATTTTGGTTGAATGCCTTCTCTTTGCAGGGAACTGTACTAAGGGGCTTCAGTGATGGATAGACCATATTATTACCTTCTTTCAAATGCATTTTCTTGGGGCATAATAGAATTACATAGTAAACATCATAAATGGTAGAGTATGATTTCTGCCCAAAAGAGTCATACCTTTGTTACCTACCAGTGTTAAAGGACTGTCTTTTTTCTCAAATCCCTTATATAATTATGGACTCATGCCTCTTTTAAAGGTCTGATGTGAAGGCTGAGAGTGACCACAGAGTTCCTTGACAGTGGCTTCAACTTTTTGACCCACTGCATTTTTTTTATTGAACAAATTGTTTGTGAAGCACCTACTGTGTGCTACGTTGCATTAGGCGCTAGGGATATAGGAAAGAATAAAACAGACATGGTCTTAGCCCATATCTAGTTTGCAGTCCATTAAGGAAAATAATTCCCGAGGTACCAGGTATTACAAAATAGCAAACTGCTGTAGGAGCCTGTAATGGGGGACAGAGGACATTTATTAGTTAGGAGCATTTAATTACTAACATCAGAAAATGCAGAGTAAACTGACTTTAAATGAAAGGGAATTTATAGGCCCATGTATCTGAAAAATCTCACAGTTGGGAACCTTAGCCACATTGGTGCCCAGGTTCATCAGGGCCTCAGCTTTGTTTCTCTGTGATTTTTTTTTTTTTTTTTTTTTTGCGTAAGCTTTGTTTTCACATTCACAAAACTGCCTCATAGCACACGTAGTCCTCACTCACATTTTCATACTACATTGGAGAGAAAGATTACATGCCGTCGCTGTCCTTGTCCCTGTCCCTGTCCCTGCCCTAGCATTACAGAATCATCTGAATTCATGACGGTGTGGAAGGGATGGGGCGGGGGAGTCAGTGGTGAGAAAGAGGGAAGAGTCAAAGATGTCTAGCCCTTTGACTTAATTAAACCACTGGGTGGTCAGTGGTCCTTTTGAATAAAATGAGAAACACTTAAGAATGACTATGCTTTAGAGTAGTGGTTCTTGGCTTTAGCTGCACATTAGAATCACTGAGGGAGCTTTGAAAAATCCTGATGCCCAAGCTGCAGTGAGATACAATTCACACAGACCCTCTAGGAATAGAACTTGGGCATCAGTATTTTCTAACTCTTCCTAGGTAATTTCATTGTGCAACAAATATTGAAAGATACAATTTATGGAGAATGGAAGAAGATGATTCAGTTTTGGACTTGGGCTGCATTTTAGATGTGTGTCAGTCATCCAGTTAATGGGAATGAATGGGCTTTATGATCCTGCAGCTTAGAAGAGAGGTCTGGGTTGGAAATGTAAATTAGGGAGCCACCAGTATTTGTTATTAGTTGAAGCAATGAGAGGGGATAAGATGGCCTAGTATGGAAGCATGGATTGAGAAGAGAGCTTTAGACTGGGCCCAGAGGAATACCAGTGATCAGTGGTTTGGTAGACAAGGGCTACCGAACCAAATGAAAAGACCGAGAGTGAACATGATCAGGTAGAAGAGAAACCTGGAGAGTATGAGGTTATGAAAGCCAAGGGAAGACAGTGTTGCAAGGAAGGAGTAGTTACGAATGCCATTGAGAGGCCACGTAAGTGAGAACTCTGCAATCACCTTGGATCTACTGACATGGAGGTCATTGGTGATCTTAACCTAGAATCATTTGAGTGCAAGTGTTGGGGCAGCATCTAGAGTTCAGGAGAGTGAGAAGTGAGCAGAAACTGAGGCAGCAATTTTTGGTGATTTGGTAAGAGGATGGAGTTGGGAATGGATGGGCAGGAAGCTGGAGAGTCAGGTGAAGTTGGAGAATTATTTTGCTTTTAATGTAGAAGGTCTTTGTTTAAAAGACATTGTTTAAATGTTGGTGAGAAGTTGTTCATAAAAAGTGAGACTGAAGATACAGGAGGGAGTAAATGGGGCAGGTTCCAGAGAAAGTTGAAGGAGGTGAGCTCCAAAGCACTGGAGGTGGCATTGCTCCTCTGTAGTGGTAAGAAAGGAGGAAAAAATGTTGGTTCATGCACCTGCATTTGTAGATTTAGTGGTGAGAACTTGAGATTATTTTTTTTCTGCTGCCATATCTTCTTTTTGCATTAACTGGTGATGTCATTTACTGGAAGGAAGAGGAAAATAAGGGAGAAATTAGAATAGAATAGAATAGAATAGAATAGAAAATGTTTGAAATTGTCATATGGGAGAGTAAAGTAATTACAAGAAAACACTATCTGTGGGAAATGTTAAGGGCCCAGTTAAAATGGTGACATGAATTTACAGTTATGGGCCATTTAGGGGTTACATTCTAAGAAATGCATCATGATACCATTTTGTCATATGAACATCATAGAGGCACTTACACAAACCTAGATGTTAGAGTCTTCTACACACCTAGGCTGCATGGTACAAGCCTGGCTGCAAGTCTGTACAGCATGTTACCGTATAACACAAGATTTAATCAAGAACAGACAAAAATATAAGTAGAAAGAGTACACACTAAAATAACAATAGAAAGTATAGTATAGTAAATGTATAAACAAGTAACATAGTTGTTGATTATCATCAAGTATTCTGGACTGTACATGATTGTATGCACTGTTCTTTGATATAATTGGCAGCACAGGTTTGTTTACACCAGCATCACAAACGTGGGTAATGCATTGCACTATGATGTTTGGAGGGCTGCCACATCACTAGGCTATAGGAATTTTTCAGCGCCATCATAATCTTATGGGCCCACTGTAGTATATATGGTCTATATATTTTTTTGTTGACCAAAATATTATGTATGCATGACTGCATAGTGGTACCAATCTGTGATATTTACTAAATTTCCTCCATCTCTGAAGGCAGCAGGAGTACATGGCTCAAAGAAGGAGGGTAATGGGGTTCTTCCAGGATTGAGATTTTGCCTGGTGGGTGAAATAAAGGGCAAAAGGACAGGGTGATTTACATTATTGGTAAGAGAGTGATTGAGAAGTTGGACCACGGAATCTAATCTGTGACAATGGAAGTTTGGAGGGCTTGATAGAGAGAGGAAAGCAGAAACGGTGGACTAGGGTTCCTGAGAAGGTTGGAATGCTATCCTAGGAACGGATAAGCAGAGAACAGGCAGGTTGGGAGTACAGGAGATTGTTATCTGAGAGGAGGGTGTCTTCATTTAGTGTTTCAGAAGAAGGGCACTTTCACTTGTTGATAAGGTCTGTGTCCTGGCAGAGTGCAGAAGTGGACTGAAGAGAGGTGGTTATTGGAGTGGAGAAGCTCAAAAAACTGAGAGATCCAAATCTATTTGGAAATTGATGTCACCCACAGTGGTAGTGTAGCTGCAAGGGAAGTTGGGGTGGAAAGGAATGTTGGTATCTGCATTGAACAAGAGGCCTTGTCTAGGACGTGCGTAGATGGTAACAAGTGAGGACGGCAAGATTAAGAGCCGTGCCTGGGCCTCCTCCAGGCAGGTGTGCCCGTCATGGGAGCCCACTACACGCTCTCCTTTCTCTCGCAGTCGGGTAGGTTGTTGACACAAACCAGGGAACCTGTAATTAGAAGGAAAAATGGAGGCTAGAAAGATTCTCCTCCGATTTTTATCTTCCGGTGTAAGCATCCTGGGAACAAATATGAGAACCCAACAAGAGCTGTAAGAGGCAGGGTAAAACTTATGTGTAATTTAAAAGAAAAATTCTGTGTAATTGAGATTTATGAATAGTACAGTTACCTTCATCTGGAGGAACATATGACCTTTAAAATACAAGTAGTGCCCCATACTGAAAAGAATGGATGATTTTTTTTCCTCACCTCAGAACTTTCTTTTATTTGGTTGTTTGTTTAGGCTGTTGGAGAGAAAGAAGTGAGAGATGCATTTCCAGAAGCCATTATCATAAAGCCGTCAGACATCTTTGGACGAGAGGATAGATTCCTCAATTATTTTGCAAGTGCGTATTCTTTCTTAACCATGTTAAAGTTGAGCACAAGCTAACAGTGTTCTCTGACTTGACTGACTGAGGTTATACTTTTTCTCTCCCAGTTGCTATTTTTCCCCCAAGGTCATGTTTGCCTAGTCAACATGGTCCTTCTCAGGATCTTCATTACTGTTATCAATAGAAATATCTTAGATTCATGGAAAGAGCATGTATTTAGAAGTCAGAGAACTGAGTTTAAATTTTGGCTGTGGGACTAACTAGCTCTGTGATTTTGGCACGTCTCTGAGTGGCAGCTTCCTCATCTATTAAAGTGGAGATAATAATGTCTACCTTAAGAGGGTGTGTTAATTGGATGAAGTAGCCTGCGTTACATCAGCTGGCACATAGTTAATGCTTAAATGCTGCTTCCATTTATACTTTTCATATGAAGCCCGCTTCTTACTGCTTTCTCTCTTTTAGTCTGATTGCCAAGTCTCTTGGGTGTTGATTTTCAAAAACAAAGAGGTAGTATCATTCTTTGTCAGCCACATTTAATAGTTCTTCCTTGTTAATAGAAATTTCTGTGGGACAGGATTAGATCAATAAATACTAATTTGGCCATTAATAAACTAGAAATAGTTGATATGTAAACTGCTTTCATAGGCTGGGAGATATTTTATGTTTACTCTGAGTGATTTTATTTATTTCTTTGCTAATTAGACTTGTCTTGGCAGAGCAAATCAGTATTCTTTACTAAGTGATGAGATTTTGAGACATTAGGGGTGAAAAAATTATTTCCCTGTACTTCTTTGGGAGTGGAAGAGGAGAATATATTTATTTTTAAGTCTGTGATAAGAACCTACCTATAGTTTCTGGTTTTACTGAATTACCAGTTATCTCTCCATTTATTCACTTATCTATTGGGAGAGGATTCAGACCTTCCCCATAGGAAGTAAGCAGGTTAGTGAGTTACCTTTCTTTCTTTCTTTCTTTTTTTTTTAATCAGAAGCTTCCTGTTTCTCCTTGTGAATGTTTGTATTATTTCTGTGTATGTCTTTTGCCCATGTAGGTTTTTTTTTAATATGTTTTCTTATTTATTTAAGCTTTTTATCTGTTAAGGATATGTGTATTTTCTTATATTTGCTGCAACTTTTTATTGGCTTATTATTAATACTTAAATTTTTGTATTTTAGACTTTATTATTTAGAGCAGTTATAGGTTTGTAGAAAAATTGAATGGAAAACAGTTCCTGTGTATTCTTTAACCCCTCATGCTCCCCCCATAACAGTTTCCCCTATTAACATCTCCATTTTCCTGCCACCACTTCCCCCCACCCCACCCACCCCCACCTCCCACCCTCAATCCTTCCCCACTTTGGCTTTGTCCATGGGTCCTCTATACATGTTCCTTGATTTGACCCTTCCTCTTCTTTTCCCCATTACCCCCTCCCTCCTTCCCTGTCATTACTGTTGGTTTGTTTTTTTCCTTTCATTGTTGCTGGTTATATTTTTCTTGCTTCTTTGTTTTTTTTATTAGGTTCCACTTAATAGTTAAGATCATATGGTATTTGTCTTTAACCCCTTGGTTTATTTTGCTTAGCTAATGCTCTCCAGTTCCATCCATGCAGACGTGAAGGGTAGTAGCTCTTTCTGTTGTCTTGTGTTCCATTGTGTAAATATACCATAGTTTTTTGATCCACTCATTTATTGACGGGCACTTCGGTTGTATCCAGCACTTGGCTATTGTAAATTGTGCTGCTATGAACATTGTCTTTTTCTGACTGTCCTACTTCACTTAGCATAATGATCTCCAGATCTATCCCTGCTGTCAACAAAGGGTAAGAGCTCCTTCTTTTATGCAACTGCATAGTATTCCATTGTGTAAATGTACCACAACTTCTTTTGTGGTTCTTCTCATTTACTGATGGGCACTAGGGCTGTTTCCAGACCTTAGCTATTGTAAATAATGTTGCTATGAATATAAGGGTACATATAATCTTTCTGATTGGTGTTTTGGGATTCATAGGATATATTCCCAGAAGTAGGATCACTGGGTCAAGTAGCAGTTCCATTTTCAAATATTTGAGAAACCTACATACTGTTTTCCACAGTGGCTATACCAGGCTACATTCCCACTAGCAGTGCATGAGGGTTCCCTTTTCTCCACATCCTTACCAGCACTTGTTGTTTGTTGATTATAGATGATAGCTATTCCGACGGGTGTGAGGTGGTACCTCCATTGTAGTTTTAATTTGCATCTCTCTGATGATTCGTGATGTTGAGCGTTTTTTCAAAGGAGGCGAGAACATACAGTGGTGTAAGAACAGTCTCTTTAATAAATGATGTTTGGAAAATTGGATAGGTACATGCAAAAAGATGAAACTAGACCACCAACTTAACAGCACACGCAAGAATGAACTCAAATGCATACAAGACTTAAATGTAAGTTGCAAAACCAAAAAAATCTTAAAAGAAAACACGGGCAGTAAAATCTTGGATGTCTTGAGTAGCAATATTTTTGCCGGTATATCTCCTAGGGTAAGGGAAGCAAAGGAAAAAAAAATATTATTGTATCAAACTAAACAGTTTCTGCACGACAAAAGATACTATCAACAGAATGAAAAGGGAACCCACTGTATGGGAGAACATACTTGCCAATGATATATTTCATAAGGGGTTAACTTCAAAATATGTAAAGAATTTACATACCTCAACACCAGAAGGACAAACAATCCAATTAAAAAATGGGCCAGGGACCTGACAGTACATTTCTCCAAAAAGAACATACAAATACAAATGGCTAATAGACATAAGAAAAATGTTCAATGTCATCAATCATCAGAGGGCTCATTCTTTATACTGTATATTCTGTGGATTTTGACAAATGTACAATGATACATACTTACCATTAGAATATCTTACAGAGTAATTTCAATGCCCTGAAAATCCCCTGTGGTCCACCTATTTATCCCTCCCTCCATGCCTGTCTACCTTTTATCCCCACCCTAACACCTGGCAAACACTGTTCTTTTAACTGTCTTCATAATTTTGCCTTTTCTAGAATGTCATATAGTAGGGAATCATACAGTTTGCAACCTTTTCAGATTGGTTTCTTTCACTGAGCAATATGCATTTATGTTTACTCCATGTCTTTTCATACCTTGATAGCTCATTTCTTTTTATAACTGAATAATACTTCATGGTATGGATGTACCGCAGTCATTTATCTAATTTAGGTGTTTTTATCATGTGTCTCCTCCCCCTACTTTGCTTGTGTTCTTTTACTTTTTGAATTCCACTTTTTAAAAAAACTACCCTAAAAATACAATACATAATATTAAATTTATCAACTGCTATGGACTGAATTGTGTCCCCCACCAATTCTTTTCCTGAGGCCTTGGCTCCCAATGTGATTGTATTTGGAGATAAAGCCTTTAGGAGGTAATTAAGGTTAAATGAGCTCATGTGAGTGTGGTCCTAACTTGACAGGATTGGTGGCATTCTAAGAAGAAGAAGAAGAGGGAGATCTCTCTCACTTGCCTGCCTGTCTGTACTGAGGAAGGGCCACATGAGAACACAGTTGACTGCACGCTAGGAGAGCTCTCACCTTAAACCGTAACAGCTGACATTTTGATCTTGGACTTTCCAACCTCTAAACTGGGAGAAAATAAATTTGTTTAACTTTCAGTCTGTGGTATTCTGTCATGGCAGACTAAGACACCATCTCAATGATTTCTAAGTGTATGGTTCAGTACTGTTATGTATACTTATGACTGTATGCATTAAACAACTTTTTATTTCCTCTTCCCTCCAGCCCCTGGCAACTACTGTTTTTTTCAGATTATTTTGTATGTGGATATCCAGTTTTCCCAGCACCATTTGTTGAAGAGACTGTCACTTTCCCTTTGAATGGTCTTGGCACCCTGTCAGAAATTATTTGACCAGATATATACAAGGGCTATTTCTCTCTGTTCCATTGGTTGTTTATGTATGTCTTTATGTCACAGTGTTGATCACTGTACACTGTTTGATTACTGGAGCTTTGTAGTAAGTTTTAAAATCCGGAAATGTGAGACCCCCAACTTTGTTTTTTCTTTTTCAAGATAGTTTTGGCTATTCACGATTCTTTAAGATTCCGTATGAATTTTAGGATGGAATTTTCTATATTTTTGCAAAAACACCATTGAGATTTTGATAACGATTGCATTAAATCTGTAGGTTGCTTTTGGTACTATTGACATTTTAGCAGTATTGTCTTCCAATCCATGAATACAGGATGTCTGTCCATTCATTTGTGTCTTCAAATTTCTTTTGGCAGTGTTTTATAGTTTTCAGTGTGCAGGTCTTTAGCCAACACGGTTAAGTTTGTTCCTAAATATATATATTTTTTTAATGCTTTCATGAATAATTTCTACTTTAAAAAATTTTTTGACCCTGGCTGCTGTTGCTCAATGGATTAAGCGCTGGCATGTGAAGCAAGGGGTCGCTGATTTGATTCCCAGTCAGGGCACTTCCTGAGTTGCGTGCCAGGTTCCCAGTAGGGGGTGCATGAGAGGCAACCACACATTGATGTTTCTCTCCCTCTCTCCCTCCCTTCCCCTCTAAAAATAAATACAATCTTTTTGAAAAAAATTAAAGAAAAATTTTTTGAGAAGCTTTTTTTACCATTACATTTAATCCAGATGGGATTTGATTTGTCTTGGTTTATGGTGAGATGTGAACCATTTCTTTTTCTTTTCCAAATAGTAGAATGATTGTCTTGGCCTATACATTAAATATCATTTTCATTTTCCACATATTTGTGGTATTGCATTTATCATATACTAAATTCCCATTCTTAACGGCATCTTTTTCTGGGTCGTGATGTTATATCACTGATCTGTTGATTGCTATTGTTCTTAAAATGATGGGTAATTTCTTTTTGAGTCCAGTCTTGGGAGTGGCCATACCTTTAGCATTATAGAGTAGAAGAGAAGTAGCCAAGCCATTTGACCTTTCTCTTCCTCTTGGTGTACTTAAATACAAGGTGGAGCAAAAGTAAGTTTACAGTTGTTCATATGGAAAACAATACAGTAATTAATAAATAATAATACAAGCATAAACTCTGTGTTTGCATACTCAAAACTGTAAACTTACTTTTGCCCCACTCTGTATTTGGCCCTTTTATTTGTTGTCTAAAAAAAACGCTGCTCATTAGTTTCCTCAGAGTCAGGTACATTTATTTCATTATTTCTGTTATGCAAAGTGATTATGCTAACCTGGAGTACCTGGAAGTTGGTGGACCTCATAGCAGCTTTAGCCTTCTAAGACTAATTCTCTTTTTTCTGCCAGATATTCGCTGGTTTGGAGGTGTACCTCTTATATCCTTGGGCAAGAAGACAGAGAAACAACCAGTATATGTAAGTACTGTGGATGAAGGGGCTTTGAATTCAGATTCAAGTGATCAGTTTTCTTGTTTTGTCCTAATTCTGTAACTGTCTTTTTCTTCTTTGTCAATTTGCTTCATCTGGTTATCTCTCAGTTTACCTAAGAGTTACGTGCATTCTCTGTGTTTTCACTTGCTCATTCATTTGAGGAAAATGTGTCGAACCCTCAGTGTGTCAGTCACACTGTATGTGTCCCTGGAGATTTAGAGATATTAACTGTATAGACACAAATTGGTATCCTTAAGTTGGTCTCAGCCAGAGGCATGTCAGCAAAGCAGTTACCATGCAATGTGTTACATGCTGTGCTGGGGAGAGGAGTTTACAGAATTATGTCAGAGGGACACCTAATCCAGACTTGAGGATAAGGGAAGGCCTCCCAGAGGAAATGGCATCTGAGGTAAGACTTTAAAAATGACCAACAGTAAATCGAATGAAGAGGTTGGGGAAGAGTATGCTATGCAGGGGGAACAGTATGTACAGGAACCCAGAGGTGAGAGAGCATGTTGGATTCCGTATTATGTTGAATTAGGATTTAACAAATGTGGCAGTATTGACATTTTAGGTTGGATAAGCCTTTGTTGTAGGGGCTATTGTAGAATGTTTAGCAGTATTTCTGCCTTCTAGCCACAAGATGGCAGTGGCATTCTCCCTGCCCCCCTGTCGTGACAACTAAAAATGTCTCTGGGTATTTGCCAAATGTACCCTGGGTGCCAAAATCACCCCCAGTTGAAAACCATGGGGTCTGTAACCATATGTAATTATTATTTTTGAATGTAAAAGTGGTAGAATATAGGCAAGCCCATGTGGCTCAGCCTAATAGTTTTAGTTAGCTTAGTAGCAGAGGAAATTGGAGCAAAAATGGGCAATGGGGAATCAGAAAGACCTTGATAGCCATATGAGGATAAACATGTTCTGACTAGATAAATATTTAAAAACTTCCAGTATGGAGATTATTAGAGTTCTTGAGAAGGGTGTTCTTTAAGAAGCTTTTTGAAAACAGAAATGTCATTGTTTTAATTTTATCATGGTTGTGTGTGTGTGTATGTGTGTGAGAGAGAGAAAGAGAGAGAGAGACTGACTGCTGTGGTCTGCTTTTCTTCCTTTTTCCCTCCCTTCCCCCTTCTCTCTTTCAACAATCACTTAAACACATGTAATAATTTCTTATAGGTGGTAGATGTATCCAAAGGAATTGTTAATGCAATTAAGGAGCCAGATGCCAGAGGGAAAACTTTTGCCTTTGTTGGGTAGGTGGTTATGGCTTGGCTTAAAAATTGTATTACCTCTTAAAATGAAAGATCATAATAACTTAATAACAATAATTTCTAAACATGTCACTCACTAACAGATTTATTTGTTGGATTTTTATAGTGTCTTTCTTCAACTGTATTAATCCCAGAAACATTACTCCTTTAGCCTTTAGGCCATTGTGTTTTAAAGATCTGTCCAAAGGCCACCATTATCAGAATCTCTGGAATGCTTACATTAAATCAGAATTTGAAGGAACCTGGGAATCTGCTTTAATAAATTGTTTTTTTGTCACCAAAGACGATTATATATACTTAAATAATTATATATACTTAGGCCAGTAACCGCCCACGGATGGTTTTGTACTACTCCAGTGAAGTTTTTACCATGTAAAAGAATATAACTATAAATTCTAAAACACAAACACTTTTAGGGAGTAAGTAGAGTTGCAAAATGAAATTAATTTTGGTAAAGTATCTGAAAGCCTGGAAAGTAGGAAATGGCTAGTTTAGGGTGCAGTTGCTCATGCTGTGCAAGACAGATCTTTTATTGTATACTGTCTGTTGAAATTTGCTCTCTGGAAAAATGGGACACAGTTAAACTATGTGACTTAACCTGAAATTGTTAAATTATGTCACAGCATCTTTTTACTGAATTAACTAAGACTAAAAAACTGAGACTCAACCTACGAAGCACAAGAGTACCAAATCTACATAATAATTGGCTCAGAACCCCATCATTCTCTACAGGAAATTTGTGATACCTGATGTTTTGGGAAATGTGGGGATCTGTTTCAATAACTAAGCGATAACTTAGTTCCTAAGAAATATTTGCTTCTACAAAAAAAGACATGTTTTTCTCTAAACCAGATATATAGTATTTTCCAGGATAATGAATTCATACATTGTTATGCTTCACTATTATTATAAATTTAGTAAAAAAGATTTTTTTTGGTATAAAAAGGCTATTAAGTTTCCATGTCAACTAACTGCTGCAAGATGTGTATCTTTCTTTGAGTTCCCAATTTGATACATTAGCATACAATCAGTTATACCCTAGGAAAATCATTCACCAAAAAAAATGTGTTTAGAACAGGTTCCATAGAGCACAAGACTCAAATAACATCAGGCTTTAATCAAGAGGTACTTACCAGGATTCTAAGAAATAGATGAACAGAAATGGCTTTACAAATTTTGCTTGCTTACTACTCAGTGAGATTGGCTATGGGATGAGTTAGCGATTTCCTTTCCAGTTGCTTCACTCTTTTTACTAGGCTCCAAGTAAGTCATACTTGTTTGGTACAGTGATGGGTCAAGTAATGATAGACATAGCAGTGTAGGCAGTTTTCCTTGTGAAACTGTAAAAATGCATCTACACTTCTCTTTTTGCCTCTTTAGCTCCAGGGGAAAACTTTGCTTGTTTCCTTGACACTTTGGGGCTGAGGCAGAGGCATAAGACCTTAAATTTGCTTCTGGTTTTTTCATAGTTACTAATTATGTGACTTGGGTCCATTCTTTTTATCATTCATTTATTAAATACCTATTCATACACACACACACCCCTACACAGAACTATGAGAACTAATGAACAAGTTCAGTGAAATCATAAGGTACAAGATCAACATGTAAAAATCAATTTCCATACATTAGCAAGTGAACAACCTAAAATAAAATTTAAGAAAGTAGTTTTATTTAGAATAGCTCAGAAGATAAAATACTTAGGTAGAAATTTAACAAGAGAAGTAAAGACTTGTACACTGAAAATTACAAAACATTACAAAGTGAAATTAAGGGACACCTAAGTAAATGGAAAGACATCTCATGTTCATGGATTGGAAGAGTCAATATTGTTAAAAAGCAATTTTCCCCAAATTGATCTATATTTTCAACTAAATTCTTTTAAAATTCCCGCAGGGTGTTTTTTTTGTTTTGTTTTGTTTTGTTTTTTTTGCAGAAATTGATGAATTGATTCTAAATCTCTGTGGAAATGCAAAAGAAGCACAATAGCTGAAACCATTTTGACAGAGAAGAATAAGGTTGTAGCATTTAAGTTTCCCAATTTCAAAACTTACTATAAAGCTACAATTATCAAGTGTAGTCCTGTCAAAGAAAAGTAGACATATAGGTCAATGAAGAGACTTGATAGTCCAGAAATGAAACTTTTTGGACAGTTGATTTTTTGCTAAAGTGTCATAACACTTCAAAAAAGAAAAGATAGTGTTTTTGACAAATGGTACTGGGGTATCCACATGTAAAAAGATGAACACCAACCCTTACTTCACACCATACATGAAGAAATTAGGGGACTTCCTAGTCAAGATGGAGGGATAGGTCAACACGCTTCACTTCTTTGTACGAGAATAAGAAAGATCACAACAAACCTCAAAGCAAAAAACACATAGAACTGCCAGAAAATCAAACTGTATGGAAGCCTGATAACCAAGGATTTAAAGAAGCCATAGTCATCCAGACTGGTAAGAGGGGTGGAGACAGGGAGCTGGGGCAGAGAAGACACAGTGTGGTGGCAGCAAGGCAGCTGGAGGAATGGGCAGTCCCACATTCACATGTGGATAAAATCAGGAGGGATACCTTGGGAGTGAGCGATCTCAGCCCCAGGACAGACCCCGGGTGCAGCCCAGGGTTCCAGCCCCAGGAAAATAAAGCCTCATAACTTCTGGCTGTAAAAACCAGTGGGAGTTGGGGTGGCAGAAGAAACTGCTGGTCTCTTGGGAAGGGTCGTTGAAAAGGCCCTCGTGGTCCTAGAATGAATGCAGACCCACCCACTCCGGGAACCACCACTGGGGCAGCAGCTGGGGGCACCAGTTGCATACGGGAAGGAGGTGAAGTGACTGGAAATGGGGCGAGTTCCAAGCAAGCTTCAGTGGCATTGTCCCCTCTCAACCCTTCCCCCCCATACAGAGCCACAAAGTGGTGAAGTGGGTTGCCCCACCCTGGCGAATTCATAAGGCTCTGCCCCATAAAACTTAACAGGTGTGCTAAGACAGGGAGTCAAAGCAACTCTACCTAATACACAGGAACAAACAGGGAGGCTGACAAATCGAGGAGACAAATAAATATGGCCCAAATGAACAGAACAAAAGCTCAGACAAAGAACTAAGCGAAATGAAGATAGCCAACTGATCCTATGCAGAGTTCAAAACACTGGTGAGAAGGATGCTCAGAGAACTCATTGAGTATGACAGAAGCATAAAGGAAAAAATGAAGGCAATGCTAAGTGAAATAAAGAAAAATCCTCGGGGAATCAACAGTGAAGGGAAGAAAGCCAGAGTTCAAATCAATGATTTGGAACATAAGGAAGAAATAAATAATCAGAACAGAATGAAAAAACAAGAATTCAAAAAAACGAGGAGGGAATAAGAAGACTCTGGGACAAATCCAAAAGCGCCAACCTCCGATTCATAGGGATGACAGAAGGAGAAGAGGAAGAGTAAGAAACTGAAAATTTATTTGAACAAATAATGGAAAAAAAAAACTTGCCTAATTTGGCAAAGGAAATAAACATACAAATCCAGTAAGAAGAGAGACCCCAACAAATTGGACCCAAACAGGACCATGCCAAGACATCATCATTAAAATGACAAAGGTTAGATAAGGAGAGAATCTTAGCAAAAGCAGCAGAGAATTGCCTACAAAGGAGTTCGCGGAAGAGTATCGGCTGATTTCTCAAAAGAAACTTTGCAGGCAAGAAGGGACTGACAAGGAATATTCATAGTGATGAAAAGCAAGGACCTACAACTTAGATTAGTCTATCTAGCAAAGCTATCATTTAGAATTGAGGGGCAGATAAAGCGCTTCCCAGACAAGGTAAAGCTAAAGGAGTTCATCATCACCAAGCCCTTATTATATGAAATGTTAAAGGGACTCGTTTAAGAAAACAATAAAATCTGTGAATATTAAAATGATGACAAATTCACAGCTATCAACAACTGAATCTAAAAATCAAAACCAAAAACAAACTAAGTAAATGACTAGAACAAGAACAGAATCATAGATATGGATTCCATTTGGAGGGTTAGCTGCTGGGAGGGGGAAGGGGGAGAATCGGGGAAAAGGTATAGAGATTAGAAGCATAATTGGTAGGTACAAAATAGACAGGGAGATGTTAAGAAAAATATAGGAAATGGAGAAGCCAAAGAACATGCACAACTCATGGATATGAGCTAAAAGGGATATTGCTGGAGAGGAGCAGGGTACTGGGGAGAGGAAGGCAAAGGGGGAAAATTGGGACAACTGTAATAGCATAATCAATAAAATATACTTAAAAAATTAATTCAAAATATATCAGAGACATAAATGTAAGGGCTAAAACTTTTGGAAGAAAAATAAAAAATCTTTTAGACCTTGAGTTAGGCTAAGATTTTTTTAGATACAACAAAAGCATACTCCATAAAAGAAAAAAGATAAACTACACTTCATTAAAACTTTTGTACTTCAAAGGCATCGTTAAGAAAATAATAAAAAGAGAGTAAGGAGATTATCCACCAACTGGCAGGATGGGGTGGATCAGAGTGGTATATGGAAAGTCTGAGGACAGAGAAGAAGATAGGTAGAATTCCCTGGGAGTACAGGAAAAGGCACTCCTAGGAGGGAATAGAATTGCAAAGTGGAGTTGAGTCTTGGATTTGAAGGCAGTGTTCAGAAATCAAAGGAGAAGCCAGTTAGCCCAGTTGTACTTTTCTCTGCAACTCTGTGTTGCTGGTGGGATCAGGCATGGAGGAGACAGAGCAGGCAGATAGTTGGGTTAACCAGAGTAGAGGTTTTGCTCTGCTAGTATAGTGGAGGGGAGGCTGGGGCACAAGGTTTTGCTGAGAATATTTGCAATGGAATAACCATGAAATCTTAGCTAAGAAGGACACAGGCTTCACTGTACCATGTGGTCTGAGTAGGGCAGGGCACTTCAACCAGTCTTTGAGTCACTTTTAATGGAACACAAGGTGCTTGAGAGCAGCTGAAGAGCAAGTATATTACATGTAATTAGTTTGCCCATGATTCCAATATTGCTTGTTTCATAAGGATTATAAGTTGTACTTTGGCATAGCGTATATTATATGCCCTGCAGTGATCTTTATACATCCTTCTGGAACTTGAAGGAAGCTATTTGATGGCTTTGTCTCCTCTTTCCCCTAGTTGACATTTTCTTTTTTCTTTTCTTTTGTTTTTGGATGAAAAATACCAGAATGATGAGGTTCTCATTAAATTACTTTCATTTAGCTCTCAGCTATCACAAGTTTTCTGAGGCAAAAGGGATTAGGAAAGTGTATGAAGAGATTAAAATGTAGTATTATAAGCAATAATAATTATTAAAGCTAGGTTATACTGATACGAAACTACTCAGATCCTTGGAATAGAATATGAAGTCAAGAAACAGTCTCAAATCTATGTAAGAATATACTATGTGATAAAGGTGACGTTTCAAAGTATGGGAAAAGGGTAATTATTCAGTAAATGGTATTGTACCTTTACCTTATAACAACACAAAAATATGTTGCTGAAAGAACTTATGGATTAAGAAAAACAGCGTAAAAGCATTAGTAAAAATGTGTGGAAACTTATGATACTGCTGACTGGAGAGGGATTTTCTAAGTATAAAGTAAAATCAGTAGTTATGAATAAGTGAAATTGTATACTTTTATATGCCACAAAACACCTAAACATTGAAAAGTAAACTATAAACAATAAAAGGTATTTTCAACTATGTTATCATAATATAAAGAATTCTACAAATCATTCTTATAGATAGGAACTCCAGGAGGAAAAGAAAGGAAGTGTAAATGACCAAAAATATATAAATAAAAAATTAATCTTTAGTATTAAAATAATGCTAATTAATACAGAGGTACCTTTTTTACCTGAAAGATTGGTAAAATCTTGTTTATTTTTTATGCCTAAACTCATTTTTGGTGAGTGGGCTACTAACATTCTTTGTAAATTTATATAACCTTTTCAGAAGGTAGTTTGGAAGTAGTCAATAAAAGCCTTAAAATCTCAAAGTATACTTTGAGCCAGTTTCAATTCTAGAATGTATTATAAACACATGATTATGAATAAGTACACATATTTACTATAAGAATGTTTATTAAAGCATTTTATAAAAAAATATTTTTAATAGTTTAAATATCCAAAAACTGGGAATTGGTAAAAATAGGTTATGATTACATGCATTGACGATGTACTAGAATATTTAATTACATTGAAAAATGAGTGTGGTTTAATATTAAGTGAAAAAGACATCACAGGATAGGATGAAATATATAATCTTAAGTAAATACCAACACAAAAATGTGTATGTAAAGGGATGAGAAAGATATCATATTAAATGTTGGGTTGGCCAAAAAGTCCATATTTTTTTTCTGTAAAAATAAAAAACACATTTTTCATTTTCACCAATGACTTTATTGATTTGGATATTTTGAGTATGTCAGCTATCTCTCACATTGTATAACGTTGATTTTTCTCAGTTAATGTCTCAATTTGATTGCCGTACATTTCAACTGGTCCACTGACTGTGGGGCATCATCCAAGTGACAATCTCCAGCGTTAAACTTTGCAAACCACTTTTGACACATTTCATCAGTCACAGCACCTTCTCCATATACTGTACAAATCTTTGCATTTTAGTTGTGTTTTTGCCTTCCTTGGAATATAAAGCATAATTTCCCAAAAATGTTGTGTATTTTAGTCCATCTTCAGTATTAAATGATTGCAAAGAAATTCACCAATTTTGATGTTTTTTTCAAGTGCACACTGATGTGACAGTTGTCACAATACAATCTAACAAAATTGTTTCAAACAAAGTTAAAGACAACTAAGCGCTAGTAGAGCCATTTTACAGGAAAAAAACAAAGGAGCTTTTTGGCCAACCCAATACATTAACTTTGTCTCTGGTGGGATTATGCTAATTTTTCTTTGTGCTAATCTGTATTTACTACAGTACATATGTATTCCTTTGTTATAAGAAAAATGTTATTTTTGTAAATTAAAAAAGTGAATTTGTAGGTGCAAATAATTTGAGTAACTATAAATTTTTTCTTTGTAGGCCCAATCGATACCTTCTTTTTGACCTGGTGCAGTATGTCTTTGGTGTGGCTCACAGACCCTTCCTCCCATACCCTCTGCCACATTTTGCCTATCAGTAAGTAAAGTGCTTCTTTTTTGCCTTCTAAAATAGCGCTAACTAGATACATTTGTTTGTAATGTTCTCTCTAAGGGTTATAAGGGAGTATGTCCCTTACAGTGAAGCCTTGGAATCTCTAACTAGAATGTTCTCTTGATACCTTGATGTATGTCTAGAAAAGAAACAGAGATGTCTAAGGAAGGGAAATATAGATCAGTTTGTATGAGAAAAACTGGGTGTTGAGAAGTTAAATCTGCAGCCCTTCATATTCTCCAGTTAAAAATTACTGAGTTTTAATTTGGAGAAGTATCTCACTTGGCAGGCTGGAAAAAGGAAAAATTGGGTTTCGCTGTTTCATCTCACCTGGAAGAGACAAAAGGCCTGCTCTTTATTAAATCAGTTAGATCATGCAGGTGGAAGAAGGAGCCAGGTGGATTCAGTCTTGGCCTATGATTCCCTTATTTTCTTTCCCTACTTCTTGTTTCACTTCCTTTGTAGGTTTAGAATCTCAGAATCATGTCACACACTAGTTGCCTGATCAGGGTTACATTAACATCCAGTTTCCCAGAGACTGATTTATAAACCGACAGGGCAGTTCACGCCTTCATTCGGTCGTTCGTTCATTCATTCATTCATTCATTCATTCAACAAATTTTACTCTGTGTCTGCTGTGTCATAGGCAATGCACTAGGGACTCGAGATGTTACAGTAAGCTCTCTAACAGACATATCAGAAAAATAGTTAGAATGCAGCGTGATGGTAACATTTATTGAGAATGCTCTGTTTGCAGGCTGTCTCTACTTTCTCCTCATTTAATATTCATAGTGACTCTGAAGTAGGTAGGGAAGAGTGAGTGTATAGTGTGAGTGAAAGAAAGAGACTAGGACAGAGCCTGGGGAATACCTACATTTAAAGGACCAGCAGAGTAAGAGAAATTTATCAAGGAGGCTAAAAAAGAGTAATTGAGTGTTTAAATGAAAAATGAAGAGTTTGGAAGCCTAGGTATCAAAGGAAAGGTAGTGTTATGTTTTTGTCTTTTTTAAAAAAAAATTTCAATTACAATTTACATGCAATATTTGCATTGGTTTTGGAAAGAGTGTTTTAAGGTGGGAATGACTATTTTCAGAAGGGGAGCATTGCTATTTGTTCATATCTGTATCTCTGGCACCTAGAAAAATGCCTGACACACAGTAGGCACTGTTAATATTTGCATGCTCCTTGGCTTACCCTGCATCCTTAATGGAAGCATATTTGCATATCTGAAGCTTAAACTTGAATGATTTCAGACTTCTGAATGTTAGGTCTTTGTTTTGGTGGTGGTGGTAGCTTTATTTTAGTTTTTAAGATTCGTGTCTCTTTGATAGAGAAAAGGATTGTCAGCCGTTGCAGTGGTCAGACTGGATTAACTTGAAAGAAAAGGTACCTCATAGATAGTGGTGACAGGATGTTGGTTATTTTCTTTTAAAAAAAAAAAAATCAGTGAATTCCTGCCTCTACACCAGTCTCTCTTCCTGTGGTTCTTACAGGCTGGCTTGAATATTGGGCATAGAGACCCTTATTAAATGTGCTGTATTTACTTATTTGTCTAGATTGATAGCACGACTCTTTGAAATCAGTCCCTTTGAGCCATGGACAACAAGGGATAAAGTGGAACGGGTGAGTATAAGTATGGTAAACATCTGCATGGGCAGATGCTGGGCAGAGAGCTGCAGAAATGGAGGTTAGTAAAAGGCAAAACATTTATATGATTTGAAGAAAAACCAGAGTATAGAGACACCTAAAGTTAAAATTGATTTTTGTTTGCTTGCTTGCTGGGGTTATGGTCATGCTCTTGTCTGTCTTTTATCCTTCTGTGTAAGGTCAGCCCCTCTATTTGTGCACTCAAATTCAACCACTCTCGGCTTGCTCCATGGTGTGGTTCCTCCATTACTTTTGATGACATTATAAATTTTTCTTTCTCTGTTGGATTATTTCCATTAGCACACAAACATGCCATAAGAGCTTCACTTTTTTTTTAATTTAAAAATCATTTTTATTTTTATTTTTTGGCCCTGGCTGGTTTGGCTCAGTAGATTGAGCACCGGCCTGCGAATCAAAGGGTTGCCGGTTTGATTCCCAGTCAGGGCACATGCCTGGGTTGAGGGCCAGGTCCCTATTAGTGACCATACATTGATGTTTCCCTCTCTTTCTTCCTCCCTTCCCCTCTCTAAAAATAAATAAATAAAATCTTTGAAAAATAAAAAAATAAAAATCATTTTTATTTTTCTATCACAGTTGATATACATTATTAGTTTCTGATGTACACCCAATGATTAGACACTACGTTAACTTACTGATCTTTCTGATAAATCTCACACCGATCTGATGCCATGCATAGAAACTAGAATATTAACTCTATTTCCTGTGTTGTACTTTACATCCCCATGATTATTCTTTAACATTCAGTTTATACTTCTTTTCCCCTCACCTTTTATACCTACCCCCCCAACCCCCTCCCATATGGCAACCTTCAGAATGTTCTCTGTATCTCCTTCTGTTCTTGTTCATTTTTTTGTTTTTTAGATTCTGTTGTTGATAGATATTTATTTATTGCCATTTAATTTTTGATATCTCTGATTTTTTTTTCCTTTTTCTTCTTAAATAAGTTTAACAGTTCATACAATACTTGGTGATAATGAACTCCTTTAGCTTCTTGTGTGGGAAGTTCTTTATCCTTTGGTTCTAAATGATAGTTTTGTTGGGTATAGTTACCTTCATTGTGTAGGTCCTTGCTTTTCATCACGTTGAGTATTTCTTGTCAGTCCTTTTGCAAAGTTTCTGTTCAGAAATCAGCTGACAGTTTTATGGAAGCTCCCTTGTAGGTAACTTACTGCTTTTCTCTGCTGCTTTTAAGATTCTGTGTCTTTAACCTTTTGCATTTTCATTGTGATGTGTTTTTGTGTGGGCCTCTTTGGGTTCATTTTGTTTGAGACTGTCGGTGCTCTCTGGACTTGTGTGCCTTTTTCCTTCATGAGGCTGGGTAAGTTTTCCATCATTTTTTTAAATAGGTTTTTAATTTCTTGTTCTTTCTCTTTTCCTTCCAACACTCCCATTATGTGAATGTTGGTCTTCTTTAAGTTTTTGTGGAGGCTCCTTACACTATCCTCATTTTTTCAACTCTTTTTTTCTTTTTGCTGTTCTGATTGGGCATTTTTTGCTTCCTTATATTCCAAATCAGTGATTTCTCATCTACTCTTCAGTTGATTCTCTGTAAATTATTCTTTATTTCAGTTAGTGTATCCTTTATTTCTGACTGGTCCTTTTTTATACTGTTGAGTTTCTAAGTCATTGAGCATCCTTATAACCACTGTTTTGAACTCTGCATCTAGTAGATTGCTTGTCTCCACTTTGTTTAGTTCTTTTTCTGAAGTTTTGTTCTGTTCTTTCATTTGGGACATGTTTTTTTGTCTCCTCATTTTTGCAGCGTCCTTGGTTTTGCTTCTAGCAGGTAGGTCTGCTATGTCTCCCAGGCTTGTTATAGTGGCCTAATATATTAGGTGAACGTTCTGTAGGGTTCGGTGGCACAGCCTCTCTGATCACCCAAGCTGGGCACTCAGGGTGCACCCTCTGTTTGGGCTGTGTATATCCTCCGTTTGTAAGTGAGTTTTGATTACTGTTGGCACATCAATGGGAGGCATTTACCCCAGGCCAATCAACTGCAAGGACTGGCTGTGACCACTGACCTTTAACCACCGTGGAGGATCAGCTGTGCAGGGGCCCACCCCACAGAACAGGATTTACATCAGTGGGGCTCTGGTGCCTGCTGACTCTACCCCTTGAGTGTGTCGCTTGTGAAAATGTTTGGGTTGTGATGCTTTGATGTGGTCTGAAGCTGTCCACTGGGTGTTCTGGCTCAGGGGTCTCCCATGAAGTGCAGGCCAAGGTCAGCCACTGCCTGTATTCTGTCTGGGGCTACCGGCATGAGGAAAAAATTGATCTGCAGATGGCTTCTACTTGTTCTGGGCTTGGAGGTGCCCAGGTGAGGCCAAGCTGCAAACCAAGGCTGACTGCTGCTCCTAGTCCTGGGCTTGGAGCCATTTAGCACAGTGAGGCCAGATGCTGCTTGTTTGAGAGATTTTAGAAAAGTGTGAGACATGAGCCAAGACAGGGCATTTGCAGTAAGGACCAATGGAAATATCTTGGGTAGGCCTGAAAGTTGAGTGGGACAGGGCCTCAGGGAATCACCAGGGTGATGCAAACAGTGTGAGCCAGGTTGATGATGTCTCAGATATGGTGCCTACCTACCAGCTCTGTAGCTCGGTTTGGGGAGGGCTTAGAGAAGGAACAATGGCCTCTGCCAGCACTTCTGTCTGGGAGAAAGCTGCCCTCTCCAAGCTCACATCCTGATGTTGGACAATTCAATTCCTCCTTGTATGTGTCTGGTGCCTTTCAAGCTGCTGCCCCAGTACAGGAGCTCAGAGGGAATGAGTCTGATTAAGCCTGTGCACAGGCCTTTTAAGAGAAACTGCCTAGGACTCCAGAAGCCCTTCATCTCCCTCAACCTTGGTCCCTGCTGGTTTTCACAGCCAGAAGTTGTGAGGCTACTCTTCCTGGCACTGGAACCCTGAGTAGGGGTAGGTGGACTGGTGGGAGGCTGGGATCTGTTGCTCTTTCTGGGAGACTTCGACAGCAGAGATCTCTCTCCTGATTTTTATATGCCACATGTTAGTGTGGGACCAACCTGATCCTCATTTCCACCTCTCCTACCAGTCTTAATGTGGCTTTGTCTTGAATTCCCTAGTTGTAGGACTTCCATTCTGCCAGATTTCAGGTGCTTCTGAATGATGGTGGTTCTGTAGTTCACTTGTAATTGTGATGCGGTGGGAGGTATTTATTTCATTTGCTTTCACTACTCATTAGGCCATGCTTTTCAGTCTGCCTTCCTGGTTCACCCTCTTCCCAATCTGTAAAGGTTGAGGGATCCACAGGCTCTCTCCTCAGCCTTTTGCTATCTTATTCTCTAAATGAACCTCACCTAGTCCCATGCTCCAGCTGCTGTTTGTAACTTATAGCTACAGTTTTATCTCCAGCCCTGAATTGTCCCCTAACCCAACTGGAGACTCTTATCAATTTAGATATTACAGATATCTGAAATATAACATGCTCATAAATAGAATTGCAATACTGCCTCTCTCATCACAATTAACAATGTCACTATTACCTCTGTCAAAAGGGTAGGAATCCCCCTTGATTTCTTCCTTTCCTATCCAGTCTAGATTTAAGTGAGGGCTCTCCAATAGTACTTCCTTCAGTGATGGAAATGTTTTATAATGTATAATGTCTAAGATGTAACCACTAGCAACATGTCACTTTTGAACAGTTGAAATGTGGCTTGTGTGGCACTGCAAATAAGATTTGAATTATATATAATTTTAATTAATTTAAACTTAAATCTGGCTAGTGGATACTGTATCGGACACACAGCTCTAAACCATCAGCAAGTATGGTTCTGGCAACTCTTAAAATATATGCCAGATCTTACAACTTCTACCACTTTCTACCTTTTTATTCAGCTTTTTATTATAAAATTTTTGTAATAGTATTGAAACTTTATTTTATTTTAAATCATGTTTATTCTATTACAGTTGTCTCAAGTTTTCCTCTTCCACCCATCCTACCCTCAACCCCCGCTCCCACAGTCAATTCCCACATCCATGTCCATGGGTCATTCCTACATGTTCTTTGTCTAGTCCTTTCTCCTTCTTTCCAGCATTGGCCTCTATCCCCATCCCCTCTGGTCACTTTCAGTCTGCTCCATGTTTCCGTGCATGTATTTATTTTGTTTGTTAGTTTATTTTGTTGAATAGATTCCACTTATAGGTGAGATCATATGGTATATGACTTTCACTTACTGGCTTATTTCACTTAGTACAGTATTATCCAGTTCCATCCATGTTGTCACAAAAGGTAGGAGTTCTTTTTTTTTTTTTTAATGCAGATTTTATTTATTTATTTACTTACTTATTATTTATTTTAAATGTCAGAATCCATTATAAAATATCTAGCCTGCTTTTGATTTCTTCTACTGTGTTCTTCAACTCAGAAATTGTATTCTTCATTTCCTCTTGTCTCTTATTGATAGTTTCTATGTTCTTTTTCATACTGATATAGTTTGGAGTAAGTTCCTCGTAGTTTCCCTGTAGTTTTTTGTAATTCTCTCTGAGCTCACTGAGCTCATTGAGCTTCCTTAGAACCATTGTTTTGAACTCAGTATCTGATAGTTTCCTTGCCTCTATTTCATGTAGTTCTCTTTCTGGGGATTCCTCCTTTCCTTTCGATTGCGGGGGTGTTTCCTTGTCTTCCCATTATTTGTGAGACTTCTTTTGCTTCTGCTTCTTAAATTGATCTGTCTTGATTTCCTGACTTTATGGTGTGAACTTGTGTGGTAGGATACTGCTGTTTTTTTTTCTTTCTGGATCTGCCTCTGATGATATCAGATGTTGATCCTGTCTGACTTTAGGCAGTCTGTTCAAGACTTCCAGTAATCTACTGTTTGTGGCTGTCTCCTTCAGCTGTTAATCCAATCACTCTGCACTCAGCTGGCAGGCTTTAGCACCACCAGGCCAGGGCAGAGTCCCTTCTGGGGGCGGGGCTATTATGTCCTCTCATGCTGTTGCAGCTCAGAGGAGTGGTCTGCCAGAGCAAGATGGCTGCTGCCATATGGAGAATGAGTGAGCACCAGGATCCCACCAGCTATTCTCTCAGTTCTCTCCCCAAAGCTTCCTTCCCCAGCCTCTCCTCAGGCATCTTCAGCCCACTCTGCCCCGTCTTTGCCAGAGTCCAGGATAAGTGGCTGCAAATAAAAATTTATGTCTTGGTGCTTTAAAAGGCTCTTTGTGTCTCCGACTGCCTGTGTGGCAGAGAGCAGCCCTGCTGCTTTTCACAGTTGGCTGTTATCTGTGTACTTTTTGGGCTCTGGTGCTGCAGGTTGGAGATCCCTGCTTATGATTTAGATGCTGCTCTTCTCAGGGGGATCCAACAGGCTGTTTTGATATCCTTCTTGAGCTGCCACCCGTGGGCGCCCTGCCTGCCTCAAGGAGTCTCTAACTGCACTCCTTCCCAGTCAGGTTGTGCTAAAGCTGATTGTTCTGTCTGTTCGAGGTTATAAGGCTCCTCTCTCACTATTGTTCAGTTGTTTGTTCCAGATGACTTCCATACAACTTAGTTGTAATTCCAGATTGGTCCTGGGAGGAGGTCAGCGTGACTCCCACTCACTCCTCTGCCATCTTGATTCTCCTCTAGTATTGAAATTTTTCAACCTACAGAAAGATGAAGAAAATAATTGTCTCTACTCCACCCACTTTAATCCAAATGGGTAACTTCTTCCTTTCTTATTCTCTTGACTAGTCTCCTGCTGCTTCTCTTGCCTCTCCACAGTGTGTTGAACTCAATAGCTCTGGCTCTGACCATGTTGCTGTCTCCCATTCTAGTCTGACCCATTGATCGTTTGCCCACTGCTGTAAAAGCGTTTCGAGGGAGGACTCAAAATAAAATAATCATGTACACTGTCTACCTTTGAAGACCTATTGACCTTATCAAAAAGAAAACAGCCAAATTGTCCTCTGAATGTAACCTAAAAGCTAAAATGTAGAAAAGGTGAAAAATTGTCCTTAAGGAACACATGTGAATGGGCACTCATTATCCTCCCTTCTGACAGGCTAGAAAGCTAATACCATTTTCATGTCTATATTCATGAAAGATTGGGCAAGAGAACTGATTGTCAGAACACTTCATTGTACCTTACACTAATGTACCTCTTACATTTGTAATTGAAAAAGTGGTGTTACAGTAGGCTAGATGGGTTTTAGATTTGGTTTGGAGGTTGCTTTACGGCACTGGTAAAAGAATTGCAGACTTTGTCAGGTGGGAGGATGGATGACCATCTTTGGAAGACTTATAGTTCATTCTCCTTTCCTACAGACAAGAGGGTTTGGATTTTTAGATCTATACTAAACATTAGTCAACCAGGTTAGGTATAGCTGGAGCACAAAGGTTAATGGATTATCTCTTAATAGCAAGGACAAATGCTAATTATTTCTTTAATTTAACAGTTAAAACTGAGGCAGAAAGCCTGTGCTCAGAGCACAGACACAAGATATGTGGGCCTTTACTCCTGTTTTATTCTTAATCCCTCCTGTAAAGCCACTCCTGACAAATTTTGATGACTTGTGCCTCTCAATTTAGATTTATTTCTATTTAAATCTGTAGAATGACTCACCGAGAGCCTGTGTGCTTTGCTTATGGATATGCTGGGGACTTTGAGCTGATATTTGGCGAACTTCCCTTTTTTCCCTTAAACCCTTTTCCTGTGGTCTACTTTTAGTGAGTTTCAGGAATCAAATACTGCCCCATATCCTTTGAAAACAGTGAAGTCTCAGTTATGGGACACAGGTCAGCTTGAGTGTTAAGTGCTTGCTAGGATAGCCCTTGGTGTTCTTGGTCAATTTTCAGCGCTCCCTGTGGTTCTTTGTTTAATCATAGGTTCACATCACCGACATGACATTGCCTCACCTGCCTGGCTTAGAAGACCTTGGCATTCAGGCCACACCACTGGAAGTGAAGGCCATCGAGGTGCTACGGCGTCATCGCACTTACCGCTGGCTTGCTTCTGAAGTTGAAGATGTGAAGCCAGCCAAGACTGTGAACATTTAGTGGCCCCTGTGTTGCCCTTGGTTTTGGTGTCATTTGGGTCCCCTGGCTAGTGACCAGCCCACTTTGATCAGAGAATCCTGTAAATAGGGAATAAGATTTCTCTATTAAAACATGTGAAGTTATATTCTGCAATAACATTTTCTTTCTTGATTTATAAAGTGATAAATTTAGCCAATTAGAATTTGATCATAATTTTTGTTTAAAATATATATTTAATAATGACATATATATCATTTATCCCCTGAAATGCTGAAGGATTTGAATTTCCCTGTGTCATACTACTTCTATAACAAGGGCCTCTTTAATGTCAAAATAGTGTGACAATCACAAGTGATATGTAATTGTCTTTACTATTCATTAATTGAGAAAACATAATAATGTTCCATAGCTAAGCTGAATTTATTTTTTAAAATTTATCTTAATGACATCTACATATATTTTTAAAACAGTACATACATAAAAACATTGTAGACAGATTCTCAAACTACATGCAGTAATTCCATAGTCCTCTGCTCAGATCTGAGCTACTTGAGCTCTCTATGCCCTGCTGTCCTTCTTTGTCCTTCCTTACTTCTTCCGTAGACGTGTGCCAAAGGTTTCTCTTTTGCTTTCTTTGGCTACTGAGGAATCCTGTTTTGTTTAATCTGAGTTATCTGACATTACGCTTAAGCTCCAAATCAAAATGCCACTGACCATGGAGGAAATGTTCCCTGGGCCTCCACCAAATAAATCCTGAATCAGGTGGCACTTTTCTTTATCCTTCTGAATGAAGTCAAGTTGCCTTTTTCTCCTTCATTATCTTCTTCCTTTCAGATCTTCATGTGTTATGTCTTTTAAGGAATTACTTAGTACCAACTATGCACAAATTTAACATAAAATATTCAGGATTGAATGACTTCATTTTGTTTATTTAATTTTAAGTCTTCCAGAGGTTTAAGACGTTTACCAACAACTAAGGAAACATTGCATGATCCCAAACTCTTTGAATTCTCTTCTTAGTGTGTGGAGATTGCATGTGACCAGGAACTTTACCCTGGGTACAAGATCTGGGCACCCATATCCTGGGTGATCCTTGTTATGGTAAAAAGGGATGAGCTGAGTGCCCATTTGTAGTGTCTTTTCCTGTAGGAACTTCAAATCCTGCCCTGCAGGAGGCACATTTGTAGCCCTGCCCTCTGGATTCAAGTTGCACTTTGCCTGATCATCAAAGCTGGTATCAGCCTGCAAGACTAAACCCTCCCTGTTTATCATAACATTGTCATTTATAATTTATCTACATTTATCACTACAACTCTATAATTCAACAAATCTATTTACCTCCTGATCCTACTCTAATTTCTAAGTTCTTTTCTTCCCTGGCCCTCCTTGTATATCTGTCAGCTTTTCTTGGCTGTACAGTCACCTCCAGCTTTATCCTAATGATAAACTTAAGTTATCTAATGGAAGCTCATAGGGAGATATCTGTCATGAGCACTGAGCATGTGAAGAAGAGGCTATCTCTGAAGGGTTAGGGAAAACTCCATAAAAAATGGATTTGTAAAGCTGTCTTGAGGATAGCCAGGTAAAATGCATGAGTATGTTGTGAGTGTGTGTGTGTGTGTGTGTGTGTGTGTGTGTGGCGCGCACATGTGTGTGAATGAGAAAGCAGCAGTTGGTGTGAAGAGAACAGCATGAGAGAGAGAGTAGATGTTGATCAGTGGGAGGCAGTGTGTTAGATGATAGACTGAGGAGTTTAACCTTTATCTTGGGGGTAATACAGAGTGGTTTAGCTGCTAAGCTCTGTACAGACTTGGGTTCAGTTATGAACGCCACCACTTAACTCAGATTTGGACAGAATCACCTAACCTCTCCTCAGCTTCAATTTCCTTGTCTGTAAAATAGAGATGATGATAATACCCACAGGTACCTACATCATAGGATTACAGTGAGGAATTAAATGAGATAATGCATCTGAAATGCTGAGCCCAGCATATAGTAGGCACTGAGTAGATGTTATCATTTAAGTAGGAAACACCATAACTGTCCAATTCCATATATTTGTTTCCTGACTTACTAAGTAATAGCTGGGTGTTTTGAGGTGGGGCTGATCCCTATTTTTTAAATGATGGAAATGAGCTTCTAGAAGGTAAACTGCCCCAGTAGTACATTGCTGAGCTGCTTTTTGGACCTGGGTCTATCTGGCTCCAAACCATGCCTCGTTCCAGGGATTTCAGGGTGCTCAGGAGAAAGATATACATGATCAGATTTACGTTGTAGAAGGCAATGGAGTGAATGGGAAGGGAAGGCGTATTTGAAGAAACCTTTCTGGTGAAGGGAAGACCTGAGAGAATGAGGGCAAGGGCAAGACTGAAGGTTGAGGGATGTCAAAAGCAAAACAAAACACCCTCAGACTTAGTAAGGAGAGACCTTTATCTGAAAAGATTATGGTAAGGAAGGGAAAGGGATATTAAATCAAAGACAGACCTCAACAAAGTCTGAGCTCAACTGCTGATCAATGGTGGGGGCTTCTCAGGGTCTGGAATGAGCTGTTGGGAAAGTGGTGGAGGACTTTAGCACTCTGGATTCTGTAGGGCTGAGATGCAGGGAGGTTACAGGCCATTTATATTTGCTAGTTGGCTTTATCCAAAGGAAGAGTGAACTGCCCTTACCTGTATGACAGGCAGTAGTTCTGTAGATTGGAGCAGGTGCCCGCTGAAATTAGGTTCCTGCCTCCTGCAGAAGAGGAAGACAGTGGGAGGGTGGAGGCGGTGGGGTAGTGCCACCTCCCTGATAATTACATTTCAAAGGAATGGCTCTCAAGTCCTTAAGAAAGACATTCCTGGGTTGTAAAATTTGCAAGAGACTTTATAAAAGATTTATATCCATCTGTAAGCAGCAGAAAATTACAGGTTTCTAAAGAAAATGCTCTTAGGGAGGTCAGGGGCCTAAAGTCAGGAAGAAGCCTGTCTAAAGTTGAGTTCGGCTGTTGGAATCGTCAGGCTCTCTTGGTCAGCAGATGCAAAGGTTTAAGAAACTTGATGTGCACTGCAGTGATACTGGCCTAATTTGTGCTGCCTAGGCCTGGAAGGACGGCGGAAAGAACAGAATTCAGAGCACAGATGGAGGATGAGCCTCAAACACCAGGATAGTGTGGGTTGATAGTAATATGATATCAGTATGACATATTACTATTACTATATGTATTATTTACTATTATTATATACATTTGTTAATATATTAAAACTTATTTGCTATGTATTGAAAGTGCAACTTCAATTTTTGTCTCTCAACTTCTATTTAATATCTCTGTACTAGAATGTAAGCCATATGAAAGGAGGATTGTTTATTTGTCATATTCACTGCTATAATTCACCTAAAAGAGGGCTAGGTACCTACTTGGCACTTGATAAATAATTGGATGGATGGATGGATGGATGGATGGATGGATGGATGGATGGATGGATGGGATGGGGAGATTTCTTACTCTTAGGTGAAAATTCCCATTGAGTCCGAACTGTTTTGGTCTTGTTTAGGTAACAACAGTTTCAATTTTGTAATAAACACTTGTTATAATAGGTTCAGTTTGGTCATTATGGTATCCAGTCTCGTGTACTAATTACAATCCTAACTGGTAACATAAATCTCTGCACTCCAGCAGGGATTCAGGAAAACTGAGGGATTGGTTGCTTTCCGCAGCCCCCACTTGTCTTCATCCCCAGTTTACCAGCAGAAGTTGTCTTGTTTCTGGAACTCAGCCACATGTGACGGGATTGGGGAAAAGGGCACAGTCTTCAGGAGAGAGTGAGGGTCTTCCCTGACGTGTTTGGCCCTTCTTGGCCACATATTTAAAGCTGGGTTTTGTGGAGTGCTTTCATGGAAGTGAGGGATGATTTGGGATGATAACTGAAGCTGTTAAAGTAGATGTTGCAGAGGATAAAGTATCATATTAATAAAACATCACCCATTAACACCTCAGTACAAATTAAAGTAGCCAGCCTCACTAAAAAGGGCCTGCAAGGCATAAATAGTTTATGGAGGTGGTGTGTGTATGGAAAGGAGGGGCATGTTGGATGGAAGCAGCCCTAGGAAATTCTAATTAAGGAATTGTAAGGGAATTTATAGATTACTTAGTCCAGTCTCTGCATGTTGTCATTGAAGAAACCGAATAAAAACTAGAGAAATGACAGCTCTAGGATCTGGGTGGACAAACACTTCTGAGTCCAGGCAGTCCATAAATTGTACAATAGGAAATAGAAGTGTAGGGGAAATTTATATTTCGGTGGAAAACTCTGTGTTGCCTAGAGCCTAGACTCAGAACACAATTCTCGGCTCTCTGATTCTGATTTTATGCAAGCTATTTTACAACCCTGTAATGCAAAATAATTTTGTTCATAGACACCTACATTCTGTCCATGAAGCTGAACTTCCTCCCCAAGTTTTACCTCCAGTGACATTTATTTCAATGTTCATGAAGGTTGGATGCTCTCTTGAACCTCACCACTTTCCTCATTAATGAATTAAATACAATCTTTAACACATGTTCACTTTGTATCCATATGAGAATTGTGATTTGTTACCTTCGTTTCAAAATTATCCTGTAACAAAAGGGACTGATGGACCCTCCTTGCTTCCTTCAGAGGATTATTTCCAGACAGTGTTGCCAGATCCCCAGTTGTTCAAATGAAGCTGAAATCTAATTTTCAAAACAGTGTGAAACCTATTTATTTTTAAATATTGACAACTAAGTTTTTTAAAAAGAAAAAAAAATCTGTGTGCCCAAGAAAAGTTGGTGGCCTGACTCAGTCAAGTGGCCGCCTTGCTGGGTCGGGAAGGCAGGGGAAAGAAACCTAGATCCAAGGAGGACCACACGCTGCCCTGTAGTAGGCCCAGGGCTCCCTCATCTGTGTACTCCTCAGCACACACCTGTGAAGTAGATACCACTCTTTTTCATAAGGCAGCCAGAAAGAGGCCAGGTGTCAGAAAGTCAATGGCATCAGCAGGACCATACCCAATTTCTGTCCAGCACTGTTTTCCCTACGACCAGGAAGAGTGGGAAGTGGAAAAGGAAAGGAAAGGAGGTCAGGCTTTATATACAGTTTTGTGTGGGACCAGGGCAAGACATGTGAAATCATAAACTTCATAAGAAATGTCAGTTAGAAGAAGATTGTTTAACAGAATGATATGGCTGGATTTCCAAAGATGCTTTCATAACCCACTACCTTCTCCAAATGATTTTGTTTTTTAATGACAACTGAAGAAATATATTTTTTTAAATATTTAATCTTTACTGTATTTTTTCCATTACCATTTAGTCCCCTAACACTCCCCTCCCCCAGCAATCACCACACTGTTGTTCATGTCCATGAATCCTTTTTCCTTTTTGTTCAGTCCCTTCACCCACTAACCCGTCCCTCCACCCCCACCACTAGCTGTCATCTGCTCTCTATCTAGGGGTCTGTCTCTGTTTTGCCTCTTAGTTCAGTTTATTCATTAGATTCCCCGTATGAGTGAAATCATATTTGTCTTTCTCTGATTTACTTCACTTACCATAATGTTCTCCAGATCCATCCATACTGCTGCAACAGGTAAAATTTTGTTCTTTTTTACAGCCAAGTAGAATTCCATTGTGTAAATGTCCCATAGTTGTTTTATCCACTCATCTACTGAGGTGCTTATGTTCTTTTGGATCAGTGTTTTGGGTTCCTTTGGATATATTCCCAGAAGTGGGATTGCTGGGTCAAAAGGCAAATCCATTTTTAATATTTTGAGCTATCTCCACACTGCTTTCCACAGTGGCTGCACCAGTCTGCACTTCCACCAACAGTGCAAAAGTGTTCCCCTTTCTCCACATCCTGGCCAGCACTTGTTATTTGTTGACTTACTGATGATAGCCGTTCTGACAGGTGTGAGATGATATCTCATTGTGGTTTTAATTTACATTTCTCTGATGATTAGTGACATTGAGCATCTTTTCATATGACTATTGGCCATCTATATGTCCTCTTTAGAGAAATGTCTGTTCAAGTCCTTTGCCCATTTTTTAATTGGGTTTTTTTTGGTGTTGAGTTTTGTAAGTACTTTATATATTTTGGATATTAACCCCTTATCAGATGTTCTGGTGAATATGTTCTTCCATTCTGTGAGTTTTTTATTTTGTTGATGATTTCCTTTGCTGTGCAAAACCTTTTTAGTTTGATGTAATCCCATTTGTTTATTTTTTCTTTTGTTTCCCTTGCCTGGGGAGATATATCTGATAAAAAATTTTTACAGACAATGTCCAAGATTTTGCTACCTATGTTTTCTTCTAGGATTTTTATGGTTTCAGTTCTAACATTCAAGTATTTGATCCATTTTGAATTTATTGTGTATGGTATAAGAAGGTGGTCTAGTTTCATTTTTCTGCACATATCTGTCCCATTTTTCCAACACCATTTATTGAACAAACTATCTTAAGCCCATTGTTTGTGATTGCTTCCTCTGTCAAATAATTGACTATAAATGTGTGGGTTAATTTCTGGGCTCTCTATTCTGTCCCATTGATCTGTGTCTGTTTTTATGCCAGTACTATGCTGTTTTGATTACTATGGCCTTGTAGTATAGTTTGAGATCAGGTAACATGATTCCTCCAACTTTGTTCTTCTTTCTCAGGATTGCTGCTGCTATGCAGGGCCTTTTGTGACTCCATAGAAATTTTTGAAATATTTGTTCTAGTTCTGTGAAATACGTCACTGGAATCTTGATAGGAATTGCATTGAATCTATAGATTGCTTTGAGTAGTATGAACATTTTAATGATGTTAATTCTTTCTATCCAAGAACATGGTATGTGCTTCCACTTATTTGTAACTTCTTTAATTTCTTTCTTCAGTGTCTTATAATTTTCCAAGTACAGATCTTTTACATCCTTGGTTGGGTTTATTCTTAGGTATTTTTTTTTTCTTTTTGAAGCAGTTGTGAATGGGATTGTTTTCTTAATTTCTCTTTCTGTTAGTTCATTATTAGCATATAAAAATGCAATTGATTTCTGGATATTGATTTTGTATCCTGCTATTTTGCTGAATTCATTTATCAGTTCTAGTAGTTTCTTGGTGGAATCTTTAAGAGTCTATATGTATAGTATCATGTCATCTGCAAATAAAGACAGTTTTACTTCCTCCTTTCCAATTTGGATGCCTTTTATTTCTTCTTTTCTGATTGCTGTGCCTTGGACTTCCAGTACTATGTCGAACAAGAGAGGTGGAAGCAGACATCCCTATCTTGTTCCTAATCATAAGGAGAACACTTGTAGATTTTGCCTATTGAGTATGATGCTGGAGGTGGGTTTGTCATGTATAGCTTTTATTCTGTTCAGGTATGTTCCTTCTATTTTCCTTTTGCTGAGAATTTTAATCATAAATTGGTGCTGGATTTTAACAAAAGCTTTTTTGTATCTATTGATATGATCATGTTGTCCTTATCCTTCATTTTGTTTATGTGGTGAATCACATTTATTGATTTGCAAATGTACCAACCTTGCATTCCCAGAATAAATCCCAATTGATCATGATGTACGATCTTTTTGATGCATTGCTGTATTTTGTTTGTTAATATTTTGTTGAGGATTTTAACATCTTTGTTCATCAGGGATATTGGCCTATAATCTTCTTTCTTTGTAGTGTCTTTATCTGGTTTTGGAATTGGAATAATGCTGGCCTCATAAAATGAGTTTGGGAGCCTTTCCTGCTCTTCAGTTTTATGAAATAGTTTGAGAAGGAGAGGTGTAAGTTCTCAGAATGTTGGGTAAATGTCACCTGTGAAGCCATTTGGTCCAGGGCTTTTGTTTGTTGGGAGTTTTTTGATTACTGCTTCGATTTGATTAAGTGTAATCTGTCTATGCAGATTCTCTGATTCTTCCTGATTTATTTTTGGAAATAAATTTAGGAATTTATCCATTTTGTCCAGCTTATCCAGTTTGTTGGCCTATAATTAGTCATAATATTTCCTTACCATCCTTTGTATTTCTTTGGTGTCAGTTGTTATTTCTCTTTTTTTCACTTCTGATTTTATTTATTCGGGTCCTTTCTCTTTTTTCTTGATGAGTGTGGTTAAAGGTTTGTCCATCTTGTTTATCTTTTCAAAGAACCAGCTCTTGGATTCATTGATCTTTTGTATCACTTTTTTAGACTCTATTTCATTTATTTCTGCTCTGACCTTTATCTTTTCCTTCCTTCTATTCACTTTGGGCTTTGTTGTTCTTTTTAAAGTTCCTTTAAGTGTGAGGATGTGAGGTTAGATTGTTTATTTCAGCTTTTTCTTGTTTTTTTGAGACTGACCTGTAATGCTATGAATTTTTTAGAATTGCTTTCCCAGTGTCCCACAGATTTTGGATTGTTGTGTCCTCATTTTCATTTGTTCCAAGGTATTTTTTGATTTCTTCCTTGATCTCACTGTTGACCCATTCAATGTTTAATAACATGTTATTTAGCTTTCATGTCTTTGTGTGTTTTTCAGTGTTCTTGTGATTGATTTCTAATTTTATAGCGTTGTGGTCAGAGAAGATGCTTGATATGATTTCAATCTTCTAAAATTTATTGAGACTTGTTTTATGTCCTAACATGTGGTCTATCCTAGAAAATTGTTCCATGTGCACTTGAAAAGTATGAATATGCTGTTGCTTTAGGGTGAAATGCTCTAAAGATATCACTTAAATCCATTTGGTCTAGTGTGCCATTTAAGGCTGCTGTCTCCTGTTTGATTTTCTGCCTGGAAGATCTATCCATTGAAGTCAATGGGGTGTTAAAATCCCCAACTATGACTCTGTTTCTATAGATCTCTCCTTTTATGTCCATCAAGATTTCCTTTACATGTCTAGGTACACCTATGTTGGGTGTGTAAATGTTTACTAGGGTTATATCCTCTCATTGGATTGTTCCCTTTATCATTATGTAGTGTCCCTGTTTGTCTCTTACTATAGCCTTGGTTATAAAGTCTATTTTGTCCAATACAAGTACTTCTACCCAAGCTTTTTTTCTTTTTTATTTGCATGAAATATATTTTCCAACCCTTACTATCCTCGAGTCACAGAGCCTGGTGCACTGCTTCAAACACACTTAACTGATGTGTTACTGTTAATGAACTAGAATTACTAAGGTTCTGAGTTTAGCAATAGTAACTGTGCTCCACCTGGGAGAGCACATCAAATGTGTGGGCCTAGAGCAAGCAAAGACCTGAGGCTGCAATCAAACCACGACTGCAAAGGTCAAGCGGAGTGGCCCAGCTGTGTCCTTACTCACCTCAGCCCAAGGGCAGGATCACGCTCCCAAAATTAACTTCCTGCTCTGCCCAGCAGCCCAGGGAAAACACCATGACCCAAGGAAGATGGATAAGGCGGAGGGCCCAGGCTTTCCCATTTGTGCTCACTGGGTACAAAGACAGGCACCATTTTATCCCTAATCTCTATGACCTTCTAACCTGAGGCTGAGGATTTTTTTCTTTCTGACACATTGCTTTTTTTAAGGTTAATGACTTGCCTGTCCTGTAGGTCCTCAGCCCTCTGGACTGCTCAAGGACAGAAGGAATTCGCTTTTTATTCCTTCCACAGTGTTAACTTAGTGTTCTGCCAACAGGTGGTGGTAAGGATAAGATCTGATGTGCTAATGTATATCACACATTTACCTTTTGTGACAGTATAGATGGGCTTGGAGAACATTATGCTAAGTAAAATAAGCCAAGCAGAGAAAGGAAAATACCATATGATTTCATTCATATGTGGAATCTAATGAACAAACTGAACTAACAAGCAAAATAGAGACAGACTCACAGATGGAAAGCAGGATGAAAGCAAAGGTGGGGAGGGTAGGGGGTGGAGGGATTGAGCAAAAAGGAAAAAGGACTCATGGGCATGGACAACAGTGTCATGGTTGCAGAGGGGAGGGGTGTATAAAGGGACTAAATGGTAATGGAAAAACATACAATAGAAATCAATAATTGAACAGAACCTCAGGGACCTGTGGGACAATACCAGAATGTCCAATATTCATGTCATTGGCACCCCAGAGGGAAATCAGAAAGTGCTATACTGAAAAAAATTTGAATAGACGATGGTTGAAAATTTCCTAAATTTGCTAAAAGATATAACTTCAGAGATTCAAGAAGCTTCGTGAATTCCAAACAGAGAAATCCCAAGAAATCCACATGCAGACACATCATACTGAAATTTCTGAAAACTAAAAACAGAGAACAAAAATCTTGAAAGAAACCAGAAGAAATGAAGTGATATCTATAGGAAAACAATGATTTGAATATATGCATATTTCTTATCAGAAAGAAAGTAGTGACATGAAATTTTTAAAGTGATGAAATTAAAATATTACCCAGGATTTGTGTCCAGTGAGGGGAAAAATATCTTCAGCCATAAAGGTGAGATAAAGACACTGTCAAGTGAAACAAAACTAAGAGAATCCATTGCCAACAAATTTGCTTTGAAAGAATGAAGGGAAAAGAAATGATAACAAAATGAAACTTGGAATGTAAGGATTGAACATAAATGGTAAATATCTCAGTAAATATAGCAAACTATTCTTTTTTTTTAATCATCACCCAAGGACAAGCTTATTGATTTTAGAGACAGGGGCAAGGAGGGAGAGAGAGGGAGAGCAATATAAATCAATAGCCTTTCATACGCACCCCACACCGGAGATCTCTGGTTCACACCCTGACCAGGGACCGAACCCCAGCCTGGGCATGTTCCATGACCAGAATTGAACCCGTGACCTTTCAGTTTATGGGATGACACTCTGACCAAGTGAGCTACACTGGCCAGGGCAACAGACTATTCTTCTATTGAGATCTGAAAAAGATGTTGGATGTCTCAAAGCAAATATAAAACTGTCCCATGGGGTTTTTAATATATGTAAATATAATATGAAGACAACTATAACATAAAATGGGTGGAGAATAAAGAGGTCCATGTGATGATAAAGTGTCTACATTCCACCCAGAGTGGTAAAATATTGCTTGTAAGTAGAATGGGTTGTGAAGAGTATGTATATTGTAATCCATAGAGGAATTGCTGTAAAAACTATACAGAGGTATTTTCAAAACCACAATACATAAACTAAAACATAATTTTAAAATGTGAAAATAAACCAAAGGAGGTAAAAAAAAGGAAACTGAGACACAAAAACTAGAGTGAACAGATAGTATACAAGTAATAAAATGGTAATCCTCAACTATATCAATAATTGCATTAAATGTCAATGATCTAATGAAAATATGTTAGTGAGCCACCTACTAATCTCAATCACTGGTGTGAGACGAAATATGGAGTGACACCCACAAAACAAGCATTCGAGAAAAAAGTAGAGGCATCCAAAAATATAGACATGTTGCAACTGACTCAGGAAGAGTTCAACTACTGAGTATTTTGGTTCTAAAAGATGCAACAGGAGAAAGAGGAATTCATTGATGTGTTCTACTTTGATTCCTGTCCCCAAATCCAAAAGATAATCCATTTGTTCAGCTAGTTACAGGAGCACCCACCAGCTAATAACGATTCCACAATAAGCAGTGCTTAAACTCTCCTTTGAAAACACTGTGGAAATGATGATCCAGGTCAAGCGCTCTTGGTCCGCTAAAAGCCCTCCTCAGACAGCTAGTGAGCCCTCCCCACACCTGGTTTCTTTACTCTGGATTTTCAGAGAATTTCAAACACCTAATACACACATCCATCCAATCTACACTTTACATAGAAGACCAACAAAACATTACTTCCATCCCATGTCTCTCGGTGCTCTAACTGCAATACTGTGCAAACTGCTTAATACAAAGGTTCCTGGCAGCAGCTCCTAATAATTATTTATGCTTTTGGAATTTTTTTCAGCTCATTAAGCCTCTGTCCATTTCAGTTTGACTTTTTCAATTTGTACAACATAAGCAAATTCTCTTTCTCCCTTTTGTCATCCCCCTTTTTTTGTTTTAATGTTCTGTAGCTCTGTACACGATGAGACTTAGCCTTGGGTACTTCTTGCTGAAGCTTTAATGCTTTCTAAATAAAATCAATGGTTATTTTAAAAATGTAAATGACCTAAACACACCAATTAAAAGACAACTCATCAGAAGGCATTTTTTAATATGAGCCTACCAAATAGATTTCTAAAATGACCATCTGTATGTTATCTGCAAGAAAGTGACTTCAAATATCCCAATATTGGTATGTTAAAAGTAAAAGGATGAATAGAGAAATATCATACAAACACTAAGTTTTAAAAAGCTATGGTGAGTATATTAATAACTGATTATGAAGAGAAGGAAGACTTCATAGCAATGAAAATTACTAGAGATAAAGAGGATATTTCAAAATGATAAAATGAACAGTTTACCATAAGATACAAAAATCCTGACATGTATGCACTTAACAAATCTTCAAAATATATGAAGCAAAGATGACAGAACTGAAAGGAAAAATAGGTAACTTCTCAGTACAGTTGGAGATCTCAACATTCCTCTTTCAGTGATCAATATAATTAGTAAGTAGAAAATCAGCAGAGACTAGAGAACTGAACAACACCATCAATTGGTATTTTAGTACCATCCATCCAACAAAAGCAAATGTGTCCTATCTTGCCTCATAAAACCTTACCAAATTTTAAAAATCGAAATCATAAAAAGGTGAGATAAAGGTACTCTCAGGTGAAGGAAAACTGACCATAGTGGAATCAGACTAGAAACCAAAAACTAAAAGATAAGTGGAAGAAAATTCTTCAAACTTCTAGAAATTAAACTACACACTTCTGAATAATTTATTGGCCAAAGAGAAAATTGAAGAGAAATTATAATATGTTTTGAACTGAATAATGAAAATGCAACATATCAATATGTATGGCATCAGCTAATGTAATGCCTAAAGGGAAATTTCTAGCACTAAATATTTATATTAGAAAAGGAGAAAGGTCTCAAGTCAATAATCTAAATTTCCACTTAAGAAAAACTAGAAAAAATAAAGTAAGTCCAAAGAAATCAGAAGGAAGAAAATACTACAAGTAATAGAAAATTAATAGAAGTTGAAAACAAAAACATAGAGAAAAATATTAAGAGAATAAACATAGAAAGCAAACAAAAGCTTGGTTCTTTTAAAAGACCAATAAAATTAATACTTCCACAGCTCACTTCCACCTCTGTCATTTTCTAAGTAAACTTTCTTTTATAGTTTGAACAAAAAGACAAACTACAGGCTGAATGAAAACATTTGCAAATTATAGATCTGTAAAAGGACTTGCTTCTTTTTAAACATAAACATTCATTTATTTTTCCCACTATACAGACAAAACAGCCTAAGAATAATAAAACCAACAATGCAAACATTGTAACTGGGTAAACACAATTTAAAATATTTTTGTAGTTATTTTGTCTTTAGGATTTATCCTGTTTAGGATGTAAAGTCAACTAATGTGTTTTAGAATCTCTTGAAATAGTTCCTCTGTGTGTGGTTATGCCATTGACTTAGGTTCATTTGATTCACTTTGTTTTAGAATTTTTTAGAAGTTTTAAAATTTAATTTTGGTTTATACCAGTATCCCCTCTTCTTATTAAAGTTCATCTGGAAGCTGGTGATTCTCCTACTTAAATTTTGATTATCTTTATTTTATTTTCCTGAATTCTGGAGATCTGCTCAGTGTCTTCCTTTTTAAAAAAAATTTATTATATTATTGTTCCAATACAGTTGTCTCCATTTTCCCATCACCACTTTCCCCTGCCCCACCCACCCCCAGCTCCCACCCTCAATCCTTCTCCACTTTGGCTTTGTCCATGGGTCCTTTATACATGTTTCTTGATTTGACCCTTCCCCTTCTTCTCCCCATTACCCTCCTCCCTCCCCCTCTGATTACTGTTGGGTTGTTTTCTCTTTCCATGTTGCTGGTTATATTTTTTTTGCTTGTTTGTTTTGTTGATTAGGTTCCATTTATAGGTGAGATCATGTGGTATTTGTCTTTCACTGCCCGGCTTATTTTGCTTAGCATAATGTTCTTCAGTTCCATCCATGCTGTTGCAAAGGGTAGTAATTCTTTCTTTCTTTCTGCTGAGTAGTAGTCCATTGTGAAATGGACTACATAGTTTGTTGATCCATTCATTTATTGATGGGCACTTAGGTTGCTTCCAATACTCGGCTATTGTAAGTTGTGCTGCTATGAACATTGGGGTGCATAGGTTCTTTTGAATTGATGTTTTGGGACTCAGGGTATTGGTGTTTTGGGACTCAGTGGAATTGCTGGGTCAAAGGCAGTTCCATCTTTAGCTTTTTGAGGAAATTCCAAACTGTTTTCCACAGTGGCTGCACCACAGTCTGCATTCCCACCAACAATGTCCTAGGGTTCCCTTTTCTCCACAACCTTGCCAGCACTTGTTGGTTGTTGATTTGTTTATGATGGCCATTGTGACCGGTGTGACATGGTATCTCATTGTGGTTTTAGTTTGCATCTCTCTGATAGCTAGTGATGCTAAATATCTTCTCATACGTTTCTGGGCCTTGTGTATGTCCTCCTTGGAGAAGTGTCTGTTCAGGTCCTTTGCCCATTTTTTATTGGATTGTTTGTCTTCCTGGAGTGGAGTTGTTTGAGTTCTTTATATATTTTGGAGAAATGACCCCAAATAGCTGCAGCAATTTTGATAAAGAGAACAAAGTAGGAGGGATCACAATACCTGACAATATTTTGTTCAGGATTTTAGTGTCTATGTTCATCAGCAATGTTAGCCTGTAATTTTCTTTGTTGTGTCTTTTATCTGGTTTTGGGATTAGGATGATTCTGGCCTCATAAAAAGAGCTTGGGGGTCTTCCCTATTCTTAAATTTTTTGGAATAGTCTGAGGGGGCAAGGGTTAGCTCTTCCTTAAATGTTTTGTAAAATTCTCCTGTGAAACTCTCTGGTCCAGGGCTTTTGTGTGTTGGAAGTTTCTTGATTACTGCTTCAATTTCCCCAGCTGTTATGGGTCTGTTCAGGATTTCTGCTTCTTTATTCAGTGTTGGAAGGTTATATTTTTCTAGAAATTTGTCCATTTCATCGAGGTTCTCAAATTTTTTGGCATATAATTGTTCATAGTAATTTCTTACAATCCTTTGTATTTCTTTGACATCAGTTGTAATTTCTCCTCTTTCATTTTTGATATTTTTTTCAGTCCTCTCCCTTTTTCTCTTGTGTCTGCTTAAAGGCTTGTTGATTTTGTTTATCTTTTAAAAGAACCAGCTCCTGGATTGGTTGATCCTTTGAATTGTTCTTTTAGTCTCTATGTCATTCAGTTCTGCAAGGATATTGATGATTTCCTTCCTTCTACTTGCTCTGAGCTTTGTTTGTTGTTGTTTCTCCTGTTCTTGAAGCTGGAGGGTTAGGCTGTTTATTTGAAATGTTTCCATTTTTTTGAGGTAGGCCTGTATTGCTATGAACTTCCCTCTCAGGACTGCCTTCACTGTGTCTCATAGGTTTCAGACTGTTGTGTGTTCATTTTATTTGTTTCCAGAAACTTTTTGATTTCTCCTTTGATCTCCTTATTGACCCATTCATTGTTTAATAGCATGCTATTCAGTCTCTATGAGTTTGAATGTTTTTGAGTTTGTCCCTTGAGGTTGGTTCCTAGTTTCAAGCTGTTGTGGTCTGAGAAAATGCTTGTTATGATTTCAATTTTCTTGAATTTGTTGAGGCTTGTTTTGTGTTCTATCATGTGGTCTATGTTTGAAACTGTTCCATGTGCATTTGAAAACAATGTGTATTTTGCTTCTTTGGGATGAAAGGTTCTATATATGTCGGTTAAGTACATTTGATCTAATGCAGTGTTCAGTTCCAAAAAATCCTTGTTGATGTTTTATTTGGAATATCTATCCATTGTTGACAGTGGGGTGTTAAAATCACCTACTAGCAGTATGATGCTGTCTATATCTTTCTCAAAGTCCTCCAAGATTTCTCCCTGAACTCACAGAGCTCATTGAGCTTCCTTATAACCATTGTTTTGAACTCAATGTCTGATAGTTTACTTGCCTTGATTTCATTTAGTTTTCTTTCTGGCTTTCAATTGGCAGTTATTTCTTTGTCTTCCCATTACTTGTGAGAGTCTTCTTTCTGCTTCTGCTTCTTAAATCGAACTGTCTTGACTTCCTGACTTTGTGGTGTGAACTTCTATGGTAAGAGAACTGTGAGATTCAGTGGTGTTGTCTCCCTGATCTTGGATGCCCTTTATGCTGTTTATGTTGGCTCTGTGGAAGTAAATTGGGTTTTGTTTGTTGTTTGGTTGGTCATTCCCTCCAGCTGGTTGACTGAGGGTCATTCTGTATATCATATCTTGTGTGTTTTTGTGTAGGTGCTGCCAGAACAGTCAGGTTGTGCTAAAGCTGATTCTTCTGTCTGTCTGAGGTTATAAGGCTTCTTTCTCGCTATTGTTCAGTTTTTTGTTCTAGGTGATTTCTCTACAGTTTATTTGTAATTCCAGCTTTGTCCTGGGATGAGGTCAGTATGACTTCCTTTCACTCCTCTGCCATCTTAGAAGGTGTAAAAGGACTTGTGATCATTAAGCTTAGTGAAAGAAGTGAATCTCATAAAAGGTTACATGCTAGATGGTTTCATGCATATAACATCCTCAAAATGACACAATTATAGAGACAGAGAACAGGTTGGTGGCTTCCAGGGAATAGAGACAAAGTGGGGAAGGAGAAGTGACTATAAAGGGACATCACAAATGAATTTCTCTTGGTGAGGGAACATCCAAATTATAATGGTGGTGGTGGCATTTACACAGTTCTAAAAAAAGATCAAATTGCATAGGACACACACAAATGAGTGCATGTAACATTGGTGGAAACTGAATAAAGGCTGTAGTCTGACAATCGTGTGCCAATGTCAATTCCCTGGTTTTGAGAGTCTACTATTCAAGGGGCTCTATGTATTATACTTTTGTTGCAACTCCCTGTGACTCTGCAATCCTTTAAAATTTGAAAGAATAAAACTAGCAACAAAATGATTGAAAACAGTACAGTGTCCATCTATAGGAGACTGGTTGAATAAACTACAATACATGCACACAATGTGTGAAACCATAAAAAAAAAAATAAGGAACACATTTGTGAACTAATGTGGATAAATGAAAAAAGGTCCACAGTACTAGACAGAATGTGCTACTTGCTGCATCTTTATTGAGAACAAAGATGGAGAGAGAAGGCTAAATAGAAAGCCCCCATTCAAGAGCAGTGGGTAGGGGCAAAAGAGAAGTGAAGAGTGCTTTTCTTGGGGGATCCTTAGGTTTTGAATTTGATTAGAGGTTTGGGAGGTAATAGTGTAGTCGGATCAGGCAGAGGATTACCATACAGTCTCCATCCTGGTTGGCTCCTGTACCCCCTCTCCCAATCATAAAGTGTAAAAAAAAAAATTACGTCGCCAGGCAAATGACAGTACCTGCCCTTTCTTTACCAGTTGGAATTGCATCCAGAGAGGGGTTGGGAGAAGTCAGCTGGCCTTCTGGGCATTAGGTTAAAAATGACAAGGCTTATGGGCTGGGCTACACAGCAAGCTTAGAGGACACAGACACAGAAGTTGGATATGTGTCTGCTGATCTAACCAGGGCAAATGTTCTCACTTCAGAACAGTGAGCAGAGCTTCAGACAGCACAGCTCCTTGTTCCCTTACAGGCCCTTGGAAGGGAGTGTGCCCATGTAGATGTGTCACTACCTTGCCTTTGTTGTGCTGTGCTAACATCCCTTATTGACCTTTATTTTCCCAGCAGCTTTGTGAGGTGGTCACATTAAGAACTATAGTCCTACTTAGCAGTTGAGGAAGTTGAAAAGAAGATAAACTCAGTAACTTTCTCTGGGTTGTCCAGACTCTCTGGAGGCAAAGCTAGGATCTGAACCCAGGCCTCCTGGCCCCTAATCAATAAGGTTTTCTACACTAAGGCTGGGAAACTCCTCTCCCTAGGACAGGGATGTTTTTCTTGTACTCTGCCTCCCAGGTACTACTCTCTTCATCAGGTGCATATGGAAATATATCCTGTGCCTTCTGAGGAAGGCCCAAGAGGAGGACAACATGTTGGTGTTATGTCATAAGAAGGGTCTGGGGAAGACTTTGTTAGAATCAGGGAGGGAGGAGAGAAGGTCAGGAAGAATCTGGGTCCCTCTGCATTAGATCCCAGAGGGCTATGGAAGGGGCAGATGATGGCTGAGAGCAGGCCTGGTGTGAGTAGATGCTCTTCTCCATCTGAACTTTCTGGGCCTGGTTTGGGGCAGGGAACAAACTTGAGAGAGATGCTGTCGGTGTTGACAGTCTTTTTCTTTCACTCTCCCTGCCTGTGCTGGGAATGATGACAAGAGGGGACTCATTGGGAGCCTTGGGAGGAAATGGAAAGGCTAAATTCTTGATATTGGATAAGGCCTCAAGGTCACACAAGGCAAAGAACTGCAAGGACAAGATGTTGGGATGGAAGTGAGACAAGCATGTCAGCTTTAAGAGGGGGAGTGGGGCTTGGTAGTGAAGAGAGAAAGGGTGATTTTGGCCAAAGTGATTGAGATTCTTAACTGTGGCAGCATTCTCTCCACCAGCACGTAAGCCCACACACACAGCCGTCCATTCAGCAAGGTGTCACCGCTGGGCCCTCTCTGGGAACCCAGAGCCTCCCTTTCACACCTCCCCTCTGCACTGCACCACAGACTCAGACTATAAAAGGCTGCTCGGCAACAGCTGGCACACCTTGGACTCCAGAGGTGCATCTTTAAGACAGGAGAGGGGTAGACAGGAGAAAGAGGCCTCCATTCTGTCAGAAGTCACCCTCCAGCAACACGGGGTCCTCCTCCTCCCACCTGGAGCTTCCTGTCCTTAGATCTGGCTGGCTTTGGCTTTTGACCTTTGCCTCCAAACTGACCCGTGCACTTGGTCCCTGACTCTAAGCCTTCATGTACCCTGTGTAGGTTTTGGCCCTGCTGGTGGTATGGCTCTTTTATTGGGTCCTGGTCTTCCCCAGCTCTTCCCCAAGGCTGGGCTTCTGGGATACAGCGTCTGCTTGCCAGGCTTGTAACTTAGCCCTGGTTAGAACTGGTACTTTAGTCCCAGCATGACAGCTCTGCTAACTGATGAAAGTGAAGATGAGACCAGCAGCTAGGGTATGGGCCTTGCCCTTCATGCCCTTCTTTATAATCAGAGTCAAGCAGGTATTTCCCAACAGGCCTGTGCACCCATGTTCCCTTATGGTGACTAAGCTGCTCCTATTCTATGGTCCCCTGGAGCTAAGGGCCCAACGTTTACTTGCTTTATTGGGAGCCAAGGAATTTGAAGAGAGTTTCAGCTTTGGTGGGGATGGTTTAGATTAGACACACATCAGCACTTCTTGCTAGGAGTCAGGGTGTTTGGGAATAAGGGAGGCTGAAGCTCTTCCTGCAAAGGTCTTTAAAAAAAGGCGAGTTCTCATCCATGTGGAGTGACAGCAAGGTGGGCATGTCGGGTGATGGAGGACTGAGCTGGCTGGTCTCGGGTAGACCATTTCTTACACGTCTAATTCTCTGCTTGAATTCAGCAGTGCTATTGGCAGAAATATGAACAGAGAACAGGGGAAGTGCCTGAGAGTCAGTTTGCATTTTGAATGGATGGCTCACAGGTGTTCAAGGATTTTAAACAAGACCCTCATCCCTGTATCCTTAGTACACATGTCCTCTCTCCCTCTCCCATCTCTCTTGGGACAAGAATCAATGCTATTGAAGGAAGCCATGAGATGGGGCAGATTGGATGAATCCCTGCACAGAAGCCTGCTCAGGCAGAGCTCTCCTCAGCTAAGCTGATTAAAATAGTCAGTGCAGGACACTTTCTTCTTTCTGCCTGCCCGTGGGTCTGCAGCTGTTTGCCTGTTCTGGACACAAGCATCTAAGCATGCAGCCAGGAAGCAGAGCTAAAGTAGGGATTGGACTTTGAATCAGTCCAGTTGGTGAGTGGCTGAGGAATGAGAACCCCTCAGGAGCTGGGCCCACAAGGTCCAGGTCTTGGAGGAATCAGGAAGCACTGTTGAGAGAATCAGCATCTGCATTTTTTTCCAGGAACTTGTATTTGTAGGGTGAGCCTGGAGTGTGATTGACTGTAGGGGAGAACTAGTTTTCCTTATGGTAGTGCCGGAAGTGATAAGGAGGCTAAAGAATGAGTGTTACTGAGGACTGTGGGGCTGCAGTGCCTGTTTACAAGGGTTCCTTGTTAGGGGGAAAAAAAACAACAACTGCTTCCTAATCTTTCTCCAGACCAATGAAAAACAATGAGCCTAGAAACAAAAGTTAGAGAAAGGCCTCAGAATTAAGATATGTTCATTCATTCACTCATTCATTCATTCAACTCATATGTGCTCAGCACTGGGCTAGGCACTGAGAGAGAAACAAAATAGAAGCTAGGACCCTGATCTCTCAGAGCTTACAACTGAGAATTGAGCGTGGCCAGGACATAGCTAAGCACATGTGCAGCACAGAAAGGGGAGATGGCTTGAGATTATTTTTTCATCTTGGTTTGGACATGGGTTGCCCTATGTACCTACATCTTCCTGCAGTGGATATTCTTATGGCCTTTAAGTTCTGAAACATTTTACGTGAATACTTTTGATGGAGATCTTTAAAAGTATACCCTCCTCTTAGAAAACAATTCACAGAACACAATTTCATGTCTTTGGAATAATTTGGTCCTAACTTGACCTTTCCTTGAGTATCACCCAGCATTTTCTAGATGTTAGTGTTAGGGGTTCAGATCTCCTGACCCCAGCCCAGTGTGACTCTTCAGTGGGCACCGGGTAATGACAGACCACCAGGCACTGAGCCTGACCACTTCTGTACTTTGCCATGAATTTCTCAACCACTTTCCACCACCCTCCTGGCAAACCTCCAGCACTTAGCTTGCCCACACCTTATTTTCCCACCAGGGGTATGAATATTAGCAGGAGTGCTGGGAAGGGGGAGAACCTTGGTCTGGGAAAGGTCCACGGTTCTGTCCTTCCTAGGAAAAAGTAGGGACAAATCCCACAAGTCCAGAGGTCCAGACCTCAAGATTCCAGGATCTCCATTAAACTCCTGAGGATTTAGACTTTGTCTTCAAGGATGATGTCATTGTTGTCTATTTGGCACCTAAACCACAGCTCCCCTGGTTCCCCTATCTGTGTGATCCAGGGCTGGAAGCAGTCTCTCTGTCTCCAACCCTGCCTGCAGAGCTTGTTAAAGATATGGTTTCTGTCAGAGGATTGGATCACTGATTTGGAAGATAAGATAGCAGAAAACACACAATCAGAACAGCAAAAAGAAAGCAGAATCCAAAAAACTGAAGATAGTTGAAGGGAACTCTGGGACAACTTCAAGCATAGAAATACTCACATCACGGGGCACTGGAAGGAGAAAGGAGCACAAGGAGTGGATTACTGTACCTAGCAAAGCTATCATTTAGAATTGAAGGACAGAAAGGGCTTCTTCTCCATCCCTGGGGACCCACACTATGGACAAAAAACAAAGGCAGGAAAAGAGTATGGGCTCCTTCTACCTTCCCTGAATGCTTCTTCCTATAACTATTAGGGGATTTAAGCTTTACTCATCCCTTCATCAGAAGAGGCAATGAAGATCCCAAAGACACATTACATAGCATGCCAGCTGGGAAGGAGATACTTTTTAACAAACTTCCAAAGACCCTGAGGACAGCACCCTCTCCTACTCCCAACCACACCTTCTGCACAGCATTCACCCTTGCCTTTAGGATGGGAAAGGGAATACTAAGGCAGGAAAAGGACACTGGAAAATATGGACTCCTACCTTCAGGTCTAGCCTAGAAGTGCTCCCAGTGATTCCCACAAGGACCCATCCTCCCTCCTCTCTGTATTCCCACCTCCATCCTCCTGAGAGACACTTACCACCATGAAGGTTACAACTGCTAGTTTATGGGCAAACTTGGATTCAAAGGCCATAAGCTGCTGGCTACTCAGGATGCTTGTTGAAAGTCTGGTCAGGGCATCCAGGTAATCCACCTTCAGGTTCTTGTCCTGAATGGCCCAGTAAGCTCATAGACCGCCAAGGTGAGAATGACCCTGGGACCAAGGCCCACTACCCACAGCAAGTCTAGAGGATGAGGAACTAAGCCTCCTGTTGCCTTAGGCCGACACTCTGCGTCTTCCCTGTGAGGGCAGCCCGGGGCATCCCCGTGGGGTATGCAGCCAGCCCGCTCACCAACCCCTTCCTGTGTCCTCTTCATGTAACTCACTCCTAAATTAGGAAAGATCTAGCTTCCTTGTCTCTCGAGATATGGTCTTTCCCTTGGATGAGTTCCTCTGAGGGTTGTCTAGCTGGGAACAGAAAGGGCTTCTTCTCCATCCCCGGGGGCCCATACTCTGGACAAACAGCAGGGGCAGGAAAAGAGTATGGGGCTCCTTCTACCTTCCCTAAATGCTTCTTCCCATGGCTGTTAGAGAATTTAAGCTTTACTCATCCCTTTATTGGAGAAGGCAGTAAAGAGCCCAAAGACACATTAAGTAGCATGCCAGCTGGGAAGGGGACACTTAGTAACAGTCTCCAAATTCCTGGAGTCTCCTCCTTGTCCAGTTAGAGTCTCAAGCAGGATTAAGAGAAAGGATTGAAATGTGGAAGAAGGAACTGTACCAGCCCCGACCCCTGACTCCCATTCAAGGGCAGGCATTTTTCTGGAAGGTGAGAAGAAGAAAAGATCACAGAGAAGAGATGCTGGAGAAGCAGAGTAAACAGGAAGCACCTCTTCCACAATGCAGATGAGGTGGTGTTGCAGAACCAAGGCCAGGACGCCATCTAAATGCATTTTGTATCCCTACGAACCACAAAGATGTGTATACAGTAGGTGCTTCATAAATATTTGTTTTGTGTTTTTCTTGTTATAAAAATAAATTTTAATTTAGGCTTTGGCACATTCATATCATATTGAGAACATGGGACCCCACAGTCTTTACCACCCCCTCCCAGTTAAATTACTTCATATGTCCCAGGGTAAGCTGAATGGGGACTTGAAGAATTGAAAACCACTGAATAATATCTATTTTTTATTCTTGTTTATTCTATTATAGCTGCCCCATTTTTTCCCCCTTTGCCCTCCTCCTCCCAGCCACCACCTGCTCCCACAGTCAGTCCCCACAGCATTGTCCAGGTCCATGGGGCAGTCACACATATTCCTTGACTAAGCCCTTCCCTTTCTTTCCACTATTCCCCTCCTCCCCCTTCCCCCTGTCATGGAAACATAAATATTTGTTGATAATTAGAGAGCAAACAGTCTTGGAAATAAGGTCTCTTTCTTGGAAACCCATCAGAGTCCAAGAAAGTGTTGCTTGATGATAGGAAAACAAGACTTGAAATCAGGAAAACTGGATTCAGGTGCCAGTTTTATCAATAATTTGCTTAAGACTTTAAATCTTTCTTGGATTGCATTTCTTCACCTACAAATAGAGATGATGACAGCTATGAGGTTGTTAGGTTTTTGAATTAATAAAGCACCTCACTGCTACCCTTGTTCCATTCTCACTCACTCTCCTGTGATGCAGAAGTTACTTTTGCTGCTTCCCAAGTGAGGCCACTGAAACCTCAAGAATGCTAATCTGGGAGAGCATGGAAAAGCCAGGGCAGAGAAATCAAGATGGTGGAGGAGTGAATGGAAGTCATACTAACCTGCTCCCAGGACCAATCTGGAATTACAACTAAATTGTGGAGAAGTCACCTGGATCAAACAACTAAACAATAGTGAGAAGAGCTTTATAACCTTGGACAGGCAGAACAATCAGTTTTAGCACAACCTGACTGGGAAGGAGTGAGGTAGAGACTCGAGAAGGTGGGCCTGGCACCCACAGGCAGCTGCGCCAGAAGGACATTGAAACGGCCAGTTGGATCCCCCTGAGAAGAGTGGGGTCTAAACCATTAAGTGGGGATCTCCAACCTACAGCACCAGAGCCCAAAAAGCACACAGATAACAACCAACTGTGAAAAGTGTCAAGGTTGCTCTCTGCCAGAGACAGGCAGCTGGAGACACAAAGAGCTGTTTAAAGGGCCAATGCATAAATTTTTATTTGCAGCCACTTACCCTAGTCTCCAGCAAGGGTGGGGGCAGAGTGGGCTAGAGACACCTGAGGAGACTGGGGAAAGAGGTTTTGGGGAGAGAACTGAGAGAGTAGCTGGCAGGGATCCCAGTGCTGACTCATCCCCAGACAGCAACAGCCATCTTGCTCAGGCAGATGACTCCCCTGAGCAGCAGCAGCGTGAGAAGACACAATAACCCCACCCCCAGGAGGGACACTGCCCTGCCCTATGGTGTCTAAGCCTGACTGCTGAGTGCAGAGTGACAAGATTAACAGCTGAAGGAGACAGCCACAGACAGTAGATGCCTGGAAGTCTTAAACAGGCTGCCTAAGCTCAGACAGGGTCAACATCTGACATCACAGAGGCAGATCCAGAAAGAAAAAGCAGCAGCCTCCTACCACAGAAGTTCATACCACAAAGTCAGGAAATCAAGACAGATCAATTTAAGAAGCATAAACAAAAAAAGAAGAGCCTGACAAATAATGGGAAGACAAAGAAACACCCTCCACCCCCAATCAAAGTGAAAGGAGGAATCCCCAGAAAGAGAACTACATGAAATAGAGGCAAGGAAACTATCAGATATTGAGTTCAAAACTATGGTTTTAAGGAAGCTCAATGAGCTCAGTGAGCTCAGAGAGAATTACCAAAAGCTACAGGGAAACTATGAGGAACTTACTGCAAACTATATCAGCATGAAAAAGGACATAGAAACTATCAATAAGAGACAAGAGGAAATGAAGAATACAATTTCTGAATCGAAGAACACAGTAGGAGGAACCAAAGGAGGCTAGATGAAGCAGAGGATCAAATCAGCCAGCTGGAGGATAAGGTAGAAAAAAGTTCCCAGAAAGAGCAAGAAATGAAAAAAGACTCAAAAAGAGTGCAGAGGCATTGAGGGAAATGCAGGACAACCTGAAACGTAGTAATAGCCATAAAATAGGGATACCAGAAGGAAAAGAAGAGGAACAAGGGATAGAGAACCTGTTTGAAAAAGTAATGACAGAAAGCTTCCCTAATTTGAGGAGAGAAAAAGTCACACAAGTCCAGGAAGCACAGAGGGACCCAATAAGGCCAACTCCAAGACACATCATAACTAAATTGGCAAATATCAAAGACAAACAGAGAATCCTAAAGGAAGCAAGGGAGAAAGAGGTAGTATCATACATGGGAGCTCCGGTACAGCTAGAAGCTGACTTGTCAACAGAAACACTACAAGCCAGAAGACAATGGCAAGAAATATTCCAAGTAGTGAAAAGCAAAGGCCTGCAACCAAGACTGCTTTACCCAGCAAGATTCTCCATTAAAAGGGAAGGTGAAATAAGGAGTTTCCCAGACAAAAGAAGGCTAAAAGAATATACCTCCACCAAACCAGCATTGCAAAATATGCTAAAGGGACTGCTTTAAGAAGATGAAGAAAAAGAGTCTATGAATACCCACTTCCTTTCACAGTCACCAATACTTGATATTACCAATATTTTTAATACTTAATCTGATTGTGACAATGATGTGTTATTTTCATTGTTACTTTATTATTTGTTGAAACTAAACCTGTTTTTGTATATTTCTTGCCTATCTTTATTATTTTTAAGAAACTTTAAATGACTTTTTGGTATTCTTTATCCAATTTTTGATTAAATGTTTGTAGAATATTTTCTCTAAAAAAACCCTATTAACTCTTTTATAGATATGTTGCAAATACTTTCTTTTTCTATTACTTGTCCTTTAACTTTTTTATATGTATATTACTGTAGAGTCTTAACGGTTTAATATAGTCATATTGTCAATATTTTACTTTATAGCATCTGGGTTTGAATATTTTACTTCAGGGTAAGAAAAATAATAGTTTGTATTTTCTCCTAAAATTCCTTAGATTTTACATGTTGATTTTTAACTCACCTGAATATTTTTTGTATAATGTGTGAAATAGGGCTCTATATTCATTTTATTTCAAGTAATGGTGGTCCATGCACCTTATTTGTTGAATAAACCTTATTTTCCCCATTGATTTGAAATATCAATTTAATCACATATTTCATTGTTAGACAGATATATATGTTTGTTTCTAGAATCCCATTTTATTTCATTGATCTACTTGATTATTTCTGTGCTGGTGTCATGTTGTTCTAATTGCTGAGATTTTATAATGGATTTAAATTTTTTAGTATTTTATAATGGATTTTGACATTAAATAAATAAATAAATAAAATCTATCTCCATTGAAAAGAAAGAAAAAAAGAGAGAAAGATCTTCTACCTTTTGCAACAACATGGATGGAATATTCTGCTAAGTGAAATAAGCCAGTCAGTGAAAAATAAATACCATATGATCTTACTTATAAGTGGACTCTATTAAACAAAATAAACTAACAAACAAAATAAACCACAGGCATGGAAACATGGAGGAGACTGAAAGTTACCGGATGGGATGGGGGAGGAGGACAATGATGGAAAGGGAAGGGACTAAACAAAGAACATGTACGAATGACCCATGGACATGGACAACAGAGTGGGAATTGATGGTGGGAGGGGTGGGATGGATGGAAGAGGGCAAAAGGGGAAAAACTGAGACAATTGTAATAGAATAAGCATGATTTTAAAAAAAGAAAAAGAAAAAATCTCACAGACACAGACAGCAGTGCAGTGATTACTAGAGGGAATGGAGGATGGGGGGAGGTAGAAGAGGGTATAGGGGGAATAAATGGTGACTTTGGGTGCTGAACACACAATACAATATACAGAGGACACATTATAGAATTGTAAACTTAAAACCTGTATAATTTTATTAACTAATATCACTCCAATAAATCAATAAAAATTCTCAAACACACACACACAAAACCAGGGCAGGACCCCAGGCATTTGCCACCACAGACCTTGTGCTCTGTGAGGAGAGGCGCCTCTATTTCTCCCTCAGTTCTGTATCCCCAACACAAAGCATAGCCCCTAACCTATGGTATGCCCTCGATTATTACTTGAATTAACTTGAATAAATCTGACTCTAAAATTAATGATCTTTCCACTGCAATCAGGTACCGGCTCTGCTCTGTTACAGAATACCGGGAGGTTCAATTACACCCCAAGTCACATCTCCACCCATCGCCATTTATCCCCCCAACCCCTTCTTCACCTCTTCCCCTGCCCCCTGGCAATCACAAAGCAAAAAATCGCTATAGCAAAATGTGTTAGAAATGTACACAAAATGGAGTGGATTGATATTGTGTAAAACTGAGTCTTATAAAATGTGGGGTGTTTGGAGACTTTCGTTTTGGGTGCTCAGAAATGTTGCCCATTTGCTGCCAATCCCTAGGCTGTTGTCTCATTGGTCAAGTCCTCTGGATATAAGGGGGTCCCAGATAAGGAAAGTATTAATATAAGAATTGTTCACTTCCATTTTGCAGTATATTTTTACAAATCCTTTCATAGCTATTCTCTGTTTTAAGCCCTGTAGGAGCACCAAAGAATTGGTGTACACTCTATCAGAAAGAGAAGAACAGCCCCTGGCCTTCAGGAACTGGCCTGATTCTCACAACCAACCTCAACTGTCAGGGGCTGGCTTGGGCACTAGGTCATGGTGTTCTGTTGGACATAGTCTCACAACACACCAACATCAGACACAGCCACTCTGTATCCACAAGGGAGACAAAAAAACTACTTCATAATCAGACAAAAATTAGATAACTGTGCAAACCACAAAAATATCAAGCCTCTCCACATCCTAGCTAATATATTTGATTGCTGCTCCATAACCAATCACAGCTTGAGCCCTACTCCATTTTCCCCACCTTCTAAATAGGAACTATTAAGATGCACAATCATAGACTTACACCTGCTTACTAATAATATCCAATGCAGAGAAAGTCCTTGCCTCCCTAAGCCCTCCCCCAAATCATCAGACATGAGCTCAAATCTCTTAAGTTCTTTCCAACACTCTCTTTACTGGTGTGTATTCTTCCTTCTTGCAAGAAATTCATAAGCCCAACTTTGTTTGATTACAGGTGTATTATTATTGGTTTTTAACTGGATGATGGTAGACAATGACAGAAATGAAGTTTCTACCAAGAGCCAGCAGAAACCCTCAGAAGAAACCCTCTCTTCCTTGAACCAAGAGATCCTCACCTCCATTATGGTTTACACATCTGAAACCTTTCAAAAAAAGATCTATTTATTTTTAGGTAGGGGGAGGGGAGGGAGAAAGAGAGGGGGAGAAACATCAATGTGTGGTTGCCTCTTGTGTGCCCCCTACTGGGGACCTGGCCTGCAACCCAGGCATGTGCCCTGACTGGGAATTGAACCAGTGATCCTTTAGTTTGCAGATTAGCAATCAACTGAGCCACACCAGCTGGGGCACATCTGAAACCTTTTGAATCACTACTCTGTGGCTCATAGCTAGGAGGTAAGCTCAGGATGAATTGAGTTCCAGTATTTCCTTGAGGCCCTTTGACTTTGAGCTTGTTTTCTCAGGAATGAAGTACTAGAGGACTTCATGGTTATCCGTTCAGACTTGCGTAGCTCTCTAATAAAATTATTGTCTAGCCTTTTAATAACTGCTTTTATGTCTTGAGCATTGTCATTAGGTGGAAAAGTTGACAGAAACAGCACAGACACAGGCCCAAAAAGTCCATCCTTGGGCCGGTCTCTGGGGTGGAGGAATTCAAGAGATCCCCTCAGGTCAGCATCCTTTGGCACCAACTTTATCCCAGGTCACCATTTCAAAACTTCATAAAGCCTTCTTCCCCGATCTTGTATGTGTGTTGTTCCAGGGAACTCCTTTCTCCGAAGTTCTATCTGCCTGGAATCTGGAGGTTTTTCAGCCAGCCCAGCTGGTGACAATCAGCTTTTGACTTTGACTTTTGACCATATGCCAGGGACACAAAGTCTCTTCATAGACTGTTCTTGTTCTCCTAGGGCCTTCTTAATCTAGAACAACACTCTTCTGGGACAAACATCTGTTATTATTGTGTTAACTCATCTTCTTATTTCTCTAACACAATTTAAGAGACAGTTTAGAATTACAGTTGCCACTTGGGGGAATTTTGACATGAACAAGGTTGTTCATTTCAGAGGGACCATGCAGAAAATAAATAAATCCTCATAAAGAGCTTGGCTTGCCTAAAATAGAGATTCT